>NC_059350.1:24272000-25664000 GCF_019703515.2 Myxocyprinus asiaticus | reverse complement strand
CAAATAAGGGTTTAATCAGAGCATTAAAACAACGTGTGAAAGTGAAGAAATTAGAAAAGATATGTTTTACTATTGCATTATATAACAAAAATATAGTATAAATATAATACAATTTATATTTTTTACTTAAAATTATAAGATATATGAGTTTAAAAAAAAGTGTAAATGTATAATTGACAAAAACGAGACATAATTTAGGTATTTAGGAATATTTTGATGTTTAAAACAGTTTTTAAAGCCTTAAAAGAAAATAATAGTTTATTCCTATTTTATTATTTGATTTATATATTTGAAGTTAAATATGTATATGACTTCTTAAAGGTGCTATACAGTTGTGCTCAAAAGTTTGCATACCCTGGCAGAAATTGTGAAATTTTGCCATTGATTTTGAAAATATGACTGATCATACAAAAAAAAAAACTGTCATTTATTTAAGGATAGTGATCATATGAAGCCATTTATTATCACATAGTTGTCTGGCTCCTTTTTAAATCATAATGATAACAGAAATCACCCAAAGGGCCCTGATCAAAAGTTTACATACCCTTGAATGTTTGGCCTTGTTACAGACACACAAGGTGACACACACAGGTTTAAATGGCAATTGAAGGTTAATTTCCCACACCTGTGGCTTTTCAAATTGCAATTAGTGCCTGTGTGTAAATAGTCAATGAGTTTGAGCAGGCTAGATACTGAGCCATGGGGATCAAAAGACCTGCGTAACAAGGTAATGGAACTTTATAAAGATGGAAAAGGATATAAAAAGATATCCAAAGCCTTGAAAATGCCAGTCAGTACTGTTCAATCACTTATTAAGAAGTGGAAAATTCAGAGATTTCTTGATACCAAGTCAAGGTCAGGTAGACCAAGAAAGATTTCAGCCACAACTGCCAGAAGAATTGTTCGGGATACAAAGAAAAACCCACAGGTAACCTCAGGAGAAATACAGGCTGCTCTGGAAAAAGACGGTGTGATTGTTTCAAGGAGCACAGTACGACGATACTTGAACAAAAATGAGCTGCATGGTCGAGTTGCCAGAAAGAAGCCTTTACTGCACCAATGCCACAAAAAAGCCCCTTCACAATATGCCCGACAACACCTTGACATGCCTCACAGCTTCTGGCACACTGTAATTTGGAGTGACGAGACCAAAATAGAGCTTTATGGTCACAACCATAAGCGCTATGTTTGGAGAAGGGTCAACTATAGTGAAAAGAATACCATCCCCACTGTGAAGCATGGTGGTAGCTTACTCATGTTTTGGGAGTGTGTGAGCTCTAAAGGCATGGGGAATCTTGTGAAAATTGATGGCAAGATGAATGCAGCATGTTATCAGAAAATACTGGCAGCAATTTGCATTCTTCTGCACAAAAGCTGCACATAGGACGCTCTTGGACTTTCCAGCACGACAATGACCCTAAGCACAAGGCCAAGTTGACCCTCTAGCGGTTACAGCAGATAAAAGTGAAGGTTCTAGAGTGGCCATCACAGTCTCCTGACCTTAATATCATCGAGCCACTCTGGGGAGATCTCAAACGTGTGGTTCATGCAAGATGACCAAAGATTTTGCATGACCTGGAGGCATTTTGCCAAGACGAATGGGCAGCTATACCACCTGCAAGAATTTGGGGCCTCATAGACAACTATTACAAAAGACTGCACGTTGTCATTGATGCTAAAGGGGGCAATACACAGTATTAAGAACTAAGGGTATGCAAACTTTTGAACAGGGGTCATTTCATTTTTTTCATTGTTGCCATGTTTTGTTTTATGATTGTGCCATTCTGTTATAACCTACAGTTGAATATGAATCCCATAAGAAATAAAAGAAATGTGTTTTGCCTGCTCACTCGTGTTTTCTTTAAAAATGGTACATATATTACCAATTCTCCAAGGGTATGCAAACTTTTGAGCACAGCTGTATGTAAGATTGACAACAGGCGTTTGAAATGGGTACTGGAGTCTAAATTCAAAATATTGGAGAGTTGTTTGCCCCGCCCCAGACTCGAAGCTCATGTGGGTTGCCAGAATGTTGACACGCAAATTAGCCAACTCAGCATCCATTTTAAAGGATTTCTGTGCTTTAAGCTGTTTCCATCTTCCAAAGGCATCTCCAATATTTATCCTTGTTTTACTATGCCTCTGGTCATGGTGATTTTTAGACGGATGGCGAGGCTTTTTAGGTTGGGTGGAATCTGTTATCTCTGATCCAGTTCGTTTGCTGGCTTCCATGACTGCAGCACACAGTGTTATTTGCCTGCAAACTTGTTCAAATCTGGCAACCCGGCAGTGTTGAAAAACTGTTGGTGAGTGGGCAGTGGGCGGGATCACACAGGCCAAAACAAAAACAGAAATTCCGGCCCGGAATGGAATGGAAACTTCAAAGTAGAATATACTGGCTGTAAGTTATCGGAGAAGCCAGTATTTCAAGGTAGCATGTTTCCTAATTCTCTAATGACATATGGTCATTTTATGATTTAGTACAGTAAAAATATTACATGTAGCACCTTTAAGGTGTATGAAGCACACATGCAGAAATAAGCACACCTTAAAAAATATGAAAATTTATAAGATAAGACAATTAATTGTCATAATCGCAATTTTTTGTTTGACAATTAATCGTCAGCCAAATTTCATAATCGTGATAGCCCTATGCATGCACATGGATGCTCATCAACGCTAATGTGACCAATGACCAGCAACAGAAATTTTTGAAAGACTATAATTACTCAAAATGAGTCATCTTTATAATAGACATGTCCTAAGAACATTTTCAGGAACCTTTACTTTGTTCACACTGCAGGAAAAATTAAAAAAAATTGAGTAACTGTTCAAACTGCAAGTTATATGTGGCCAGATCAGATTTTTTCTGTTCAGTCGCTTTTGCTATCACGTCCACATTAGTTGTCATGGTAATGCAGAAAACTTGCGTATATTCACCATGCATGAAATTTTAGCGATTTTGCCATTGATGAGGGCAATATCCAAATATGAACATTCTTCACAGACAGCGGCTTAAAATGGGAGAGGTGGCATATGCAATGTTTGTTGCTGCTAGTGTTGTTGCTGCCCGTTTTAGCGGAGAACGTCCTGTATTTTGGCCACAATTACAATGTCTCATACGGGACGCCTTTTATCTTGGGGTCTTGTATTCATCATTATTGTATTAAATTGTATTTTATGTATTTTAAATTGTATTTATGTATTGTATTTTATTATGTTAAATCTCTCTCATATAATGGACCCAACATTTCCATTTTAGAGATGTCGCTTAGTGCACACCAGCAAGATGTCTTCAGCCCAAATATTTTCAATTGAGGAAAACCTATTATATGCTCGAAGCCATAGCCTGCTTTTCTCAGTGATGCTTTTGTAAGCCAGTTGGTGCTTTTTGCTCTGGGTTACTTTGGATTAATTAGCCTAATACAATAGATCAGGGGTCGGCAACCTATGGCACGTGGAGGGGTAATCACTGGCACGCCAGCAACGGTGAGAGAGAAGTAGACTATTTTATTTATAAAAATTCTGCACCAGCATTCCAATCTACATCTTGATGTAATCATCATGATCACGCAGCGTGTTTTCATGAGCTGAATGGGAAGCTAAACAAAAAGATAAAATGTGACGAGACTCATGCTGCGCATGCAAGCCATTCGCGCATCACGAGCCGATGTTGTGTTGAAGTTGGTTACCCCTATGTTTCCCCGGTTAGTTTTTTTTTTTTTTTTTTTATAATAGTAAAGTCATCAAAACTATGGAATAACATAAATGGAACTATGGGAATTATGTTGTGACTAAACAAAATCCAAAATAAATCAAAACTGTGTTATATTTTAGCATCTTCAAAGTAGTCACCCTTTGCCTAGAATTTGCAGACATGTACTCTTGACATTTTCTCAACCAACTTCTTGAGGTATCACCCTGGGATGCTTTTTAAACAGTATTAAAGGAGTTCCCATCTATGTTGGGCACTTATTGGCTGCTTTTCTTTATTATTTTGTCCAAGTCATCAATTTCAAAATCTTTTTTTTTTTAAATAAAATTTTAGTTTTATAATGAAATAAATTAATATGGTGGCACAATTATATTTTTGTCTAAAACTAATTTCAAACATTTAAGCATACGCCTTCAGATAAAAAGATTTTTAAGATCATGAGAAACATTTCAGTTAAGTGTTTCAAAACTTTTGACTGGTAGTGTATGGGGAACAGACTTTGACAAAAGGGAAACATAGGGAACAGACTTCGACAAAGGGGAAGCAGACTTCGACAAAGGGGAAACATAGTGGGAACAGACTTTGACACACCGGCAGCGCTTCACGTTTGGTTAATCGCGTGAGTAAACGTGCCCGCTTTGCTCCGGTCAGTCCGTGCGGATGACAGCCTACATTCTGTTTCATTTGTTTCTTTTTGCTTTCAGAACATCACGTCACGTGTAATAAGGAAAACACCACTATTAATCCTTGAGATTTCAAATCTAGCATACAGGTACACCCTCCTTAAACCATGGCCACACTCAAAATTACATTGAACGATTAAAAGAGAAAACAAAAACCCACATCGTGGGATAAAAAAAAACACACATGGCAAAATATAAATTATCGTCGGCACAGTCATTGACCAGGAAAATAAAAAATGGCACTTCATGTCAAAAAGGCTACCGACCCCTGCTATAGATGTTTCTCAATTTCAGAGACGACAGACTCTTTACTCTCCATCTACAAGATATCTTGTAGCTCTGTTTGTTTTCATCTCTCTCTCCCCGATTCCTAGATACCTGTCTCCTTGACAACTTGTGGGGATGAGAGAATGCTGGATCAGACATTTCTGTTTGCTCATTAGTACGTGTTTCCTGTGTGCTGTATTATTGAGAGAATTCTTCAGATCTTCAGACAATGATGTGGGCACCAGTCAACAGATTCTCCCATCATGCTCTCATCTTGTTATACGCCACAGTTTTCATTCTTCTTACAAGTCTTATGCAGCCTAGTAGCCCCACCTTTAAGCCCTTTGGTTCAGGATCGATTTCAGGTCTTGATGGACCACTATGTTTTCTCCTCCATGCATCTCTCATATTCATGTGCTCTGTTTCCATTCTCGTTTGCATAGCAGTGCATCAGTCATTTCATAGCATGTGCATGTAGTGTCAGTGCAGTGGAACAGCATGTTATTGCATGCAGTATTACATCCATCAACAAAGCTATCTACACTGCAAATGCACTTTAAAATTGTACTGCAATTTATAATGTGGATAATACTGTAAGCAATCTAGTTTTGTCACATAGCATCACTCCACTCGCTTGCAGAATAGACAGTGTTACACTGCGTTTTACATAGCTTACAGTATCACCTATACTCTTACCTAGTTTATGGTCACAAAAACCATCTGTGGTTAATTTTATGAGTGTTACACTACCTGCTTCTCTAGATGTTTACGTAATAGAGAAGCAAGGTAGGGACACACAGCAACAGGGGAGTTTTGTACAGCGGTCTGCTATTTCATTGGCTTAGGCTTGTATTCCATGGAGCCTCTTCCTGAAAGTACCCATCTGTTTTCCTAGGTGCAAGGTCTCACTGCTCCAATGCCTTCAAAAAGGGTTACACACAGTGTTAGCCTCTACGCAGAGCCATTGCCGTAGGTTCGACGCAGAAGTTTAAATGGGCCTTAAAGGGATTGTTCAACCAAAAAATAAATTTCTCTCATCATTTGCTCACCCTCATGCCATCCCAGATGTGTATGACTTTCTTCTGCAGAACACAAAGGAAGATTTTTAGAAGAATATCTCATCTCTGTTGGTCCTCACAATGCAAGTGAATGGTGGCCAGAACTCAGAAGATCCAAAAAGCACATAAATGTAGCATAAAAGTAATCCATACGACTCCAGTGGTTTAATTCATGTCTCGAGAAGCGATATGATAGGTGTGGGTGAGAAATAGATCAATATTTATGTCCTTTTTTTACTCTAAATCTCCACTTTCACTTCCACATTCTGGTGTGGAAGTGACTTTAACTTTAATATTCAGCCACCTACTGGTCAGGGCTGGTCAAAGGTGGTGATTTATAGTAAAAAATAAATAAATAAAAAAAGACTTCAATATTGATCTGTTTTTTACCCATACCTATCATATCACTTCTGAAGACATGGGTTTAATCGCTGGAGTCTTATGGATTATTTTTTGCTGCCTTTATTTGTTTTTGTTTTTTTTGACCTTCTGAGTTCTGGTCACCATTCACTTGCACTGTATGGACTTAGATTAGATATACTTAAAAAAAAAAAAAAAAAAAGTATTTGTGTTATGCAGAAGAAAGAAATTCATACACATCTGGGATGCCATGTGGGTGAGTAAATGAGAGAATTTTCATTTTTGGGTGAACTATCCCTTTGTGTTCCCCCAAAAGAAAGAAAAATCACAGATTTCTTTAATATCTCAATTTTTTCTTCTAGACAGCAATGAGATAAATTGAAAGCAAATGGAAACTTTTGCTTAAGTCTCCTGCTTCTCAGATTTTTCTCCTGAAGATCTTCCAAGACAAAATGATCTGAGGTATGTAATCCAAAATCATTTTATAGCTCTATACTCATTGTATGCCACCAATGTCTAGATTTGTCTATTTTATTTCTCCTAAGCAATTCTAGGAGAAACATCTGAAGCAAAGTCCATACTATAATGTTGCATTTCTGAGAACTCCAATAATTCTCCAGAGCTGTGTAAGAGCAACTCTGAGAAATAACATTTTATTCTGGGGGCTTGTATAGTCCCCATGTAGCCTTTCTTCTGATGATTGAGGAAGTAAATCGAACTGCAAGTTCTCCAGGATTATCTAGAATTAAAAATAAACAGATAAAGCTGACAAAATACAAAACCCTGTCTCCACTCTCACTGTCATGAATAAAAAAAGGGGAAAAGCCCCAATATAAGATAAAAAATTGTACACTATTATAAGAATATATGTTATTATACTATATTTACTCTACAGTAAAGTTCAAATCTGCTCAGACAACAAGAATGAAGGAAGCCGTTCTTATTTTCTGTCCTTTATATGAAAAATAAGAGGTGAGTTAATAGTTGAAAAAAAAAAAAAACAGGGGGATCTATTTTAATAATACATAAACATTTGTGTATCTAGAGTATATATATGTAGCTACAGTATCAGTCCCTGATATGAAACTGCAGAGACAGGGAAAGTCTCATCACACTGCACCATATCTAGATTGTGGTCCTTCTGGGATAACTCCAAAACAGATTAAAAAAAAAATGTTTCAGGCAGTGAGTCGCCTGTGCTTATTACATAGGTTTGGCAAATGGTAAGCTAGTGTGCCATCCTGGAGCCATTACTGGTGATAAACAGGGTCAATTGTAAAAGGGGTTTACTCGGTTTCCATCCGGCCAGTATATGTCTTCCTGTAGTCCTTTAATCTTCTTTTTTCATAAAGTTGTGATCCTTTTTAAAAAGCCTTGAGCAGAAAGAAATTGATTTGTGAATTCTCTTGTGCAATTTTGATATTTCATTTAGGACTGTAATTTAACTCAGCAGTGAATGAGATTGTAAAATCACAGCATTCTAGCACCTTAACCTCCAATATGCTGACACCTTTAGCCAAGTCCTCACAGAAAAGAAAGAAGAAAAAAAAAACACACACTCACACTTAAATGGTTACATGTGCTTAATAATGCAGGGTGGTGAAGCACGTCTTGACACAGCAGTCCTGACACATTCTGCTAGCTGATTTCCTTTTCGGCCAGTAGAAACTATGCTTTTGTGTATTTAGGTTACATATTTGTTATCTTAATATAATAGGATGTATTTAAATAAGAGGATAAAATGCTTAAAGATGTTTTCACACATGGTCCATTTCAGGGGCAGTTCACAGGATTTTTTGCCCATATGTGAACAATCCAAACGACCTCAGACCCCTTTAAAGCGAACCTCGGGAGGTGGTCTGAGTACGGTTTGCTTGCAGCCTGCGGTTCCGTTCGCTAATAACGTGCATTGTGAATACAAATCGCTCTGGGCTCACGTGATTTTTCCCTTTCGCGTAATTCCAGACATGTTTGACCCTGACAGGTTACCGTACACCAGTAATGATGACGTGCAGAGAAGAGACGCGACGAGCTGCTTATTCTGTTTCTATGGAGATGACAGAGTAAGTTGCTGATGAAAACTATTTAAACTCCTCACAAAACAAACTCAAAGATCTTACTTCAGTGTTCTGTGCAAATGAAGACTCAAGGGTTTAACCGAACCGCATTGGCAAGACGCGTGACAAATAAGAGATCACCATATGAATATTTTACTATTGTTTTCAATGAATGGATGTTGCCCAAAGCTGTCAGTTGATAAAACAATGATCAATCTCATTTTTTGTTGGCAATACGACTAATCTACCATAATCCATGATTTAATTTCTTGTATTTTACCTCTAAATACAGTATTATTACTATGAAAAAATACAATGCATTAAGTTTAATGCACTGCTTTTCTCTATTAATTTATCAAAAAACAAAACAAGATGTTATATATTTACACTATGTAATACAGTTCTTTTTTGATGCAGAAGATCAATAAAATGTTTTATTGAACAAAGAAACTTGTACTACTGCTAATTATTCATTTTAAGGATATTAAACATGTTTAATAATCTCATAAGTTAACTTACATTTAATATAGTCATAATAATAATAATTATCATAAATTTTGTCTTTTAAAAAGTGGTCTGGGTTCCACAAAAACAACAGTGTGAATGCAAAATGGACTGAGACCCTGTAACATGTCAAGTGGACCAAAAAGAGATGTGACCATTTTAGAGGTCCGTAATTTTAACGATAAAAGACTGTAAAAATGCTACAGTAAAAAAACATAAATTGGTTAGTGAGTAGTTACCCTAAAATATAGGTAATTGATTTTAAATACATTTAAAAAGACAATACATGTTGTTTTATGGTAAAAAGTTACATTTTTTAGATGTAAAAAGTATGATTTTCCAGTATAATTAACAGTTACAATTTATATTATGTTTAACAAGAGAGTATATCACAGTAAATTATTGTGAAAATTACAGTAAAAAACAGTTATCGGGCATTCCCATTACATTTCATTATATTTTATGGGAATAGTTATGTTTCTTCTTATTTTTAATATCACTTATCTACATTGGGGTGTTCTGTGTTATATCTGATGTAGTTTAGTTAATGTTTATTGCATAATTATAATTTCACATGTGTTACCCTAATGATGTTCAGTGTTTGTGTGAGTGACACTGAGCACTGTCTCTACATGTTTATTGGTCATTGCTCTTAGAAAGGCCACTATTGATGAACTTCATGTCATCATGTGCCTTTCTGTTATTACTATGGTGAATAACAATACATTAAAAAGTGAAAAGCAGATTTTTACAGTTTCAGAAGGTTAATATATTAAGTATATCATTTAATAATATAAACGACGGTACTGCACCATAAAATATACCGTAAAAACAACAGCTTTAAACTGTAAAATGTACGGGTTGTTCTGTAAAGTTGTTTACATTATTACTGTATTTTTTACATAATTAATCTGGCAACCACAGCTGCAAGTTTTTTTGTTTTTTTTTTACAGTGTGAATGCAAAGAGAACTGGGTCCTTTTTAACTCGGTTCACTTCTTGGTCCACTTAAAGGGGTCTGAGCTTGGTTCTTTTAAAGAGGACCCAAGTGTGAAAACACCCTAAGGTTTCCAAACAGACTATCAAGTCTAAAGGGGGAAATGTTCTAAGACCTTTAATTAGAAAAACTGAAACTTTTGCAGCCAATGAAGGTCTGAGTGACTATAACTGAGTAAACTTTCAGTGACAATAAGCATTCCTCTGGCTTTGTCATTTTGAAACTCTTCATAGTGGTATAGACACAGATTCATCTGTAATGAATTTATCTTAAAGGAAAAGTTAACCCAAGAATGAAAATCATGTAGTTTTTTTACTCGCTAACATGTCGTTCCAAACCTGTTTTTTGTCCTTTTTGGTACCTGAAATCCCATGTTCACTATGAACTTTCCTTGTGTGGAAAAGTGCTGCATAAACAAATTTCTCCTTTTATATTCGATGAAAAAATCAACAGCAACAACAAACAGGTTTGGAACAACATTAGGAAGAATAAATAACAGAATTTTCATTTTTGAGTGAACTATTTCTTTAAACGTACTGCACTTTAACAATAAGTGATTGTCAAAAAGCTTGAATGTTTTCCACTTTAAAGAAGCTGCTAACCTTGAGGACTGTATACTATAAAGATGGGAGGATCTGTCCCTCCCACACACTCTTAATGCCAGACAAGTACCGTCTGGTAATGTACACTTGGCAGTACCTCTAGGGAATCTCTCTGTGTGTGTGTGTGTGTGTGTGTGTGTGTGTGTGAGTGAGAGAGAGAGAGAGAGAGAGAGTGAGAGAGAGCGAGAGAGAGAGAGAGAGAAAGAGAAGGGTGATTCCCTCAAGCACGAAGCCTCAACCTCCTTTCATCAGAAAGTTTCATTACCATTCTCTGAGCTTATGCATGATTTAGCCACTGCTCTGACTGATTCTGCTAACAGGAGGTTGAAAGCTTCTCTTTCCATCTCATTCTTTTTCCTTCTATTTTTGTAACGCTCTCCATCCTCCTAACACACACACACACACACACACACACACACACACACACACACAGGCCGCCTTATTCTCAGTCTCTCTGTATTTCATCAGCCTTTAACTCTTTCACTTCTATGCGTTGAACAGAATGCAGCTGGGCTCTTTAGGGAGTCAGTATACCCCGGGAAGCTTCAAACTTCAAAGTTAGACTTTGATACATCTGTTCATCCATAAAATATTCTATCAAGTATTGAGTTCCGTTTGGTCATAGTCTCCACTATATGTGTATGTCAGTGCACTCACTTGTGTGTAACATACATCAGCTTCACCATGCGTAAGGGAACAGACTATAGGGAGAATGAGAGTTGCGGTAAGTACAGGAGAGAAGCCCCCATGACTCATGTCTAGAGTTTTTCTGGGACAACTTCTGATGCCATTGCTATAACAGCATGTGTGTTTGTATTGGCTGATGGAGCTCATGCACCTGTAGGACAGTGTGGGGAAGTGTTTACGTGACTGAGTTATTCCATTTCTCAATTCAATAAAGATCCATTCCATGGAAATTTCATGGGGAAATTCTATTTCTCATTTGTGGTATGAACTGACAGGCACATCAAACTGTAGTCTCAATCTTCTCGATGATTTCAACAGTTGATTTGGATGGTGACAGTAAAGTGCACTCATCCTGGTCCCAGAAGCTACCAGGGCTGGATTCGACATCGGTACTCAGCTCATCATCTTCCTCTTCCTCCTCCTCATCATCCACACAGGAGTCCTCATCGCATGATTCCATGTAGTGCAGACCCAACGCATTGATTCCAGAATCTTCTGAGCTGGAGGGAGAGGAGCAGTGGCCCATTTTAGGGCCTGAGATCTCGCTCCGTTGGGCATGTTTTACGATGGGACCCACCTGGTGTGTGTGCTTGTTGGTACGCTGGGGTGCAGGTTGAGGTGCTGGGGTTTGAAGTTGGTGTGTAGGGTTTGCCGTTGGTGGAGGCGGTCTTTGTACGTAACACATTTTACCATTGATACGTTTAACCATGTAATCATCCACAAAGAGGTCAGAGATGACACAGAATTTGGGCGATTCTGGGCAAGGTGGAATTCGAAACTTGGGAGCTGTCCTGAGGAAGCGTTCAGTCAGGGAGATTGACAGGTTCATGGTGTGGGTTTGATCTGAGGGGGCAACAGGAACTGATGTGCTGGGAAGCTGACAAACGCTGGTCATGGGTTGATAGACGTATTTACCTGCAAAGAGGAGAGAGAGAGAGAGAAATGAACAATAAATAGCAAATTAAATAATGTTCCAGGGTTGTGTGCAGGGTTTGACATTAACACCAGCCAAATGCGGGTATCTCTGTCACTCTTACTAGCCACTTTGGTGAGAGACGTTTTTAGGGTTTTTCCTGCATTGAAAATTCTGTGAATGTTGGGCAACTCAGAGCAACTGCCGAAGCAAATTTAACTGTGTTCTCACGTTCAGCTCTTTATAAGCACTAAATATGCCTCTCATAACTTACACGCACATCTGTGCGGGGCGAATGAAGCGTGCCACTGCAATGCACATCTTAAGAGATAAGATCGCCAGAGCTCTGGGACAACGCAGAGCGAAACTTGCGTGATTCAGTCGGGCTTCACTCGATATCGTGGCAGCTGGTGGAGATCACAAAACTTATGTGACCCATTTGAATTCTACAGAGAACATTCTATTATAAAGCTATATATGAAGGAAGTCGAACCCCTCAAACTGCTAGACAGCCCCTACATTATAATCAGCACCGTTGAGATTAAGAGGAGACAAATACACATCATCAGTTTTTAAAATACACATCATCATCATCTTTACATTTTCTTTTTTTTTTGTTGTTTTTTTTTTTTTTACTGCAGTAACACTGAAATCTATTACGGCGAATCTATTAGACTTTATTTTTATTACAACTGTGAAAGTTGTAGTTACACATTTCTAAATGTGTTTTTTTTTTTTTTTTTTTTTCAAAAAAGATACTATAGTTTATTTTTTAGAAAAGACTATCAAAATAGTATAAAAAAAAAGACTATTGGTCTTACCTGAGATAGTGGAATTTGTAATGATAAGGCCATTGATAAACAGTGGTTAACTTTCATTTTGGCAAGTACAATTTAGAATGAAGGGGTTAAAACTTCCATGAATTATGGACAAATTATTGACAAATCATGAGGCTTGTGTCCTGCTAAACTAATATTATTCTGTTACAAATAAAATGTCTAAACAAATGCATGCAGTTACAGTCTCTGGTTACCTTTATCACTTTTTGCGAGGTGGAGGACTTTGGCTAGTGGCTTTGCTGAGTGGATAGTGACCTTGGAACACTACTAGCCACAGTGGCGGTAAGACAAAAATCCCATCGGGGTGGAATTGCACATGCAGACCTGATCCTAGCCACCAGCCATAATTACACTAAAGATGGACTGGTAATCCACACATAAATGCAGAACTGATTGCATTAGTGTGTTAAAAGTTTTAGGGGTAAAGTTTTTCATAAGCCATAGCAAAAATCATTGTATGAATCAGTATGAATGCCAGAGGAGGCTGATGGCATAAAGCCTCCTCTCATTAGTAAACTGACCAACCAAAATGGATATTCTATCCAAAGAGTGTCCGAAAAAGGCAAAATGAATGAAATTTGCCTCCTCCTACATTTGTAACCAATCATTATAAGAGGTAACTTTTCAAGCCAATCATCCTTCAGTATCATGTTAGCGCATCATCAAGCCTGTTGTGGTTAACACAATGCAATAGAACAGATGAAGGAACACTTTCAAATTTAGCCGATGAAATCCAAATTGTTGAAGGATCTTAAAACAGGACTGAAAAGCAGAATCATATTCAACTCAATGAAGGAGTGGAGGATGGCTCCATGATTAAATGGTGGGCTCCCTCAAGATAATGCACATTTACAGTTCATGGAAACGCGCAATATTTCGCATTTCCTTTAGTCTAATTTCTAGAAATGTGCATTAAAAATGCTAAACATTTTGATGGAAACCCAGCTATTGTGAGCAGATGTTAGATTGAATGGGGCCCTCAATTCTTTTATAAATATTTGTATTGATCATCTGTAGATTGACAACTGTTGGGAGTTGTTCTTGTTGGGGAAGATTATAACGCATCTTAAGTTGTCAAGAAAAGATTTTAGAGAGAGATCATCTTCGAGTGCATAAATATCAGCAAATAAATAAAAAATATATAATAAAACCTAATGTAATCTTGTTTTAAATATTTGCCTCCCCACAAAAATTATTTTTATATTCCAACTCATAAACTTAATGGGACCCAATTCTTAAATTCTGAATTTCTGCCCAACCCTGTCATGCTGTAGTTGGATGCTGAAAAACAAACACTATCTGGCCAGCAGAAAACACTGAAATCGCTGACTGGATGTGAGAGAACCTAAAGGTTTCTAAAAGGAAAAATAGGTAATATAAAATAGACGCAAAGAAATTGGATTGGAGAAAAGAGAGGTTGAGGGATAATGGGTGAGGAAAAAATATGTTCTCACTGTAAGCTTAAATGAAATCCCATTGGAGAGTTACTGTAGTGTTGAGCGCCCATTGATTTGTCTGCTGTGCTAGTGATAGCTGTGATAGATGGTGTTATAAGTTGCTAGACTCTTACACTGTAAAACACATCAGTTCTTAATCTGACAGTGTTACTGTTTCACAGAGAACAGAATTGATTCTTTTACAACCAGTGCTTTATTCATGCAACAAGGAGAGAATGCAATTCTTTAACTTTCTCTAACCATGTGTGGTCATGGAACAGACATGTTTAAGGGAATACAAGTTTCCTAACAAGGGATATCACGTGGTTAATTAAGGTCTCTCTAGGTGAACTTGTCATTGGCTTCTCCAACAAAAGTCATGACATTCTTACTACTTCTCTTCCTCTCTCTGTATCTTGCTCATTAGCATGCACAGACCACAGAAAAGATTAGCTGAAAATAGGGCACTCAAGGCATTTTGTCATGAGAGACAAAGAAAAACTAAATATTTCACTTTTTAACTATAGTTTTTGGTGCATGGTTGTGCTGTACTGTATCTCTCTGTAATCTTTGTGCAAAATATGTTGCTGGTGTACCTCATATAAAAGCAGTTCCACTGAATTTGCCCCATACAGTTAGCAGAGTTTGAGTGTGATGGGCAGTCTCTTGGAGGCAGAATTCCCTACAGAGATGGAATGGATTCTTTTGCGCTGGAACATTCTGAGGCACAGCTGGCCACGAGGCTGAAATAAGAATCATTTCCATCTAATCCTGATTTCTGCTCTCATGTAGAGATGACACAAAGCTGTCTGGTATCACAGATATCTGGGCAGAAACAGCACCAGCTGTAGCATCACATGAATGATAGTGGCAGTTACTATCATCCAATTCGATGGAATGAGCCTTTAATGAATAACATCTTTTTAAACTGAGGCAAGGTGTTCCAATTCCCCAAACTACTTTTCTCAAAAACATTTAGACAAAATCTCTTTCTGTCTCTCTTGTCCCTCCCCACTTGTAAAGTGATAGAAAAGCAATTGGAATCTAATGATTAGATAAACATTGAATTTCTCATTATCTTCATCCTTGGCTATGCTACCATCATTAATCCTGGCTTTAGATGAAGAAGGCCTTTGTGCAGTGCTTAATCATCATGAGGTCCTGGAACAAGATCCACAGTATATGAAAACAAGAGTGTTTAACCCTTAAACGCATACCTCATTCCACCCCCTGTACCTCATCCATTTTTTTGGAGTTGTGCCCACACCTCTTTAGTATTCCTCAGTCTATCTCTTATAAATAGGGTGACACAAAAAAATGCTGAAATTGAAAAAAAAAAAAAAAAACAATTCATACAAATAAATACTACATCATATTGACTTTCTGTGCAACAGTTAACTATAAAGAGTGGTGAATAATCAGTATTTTATGTGTATACACATACATAATATACATGTTATTTCTTACTCAAGGTGGCACTGATGTTTCAGTGATTGACTTGATTTACATTTGACATTGCTATTTGATGAAGCAACAACATCGAAGTAAACTTATAGCAAGTACAACACTTGAAAAGTATGATATGACTATTGTCAATTGGGTGTACTACTGAAATAATGTAAGTTGTGCATCTATTTAGACTCAAGTGCTTGAGAAAATACACATATGATACACAAACATTACACAAGTGCAGGGGTGGACTGGCCGTCGAGAGCACCAGGCGTTTTCCCAGTGGGCCGCTGGGTAACTTGGGCCAGCCCGTTGCTGCGCAAGAACCGGCCTGTCCTACAGGCTATATAGGCGGCCGCCCTGCGCTCCAACATGCCTGTGCGGATCCCATTACAGAATGAAGATTCTAAACAATTTGTAAGATAAAGACGATACTATGGTTTTTATTTTAAAATTACTTCCACATCGTAACGCATTTCCGTTTCAGCGCATGGATTCCGGACCTCATTATTTGACATACAAATCACAGTAATGGTGACAACCAAAGACAACATATTAAGTACAAGATGAGCTCTGAATAATCACAAAATGACAAATAAATGCAAGTTACAACAAATACAATAACAGCAGCGTATATAAAATCTGCAAAAAGTAAAGCTATTAGCAGTACATAGTCATTTGCATAATTTATTCATACCGCAGGGAGCTGAAGTGCGGCTTGCTGAATAATGCTCATGCCTGATAAAAATGCGGAAAATAAGTTATGAAAAATATTACTTTGTGGCTAGTTGAGTCTTTGAGGCTTACTTTGTTTAAAGGAGAGCAGAAACAGTGCTTGTCAAAGCATAGGGCTTTTCACTTTTTCTCAAGAATAATCTGGGGAAGGAATTAAAACACTGCAGATATAAAGATGCAATAAACTCACACTGAGTGAAAATATGAGCAAATAATCAGCAAAATATCTACAAAGTTCTACACTTTAAGAGGTATGTTTATTTTGTTTTAAATATATGTGTTTATATTTATATACTGTATGTACATATCTGGACAAATTGTTTTTTTTATTTTTTTTTTATAAACATTTACACATTTATGTGAGTAATTGACATGAAGTTTTAAGCATTATCATCAGTGTCCAGCTGTGTGACACTTTCTTCATCTAACTATTTTAAACAATATTTTATGATCTTGTATAGCTATATATACATATATAATATATTATTATTATACATGTTGTTTCCACAACCTCATATTAACTAAGACAATAGTTTATTTGCACTTCTAGAAAAAAGTTGAAAGGTGATTAAGATCTTACATTTTTTTGAAGAAATACTGACTTGTCACAGCACATAAAATACACACTTTCTCTTGTACTTTCATATACATTTTAACCTAACATCTGTATGTTGGGAAAAAAGTTTTCAGACATGTTATTTGTCTGAGCTATAAAGTGCTTATTTTAGTGCTTTCTCTAAAAAATCCACTCATCACATTTACAGTGGTTTTGTATGTTTTTAAATTATGAAAATTTTTGCACTGTGGGGCCTGTTGTCATGACTAGCAGTCAATAGAATTTGTAATTTTTTTTCCAACACAAAAATTTGAAATTGATCCAGAAAATGACATCAATGAGCCGGTGTGTTATGGTGTGATGTGTTGCAGGCCAGGATTAGTGTGCCGTTCTGGGCCAGAAAGTCCAGGGCCACTTTTTAGTCCCTGTTCGCCCCTGCACATGTGTAGATTAGGGATGCTCCGATCGATCAGCCACCGATCGGTATCGGACGACACTCACATCCTATGACTCGATCGGTGACCGTAATTTGGCCGATCGCATACACCGATCGCTCATGGTGCAAAAGACACGCGGCTCCTTTAAGACCCCATGACATGAGAGAGTGCGTGTTCCACTTATTAAAGGAATATTCTGGGTTT
Source organism: Myxocyprinus asiaticus (assembly GCF_019703515.2). Taxonomy (NCBI): domain Eukaryota; kingdom Metazoa; phylum Chordata; class Actinopteri; order Cypriniformes; family Catostomidae; genus Myxocyprinus; species Myxocyprinus asiaticus. Next base: position 25,646,502 of record NC_059350.1, on the reverse strand, counting down.
AATACACTAATATAGAGTAATGTGCAAAAGTCTTAGGCACATAAGATGTTTCACAAAAGCATTTGTCTTAAGATGGTTATTTATATCTTTAGCTTTAGTGTCAATAGGAAATATAAATGTTAGACTCCCAAACATTACTTTTGCAAATAGAAAAGATTAAAAGAGAAAAACAGGGATCACTGCAACAGATGTCATGGCCCCCACAAAGCCCCCCACTGAACATCATTTCAGTCTGAGATTACATAAAGAGACAGAAGCAATTGAGACAGCCTAAATAGATAAAAGAACTGTGGTGAATTCTCCAAGAAGCTTGAAGCATCCTATCTGCCAACAACCAAGAAAAACTGTGTCCAGGTGTTCCTAGGAGAATTGGTCACACTGAATATTGATTTAGCTTTTTTATGTTTACTGGACTTTGTATTACATTAAGTGATAAATGAAAACTATTTATGTCATTATTTTTGAAGACATCCTCACTATGCAACATTTTTCACAAGTGCCTAAAACTTTTGCACAGTACTGTGTATCAAATCAAATCAAATCACTTTTATTGTCACACAACCATATACACAAGTGCAATAGTGTGTGAAATTCTTGAGTGTAGTTCCGAGCAACATAGCAGTCATGACAGTGATGAGACATACACCAATTTACAATAAACTTCAGATTTACACAACACAATTTAAAATCTAATATACACATAATTACACACCACACAATATACAATAATAACATACAATGTACAGTATACAATACACACAATATAGAATACACATTATACAATAAAAAATAGTATATATAGTATATATAAAATGTACAGTAGGTTGTATTGTACTGTATTGACATTCAGGCTGTCAGTTGATAGTCAGTTGCCAGTGTGTTGTTAAGAGAGAATATATTTATGACAGTCCGGTGTGAGATAATAAGATTAATAAAGTGCAGTGCTGATGTATATTGATCGTGAGAGATCAAGAGTTCAATATATATATATATATATATATATATATATATATATATATATATATATATATATATATATAAACAGTTTTCTTCAGTTTGACACTAAGCTTCATTTTTTATAAGGCTATCTATCTTAACAGAGAATATTTTGTTAACCTATACTTTTTAAAAGTCTTATTAATAAAAGCTTTTTAATAAGCCTTTTAAACTTTTTTTTTTACTTATATTGTCAGCAAAAACTAGGAAAAGTGATATTACTGGGAAGAGGAATATGCAATTTATAGTGACAATGTGCAGAAAGCTTACATATAGCCAGTTATGACAGAGATCTTGATAAAAGGTAAAATGTTTGGGATCGGTATTGGCCGATCAGGTGACAAGAAGATCAGTGATCGGTTGTAAATATCCTGATCGGAGCATCACTAGTGTAGATTATGTGTTATGTGCTAGCTGCCTTGTGACGTTACACAGGTCACATAAACTTCAACACATAGAGACTGTATCACCTAGATATCACATAGAGATTGTGTCTGTTCCCCGAACTACCAAACACAAAACTCTCACTAAATCATTTAGAAAAAATTTAATTAAGGTCAAACTTGAAAATAAATAAAATAAATTAAAGATAAACACCATATGAAGCTAGGGCTACTAAACATTAGATCTCTTTCTACCAAAGTACTAATTGTAAATGAAATTATTACAGATCATGGTTTGGATGCACTCTGTTTGACTGAAACCTGGCTTAAACCGGATGAATATATTAGTTTAAATAAATCGACTCCCCCAGGTTATTGTTATAAACATGAGCCTCGTCTGAAGGGTCAAGGAGGAGGTGTTGCTACAATTTACAGTGAAGTTTTTGGTGTTACTGAGAGGACAGGATATAAGTTTAAGTCTTTTGAACTAATAATGCTTAATGTGACACCGTCAGATATAAATAAAAAAACTCTCATCTTTTGCCCTTGCTACGGTATATAGATCACCCGGGCCGTATTCTGATTTCCTTAGTGAATTTGCTTTTTTAATCAGATCCTGTAGTTACTGTAGATTGAGCTTAATTGTTGGTGACTTCAACATTCACAAAGATAATGAAAATGACACACTGGGATTAGCATTTATCGATATTCTCAACTCTCTTGGAGTCAGACAAAATGTGACAGGACCAACTCATCACCATAATCATACGTTAGATTTAATTCTGTCATATGGAGTTGATGTTGATACTATAGAAATTCTTCCGCAGAGCGATGACATCTCAGATCATTACCTCGTCTCTTGTATGCTGCGATCAATTAATGTTACTCAATCTACACCACGCTATCATTCAGGTAGAACTATTCTTTCGACCACTAAAGATAGCTTCACTAATAATCTTCCAGCTCTATCTCATACACTCAATAAGCCCCAAAGTCTAGAAGAACTTGATGAAATAACAGAAAATATAAATACAGTCTTCTCTAGCACTCTTGATAGTGTTGCCCCCCCCCCCCAATTAAAGAAAATGAAAGAAAAAAGCCCCGCACCATGGTACAATGATCACACTCGGAAATGTTCCGAGCAACTCAGAAAATGGAGCGCAAGTGGAAGAATACAAAATTAGAGGTATTTCACGGTGCATGGAAGTATAGTGTCTGTAGCTACAGACAGGCACTAAAAGCTGCCAGGTCAGCATATTTTAGCAAACTCATAGAAAATAACCACAACAATCCTAGGTGTTTATTCAGTACTGTGGCTAAATTGGTTACGAATAAGGCCTCAAAGATACCAGATATTCTGTCACAGCACAAGAATAATGACTTCATGAATTTCTTTACTGATAAAATTTAAATAATCAGAAATAAAACTGGAATTATGCAAACATCTGTCACAGTACCTCAGAAAACAGTGTCTCATAATTTTCCTCATGTGCAACTTCAATCCTTCGCTGTCATAGGTCATGAAGAGCTAACAAAACTTATCGAAACATCAAAAGCCACAACATGTACAGTATGTTAGATCCAATACCATCTAAACTCTTAAAAGAGGTATTCCCTATAATCTCAGAACCTCTTCTTATTATTATTAACTCCTCACTATCCTTAGGACCCAAGAAGCTTTAAAATGGCAGTTATCAAACCGCTTATTAAAAAGCCACAACTTGATCCTGGAGAACTGGCTAATTATAGACCAATTTCAAATCTCCCATTTATGTCAAAAATACTAGAAAAAGTAGTGTCCTCCCAACTATGTTCATTTCTACAGAGAAATAGTATATATGAACAATTTCAGTCAGGATTTAGGCCTCATCACTGTACAGAGACTGCACTTATCAGAGTTGCAAATGACTTGGACTTATCATCTGATTGCGGCTGCATTTCTCTTCTAGTGCTTTTAGATCTTAGTGCTGCCTTCGACATGACAGGTCACGACATTCTCTTGAATAGGCTAGAGAATTATGTTGGCATTTGTGGACTTGCATTAGCATGGTTTAGGTCCTATTTATCAGACCGCTACCACTTTGTCTATGTAAATGAGGAATTGTCAAACCAAACAAAAGTTAAGTATGGAGTGCCACAGGAATCAGTTTTAGGGTCTCTGTCTCTGCTTTGATTCTTGTATATGCTTCCCCTGGGAGATATTATCAGGAATCATGGAATAAATTTCCACTGTTATGCTGATGATACCCAACTTTATATTTCCTCAAAACCTGACGAAATTTCACAATTTTCCAAATTAGTAGAGTGTATCAATGAAATCAAAGATTGGATGGCCAGAAATTTTCTTCTACTCAATTCTGACAAAACAGAGGTACTAATAATTGGACCAAAAACCTCTAAAAACAAGCTTCTAAAATATAATTTGACTTTCGATTGATGTACTGTTACATCATCTTCAACAGCGAAGAACTTAGGTGTTATATTTGATACCAATCTGTCCTTTGAAAATCAAACTACCAATGTCTGTAGAACAGCAGTCTTCCACCTAAGAAATATTGCTAAATTACAACACATGCTCTCTGTTGCTGATGTCAAAAAACTAATTCATGCGTTCATGACCTCAAGACTAGATTATTGTAATGCATTACTGGGAGGATGTTCAGCAAGATCAATAAATAAACTTCATTTGGTTCAGAATGCAGTAGCCAGAGTGCTGACTAGAACCAAGAAATATGATCATATTAGCCCAATTTTATCGTCGTTACATTGGCTACCTGTTAAATTTCGTATTAATTTTAAAATTCTGTTAACTTCGTACAAAGCTTTGAATAGTCTAGCTCCACAGTACTTAAGTGACCTTCTACCATGCTATATTCCATCACGTTCATTACGATCACAAAACTCTGGCCTGTTAATAATTCCTAGAATATCAAAATCCACAAAAGGAGGTAGATCCTTTTCATATTTGGCTCCTTGACTATGGAATAGTCTCCCTAACACTGTTCGAGATGTAGACACACTCACTCAGTTTAAGTCTAGACTAAAGACTCATCTATTTAGCCAAGCATACACCTAATTTATACATCAACCCACAATTAGGCTGCTTTAGTTAGGTCTGCCGGAACCAGAAACATTGATCATGATCTATAACTCTGCAATAAATTGAATGGCATCTATGCTAATATTATTCACCAGAACCGGCTGGATCCAGCTCCATTCTTGCTTCGTGTTGGACTCCACTGCTACGTGTCTCTGAGTGATGACGACTAAATGCAGCCAGTGCCAGCCAAACATTACTTCAGTCTATTACGGTGGACTTCGGAGGATGAACTGATGCCAACTCCAACCGTAAGACATAGGATACATCATATGCTATTGCCTGAACCTTGGATTTAGGATACACCTCACCAAAATTACCGGCCAGTTGAACCGTGATGTACCTCACTAATCTCTGCCTGTATCACCTTGATCTAATGATGGACTGCACTCTTATAATGGAATACATAGACTATTAATAAATTTCCAAAAAAAAGCCTTCATCAGCCAACTAACAAAGGACAAGGCATCTACGTGATCTTCTGCAGTTAATACAGGATGAACTTCAAAAGGCATTAGTCATTAATCTTATAGTTCTTACAAAATCTTTGTTTAAACACTGACCCTTAACACTTAGTTTAATCATTTTAAACCATGACTTGCACTCCACATAAATAAGTAATATTGGCATTATATTCATGTTGTTTAGCCAGAGGGGAACTGGCCCCTCAGTGAGCCTGGTTTCTCCCAAGGTTATTTTTCTCCATTAACCAACATCTTATGGAGTTTTGTGTTCCTTGCCATAGTCGCCTTTGGCTTGCTCACTGGGATTCTAAATACAATTACTATTTAATTACTTATTTTTAAACACAATTCACAATCGTATTTTATCAAACTACACAATGATGATGCTAAGACATTATAGATATTACAGTTTCATTTTCTGTTAATGCATGATTTTCTGTAAAGCTGCTTTGAAATAATAATAATTAATAATAATTTTCATAATTAATAATTTTCTTTATTCATCACACATTATACATTTGCACATATACAGTGAAATTCTTCTTTTTCACATATCCCAGCTAGGCTGGGGTCAGAGTGCAGGGTCAGCCATGATACGGCGCCCCTGGAGCAGATAGGGTCAAGGGCCTTGCTCAAGGGCCCAACAGTGGCATCTTGGCAGTGCTGGGGCTTGAACCCCCGACCTTCTGATCAGTAACCCAGAGCCTTAACCGCTGAGCTACCACTGCCCACAACACAAATAATGTGTGTTGTGAAAGGCGCTATACAAATAAAAATGACTTGACGTGTAGCTCAATATGTGTTTGACAGCCAGTTGCATCTCATGAAATTTCAGTGTGGAAATGATGAATCCTGTTCTTGATTTGTCCTGATTTTTTGCATTATCTATTTAATTTATGAAAAATAAAACATCAGAATATATCAAAATATATTTTATTTTATTGTTTGCTAATTGTCTTGAAAATAGTTTTAAAAATGTACACTATCTGGGCATTTTGTACATCCATTTTTAATAGATGTAAGTGCCGGGTCTCTAAAGACCCGAATATGTAAATAGTATTTGGGAGAATTACCATGCATTTAAGGATTAAAGTCAACATACAGTAAAATGCATCCGCAACTCATTTTACTTAAAAAAAAAAAAAATTATAGTGTATTTCAGAGTGAAACAGGACGTTACGTAAATGAGGGGACATGTAGAACAGGACTTAAATGTATCCATCAGGAATTAATAAATAATACTGAAAACTGCATTCCATACCAGAATGAAGCCAGACCCAAATCTGCTCAGTAATTGGGTAATTCTGCATATGACAGATAATAATGTACCTCTACAGGAAGATGCAAAAGTATATTACAGTATATTATAGGCTCATCCCAAATCATGACAGTAAGTCCTTAGAAGGGTTAGCAACCAAAGTCCCTTTCAAGGCAAGTCAGTCCACTCTGCGGCCATCTTTGGAACCCTCCCGGGCAGATTTTTTCTAAGGATACAAGCGGCATTAAAGTGCAGCTCCTATCTACTTGAATAGGGAAAGACCAAAATCTCCAGAACAGTGGGTCAAGATTATGATCAAATAACATATTTCAAATCAGCAGTAAACTCTGACAACAATGGTTTCATAAATTATGCTTCTTTAGCTCAGATCAAGGAAAAAACTATCTATTTCAGGCTGGTCCATCTAATGCGCATGTGCATTCTCGAGTTAACTGACAGGCTATGTCTGTATCTAAAAGTTGATTGGCTCTTTTACCTTTTCTACATCCGCCATATTGGTCGTTCCAATTTCCCTCATTAATTTACAACTGCTCAGTCACAGGCTAAATAGTCTCTGTTAGTAGCAGCTCTGTGCTAGGTGGGAAGTACTGCACCTAATTCAAAACCCATCCACACCGTTTAAACCTTGACAGAAAGATTCAGAGCCGCTGTTACGACTTTTATCCATCCGTCTCTAAATGTCCCATTTGCATTTACAATTGCTGAAATGATAATGAAAGCTAATGAAACAGAATCAAGTTTCAAATATATACTGCAATGGTATAAAAATTTGGGATTTAAGTGATCCAGTAAGTATTGTAGAAGGTTATATCTTTGAAAAAATAACATTAAAGGTCCATTTAGGGACCTTTACTGACTTTACTTCCTCTACTGAATGTTTTTGTCTACAGAAAAGAACTTATGATTGTTAATGTTGTGATTCTTATAACAACCATGATTGCTGGTCTTATTTTTAGGCTTTGAATTATTGTGCTCACACAAGTACTGTGCAAATTAATCTTGATGTACAATCGGGATTTACAAGTGGAAGTGACCAGGACTTTCCATATCTTGTTTCACACACAAACATAAATCCATACAGTCTGAGGTGCATTCTATGAGAAATAAAAATGTGAGACTCAAGATCTGAACTTGAATCAGAGTCACAATTTTGAGGAATTAACTTTTAAAATAAAAAATAATTTAAACTAGATTATAACTACATCAATGTGATGAGGAGGAGGGTGTGGCCAGGCCGTGATGATGCATAGTCGGCGCTGAATCATCTGATCAGCAGGAAAGCGAGACAAAGGGGAGCCGGAGGCGCCAGTTCGTGGGAGACACACGTGGCTGCGTTGCATGTGTGTCTGTGCTTGTTTATGTTGAGTTTCTTATTAAACTTTATGTTTACTGTTCAGCCGGTTCCTGCTTCCTCCTTGCCCGTTCATTACCTGTTACAGTGGTGCCGAAACCCAGGAGGGAGGAGGGATGCGCTGTCACACGGCCGTTTGCCTGGGGACGGAGGGGTCGCTGCCGGCCGGCGAGAGCCAGAGGAACCACTGCCATTCACCGAAGAAGGGGAGGAGCGGTTGAGGACTGGGCAACAGCGTGTCTGGGAGCCTGCGAGCAAGTCCTTCTCTCTCTCTCTGTGTGTCTCTGCTCGCCCTTTCCCTCTCCCCCAGGTTCACAAGAGGTGGGGTGGACCACCGGCTGAAAGAACGGGGGGGGGGGGGGGGGTTGGTCAGAATCGGGCAGGGGAGGAGTGTGAAGAGGAGGAGGGCGTGGCCGTGCCGTGATGATGCACAGCTGGTCCCCAGCATTTAATCCTGCTGTACTAGTGTCCTTTTACCAGGCTTCTTGACTAGCTTAACCAGCAAGACCTCAAAAAAAAAATCAAAACCTTGGTCTCATCACTCCAAATTACAGTGTGCCAGAAGCTGTGAGGCGTGTCAAGGTGTTGTCGGGCATATTGCAACCGGGATTTTTTGTGACAATGGTGCAGTAAATGCTTCTTTCTGGTAACTCGACCATGCAGCTCATTTTTGTTCAAGTATCATCATATTGTGCTCCTTGAAACAACCACTTTTTCCAAAATACTAACTAATTGTATGTAAACTTCTGACCCACTGGGAATGTGATGAAAGAAATAAAAGCTGAAATAAATCATTATCTCTACTATTATTCTGACATTTCACATTCTAAAAATAAAGAATCCAAACTGACCTAAGACATGGAATATTTTCTACAATTAAATGTCAATGATGTATATAAACTTCTAACTTCAACTTATTTTAGTACACGCCATGTCATCCACCAGATGCATCCGATGTGCAGCTCCCTTTAATTTACCTTGTTGCTCAAACTTTACCAAAGTTGTGTTGAGAAATATGTTTGAAAACACAAAGACTATTGTGCAATGGGTAGCCCTATTTATATCTGAAAAAATCAACAGGAAAATCTTCCAGTTATCGATGCATGAAAAAGTCATTGATCCCAAGCCTAGTTAGGAGTGTATTAATGTAACTATTACTCATATAATGTCTTTTATGTCACATCCATTCAAAGAATTAAGTTATTTTGCTTCCACAGTGCGTTGCAACTGTAGTTCCAGGTTTGGCCACAGAGAGGGGCAGTTCAGGCATTCAGAAAGCATACACTGATTTAAGCAGACAAAACATTCGTCCTTATGTCATCCTCTTTTCTGTGAGATCAATCTGGCTGTCCTGTAAAACTCATGAGATTATTAGCTGACTGAGGCTGACGTACAGGTAGGGGCAGATTTAGGGCTAGGGTTAGGTTTATGGTTGGGGTCAACAGTGTATTTATAGATGCAATTACATGCAAATACAAGTACAATGTAACAACACATATGTACACATTAAGTACATTCTATCAAATGCTTAATTTTAATGTAATGGCACCTAATGCAAAGTGGGTCCGATATGATAAGATGATATCTGTTTCAAAAGCTTCATCTGATTCTGACATCTGACCTTCATCACAATCTTTGTTCACATTCTCTAAATTGTGTGGAGCAAGCTTTCCAAAGATGTCTTTTAAACACACACACACACACACACACACACACACACACACACATATATGCATGGCAGCTAAACCCACCCATTATAAAGAGATGACATATTATTACAGACTAGTGCCCGACCGATATATTTCTTTTCAGAACATATAATGCAGAAAACAATGCTTTAGAATTGGTGTCATAACGTAGTTTGTCCAGCAGAGCGTGCTCCGGCTCCATTGTTTACAGAGCTGACTCTGAACAGGGCGGATTTAAGCTGTGTCTTCTCGGTAAGTTGCTAACTAGCTTGTGAAATACATACTGGAAAGTTAATAAACAATGACCCCATCATTTTCCCTTTTCAATATAACTAATATAACGTTAACCCTGTCCCTGACCACCATGTTCACAGCCAGCTATAGTTTGTCAGTGCAGTAAGTAATGTAGCAGATTGAAAGATATGCATCAGAGCATCTTTTTGCAGCTCAGCAGACAACGGTGCGGTGGTGGATTGTGTCTGTTGAGTGCTGATTTCACACTACGTTGTTACCTAGTTAGTGAGACACAATGCTGGTCCATCTTTTACTCTCCATGACAATGAGTTTATAGCTAACTAGCTAACCACGTAGCTACTTTCATTGCTTGTCAGCTGAGTGGAAGCGAATGTGTAAACATGTATTCACCAAACTGCTTTGTTCAGGATTCACGGTTTGGTACACCTTCAACCGAGCAATTCCAGTCGTTGCATTTACAAAATGTAATATTTAAAAGTCTGGCTTTCCATCGTTGACAGTTTCCCCTGAACTTGTATAGCATAATACGGTGTAACACCGCTTGACTCGGCAGGTGTAAATGTTTCTTGTTTTACAACCTGCCCCTAATTGACTGGCAGTATTACAATAGTGAGCATTTGACTGATACTAAACAGTACTGATGTTTATTTAGCTATTTATTTTATTTTTATTTATTCTTTATTTTAATGGTCAGCATTTGACTGATACTAAACAGTACAGATGTTTATTTAGCTATTTAATTTTTTATTTATTCTTTAATGGTCAGCATTTGACTGATACTAAACATACAGTACTGATGTTTATTTAGCTATTTATTTTATTTGAATTTATTCTTTATTTTAATAGTCAGCAATTGACTGATACTAAACATACAGTACTGATTTTTATTTAGCTATTTATTGTATTTGTATTTATTCTTTATTTAAATGGTCAGCAATTGACTTAAACTAAACAGTACTGATGTTTATTTAGCTATTTGTTGTATTTTTATTTATTATTTATTTAAATGGTCAGCAACTGACATACTAAACTGTACTGATGTTTATTTAGCTATTTATTGTATTTTTATTTATTCTTTATTTAAATGGTCAGCAACTGACTGATACTGAACATACAGTACTGTATCGGTATCGGTCTCAAAAATCCCATATTGGTCGGGCTTTATTACAGACACCAAAAAAGGCTCATAGCGCAGATGTGCACTCGCATGCCCCACAGTCTGCTGGGAGAAACTTAGCACTCTCACTTCCTTTTTCATCAGAGCTTGACAAGTACATAAAAACATTATACCACACTTCTGTGTGACCACCAACACATAACAATCTCTGGACTGAAGTACACCATTATGTCTCTGCTCTTTTCGAGGGATGGTGTGATAGTTGCTATTAGGTTTTAGAGAACTCCACTTAAACACTTGTCTCAAAGGACAAAACCAATCTGTATTGAGTTATTCAGACCTGCATATGTCTGTGTGTGTGTGTGTGTGTGTGTGTGTGTGTGTGTGTGTGTGTGTGTGTGTGTGTGTGTATATATATATATATATATGTATGTAGATCCAACTTCCTCTGGGCTTTATACTATACAGTGACTCTGTGTTAACACCAGTATTTTCTATGTGTGAAACTAAAAGACAATGGTATTTAGGCTTGGGATCGATGCCATTTTCACGCATCGATAATTGGAAGATTTTTCTGATGATTATCAATATTTATCTGCATTTTTTCAGATATAAATAGGGCTGCTCATTGCACAATAGTCTTTGTCTTTTCAAACTTATTTCTCAACACAACTTTGGTAAAGTGTAAGCGGCAAGGAAAATTCAAGGGGGTCGTTCGCTGGACACATCTAGCGGAAGACATGGCGCGTTCTAAAATTTGAAACAATTATTTTCTACAAAGGTATGCACACCGCAGCTGCCGCTGCTCGCCATCTCCGGAGGCTGCTCAAGATTCTGCAGCGCCACAGAGCTCAACTCGCATAGTTTCCCAATTTTCAACCCAAATCATTATCAAAGGACCAAGATTATTTACTCTAACCATCACTGGATGATATATGGTGTATATGTATCTTTCATATAGCCTACACAATGTATTTTCAGTTACAAGTATGTCTTTTTGTGGTTTGACAGCTTGAATGATAGACATACAGAGACATTGCATGATAAATGTCACCATTTCTAATTGTTCACTTTGCACAGTTACACCAGTTTCATACACAAACCTGCAAGCTCATCAACATCACTTTGTTCATTCTTGAAGAAGTACAAAACCTTTGTAACTTTGGACTGCCATCTTCTGTGCTGCATCGACGCTTCCTGTGTGTGATACTTGTGTCTTTCCTACCCGTGAATGGCTTCAGTAAATGTTATATTCCCAACACTATTACATCAGACTGTTAAACAGAAGTGAAATAGAAAGCATGCAAATTAGCCTTCTAATTTAAATGTCGGCTAATGTTAATATATTGATGACTCAAAAATATATCGATAAAATAACGTGCTAATTTAATAATCAATATATCAATATTTTATGACATCCTAAATTGTACTAAATGGTATCTTGGGATTAGTTTTTGTACGGAAGGTCTCTACAGCACAAAATATGTTTCTCCTAAACTTTAATGTACTGTATACAACGTCCAAAACAAGCCTAACAACATGCAAAGAAAGCAAAAATGTATTGTGATTTGGACTAAATATTACATGTATAAATACATATTGTTTAAAAAAAAAAAAAAAAATCTCAACTTACCATTCCAAAATTAATTTGTAGTGTTTTACAAATCGTTAATATATATTCATACTCTAACAAAAATGCCCTAATTATCTTTTTGAAAGTCTATTTTTAAGATTAAACCCTTAAAGTTTATATTGTTGTATTTTTATTTATTTATTTATTTATTTGTATTTACTATTGTTGCTCCTGATCAGCTTCATTGCTTTTCATGCCAAAAAAAAAAAAAAAAAAACTTATTGTGAGGAACTTTTATTGTGAAACAAACAGCAAAAGCAATAAATAGCTTTCTTTTTTCTTTCTTTCCCTCTTTTTTCTTCCTCTCCTCATTCTCTCACTTTTGTCTTCTAATTGTCATCAAATGGATCTACTCAATGGTTCTTAGCTGAGCACCTACCATAGTTTCAGTGTAATACTGGTATTGGCTGTTTCGAGTCATGAGAGTAGAAACAACTGCAATTCAGCTTACAAGTAGGGCAAATGCCAATCATGTTCCCCAGAGTATTCTTATCGTTCCACTTTAAATAGCACTGGTTCCACCCGAAAGCTTGTGCTGCTTTGCGAGAAGTACAGCATTAATATTTAGCATGTTTACATTGTACTCTTAGTACAGTCGAAAACATCCTCCCCTTAATGAGAACAGATAATGGCTTAATTACTCTATTACAGGAAGTTAAGTGGGTGTGTCTGGGCAGTAATAAGATCCTGTAATCAAAACTTCAACTTGATGAAGTATTCACCAAAGGTGTGGCTAAACTAAGCTCAGCTCTATGTATGGGCAGCTTCTACCAACACTGTGTAAGCTGCTATTAGGGCTGAACAATTAAAGGTGCTGTAAGCGATTTTTTTATGGAAATGTATGCAAAAAAATGTCCTATGAAAGATATTCATGAAACAAGTATCGTGAGATATCTCACCTGTCCCTGTGACAGCTCTAGACTCTGTAAACAGCCAACAAAAAATTCATCCACGGTCACGGTCTCTGATGCTTTCTGACTGTCAATAATTTTTCACATTCTCATAGTATTTGCTGCATTGTAATTGCAGAAAATTATTGCATATTATTGCCATTGTTGTGCCATGTTGTTCATAACAGTTGTCAGTTGAGGGCGCTATTTTGCTTCTGTTGCTTTTGACAACCGTTTCTGCTCAAAAAAGCTCATTTGGTATCTTTAGAGTGCAGGGCTTTGGAAAGAGGGGGCGTGGATAATCCAACGGCTCAGTTTGTAGAAGTTCTAGAATGGCTAAAATCACTTTCAGCACCTTTAATCGAATAAATATTTGAGATTACAATAACAGCTGCCACAATTCACTAATCTTGAAAAGTGCCAATTACAGCATTCCATTGAGGTCTACTCCGGTTGTGCAAAAAAAAAAAATATATTTACAACATGCTTTTTTGAAGCAGTGGATCATAAGCAATCACAGACATGTCAGCTGCTCGATTTCTGTGTATAATTCATTCAAACTTTGAATAAAAGTTTGTTTTTCATGTTGCTGAAAGGGTTAATGTGACCGCTTAGGCGCTGCCTTGATTTACTGATGTACAAAAAAGCAATAAATGTAAGCTAAACATCTTGTTTTGGATGTGTATTCTACATAAAGAATATGGCATGCAGATGCCCAACACAAATGTTTTTTAATGTAAACTGTATTAATCTAAATGAATCTCAATTAATTTAATCAAACAAAATAATCAACAATTATGATTTTTCTTCAAATCGCGAAGCCCTTGCTTCTCTTTGTGACTTAATTAGCTCTATCTTTAGTGTGGGTGAGAACAGAAGTTCCTCAGATTGATGTTGTGCTTTGTCATCTTCTATTGAGTGAGGCTAAATGTTCAAATACTTGATCTTTTTATGAAAGGGAAAGGTTGCACTTGAAAAAGCAAAGCTGAAGCTCAGACCTTAAAGCTTGGGACAAATTGCACTGACCTTTAAAAGCTGGGATAAAATAGCTCAACATAGCAACAAGACCAGTGTAATGCCTGACCTATGAGAGATATGTGAACTTCCTGTCATATGCTAAATAATTTCCCTCCCAACATAACAGTCAGAAAATTTACCAAAATCGGTGCATGTATTCATTTCAAAACTCCATGCCACACATACCTGAAGGGTTACGATGGGTCTCTGATTTCATGACGTCATAAATCAATCACTATCTTACTGTGTTACTGCATGATATTAAAGCACAACAAAGTCAGAAAAAACAAAGAAAGCACAAAAAAAAAAAAAAAAAAAAAAAAACGCCACCCAGATGCACCTTAAATTTAATCTAAGCACAAACGCAACATTTTAAGCAGAATTACCCGTTACTTCGGATCATTTCCTGTATAAATCTATGCTTCAGATGTCTGTGCTTCTTATCTGTCTCGCGGCATGTTGATTTCAGACACACTAAAGAAGATCCAACCTTTTTCAAATTTTCCGATCGGACAGTTATTTCCTTTTAAAGCCACTCGTAACCAGTAAAGTTTAAATCTTGTTTTAGCGCAGCGTTTGATTGACAGGTGAGGGGTGGTACTTCGCTGCTGTCTGGGACGCATTCAGGATGGATTAGTGTTTACACCTCAAATGCAATGTGGTCACATGCGTTTTTGACCACATTCATATATGGTATTTGTGATCCAGTCCCAAAACGTTTTAGAACACCTTTAGATCTGAATTTAGGGCTGACCACATGTGATCGGACCAAAATGCATCTTTTTTTTTGTGATCAAAACTTTTATTGCTTTTTACACAATCAACAATACAGACAAACAAAGAAAAAACACAGACACAGCAGTGTTAAAGATAAATATAATACTGAAATTAAAGCAGAATAAATTAATAAATTATATACAGAACTTGAGTACAAAGCAAGTGGGGGATACATTCCTTGTTCATGATTGTGAGTCCCTGTTCTTTAGATTCAGTTCCTTTATAACATCCAATAGGTTAGAAAAGAGGGATTTCCAGGCTTCAACAGTTTCTGGTCGGGCATGGTTCAATCGTGCTGTAGTGCATTCAAAGTTTACTATTTAAAGGAAATTATGAATCCAAAATGATTTCATACACATATCTGGGGTGAACCAATTTTGTATGATTGTTTTCTTTGTGGATGTAAAACCAGCAAACAGCATTTTACTTTTATATAACTTCAACTGTAGTTCAGAATTATCATTAAGAAGACACAGCCCTGGATTAGAAACATATAGAAATTTGAGTATGTCAGACAATACAAAGTTTACATGAGTCCAAAAAGCTGAAACATCAGGACAATCCCAGAATATATGTAAAATAGTACCTGGTGAAGCGGTATTGCATATATGACATATGTAGGTTGTAGTTTCATTTTAAATCTTTTGTAGGAGTTATATATGCTCTATGTATAACTTTATAGTTGATAACTTGATGAGCTAAATTTTTGGATGTTATTTTAAGACTGGACCACACTGTATCCCAATCTATAGTTATGTTAGATTTGTCTAACTCACGATTGCATACAGATTCAATGGGTAAAGACTTTGAAATTCACTCTATTAGTTTGCTATATATTTTAGATACAGATGTCTAGACATGTGATGGTGTGATCCAATCCAACATGGGGTGAGAGGAGAGAGGAGATGCCCAAGGCACTCCATATGCCTTCAAAGCAGATCTTAGCTGAAAATATGCAAGATAAGAAGATGCAGGCAGAGAGGTCCTAGTTCTTAGGGTCTGAAGTGAACAAAGACCTAAACTATCGTAAAGATCACCACATGTGCTTATACCTAGAGAGGACTAGGAAGGTTGAATAAATGGCTGATTTCCACATAAGACGTCAGTGTTGTGCCACAGGGGTGTAGTTGGGCAAAACTTGAAAGGGCCCTCCACCAACCGTTCAACCCTTTTCCACACACTGAGGGAGTTTGCAATTATGGGCCCAAATTTATTTACAGCTCTATTTCCCATGCCACAAACTAAAACATCTTCCTGCCAATGTGGTTTCACTTTTGCCTATTCAATTATTTTCCATGAAGCCTTGGATTGTATATCTACCCATGCACGGAGCGCCCTAATTTGAAAATAGTAACACAATTCAAAATTTGGTACAGCCAATCCACCTAAAGGTTTGGGCCGCTGCAATGTGTCCAGCCTAATCCTTGGACGTCTACCATTCCAGATAAAATTAGAAATCATGGAATTAATATCTTTAAAGTAATTTGGGGGAGGACAAAGCGGTAACATCAGAAATAAAAAAATAAAGATGCGGTAACACATTCATTTTATCTGTGGAAATTCTGCCCTGCAGAGATCCCTTAAGATGGTTCCATCTTTGGAGGTACATCTTGATTTTATCTAGGATATTAATGAAGTTGTTTCTACCAATTTTATCAATGTCTTTATAAATGGTAATACACAGAATGGTAATACCCAGATAGAATTGGAATAAATGAAGGGATAAAAGAATTGACAGCAATATTATTGAGAGGCATGCCACGACCCCGGCAGCAGCGAACCCCCATGTGACGCAAGTGAAGATGGGGGCACAAGATGAGCCGGACGCCTTTCTGGAGCTCTTCGAGCGCACGGCCCAAGCTCTGGAATGGACACGTGCGCAGTGGGCAGTCCAACTCCTACCGCTGCTGACCGGGGAGGCCCAACTCACGGCCCAACAACTCCCGGTCGACAACCTCCTGAGGTACCCTGAGCTGAAGAAAGCCATCCTGCAGCAGGTCGACTGCAGTCACGAAGAGCATCACCGGCAGTTCCGAACACTGACACTGAGCAAAGTCGGCCGCCTGTTTGCCTTTGTTCAACAGCTCCACGACGCCTGCCGGCGGTGGGTGTTGGCCAAGGAGCCCAGCGATGTTGGGGGCATCATCGATCTTGTGGTACTGGAACAATTTGTCGCCAAACTACCAAAAGGAACTGTGGACCGCCGTCGCTGGATGAAGCAGTGAAGCTGGCGGAGGACCATTTAGTGACGCACCCGGGGGCCGGCGAACCTCTCTCTCTCTCTCCCTGTCATCCCTCCCCCTCCCCTCCTTCTTTCCGACCTATCCCGTTCCCCCGGAAATGGTGGAACAATCCCCTGAGACCGGTGCCCCAGCCTTGGGGGTGTGCTAACACTCCTGTCTCTCTCCCTGGCTCTACCCGTACTTCCTCTCAGGTGGGGGAAGCTTCCGTCACTGGTGTGGGCGTGAGGTTTGGGCCGGTCTGTTGGAGTTACGGGGACCCGGGACACGTCCGCGAACAGTGCCCGGTGATCGACAGGCCACAGGCCGCCCCTGATCGAGCCGGGACATACCAAATACCCGTGAGTATTGGGGGGGTACATACTAAGCCTTGATGGATTCAGGTTGCAACCAAACCTCTATTCATCAATGCTTGGTTCAAAATGGGGCATTGGTGAAGGTGAGATGTGTGCATGGGGATATTTATGATTATCATGCAGTGACCATCACTATTCTATTTCGGGGTCAAAAGCATAACATTGAGGCCATGGTTAGTTCCCGCCTCACCCATCCACAAATTTTGGGTACTAATTGGCCGGCTTTTCCTGAATTGTTAAAGGGGTTGTGTGTGGATGGGTCCTGTAATACAGTGAGACAGTGTGAGGTGTGCAATGCGCTGACGGGGGAGGCGGAGCCGGGGCTGTCTATGTCAGCTCCACGTCAGGATGACGTAAGGGAGGGGGAAGCCTCAGCTTCCCCAGCCCTTAGGGGAATTCCTGCTGGGGATTTCCCTTTGGAGCAGACGCAAGACGAGACTCTTAAGCACACGTTTGACCAAGTGAAAGTAACTGATGGTCAGCGCCTTCAGCCATGCATTGCACTCACATATTCGTACTTCTCAATTATAAATGATCGGTTGTATCGAGTGACGCAGGATGCTCAGACAAAAGAAGATACAACCCAGATGTTAGTACCAAGGAGCCATCAGGAAATATTGTTCCTTAGTCCGATGGCAAGTCACTTGGGACAGGGGAAAACAATAAGCCATTTCATGGCCCGTTTCTATTGGCCGGGCATTCGCGGGGATGTTAGCCGGTGGTGTGCGACATGCCGTGAATGTTTGCTGGTGAATCTGCCAGCCACTCCAAAAGCGCCACTGCGCCCTCTTCCATTGATCGAGGTTCCTTTTGACAGAGTTGGCATGGACCTTGTTGGGCCATTAGAATGGTCAGCACACGGGCAACGCTTTGTGTTGGTTCTAGTGGAATACGCAATGCGATACACGGAAGCAATGCCTCTTCGCAACATCTCAGCATGTAGTTTATCGGAGGCATTCTTCAGAATAATCTCCCGAGTGGGGATTCCAAAAGAAATCCTCACTGACTAGGGCACTACTTTCATGTCACATACACTACGCGAGCTGTATGAATTATTAGGTATTAAATCGATTCGGACAAGCATCTACCATCCACAAACGGACGGCTTGGTCAAACGATTTAATAAGACCTTAAAAAATATGATTCGTAAGTTCATGCACGAAGATGCTCAGAATTGGGATAGGTGGCTTGAACCCCTGTTATTTGCAGTACGAGAGGTCCCACAAGCCTCCACAGGGTTTTCCCCATTTGAATTATTATATGGCCATAAGCCTCGTGGTGTGTTAGACATCATGAAGGAAAATTGGGAGGAGGGACCTTCACAAAGCAAAAATGAAATTCAATAAGTTCTTGACCAGAGAGCAAAACTCCACACACTGGGGTGACTATAACAGGAGAATTTGCTACAGGCACAGTTCCGGCTGTATAATGGTAGCTCAGCTATGGGAATTTGCACCGGGAGATAAAGTACTTGTATTATTGCCCATATGGAGCTCTAAATTACTCGTAAAGTGGCAAGGACCCTTTGAGGTCACACAGTGAGTGAGGTAGTGCATACGGATAGGGGCGGGGCTCATCAAATTTACCACCTCAACCTACTAAAACCATGGAGGCAGGCGGTCCCCATATCCCTGGTGACGGTAGTTCTGGAGAGGGAGGAGCTCGGCCTGGAGGTGAGTCTAAAAGCCAATCGGTTCACCCCAGTCCCTTGCGGAGACTACCTCTCACCATCACAACGTACGGAGGTTGCCAGGTTGCAAAAATAATTTCTCGGATGTATTTTCGCCTCTCCCCGGCCACACTAATCTCATAAAACACCACATCGAGACAACCCCCGGGGTAGTGGTATGTAGTCGCCCCTACCACTTACACAAACACAAGAAACAAGTAGTATGGTTAGAATTAAATTCTTCTATTACGCCATGCTTGATATGGGCATAATAGAAGAATCCCACAGTGATTGGGCCAGCCCATTGGTTCTGGTACCTAAGAGCGATGGCTCTGTCCGGTTCTGTGTGGATTATAGAAAGGTCAATGCGGTGTCTAAATTTGACGCATATCCAATGCCTCGTATTGACGAACTGCTCGATCGGTTGGGCTCGGCTCACTTTTATTCAACACTGGATTTGATAAAGAGATATTGGCAGATCCCCTTAATGCCGATGTCCCGTGAAAAAACAGCTTTCTCCACACCGTTTGGATTACACCAATTTGTGACCCTTCCGTTCGGTTTGTTTAGGGCCCCGGCTATGTTTCAGTGGTTTATGAACCGAATCCTCAGACCGCATGCTGTGTATGCTGCTGCTTATTTGGATGATATCATTATTTACAATAATGATTGGCAGCAGCATATGCAGCATCTGAGGGCGGTTCTGAGGTCACTGCGAAGAGCAGTGTGCAATTGGATGGGTGGAGGTAAGGTATCTGGAGTTCCACTTGGGTCACGGGCAGGAGCAACCTCAAATTGATAAAACCGCAGCGATCGCAACCTGCCTGAGACCCAAGACCAAAAATGAGGTGAGACAATTTCTGGGGCTGGCCGGCTACTATTGAAGGTTTGTGCCTAATTTTTCCAACGTCACCAGCCCACTGACTGATCTCACTAAAAAGGGAGCCCCAGACCCGGTCCAGTGGATGGAGTTGTGCCAACAAGCTTTCGCGCAGGTAAAAGCTGCACTTTGTGGTGGGCCGCTTCTGCATTCCCCTGATTTCTCTCTCCCTTTTGTTTTACAGATGGACACATCAGACAGGGGGCTGGGTGCTGTTCTGTCCCAAGTGGTGGAGGGGGAGGAGCGCCCAGGTCTGTACATTAGTCGAAAGCTCTCTATGAGAGAGACTAAGTACAGCACCATAGAGAAGGAGTGTTTGGCCATCAAGTGGGTGGTCCTCACTCTCCGCTACTATTTGTTGGGAGGAGCATTCACCCTCTGTTTGGACCACGCCCCACTCTAATGACTCTACCACATGAAGGATGCCAATGCCCGAATCACCCATTGGTATCTGGCACTCCAGCCATTTAAGTTCGAGGTGGTCCACAGACTGGGGGCACAGATGGCTGTCGCGGACTTCCTCTCCAGAAAAGGGGGGGTATGTGGAGGTGAGGGAGTGGTCGAGCGCCCGTCTGGGGAGAGAGAAAGCTGTAACGATATCTACCTGAGATGAACTGTGCTAATTACCAACTCTATGTTCACAGTGAGAGTCGGGGGAGATAAAAAGACGGCCAGTTCACAGAGTGAGGAGAGAGACAGACAGACCAGAGTCTTCGTGTCTGTTCCCTGAGGGAGAGTCTTGTGTTGTGTGAAGCTGAAAAGCAGACTCTTTATTTGAGTGACGCTGAAAAGCCGTCTTGTGTTTTGAGTGAAGCTGTACAGCGATTGCTGGTTATTTGTGAATAAAATGGACTCGCTTAAACCGGTTCCAACTTCCTCCTTTATCTGCCCAACGTGAACCTTTGTTACAGATATATTACAGAGAAAGGTTTTCATTTGGACAATATATAGAGACCAGCGCCAGTCTGATGTTGTTTAGTTTGCCAATAACATAAACAAATCGTCCCTTGTTATCGTTATGTATATGTTCAATAGTTATATTTAACTTCTTTCTAACAGAATAAGTAACCCCTTAATTTTGTTAATGGCACAGGAAGAGACCACCATTTTATATTGTTTGTTTTGGAAACTGGTCACATCACATTGTTTTAGATGCATCTCCTGTATTAGGGCAATAGATGCTGATTTACGGTGCAGGTATTCAAGAACATGGGTTTGTTTAACGGCTGAGTTTAGACCACTCACATTCAATGATAAAACATTCAACGAGTCCATAATTGGTTTAAACAGCTAAGATCATAATTAAATGAAGGGAAAACTAAATTAGTGTAAGAAAAGATTGAATATGCAATAGTAGCTGAACCTGAAAACCACCTACCTAGGACATAAATACTCCTGCAGTGGTGACCTGCTTCAAACAAAAGAAGGCTGATGTCTGTTAAGGGGAAAGGAAAGGAACAGAAAAAAAAAAAAAAAAACAATATACAAAACATACACAGACCACACAGAAATGACACTGTAGGTCTGCAAAAACTGAACCATGTACTGATCCGTGACCATCATTGTGTAGTTTGATTAAATATGATTGTAAATTGTGTATTAAAAATAATTAATTAAATAATTAAATACTAATTGTATTTAGAACCCAAGTGAGCAAGCCGAAGGCTACTGTGGCAAGGAACACAAAACTCCATAAGATGTTGATTAATGGAGAAAAATAACCTTGGGAGAAACCAGGCTCACTGTGGGTGCCAGTTCCCCTCTGGCAAAACAGCATAAATATAAATAATACTAATATTAGTTATTTGTGTGCAGTGCAAGTCATGGTTTAAAATTAGTAAACTAAGTAAGTGTTAAGGGCCAGTGTTTAAACAAAGATTGTGTATGAACTGTAAGATTAATGACTGTCTTTGAAGTTCATCCTGAATTTACTGCAGAAGTTCACATAGATGCATTGTCATTTGTTAGTTGGCTGATGAAGGCTTTTGTTGGCAATTAATTGATAGTCTATGTATTCCATTTTAAGAGTGTAGTCCATCATTAGACCAAGGTGATGCAGGTAGAGATCAGTGAGGTGCATCGCAGTTCAACCGGCAGGTCATTTCGTTGAGGTCTATCCTAAGTCCAGGTTCAGGCAGTGGCATTTGAAGTATCCCATGTCTTATGGTTGGAGTTAGCATCAGTTCATCCCCTGAAGTCCATCGTAACATACTGAAGTGATGTCTGGCTGGCACCGGCTGCATTTAGTCATCATCACTCAGAGACATGTAGCAGGAACGGAGCTGGATCTGGCCAGTGAGTTGAGAGCTCGAAGACTGATGGCAAACGCCAAGTAGATTGTAGCGTTACAGCTTGTCAAATTTGCCAAATAAAGTTGTCATGTCCCAGTGCTACAGTACATCAAACATGTTGTCTTATTTATGCCAACATCACCGCGCAAATCAGTGGATTTTCGAGGCAGAAACTGCAGCAGAAAGTTGCAATTAACAGCCAGCCTCTACCAGCTGACAATTTAAAAAACCTGTGATTACATGAGACTTATTATTCTCTGCTTTTGCCATCAAAACGTAAAAAGCTATGAGCACAACACTTTGGATAGGCCGGTAAGACTGTTAAAGTTTACATGCAAAGTAAAATTGGGGGAAGACGGCCAAAACATTATGTGTGCCGATAATTTTTTCTCAAACCGCTAAATAATATTGTACTATGAACATATAATGTAAAGTCAGAGGTCAGGTTCCTCTCAAAGTTTTTTTATTTTTTCTCCACTAACTATTGAAAGTTTTTTTTTTTTTTTTTTTTTCACGGTCACCTTTAGCTTGCTCACTGGGGACTTTAAGACTTTAAGGCATGATTTTCTACAAAACTGCTTTGAAACAATGTGTATTGTGAAAAGTGCTATTCAAATTAAAATGACTTGAGTGTAGACAAACTAATTTTTCCTCAAGAAAAACATGAAAATTGTGAGTTTTTCTCATAATCTGCTGATTAATGCAGTGCTGTTGTTTAAGATACTTTATTATAGAGCTCTGCTTTATGTTACCAATGTCAGACAATGTTGTTACTCAAGATTTAAAATACATTTATGTTGAATCCTTGAATAAGTTTAAGTGAAAGAAATTTGTGGGTGCCGTAATTTTTTTTATTTTTTTTAATAATCGTATCGTATCGTATCATGAAATTTGTGAATCGTTACATGCCTAATATATACTGTATGTACAGAGATGCTGTACCGCCACTCCCTATATGCAGATTATGCAGTCTGCGTAGGGCAACCCCCAAAAAGTGTATTGGCTGCCCTTCCCCATGCGTTATACGTTTTTGAAGGGCCGATAGTGGTCAAGGAACACTCTCCTCGTCAGACGATTGCCTTGGTCTGTTCTTGTAGCATACTCTATCTCATATAACCCATCCTAAAATGGCACACACTTTATACAATTTTCAAACTGTGATTAATCGCTTTACATGTCAGTCTTATCTTCCTTTAAAAGCTGGATATACATGGCCAGAATAAGATGCAATATTTTAAAAAACTACTTTTTAACTAGGGAGGAGTTATGAAGTCAGGTTCAGGTTCTGGGGGTTCTCTCAAACACAGTTTAGCCAAGAATGATTCTGCTTGACTTTAGCTATCGGCTTCACAAAACCCTTTCTTGCATAATTCGGTGATGGTAAATCTGAAACAGGAAGCCTGACAGAAGAATCAGTCAGTGAGGGTGCAAACTGAAATCTCTGCTGGCAGAAACACTGTCATGATGCGACTGCATAACAAAACCCACAAAAACCCAGAGTGACCTAATTTTACTGTCACTTTCCCAGAAGATTAAGAATCTCTTCACTGAGATGTAAGTGTTTACAAAGCTTCCTCTGATTTTCTCTCTCCCACTTGCATACTGACATAAGCACACACATTTGGTGATGATTATTTCACAGGAATCTGCTCCCTCCTTTACAGTCACATGATATTTGTTACCCTCATAATGGCTGCCAGTTTTAACAGAGACCCCTGTTGTTCATAAACCAGAAATGGCCTGATCCTATCACTGCCTTATAAAGACATCTCAGTACTCAGCTTTACTCTTCTGTTGACTTCTTCTACTTCCTCTATAATACTCTGTCATGGTAGAGTAATTTCCTCAGCTAATACAGTCTTGGCAAGTTTCACTTCAGTTGTAAAGTTCTTATGTGTCTACTGTTAAGGTAGATACTGTTGGTCTCTTTTTGAAGTAACGGTCTGTTAAGGACAATAAAAATCTCTGTTCAAAATGGAAAAATAGACAACATCAACAGCTCCCTCTAACGGTGGTAAGAGGTGCATCTGATCTGATTATCTCATGAATTGTCCATTCAATAACCAGCGTTAATGCTGCAGCTGCACTATAGCTTACTGCTTGTTTGTGCTGTGTGTACTTGTATCTTTGACATTTTGACATCTTTTGGCCAAAGATTGACAATGTCATGGTAATACAAGCCAGATGCGGTCATTTAGCCTACTTTTATGATCTAAAGGTACAAGTAAAAAATCAAAATCTTATTGTTTGGAAGAACAGAAACTAGCCTACATGTAAATCCACAACCAGTGGCACGTCATTTCTAAGATGTTTATGTATAATTTATCGACTTGTTTAATATTTCATTAGTGTCGCAAACACTAGTTTCTCCTATGAGAATGTGATAAAGTTTAGGCTAGTTGCTATTACAGCCTTAATCAAACCAAAAAATATGACTCATTATATTATGTCTATTTTACGTCTCATAAAATGAAAATATGTTGGTATTTTAAGGTACATTTTGATTAAAAAGTGACACACCATGTATAGTGGTCAAATGCATATTTTGAGCAGTTTAGCCTACAGTAAATCCTTTAGTAGTTGCTGGAAATAAACTGAAGAATTTTTTACCTGACGTCATCATTCAATAACTCTCTGAAGAGAAATGGAAACCAACGAATTTCCCTGATATTGTGGCTAACACCTTTGTTTTATTAAAGTCAACCCAAAAGATGCTTCTTTGCAGATTAAAAACATCTTAGCAAGCTTGTGATTTGTCTTTCCTCACATAATACTAGCAACCAATTAACTGATTTTTCCTTTTTATAGGAAAAGGTTCATATAACCACAAACTCACTTTGTGGGTGAAAGTTTCACACTGAAAGAGCCACAAATATTCAGTGGATCATCCAAGTGGATATTCTGCGTTCGCATATGAGAGTATAACCTGCCTGCCTCCAACGATGCTGTAGAGACTGGACGTAAGATCTACTTACAGTGGCACCAGCCCAGATGACAGCACCAGTGCAGCTTGAAGCACTTCCCGTGGCTGTGTGTGGCGCAGATGGATAGTCCATCGCAGGGCAGAAAGTCCGGTCGCCCCGCACAGCTCCTCGCCAAAGCCTGCGCTTCATCTAACTTCTCGCTCTTCTGTCCGCATGAAGCGGCCATTGCGCACGGATCACACCGACAGCAAACCCCTCATCAGCTCCGAGTGCTCGGGGAAGATCAGATGCGCTCAACGTAGGCTGTTTTGTACAAAAGTGGAGATCCGTCCAAGACTTCGGCTACTCAAGTTCAACCTCTAAGTTAACCCTTATACAAAACCATCCAGTTTCTGGTTGATTCGCGTCTACACAATCACTCTTACAGAAAAGATCTCCGTGCCCGAATGTGTCCACGTACAGCTTCAGATTGGCACGGAGACTGATGTTGATGCTTACTGTGGAATAAGGTCTTTCCGCTTCGCTCTCTCTCTCTCTCTCTCTCTCTCTCTCTCTCTCTCTCTCTCTCTCTCTCTCTCTCTCTCACACACGCCTTAACTCATGCATTTTTTTTCTCTTTCCAGCTACAAATGTTCCAAAAGAAGCCTATTAAAAACAACTCCACTCTCTAAACTGCTCCCATTCTATGGTTTTGAATTAGTGGGGTTTCGTTTGTAATGAATATGTTTTTGAATAATTCGTTCTCGTTTATAACCACTGTTTTGAGTGATCATTCCTATGACAGAGCTCTGGATGTGGCCACTCTGAAGGGAGCGAGGCATTACTGTATAAATGTATCCTTTTCTCCAAGTGGTGCTCACTGCAGAGCCTAATGGGTGGAGCTTGACCTAGTCCAGCTCCAATGCAAGTCTGGACCTAGTCAAGCGCCACCCACTGGCTGTTAACGTTAATGCAAGCTCTTCGTCAGATCGAACTTAATCTAATGGAGAATTTTTATTTTATTTTATTTTATTTTAAGTATTGATGCGCAAAGGTTAGGTCAAAGTAACCATAAGACTTGCATGGAACTTTAGATGCTGACATAGTTAATATTGCCTTACCTTTCTCTAATAATTTTCATGATTTTTCAGCATGGTCAGCATTGTTTCTGTGACAAACAGCATGACTAGACTATCTGTGCACCCCTGCCTTCTTTTTCCACCACATTAAGATGTAGGCTATTTGTGAATTCATCTCAAACGTATGTGATTAATTAAGTAATAAAATTTTACCTAGGTTACCTAATCTGCCCTTTGATTTTGTAGGTAAATGTGGGAACTGAGTTGCCCTCGCAGGTGCAATAAAAACATTTATCACACCTGTCTGCTCTTTTTGTCTTCTTTTTGTTCCTTTTAAATGTACACTTAGGGTCTCCACCTCAAGCAAGAAAAATGAATGCATGTACTACAACAGGCTAGTTGTGAATGTAATTTAGATGGAATATATGAATATAAGTTTGGATGGACTCAGCTTTCATGTGATAGGCTATGCATTATGCTATCTTAATCAAATGGCCATGAGTAACCTGTCCAGTAGTCTGAAACCAGCCACTTGACTTTGCCACACTAAAGAAAAAACAAGAGGACAAGTGTGCTCTGAGACTGATAGCGAGGCAACCACTCCAGCAACATTTGTGAGTAGACTGGAAGTGTTGCTTAATTAACAATTTATTAGTCGCATTCTCCACTGTCCTCCAAGTGTTGCTGGATTTATTTGATTTCTATTCCTCATGATCACGCAGCTTGTTTTCATGAGCTGAATGGGAGGCTAAACAAAAAGTTAAAGTTAAAATGAAACCCGGGAAGGAGGAGGGATGCGCTGTCTTGGAGTCCTCGCCGCTGCCATCTGCCAGGGGAGCAGGCGCGGCCATCTGCCTGGAGGTTGCTTCCGGCTGCCGAGAGCCAGAGGAATCACTGCCATCCGCCGAAGAAGGGGAGGAGCGGTTCTGTCCGCCAGGGGAAGAGCGAGCTGGTGTCCGCTTCCTTCTTGCCTCCAACTCTTAGAAACTTTACACTGGTGCCGAAACCTGGGAAGCCTGGGCCAGTCTGTTGGAGTTGCGGGGAGCCTGGACACGCCTATGACCGGTGTCCGGTATTGGAGGTGGGGACATGGGTCCAGGTCTGGGTCCCCGACACACCACAGACTACCCCCGATCGAGCAGGGACGTACCATATACCGGTAAGTATTAAGGGGCATACATATCAAGCCCTGGTGGATTCTGGCTGTAATCAAACCTCGATTCACAATGGCTTGGTTCATGACGGGGCTTTGGGTGCAAAACACAAGGTGATGGTGAGGTGTGTGCATGGTGATGTTCACGAGTATTTGGTAGTGATAGCCATTATTCAATTCTGGAGGAAAAAGCATTGAGTGGAGGCCGTGGTTATTTCCCGCCTCACCCATCTACTGATTTTGGGGACCAATTGGCCGGGGTTTAAAAGTTTATTAAAAGCGATATGTGTGGATGCGACCTGTAAACCGAAATCTTGGTGTGTGACATGATGGCTGGGGAGGCGGAGCGATGCAGGAGAGGGGGAATCCACCGGAATTCCCAGAGGAGGATTTCCCTCTAGAGCAGTCATGTGATGAAACCCTTAAGAACGCCTTTGACTAAGTGAGAGTGATCGATGGCCAGAAGCTCCAGCCTAATGTCACACTCACATATCCATATTTTTCAATCATTAAGGACAGGTTGTATTGAGTGATGCATGACACTCAAACCCATGAAAATACAACCCAGTTATTTGTCCCGAAGAGCCGGCGGGAAACACTTTTCCAGGAGGCTCACCATAATCTTTGGCAGGTCACTTAGGACAAGAAAGGACACTGCACTGGCTAATGGCCCGCTTTTATTGGCCGGGCATTCGCAGATGGTGTGCGGCATGCCACGAATGTCAGTTGGTGAATCCACCGGCCATGGCCCGCTTCAGTGGCTCCACCGCATGAAGGATACCGGCGCGGATCAATCCTACCCGGCGAAACAACATCCGAATTGTTGGAATTCTTGAGCATGAAGAAGGCAGAGATATGGTGAAATTCCTAGGTGAGCTCTTCCCGCTTCAGTGGCTCCACCACATGAAGGATACTGGCGCGGATCACTCGTTGGTACCTGGCACTTCAGCCGTTCAAGTTAAAAGTAATCCACAGGCCGGGGCTGCAGATGTTTGTGGCTGATGTGGGGGGGGGGGGGGGGGGTTGATTTGTTCTTAAAGTGCTGGATTATTTGCTGAAGCATCTGTTGGCAAATTGACAAGTCTCGAATGATCCTTGCTCTTGAAGGATTAAGCTGTTTTTGGAGGCTCCTTATATACTATGACACAATTGCCTCACTTGTTTAACATATCCTGTTTAACATTGCCTTGTTATTTTAACTCGTCAAATTGTTATTAGTCTTAAACTGCCCATCTCAACTTTTTTGGAGTGTGTTGAATCATCTGATCTGAATTGACTGTACATTAAAAAAACAAAAAACAATGAAATTCACAAGGTAAAACATCATATAATGTGTAGTTGTAGTGTTTTCAATATAGCAAAGGGTGAATATAATTTACAAATCACTCCTTTTCGTTTTTATTAGCATTTTTCATACTATCCCAACTTTTTTGGAATTGGGGTTGTAAATTGTCACTTCTTTTCTATAACTTCTTATCATTAATTAGTTCTACAATTAGTTTTTAATATTTTAGAATGTTTAACTATAGGTAGAGTACTTAAACTTTTTTCTGTATGGAGCTATCAATTATGAAATTACCAACAAAGAGATTTACCGAGGGGAGTCACGTGACGGCACACGAGGAGCGGACGTGCAAACGCTAGCTCTGCGCACTTTGCTAGTTTTTAATTATTTTTATGTCATAAACTGGTGAGATTTGATACACCCTGCTACATATCTCTCCATTGAAGTCAACATGGCAAAGAATTCAAAATCCTCGGTCTCTGGAGATATTAAAAGACACTTACGTGCTCAAGCTGGTGCCTCGGACGGGTCCGCAGACCAGGAGTTCGGTTTGGACGGTGCGGTGGGAAAAATTCAACGTCAACTGGCGAGCATGTCTGTGATGCTGAAGAAAGTTGTTGCTGACTTCTTGCTGTAATACGTCAATCGATTATTGTGATGGAAATGAAATTGGTAACAAGAATCGGGGACGTCGAGACACGGATCGATTATCTGGAGTCATCAGAGGGGGAATTGGCTGCTAATCTGCTAGCGACTAAGATAGATTTGGAACGCATTTTGGAAAAACTGGAAGATTTGGAGAATTGTAGCCGGCGAAACAACATCTGAATTGTTGGAATTCCTGAGCATGAAGAAGGCAGAGATATGGTGAAATTCCTAGATGAGCTCTTCCCGAGTCTGCTCGACATAACAGGCCACAAGCTGGAAATTGAGCGAGCTCACAGAGTCCCGGCTCGGAGATCCGCTGAGGGAGACAGGCCCTGATCAATTCTGGCCAAATTTCTGAGATCATCCGATAAAGATCTCATGTTGCGTGAGGTGAGGAGCAAAGGAAAGCTTACTTGGAAGAATCACAGCATTTTCTTGTTCCCAGATTTTGCAAATTTGACAAGAGAGAAACGTGATCGATTCAAGGAATGCAAGAAACTCTTACATCAACGGAAGATCGCTTTTGCTCTGATATTTCCGGCCAAATTGAGAATAGATACTAAGGATGGCCGCAAAATATTGACATGCCCACAACAAGCATTATCTTTCATAGAGACAATGGGGTGAGAAAACCATTAGGTGACTTTCATATGGCCCCCAAGTGAGCTGTCTCGCTGTACATACACTTGACTGTCTGAGGAAGTTGGGCGCCATTTTTGTTTCTTTTTGTGTTGGTTCTGCCTAGCGGCAGGAGTATGTTTTATGGAATAACACTCCTTCAAGAATCTTTTGCATCAAGAAAGGGTCGCTTTAACACTGAAGTTCCCAGCCAAATTGAGAACAGATATGGATGGCCGCAAAATATTTACATGCCCACAACAAGCAATGTCTTTCATAAAATCAATGGACTGAAGAAGTCATGGTGTGTTTCTCACGTGCTTCCAAGTGAGCTGTCTCGCTGTACATACACTTGACCATCCGAGGAAGCTGGGTGCCTTTCTTGTTTCTTTTTGTGCTGGTTCCACTTAGTGGCTGGAGTTTGTTTCGTGAAGTATTTTTTGCAGGACATTGGGATGATTAGGACATCTCCTGCACTCATGAAACAGCCAGCTCACTGAACATTCGTTTGACTGTCCCAGGAAACTGAATGGCTTTATTTATTTATTTATTTATTTTGTGTGTGCTGGTCCCGCTAGCGGCTGGAATTTATTTTGTGGAAGAACACACCTTCGAGACAATTTTGTGAATGAATCTACATGTTCTTCGTGTTCATTCTGCCTATTGGCTGGAGTTTGTTTTATAGATTATTTTCTGTTATGTAATTCTGTCTCACAAAATTTGAACAGTAGCACCGGACTTGAGAAATTCGATGGCAAAGATGTCGCGGGGACTCTCGTAGGCATACATGGACTGTTTGAGTTTAGAGGGATGGACACCGGTTGGCACTATCGTGCGTGGGGTTAATGCGCACGTTTTTCTTTTTTCTGTTTGTTTGGTTCTGGGGAAAGTTTGGGGTTTGACTGTGGCACTAATGTTGGAATGTGGTCTTTATAATTTTATTTTTGACACACAATCTAGTTTTTCTAATAGAGTATGTCAAAATGTCAAATGTTAATATGAGTGGATTGTCTCTCTCCATGTGGAATGTGAATGGGTTGGGGCACCCCATAAAAAAAAGGAAGGTTTTTTATTTTCTTAAACGTAAGAAATATGATATTGTGTTCCTTCAAGAAACACATCTTTCCCTGCAGGAAGCTGAAAATTTTGGGAAGATATGGGGAGGACATGTTTTCTTTAGTGCTGGCTCAAGTAAGAGCAGGGTAGTCATTACATTGATAAGTAAACATCTAAAATTCAAATGTCTCAAACAGATTAAAGATAAATTAGGAAGAGTCATTATTGTTAGCAGAAATTCAGGAGCAAAGGTTTATTTTTTTATAGATCTTGAAGGGATGTTACAAACCGCTGGCACCCCTCATGATATGATATTGGGTGGAGACTTTAATCTTTTGATTGATTCAGTCCTTGATCATAGTGAAGCAAAAGTGTGTAAGCCCCCTAGAGCAACACTGACGCCTCACAGGATGTGTAAAAATCTTGGCAACTTTTGAGCACATCTGGTAGGGATTATTAATTTTTTTCATCAGTCCATAAGATTTATCCTAGAATAGATTTTTTTTCTAAGTCCCTCATTTCATCTGTTGTTGATTGTTCAACTGGAAACATCTAAGTCTCAGATCACGCCCTGGTGAGTTCAGAGGTGTAACCACATGCGGAAAAAAAGAAATCATATAGTTGGTGCTTTAATGTATCCCTTTTGCAAAATCCTGATTTCCAACAAATGTTAAAGGCTGAAATCAATGTTTATATGGAGACCAACTGGTCCTCAGTATCCTCTGCGGGCGAGGCTTGGGAGGCACTTAAGGTGGTTCTTAGGGGTCGGGTCATACAGTATGCCTCATTCATCAAAAAATCCAAAGCACAAAACTCGTGGAGTTGAAAGGGAATATTAAAAGTGCCGAGGCAGAGCTGAAGTGCTGAATGTTTGAAATACAGATATAATACTATTTTGTCACGGAAAGTGGAGTTTTGGTTATTCAGGGCAAGACAGTCATATTTTGAGTTGGGGGACAAAGCAGGAAAACTTTTGGCTAGATATTTAAAGCAGAGAGAGTCTTTTTCTACCATTCCCTCAGTGAAATCTGCTGGTGGTGAAATTTTTACCTCGGCCATTGATATTAGTAATGCTTTAAAAAAATTATATCTTGATCTTTATAGTTCCACGTCTTCGTCTATTGATGAAGATATTAGAAACTTTGTGGAACCATTAGATCTCGCTAAATTGTGCAATTTAGCGAGATTTAGCAATTTAGCAAGACTGTGCAAAAAAATTATCTTGATTCTGAGATAAACTTGGAGGAGCTTGACGAGGTAATTAAGGCCTTACCTACAGGCAAGCTTCCAGGGCCAGATGGCTTTGCCGCTGAATTTTTTTAGATCTTATGCTACAGAACTGGCTCCACTTTTGTTAAAAGTTTATACAGAATCATTAAAGAATGGAAAGCTTCCACCAACCATGACACAAGCCCAGATCAGTCTGATTCTTAAAAAGGACAAAGATCCAAGTGAGTGTAAGAGTTACCGTCCAATTTCCCTGATCCAGCTAGATGTAAATATATTGTCAAACATTTTGGCCAACCGATTAAGTAAAGTTATGACATCTCTTTACATATAGATCAGGTGGTGTTTATTCGGGGCCGTAGCTCTTCTGATAACATTAGGCGTTTTATCAATATCATGTGGTCAGTGGCGAACGATCAGACTCCGGTCACTGCCATCTCACTTGACGCCGAAAAGGCATTCGATATGGTAGAATGGGATTATCTTTTTAAGGTTTTGGAAATATATGGATTTGGAAATACTTTTATTGGATGGATTAAGTTACTTTATAGACACCCGGTTAATTTCAAATTATTTTACTCTGGATAGGGGCACCCGGCAGGGTTGCCCCCTTTCCCCATTATTGTTCTGTCTTGCCCTGGAACCATTAGCAGCTGCGATAAGAAAGGAAGATGATTGGTAGGTATGGCACATAAGCTTCTGCTTTATGCAGATTATATTTTATTATTCATCTACGACCCCACTAGATCTATGCCTTGCCTCAAAAGAATTATTAATTCATTTTCTAAATTCTCAGGATACAGAGTCAGTTGGTCAAAATCCGAAGCTTTGGCTCTGACAGCATACTGCCCAGTAACGGCTTTTCAGCCGGGCACCTTCCAGTGGCCCAAACAGGGCATTAAGTATTTGGGCATATTATTCCCAGCAAATCTGTGTGATTTAGTTAGAGTTAATTTCAACCCCTTAATAAAAAGGTTTTTGAGTGATGTGGGCAGGTGGGCTTCATTATGAATCAAATGAATTGTATTCCAAAATTCAACTACCTGCTACAATCTCTCCCTATAGATGTCCCCCTCTCTAATTTCAAGCAATTTGATAGTATAGCAAAGACCTTCATTTGAAATGGTAAACGTCCCAGATTACATTTTAATAAATTACATAGGCCGATTGACAAAGCTGGGTTAGGCCTACCCAAGATTTTGTTTTATTATTATGCATTCGGTCTCAGACATTTGGCTCATTGGTTGCTTCCACCTGCGAGAGCCCCTCCCTGGTTTTGTATTGAACAGGAAGTTCTTGCCCCTATTTTGCCATTGCAAAGCCTATCTATTAAACTAACCGGAGAAGTTAAGTCACACCCCGTTATCTTGCATTTGCATGCAATATGGATAAAAGTGTCCAGAGTGTTTAATTCTGACATTTATTTAAATGTTGCCTTGAGCATATGGTGGAACCCAAAATTACATATTAATAAGTCCCCTTTCTGCTGGTCAGAGTGGATTGTGAGGGAGGTTAAGATGCTCAGTGACCTATATGAGAGTGGAGTGCTAAGATCTTTTGAAAACATGGTTCAACATTTTAGGAATCCAGATCTCAGTTCTTTAGGTATTTACAGCTGTGCCACCTGCTCTGTACTATTTTTGAGAGTAGCATACACCCCCCAAAAGCGGCAGATACTCTGGAAGTGGTGATTACTGCTTTTGGAAAAGGTCATGAGGTATCAGTGTATTACTCCCAGCTAATTCAGAGTCTGGGGGACGGAGCTTCAACTTCTCTCAAGAGATTATGGGAGAAAGATTTAAACTTGGTATTGGAGGAGGAAGTGTAGACTAGGATTCTAAAAAACGTCAAGTCTGCATCTAGAGATGCAAGGGTGCTCCTTATGCAATTTAAGATTTTGCATTGATTCTATTGGACCACCTCTAGATTGTATAGGCTTGGTCTTAAAGACACACCCACCTGCTGATGATGCCAATCAGAAGACGGTGACACAACCCATGCTTTTTGGGGATGTGTTAAGATCCAAGAGTTTTGGTTGAGGGCTCAGAGCTTAGTGTGTGATGTGGTTGACACTCAGTTTTCGTTTTGCCCCGGACTGTGTGTTTTGGGTGATGGGGTGGTCCTGAATGTGGGTGACAGATATATGGATAGCTGAGTCCTGACCGGCATGATGATTGGCAGGCGTGTAATCCTCAGGGGATGGAGGTTGTCTGGTGTGACCTCGCTTCGTGAGTGGTGCGTTGAGTTTGGCAGGATGGCGGCATTTGAGGAGATGGTGTATAGAAGGCAGGGCAACCTGGATATTTACATCAGGAAGTAGGGTGGCTATCTGGCCTTTTTGGAGGGCTCTCTGGGAGGGGCAGCGGAGAGGGACCAGTGTTTTTTTTTATTTTATTATTATTATTTTTTTTTAATGTCTCTAAATACTTTCTGTTTTATTGCCTATTGTGTCTTTGTCAGTTGGCTTTTGACCACTGGAGTGCTTGTTTGTGTCGGGTGGGGGGGTTAATGTTCGGGGGGAAAAACGTTATGACTTCATGTGGTTTGATTTAGCATTTTCTGTTATGTCTATGTGATTTGCTACATGGAATCAATAAAAATTGTTAATAACAAACAAAGAGATTTACCTGTTTTGTCCGTCTATCCCCTGCATCTTCTTCCAACTGCTTTCGTTCTTAACTGCGTAAGATAACCATCCAATCATCCAATCAGAAGGCGTATAGCTGGTGATGTATAGACAACTTTCATCCAATCATTTGACATCTAATTATATCAATAACGGGAGTTGCCAGAATACGGGTGAGGGAAAAATAATGCATATGTTATTATTAGGAAGCCATGATGGATAAAGTCCAATGGGCAGATTTGGCCAGGACACCGGGATTCCACACCTACTCTTTTACGAGAAGTGCCCTGGGGTTTTTAATGACCACAGAGAGTCAGGACCACGGTTTAACGTCTCATCGAAAGATGGTGCTTTTTTACAGTATAGTAGCCCTGTCATTATACTGGGTCATTAGGACCCACACAGACCGCAGGGTGAGAACCCTCTGTTGGCCTCACTAACACCTCTTATTATTATCAAAAAATTAATCCTGCACATTTTTAAACTTTACAAATATGTATGTGTTTTTCCAAGGAGAACATTACAGAAGGATTTCATAAATTTGCAGGGGAGATGAAAACCAGCCTTCAAAGACAATATAAGAGCACAGTCAAAAAGGGCATCCATCCTCAAATTATTCAGTTTTCAAAGCTACTCTATTGTCAACAGTTTCAGTAATGTTGACCCAACATTATCCTCCTTCAAAGCCATCATTTGACAGCACAGTGACTGACATGATGTTGGCCACCTCAAGGAGAAAATTCCTGTGTCTCTTTAAGGCTCCCATGTAGTAGGTGGTGTGGAACAATACACTACATAATGGTCAAGGACAATTTATAGCATGGATGGAACTCAAGAGTTGCTTGGAGGCTATCATTTATCAAAGGATGAAAGGAAAATTGATATGAATGCTCAAATTCTTTATGGTATGAAAGGTGAAAACCACAGAGAATATCTTGAATACAGCAATGAATTTCTTATTCACGGTTTTACAGAAGAAGCCTGTGCTTTTATCACACTGGTTTTACCCAGTTTATCACAACTTGATTTTTGTGTATGTGTTCTAGTGTTGTGTGGGTGTATGTGTGTGCAGCTTTAGTTTAGAGACCTACATTTAGCTTTGTCTGAGTTAGTGTTTTTAGATTCAGTGTTTCTTCTCCCAAGATTCAAAGGTATTTTATGTAATATGTGTTAAAATGTATTTTGTTTACATCTGTCTTGTCCTGAAAATAAAGTCTGTTTGCTTTCATCACAAGAAGAAGATATTCTGCTCATATTCCACAACCTTCATTAAACCATGGGTGAAACGCAACATGTGTTCCTCAATGCAAATTATAACTATAAAACTGTTAATGGGTCAAATCTAAAAGAACTTGTTGTAATCCATGTCAACCATCCTCACACATTTGAAAATCAGTAACTCGAGGACTGATCTATCCTTGATATTTTGCATAAACCTCTATGCAGAAGCTCTTTATTTACACAAATAAAACTGCCCTAGCATAAACACATTTGCCTTATAATCAGCCTCTACCTGTGAATCACTGAAATAACTAAAAAGACCTGGAAAAATATATAGAAAAATATTGTGGTCATTTCTGACCATGATAAAGCTTCTTGCCAAAATTTAAGGTGATATGTATGTTGCAACATATGGCGGCAAAGCATCATATTATGGAGTACTTTCATCTACAGTGAGTGACTGTGTCTCTTATTAAAACAGAAAGAAGAATGGATAGTCCAACATATAGTGAAATACTGCGAGAGAATTACAAGATCTTTTTGAAGAAGTACTTCACATATGCTTGGCCATGAGCAGCAGAATAAATGCATAGCTTTACTCTTGTTTGCATGCCATTGTTTAAGACCTTTCTCTTGACCTCTTTCGCTTTAATTACATTTAATTCTATTTCACCTTAAAAATGAAATGCCAAATATTGCACTGTCTCCAAGGCAACAAGGAAGTTATTCATCATTTATAGGTTTCATTGGCATTAACAGTTTTAATTTGTTTTATTGTCCTGTCAGTGAGCAACACATTCATGTTACTAAAGATTGCTAATGTCACCCGACTACAACCTTGTTTCAGTTTTATTGCCTCCCCAGACCCATATTGCTGTCTCTGACTCTTGACTAGAGTAGAAGGGGAAACACACACACTTACTCACTAACACACACAAGCATTAAATTGCCAACATCCATAACCACTTTGTCGGAGGCTGCAGGCAGGCCATACAGAATGGTTGGCTCATAAATGAGCCATGTTTCACTAGAGCGTGGAGTCATAAAGCCAAACGTCTGCTGCTACCACGTGTCACAATAAAAATCCAATCAATGAATCCAGTGTCTGATGATCCTAGGGAAAGGACTGATTAGACATTCCCCAGAGATGGGGTCTGTAAGCGGTCGGGGTGCAGGGTGTGCCTGTTCTCTCTCTCTTTCTGGGTGTGTGAGAAGTCCTGAGAGGTCTTAATGGATGGCCATAGGGTGGGATTATTTTGGAATATACTGTATGGCCACCAAAGGATTTGTGTGTGCAAACTGTAAAGTGAAACACTAACAGATAATATTAACAAATGCCCCAATATTACATTTTGACAGTTCCAGAGGTGAAATGGGCTATTGTCTCTTGCTGTATGCTCTATTTAACATGAATCTCTAAACAGTGAATGACTATACTGTACATAGCTGCCCAATCCCAATTTTTATTGCCATTGTAGCTGTAAATGTACTTTAATATATATTAATTATTTTAATCTTTCCCTGTATTGTAATATTATTATTACAAATAGCCAATGTGCTACACTTTGAGTACCAGAGCTTTTCATTTCAGGAAGGAGGTTTTGAATGCCACAACAATTAACAGAAGAAATTCAAGTGCTCATGTATTATCATTAAAGAGTCAGGAAACACTTTACAATAAGGTTCCATTCTTTAACTTTAGTTAATGCATTAGGTATAATGAACTAAAACGCAAAATGAACTTGCCAAACAAAATTCAGTAGTTTGCATGTTAATGTAATCCTTGAATAGAGATGAAGGTAAACAGGTTTGGCTCACTGTCCGTTGAGGAAGGCTCGAGCTCGAGACTCGTCCCGAACTAAATAGCCCCCTAGACTTTACTTAAATTGAGGTTAGTAATAATAAACATAAGGTGAATTTGAGGTGGATGAGTGACCCGTAAGAACTGTCACAGCAGTAAGGTAGGCAGCGGTTTATATATGCTTACTCTAGCATTGTGATTGGTCTGAATTAAAGGGGTCATGGCATGAGGAATACAATTTTCCTTGATCTTTTGACATATAAGAAGTCATTGTACTATAAAAAACATACTGTAAGTTTCAGAACTGAAAACTTCCTCCTTAATAGAAAAAGAGCTTTTATTTAAACCAAGCCACAAATGGCTTGTTTGAAATTTGTGGAACTTGTCACGTCACAAAGTCCAAATACATCTGCATATGACTGCTTCTTTTTTTTTTCTTCATTAACAATTTTTATTGATTCCGTACTCAAATTAACACAAACAGTACATGAAAACATGGAATCAACATTTATCAATATATACCACCCATGAAATCTGAGTGCCCAATATGTCACACATAAAACTCTGAACCCTCAACCAAAATTAGATCTTAACACACCACAAAAAATATGGG
This sequence comes from Myxocyprinus asiaticus, assembly GCF_019703515.2. Taxonomy (NCBI): domain Eukaryota; kingdom Metazoa; phylum Chordata; class Actinopteri; order Cypriniformes; family Catostomidae; genus Myxocyprinus; species Myxocyprinus asiaticus. The sequence goes on along the minus strand of NC_059350.1, from coordinate 25,607,889 downwards.
TTGTGTTCCTATCTTCTGATTGGCATCGCCAGCAGGTGGATGTGCCTTTAAGACCAAGCCTATACAATCTAGATGTAAAATAGAATCCCAATAGAAGCCCAATAGAATCGATGTAAAATCTTAAATTGCATAAGGCTCACCCTTGCATCTCTAGATGTAGAGTTGATGTTTTTTAGAATCCTAGCCCACACTCCCTCCTCCAATACCAAGTTTAAATCTTTCTCCCATAATCTCTTGAGAAAAGTTGAACCTCCGTCCCCCAGACTCTGAATTATCAGGGAGTAATACACTGATGTCTCATGGCCTTTCCAAAAGTGGGGGGGGGGGGGGGGTTGTATGCTACTCCCAAAAATAGTACAAAGCAGGTGGCACAGCTGTAAATACCTAAAGAATTGAGACCCAAATTGTTGAACCATATTTTCAAAGGATCTCAACACTCTACTCTCATATAGGTCACCGAGCATATTAACCTCCCTCACAATCCACTCTGTCCAGCAGAAAGGGGACTTATTAATACATAACTTTGGGTTCAGCCATATGCTCGAGGCTACATTTAAATAAATGTCAGAATTAAACACTCTGGACACTTCTGTCCATACCGTGTGCAAATGCGAGATAACGGGGTGTAAATTAACTTCTCCGGTTAGTTTGATAGAAAGGATTTGCAATGGCAAAATAGGGGCAAGGACTTCCTGTTCAATAGAAAACCAGGGAGGGGCTCTTTCAGGTGGAAGCGACCAATGAGCCAAATGTATGAGACTGAATGTATAATAATAAAACAAAATCTTGGGTAGGCCTAGCCCACCTTTGTCAGTCAGCCTATGCAACTTACTGAAATGTAATCTGGGACATTTACCATCCCAAATGAAGGACTTCACTATGCTATCAAATTGCTTGAAATAAGAGAGGGGGACATCTATAGGGAGAGATTGTAGCAGTTTTGGAATACAATTCATTTTAATAACATAAACCTTCCCAATCATAGATAAATGTATGAAGCCCACCTACCCACATCGCTCAAAAACCTTTTTATTAAAGGGTCAAAATTAACTCTAAATAAATCACACAAATTTGCAGGGAATAAAATACCCAAATACTTAATGCCCAGTTTGGGCCACTGGAATTTGCCTGGATGAAAAGCCGTTACCAGGCAGTATGCTGTCAGAGCCAAATCTTCGGATTTAAACCAATTAAATCTGTATCCTGTGAACTTAGAAAAGGAATTAATAATTCTGTTGAGGCAAGGCATATATCTAGTAGGGTCGGAGACGAATAATGAAATATCATCGCGTAAAGCAAAAGCTTATGTGCCACACCTACCGCCACCATCCCTGGAAAATCCTTTCTTATCGCGACTGCTAATGGTTCCAGGCAAGACAAAACAATAATGGGTTAAGAGGGTAACTGTAACGTTGCTGGCTTCTGGCAATGATGATGATGATGACGAAGTGTAGAGAGAACCCAAGTGCAGTTTATTTACAAAGTGCAGTAATCCAAAAACCCTAACTAAAAAACGTGAACAAAACATGGACTTGACATAACATGACTTGACTATAAGCGGGACTTGACTTGAACCAAACTTACATCAACATTCACATTCAATACTTGACAAAGACACAATGGAAAACATGAGGCTTAAATACATGGACATGGGGGAACATAAACCAATGAACAAACAGAACTGATATCAAGCTAATTAAACAATCAACCAATGAAAACATGACACATGAACATGGAAGGAAAACATGAAATCACATGACAAGGGAACATGAACTAAACTTTTCAAAATAAAAGACATGAATCAACAAAATACACATGACGGTAACCCTGCTGGGTGCACCTATCCAGAGTAAAATAATCTGAAATGAATCCATTTGTTTGTACTGCCGCTGCAGGGTGTCTATAAAGTAACTTAATCCATCCAATAAAAGTTTTCCCGAACCCATACATTTCCAAAATCTTAAAAAGATAATACCATTCTACCATATCAAATGCCTTTTCGGCGTCAAGTGAGATGGCAGCGACTGGAGTCTGATCACTGGCCACTGACCATATGATATTGATGAAATGCCTAATATTATCAGAAGAGCTACAGCCCGAATAATCCCTACCTGATCTATATGTATAAGAGATGTCATAACTTTACTTAATTGGTTAGCCAAATTTTTGACAATATTTTAATGTCTTGCTGGATCAGGGAAATTGGATGGTAACTCTTACACTTGCTTGAATCTTTGTCCTTTTTAAGAATCAAACTGATCCGGGCTTGTATCATGGATGACGGAAGCTTTCCACTCTTTAATAATTCCATATAAACTTCTAGCAAAAGTGGAGCCAGTTCTTTAGTATAAGATCTAAAAATTTCAGCAGCAAAGCCGTCTGGCCTCGGAGCCTTGCCTGTACCTCGTCAAGCTCCTTCAAGGTTATCTCAGAATCAAGATAATTTTTTTGCTCAGTCGTCAGTTTAGGAAGTTCTAATGGTTCCACAACATTTCTAATATCTTCATCAGTAGACGAAGACATGGAACTATAGAGATCAATAATTTTTTAAAAGCATTATTAATATCAATGGCCGAGGTTAATATATCACCACCAGCAGATTTCACTGAGGGAATGGTAGAAAAAGACTCTCTCTGTTTTATGTATCTAGCCAAAGGTTTCCCTGCTTTGTCCCCCGACTCAAAGTATGACTGTCTTGCCCTGAATAGCCAAAACTCCACCTTCCATGACAAAATAGTATTATATCTGTATTTCAATCAGGTCAATTCCCTGAGGCCATTAGACAACATTCGGCACTTCAGCTCTGCCTCAGCACTTTTAATATTCCCTTCCAATTCCATGAGTTCATGTGCTTTGGATTTTTTGGTGAATGAGGCATACTGTATGATCCGGCCCCTAAGAACTGCCTTAAGTGCCTCCCAAGCCATGCCCACAGAGGATACTGAGGACCAGTTGGTCTCCATATAGACATTGATTTCAGCCTTTAGCATTTATTGGGATTCAGGATTTTGCAAAAGGAATGCATTAAAGCGCCAACTATATGATTTCCTTTTCTCCATATGGCAACACCTCTAAACACACCAGGGCGTGATCTGAGACTAAAATATTTCCAATTGAGCAATCAGCAACAGATGGAATGAGGAACTTAGATAACAAAACAAAAAAATCTAGAGTAAATCTTATGGACTGATGACAAAAATATATAGTCCCTCCCAGATGGGTTCAAAAGTCTCCAAATATCTGTAAGACCAAGATTTTTACACATCCTGTGAAGCATCAATGTTGCTTGCACACTGAGTCCATCAAAAGATTAAAGTCTCCTCCCAATATTATATCATGAGGGGTGCCAGCTGCTTGCAACATCACTTCAAGATCTATAAAAAAGCCCTGATCAACAACATTAGGTGCATAAATATTAGCCAAAATAAGACTTTGCCCCTGAATTTCAGCTAAAACAATAATGACTCTTCCTAATTTATCTTTAATCTGTTTGAGACATTTGAATTGTAGATGTTTACTTATCAGCGTAATGACTCCCCTGCTCCTACTCAAGCCAGCACTATCTAAAACATGCCCACCCCATATCCTCCCAAATTTTTCAGCTTCCTGCGGAGAAAGGTGCGTTTCTTGAAGAAGCACTATATCATATTTCTTACATTTAAGATGAGAAATAACCTTCCTTCTTTTTATGGGGTGCCCCAACCCATTCACATTCATCGTGGAGAGAGATAATCCACTCATATTAACATTTGACATATAAGAAAAAAAAGATTGTGTGTCAAAGACAAGATTATAAAGACCACATTCCAACATTAGTGCAACCATCAAACCCCGAACATCCCCCAGAACAAAACAAACAGAAAAAAGAAAAACATGTGCATTAACCCCATGCACGACAGCGCCAATTGGCATCCATCCCTCCAAACTCAAACAGTCCATGCATGCCTACAAAAGCCCCTGCGACAACCGCGACAAACTTGCCGTTGGATTGCTCAAGTCCGGTGTTTCTATAAAAATTTTGTGTGACAGAATTACACAGCAAAAGATAATCTATAAAACAAACTCCAGCCAATAGGCAGAATAAACACAAAGAAAGTGTAGATTCATCCGCAAAACTGTCCTGAAGGTGTGTTATTCTACAAAATAAACTCCAGCAGATAGGCGGAACCAGTACAAAAAGAGCATAAAGATTCTTCAAACAGTCAAGCGAATGTTCAGTGAGCCAGTCCACTGGGCTGCAACATGAGTGCAAGCAAATTACTTACTCACTCCAATGACTTTGCAAGAAATACTCCACAAAATATACTCCAGCTGATAGGTGGCACCAGTACAAAAAAAAAAAAAAACCGCGCAGGTTCCTCAAACTGTCAAGTGGATGTTCAGTGAGCTGGTCTACTCGGCTGCAACATGAGTGCAATTAAATGACTTACTCCAATGACTTTGCAAAAAATACTCTACAAAATAAACTCCAGCTGATAGGTGGACTAAGAACAAAGAGCATGTAGATTCATCCACATCCGTCCCGAAGGTGTGTTGCTTTACAAAATAAACTCCAGCCGTTAGGCGGAACCAGCACAAAAAGAGCGCTCAGATTCTTCAAACAATCAAGTGAAAGTTCAGTGAGCTGGTCCACTCAGCTGCAACGTGAGTACAGCAAGATGACTTACTCCATTGACTTTATGAAGGACATCACTTGTTGTGGGCATGTGAATGTTTTACGGCCATCCTTAGCATCTATTCTTAATTTGTCCGGGAATATCAGTACAAAAGCGACCTTCCGTTGTTGTAAAAGTTTCTTGCATTCCTTGAATCTATCACGTTTCTCTCTTGTCAAGTTTGCAAAGTCTGGGAACAAGAAAATGCTGTGGTTCCTCCAAGAAAAAGCCTTGCGTAACACAAGATCTTTATCCGATGATCTCTGACCTCAGTTTATGGCCTGCCATATCGAGCAGACTCTGAAAGAGCCCATCCAGGAATTCCACCATATCCTGTCCCTCCACTCCCTTTGGGACTCCCACAATACGGACGTTATTCCGCCGGCTACGGTTTTACATGTCCTCCAACTTCTCCCAGACATGCTCAAAATCCACCTTGGTTGCTAGCAGATTAGCAGATTATTCACTCTCTGATGACTGCAGGTAATCGATCCATTTCTCGACATCCCCCACTCTTGTAACCACATCAGTAAACTTTGCCTCCATGGCGGTGATTGGTTGACGAATAACAGCAAGATCCTCCAAGTCAGCAATGACCTTCATCAGCATTGCCGACATGTTCAGCATCTCCCGCCACATTTCCTGCACCTCTCCATCCAAATCGACTCCCAGGCCCGTGGCCTGCTCGGGGGCATCAGTTTGAGCACGTAAGTGTCTTTTAATGTCTCCAGAGCCCGAGGATTTTGAATTCTTTGATATTGTCCTCCTAGAACAGTTATGGAACAGAGTGTATCGAATCTCACCGGTTTATGTCATAAAAAGTACTAAAACTAGCAAAGTGTGCAGAGCTTGCCTTTCACACGTCCGAACCTCACATGGCATCACATGACCGAATCTGCTTATGACTGTTCCCTATCTGTCACTCACTCAATGTTGTGTCGATGTAGTGACATTAGGGGTCACTCTTGGGAGCCTGAGACACCTCTGGTCTTTGATAAAAGGCCAATGAAAATTGGTGATGCCACTCCCCCAGACATACGGGTATAAAAGTAGCTGGTATGCAACCACTCATTCAGATTTTCTCTTCGGAGCCGAACAGTCATGCTCTCTGAGCTGAATTCCCATGACTGTTCATTCACCTCTGCTGGATCTGACAGCGCATTTCAGCGGCTTCTCCCTCCTTGCACTGGTGCACTGCAGAGAATACCCCTGGGCGCTTCGGCAGAAATAAGAGTATATTTCTCTAAAAGAATGTATTTCTCTAAAAGAGCGGCACACACGGAACGTCTTTTTAAAGACGCGTCTTTATAAAGATGCATTTCCTTGTGTGTTATTCCTGGTTGCGCTTATTATCTCTCGCCTTCTGACGGTCACAATCACTGTCTTTCATGTCTGGGCACTGCTCACGTGGAGACAGCGTTCGTGGATGGGTCATGTACTCATTGCGAGGACATGTCCATGGCAACGGTGTGGTCATGGCTTGCCTTTGTAAGAAAACAAGCCACCCCAGAGGCTCCCCGCCTCAGTCCTTTTACCCTCGGGTATGAGGCCAGCGCGGCTAGCACTGGGGGCGATTTGGGGACCCCAATAAGACTGGCTCTGCCGGGTATCCTCCCGCGGACCTCCTATTCCCCAGCACGCTCATCTGCCCCGATTGGGCTTCTGGATGAGTATGCCGGCTCGTCTCACGGCGAGTTCGACCTCTTATTCAGAGCCCGCGAAAGTGATGAGCTCTCGAGCGCAGCATCGGAGAGTGGGCTTGTCCAGTCAGACGCGGAAGCCTCAGCTGGGCTCCTCCCTTCGGGTGCGGTCGCCCAGTCACAGGCTGACACGGAGATGATGACATGCTTTCCCGGGCAGCCGCAAGTGTCGGGCTAGAGTGGAACCCTCCGCTCTTCCCTGAACCCTCGCGGCTCGATGATTGGTTCCTGGGCTCATGCCGCCACTCAAAGCCACGCCCTGCCCCCGTTCCTTTCTTCCTGGAAGTGCATGAAGAGCTGACAAGGTCATGGGAGGCACTTTTTACTGCCCGGTCCCGATCTTTTCAGCTTCCCCGCCCTCACTACCCTCGATGGTGGGGCGGCCAAGAGCTATTCGGCAATCCCCCGGTGGATAAAGGCTCTCGTGGTGCACCTATGCCCGCAGAGCGCCGCCACCTGGCACGGGTGCCCAAAGCCCCCGTCCAAGGCCTGAAGGTTTATGTCATCTCTGACGGCCAAGGCCTATGGTGCCGCTGGACAAGCCGCCTCCACCCTGCACGCCATGGCTCTCCTGCAAGTCCGCCAAGGCGTTAAAGGAACTGAACGAGGGTAGTTCCGCCCCTGGATTGATGTAGGAACTGCACTCAGGGACTGACCTCACTCTCCGAGCGACAGAGGTCACGGCACGGTCTCTCGGGTGGATGATGTCCACATTAGTGGTCCAGGAGCGCCACCTTTGGCTCAACCTGGTCGAAATGGGTGAGGCCGACAGGACATGGTTCCTTGCTGCCCCCATCTCCCAGGCTGGCCAATTCGGTGACACCGTCAAGGACTTTGCCCAGCAGTTCTCGATGGTGGAGCAGCAGACAGAGGCTATCCAGCATATCCTGCCACGGTGCGGCTCAAGATCCGCACCCGTCTTCTCGTCGCCAAGGGCGTCCCCCTGCGGTGACTGCACCGGCTCCAGCACAGCCCGCCTTCGGCCCAGCCCCGGCGTGGAGCCCACCGCAGGAAGCAGATGCCACCCGTCTCGTGGCCGCCAAGAACCCGTGAAAGGCTTCAAAGCGCCCTTGAGACGGGCGACCCAGGGATGACAAAACCCGCTGCTCAGGAGCTGGTAAGCAGACCTCTCCATCCCCCGGTCGAAGGCCAGGAGGAGAATCTTTTTATTACTTTTGCATTAAATTGCGCTGCATGCCCGAGTGGCTGCAGTACCCAAGAGTTCAGCAAGAGCGGTTTCCTTGTTCCCTGGGTCACGTATCCGGTGTGCACGGCCATCGTCACGACCACCGTCCACCACTCTATTTGGCAGGTTTGGCGCTCCAACGGCGGTCTTCCGCCCCTGAGCACCCAGCTGTGGCACAAATCCGTCCCCGATGTCTCCATGGGTCACGAGGACAGGCCTCTTCCTCCCCTGTCCCAGGCTGTTCTGGGGGTGGTCACAAGGAGCCAGGTAAGTGCTTCGATGTCCCTAGACTCAGCACGGCCACGACATGGTGTGGCACCTCAAGCTCCACCCTGCCGCGAGGCCCCACCTGCCAGTACGTCCGACGACGTTGTCCCTTTGGTCCCCCTTGCGCGGAACTTGGATGCGTGACTTGCGCTTTCCAATCCGTCGCGATGGCTGGTCCGGAACATACGACTCGGCTACGCGATTCAGTTTGCCAGGCATCCGCCCAGGTTCAGCGGTATCCACTTCACCTTTGTGAAGGACGAAAACACTGCTACCTTGCACGCGGAGATCGCAAACCTCCTACAGAAGGGTGCGATAGAACCTGTCCCTCCGGCCAAGATGAAGAAGGGGTTTTACAGCCCCTACTTCATCGTACCGAAAAAAGGTGGTGGGTTGCGGCCAATCTTGGACCTGCGAGTACTGAACCGGGCTTTACACAGACTCCCGTTCAAGATGCTGACGCAAAAACGCATTCTGGCGAGCATCCAACATCAAGATTGGTTCGCGGTGGTAGACCTGAAGGACGCGTACTTTCACGTCTCGATTCTACCTCGACACAGACCCTTCCTGCGGTTTGCATTCGAGGGTCAGGCGTATCAGTACAAGGTCCTCCCTTTTGGCCTGTCCTTGTCTCCTCGCGTCTTCACGAAAGTCGCAGAGGCAGCCCTTGCCCCGTTAAGGGAAGTGGGCATTCGCATTCTCAACTATCTCGATGACTGGCTAATCCTAGCTCACTCTCGGGACATGTTGTGTGCACACAGGGTCTTGGTGCACCATCTGGCACCTGCGACCAGACCTCTGGAATCTCCATGTCTGGCCCCTGGATGGGACATGGAAGACCTAAGCGGTCTACCACCCGCGGTGGTAGACACGAACACTCAGGTTAGGGCACCCTCTACGAGGTGCCTGTATGCTTTTAAGTGGCGTCTGTTCGCAAAGTGGTGTTCTTCCCGACGGGTAGACCCCCAGAGATGCGCAGTCGGATCATTGCTTTCCTTCCTGCAGGAGAGGTTGGAAGGGCGGCTGTCCCATTCCACCTTGAAGGTGTATGTTGCTGCTATAGCAGCACAACACGACACAGTGGACGGTAAGTCCTTAGGAAAGCATGACCTGATCATCAGGTCCCTGAGAGTTGCCAGGAGGCTGAATCCCTCCAGACCGTGCCTCGTTCCCTCATGGGACCTCTCTGTAGTTTTTCAGGGTCTACAGAGAGCCTCCTTTCAGCCTTTGCAGTCAGCTGAGTTTAAGGCACTCTCTTTGAAGACTGCCCTCCTGACTGCACTCACTTCCATCAAGAGGATAGGAGACCTGCAAGCGTTCTCTGTCAGTGAAACATGCCTGGAATTCGGTCCGGGCTACTCTCACGTGATCCTGAGACCCTGACCGGGCTATGTGCCCAGGGTTCCCATGACCCCTTTTAGGGACCAGGTGGTGAACCTCTGAGCGCTGCCCCAGGAGAAGGCAGACCCAGCCCTGTCATTGCTGTGTCCGGTGCGCACTTTACGCATCTATTTGGATTGCACGCAGAGCTTTAGGATCTCTGAGCAGCTCTTTGTCTGCTTTGGTGCACAGCGGAAAGGAAGCGCTGTCTCCAAGCAGAGGATCGCCCACTGGTTCATTGACGCCATAGCTATGGCATATCACGCCCAGGACGTGCCACCCCCGGTAGGGCTACAAGCCCATTCTACCAGGGGTATAGCGGCCTGCTGTGCCCTGGCCAGGGGTGCCTCTCTAACAGACATTTGCAGTGCAGCGGGCTGGGCAACACCCAACACCGTTGCAAGGTTCTACAACTTCTGGGTGGAACCGGTTTCATCCCAGGTAGTGGCACGCAATACAAGCGGATAAGCCTGGGATAGCCGGCCGGGTGTATCGCTTGCACATAGTGCCTTTCACCTCCTCTGAGCTGAAGACGTGTACCATTAATTCCCAGTAGTGTTCACAAACTATGTTCCCTGGTTGACTTCCTCCGAGCCCTGTGGCAGTCGAGTTTTCGGAGAGACTTGCTGCCGGCCCAGTACACGTGCTAACTAAGAGCTCTGTTCTGGGGTAGGTGCTCCACATGTGGCGGTTCCCTGTAAGGTAACCCCATGTGATGTATATCTTCCGCTAATTAGTTTCCCTGTTGGCAAACTGTGTCTTCCTTTGGCAGAGCCCCCTCTGCCACAGTCTCCATGTTTGTAGTTACTCCTCCCCCGTTGGGTAGGATCTACCATGAGACTCTCCACATGGTCGGCAATACCATGTGATGTATTTTTCCACTTAAATATCCCCCCCTCTTTGGGCTAGGTGTGGTCTCCGCGGTGTTCTCCCCTTGGGAGGGACACCCCCCGACTAGACCTGGCGGCCCAGTCGGATAATCCCCCTTCTTTTTTAGGGAGTGGAAAAAAAGAAGGGGAAAAGAGGCCACGACTGGGTTAGCCTGTCTCTCTCTTTTGGGTAGTTGACTTGTCCCCAAAGGGCCGTTCGACACTCATAACTATGTTGGGGCCGGCCTGGTTTGTTGGCTATGAGGCACACAGTGGTCTGCCTGTCACACATTGCCAGTTCACGTAACACAGTTCAGCCAGTTGTGGCATTTCGTATAGGGACCCCTAGTGTCACTACATCGACACAACGTCGAGTGAGTGACAGATAGGGAACGTCCTGGTTACTTGCGTAACCTCCATTCCCTGATGGAGGGAACGAGACGTTGTGTCCCTCCTGCCACAACACTGAACTAGCCGCTGAAATGGCTGGACCTTGTCTCGGCTCCTCAGCATAAAACCTGAATGAGTGGTTGCATACCAGCTCCTTTTATACCCGTATGTCCGGGGGAGTGGCATGCAAATACCACTCGCCAATTTTCATTGGCCTTTTATCAAAGACCATAGGTGTCTCGGGCTCCCAAGAGTGACCCCTAGTATCACTACATCGACACAACGTCTCATTCCCTCCATCAGGGAACGGAGGTTACGCAAGTAACCAGGACGTTTCTTCAGCAAGACATCAACACCTATTTTTCATCATTGCACCCTTGGCCCTGCCCACTGGCACTCAGTCAGTCACACAGGTGAAGAGGAGAGAGATGGGCCTGTCATGGGAGATTCATCTATGCCAAAGTGGACTTACACAGGACACGTTTGTGTGCCTATCTGGATTTAAAAGTTTTTCTACATAAACATGCACCAAATAAACTGCTTTGACCATTATCATGCATCTCGCACCACTTTTAAAAGATGCAATATCAAGTTATTTCTCTAAAAATCTTCAATTGCTGTTTGTTGTCTTGCTGTTGTGCTGTTTTGAAGGCATCCTGGACCATTTTTGCACCCATCTTTGCTATTTTTAATTGTTGGTCTTCTGTAAACATGCACTGAGTGGACGTCTTTGATCATTTCCAGCAATGTGCACTGTGTTTTAAGAACGGTACAAGCACAACCTTTAAAAACGCATCTCATTCTGCTGCTGCCAGTTACTGGGAGAAACACATGCCATTCTGTGTGTAAACAAACCAGGAAAATGTGAGATGTCGCTCTGAATGAACTTGCCAAACAAAATTCAGTAGTTTGCATTTTAATGTAATCCTTGAATTGAGATGAAGGTAAACAGATTTGGCTCGCTTTTCCACAATGCAGAGTTCGAGTTCGAGACTCAACCTGAACTCTAAATACCCCCTAGATTTTGCCAGTAAGAATTGGGACAGTGAGTTAATAACATTTAAGGCTCCATGGGATACTGAAAACTATGCTCTTTGGTTTAAATGCATAAAAAAACTAGATTATCTTTGATTAATCTCTTACAATTTCGCTCTCTCCCATAAAGTGCAAGAACCGATAGCAGCATAAGATAAGAGTGCCATAGATAATAAACCAAGCATATGCCACTTACAGAGGCAGCCTCATGCTAGGTTCAGCCTGGGAATAGGAAATTGTTGAGTACAAGTTAGCTGGAATGACGAATTTAAGGAGAAATTATTTAAGGTGCTTTTGGAACCAGAATTTTGAAGCAGCCTGCATGTTATCATCTGTAAAGAGAGGGTCAAGCTGAGTTTTATCTTGGGGCTTTCTGTAAGACAAAAAATATGCAAGGGATTGGTAAGGCTGGATTGGAATGGGAAGACTGAAAATTTAAATGCAATGCCCCTTTTGTTTGATCTGTTTTGCTCTGTAATGTTAATTTAATATCTGATGGTCTCACTGTCTAGAATTTGCAAGTCTGGAAAAAATAGGATACATTTTTGGATCAAATTTTGAGCTAGTTGTAATTTTTGAGCAGCAGAAGAAACTGAAAAAAGCTAGAATGAACATTGCGTCAAGAGTTCTTGCCGTGCTTTCTGAAAGATAGCTGAGACGGAAGGTTGTGATCCATTTACTCAGCAAGTCGATAGATCGTTTTTTGGATGCCTTGATGAGGAGATTTTAGTGTTATTTATTGTTGGAAAGATCATTAATTGCCATAAAGAAGAAGAAATGAATGCAACTTAGATAACCTTTAATTGTCCCCGAATGGGAACCTTTGAAATTATTAAGATAGGAGATGAATAACAAGATAGATAATAAAGAAAACTGTGGAAATGGTAATTTGTTGTTCTGATGGAATTTTATGAAACATTTCTAAGCTGTCCAAAATGTTTGGAGAGTTCTGGGAGAAATGGCTAGTCTTATTGAGTCCAGTAATGCACTGCAGTATGTAAATGTTTGAGTGGGTGATTTAGAGGAATTTCAGTTCTGAAAAACAAGCTACAGGGGTCAGAGCTAGGTCTGCCTCCAGTGCCAATGCCCTGAATTTCTGGGGAAAAAAAAAATTGAGAGAGAGAGAGAGTCTGCTTGTTTTTTGTAAAAAAAATTTATCCTGGGATATGCTCGGCTTTGATAATGAACTGATTACAGGCTGAGATCCAAATCAGACGCCTAAGAAAGGCATTAAGGGGAGTGGGTACAACATTTATTCATGCACTGGACAGTAGCTTGGTTATCACAATGAACTAAAATTGCATTTGGTAGTCCATTCTTTTCCCCATAAAAAAGCTGCAACTACCAGGGGATAAAATTCAAACAGAGCAGAGGAGGCTTTGTGTTGGGGTAAACTGGAAAGCTCGGGGGGCCAGGTGGATGGAAACCAGTGGCCTTGGTAATACACTCCGAAGCCGGCAGCTGGGGCAGCATCCATATACAATGGAATTTCGTCAGGATGGGAGAGACTAAATAATCCAAAGAATCCAAAATAATAATTATAATAATAATCTTATTAATTATCTCTTTAGGCAAGGAGGGCTGGAATTCAAATGCATTGAGATGGATACCAAAAAACTTGATGGATATGGATGGACCTGCTGTTTTTCCTAAGAGATAGGGACTTCTAAATGGATGAGCATGATTTTGAATGCTAATGTTATATGCCCCTCGGCCTACATTTTTGATCATTTTAATGGCTTGATCAAGACTTTGATAGTGGAGTGAAAATTAATTTAGGTGAGGGCGGTCATGAGGGGTGGAAAGATTTATATTGATATGCTTTTATTTTCTGGTGGTCACCCCGATAGGGCTAATGCAGAAGATATTGAATGGCGGTGCTTCTAAGGGCCCGACCATGAAACCTGATTTTATCTCATGAGGTTATCAACTACTTCAGGTTTGGTGAGTACAGATTGCAAATTATTGCATATTACACTTGTGGTTGGCAGACTCTCCAGCCCTGATTAAAACTGTGTTTTAGTCTGGACAGTAGATAGTGGGTGAAGTGAGTGTCAGGGTAGTTTGCTAGTTCTTTAGCTAGGCCTGAGATATTAACAGGGGTACAGAGGTAATTTTTCAGATCTTTTTTTTTTTTTAATATTTATTTATTTTAGCATTTTTACATACAGGACATGTGCATGTGCAAATATTTTTTTTAGTCATTGCAAACCTGCCTGCCTTAAGAAAATCGAACTACCCTGCTCCTGGAATCTTGATTTTCTGGAGCATGAGAGGTTTAGCATCATTATTAGGTTTTGGAACATAGTTTGTTGGTTTCACTGCATTTAAATTAGTGGGGTGATTTGAGATGTTAGGGTTGATCATTGTGCAAGATGTGGTTTGATGTTTAACCAATTTGCAGACTGCGCACAAAATGCTACGGCAACCTAGGAACACTCTATTGTGGAGAATATAAATCGAGTTCCTCAGTATTGGCATTGGTTCTGCTGTGCAACTTTAACTGCACATTTGGCTAACAGCCTATCATAGGTATAAGAATGACTACCACCACAAGAAAGGGAAAGTTCAGCGATTACTGACAGGTAATCATTAAATTTACAACACCTATGGGGAAACACTGACCAGATGATTTTGGTGTATTGCCTGAAGGCTATGCAGAATTCAGCTAAAGCATGCAAGAAGAGCTGAATGAAGGATTCTTTAGTGTGACTGTAAATCCACTGCAGTCTATAGAGCCGTTGAAATCATTAAGAGAGAATGAAGTAGAGAAAAGAGGTCTATATCTGCACCCGTTAAAATTTGAGCGTGTACACTATTGGAGACTGCCGATGGTTCCATTGCGAAGGCGTTGGGAAGATTTGCAAGAGCTATTGCTGTGATGAAGAGATTACAAAAAGCACACTGTGGTAAAGGTACAGTTGCAAGGGGGGTTGCAAGGGTAGAGTTAAATGAGGTATCAGGGATTTTTGTTTGGAAACAGCCAAATTCGATTGCCTGGTGAAATGTCTGGAAGGACTGGAAGATGTTTTGGGAATTCCAGGGGCAGATTGGTTACCTCATTGAGCAGAGACATATACACTCACTGGCCACTTTATTAGGTAAACTTGTACATCTACTTATTCATGCAATTATTTAATCAGCCAATCGTGTGGCAGCAGTGTAATGTATAAAATTATGCAGATATGGGTCAGGAGCTTCAGTTAATGTTCACATTAACCATCAGAATGGGGAAAAATTTGATCTCAGTGAGCTTTGTTTAATCTACATGAAAAATGGATACTGGAAGCAGTCAAAGCGTGACACAGTGCATTCACAGTCCATTTGGAGATATCGGGGTTGGCTGGATGAGGGGAGGTAGAAGCTGGGGAGGTAGAAGCTGAGGGCGTGGAGGACCCTGGAGGTCTTGAGGGAGGAGGAGAAGATAAATTCTTAAGGTGACGTCTGGGAGTATTGGAGTCTGTTCAGGTAGATTGTTCACCCCAGTTTGAAGAAGGAGATACATTCCCAGACTAAGCAAGCTGCTGTGGAGTTTTGGGGAGATTTGAGAACTCTTTGTCAGAGAAGAATGGCTCCAGTTAATGGGACATCATCGTCAGCTTGAAGGCGGGGCCAGATGTCAGAAGAATTGTCACACCAGTGAGGTAAGCAGCTGTTTATATATACTTACTCTAGCATTGTGATTGGTCGGATTAAATGAACATGCTCCTCCCGAACTTTGGAAACTCAATTTCTGAGAGACCAGACAGTAAATTATTCCCTGTTGGTTTAAAGGTTTATGCTGGTTAGGGCAGATTTGATGCTGTTTAAGCTGGTGGACCAGCAAATCCATGCTTTTCACCAGTAAAATTTGGCTGGCAAAGTTGGTCAACCAGCATGGTTTTTCTGGTCTTGCTAGTTGACCTACAGTAGGAGTCTTGCTGGTTATGCTTGTCAAGAAGCCTTGTTGATGGCTTCTGTTGCAGCTTTGGTTGCTCTTCTGTTTTGAGGTACTAAGAAGGGCAGCTTGCTGTCTCTGTTTAGCACTGCTGCATATGCTGCTGCCAGAGACAATCTGCACACATGAAACAAATAGATCCTGTCATAAACCTTCTCTTCTGCTTTCTCTCTCCCTCACAATCTATCTCTATTTCACTGACAGAAAAGACCTGCTGTCTGGTGTTGTTGAATTGTGCTGACTTTTGAAAAGAGCCAGTATCTGACAGAGAACAGATGCATGCATACACAAGTATGCAGCAGCATTATTGCATTTATTCAAAATCTCCTTTCTCTGTAAACACTACACTCCAGTACACAGTTGTTTTTTTGTTGTGAATTTTAAGAGTTTATTATAATATTTTATGATATTGTATTATTATATTGTTTTTATAGCACTTTGTGATGATGGTGTTTTAAAAACCAACTGCATAGCTAGGGAAAGATGGATGAAGATGCACCCCTTAAAGGAATGCTCTGGGTTCAATACAAGTTAAGCTAAATTAACAGCATGTGTGATATAATGTTGATTACCACAAAAATTTATTTCGACTCGTTCCTCCTTTTCTTTAAAAAAAGCAAACATCAAGGTTACAGTGAGGTTCTTACAATGGAAGTGAATGGGAACAATAAAGGTGAACGTGGCCAATTTTTGGAGGGTTTAAACAGAAATGTGAAGCTGATAATTTTATAAAAGCACTTGTGTTGATTCTTCTGTTAAGACTTGTGTATTATTTGAGCTGTAAAGCTGTTTAAATTGTAATTTTTACAGACATTTTAGGGTTTTAGGGTTTGTTGACATTACATCATCATGGTATTGAAGTTGTACAATTGGCTATAACTTTACACAGAAAATGTTAATAAGTGATTTTATCACACTAAAATCATGTTTACACACATATCCTTTATGTCTTGTGGTTATACTTTTGAAAATGTGAGTATTTTAACGTAAAAAAAAATTGGCACGATTAAATTCCATTATAAGCCTCACTGGAACCTCGATTTTTGCTTTTTTTTTTTAAAGAAAAGGAGGAATGAGACGAAACAAATTTTTGTGGTAATAAACATTACGTCACAAATGCTGTCGATTGAGCTTAACTTGTATTGAACCCGTAAACATTCCTTTAAGAACAATGTGCATTTCCTTTTAAATTGTAACAGATTTAGATATATGTTTAGCACATACAGGGTGATGATACATCATCTAATATATTATCATGGGGGGGAAAAATGGCAATTAGTTGTCATGTCATGACAATTTAGTTGTCATAACACAAAACTGAAAATGATGAAATCTTACCCCAATTTTTACAGAATGTATAAAATACATCTGATATCATTCATTTTCAAGTTGTTTGAAAATGAACAATCAAGTTGTTTTCTTTTTGTTTTTTTCATTTTAGATAAAATACTAAATCAAATATTATATGAAATTATGTTCATACATAATTATATACATATTTATACATATTTACATGCCAATTTTTTTTATTTAAGTGTTGTTATAATAGCAATATGAATTCAGATTGAATTCCAATTTTTTTTTATTTGAAATATGTTTGCGCGGTGCTCAGGTTGATTGGATGCGAAACTGGGTCGTGATAATCAGGTCAAGTTATTTTTATTTGTCTAATGCTTGTTTTTTTACAACACACATCGTTTGAAAGCAGCTTTACAGAAAATGGCACTGTAACAGAAAATTATGCTGTAATGTCTATAATGGCAGTTTAAATGAAAACATGATCCTGCTTTTAAATAGAGCAAGACAAAGGTGACTGTGGCAGGACACCCAAAACTCCATAAGATGTTAGTTGGGTGAAGTGAGTGTGAAAACCTTGGGAAAAACCAGGCTCAGCTGGGGGAGCCAGTTCACCTCTGGCTATACAGCATAAATATAATGCCAATATTAATAATCTATGTGTAATACAAGTCATGAATTAACTGAATAAACTGTAGATCTTGGTAGGCAATATTTAAAACTAAAGGATATTGACTGAACTGTAATATTAATGATTGTGTTTTAGAGGTTTTTGGTCCAATAAAAAATACCTCTGTTTTTTTTCTGAATTGAGAAGGAGGAAATTTCTAGTCATCCAGTCTTTGATATCGTTTATAAACTCTGCTAACCTGGAGAATTGAGAAATTTTACCAGGTTTTGAAGAAATATATCTTATATATATATATCTTCTGCATAACAGTGAAAATGTATTCCATGGTTCCTGATAATGTCTCCCAGGTGCATAAACAAAGAGAAAAGCAGAGGACCTAATACTGATAAATAGGACCTTAACCATGCTAATGCCTGTCAACAAATGCCTAATTCTCAAGCATATCGAAGAGAATGTCATGATCTATGCTGTCAAAGGCAGCACTAAGATCTAAAAGCACTAGAAGAGAGATGCAGCTGCAGTCCAATGATATAAGAAAGTAATTAGTAACTCTAATAAATGCAGCCTCTGTAGTATGATAGGGCCTAAATCCTGACTGAAATTCTTAACAGATACCATGGGCTCTATTTTCGTGAGTGCGCAAAGCGCAGCGCTATGCACAAAGACTACATTCTACATCTTATTCAAATGAGAGCGCTATTTCTAAGATCACATTTTCATGCCAAGCACAAGTGGGTGTGGTAGGAGTGTTTGCGCTATCTGTAGGTGTATGTGCGCAAACTGTGGTGTAGGGTATGGTAATAAAGTGGCGAAAAGCACAATTTGATATTTTCCTGAGAAATAGGTCATTGCGCTAAGACATTTCAAAACCACGTCTGTTTTCATCACAAAGTGCACATTTCTAAATTTGCAGTTTGGAGATTCCAAAAGCAGGTGGTAATAAAGTTCATGTCCAAACTCTGAAAATATAGTGGAACATCAAATTATGTCCCTCACAATGGCTGGGTTTCCCGAAGCACTATGTAGGACATTAGCAGCACTTAAGTAGTATTTAATCACTAAGGCGCGTTTTCCAAAATTATCGTTAGTGGGTATTAAGTCGTTCGTAAAAACATTTTAGTAAATTAACAAGAGCTTTGAACCACTCTTCAGTCCATTAAGTGCAACTTAAACATATCTTTCTGGCATCTTTCACAGTTTATCAAAGACAATGGGACATTTTATAAATTGTATTAATATATTTTGATCATTGGAAAGCCATTGTAAACTATTTCAGAGGATAAAAAATTGTTTAAAAAATCGCTATGAAATCAATAGGCAGTCTCCGCAGTCTGCGCAGGCGACGTGATAGGTCTAAATTTATAAGACACGTAATACAGTATAACGTTATATTAGCCCTCTTTGATTAGCATAATTGTAATGGCAATAGAAAAACAACATGTTCTTATTAAACAGATTAAGAAGACATATGTGAATAATGTGACCACGCAGTTTTAAACTTAAATAAATATGCCATAATAAATAATTAATATATGGTTAACAGAGGAGATTAGAGCGAGAGTGTGCAATGAGAGATTCCCTCTCTCTCTCTCTCTCTCTCTCTCTCTCTCTCTCTCTCTCTCTCTTCATCCTTCTCTTCTTTCTTCCTCCAGTGGCTGGTTCAAATCGGCTCGCCTAGTCTTTTTACAAGGCAGTAACAAATTGCATGATTCAAGATGGCAGTAAGGCTACAAGTGCACAGTACCTTGAATTCTAACCAGATGACCTATTAATATTTAGACAGGTCTATGAGTAGTTCACTATTGATTCCCATCATTTTAATCCTGTTCTGTGTGCATTTGTTCAATTTCCAGCCAAAAAACTTTAGGCTATGTGAGAGCCCCTTATGATTCACATAGCATACATTCAAGTTACATGCATTTATTGCATTACTTTCATTAATCTCTATGATTGAGCATCAATACATCTGAAACTCTGTCTTACTAAAGCCATAATTATTTCTTTAATTTAATTCTGTAATAGTTAGGTAATACATTTTGCGCCTCGACAAGGTTACAAACAGCTTCAATGTTTGTCAGTATATTTCCATCTTATTTTCATTTTGAGAAGACAAACACCTGGACATACTGGCAAAAGTGATCAGCGCCTTTGGAATGGACATCTCCCGTAATGAAGCACTTAAGTTCTACTTTATAACGAGCGATCTACGTGCTGGTTTGGGAAACAGGCGTTACTCCATCGTAAAATAACGAGCGACGTAAGATGATCGTTAAAGCTTAAGTTGCAACGTTATTGGGAAACCCAGCCGATAGCCGTTTTATGAATACAATTTTTTTTAATTTTATGGTTTATTTTTCTATTATTATTATTATTATTTTGTTTATATTTAGAATTGTATTTATTATCTAATTTGTATTTGTATTTCCCTATCTGTCACTCACTCAACGTTGTGTCGATGTAGTGACACTAGGGGTCACTCTTGGGAGCCCCCTTTTGCTCCCAAGGGTGAAAAAAGGCCAATGGGAATTAGCGAGTTGAATTTGCATGCCACTCCCCCAGACATACGGGTATAAAAGGAGCTGGCTCGCAACCACTCATTCAGATTTTCTCTTTGGAGCCGAGCGGTTGTGCTCAGTGAGCTGATTTCCTCCGCTGCCTGTACTCAATCTGCTGGATTTACGCCGCATTCCAGCGGCTTCTCCCACTCTGCACCCGTAGAGTGCAGAGAACGCCCCTGGGTGCTTCGGCAAACTAAAAGAGTATATTCTCCTAAAAGAATATATTTTCTTCTCCTAAAAGAGTGGCACTTATGGAAATGTCATTTTAAAGATGCCTTTCCATTTGTGTATTATTCCTGGTTGTGGTTGTTACCATCATTCGTGGATGGGTCATGTCCTCATTGCGAGAACATGACTATGGCAACGATGCGGTCGTGGCTTTCCTTCGTAGTAGGGAAAGCCACCCCAGCGGCTCCCCGCCTCGGTCCTTCTACCTACGGGTATGAGGCCGCGTCGGTTAGCAATGGGGGCGATTTGGGGACTTCAATGGGAGCACCTCTGCCGGGTAACCCCCCACAGACCTCCCATTCCTCAGCATGCTCGCTTGCCTCATCTCTGGTGTCTCAGGGCGAGTTCAACCTCTTATTCGGAGCTCGGGAAGATGATGAGCTCTCGATCGCAGCATCGGAGAGCGGGCTTGTCCAGTCTGATGCGGAGGCTTCGGCTGGGCTTCCTCCTTCGGGTATGGTTGCCCAGTCTCGGACCGACACAGAGCTGATGGACATGCTTGCCTGGGCGGCCGCGATTGTCGGGCTAGAGTGGAACCCTCCACTCTCCCCTGAACCTTCGCGGCTCGATGATTGGTTCCTGGGCCAGGTGAACCAGGTAGTCCAGCTGATTTGGAGTCGATTCGGTCAAGTGCAGGTAGACCTGTTTGTTTCCCAGGAATCCTCCCACTGCCCGCAATGGTACGCCCTGACCGAGGCACCCCTTGGTATAGATGCGCTGGCACACAGCTGGCCCCCGGGACTACGCAAATATGCATTTCCCCCAGTAAGCCTACTTGCACAGACCCTGTGCAAGGTCAGGGAGGATGAAAAAAGTGCAGAGGCAGAGCTGAAGCGCAGAATGTTGTCTGATGGCCTCAGAGAACTGGCCCGATTGAAATACAAATATAATCCTATTTTGTCATGGAAAGTGGAGTTTTGGTTATTCAGTCATACTTTGAGTTGGGGGACAAAGCAGGGAAGCTTTTGGCTAGATATATAAAGCAGAGAGAATTTTTTCTACCATTCCCTCAGTGAAAACTGCTGGTGGTGAAATTTTTACCTCGGCTATGATATTGATAATGCCTTTAAAGAGTTCTGTCTTGATCTTTATAGTTCCACGTCTTCGCCTACTAATGAGGATATTAGACAATTTGTGGAACCATTAGAACTCCCTAAATTGACGACTGAGCAAAAAAGTTCTCTTGATTTTAAGATAACCTTCGAGGAGCTTGACGAGGTAATTAAGATATTACCTACAGGCAAGGCTCTGGGAACAGATGGTTTTGCCACAGAATTTTTTAGATCTTATGCTACAGAATTGGCTCCACTTTTGTTAGAAGTTTAACGGAATCATTAAAGAATGGAAAGCTTCCGTCAACCATGACACAAGCCCGGATCAGCCTGATTCTTAAAAAGGACAAAATCCAAGCGAGTGTAAAAGTTACTGTCCAATTTCCCTGATCAAGCTAGATGTAAAAATTTTGGCAAACAATTTGGCTAACCAATTAAGTACATTTATGACATCTCTTATACATATAGATCAGGTGGGGTTTATTCGGGCTGTAGCTCTTCTGATAACATTAGGTGTTTCATCAATATTATGTGGTCAGTAGCGAATGATCAGTCTCCGGTCACTGCCATCTCACTTGATGCCGAAAAGTCATTTGATATGGTAGAATGGGATTATCTTTTTAAGATTTTGGAAATGTATGGGTTCGGGAGTACATTTATTGGTTGGATTAAGTTACTTTATAGACACCCTGTAGCAGTGGTACAAACAAATGAATTAATTTCAGATTATTTTACTCTGAATAGGGGCACTTTGGGGTTGCCCACTTTCCCCATTATTGTTCTGTCTTGCCCTGGAACCATTAGCAGCCACGATAAGAAAGGAGGATGATTTATCAGGGGTGATGGCGGGAGGTGTGGCACATCAGCTACTGCTTTACGCAGATTATATTTTATTATTTGTCTCTGACCCTACTAGATCTATGCCTTGCCTCCACAGAATTATTCATTCCTTTTCCAAGTTCACAGGATACAAAGTCAATTGGTCTAAATCGAAGCTTTGGCTCTGACAGCGTACTGTCCAGTAACGGCCTTCCAGCCGGGCGCCTTCCAGTGGCCCAAACAGGGCATTAAGTATTTGGGCACTTTATTCCCAGCAAATTTGTCTGATTTAGTCAGAGTTAATTTTGATCCCTTAATAAAAAGATTTTCGAATGATGTGGGCAGGTGGGCTTCATTACATTAATCTATGATTGGGAAGGTTAATGTAATTAAAATGAATTGTATTCCAAAATTCAACTACCTGTTACAATCTCTCCCTGTAGATGTGCCCCTCTCTTATTTCAAGCAATTTGATAGCATAGCGAAGTCCTTCATTTGGAATGGTAAGCATCCCAGGTTAAATTTCAGTAAGTTACATAGGCCGATTGAGAAAGGTGGGTTAGGCCTACCAAAGATTTTGTTTCATTATTATGCATTCAGACTCGGACATTTGGCTCATTGGTTGCTTCCACCTGAGAGAGCCCCTCCCTGGTTTTGTATTGAAACGGAAGTTCTTGTCCCTATCTCGCCACTGCAAAACCCTTCTATCAAACTAATTGGAGAAGTTAAGTCACACCCCATTATCTCGTATTGCACTCGATATGGCCAAAAGTGTTTAAATCTGATATTTATTTAAATGTAGGCGCGAGCATATGGCTGAACCCTAAACTATGTATTAATAAGTCCCCTTTCTGTTGGTCAGATTGGATTGTGAGGGGGGTTAATACACTCTGTGACCTATATGAGAGTGGAGTATTGAGATCTTTTGAAAATTTGATTCAACATTTTGGGATTGAGCAGGAGAACAGTAGCTGGGGTGAACGCTGGCGCAACTGGCTGCCGCTGCCTCTCCGTGAAAACCATTATTATTACATTATTTACTGTTTTATATATGATGAGACACGGTTTCTTAGGACGCTCTTAAACTGTGTTTTAGTTGTTCTTATATACGATGAGCAAACTGATACTGGATGATATTATAAGGTGACTTGCCTGCTTGATACCAGGAGGTTTGGTGCTTCCTGGGGTCGCCGGTCTGCCTGGATTTATTAACTCTGAACTTTCACTCTGAGGCTTTGGGTGCGGCGAAACAATAAAAATTAACAAGCTGTTTGTACAGACTGTATTCATCTGGATCATCCTCTCTTCTATACACTATCCAATGGTGTCGATTCTGCATTATACGGAGGCAGATTAGTTTCGCTTGTGGTCTTGCCTCTCTGAAACTCCACCAGCCTTATATCTCCATATGGATATTGTGTATAAACCTCGTAGGAAATACATTCACCATGGGTCCCGACGGAGCTACAATACCAACGATACGAACCCAATATGGTCCTTTTGGTCATCTTATCCATATCACACAAAGAAATCTACACGAACTGCTGACCATAGCGTGCTAACCAACCTAGCCAGGTCAGCTAGCAACAACGCTGGTAAAGCCAGTCTCTCTTTTGGATTGTTCAACATCCGATCTCTCACCAACAAGGGACCTATGGTTTACAACCTCCTGTCTGACCGTAAGTTTGACTTCCTCTGTTTGACTGAGACTTGGCAGCAGCCTGATGATTTCTTTCATCTTAATCAGTCCGTTCCTCTGGGATATGTTTATGTATGTAAACCCTGTGTCTCTGGTCGGGGAGGGGGTCTCGCGATACTTCACAATGAGAAGTGGAAAGTATCCCATATAACTCTGCCCGTATTTGCTTCATTTGAATCCATTGCTCTTAAAATCAATGGGTCAATTCCCACTATCCTTGCCACTATATACCGCCCTCCCAAGACCGATTCTAACCTTTTTAATGACTTTTCTGAGTTTTTAACCCTCTTATGCTCTGTGTCTCCCAATGTGATTTTGTTGGGTGATTTTAACATTCACATTGATAATACTAGTATTATACATACAAGGGAATTTTTTAACTTGTCTAGATAGTTTTGGTATACAGCAATATGCCAACACTCCTACTTGTGTCGATCCATCACATTTCGCAATATCGAGACTATTGATATATCTGTCTTTGATGATGAACTTGCCACCTTCTCTAGCAAAGTTGATTTATCGACTGTGGATGACCTGGTATCCTTTTATAACGATGGACTTCATGAGATCCTACATGTTTTTGCCCCTTTGAAAACCTGGTCTGTTTCTTTTACTCACTCTGCTCCTTGGTATACTCCTGAATTATGCCAGCTTAAAACTAAAGGCCGTTGGCTGGAGTGTTTGAATGCCAAAACTGGTCTTACAGTTCATAAAGAATTGTATGCTCATCATATGCAACATTATAAGGATGCTATCTCTAAAGTGAAATCTGAATTTTATACTAATCTAATTAGGACAGGTGAAGGGAACACTAGATCTCTTTTTTCCATTGTAAACAATATACTAAAGTCACCTGAGTCTCTACCATCACATATGTATTCTACTACTGTATGTAACACTTTTATGGATTATTTTAATACCAAAATTGAACATACTTTTAAATAATGATGGTTGTAACCCGTGAGTCTCAGTTTCCTTCAAACTACCTCTTTCTGCATTTTCTATCTTTAAAATTCCAAGTGTTATTGAGATATCCTCTATTATTCAGAAATCCAAACCCACCACCTGTCAACTTGATCCAACGTATTTAGTTAAAGCATGTTTACCTTCTCTGTCTTCTTTAATCACTGAGATCGTTCATTCTTCACTGTCTTCTGGCTTGGTTACTATATCATTCAAAACTGCTTCAATAACCCCAATACTCAAGAAATCAGGAGAAGATCCTACTAATTTTGACAATTTTCATCCCATTTCTAATTTACCGTTTATTACAAAAATTTTGGAAAGGAATGTTGCAGTTCAGATTTATGATTATCTTTCAGCTAATAATTTGTTTGAACAATTTCAATCAGGTTTCCGTCCAAACCGCTCATCAAAATTACTAATGATCTGCAGTTGGCTGTGGATTCTGGTCAGCTGTCTATACTCATTCTTCTTGAGTGCAGCCTTTGATACGATCTCACATAACATCCTCCTAGACAGGCTGGTCTCAGTTGGAATTACGGACACCCCCCTGTCTTGGTTTCGATCGTATCTTTCTGGTCGCACTCAGTTCATACAACTCAAAAATTTTTGATCTAAATCATCATAAGTTATCACTGGCATTCCACAAGGCTCAGTTTTGGGCCCTCTTCTATTTATTATTTATTTATTGCCCCTTGGTCATATATTTAGGAAACATGGTGTCAATTTTCACTGCTATGCCAACGACACCCAGCTCTATCTGTCTTCCAAGCACACTTCTTCCCTTCCTCCACCCTCTCTGTCCAGCTGTTTATCTGAACTTAAAAACTGGTTCTCATCTAATTTTCTCAAATTAAATTGTGTTAAATCTGAAATTCTCCTTGTAGGCACCAAATCTAATTTGGCAAAAACTGATCAGTCCACTTCTCCTTCACCAGAGGTTAAGAGTCTGGGTGTCGTCCTTGATAGCACCTTATCCTTTGAAGCCCATGTTAATAATATAACTCGCTCTGCATACTTTCATTTACGTAACATTAATCGTCTTCGTCCCTCTCTCACATTGAACAGCACTGCCATTCTCATTCATGCACTGGTTACATCACGTATTGATTAATGCAATGCTCTCCTCTCTGGTCTTCCAAACTTCTTCATAAACTTCAGCTGGTCCAGAACTCAGCTGCATGAATCATTTCAAGATCCCCCTCTATTGAACACATTTCACCTGTTCTTCAACATTTGCATTGGCTTCCGGTTAAGTACCGAATTGATTTCAAAATCTTGCTTCTTACTTACAAGGCCTTAAATAATCTTACTCCTTCATACCTCTCTGATCTTTTTCATATCTATACACCTACTCGTACCCTCAGATCTTCCTCGTCAAATCTTCCTGTCATACCACTTATTCATCTGAACACTTTGGGATCTAGAGCCTTTAGTTATACTGCCCCTCACTTATAGAATTCCCTTCCTCTAGACATTCGTAATGGTGAAAGTCTTCATACTTTTAAATCTTGTCTTAAAACTCACTTTTTTGAACAGTCTTTTTTATGACTGTGCATGCATTGAGTTCATACTTTGTATCTTCCAGTGTTTTATTGTATATCATATTATTGTTTGCTTAGTGTTGTTATTGTTGATGCTTTCAGGGATGACTTTTTTGTGTTCTGTTTGTAAGGTGACCTTGAGTGTCATGAAAGGCGCCTATAAATAAAATGTATTATTATTATTATTATTATTATTCCCAGATCTCAATTATATAAGTATTTACAGCTGCGCCACCTGCTCTGTACTGATTTTGGGAGTAGCACACACCCCCTAGAGCAGCAGATACTCTGGGAGTGGTGACTGCTGTTTTTGGGAAGGGTCATGAGGCATCAGTGTATTACTCCCTGCTAATTCAGAGTCTTGGGGACGGAGCTTTAAATTCTCTCAGAAGATTATGGGAGAAAGATTCAAATTTGTTATTGGAGGAGGGAGTGTGGGCTAGGATTCAAGTCTGCATCTAGAGATGCAAGGGTGTGCCTTATGCAATTTAAGATTTTACATAGATTTTATTGGACCCCTTCTAAATTGTATAGGCTTGGTCTTAAGGACACACCCACCTGCTGGCGATGCCATTCAGAAGATGGAGACACAACCCATGTTTTTTGGGGGTGTTGTAAGATCCAAGAATTTTGGTTGAAGGTGCAAAGTTTTGTATGTGATGGGTTGAACACTCAAATCTTGTTCTGCCCCAGACTCTGTATTTTGGGAGATGGGGAGGTCATAAATTTGGAGGATAAGTACATAAAAAATTGGGTTTTGACCAGTGTGATTATTGGTAGGCAGGTTATTTTAAGGGGATGGAAGTCAGATGGAGCACCCTTGTTCCCAGAGTGGTGTGCGGAGATGGGGAGGGTGGCTGCCTTCGAGGAGGGGTCGAGCAGAAGGATGGGAGATAGGAATTTTTTCAATAAGAAATGGAGCAATTATTTAGCATTTTTGGGGAACTCTCGAGGAGGGGCGGTGAAGAGAGTAATTTAGAGTTTAGTTTTTAATTATACTTGAGTATTGTATTTTTTTTGTTGTTGTTTTAGTTTTGTGGTTTTTTTATGTGTGTGTGTCTATATTCTATTGACCACAGGGGTGTTCGTGGGGGGTCCGAGTGGGGTGGGAGATTGGTAGGGGGAGGGGTTATAGTGGGGGTTTAATGTTAAAAGTTCATTTTATATATATATATATATATATATATATATATATATATATATATATATATATATATATATATATATATATATATGTTGTTTTTTTTCTTTGTGTTAACTTATGAATCAATAAAAATGTTAATTGCAAAAAAAAGAGCATGGGTATGGACATTGTGTGGGATTTTCTCTAACTTTATAAATTATTAGAGAAGTCTGTATCCATATTTTCTTTGCCTTCAAGTTCATCTGAAGGTTTTGCCATACTGAGTATTTGAGACAAATTTGGAAGATTATAAATGAAGCTATCTTCAGTGGTTGAAAGAATAGTTCTACTTGATCGTTAACATATATTAAGTGATTAGCTAAGCACAACATGCAAGAGATGAGGTAATGATCTGAGATGTCATTGCTTTGTGGCAGAACTGCGATATTATCAACATCCTCTCCATAAGACATATGATTATGGCAAATGTGTCCTGTCACATTTTGTGTGACCCTAACAGAGTTAAGAATATCGATAAATGCTAGTCTCATTGTATAACTTTTTATTATCTATGTGAATGTTGAAGTCAACAATAATTAAAGCTCTATCCGCAGTAACTACAAGATCTGACAGGAAATCTCTGTATGGCCCTGGGGGTCTGTATATAGTAGTAAGAGCAAAAGATGAATCTTTTACTTATAGCAGACAATGTCACATTAACACTATAAATTCAAAAGAATTAAACATGTATCCTGACCTCTGAGTAACACAAAGAACATCACTGTAAATTGTAGCAACACCAGTGAACAGTGAAGCGTTGAGCAACATAAGCCAGTACCACACTAGCTGATTTTTCTCAGGGATTTTTTTCTAGGTGTAAGCTTCATTTACATTATTGCCAGCCAGTAGGTAAGAGATGGAAATTGCATTAGCATATGCCAGCAGGAGGTTGTTAATCACTGCTGAGTTAACGGTTCCAGCACCTGGAAAAAACACATCATGTTCGAAAAAACTGTTCTGTCACCGGGGTGGGCTCTTCTCGCCAAGTGACCAATGAGCTTCTTCTTTCACTGAAGAACTGAAAAGAGGTCATACTGATCTGAACATTATTTTTATCAGTGATCGCACTCATCCATATATCACAAATACAGATTCAGTAGTTCGCAAGTAAATGTAATCCTGCATTGAGTATAGTGTAAACATGTGTGGCTTGCTGTCCTGGGAAAAAGGGGCTCGAGACTCGACCAGAGCTTGAATCCCCCCCCCCCATAGATTAGTTGTTAATGGAAACATAGGAGAAGAAGGGGAGGTATGCCAGAAGACTTGATGCCAGAGGTAAGCAGTTGTTTATATACTCTTACTCTGGCAGTGTGATTGGTCGGATTATATGACTTGCTCTTCCCAAACCTTGTTAAATAAAACTCTATTTGTAATCCATAGTGATTCTGTCACCAAGTTTTTTTCTTGGGGTTCTCCTACACTAAAATTACTAATTAATTCTGTTTTTGAAGTCCATTTTTACGGAAAGTAATTTCTTTATTCACTGAAATCTGCATATGGACATAAAGTGTTCTATGGCAAGCCTTAAGGGGATAAATACACAATCATGCTCATTCACAAGATGAAATTCATGAATCTCATCATAAATCACTATATTACAATTGTTTATGTTCACGTGGTACTCCTGTTGTTATTTTGGTGAGCTCCACACGACAGGGAATCAGAGAGAGAGAGCTGGGGGGAGTCGTTTTGTCTGTTACCTCACCCCTCCAACATTTTGTATCGGCAAGTGTAACATACCTCCGACTGAAGAGAGCGAGATCCCAGCAAAACAGTCGGCAACTGTGACACCCTCAGCCAAAATTTAGTTGTTTCGAGTCTGCTAGTGTTGCACTGGCTTTAGTACTTCCATTGGACCAGTGCAGCTAGAATTCTTAAGGGAGGTGCAGGGTTGTGTCAGAAACCACAGAGACTGAATAGTTAAATGAATTATTAGGCTGGCTTTACTGAAGATGAAATAAAAAAACAATATACAGTTTAAAAAAAAAATGCAAATATGTATCACAATTTCAATAAAAGAAATAATGTCCTTTTAGTCTTTGTCAAAAACCTTGTAATGTCTGTGAAGTCTTTTAAGTCTACTTTTCCTTAAGAAATCAAGAGATTTTGTTCCTTATTTCAAATTAAACTCAAGTCAAGGCAATTCTACCACTCTGGTTGGGGTCTGCAAATCAAGGATTCTTTTCCTTTCTTTCCCCTCGTCCAGGACATGAATCGTTCCTTTAGGTTCTTTTATTGGGTTGACTCGCCAATCATGCATATGCGATTAGCATATATATTCTAGAATTTTCCTAAACCCGTTAAATGACCTTATATTGGGTAATATCTCAAATATAAAAAAATTAACAAAACAAACATTTTAATAATAAAAACATTTACCAGATTTAGTTATTTAAATTTTACATCCAATAAAGTATTTAAAACATGGATTCCATTATCACAGACCATGGGCACAGTAATACAATTATAATTACTCACCAGTTGAATGATACAAATCAGCATTAACAAATCCTGGTTGTGTTTCCGGCAACCAAAAAGAAAATATTACTGTGACACAGACTCCGGAGAACAGAGGTTAAGATCCATATGTGGTTTAATAGTAAACATGGAACTCATAAACAGACAGGCAGGGTAAATCACCAGTAATGGAACAGCGTAGGCAGACGAGAGATGTAGTCATAAAAAGGCAACGGTCAGTGCAGGCAGCAAACAATCACAGTAAGAGCCCAGGTAAACAAGGCAGGCAGCAGAGTATCAAATGGTGGGTATCAGGCAGAAGTCAAACACAAGCAGGCAGTATAAACAGAGGTAAACACTCAGAAATGTTAGGAGTAAAACAAGACATTGCAATGACGATTGTTAGAACAGCGCTTATAGTCTATGAAATAGGGAACAGGTGTACGTGTAATCAGTCCTAGTAGGCATGCTGGAAAGTGTAGTTCGAGTTGCCCTCAGAACTCGGGGGAGGGGGACCTCTGGTGGTGAGCAGGAGTAGTCATTGAGTTTGTGACAGAGCCCCCTGCGAGCGGCTCCTGATGTTAGGAGGCATTCGACCTCGGGGTCTTCCACGGGGTCGTGGGGCAGGTCTTTCCGGATGCGTCCTGTGAAATTCAGTGTTGAGTGTGTGGTCAAGAATATCGTTAGCTCTGACCCAGGATCGCTCCTCCAGGCCATACCCCTCCCAATCAACCAAGTACTGAAGAAAGCAACCCCAATGTCTGGAGTCCAGGAGCTCTAGAATTTGATAGGCCTCCTCGCCATCCACGATTATGGGCAGGTGGGTTTGGATCATCGATCTCCTCCTCCTCCTCCCTCGGGCCACCAGCGGGTTTAAGCAGGGAAACATCGAAGGTGGAAGAAATGCAGTAGTTAGAGGGCAGTTGAAGGCGATAAGACACCAGAGTAATTTGTCTAATAACTTTGAAAGGACCCACATACCTGGGACTGAGTTTCTTGCAAGGCAGATGGAGACAAAGGTCACTTGTGGACAGCCAAACCCATTGGCCAGGAGTGTAGATGGGATTGGGGCGTCGATGACGATCGGCCTGTTCCTTTTGCCTCCTAACAGCTCTTTGGAGGTGGACATGAGCATGGTCCCACACCTCTTTGCTCCTCCGAAGCCAGTCATTGATAGCCGGTAGCTCTGTTGGTTCTCCAGACCAGGGGAACAGATGGGGTTGAAATCCCAGCACACATTGAAAGGGGGTCATACCCATGGATGGCTTCTGAAGGGAGTTCTGGGTGTACACGGCCCAAAGCAGATAACGGCTCCAGTCAGCCTGGTTCTGGTGACAATACATTCTTAAAAAGCATGTGAGCTCCTGGTTTAAGTGCTCAGTCTGGCCATTTGATTGAGGGTGGTAACCTGAAGTGAGACTTATGTTGATGTTGAGTTGTTGAAAGAACGCCTTCAAGACCCGGGATGTAAACTGAGGACCCCTGTTGAAGACGATGTCTTCAGGTATTCCGTAGAAGCAAAACACCTGATGCATAAGATGTTCTGCAGTCTCGAAGGCTGTTGGGAGCTTGGGCAGAGGGATTAATCGACATGACTTAGAGAATCAATCAATGACAGTAAGAATGACAGTGTTACCTTGAGAGACAGGGAGATCAGTGGTGAAGTCGATGCGAGACCAAGGACGATGGGGAATAGGCAAAGGTTGGAGGAGTCCTGCAGGAAGTTGCCGGGAAGATTTGTTTGCTGCACAGATGGGACAGTTGTTGACGTAGGCAGTGGATTCCGCCTGCATGGTGTTCCACCAGAAATGGTTTCGAAGCAGTTGTAGTGTGGCTGCTATACCTGGGTGTCCGGAACTGGTGGTAGTATATCATAGTTTTGCTCAGCAGGAGATATCTTACGGGAAAAGTGTGCGCAAGTGTAGAGTTTCGGGAGTGTTCCATGCTGTTGTGAGAGAATGGCTCCGATTCCCGTGTTAGAAGCGTCCACTTCTACCGTGAAAGGAGTGTTGGGGTCAGGATGGTGCAGGATGGGAGCGGAGGTGAAGCGAGACTTCAGGTTCTTGAAGGCTTGGAGGGTCATTGCAGACCAACACAGTTTGGGGCCCCCTCCCATTAACATGGATGTCAGCAGGGCAGTGACTGAACTGAAATTTTGGATAAATCGCCTGTAGAAGTTGGCGAACCCCAGCAAGCATTGCAGCTCCTTCACGGAAGTAAGTTGAGGCCAGTTTAGTAACGCACGTACCTTGCTGTCGTCCATGGTGACCCCCTCTGGGATAAAGACGTAGCCAAGAAAAGACACAGAGGTCTGATGGAACTCACACTTCTCAGCTTTGGTATAGAGTTGGTGGTGGATCAGACACTGAAGGACTGCTCGAACATGGGTGATGTGTTCTTCCAGAGAGTTTGAATAAATTAGGATATCGATGTAGACAATAACCCACCGGTTAAGCATGTCTCTGTAGACATCATTAATGAATGACTGGAAGACCGAAGGACTGTTGGCCAATCCGAAAGGCATGACCAGATATTCATAGTGGCCACTGCTGGTGGAGAATTCTGTCTTCCATTCGTCCCCCTCCCTGATACGTATGAGGTTGTATGCACTGCGAAGTTCGAGCTTGGTGAAGTATCTTGCGGTGCATAACTGTTCAAGTGCTGCTGGGACCAGAGGTAAAGGATAACGGAACTTTACCGTAATGTCGTTGAGAGCACGCTAATCAATGCAAGGATGGAGCCTGCCATCCTTCTTGCCAACGAAGAAGCCCTTTACCAGTTCTTCCTCAATGTAGTTTTTCATAGCCTCAGACTCGGGTTCAGAGAAAGGAAAGATCCTACCTCATGGTAATGTAGTGCCAACAGTTCAATAGCACAATCACTGGAACGGTGAGGAGGAAGTTGAGAGGCTTTGGCCTTACTAAAGGCTTCAATGAGGTCGTCATACTCAGAGGGTTGTTTGAGCACTGAAGAGGGAACCTCCGTGACAGTAGTGGAACCGATAGAAACAGGTGAAATGGGCTTTAGGCAGCTGGAGAAGCAAGAGTCCCACAAGGAAATCGGTCCTTCACGCCACAAGATTTGAGGATTGTGTTGTTGAAGCCACGGTAATCCAAGTATTACAGGGTTGCAAGGAGAATGAATGATATAGAGGTGTGTTCTTTCAGTGTGAACAGAGCCAACTTGGAGGGTGATGTCCATAGCGGTGAAGTGAACATGGCCAGTTCCCAGGGGACATCCATCTAATGCTGCCACTGCCAAAGGAGATTCACAGTGGATTAGTGGTATCTCGAACCTCTTGACTAAGCCCTCATCAATAAAATTGCCTGCGTCACCAGAATCGATCATGGCTTGGGTGGTGATTATGTTCTGACAACCAGTTATAGTGACAGGTACTTTAATACAGGAAGAAGTGAAAAGGAGTTAAGACGTCACTCACCGCCAGTTTAGATGGTACGACTGGCCGTAAGGGACTGTTGCTCAAATGTCCGGCCAGACCGCAGTACAAACACAGATGGAGCTTCATGCGGCATTCTCTCTCCTCCAACATCAGATGAGTGTGCCCAATCTACATGGATTCAGTTCCACCAGTGCTGGATGTGGTCTGTGAAGTGACAGTAGGGAAGTGGACCAGTCTTCGAGAGCGGATGGGATTATCGAGGCAAATGCCTAGGTCGTTAAACTGGCCCAGGGTTTTCCCTTCATCGCGGCATGCCAGCTCGAATTGCAGTTCCAGATTGAGTCCCCTTCAGAAAAGCAACTTGAGTGTGTCCTCTACCCATACAGTCTGCGTGGCGAGAGTGCGGAATGTAAGTGCATACTCGGCAGCGGTGTCCTTCCCCTGTTGGAGTGAGAGAAACAGCTCACCAGTGTTCTTTCCTCCCTCGGGATACTCGAATACTTCTCGGAATCGCTGGAGAAAAACATCAAAGGTGGTGAACCTCGAACCCTCACAAGACCATATGGCGGTAGCCCGGTCCAGAGCCCTTCCAGTTAATAAGGAGCAGACAAAAGAGATGCGGCTGTCATCAGTGGGATATAGCGTGGATTGCTGCTTCACAAACATTGAACACTGCATCAGAACCCCCTTGCACCTAGCTGATGTGCCATCAAACTTCTCCGGAAAAGCAAGACAAGGATTGGGGGTGAAGGTGTTCATAGAAGGAGAGTTATTCACCGGAATGGGTTGAGATGCGTGTGGTCCGATGCATGAATGCGGAGGTTTTGAAAGAGCTTTACTAATTCCTCCGTAGAAGCAGTCAGCCGGGTGAGTTGCTGTTGGTGGGCAGTCAACACATTAGCTTGAGCAAAAACTTCAGTAGACAATTGCTGGAGCACTGCTGGATCTGTAGTTGGCGAAGTCTTCTGTGACACAGACTCCGGACAACATAGGTTAAGATCCATATGCGGTTTAATAGTAAACGTGCAACTCATAAACAGACAGGCAGTGTAAATCACCAGTAATGGAACAGTGTAGGCAGATGAGAGACGTAATCATAAACAGGCAAAAGTCAGAGCAGGCAGCAAACAATCACAGTATGGGTCCAGGTAAATGATAGGTAAACAAGGCAGGCAGCAGAGTATCAAATGGTGGGTAACAGGCAGAAGTCAAACGCAGGCAGTATAAACAGAGGTAAACACTCAGAAATGTTAGCAGGAACAAAACAAGACTTCGCAATGACGATTGTTAGAACAGTGCTTAAATAGTCTATGAAATAGGGAACAGGTGTATGTGTAATCAGTCCAGGTAGGCATGCTGGGAAGTGTACTTCAAGGTGCCCTCAGAACTCGGGTGAGCGGGACCTCTGGTGGTGAGCAGGAGGAGTCCTTGTGTTCGTGACAGTTCTGAAACAAAAACTCCCTTTTAAACATAAAATGTTTCTTTTTTTTTTCATCTTCTTAAAACTTTAGACTCTGGCAGCCCGTGGGCCAAATCCAGCCCGTTTGATATTTTTAGTGTGCCGCTTGAGGTTGTCTGTTGTCTTAGTGGCTGTTCACCCCTAACGCATTTTGACGGATCGCGCTGTTTTAAAACATAATTTAATATGTAAACTTGCGCTGGATGGAAGTCGTGCCAGCTCTTGATGTTTTGCAGGGTCTCGTCCAAGAGCACCACGCTTTTAGATGCTTTCAGAGGTTGCGCTACAAATAGTCATACATAATTTGGATGAAATGAAAATATTAAATAACTAAAATAATGGACGACTGACAAGCGTGAGTTCGGAGAAGCAAAAAAATTATTTTCATTTATTTGGCCAAGAAAACATTCGATTAGAAAAGTCAAAAGTTTAAATTATTGCATCTATAACAAACTTCACTGTTAATGTTCAATAAAATGTTTAGTATCAATCTGATTTACTCTCTCAGTTATGGACCAATTTTAAAGCATATTTCTGTTGATTTTTTTCCCCTGAAAAATTTTCTCTTGATGTTTTATTGATATAGTGAACATAAATTATAGGCCTACTATTACACAATATCTGATAGAAGCTTTTCATTGACAGAGTTTTTTCACTTTTTTCAAATGTATTAATTCTCTAGCCAGAGATCAAAAGGGATGTGATGTCAAAGACACAGCGAGGGTTATTTTTGGGGGGCAAGAACATTTGCTGCATGGTCTGAATTTGGGTGGGAAAATATTTGGAACTTATACGCTGAATTTCTGTGTGATCATGTTGTTCTTTTTGCATGAAATGTGGCTTGTGTGTAAATTTTTAGATGTAGCTCATCCTCATGCAGGTGATGCTTCGGCATCTCAGCAGTGACACTGCTTCTAAAAACAGTTTGTTTTATTATGAAAAACTAAGCTTCACCTTTATTTGTCATATCACACATTAGGCTGCAACGTGAACTAGAATAATCATTTCAGACACCCTGTATACTACACAAATAATATAAATACTTTAGAGGCACCCTGGATGTATAGAGCTCTGCCTGAAGGTTCATGGTGACAATAAATCATGAGATAAACTTGTCCTTGGATGTGCAGAAGATGAATGCATGGATGCAGAGAATAATATTAGCATTTGTGGCATAGATGTGTCTGATTGACTCTTTCCCTCTTGGAAGGTTTCAATATATACCAAAGCCTGAAGCAATCATTTTATCTGGGTTAAAAGCATGCCTCCTCCACACACACTCACACACCACATACACAAATGCATGGATTTTTATTTAACATCTGAGAAATCCTTCACACACACACACACACACACACACACTCAGACATTGAGCTTTATTGAACAAGTATCATATCATCCACCAAACAGACTCTGCTTGAGGCACTGAGATTGTTATTGGCAGGATGGTGTCTCTGAAGCTGCTTAGTGTAAGGTTGTCATGCTCAGTGTAATGAAATCTGGGCAGGAGTTGGACCCTCAGCTGATACATCACTCAGCCAAAAGTGGGTTACACACTCCCATTTCGACAGAGTAGCATCCTGGCTGGAGGGAAAACCCCATCTAACATGATCCTGAAAATGATTTTACATGCCTTCAATGCATGACTGCTCTCTTAGACCTTATCCTCCTGAGTCCATTACCATGACTACCAGACTTTTTCCATCTGTTTTGTAAACATTAGTTAATATTTTATGAGCATTATCTGCCTAATATTGTGTTGTACCTTAGATTAATTCATTATTTATAAATTTTTTGGTACCATTTTACAATAAGTTTAGTGTTATCATTAGTCAATGCGATAGTCAACATGAAACAACAAAAAGTAGTTTAAAAGCATGTATTATTCTTGTTTAATGTTATTTTATACATACAAAAAAATGAACATCAATTACCTCTATATGAGAACTATCACCCAAATGAAGACAGACACAGAAGATGAGCATAAACCCAAATGCTGGGATTTTTAATGAAGCAGGTGCAAGGAAGCTAACAGGTAAGAGAGAACAAAATCAACAATAACGCAAGATAAACGTAACTTATTCTGAAGCATGTTTAGTTTAAAGAAGTCACTGACAAGACTAAACAAAGAGTAGGGAAATGGAGGAGTATAAATAGTGAATGGGATATTGTCCACAGGTGATACTGATAATGAGTGATTAGAAGTCCAGGGAGTTAGAGCAGATGATCTCAGAAGAGAGGGGGACCAATGTGGGCATGACAATAACATTAACGTTTGGTAATGCATAACTTGAACTAACAATGAACAATAGCATATTTATAAATTAACATGAGCCAACATGAATACATTTGGTAAAAAATTATTGTTCACCGTTAGTTCATTATGTATGGAGTTAGAACTGTTTCTAATTCAGAGACAAATGGAAAGCGATTCACAAATAGAAAGTTGGTTCACAAATAAATTGAATGAGATCCACAAAAAAAAAAAGTAAGGAGATTCATAAAACGGAAATTAATTCACAAATAAAAAGAATGAGATATACAAATATATGTTAGGAGTTTCACAAAAATAAAGTGAATTCACAAATAAATAAAATGAGATTTGCAAATAATTTGCAAATAATTATATATATACAATTGAAGTAATATTTCAAAGGATATATATTTTTAGCACTTAGTGTTACGGCAGACCAGTCCAATGTTACTCACAAGAAATAATTATGGTAACCCTGTAAAACAATGTGTGTTTCATTTATTTACTCAGGAAGTATATGGGCCATGAGATACAGGAGGACAACAATAATAATAATAATAATAATAATAATAATAATAATAATAAAAGAGTCGCGAGGATACGGGAGAACTGGTGCTCTCTGCTCAACATCACAAAAAGATGGAAACAGTTGTGGGACTTTTGTGCTACTGCTGGTAAGACATCACAAAGCTCCATGGCCCAATCTTGTTTGTGTAACATGTTCTTTTCTATACAGTAATGGACTTGTTGTTAACATGTAACTGTTATTTTTTCCAATCACTTGTGCAGAATGCTCTTACCCTGACTAGGAGTATCCATCCCAGACAACTGTTACAACACCATGACATGGTAATGAGAATGTTCATGTACAACAAACTCAAGCAAAATGCAAGCACTCCAGATGTAATGTTCATTTCCAGTGTTTGTGTGTGTAAATACATGTATTCAAATGTATTGTCTTTTGTAGTTACATGCATGACAGCCTGTAATTTGTAATAAAAAAAATCATACCTTTTAACCAACAGACTTGCTTTAAAGTGTTAAAAGATACAGACACTCATTAAAACCTATTTAATGCTTTGATAGAACTCAATAAAAGATTGTCAACTAAATGACAAAAAATATATTATCAAATGAGATGAGACATCATTTATACTCATATTCATGTTGTTCCAAACCAAAATGACTGACTTTCTTCTGTGGGAGGAACTCAAAAGGAGATGTCAGGAATAATGATAGGGACTGACAGCCTTGCTTACATTTCAGCCTCATTAGCAGCATCTACATTTTACAATGTATTCTCATATTCCACAGAAGAAAGTAAATAGTACAGGTTTTAAAAAAAACATGAGGGTGAGTAAATGACAGAATTTTCCTTTTTAAGTAAGTCAACCCAAAGACAATGTTACAGTTTATTACAATTTTGTATTGCACTTTCATTTCAAGACAAGACGACATCTGACATAACAGAAAAATAAAGAATCTCATATTACACATTTTAAAAGGTGTCCTGTATTGGAGCTTTGGAGTTTTGGAGCAGGTGAGTCAAGTGCTCAAAGTTGATGGATAGTACACAGGGGAAACTGTCAGAACATGATGCTGTATTTTATGAAGGGACCCCGTAATAGTACCTCCTAAAACATTCATACAAAAGTGCTAAAATGCAAAATTCTAATAAATATTACCTTCCATCAGATTTTATTAAATACATTAACATAATGTGAAACCAAATTATTGGCATTGCAGATCTTGTACACTGTGTAATATAGGGTATTAATTTATGGTTTGTGCTCCTAATATCATCTAATATTATTCATGCTGTATAAAGGCACTATCTGTACTATTGATCTTTTGTAGTGTCTAGTAGTGTGTCTGTTTGGATCTGCTATGTAACATTAAGTGTAAAGGTTTTGATGACACATACATATATTTTCCATTATGAAGCTAGGAGTTTCAGTCAAGAAACTTGGTTAAAATTAAAATAGCAGACTCATACAGTCAGCCAGGTTAGCTATAAATCTAATGATCAGGACACTCTACAAATGGGCAATTTTCAGCTGTCGACATTTAACAAGACACTACACATGTTTATAACTGAGAGAAAATTATACGAACCTTAAATCACAGTACTCTCTGATGGCGTCCGTTTCTTAAAAATGTTCGACCTTGGAGCATATCTGTAAGTGCTTGTTTCCATGCTCATGAGAACGCTGTGACCCTGGTCCCACCCTGACAGTTAAACGAAGCATGATTGGTTGAAGATGGAATGTGCTACGATTGGTCCGAGCAATGTGGCCATTTTCTGATTGGCTTGAGTAGACAATGGGTGGAGTCCACCTATTTGTGGATTGTCCACAGCTCTTACACAAGAAATGTTTCAGAATTCACAAATGTGAGCTGCCATCCACAAATGCACAGCAAGCGATTCACAAATAAATGTGCGTGATTCACAAATGAATGCTGGACAGAGCTGTGTTTGTGAGTTAAAATATATATTTGTAAAAAAAATGTTATTTGCAAATCTTATTTTTTTAATTTGTGAATGCACTTTATTTTTGGGAAACTCCTAACATATATTTGTAAAACTCATTCTTTTTATATGTGAATTCATTTCATTTTTATGAAAATACTTACATTTATTTGTGGATCTCATTCAATTTATTTGTGAACCAACTTTCTATTTGTGAATCTCTTTCCATTTGTCTCTTAATTAGAAACAATTCTAACTCCATAATTATGCTTCATGCATTAAAGGAATAGTTCACCCAAAAATTAAAATTCTCTCATCATTTACTCACCCTCATGCCATCCCATATGTGTATTACTTTCTTCTGCAGACACAAATTAGATTTTTAGAAAAATCTAATTTGCTCTGTTGGTCCATACAATGCAAGTGAATGGGTGCCAAAATTTTGACATTCCAAAAAGCACGTAAGGCAGCAAAAAAGTCATCAGTATGATCTTCAGAAGTGATGTGATAGGTGTAGGTGAGAAACCGATCAATATTTAAGTCCATTTTTGCTAGAAATTCTTCTCCCTGCCCAGTAGGGGCATAAACACAAGAGGAAGAATGTGAAAGTGAAAGATAAAGTTGAGATTGACTGAGCAGGGAGAAGAAAAAATTGACTAAAATATTGACCTGTTTCTTTTAAACTTTTATGCTGCCCTATGTGATTTTTGGAGCTTCAAACCTTTGGTACCATTCACTTGCATTGTATGGACCAAAACAGCTGAGAAATTCTTCTAAAAATCTTAATTTGTGGTCTGTTGAAGAAGGAAAGTCATAAACAACCATGATGGCATAAGGTTGAGTAAATGATGAGAGATTTTTCATATTTGAGTCAACTATTTCTTTAACTAATGTTATAGAACCGTTTTGTAAAGTGTTTCAGACATTTCAGCATTTTTAGCAAGTCATTTAAAATTCAGACTGTGAGCATCTCTAGGGTGTAGATTTAGCCTCTATCATTTGTTAAAGGGATCTAATGTATGATCCAGATGTTTCAGTCTCTAGAAGGGTGGATATAAATCACTGGGACAATGTGTGTGTGTGCATATGTGTATTTGTGTTTATGTGTGAACATGCCTGCCAGGATGAATTAATGTAGCAGCACCTCTTCTTGAGGATCTTACATTTTGGTTGAAATAGAAAATATTGAAGTGCTTTTGAGTAAAACATTTTCTAGGGTCATGGGGTTATTAATATCTAATTACTGTCAACAAAATAAAGATCCTCAATATTCATAGGAATATAGCCATTAAATATAACTCTACATGTTAAGACTGGTTCTAGATCATATGTTAACCGTGGAAATTAGATTTTTTTTTACTAATAAAAGTGATTACTAATAAAAGATTGCCACATAGTAGAAGATATTTTTAAATAATGCAATACTCCCCCCACCTTTTTTCCCTGTCCCTCTCTATCAGCATTCACCTCTGTATGTCTGTCTGACAGCCCCCCATTGTGTAGCTTGTCGTCTTCAAAGGAACTATGCCTGATATAGGGGACAGTCAAAATGAGCTGAGAGTGCACTTAACTCTCTTTAATCGCATCTAAATCCCTTTATCCTCTCAGCAGTCTCTGTCTCTCTGTCTCTATCTTGATCTCTGTCTTTTTTATTTGTGTTAAAAGCACCCGAAAACTCTCCCAGGGGTTTAGACATGCTTTCAGAAACCTTACATCACACTCTCACAGACTCAGTGATGTAACACTGATGATGGATATAACATCATAATTCTCTTTTCTGGAAAATATCTAGAATAATTCATTCTTCTGGATGATGACATACAGTCCTTTTTAGACATATTATCAATGCAAACAGCTGTTGAAACAGCTTCAGTTAAGAGAACATGACTCTCTCTAGCTCAAAGGTGATGTGTGTAATTTTTTCAATGTTTAAATACTTTCTCCTATTCCAGTTTCATGATCCATATTCAGTTACCCATTTGTCGGTTGATTTCCCTGAAAAGTGTAAATGATGTTGCTATGTGGCACAATAAAAACATTACTCTATTTGATTGAGAATCCTGACCAGCCCAACACAGCAACACTGCCTCAGCCAATGCCATGAGTTTCAGCCAGTACTATCTGTTTGTCCAAACAATGGAAAACATTCATGATTTTTGCAATTTCATTTAGTGCCACTAGTGATACAGAAGTTCTCTCTTTGCTCTGTATTATAAATGTAATGTGGACAAAACTAAATAAACTATTTATTTTAATATTAACCACACAATATCCAGCTTTCTGCTGAATGAACTATATCACTGAACTATGTCAGTGAGTATACTTGACAGTGGCTCCTCTGACAAAAATCAATAAATCCACTCTATATTCAACACAGCCCACAGTGTATGTACTGTACAGTATGTCCACCACGTGCATTCAAACTACTCATCAATCAATGTGTTCAATTGATTAGATATGTTCCACAGAACGCAAATCAGTATATCCTCAACCAGTCATAAAAATTTGGAAACAAATGTGCCTGTTGTCAATCTATAAACCTCAGTCAGGCATGGCACCACTGCAAAGAATTTCAGACAACACACACCAGCATTTTATCAATGAGTCTGCTGCTGCAATATGCTAATAACTCTTGTCTCTCTTTCCTCACACAATGGCCCAAAAACTTAAGTTTTTGTTTCCAGATCTTCCTGAGTAGCACCCTTTGACTGCCTGCTCTGTTTAAAACAGTCTCATTTGTGGCATGACATGTCCAAGGATTTGTGACATATGTCTGAAGACCCACTTTTCTGTTGCCTGTAATCAATCTTGCATTTCTAATATATTATTTATGTAGAATACATGAATTATGGCCCCGTAACAAGTCATTAGTCGCATTTCCAATGTTGGGCCAGATGAGGGTGTAGGGCTTTACTGGTTGTTTAGATCAGTGTTACTATCAGAA
The DNA here is from genome assembly GCF_019703515.2 of Myxocyprinus asiaticus. Taxonomy (NCBI): domain Eukaryota; kingdom Metazoa; phylum Chordata; class Actinopteri; order Cypriniformes; family Catostomidae; genus Myxocyprinus; species Myxocyprinus asiaticus. The sequence goes on along the minus strand of NC_059350.1, from coordinate 25,565,513 downwards.
ATAATTGGTAATTATTTCTTTAGTTATTAATTAATATTTAAATTAATTAATTGAATCTAACTCATTAAAACCTCATATGGGGCTCCAGTAAATGTAGTGTGCTACGTTTAGGAGCGGGTTTGGTTATTAGCAATAATTAATAATTATCAAAGATAATTATTAATTATTAAAATCAATAGAACATTGATGAGAATCAATATTAGCTTTTCCTAATCCTTTAAATCAACAATTATCAAAGATAATCGTTAATTGTTAACAACGATGAAACATTAATTAAAATTAACACTAGCTTATTGATCATTCAAATTCAACAATCATCAAAGATAATTATCAATTATCAAAAATCAATAGAATATTAATAAGGATTAACATTGATGGGGCACCACCCTGGAATCAGGGACTAATAACCAGATAGTATAACAGTCTCAATATTAGATTGTTTTCTTAGGAAAATTGACATCCGAAGAATATCGATTTTTGGGAAAAAAACAATGAATGAAGGCTTGAATCCGAGCACTGGCATCCCGTCAGTATGACACGGGTGTATGCAAAACAAACCAAAACACTTCTCTTTGTAATATAACAGTTTATTTATGCAGTAATATCAATTAATAATTAATACAATGCAGTCAATAAACTTCCGACTTACAACTACAAACTAAACAGTGATATGATTAGATATGGAAATCAAAATTATCCTATAACACATGAGGGTGTGTGTGTGAGTGTGTGTGTGTGTGTGTGTGTGTGTGTGTGTGTGTGTGTGTGTGTGTAAGGAGGGACGCGCACAAAATGGCGGACGTGACTCTCGTGGAGAGTATGTCATGCGAGACTTCCGGCCAGGGAATATGACCACGAATGTGGGCGGAGAGAAACCAGTCAATGGTAGCTTAGGGACAAAGCTGAGCTTTATCACGAAGCTATCTACTAGCCAAAAATGTGTGCCAGAATGTTTGTGAGGGGTCGCGTGTGTGTGTGGTTGGTATGAGAGAGAGAGAGAATTAAGTGATGGCCCCAAATCCGATTTCACGATCGTGGGAGAGAAAGCAGCTGTTAGTTTATCACTCAGAGACGCGGTGGACGGCTCATAAACAGTCCCGTGTTCTTTGATTCTTTAATGGATAAACTCCGTTTGCCGGTCTCACCCACGATGGCGAAAATGCACAACAGTAAAATGTGGTTGGACCACAATACAGCAAATCAAATTCGTGATAATAAATACCCTGAGTATTAATAATGAGCAGACATGGCGGTCCGTAAACTGTACAAGCAAAAATCTTGAAACACAAGAATAACACACTATAATAATCTATCTCTGCCCAGATGTAAACCTCTTACTTGAATCGCATGAGGATGCAGAATGTGTGTTCATCCGTCCTTTAACTCAGACTCGGTTCCTCGAGGCTCGGGTGATGACGGGAGGCCGTTTCCTCGCTCTGACGGCGGCCGGTACGGCTGCTGATTCTCAGCGGGCTGGCGGAGAAATCAGCGATGTTGACTTGATTGAAGAGGGAAGAGAAATCTTTTCTCTTCACTTCTGCAGGCAAACGGATGAAGATGCGGATTGCTCGGCGGTCTTCTTCGGATCCGTTAGAGTGTTCGGTGGAACACAGAGTAATCTCAACTTGTCCAGCAAGATGGAGATTGTATGGCCACAGTTTCAAGTCGGACGTTACTTCCTTGTGCCACGAGGCTGCATCTGAGAGCAGCGATGAGCTGTGTCTACACACGGCAAGCAAAGTTGCTGGAAGCAAATCCCGGAAGCATTTCAGAGGTATTTCTACTCCTGATGATGTCATGGTTGAGGTGCGTTCTGTCGTGTGCCTCATCCAATAGTAGTTGAGAGTTCGATCCTTTAGTGAGCAAGGCTTCATGGGATTTGTAGTCTGTTTTGGACTCCCTTTGTTTGATTTTGGCGCGGTTTTTATAAGTATGATTTACGACTTGGTATGTGGGGGCCTGAGTTAGGTTTTACGACTGTGTTAGGCCTGTCTTTGTCTTCTATCTGAATACATGAGGCCCAACAAGGGCATGCTAGTGTGTGCCAGGGCCAGTTGCATTCCCACTGTCACTTCCGGGGCTTCATCATGCCTTTGGCCCACCAATTACCCTTTGGGCCAGACAAGGCCAACTGGGGATTGAGGTGGGATCAATGTCAAAGGCAGAGTTTTGCCGAACTTGCCAGGTTGTGTATCCAGCGCACAACGGTGCAGGTTCAGGAAAATTAAAAAAAAATTTAGGCACAGTACAAATCCGTTAAAACGCACAATGGAAAAAGCGGTGCCCAAAAGAAGAACTTTCCATGGTTTGAAATCATGGATGGTGTGCTGGGACATCATCCCGCTCTTAGCGGATAGACCCCTTTGGGACACCATGGCAGTTACAGTCGGTGAGTTATCAATGCTAACTTATCTTGCTAGATAGCTAATGTTTACAAACAAAATAAACTCGGTATTTTAGATAAATAGATAACATGATACCTCAACTGGAGTTTCCTTCTTGCTTGTGAAATGGTTGAGGTGTGTGATGTTGGCACCAGGGCAGCGTATTAAGGGTAAGTTTTAGGACAACGCTGCGAGGCTATTGGCCTGATGGTGGGACCGCATACTGATTTTGGTCTCGTGGCTCGAGGTCTGAGGCTACTGGCCTCAGCTGGCCAGTTGATAGCCCTGGCTTGCACTGGCCCGATAGTGGAAAGGTGGCTATTGTGAATGAGAAATGTGAGGTGCTTAGTGTATGACTTGTGTGTAATAATGAACAAGAAAGAAATATAGACATTATTTTTAATTTGTTGAGCGGAATAATATTCTAGAAAGTAACTTAATGTAAAGTCATTAGTAATGTAATTGCTTTTTTTACTTTTTTCACTTTTTAAGTAATTATTAAAGCAATCTTATTACAATTTTAGAGAAATAATTAGTAATTTGTAGTGGATTACTATTTTAAAGTAATTTACCGAACACTGGTTGATAGGTATATTGTTCTAGGACCAATAAGGATGCTGATCCAGGAATGTGCCCTACCTTTTCATAGCGACATGAAGATTAATGCTGAGGCTTCACTGTTTTCCATTAACATAAGCCTGTAAAAACAACACCTAATACAGTCTATTTCATACACTGCAGCAGCATCAAACTCTATTACTTTCTATTTGAATTGCAGTTTATTTGATTTGGAGGCATGGAGATCTACTGTAAATTGACATCCTTTAGTTGTAAATAGTTTATTTATTTATTTATTGGTACATTTAATAAGATTAAATAATAAGGTAATTATGCAGATCAGTTCCTTGCTCATTTAATAGTTTATATAATTTAAATATATAAAACATAGAAAACCCAAATCACCCCCATGTTGACAAACTGCTTCTGATGTAGGAACTCTTGATAATGAAAACAACTCTGCCATCAGGTGGTAGTGAAACAGACCAAACGTTTACAGTCTTCCCTAAAAGACATCAGGTTGTTGCCTCAATGTAAGCTAAAGAGTGGTGGTGGCATAGTGAGCTAAAGCACAGAACTAATAGGCAGAAGGTTGCTGGTTCAATCCACAGCCACCATGACTGTGTCCTTGAGCAAGGCATTTAACTCCTGGTTGCTCTGGGGGTACTGAACCTGTAATAAGTGCACTGTAAGCAAGGACTAAATATGGTTCAAGGAATGAAAACAGAACCTAACCAAAGACTGGGACAAAGTGATGTTCATTATTGTTCAACATTATTTTTAAATGCTGGTAACCAGTTATAACCGGTTAATTTTGTTCCGATATTATTTTCATGAAACTAAAGGCCAAAGGCTTTATCACAGTAAATCTCTGGAACTACACCACTTCATGTTGCCCAAAAAAATTAAACATGTGCTTTGATCCTGAAGGAAACTGTGAAACATGTGCTGCATCACACATTTATTTGCCTTATCACCCGTTGTGGATGTGCATTCTCTGAATGAAGACCTTTTTAACAACTATATATAATTACTACATATACACAGGGTTGGGAGGGTTACTTTTTAAATTTATTCCACTACAGATTACAGAATACATGCTGTAAAATGTAATTTGTAACATATTCCGTTAGATTACTCAAGGTCAGTAATGTATTCTAAATACTTTGGATTACTTCTTCAGCACTGGTAGATTTTTTCACTTGTTTTGACTATAAATACTCTGCCAGTACAGTAAGACAAAATACACGTTAAAAATACATTATCTGAAAAACCTAAATATCTTATGCAGTGTTGTTTCTAAAACAAGATCAATCTAATTGATCTTGTTTTAAGGATTTTTAGATATTTTCAGTGTAAATATTGCAGAAGAGCCAACAGGCACAATGCTCCAAGTTCAGTACACACTTTATATTCTGTATGCAGTTATCATTACAAAAGATATTTACCACGTGAATTACAGACATACCAGGAATACTGTAAGTCTTAATTTACTTTAATGTACATTTTTCAAAATATAGTAGACTAAATTTTTTTTTCAAACAATTGATGTTCAATATACTGCACATTTAATTTACCCAAAACTATGACAGGAGACATAATTAGCCTCTTGTCTTCACATTAATCATTTTTGCCATAAGGGTTGTGGTAGAATGCATAAACTTCATAAAAACAGAATACTGAACATTTCAAGATACCCCACAGCTTTGAAATGCAAACATAAACAGCTTTTCTAATTTATTATCAAGAATAGAATGTTAATTTAGGCAATATTTATAATATTCATAATATTTATATTACACAAAGCTGACGAAAAATGGGAGAGGACACACTAAAGAAGGTGGACAAAATAACATGTTTATTAAAGAAAATAATATTTCATGTAATAATAACAAAAAGAAGATTCAGTTGTTGCAGATCCATGGTAGACTGTAATCTGGTCACATATATTTTAATAAACTGATCTCTCAGAATATCCTTTGGAATAGATATAAGTCAAATTAAGTTCCCCCAAAACTACACTATTACATTTTACAATGTAGTTTTACACATGGGAGAGATTATATTAATATAATTTCAGATAAATGTGGTAGCTAACATGGCCAATCTAGTAGCTACGTAAGTGTAACTTGGTAACCTAGATCAGTGGTTCTCAACCCTATTCCTGGAGGCCCCCAACACTGCACATTTTGTATATCTCCCTTTTCTGACACACCCAATTCAGGTCTTGGAGTCTCCACTAACAAGCGGATGAGTTGAATCAGGTGTGTTTGATTAGGGAGATATCCAAAATGTGTAGTGTTGTGGGGTTGAGAACCACAGACCTTGATAACCAAATACTAGCCAAGAGAACCAAATACTAATATAGACCAAACTAATGGGGCTTTTCCACTGCACGGTACAGCTCAACTCGACTTGACTCAACTCGTGCTGTACTTAGTCTCCCTCAGCGAGAGCTTGCGGCTAATGTACAGCACCGGGCACTCCTCCCCTTCCACCACCTGCGAGAGCACGGCCCCCAGCCCTCTGTCTGAAGTGTCCCTCTGCAAGACAAAAGGGAGAGAGAAATCAGGTGAATGTAAAAGCGGCCCCCCACAAAGTGCGGCTTTAACCTGCCTGAACGCCTGTTGACACTGCTTCGTCCACTGGACCGGGTCTGGAGCTCCCTTTTTAATGAGATCAGTCAGCGGGCTGGTGACATCCGAATAATTAGACACGAATCCCCTATAATAGCCAGCCAGCCCCAGGAACTGTCTCACCCCCTTTTTGGTCTTGGGCCTCGGGCAGGTCGTAATCGCCGCAGTCTTGTCAATTTGGGGATGCACCTGCCCGTGGCCTAAGTGGAACACCAGATACCGTACCTCCACCCGCCCAATCACGCACTTCTTGGGGTTTGCTGTGAGTCCCGCTCATCTCAGCGATCTCAGAACCGTACTCAGATGCTGCATGTGATTGATTTAATGCCCAATAATTCGTAAAGCTCGCGTAGTGTCCGTGACATAAAATTTGTGCCCTGATCGGTGAGGATTTCTTTCGGATTCCCCACCCGGGAGATTAATTTGAAGAGTGCCTCCGCAACACTGCGTGCTGAGATGTTGCACAGAGGCACTGCTTCTGGATATCACATTGCATAGTCCACTAGGACCAATACAAAGCAATGTCCGCGTACTGAACGCTCTAATGGCCCGACAAGGTCCATTCCAATTCTCTCGAAGGGGACCTCGATCAGCGGAAGAGGGTGCAATGGCGCTTTTGGGGTGGCCGTTGGATTCACCAGCTGGCATTCGCGGCATGCCGCACACCACCTGCGAACATCGCCGCCAATGCCCAGCCAATAAAAACGGGCTATTAGGCGGTTCAGTGTTTTCTTTCCCCTAGATGACCCGCCATGGGATTATAATGAGCCGCCTGGAACACCATTTCCCGACGGCTCCACGGGATTAAGAGCTGGGTTGTATCTTCCTTCGTTTGAGCATCCTGCGTCACTCTATACAACCGCTCGTTTATAATTGCGAAATAAGGATATGAAAGGGCAACACCTGGCTGGAGTTGTTGACCATCGATCACTCTCACTTGGTCAAAGGTGTGCTTGAGGATTTCGTCTCACGACTGCTCCAAAGGGAAATCCCCTTCGGGAAATCCCCTGAGGAGGGGAGGGGCTGCAGCCTCTCCCCCCCTCACGTCATCCTGACATGGAGCAGATGAAGATGGCCCTGGCTCCACCTCCCCTGCCAGAGTATCGCACATTCGCTTTAGTGCAGGACCCATCCGCGCATATTCCCTTTAATACATTTCTAAATTCAGGCCAATTAGTCCCCAAAATCAGTGGATGTGTGAGGTGGGAATTAACCGCGGCCTCCACTCTATGTTTTGTTCCCCGAAATTTAATCACAAGGGTCACCACAGGGTAGTTGTGTATATCCCTATGCACACACTTCACCCTCACCGTTTTAGCTGTGCCCAAAGCCTTGTGTTGAACCAAGCGTTGGTGGACAGTGGTTTGATTACAACCCGTGTCCACCAATGCTTGGTGAGTACCCCCCTTGACTCTTACCGGTATCCAGTATGCTCTGGCCTGATCGGGGGCAGCCTGCGGAGTGCTGGGGATCTGGACCACCGTTCCCAGCTCCATCACAGGGCATTGATCCCGGAAGTGTCCCGGATCCCCGCAACTCCAGTAGACAGGCCCAGGCGCCACACCCGCACCTGCGTCGGTGGACACTTCCACCTGAGGGGGAGAGTGGTGGGGCACTGTCGCTGCTGTGGGCAATGCAACACCCCACGCGTGGGGAACTGGCTTTGATGGAGGGACTCCTCGCCTCCGCGGGGCAGGAACAGGCTCTGGGGAGAGAGCAGAGTGAGAGAGAAGAGGGGAGGGGGAAGAGAACGGGAAAACACAGAGCGGAGGGGAGAGAGAGTGGGAGGGCTCTTCCGCCCTCGGGTATGCCACCATATGGTCCTCCGCCAATCGAACAGCCTCCTCCAGTGATGCCGGGCGGTGGCACTGGACCCATTACGCCGTTCCTCATGGTAGCCGATGGACGAGCTGCTCTAGTACCACTTGATCGATTACTCCCTCGATGTCGCGATCCCCCGCCAGCAGCCATCTCCGGCAGGCGTCTCGGAGCCGTTGGGTGAAAGCAAACAGCTTTCTCTCTCTCCGGACGGACGCTTGACCACGCCCCCACTGCCAAAATATATATATACTGTATATATATACACCGATCAGCCACAACATTAAAACCACCTGCCTAATATTGTAGGTCCACCTCGTGCCGCCAAAACAGCGCCAACACGCATCTCAGAATGATATTCTTCTCACCACAATTGCACAGAGCGGTTATCTGAGCTACCGTAGACTTTGTGAGTTCAAACCAGTCTGGCCATTCTCTGTTGACCTCTCTCATCAACAAGACGTTTCTGTCCGCAGAACTGCCTCTCACTGGATGTTTTTTGTTTTTGGCACCATTCGGAGTAAATTCTAGAGACTGTTGTGTGTGAAGATCCCAGGAGATCTGCAGTTACAGAAATACTAAAATCAGCCCATCTGGCACCAACAATCATTCATGCGATTATGTAATCAGCCAATCGTGTGGCAGTAGTGCAGTGCACAAAATCATGCAGATATGGGTCAGGAGCTTCAGTTAATGTTCACATCAACCATCAGAATGGGGAAAAAATTTGATCTCAGTGATTTGGAGCGTGGCATGATTGTTGGTGCCAGATGGGCTGGTTTGAGTATTTCTGTAACTGCTGATCTCCTGGGATTTTCACACATAACAGTTTCTAGAGTTTACTCAGAATGGTGCCAAAACCAAAAAACATCTGGTGAGTGGCCGTTCTGTTGACAGAAATGCCTTGTTGATGAGAGAGGTCAACAGAGAATGGCCATTGGTTCGAACTGATAAAGTCTACAGTAACTCAGATAATCGCTCTGTATAATTGTGGTGAGAAGAAAGGGTTGGCGCTGTTTTGGCGGCACAAGGGGGACCTACACAATATTAGGCAGGTGGTTTTACTGTTGTGGCTGAGTGTATATATATATATATATATATATATATATATACACTACCGGTCAAAAGTTTTGAAACACTTACTCATTCTTTATTATAAATTTTTTTTCACATTTTAGAATAATAGCAAAGTCATCAAAACTATAGAATAACATAAATGGAACTATGGGAATTATGTTGTGACTAAACAAAATCCAAAATAAATCTAAATTGTGTTATATTTTAGCATCTTCAAAGTAGTCACCATTTGCCTAGAATTTGTAGACATGTACCCTTGACATTTTCTCAACCAACTTCTTGAGGTATCACCCTGGGATGCTTTTTAAACAGTATTGAAGGAGTTCCAATCTATGTTGGGCACTTATTGGCTGCTTTTCTTTATTATTTGGTCCAAGTCATCAATTTCAAAAACTTTTTTCATGTTAATATAATTTACAGGTGCATCTCAATAAATTAGAATGTCGTGGAAAAGTTCATTTATTTCAGTAATTCAACTCAAATTGTGAAACTCGTGTATTAAATAAATTCAATGCACACAGACTGAAGTAGTTTAAGTCTTTGGTTCTTTTAATTGTGATGATTTTGGCTCACATTTAACATAAACCCACCAATTCACTATCTCAAAAAATTAGAATATGGTGACATGCCAATCAGATAATCAACTCAAAACACCTGCAAAGGTTTCCTGAGCCTTCAAAATGGTCTCTCAGTTTGGTTCACTAGGCTACACAATCATGGGGAAGACCGCTGATCTGACAGTTGTCCAGAAGACAATCACTGACACCCTTCACAAGGAGGGTAAGCCACAAACATTCAAGCTGGCTGTTCACAGAGTGCTGTATCCAAGCATGTTAACAGAAAGTTGAGTGGAAGGAAAAAGTGTGGAAGAAAAAGATGCACAACCAACCGAGAGAACCGCAGCCTTATGATTGTCAAGCAAAATCGATTCAAGAATTTGGGTGAACTTCACAAGGAATGGACTGAGGCTGGGGTCAAGGCATCAAGAGCCACCACACACAGACATGTCAAGGAATTTGGCTACAGTTGTCGTATTCCTCTTGTTAAGCCACTCCTGAACCACAGACAAGGTCAGAGGCATCTTACCTGGGCTAAGGAGAAGAAGAACTGGACTGTTGCCCAGTGGTCCAAAGTCCTCTTTTCAGATGAGAGCAAGTTTTGTATTTCATTTGGAAACCAAGGTCCTAGAGTCTGGAGGAAGGGTGGAGAAGCTCATAGCCCAATTTGCTTGAAGTCCAGTGTTAAGTTTCCACAGTCTGTGATGATTTGGGGTGCAATGTCATCTGCTGGTGTTGGTCCATTGTGTTTTTTGAAAACCAAAGTCACTGCACCCGTTTACCAAGAAATTTTGGAGCACTTCATGCTTCCTTCTGCTGAAAGATGCTGATTTCATTTTCCAGCAGGATTTGGCACCTGCCCACACTGCCAAAAGCACCAAAAGTTGGTTAAATGACCATGGTGTTGGTGTGCTTGACAGGCCAGCAAACTCACCAGACCTGAACCCCATAGAGAATCTATGGGGTATTGTCAAGAGGAAAATGAGAAACAAGAGACCAAAAAATGCAGATGAGCTGAAGGCCACTGTCAAAGAAACCTGGGCTTCCATACCACCTCAGCAGTGCCACAAACTGATCACCTCCATGCCACGCCGAACTGAGGCAGTAATTAAAGCAAAAGGAGCCCCTACCAAGTATTGAGTACATATACAGTAAATGAACATACTTTCCAGAAGGCCAACAATTCACTAAAAATGTTTTTTTTATTGGTCTTATGATGTATTCTAATTTTCTGAGATAGTGAATTGGTGGGTTTTTGTTAAATGTGAGCCAAAATCATCACAATTAAAAGAACCAAAGACTTAAACTACTTCAGTCTGTGTGCACTGAATTTATTTAATAAACGAGTTTCACAATTTGAGTTGAATTACTGAAATAAATGAACTTTTCCACAACATTCTAATTTATTGAGATGCACCTGTATATTTGTATGTAAAATATTACTAACAAAAAGATCATATAACCACTAATAATCAGACACCTTTCCTAACCATCACAAAAATATTATATTATATTATATTATATTATATTATATAAAATAATATAATATATTTTAAATAGGGTTTAATAATATATAAAGTTGGTGTTTTTCAAAGCTTCACAAAACTGTTCCCAGTGTCCACTGGCTATGGGTTCATATTTTGGGGGTCTCATATGACAGATAGGTCCACCCAGTCATGAGGGGATTCACTGACTCACATGGTGGCATTACAGTAGGTCCACGTATGTATAAGGGCTGGAGACGTAACATGTATAAACTGCCCACTGAGAGGATTTGCTATTTAACAGGTGTAGCAGCAAGTGCAGACATTTTTTCAGATAGATCTAGCCCGGGACTATGCGCTCAATCTTGGGTTTAATTGCCGTGGTGGCCGCGGCAACTTTATACTTGTATCTGTTGACTGCGTTCCTGCCGCCGGGTCCGCGCGCTGTGCGCAGTGACGACACTGAACCTGAACACACAAGTGAAGACACAGTCGATGAGCAGAAGGAGGAAGAACACAGGTAATATTTCACTAGTACATCTTATATTTGGACGTTTATTTTGTAAGCAGTTACTACTTCAACTCTATAGTTTTCAGCCAAACGAAACACATATAACTGTCCATTAAACTGTTCCAATAAAACACTTAGCTTGTGGGTAAGTGACGTGATGCATTTTTATATGTGGATCTAGCAAGTTATTCAAGACACATTAAAAATGTCTCATTAAAAGCTGAAAATTTGTTTACGTATTTATTTATTTACATTTTCATGCAGTCATTTTATTTTTTTATTTTTTTATTTAATTTTTATTATTATTATTATTATTATGAAATCAACATAGATTACGCCAAGATTACATTTCTACAAACTTGAAACGTGTTTTAAGATTTCTCATTTTTATTACCTCGGACAACCTTATTTGTCAATGACCCAGGTATAAACATTTGACAGTGGATGTGTGTAATACTTGATATAATGAATTATATAAACAATCTAAGAGTTTCAGTTAATTAAATGCAATAAATCTTTATTTAAGTAATTATTAGTTAAAATTACACTAAAATTTTACAGATGTGTGACAACAACCTTCGATCAACAAACACATCAGCAGGTCATCTACCAAACAAGTAAGAGAGATGATGAGTACAGAGAACAATCCCTCCAATTCAAGTCATATCCTACAGTGGACATACAGACAGTTGTAAGATAAATGTACAGTTGTACATTTATTACCTTTTAATTGGTGGGCAAAAAATTATTTATTTGACTTTTAACTAAGTTATTAGTTTGTTTAAATTCTTCACCTAAGTGTTTCTTTGTATAAACAACAATACTGAACAAACTTGATTTGCTCAATTTAAACCCTTTTAATTTGAGTCCCATGTACAGTATGTATCAACATGTTTGTTTTAATGACATGACTGTAGCACATAACAGTAGTAAACTGGAAGGAGATTAGGATTATACAGTGTATCATTCGGTTTTTAGCCAATTTGTGACACAGTGCTTTCTTTTAACTGTGTGGAGCAACCCTTTCCCTCTTTCTATTTTATAAATTTTCTCTATCTTCAGTATTTTCACACTATTCTATATTTGCTTGCATGTCTGTTTGACTCAATATTGGTCTATTTATTATTATATAGACACCCTCATCTCAAATTCTAAGAGAGTGATAGCGAGGGAGAGAAAGAAACACAGAGAAAGAGATTTGTTCAGAGCAAGGAACTTTGGCAATTATTCTCAGAAGGTGGCAAATATCAGTGTAGAAATTCCAGAAAACATTCCGCTCTTGTCTGCCCTGCGTTTTCTCTTCATCAGCGTTACTTTATACTGTGACTAGCCCTGGGTCCAGTGTGGGAAGTGCCCAGATCATATTATACTCTTCATGATGCTCGCATGCAACCCAAATCAAAATCCCCCCTCCTAGACAATTTTATCTGTCCTCTCACATCATCTAGAAATCAATTCTAAAGGAGCGGATCCCTGGTGGACAGTTCTTATTTTGGAACTGGTTCTCAGATGTGTGTGTAAAGCCTTATGCTCAAAATAATTAATTGTTTTGAGTAGGGAAAAATGTAATCATACAAATTAGTTCAAATAAATTAACCGTGATGAGTATTTAGAACATTCTCTTTCTTTTGCGTTCACAAAACTGACACCTTTTAAGTAACCTGAATTGTTTTATTGTTTTGAGTTTAATTAACTTGTCTCTTTAAATTTACAGCAGGAGCTTAAATTTAACTAAAACTGGGCAGGGGATTTCTATTTCCCAGCATGCTTTTCATGGCACTTGGGGAGATTCAATGTTAAAATTATGCATTAGATCATTTTATAATTTGCGCAAGATTAATGTAAAGGGAAGACTTGTTAATGTTAAATGTTTTGTTGTGTTATTTAGAAGAGTTTCTGTTATGTTAAAGTTATGGGGGGTTACCATTATAGTGAATATTGAGCTTAGGTTGAGAACAGGTACATTTTAAGATTGTTCTACAGTAGATTACTCATTGAGCAATTGCTATGCAAATCATAGCATAGTCGGTGTTTCTCAATGCTAAGAACGCGTTCTCGTTTTTGCGTTCTTGTGAAAATCAGTCTTGACTAACTACCTTGAAAGAGCAAACTCAGAAGACTTGGGTATGTAAATTGCATCTATGTGAGTTTTGAGATGTGCTGTGATAAGTAGATTCAATAACCTCTTAACTGTTTTCTTTTTTTGGAAGTGGGTGATGACATCAAACAAGTCCACAAGAACGTAAAAACGCAAAAAGAAGTGACATTGAGAGACAGCGTGTTTTCAGTTATCATGTATTCAGCATGTTAGCATTCAGTGTGCTAGCTTGTACTAGCTAACAAGGTAGATTCCCTCTACTTGAAGTATTTAAGTTGTTACATGGTAATTTAAGTTCAGCCAAAGAGTTATATTTAAAGTTATGTGCCATCAAAATGTATGAGTTAGTATGTGTAGTACAAAATCAAAATCTGAAAGTTCTATGAACTTAAACTTTGAAGTTTATTAACTGATGTAACTGAGTGCCTCAGATTTTGAGTTTTGCTAACTTCACAGTGTGCGCGCGTGCGTGCGTGAGCTTTACAAGATGTGTATCTATTCTGCAATAGTGTTGTGTGCTTAAAAAGCATTTTTAGAGAATCTCTAAATGTATTAAACTCTCTGTAAACTTGACTGCTGTGAGATTTAGAGACCAAATCTGAGTGCAACTCAGCATTAGTAGACACATCCCAGGATTGGGGCCAGACAGAGGGCAAGAAGTGACAGTTATGAGATCAGACAACTCCCTTCTGGAGTGTCTTGAAAACCCCTATATATGCTGAGCTGTGCAATATAGAGGAGAGGGAGAGAAAGAGAATACATCATAAGCTTTATGGAATGCTGCATGTATGTTTGGCATGTCAGTAGAAAAGAGGTTAAAATAAAGTTTGTGAATACATAAAAAGAAAAGAAGAGGAGGAAAAGAGGTCTCCAAAGCCTCAAATGCTCTTATGCTTGAGTCACTTTCTGAATTCATCCAGATATTTAGAATAACAAAAGCAGTGGAAAAGAGGCTGAAGTTTCATATCAAGTAATCGATCTGATATATGCCCACCATCATCACATTTCGTTTAAAGATCTGACCTTTACTTACTGTCTTGTGAACTGCATCCTTTGGTTCATTGGTAGATTAGCTCACACTTCTGTTCCTTGGGAGAAAGTCCAGGAGCAAGAGATGAAGTTTTTAACATGTTGTTCTGCAGTGATGGCTGAGACAGCTGTACCTTGTGTTCAATAGTGTAAATAGCTCAGCACTCTTTGAGGGTGATGTGTGTGCAACGTGTTGTATCACTAAAGCTATAAACATCAGCTGTTTTAAGACTATATAACGGTAACACATTGAACATGACTAGCCATTTAGACAGTTTTGTAACATTCTTATTAAGAGTTTTGTTTTATTGTTTTATTGACACTAATACATAATTGTCTCATCAACCTCCTACACTGAAGGCTCCCATAATGTTGCACTTGTGGGGCTGCACTCAGTGTGCTCTCAGCATTAAGCATATCACATGTTTATGTTTGTCACACTTTGAATTACGCAAGTGAAATTAAACCTCTGCTTTGGCACATGGGTGTGGAATACTGCCCCATTGGATGCCCAAATTACCACCTGGACAGCAGTAAGAAGCTAAGATTAGCCAGGGCTGGACAAGATGTGATTCCTCAGCTGGTAAGAGACCTTTGACCATGCAATGAAAATCTTAGACTTTGGTACATCCACATGTTTGTTGATGATCATGTGAGTTGTAGAGTGCTTGTGTTTGGATACAGGAGGGTTTTCAACAGCCAGTCATCCAATCAAATGCGAGCACACAAACACACACTAACACATTTACACAGCTGAGGGTATGAGACTATTTTTGTCTACTTGGTGTATCATGTTTCATTCCTTCACTCATCCTGATGGCAAATTTCACTGTCTTTCTTACTCATCTTTCAGACAGTCTTGTGTCCAGATTATTCACCCATTCATTTTATTTTACGTTTGTAAAAGAGCCGTAGGAGAGTTGTCCATCATTTCTAAAAACTATCAGCAGTTTAGAATTTGGTCTCACCCTTTTCTGATCTGAACTCTCTGATGGTTTAAGACTTCATTTGAACTTCAGGCATGTGATCCCAGACACACACACACACACACACACACACACACACACACACACACACACACACACACATACACACACACACACACACACACACAGAGAGAGAGTCTTTTTTAACCCTCAAACTCAAAAATCAATTGCTTCTGAAGAATAACTTAAAGGGATAGTTCACCCCAAAAATGAAAATTCTCTCATCATTTACTCACCCTCATGCCTTTCCAGATGTGAATGACTTTCTTTCTTCTGCAGAACACAAATGAAGATTTTTAGAAGAATATCTCAGCTCTGTAGGTCCATACAATGCAAGTGAATGGTGACCAAAACTTTGAAGCTCCAAAAATCACATAAAGGCAGCATAAAATTAATCCATAGTCTCCAGTGTTTTAATCCAGGTCTTCTGGATCGAAGCGATCAAATTGGTTTTGGGTGAGAACAGACCAAACTATATCTTCTTTTCACAATAAATCTTGACATCAGCAGTCTCCTTGGCGATCATGATTTCAAGCTCAATTACAGTACCTATAGCACCATCTAGCGTTCTGATCATGCGTCAAGCACTAATCAGTAATCGAGCACTGTAATTGAGCTTGAGATCATGATTGTGACTAGAAACTGCTTGATGTAAGATGTACAGTGAAAAAGGAGTTATATTTTTGTCTCTTCTCACCCAAAATTGATTAGATCGCTTAAGAAGACATGGATTAAAACACTGGAGTCATATGGATTACTTTTTTGTTGACTTTATGTGGTTTTTGGAGCTTCAAAGTTTTGGTCACCATTCACTTGCATTGTATTGAGATGAGCTGAGATTTTCTTCCAAAAATATTTGTTTGTGTTCAGCAGAAGAAAGAAAGTCATACACATCTGGGATGGCATGAGTAAATGATGAGAGAAGTTTCATTTGTGGGTGAACTATCTATTTAACCTTTATCGCATCGTGTTGCCTCAGGGTAACAACCCATTTTGTTCACTTTGCAAGCACATGATCCATACAATATGGCAATAAAAGGGTTAATAATTAAGGGATGACATTTAATAAACCAATAAGAAGCTTTTTTTCTGGTCACACTACATCCTGGTGGTCATTTTAATATCTTTTTTTTTCATGGTGCACCATGTCAAGGCTGCACTTGGAGAGCTGCCCTTTCACCCATAAAAAAAAATGTATTCAAATTTTTTAGTGAGTAAACTTTATTTTAAAACATTAAAAGTCACATAAATAATTTTTGTGTTGTGAGGAATTGCTGAAATATGTTTGTGGAATCGATACAGCTTACCTCTGCAGTGATGTACCAGAGTCCCACCAGAGGGCGGCATTAAGCTATTTCAAATCATTAGTTTCATGTATATGTTTATATTTCTGGTCATAACCTGAAGAGTAACTACAGTATCCACTTTAACCATTGCTATTTCTCCATAGTGCTGACTTTCATAAAGAAACATATCTTGCAGGTGTTTAATGTAATTTAAATGCTTTACTGATTGCACAGTGTCTTCTATTTTCTCTAGGTTGAAGTTCCCATCTGACTTGGATGAGCTGAGGGAACTAGCTGATTTGCTGAAGTTCTATAAGACAGAACACACTGGTTATATATTCATCCTCTACTGCAGTGCCTACCTCTACAAGCAATCCTTTGCCATCCCAGGCTCGTCCTTTTTGGTAAGTAACAGATGGATACTTCAAATACATAACCAGCTGTTCAAGATTTTGGAGGTAGCAAATGTAAAAGTTTTGGAATCTGTCATTGAAAACCCCATACTTATTGACCACTAATCTTAATATTAGAGAAACTCCAATGTCTGTGGTGGTTACAGCCCTGGTCTACTGTGTTAAAGGGTTTGCTCTATATGTACACCTAAGAGTCATCTCATATTTAGAACTTTAAAAGTATTGTCACCAATTTCTATCACTAAACGGCATCATGTATCCTTTCTTGGAGAAAATGCCATATACTATACACTGTATACATATGTTATTTAGATACAGTATATGACTAATATATACCTGATCTACTTGATCTGATAAAACATCTTTTACTATCCATATTTCTTGTCATGTTTAGAACATGCTGGCCGGGGCATTGTTTGGGCCATGGCATGGGCTCCTCATTGCCTGCACTTTGACCACAGTGGGCTCCACCAACTGCTATCTACTGTCTCGCACATTTGGCAAACGCCACATCATCAGGCTCTTCCCTGAGAAAGTGGCCATGCTGCAGAGAAAGGTGGGTCACCTCTGTGTGTTTAGCACATGATGGAGGGATTTCCCATTATTTAGTGCTTTAAAAATAAACAGTTAGTGTGAGTACGAGTAAGTTGAGTATGTGTGACAGTGCTTTTGGATATCTTTGTGGGCAAGTTAATTTATACAAATATATACACGTTTATTTTGTTAAAAATCACTGTAATGCATGGATTCGACTGGCCTAATGCTTGTTTAAAACAGCAGCAACAGCGCTGATGAAAGACACTAATATTTAATAGAATTGAATTTATTATTACTTATTATCTGAATAAACTATTTTTCCACCAAGTAATTTTGTTTATTATCCTAACTGTTGGCTTTTTTCGGTTGCCAAGCAACATAGGAAATTAGTGCATTAGTATACTGCATAATGTGCAGTTACAGGATTAATGGCTTTGAACGTGGCTTGTCTAATCAGTTGGAAATGGGGATGGGAATTATTGAGTACTTTTACTGTTGAGTTTCTAACCCCCAAAAAAAAGAGTTATCGATTACTTGTAAATTATAATATAAGTTAAAAATAACAGGTATGACACATACATGAAATTAATATTTTGTTTTATTCACAAACATTACCAAGAACAGTTTCTAAATGAGCTAACTTCAACAAACTTTGTGTTACTTTTGGAAAACTTGATAATAATAATAATAATAATAAATATAGCTGCAAGCAGCAATACCAGGGTCAAGCCAATTATCGGCAGCATGAGCAGCGAAAGAAGCATCGTGACACATTTTAAGTTAGAATTCTGATGAATGCTGTAGGAGTTAAAGATAAAAAAAAAAAACATCTATGGCCATGTTTCTCAAGATACACTACTGTTCTATTTGCGTGTACTAGTTGCACATTAAAATCTCTATCATCGGCAGAACAAAAGTGCTTGCTCTTTTGGCTATTAGTATATTGATAAAGAGCATTTACTCAAGGTTGTGCAGAGGGTGTTAAGTGCAACATTGCACACTATACATTGTTTAGTGTATTTTCAAGCACTTTGTAGGATTTTTTGGAAAAAAATTGGAAAAGTTAGTTTTTACATCCATAAAGTTATATGCAATACATTTATAGACATCTATGCAATATTTAGTTTAATCCAATTTAAACAAACAAAAAAAAAGTTTAGATTATTTCCATGACAGTAACTTAACTGAAAAAATTTGTCTAATTGATTGAAATATTTCAAGCAAGCACATTTAGCCATTGTTTACTACAGGGCATCCAGAATTCACAATGACCACCCAGGACAAGTTCCAAAAATATTTTAATTTTACTAATAGAATTGTATTTATTATTACTTATTATCTGAATAAACTATTTTTCCACCAAGTAATTTTGTTTATTATCCTAACTGTTGGCTTTTTTCGGTTGCCAAGCAACACAGCAAATTAGTGCATTAGTATACTGCCTAATGTGTAGTTACAGGATTAACGGCGTTGAATGTGGCTTGTCTAATCAGTTTGGATTTTGGACTGTTTGGAAATGGGGATGGGAATTATTGAGTACTTTTATTGTTGAGTTTCTAACCCACAAAAAAAGAGTTATCGATTACTTGTAAATTATAATATAAGTTAAAAATATCAGCTATGACACATACATGAAATTAATATTTTGTTTTATTCACAAACGTTACCAAGAACAGTTTCTAAATGAGCTAACTTCAGCAAACTTTGTGTTACGTTTGGAAAACTTGATAATAATAATAATAATAATAATAATAATAATAAATATAGCTGCAAGTAGCAATACCAGGGTCAAGCCAATTATCGGCAGCATGAGCAGCGAAAGAAGCATCGAGACACATTTTAAGTTAGAATTCTGATGAATGCTGTAGGAGTTAAAGATAAAAAAACAAACATCTATGGCCATGTTTCTCAAGATACACTACTGTTCTATTTGCGTGTACTAGTTGCACATTAAAATCTCTATCATCGGCAGAACAAAAGTGCTTGCTCGTTTGGCTATTAGTACATTGATAAAGAGTGTTTACTCAAGGTTGTGCAGAGGGTGTTAAGTGCAACATTGTTTGGAAAAAATTGGAAAAGTTAATTTTTACATCCATAAAGTTATATGCAATACATTTATAGACATCTATGCAATATTTAGTTTAATCCAATTTAAACTAAAAAAAAAAAGTTCAGATTATTTCCATGACAGTAACTTAATTGAAAACAATTTGTCTAATTGATTGAAATATTTCAAGCAAGCACATTTAGCCATTGTTTACTACAGGGCATCCAGAATTCACAATGACCACCTAGGGCAAGGTCCTAAAATATTTTCATTTTACTAAGCAAATGCAACAGCCTTAATTCTTCTTTGGTATTTTTTTAAAAACATGATCAACGATGGCAACTCCTATAAAGACACTGAATGCAAAGACACTGCATGCAATTTTTGAAATTAATCAGACCAATGTTTCTACATTCAGAGCCACTTTCATATTGTTCCCTGTTATAGCGCCACCAAATGGCCAAACCCCACAACTTTTTCTGTGTGTTCTCAGGTTGAGCCCTTATATAAGTGTGTCAAGTTTGGTGAAAATATATAATTTTACTTTAGAGTTATATCAATTTACATAAAAGCAGAGACCATTTTAAAATTAATTGGCCTGTTTTTGGCATTTACGAAAAAAATTTTGCTATGTTCTCTTTTAACTTAAGAAATTTACTAATGACACTTCTTATTTTGGTGGTTTCATTCCGATCGGACGAACGGCTTTGAAGCAATTTGCTAAAGTAGTTTCGGAACTATTTTCGAAGTGGCAACAGGTCATATGGCGAACCGTAGCAAATATGGTATTGTTGTGCTCTGCAAGTCCTCCCGAACTTAACGAGACCAGTCCTGTGAAAATAGACCAATGCCACTAAAAGTTATAAGCTCACAAAGTAATAAAAAAATCATTTTTACACTACTAGTTGGCGCCGGACCCAAATTTCTCAGGCACTTTCAGGGCATGGTTCTGATGACACATACAAAGTTTCGTAACGTTACACCAATGCATTCATAAAATACAGCATTTTACGACACAATTCAAAATGGCCGACACCCAAAATGGCCGACATGGGAAAATTGGGTATCGCTTAACTCTGAATGTTTCACTGAATCTAAAGAGACCAGTTTTATAATTTTTGGCCAGAGTGTTCAAGAGTAATAAGCCAAAATAGCCGGTTTTGCTATCTCCTGACCAGTAGGGGGCAGTGTAGCGAAATGCTGCAGGTGACCTCAAGGCAAGTGTTGCGGAGATACAGCATGAAGTCCATTTTGGCATGCTTGCCGTCAACTTCGTGAAGCTATTTCTCAGGAATGATTTCAAACATCGAAAAAAAAAGGGATAACAGTTCAAAAGTTATTAGCATAAACATGAGTGAAAATTTGACCTGTTAGTGGCACTAAAGGGTTTGAGTTACAGACTCCAAATTTGCTGTGCTATCGATTCAGACTGTTCTCTAGCTGTGTGCAAAATTTCATAACTTTATCTGCGAACGGTTCTATGGGCTTCCATAGACTCCCATGGCAGAAGAAGAAGAATAAGAACACTAACGATTACAATACGCTCTTTCAGGGCTTGACCCCTAATAATTATAATAATATGGATTAATTAAATTATAATTTATTTATTACAATTTCATTACAATTCTTGGACCCACTTTATATTAGGTGGCCTTAACTACTATGTACTTAATCATTTGATACAATGTACTTATTATGTACATACATATTGTTGCATTGTAATTACATTTAAATTGCATTTAATGCATTTTGCAGACCAACATGTAGTTACACAGTAAATACATAGTCTTGTATGTCTTTAATGTTAGTACATAGAAGTTAAGGCCACCTAATATAAAGTGTGACCAATTCTCAATGCATTAATGAGCGATTTAGTGAGACATTCAGAGGGGAAGTACAGTGTAATTTAGCATTGCCTACGTCAGGCAAATATGCAAAGGAAAATCAATTTGCGATTTTCGAGTAGTATTTTTAATAGTTGATTAGCAGATGCTGAATGAGTACTCGATTAGTCGATTACTTGGTGCACATCCCTAGTTGGAAATGAACATGTCAAGACATAAAAACAATTGCATTTCTCAAAATCTTTCCCAAATGATCTACATGATCAGTAAGACAGTAGTTGATATCTACATCAGCGGTCCATAGAACTTATGCCTCAGAGAGTTGGAGTTGAAAAGTGATGCATGAACACATAATGATATAATCTCTGTCTCTCTCTCTTAGGTGGAACAGAACAGAAGAACTTTGTTCTTCTTTTTGCTTTTTCTGCGGTTCTTTCCCATGACACCTAACTGGTTCTTGAATGTCACCTCCCCAATCCTCAACATCCCCATCCCCATATTCTTCTTCTCCATCCTCATCGGTGAGCTCTCATTACATTACAGTTATGAATGATGATTAAGGGGGGTTGGTGGGGTATTGTACCCACTGATAGCATTGTTTATTTGCCCATACTATTTGCCAATACTAGTATTGGCAAACAGTATAGTTGAACATAGTACTAGTACGTTGTTTATTCACCGATACTAAAGGAATTATGCAAATCAGGAAATGGTACCAAAAAAAAAAATCATAATAAAAAAAATAAAAATAAATTGGGCTGAACACAATTTGCTTGAAAAGAATGACAATGACTGAGCTTAAATAGTTATGGTGCAGCACTATTTTAGCACATTTAGTGCCTAGTTAAACTGGATTGCAGGTGGCACTGAAATACCATGCACAAAAGTGAATTCACCCCTATTTGTTTTCTGTGTGGTGGGTGTTCACTATAATTTGAATCTTTCTAATGGTTGTCTATTATAACAATTCTGTGGACCAGACTCAATTCATACCTTGAAATAATTAAGATAAAAATTAGTTTCTTCTTAATAACATCATGATTCTGAATTTTTTTTATTGCTCCCCAGGTCTAATCCCTTACAATTTTATCTGTGTCCGGACGGGAGCCATCTTGTCTGAGATTCGCTCTTTGGATGACATCTTTTCGTGGGGGACTCTGCTGCAGCTTCTGCTGATCGCATGTGTCGCTCTAATCCCTGGCGCTCTAATCCGCCGCTATAGTCAGTCCCACCTCAAACTTGATGGCCTGGAATCTAATGGACACCAAATGGTCCTAAATGATCGCAAGACCAGATGACCCAAAGACAGACAGAACAGGACTGCAGCCTATTGATATAGGTCTGGAGCCATGTCTGGAGGTTTTGGTTGTAATGAAGTGGCGATAGACCAATAGGAGAATGGAAATGAAATCTGATCCATATTTGGTTTGGATCTAGTCTGCTGGAAGAAATGATCTTAATCTTAAATATTGAGGGACAGAAATACAAAATAGCAGTTCGCAGATGACTAATGAAGATACAGTGCCAAAGAGAAATTAAAGTCTTAAAAAAAAAAAAGAGTATACACTTAGATTATTGATTACATGTACACCACCGGACACTGCCTCATTTTGTAGCAATCAGGAATTTGATAGCTTTGTTATGAACAGCTTAAGTTCTTATTGATGCAAAGATAGTTTGGCGTAAAAATAGTTTTTTTTAAATTATGTTGCCAAGTGCTTTTTAGTGACCATGTGTTTTTGCAAGGCTTTGTCTATTTGTTAGGTCTTTAAATGTCTTTGCAAGCAAGTCTCTGGTATAAATGTGTTTTATTTATTTTTTATGTGATGTGTGCATATCCAGCACTTTCGGGTATGTTTACACATACAGTATATTTTAAAAAAGCACTAGTAATTAGTATTGTATTATTGTATTTTTTCCAAAAAAACAAATTTAATCGTCTGTGGCTGCTTAAGAGCTGTACTTCAAAAATATTTAGCTATTTATGGATGTCTGTCTTATGTGTTAGTTATGAAATTATTTAATTTTTTTATTAGTATTTCTTTCAAATATAGTGCATTCGCAGGTGCCTTTTACTACTTTTAAAAGGCCTTATGAAGTGTTTTTCAAAGTGTTTTAAGCCTTATAATCTTAACCATGCAGTATCAAATATATATGTGTGCACTGATCATTTACATGAAAGTCCAAGTCTTCTGAAGTTGCACTAAGTACATTCACATTCAGGGATTACACACATGAAACTCTGAGTTTAAGTTATACTGTAAAAATATGTATCTGCACATTCACCTCTAGCTACAAAAACACACATTGCCAATTACCTGTATTTATCAGTGAGACAGTATGAATCACCTGTATTTGTATTTACAGTGTAAAATAGCACTAAGAATAAATCTCCCCAAGAGGATGACTGGGTTGCCTGATCTTTACACATTTGAACCTATGTAAAGATCATGCAACCCACTGTTGGGTTGGCAACCGATTGTCAGTTATCAATGTCATAAAAACTTGACATTTGTTTTTGTTATTTCTTTGGAGAATTTCATAACTATCTTTGTTGAGGGCCATAATGTAATAATTTTTCCTAAATGCAAAAAAGGCTATAAATTTAAAAACATTTGGTCCAAAAAGTAATAAAGGTGCTAAATGAAATAAAAGCCCTAAATGTAAAAAGGGTCTGAATATCATAACTTTTGGTCCTAAATGTAATTAATGGGGAAATGTTATTATATTTGGGCCAAATATAAAAAAGGGTCTGAATATAAAACTTTAAGATCTCATGTGATAAAGGGCCTAAATGTAATAATGTATAATCTTTGCATTTAAGTTACTTTTTTAAGGGGTTATATATGTTTATTAATGAGTAATAATAAACATCCAGATGCATTAGAAATCATTGCTGTGCAGTTGTAAAGAGGCACAAGGATTGCATGACTGGCATGCAATACTTTTCAAATAGTGAGACATTTTTAACTCAGATGTTATAAATGTTTAATAAACATTTATCCATACTGTATGATAACAAAAACATAAAATGCCATTATTTTGTCATTATTGATGCCATTTTTCATGATGCATGTCATGATGATGCAGCAACAATTGGCTATTATAGCGAGATACATTCTCACTTGCTTACATATCCTTGGTGTAATATATGGGGTTATGTCAGTGGCAAACTCTGAGGGCCAACAAAGCCTTCTCTTCTGGCAGAACAGGTCTCAAAATAAATAAATAAATAATGTCTCTTTTATTCTCATTTATTTTTATTTGCTAATGTATTTTCAATTGCTTTCCTCTGATTCTGTCCGTTTGCAGACTTTGTCAGTTAACGAATAGTGACGAAAAGTTTAACCAATCAGAATCAGAAACAAAGTCACCCCCTAGGACCTTCAGATTTTCCACTGAATCCCTTAACAATGAAAATGCATAGGCTTCTAATGTCAGATTCGTCAGCCTGGTTAGTGTAGTCTTTTAGAGATAATATGTCCCTGCCAAGGCCTTTTTCGCTCTTTGTTGGTCCTAATTCCAACATCATCACATGAGAATTTACAGTGTAATTTATGCATTCAGATGAAGGTACATAATTTTAGAGTGAAGAGTCAAGATATCCTGCCAAATTTATTAAACAGGAAAGAAGGGCTCACTTTGCGTAATCATTGGTAACTGCTTTTAGCAAGTTTTCTAATCTATTGTTTTCTTACAATGAGTTAATTAAACTGGTGAATTGGTGATCCCTAGTTAAATCTGGCAATGTGGTGATCCGATTATATATTAAAACATACATTTTCTCCTTTCTAGGGATATCATTGTCTCTCAGAATCAACAAGAGCAAAATCAACTTTAAATTCAAATTTACTGATATCAATAATGGTTTTTATAATAGTATAGTAATAGTATGTTTAATTTAAGTTTAATGTGTTCTTTTGGTTTATAATATCCCACGTTAAAGGAATACTTCACCCAAAAATTTAAATTGTCTCATCATTTACTCACCCTCATGCCATCCCAAACTCATATAACTTTCTTTCTTCTGCAGAACTTAAATTAAGATATTTTTAAGGATGCATGAAGTGTTTTTGTCCATTCAATGTAAGTCAATGGGGTCCAAAATGTTTAAGCTCCAAAAAGAACATAAAGGCAGAATTAAAGTAGTCCATATAACTGGAGTGATTTAATCCATGAGTTCTGAAGCAATACAATCACATTTGGTGAGAAATAGACCAAAATTTAGGTCCATATTCACTATAAATCTTGACATCTGCAGTCTTCTTGTTGCTTTCCTGAAAAAAGTTTGTTCACACACTTTCATATGCATGACGAACTTGCAGGGAGTTGTACACAAATCAGACGCAGGCGAGGGAATCGAGCCGGCTTTCGAACAGCGCTGCCGAGTATTCATCCAGCGAACCTCTGCTCTCTTCCAAACAAAACGGATGGACTACATCTCCTCACCCGTACAAACAAGGACTTTTCAACCTCTGCTGCCTTGTGCTTCACAGAAACCTGGCTGAGTGAAGCCATTCCGGACAGCGCGTTACATCTGCCGGGGTTTCAGCTGTTCAGATCACATCGCGGGGTTAACGGGGAAAACGAGAGGTGGTGGAACATGCTTTTACATCAATGACAGTTGATGTACAGATGTAACAACGTTAAAGAAGATGTGCTGTCCTAATTTGGAATCGCTCTTTATTAACTGTAAGCCTTTCTACTTGCCATGGGAGTTTTCCTCGTTTATTCTGGTGAGTGTGCACATCCCGCTACATGCGTGCGTGAACGTAGCACTGCAACAGCTGGCTGATCACATCACAGACAAAGACCAACAACTCCCGGACTCACTTATTATTATTCTTGGGGATTTTAACAAAGCAAACTTCACATGTGAACTGCACATTACAAACAGCACATTACATGCCCAACCAGAGACAGAAATATACTGGATCATTGCTACACAACAATAAAGGATGCATATCGCTCTGTCCCTAGAGCAGCTTTGGGACTCTCTGATCACTGTCTGGTTCTTCTTCTAACTTTTTAGCAGAAACTAAAATCAGCTAAACCTGTAGTTAAGATTATAAAGAGATGGACCAATGAAGCAGAGCTGGAACTACATGCCTGTTTTGACTGCACTGATTGGAGTGTATTTGAGGCTGCAGACACCAATCTGGATGAGCTCACAGATATTGTGACATCATATATCAGTTACTGTGAGGATATGTGCATTCCTACTAGGACTTATTTAACATACAACAATGACAAACCGTGGTTTGCAGCAGAACTCAGGCAGCTTCATTAGGCAGAAGAGGATGCTTACAGAGGTGGGAATAAAATCTTGTACAATCAGGCCAGGGACACACTGAATAAGGAAATCAAAGTGGCTAAATGAAGCTATTCTGATAAGCTGAAAAACAAATTTTCAGCTAACGACACTGCATCAGTGTGTAGTGACCTGAAACAATTTACTAACTACAAGACTCCTACCCCCAACAATGTAGTGGACCAACTGATGACCTGAATGTGTTCTACTGTAGATTTGAAAGGCCCAATCTCACACCCCACACCCGCTCTGACCTTCACACAAACATCAACACCTCCTGCAACCCCCCTCCTCCCCCCTCCTGCTATTCAACCTGCACTTAATATCTATGAAGAGGAGGTGTGCTGTGTCTTCCGAAAACAAAAGACAAGGAAAGCACAGGGCCCAGATGGTGTTTCACCCACTACAATCCTGTGCTAACCAGCTGGCCCCCATCTTCACACTGATCTTCAATAGATCCCTGGAGCAGTGTGAAATCCCATGCTGCTTTAAATGCTCAATCATCATTCCTGTCCCAAAGAAACCCAAAATTATAGGACTAAACGACTACAGACCCAACGCTTTGGCATCTGTGGTCATGAAATCATTTGAGGAATTGGTGTTGGCCCACTTGAAGTATATCACTGTACTCTTTCTAGATCCCCTTCAATTTCTTATTGAGCAAACAGGTCTGTGGATGATGCAGTCAACATGGAATTGTCAATGATGAGGAGTCTGTATACAGAAGTGAGGTTGAACGGCTGGCTCACTGGTGTAGTCAAAACAACCTGGAGCTGAACACGCTCAAAACGGTGGAGATGATTGTGCACTTTATAAGGAACACCCCAACATTGACCCCCCTCACCATTCTAACCAGCAATGTGGCAGCAGTGGAGTCATTCAGGTTCCTGGGCACTACCATTGTTAAAAAGGCCCAGCAGAGGTTGTACTTCCTTTGCCAGTTGAGGAAGTTCAACCTGCCACAGGCACTGCTGATACAGTTCTACTTAGTAGTCACTGAGTCTGTCCTCTGCACTTCAGTAACTGTCTGATTTGGTGCAGCTATGAAATCGGATATCAGAAGACTACAAAGGACAGTTCGAACTGCTGAGATGATTATTGGTTGCCCCCTGCCCTCCCTTCAAGAACTGTACACTTCCAGAGTTAGGAATAGAGCTGGAAAAATCACTCTGGACCCCACTCATCCAGCCCACTACCTTTTTGAACTGTTGCCTTCTGGCAGGCTCTACAGAGCTCTGAGTACCGGAACTGTCAGGCACAGGAACAGTTTTTTTTTCCTCAGGCTATCCATCTCATGAACAGTTAAAACTGCCCCACTGAGCAATAATTATGTGCAATACACAGCTTAATTTATTTATATTTATCCAACATACCATACCTCTTCTGCCATTACATTCCCTTGCTTCTGTATATAACAGATTTGTATTTGTATATTGTACATACGTATATACACTGGCAGCCAAAAGTTTGGAATAATGTACAGATTTTGCTGTTTCGGAAGGAAATTGTTACTTTAATTCACCAAAGTGGCATTCAACTGATCACCAAGTATAGTCAGGATATTACTGATGTAAAAAAATAGCACCATCACTATTTGAAAAAAGTCATTTTTGATCAAATCTAGACAGGCCCCATTTCCAGCAGCCATCACTCCAGCATGAGTAATCATGCTAAATTGCTAATTTGGAACTAGAAAATCACTTGCCATTATATTAAACACTGCTGAAAGCTATTTGCTTTGTTAGATGATTAACATTGTCTTTGTGTTTGTTTTTTTGAGGTGCCACAGTATGCAATTGACTGGAACGTCTTAATGTCAATATTATGTCAAAAATGGCAAAAAAGAAACAGCTCTCTGTAGAAACTCGTCAGTCAATCATTATTTTGAGGAATGGTGGCTATACAATATATATATATATATATATATATATATATATATATATATATATATATATATTATCTCTGTCGTGTTGCTGTATTGTTTGTGCACTGGAAGCTTCTGTCACCAAGACAAATTCCTTGTATGTATAAGCATACTTGGTAATAAAGCTCATTCTGATTCTGATGTCAATAATTCCTCCATTGTAGTGTCGTGTTCTTTTGTACTTGGCTTAGAGAATTGTGCCATCAGGTTCTCACACTCTTCTCCCCTGGACATCAGCAATCACCCACTTGGAACTGCATTCTCCACCATATGCGACATCAAGAGATGCCGGGCATCAAACATGTGGGTTTCTCAACAAAAAGCAGGTCCAGAAGGATTCAAACAAACTGGGTTCTTTTAATGCTTAACTCAAACAGCCAAAAGCTTCAACACAAAACAGTCAACTCAGAGTTCATTCAAATAGCCGACTCTATCCAACCAAGAGCCTGGCTCATTAAATAGGGCCACTTCCTTCAATGGTAACATTGTGTGCTCAGTTGTGAGGAAACCTGGGAATTGTAGGTCTGGTCAGGGCTGCCATCTTAGTTTGTAGTCCCTGTGCTGCAGTCACCTTGATGGAACATATCTCCCCTCAATGACACACCCTCTCATGATGTCACATATTATTTACATCGAATTATCTTTGTTTAGTGGCCTTTCTCAGCATATACTGATATATGTGATTAATTCAATTAATTAATTAACGGTCACTGTTGTGGGCTCGCGAAGCAGCACGCCTCCCTTGGACGATCCTCCTGTGCCCAATCCTGGATCTGCGTGCCTTGAACAGAGCCTTACACAGGCTTCCGTTAAAGATGTTGATACAGAAGTGACGTCTGCACGACATCAGGATTGGTTCGCGGCCATCGACTTGAAGGACACGTACTTTCACGTATTTCACGAGATCTATTGTGTGCGCACAGGGACTTGTGCTTCGGCACTTCGACTGACTGGGGCTTAAGGTCAATTGGGAAAAGAGCAAGCTCTCCCCGGCACAGAGCATCTCTTTTCTTGGTATGGAGTTGGACTTGGTCACCCTGATGGCACGCCTTACGAACGAGCATGTGCAGTCGGTGCTGGCCAGCCTGAAAACCTTCAGGAAGAAGGTAGCGGTCCCGGTGGAACAATTTCAGAGGCTCCTGGGGCATATGATATCATCAGCGGCAGTACTCCCCCTTGGGTTGATGCATATGAGACTGCTCCAGCACTAGCTACAGACTCAAGTACCGAGGTGGGCATGGTGCCACGGCACCCAGCGCATGACTATCATGCCTCGGTGCCATCAAACTTTAAGTCCTTGGTTAATACTGCTGTTTCTATGGGCAGGAGTTCCCTTAGAGCAGGTCTCAAGGCGTGTCGTGGTCATGACAGATGCCTTGAATTCAGGCTGGGACGCTGTGTGCAATGGGTAGGCAGTATCTGCAATGGCACATCAACTGCCTAAAGTTGCTGGCAGTATCGCTGGCCCTGCGGAGGCTTCGGCCATTGATTCAGGGCAAGCACGTGTTGATCCATTCAGACAACACAGCGACTGTTGCATACATAAACAGCCTGGGCAGGGTATGCTCATGTTGCATGTCGCAACTCACCCGCCGCCTCCTCCTTTGGAGTCAGCAGATGTTGAAGTCTCTGCAAGCCACTCACCTCCTGGGCATCCTCAACCATGCAGCGGACATGCTCTCATGGCAAGTAATGCTTCGCGGAGAGTGGAGACTCCACCCCCGTGCAGTCCAGCTGATTTGGGAGAGATTCGGAGAGGCACAGGTGGACCTCTTCACCTCCCGAGAGTCCTCTCACTGCATCCTTTGGTACTCCCTGTCCGAGGCTCCCCTCAGCACGGATGCCTTGGCACACAGCTGGCCTTGGGGGCTGCGCAAGTATGCATTTCCCCCAGTGAGCCTCATTGCACAGATGTTGTGCAAAGTCAGGGAGGACGGGCAACAAGTCCTGATGGTTGCGCCATACTGGCCCAAACGGACTTGGTTTTCAGACCTGATGCACCTGGCAGTAGCCCCTCCCTGGTACATTCCCCTGAGGCAGGACCTTCTCACTCAGGGGCAGGGCACTCTCCGGCACTCGTGGCCAGACCTCTGGAATCTCCATGTCTGGCTCCTGGATGGGACGTGGAGGACCTAGCAGGCCTTCCGCCAGCGGTGGTAGACATGATCACTCAGGCCAGAGCACCCTCCACGAGGCGGTTGTACACTCTGAAGTGGCGTCTCTTCGTGAATTGGTGTTCTTCCCACAGGGAAGATCCACGGAGGTGCGCAGTCGGGTCTGTGTTGTCCTTTCTACAGGAGGGACTGGAGAGACGGCTGTCTCCTCTACCCTGAAGGTGTATGTGGCTGCTATTGCAGCATAACATGATACACTGGATGGGAGACCCTCTCGACAGCACGACCCGATCCCCAGGTTCCTCAAAGGCGTGAGGAGATTGAATTCCCCTAGACCGTGCCTGATTCCCTCTTGGGATCTCTCTGTGGTCCTACCTGCCTTACAGAGAGCCCCCTTTGAGCCCCTGGAGCAGGCCGAGCTCAGCACTTTGTCCCCTGAAGACGGCCCTCCTGATGGCGCTCACTTCTATCAAGAGGGTGGGGGACCTGCAGGCGCTCTCTGTCACCAGTGAATGCCTGGAGTTCGGGCCGGCACACTCTCACATGATCTTGAGAACCTGGCCCGGTTATGTGCCCAAAGTTCCCACCACTCCCTTCCAGGATCAGGTGGTGAACCTGCAAGCACTCACTTCAGAGGAGGAAGACCCGGCCTTATGGTTGTTGTGTCCAATTCACACCCTGCACATCTATCTGTATCGCACGCAGAGCTTTAGATGCTCGGAGCAGCTCTTTGTCTGCTTTGGAGGGCAGCAGAAGGGGAAAGCTGTCTCCAAAAAGAGGCTGTCCCATTGGATTGTGGATGCCATTTTTCTGGCTTACCAATCACAAGATCTGCTGTGCCCTTTGGGAGTCCGGGCGACTCCACCAGAGGTGTTGCGTCCTCCTAGGCACTGGCGAGGGGCGCCTCTCTAGCAGACATATGAAGAGCAGCGGGTTGGGCTACACCCAATACATTTGCAAGGTTCTACAACATGCGCATAGAACTGGTTTTGACCCGAGTGTTACGGGGTAACAACAAGTAGGCTGGGCGGCCGGTCAGGTGTATCGCTTGCATTGCACCTTTCCCCTTTCGAGGTGATAATGTGAATCTTGTCCACAACAGTTCCCCGTAACTGGTGAACACTGGACACTTCTTTAATTCCTTAAGCACTATTCGTTGGTGAACTCGGCGGAGGAGTAACGCCACCAGGCCCAATACTTGTGGTATGCCCCTTTTCAGGTGAGCCTGTGTACTGGGCTCAGTGCTCCATACGTGGTGATTCCCCCCTTTTTTTTTTTTTTTTTGGACTCAAGATGGTGCCGAGCATGGCTGCTGCATTGCGAGCTCCGACACAACATAGTAGTGTTTTGTTTGTTTTGTTCACAATTCTTATTTTTTTGTCTTGGATGTTGTCTGCCTTATTGTCTACGACAGACAAACACTTTTGGACATTGGTTCAGCAATTTCACACCGTAAACCGGACTTCAAATTCCTCAATGCCGACCTGCTGTTTACAAACACACAAGCGGAGCCCTTTGTCTGGGCTGCCCGGCCGCGCAAATCGACCCCCGCTACCCACTATTCTACTGGCAAATGTTCAGTCTCTGGATAACAAGCTCTGCGAGCTGAAAGCGCGGATCTCTTTCCAACGAGAGACAAGGGACTGCTGCATTATCTGCCTTATGGAAACTTGGATGTCTGCGGAGATTTCAGACTCATTGAACCCACGGGGTTCTCCGTGCACTGAGCGGACAGAGCGAAAGACCTCTCAGGTAAAAGCAGAGGTGGTGGAGTATGTTTTATGATCAACAAATCCTGGTGTGATCAGAGGAACGTACATTCTATCAAGTCTTTCTGCTCTCCTGATCTGGAATTTCTCATGCTTCTGTGTCGACCATTCTGGCTACCGAGGGAATTCACAGCAGTCATTATCACAGCTGTGTACATCCCGCAACAAGCCGACACAGACCGGGCACTCACGGAACTTTATGGGATTATAAGTGAGCAGGAAACTGCGGACCCTGAGGCCACGTTCATTGTGACCGGGGACTTTAATAAAGCCAGTTTAAAATCAGTCACACCAAAATACCACCAGCACATTAGTTTCAACACACGAGGGGACCGGGTTTTGGACCATTGCTACTCTCCCTTCCGGGATGGCTACAAATTCCTCCCCCGCCCACCATTTGGCAAATCGGACTACTCTTCCATTCTGCTTCTGCCCGCTTACAGGCAGAAACTGAAACAGGAAGCACCCACCCTCAGAACAATCCAGTGCTGGTCAGACCAATCAGATTCTACGCTACAAGACTGTTTTGATCACACGGACTGGGAGATGTTCCGGTCCGCCTCTGATGACGACATCGAGCTTTATGCTGATAGCATAATGTTTTCATCAAAAAGTGCGTGGAGGACGTGGTTCCAACCAGAACAATACGAATCTATCCAAATCAGAAACCATGGATAAATAATGATGTTCGCGCGGCACTTAATGTGCGGACCTCCGCTTTTAATTCCGGGAACGTGGAGGAGCATAAACAAGCCAGTTATGCCCTCTGAAAACCGCAAAATGCCAGTAAAGGAGCAGGATTGAAGGACAGTTTAACACCACCAACTCTAGAAGCATGTGGCAGGGAATTAACATCATCACGGACTTTAAAGGGAATAAAAACTCCACCATGAACAACGCTGCCTCTCTCCCGGATGAGCTAAATACTTTTTATGCTCGTTTTGAGGAAAATAACACCGCCCTCGCAGAGAGAGCTCTCCCAGCTGAAGCTACAGAGGTTAGTTCACTCTCCGTCTCTGTAGCGGATGTAACCCGATCCTTCCGACGGGTGAATATCCGCAAAGCCGCGGGCCCAGACGGCATTCCGGGCCGCGTCATCAGAGCGTGCGCGAACCAGCTGGCTGGTGTTTTTACGGACATTTTCAACCTTTCCCTCTCTTTGTCTGTAGTCCCCACATGCTTTAAAACATCCACCATTGTGCCTGTTCCAAAGCAATCAAAAATAACTTGCTTAAATGACTGGCGTCCTGTTGCTCTGACCCCCATCATCAGCAAATGCTTTGAGAGACTAATCAGAGATTACATCTGCTCTGTGCTGCCTCTATCTCTTGACCCGTTGCAGTTTGCTTACCGCAACAACCGCTCCACTGATGATGCCATTGCATCTACAATACACACTACTCTCTCCCACCTGGAAATAAAGAACACTTATGTGAGAATGTTGTTTGTAGGCTACAGCTCAGCATTCAACACCATAGTGCCCTCCAAGCTAGATGAGAAACTCTGGGCTCTGGGCTTAAACAGCTCACTGTGCAGCTGGATCCTGGACTTCCTGTCAAGCAGACGCCAGGTGGTTAGAATAGGCAGCAACATCTCCTCATCACTAACCCTCAACACTGGAGCCCCACAGGGCTGTGTTCTCTGCCCACTACTGTATTCCTTGTACACATTTGACTGTGTGGCAACACACAGCTCCAATGCCATCATTAAGTTTGCTGATGACACGACAGTGGTAGGTCTGATCACTGACAATGATGAAACAGCCTACAGAGAGGAGGTGCACACTCTGACACACTGGTGTCAGAGGCACAACCTCTCCCTCAATGTCAGTAAGACAAAGGAGCTTGTGGTGGACTTCAGAAGAAAAGACAGAGAACACAGTCCCATCACCATCAATGGAGCACCAGTGGAGAGAGTCAGCAGCTTGAAGTTCCTGGGTGTCCACATCACTGAGGAACTCACATGGTCCATCCACACTGAAGTCGTTGTGAAGAAGGCTCATCAGCGCCTCTTCTTCCTGAGACGGCTGAGGAAGTTTGGAATGAACCGCCGCATCCTCACACGGTTCTACACCTGCACTGTAGAGAGCATCCTGACTGGCTGCATCTCCGCCTGGTACGGCACTAGCACCGCCCACAACCGCAAAGCACTGCAAAGGGTGGTGCGAACTGCCAGACACATCATCGGAATATATAAAAGGCGGTGTGTGAAAAAAGCTCGGAGGATCATCAGAGACTCCAGCCACCCGAGCCATGGGCTGTTCTCACTGCTACCATCAGACAGGCGGTATCGAAGCATCAGGACCTGCAAAAGCCGACTACATGACAGCTTCTTCCCCCAAGCAATCAGACTTCTGAACTCTTGATCTCCCACGATCACAATACATCAGCACTGCATTTTATTACTCTTACTCTTATATCTCACACCGGACTGTCATAAATTATATTATTATTATATTATATTCTCTCTTAACAACTGACTATCAGCCGACAGCCTGAATGTCAATACAGTACAATACTGTACATTCTATATATACTACTATATATACTTTTTTATATATTTTTATTTTTATTGAATAATGTGTATCTATATAGTGCGTATTGTATACTGTACAGTGTATGTTATTATTTGTATATTGTTGAGTGTAATTATGTGTATATCAGATGTTTAAATTGTGTTGTGTTAATTTGATGTTATTGTAAATTGGTATATGTCTCATCACTGTCACGACTGCTATGTTGATCGGAACTGCACCCAAGAATTTCACACACCATTGCACTTGTGTATATGGCTGTGTGACAATAAAGTGATTTGATTTGATTTTTTATTTGATTTGATTTGATCCCGTATGATGCGTTTCTACTGTTCGGTTTCCCCTCGTCAGAGCTCTGCTCTGCCTCGGCCACTGTGGCTGTGTACCCTCTCCGTAGATAGGGTCTTCCCAGTGGTATCATTCCATATGTGAAATTCCCTGTCGGTAAGTCCATGTGAGGTATTCTCCACATGTTAACCTCCCTCCAGTAGGATGTGGTCTCCATAGTGCTCTCCCTCCTGGAGAGGGAAGAGCACTTCCCCAGCGCTATACTAGCAGGTGCTTTGCGGGAAATTGCTTAAAACAAAAATCAGGAAAGGACACTGCCTGTACCTTCCTCGGGTAAGTCCTCCTCCCATGATTATTGGGACCCGGGAGATGCCTTACCTAACTCGCTGGAAGGTGATGACATGGTCGAGTGCTCGCTGCGAGGCACGCA
Source organism: Myxocyprinus asiaticus (assembly GCF_019703515.2). Classification (NCBI taxonomy): domain Eukaryota; kingdom Metazoa; phylum Chordata; class Actinopteri; order Cypriniformes; family Catostomidae; genus Myxocyprinus; species Myxocyprinus asiaticus. The sequence continues at coordinate 25,529,879 of NC_059350.1, read as the reverse complement.
GCAGCCTGCCCGTGTCCGCTCTTCCGTACCTCGCGACACAATGTCGAGTGAGTGACAGACAGGGAATGTCTTGGTTACTGATGTAACCTCTGTTCCCTGATGGAAGGAACGATATGTTGTGTCCCTCCTGCCGCAGCACTGAACCGACCGCTGACATGGCCGGGACTCTCTCTTGGCTCCTCAGCACAACTCTGAATGAGTGGTGCATGCCATCTCCTTTTATACCCGAATGTCCGGGGCAGAGAGTGGCATGCAAATTCCACTCGCCAATTTTCATTGGCCTTTTCTGAATAAAGCAAAGGTGCTTTTCAAAGTTGACTGTTTTGTGTTGAAGCTTTTGACTGTTTGAGTTAAGCATTAAAAGAACCCAGTTTATTTGAATCCGCCTGGACCTGCTTTTTGTTGAGAAACCCAGATGTTTGATGCCTGGCCTCTCTTGATGCCATATATGGTGGAGAATGCAGTTCCAAGTGGGTGATTGCTGATGTCCAGGGGAGAAGAGTGTGAGGACCTGAGGGCACAATTCTCTAAGCCAAGTACAAAAGATCACGACACTACAATGGAGGAATTACTGAAATCAGAATCAGAATGAGCTTTATTGCCAAGTATCTTCCAGTGCACAAACAATACAAGACAGAGATATATATATATATAAACAATAGAATAAAAATTAAAAGTGAATAGAAAATAAAGTATTTATAGAAATACATAATAGGACAATATATATATACACTGGCGGCCAAATGTTTGGAATAATGTACAGATTTTGCTCTTATGGAAAGAAACTGGTACTTTTATTCATTAAAGTGGCATTCAACTGATCACAATGTATAAGTCAGGACATTAATAACATGAAAAATTACTATTTCAATTTGAAAAAATATTTTTTTTCAGAACTTCTTAAAATCAATATCAATATTTAAATCATTTTTTTCCCCCATCAATCTCCACTTTCACATTCTTTTTCTTTTGTTTTTGGCAATTCGCATTCTTCGTGCATATCGCCACTTACTGGGTAGGGAGGGAAAAAACAACTAAAATATTGATCTGTTTCTCCCCCACACCTATCATATCGCTTCTGAAGATTTAACAACTGGAGTCTTATGGATTACTTTTATGCTGCCTTTATGTGCTTTTTTTTGAGCTTCAACATTGTGGTACCCATTCACTTGCATTGTGAGGACCTACAGAGCTGAAATATTCTTCTTAAAATCTTAGTTTTTGTTCAGCTGAAGAAAGAAAGTCCCAGAAGAATTTCAGAAGAAATCTGGGATATGAGGGTGAGTAAAAAATTTGAAAATTACAAAAATGCATACAAGAGAATGTATGTTTTGGGTGAACTACCCCTATAAAACCACGAAGTTACATGTACTTCAAGCTTGAGTTGGTTCGATAGTAGGAAAATACATACTTTTATTTATGAATTTATTTATGGAACAGGAGGCTTAAATTAATTTTTAACGCATTATTTTGAATATAAATTAACGTGTTAAATCAACAGCCCAACTTAAATTATACCTAACTGTTAGATGCTGAAGAATGTGTGTTGTGTATACCTGTATATTGAATTATTAGTGTGTTGCCTAATATTCCACCAAAGTTTTGCTTTGAGATTTAGAATCTTTCAGATCCATTTTTGATAAACCATGTGATACAAACAAATTTGATAAGTAAAAGTAAAAATGAGGGAAAAACGTTTTTTTAAAGACTCTTTATTGCTCATACTGTATCCATTGAGGGTAGTGTGACCCTCTTAGAAAACATCAAAACATAAAAGTGTATTCATGAGTCTTCTCTCACAGTCAAATTGTACCTAATTCATCCGGTCCTAAATGCATACCAATGGATTATGTTCCCCATTTGCCCAGATCAGAAATCAGTTTTTTTTTTTTTTTTTTTTTTACACGTGTTGTCATTATGAGTTGATATGAAAAAAAAAAAATCAGCATGAAAGGAAAACCGTTTCCAACACAGACAGCATTCACTATAATTTCAAGTGGTTTCATTTCAAGACATTTTGAAAAAGACTGAACTTGAGGAGAAATGGATGCAGAGACAGCTGCAGATGTGATAGGACAAAGATTAGGTTTCATGTACATGTGTCTTTGTAAATGACATATTAAAAGATGGTTTCGAGACAGCTGGACATCTCTCCAGTTTGACAGCAAAATTTTACTACAGAACAACAAATGAGTCAAAAGGATCACTGACATAAAACCGTGTCTAATCTTATTATGCTAACATTCAGCAGTAAACTGCAGGAAATTATCCCTACACTAAAACCTCACACAAACATGGTGTTAAAAATGTAAAACTGACATGTTAGAGGCATCTCATTTGACCTCCATTGTCCAAAACACAGATAAAACTGGCGAGCATTTGTAACAGAGTAATATAAAGATATCATCCTGCTTTTAGATCACCCTATATAGATTGAAGAACACTGTATAGTTGGATTAAGCTATATTCCTAGAATACATCTGAACTGCCAAGACATTTCAGTACAAACATAAACACTGCAAGAGAAACTATTACTATTAGTATTGTCTACCCATATGCTGAGTTGCCCAAGAGTAAGTTGTATTAATCTAAATTTAAGAGTTAATTTGAGCCAAACAGTCCATAAAGCAAAGATCAGTTTTTGATGCAGGGGTCTAAAGCCTCCCTCCCAAGAACGAGCATTCGTGTTGGTGGCTTGTACTAGTTCTTTTATGTGGAAACATTTAAAAAAATGCTCGAAATCGAGAGCTTTACAAGGTATACAAAATATGCAAAAGGGAGAAAAGATTGGAGTGAGGTACCCTGTTCTTGAGGTAGAACGTTATATTGTACTGGTTCACACAAAGGTCATATTTTCGACCTGTGCAGACAATCTACAAGTTTCTTGCCTCACTAATGGTTGTAGCAGATGCTCAATATCAAAGTTACACTCTCTGTGTTTTGGCTGAATGTACAGCACTCCAATAATTGCTGTTTGCATATGATCAGTCAAAAAATATCCACACTTTGCACTTATCAGTAATTAAATCAATGTTTTCTTAAACTCACTTTGTTTTGTCTTTATCCATGGTTAACGTTTCAATTGAATAACAATGCACAGCAAAATATGTGCCTCATGCATTGCTTGCCTTTCCGATGTACAACATTAAAATGCTTGATGTCATTTTCATCTTTCACCAATCAGATCACCTTTATATATTCCGAAAAAAAAACAAAAAACAGGGACATTTCATTCAAAAAAACAAAAACAAAACAAAACCTTCACATTTGCCTCGACTTTGCTCTTTTGTCCTCACCTGAATATAGGAGAGGGGGGAAAAAATGCACAATCATTTATAAATATTTCTGTCCTCTCTCTATGTAGACATCACCAGTGCAAAAATGTACTTGCAGGAGAAACTGTGGGCTGATTCTTGCAGAGCTGTTAAAGAGCAGATCATGCTTCTCCATCTTAGCAAATTACCTCAAAATTGTATAATGCATACTTGCCACACACCAAGCAGATGTTTGCAGAAGGCATTTGCATCATATGCATTTATGAGTGTCAGGGAGACCTACAAGTGCTCCCATGGGCGCCTGCTAAAGGGCCAAAAGACCGTGCAGATCACACTTCTGCCGCTCTGTTTTCACTGTTTTTCAAGTGTGTATGTTGACTATACTGAAGGTAATATTATGAGTGAAAAGAACCTGATATTAGCATTAGATTCCCAAAGTAAGTTATTGTAGATATTTCTTCTGTTTTGTGATAGTACTGTTATTATATTCTTAGGTTTTATGCTCAGTTGGCACACAGATGATGCTCTGATGTTGTGTGTGGAACAGGGAAACATTTTAAGGAAAGGAAATTAATAAGAAATAATTTTAAAAAGAGAGAACAGAGCTGCAAGCAGAGAACGTTCAGACTCAGCAGTGAAAAAAAAGGCACACAGGCTAGTTATCTAATGATATCACTAACCATTATCACTTTAATGCTTTTAGTTACTGTGCTGTACTGTTCAGCTGCTGGAAAGAAAAATACATAATATCTGATTTCTCACATTAAATAGCCTGAAATGAATTTCCAAACAAAATTCGAACCACTGAATAAAACTACAGAAAATAATTTGAGAAATTATCTTTTAATAAATTAGTACATCTAATACATAACTACACCTGCAAGTTTTATATTCACTATGATATCATCTACCTGTTATGTGCCTTCACCCCACCCAACACTCTCCCATCACAATCAGTGCACAAATCCTCAATACTTTTTAAGTGTTTGTATATCAGCTTAATCAGTATTGAGAAGTGCTGTGCACAGCGATTTGGCTGAAATTGTATGAAAAATTAATTAGTGAGAGGCTGGCCTTAGGTGACGTCTCTCACCTGATAATATAATTATTCATCTTTCAGGTTCATTCATATCCACAAGCCCATATGTTTTTGTGCTTAAAGTTCTTTGTTTTTTTCAACTGCTGGTCCTCTTCAGCTTCTTTGTCTCTCTCTGCTTCCCACTCTGTCTCACTGTCTAGCTCATTCTGCCTGATTTTCTGACTTTTCTGTCTAATTCTTTCTTTCATATAGATTTGTCCTCGCATAAGCTACATAGCTGTTGCTGGCTGGTGCAGGCCAGTGATCATTCTGATTGTTGCGAATGTGCTGGCACCATTTGCTGGTGTTTCCGCTCTTGCTGTCTGACCTGCTGAACGATCTCCCTGATCTTGCGCTGGGCTGCCTGCAAATAAACACATCGTAGACAGAGGTGAGTGGGAGTCTAATTTGATATTAATTTACATTTTGAATATCACATCAGGAAGTTAGTTCAGTCTTGCTTTTATCAGTTAAGGAACATTTCAAAAGGTTAGACATGTCTTGAGTTTCAAGGATACAGAGAAGCTTATACATGCTTTTATCACCCTGATTACTGTAATGCACTGTTTTCAGTTTGAAATCAATGCACTTTTGGCTACAATCAGTGCAAAATGTTGCAACTAGACTTTTAATCATATTAGTCCAGTTTTAGCTTCTTTGCATTGGTTAACAATTCATTTTAGGATTGATTTTAAGATTTTATTAATTACATACAATGCATTACATGGGTTGGCGGCAGTTTATTTAGTAGAACTTTTAAGACCTCACAAAATATTTAGACCTCTTAGATCTTTTTGTCATGAACTTTTGGCTGTTCCAAGATCCAGATGCAAAACTAAAGGTGATAGAGCATTTGTAGTGAAGGCCCCATGATTATGGAACAGCCTGCCCTGGGATATTAGATCTGCTGAATCTGTTTTTAAGTCTCGTGTAAAAACTAATTTGTATAGACTTGCTTTTATTACTATGTGAATGTGCTGTGTTTTACGGTGTGTGTAACTTTTATTACTATATAATGTGAATATGTTGTGTTTTACTGTGTGTTTTTGATTTAATTTTTTTGTGAAGCACTTTGTAAATAACAAATATTAGATTATTATTATTATTGCTACATGCCAATAAAATAATTTTAATTTAAATAGTTCATATTTATGCCAACTTTAAGCTGATGTGTGCAGTTTTTTTATGTTAAAATACAATCTTGGTCTAAACTAACTATTCTAAAGAACATCCCCCAAATGAACTCACACTGCCTTACAAAGACACTATATAGACTTTGCTGCACCTTAAATGCACTTGACAGTTTACACATCATCAGCATGAAACATTACTCTTGTATTTAGTTCTTTTTGTTGGATTGGCATCTAGGTTCCGTTGCCATTATAACTATCTTAAATATGGAAGAACTATGATATATGTAGGATCTAAATTTCAGTTTATTGTCAAACGTGCCTGGTAATAAGAAGAATGACACTAAACTTGCCACAATATTCAAATACTTAAATACATTCAAATCAGAACTGTAAACAGCCCTGGGAAAAAGTAAAAATCATACCTGACTGGCAAAGAAATGTCCAATTATCTTAACCAACACCTCATCACTCTCATCTGGTGTCTGGTCCCGTGGTACAATGACCTCAGCACTGGTGAGATTCTGTAGCTCATTGACCTGTGGGTGGTTAGCAGGAGGTCAGAGGTTACACTCACATACTGTACATACAACTATATACACATACTTTTGGTCATATAGTGTAAATATATATTACACAATTGACACTAATTGCTCAAAAACACAATGCTCACGTACTGTTTTGCCACCCTTCCCAATGACTCGCCCAGCAGCGATTGAGGGTACTTTTATATGTGCCTCCAGCTTCACCTCCTCTGTAGCAGTGAAAAAATTCTCTTCTTTTAACTTTCCATATATCCTCCCCTGTGCCTACAGTCAAACAAACCCATACACAAAAGAGTGAAGGAGAAATGAGGAATTAATAAAAAGATCAATGTGGTTTGATTTATCTGAAAATTTGTTTGGTCAAATGTAAACTGTGATTTCATGGCGGGTTTTTTTGTCCTTTTTGAAGCTTGATAGCCCGGAGTCACTATTCACATTCATTATATGGCAATAAAACTGTGTGAAGAAAACTTGTGTTTCATGGAAGAAAATGTCATACAGATTTGGAGCAACAAAGTCGGTGAGTAAATAATGACTGAATATTTTCATTTATGGGTGAACTACCCCTTTAACTCCCACCACGTACAAAATACAGTTAGTCCTGCCTAAAGCTGGGATCAGTATGAGTTTAGCAGATCAGAAGCGTAATTAACTGAACACTGGCTTTTACCTTGAACTGAGCTTCTGGAGGTCCAGTGATGATGACCATCCTGTCAGGGTCATCAGGACTGTCTGGTTGGGCGATCTGCAATGACAGAAAACAGCATTTCCTTTCCCCATTTTGTCTTGAAATAGATCAATTTACAAGGATTTGATCTTGAGAATCAAAGACGATTTAAACTGTTAGAATTGGCAGTGATGGCCTTGATACAATACAAATAAACCATGCCTGACTAAGAGTTTGTAAAGGGATTATTAGAAGCCCATTAAGCAAACCTGTATCAGCTAATCTCTGTAGCACTTGTAAATGCAACTTCCAATAGTCCTAAGACTGTGTTGTATAATTGCTTTACATTATTGTTGTGTAATCAATGAGCTTTGCTCAATTTCTAGTGCCACTTAACCTGTTTCCTCTGTATGATCTCATTAGTTCTATAACTCTTATTTCTTTTCCTATTCCTATTTGTTAGTCTTGTTCCAGTAATTGAAGTAAATTCAAATATTTTCAAGCAATTATGTTTGACCTTGGGGTAGCAAGGACTTTAAGAACGTTAGCAAGACAGGTAGCAAGGTTATACAAAATATCAAAATACTGCTTGTCCAATCAAATTAAAGGACCAGAAACTGTTTTATAAACCGTAATGTACTGTAACTTGTGTGAGGGGTGACAATTTTCTCTCCTCAAATCCGTCCAGTGTCACTTTAATCCTAGAATGCCTATGCAACCTTACCCCCCTAAAAAGCATATGTAGGTCTAAAAAGACCAAGGTGAAATCTAGATGATCATTCTTTATAAAAGTACTTAATTTTTTCAAGAAAAATTAAATGTAATGATAATTTGATTAATAATTGACATTTTTAATGATTGGAATATACATTTGATTAAATTCTAAAGTTTCACACACATTAATTAATGAAGACAGTGTAAAAAAAAGTGTTTAACAGAAATATTTGCAATTTCCATGTTTGGTGGTAAAATATGAAATGTTTAAACAACCCTACCCAACCAAACATATACATAAAGTATAAGTAAAATGACCAGGATAAAACTACTCTATATTGCTGTATGACACTATATTTCTATATTACTCTATGTAGCTATATTTTTATTTTATTTTTTCCGTGTGGTGAGGCACACTTGATAAAGAAAAGTTGCACATTAACACATTAAGAAGTGGCCCAGGAACTATTGGCATTATTCATCTAACCTCAGGTTGCTACATGGCGACTTTCCCTGTAATGGGTATAATTAGGGTGGCCAGACGTCCCGTAGTCCCGTATTCAAGCACTTTTCTAGTGTCCCGACTTATTCTGAAAAAATCGTGTTATGTCTTGTATTTCCCCTCTCCTAAAATTTCAGCTTTCTTAGTCTCGTGAGTATTCTAATCAAAGGTAGCCAAGGATACAGCTTGTAAAACCAATACAATCACACCGTGTTATTTGAAGTACATGATTGGATTAAATTATCCAATAAAAATCACCTATCAATAGACATCCAGTTAGTGAACTGATTGAAGAGTCAGTTTGAAAGAGCACACAGATGAAATTGCGGCTGGAAAAATGTCAAGGAAGCGAGCATGTACATTTAATGACGATCTTCAAAAAGAGTTGAAATTTCTAAAAAAGGAGTCACAGACAGAGCCTAGTAAAGTGTGGTGTGATATTTGTGGAGGTCACTTTTCCATCGCCCATGGAGTCCGCACCGACATTGCGCAGCATGTTCATACAAAAAAGCATGTGGATGCTGCTAAAAGTAAGAGTGCCACACCAAGTGTTAGCAATTTGTTTGTGAAGGAAAGTTCCGAATCTGACAAGGTGCACACAAGTGATTTTTTGCTTATCGTTCTGTTGTGCACGGCCATAGCTTTGCACATTCATGACCTGAGAAAAGTCTTGCAGCCCAGGCTGGAGGAATCATTCATACCCTCTGACATTAAAAAGCAGTTGGATGCCCTTGTTGAAGCTGGTGACCTGCGAGTGGATGATTTCTTTTGTGCAGTGAGAAAACGTTTATACAGCATCGGTGGATTACCTCCAAAATTAGAGCCGCTCATTGGAGAACACAGAAAAACTTGAGTGGGCCCTACTGAGAGACATCCCAGAGTGGAAAGACATTAAGAGCAGCCTCAAGCACTTCTACTCCAGAATCCCTGCTCGCAGTCTGATTGACGAAACCATGCTCTTTGCTAAGTGGGCTTGCGCGAAAAACATTGTAACTCGATCTAGTTTCCATCCACTTTTCGCACTGTTTTGTTAAAGTGAAAATGCGTAAAAAAAGTTTTGAAATTTGCCATCTTCTGCCTGTTTCCATTCAAATGGCCTCTTATCAATAAAAATGGTGTGTGTGATGACGTCATGTTTAAAAAAACATGATATATATCTTATATCATTATGTGTTCGTCACATAAGTTTTGGTTTATGGCAAAAGAAATCCGCCCATAAATGTGTGTATATCGCTAATTGTTTACCTTTCACTTCCCAGATGTCCCTAATTTTGTAAAATTTAATTGAATCATTGAAATTAGCCAGCTTACTGTAATTTTAATTTCACAAATAAATGTAATCAGAAGAGGAGGAATTGCAATCAAAAGGGAGCAGTTGCCCTTTGGACTGTAATATTGGTCCTGATGTTGCGCTTATCGCAGGTTGCCAACGGTTCCAACACGAAAGTGAATCGTCATGGCCCTGTTCAAGCTGGCAACCTGCACCAAGCAGTGGGGGAAACTTTCGGTCTTTGTATAAGGACCATCCATCGATGTGTATATGCTGTGTGCACAGCTATTAAAGAAAAACTGATGCGGTGTAATATCAGGGTTTACATATGGTACATTCCTGATATTCTATAGGCTATTTTGAACAATCATCTAATCTAAAGCATTGCTATCACAACTGCATTATGTCCCGCATATTTGTCCAGCAACTTTTAACGATCAACTGAACTTGATTGTCATCTAAAATTAATTTTAGCATCATAATTGACATTTTCTGAAGAAGCTCAGCAAATGCAATTCGAGGTAAAGAGTGTTAGATTTAAAATATTTAAAAGTTTTAAAATGTTCAAAAGCTCGTTTTCTGAAAGTGAACTCCGCATTGGACAAATACTTTTGTCTAGTCTTGAAAAAAGTGTAGAACATTCTGATAATGTCATTCAGCCGACTTTTTTCTTCTACAGGGTAAGGCTAATTTAAGTTTGTACAAAGAAAAGGCAATTATATAGGCCTAAGAATATTATTTTTTCGTTTGGTAATTTATTTTTTTAATTTAATGCTTTATTAGTTTGGTAGTTTATTTAATTTAATACAGGGAATTTGCCTGCATTTTTTCAAAAGTAAGCTAAACAATAATTTGAATCGGGATGTTAGTGTTCCAAAAAAGCACACTGAAGCTTTTCTCCTCGTACTGTGTATTTATTATTAATTTAAAACATCTTTGTGCACAGAAATTATATGTTTTTTGTACTGTAGGCTAATTCCATGACTGCCGTCTATTATTTTGAATGGTGTGGAAAAGCAACTTTAATAAATAAATGGATGGCTACCACGATTAAATTAATCGAAAAGAGTGGCCATTTTCCTCATCACTCTCATCTGGTGTCTGGTCCCGTGGTACAATGGCCTCCGTGCACTTGTCGATGACAGGTGCATGATACGAGATATTTGTGTTGGCACTCCTGGAAGTGTCATGATGCAGATGTGTTTGCAGCATCAGATCTGTGCAGGTAAGCCATTAAGACCAATCCATAACAGTGCGAGTAATGCTTCACGTATAATAAATTGGCTTTCAAGCATGTACACCTTGTCGACATGATTAACATAGGCTAATGATTGGGGTAAATTCTGTCACGTGACACTATATTTTTGCATTAATGCCAATTTTCTGAGAAAAACTGCTGCCAGCGAAAAGTACAAGGTGACAACAGTTACAGATCTGCACCTAGGTAAGGATACGTCAATTTAATTTTTGCTGGGAGGGGGCTGTCCTGATTTCCACAAGCAGGAATCTGGTCACCCTAGGTATAATGTCGTGCACTTTGGATAAAAGCACTGGCTGAATGATAACGCTATACTTGCATACTACACTTACTTTTAATATAAACATGAACATGGTGTTTAACATATATTTAATTTCATAACAAATGGAAACCAAAAACAACAATACCAGTGTTTTGTTTTGTTTTTTGTTTTATTTTCTCCCCTTTTCTCCCCAATTTGGAATGCCCAATTCACTCTAAGTCCTCATGGTGGTGTAGTGACTCACCTCAATCCGGGTGGCAGAGGACGAATCTCAGGTCCCCTTCGCATCTGAGATCGTCAATCCGCGCATCTTATCACGTGGCTTGTTGAGCGCATTACCACGGAGACTTAGCGCGTGTGGAGGTTCACGCTATTCTCCGCGGCATCCACGCACAACTCACCACGCGCCCCATCGAGAGCGAGAACCACATTACAGTGACCACGAGGAGGTTAACCCAACGTGACCCTACCCACCCTAGCAACCGGGACAATTGGTTGCATAGGAAGCCTAACTGGAGTCACTCAACACGCCCTGGATTCCAACTTGTGACTCCAGGTGTGGTAGTCTGCGTATTTACTTGCTGAGCTACACAGGCCCCCCCAATAATACCAGTGTTAAACACACTGAACACCATAGTAAACATACTTTATATGGGTCATTAAACAATACTTTATAGGACCCCATATTCATTCTAGTGGTAGTGATGCAAATTCTCTTATAATTTAACTAAATGTTAAAAAAGTCAGTTCACGTGGTCAAAGACACCTTAACTGAGGAGCTGCATATCAAAGACCACTTCATGTGAAAATTATAGACAAAAAGTAAACGTCTGTGCTATTTCAGACCCATTTTTTAAATGCCTTCTAGGGTTAAGCATGCCATTTTAATGAAACTTCTCCTAGTGCTGCTACATGATCTACATCTGTTTACTATTTACTATTACTAGCTAAAATATAATTAGTAACCTCATTTTTAATTTCATCAAAGAACAATTAAAGAACAATTAAATATCACGTTAATGAGTATGAGACAAAAAAAATGTTTTGTCAGAACATTTCTTGCTTTTGGGACATAATCTGGTCCACTTCATTCTTTCATTCAAGCCTGTCTCTAACCAAACTGGTTAATGTTCACAATGAGAGAGAATATGCTGTTTTAAGTGTCTCACTTTTATTGAGGCTCCAGCATAGTGTGCCAGCTCTTTAATGTGCTGTCCTTTCTTGCCGATGAGAGCCCCTACTGCTGGAGTGGGGATGAAGAGGTACACCACTTCCTGTTCATTCTGAAACACACATAGACTTGAGTCCAACTGTTCATTGTGATGAGACTAATTGAGGATATCACAGCATCATAGGGTGGAGAAAGAGAGAGAAAGGTTGGAGACAGAGAGAGAAGGTGGGTGAAAAACTAACCAGACTTGGCCTTTTACCACTACAGACTGAAGTGAGAGTGTGGGAGGATGTTGGTGTGTCTCATAGGCTTTTTCCAAGACCCAAATAACAAAATAAGAGAATCAACACACACAGCAAAAACACTCACTTTATGATAGACAAGCACCTATCTTTTTCGTGGGGGCACCAGTGGCAGTCGTGACTTTCTTGGTGCCCCAGGCAAGATAATACATGAGCAAAGATAAAAAACAATGTTGTAGTTCTTTTTAAGAGTTTAAGATGAGTTAAAAGACATATCACCCTGTAGCTCTTGCCTGGTTGCCTACTGAAGCTAAGCCTGGTCAGTACCTGGAACCAAATTGGCCCGGTTGCTAGGCAGGGTAGAGTCACATGGGGTAACCTCCTTGTGGTCGCTATAATGTATGGTTCACGAGGACTTAGAGCGCATTGGGAATTGGGCATTCCAAATTGGGTAGAAAAAAAAAAAGGATGTGGTAAGGGACTAGCTGAATATATTTCAATGTGGTATTACTGACCTGTACTATATGCTCCCTATCTGCCCCGTGTAAATATAGCCATCTGGCTGATGGCTCATATCAGGTTGGTGTATGCAATTCCACAACTTTTACTTACAATAATTGTGCAACTTAATTGTCAAACATACAAATATTCTGAGAAAAAAAATAAATAAGGGGACACGTGCCTGGACATGACACATAATAGTGTTTGACTCAACTCAGCACAACATTGAACTTTAAAAATGAAAAGACACAGACACATGCAACAGAAAGCATGTACATATTGTGACGAACAGACATGGGCCAGTCCTTACTTGTAACATTCAGCTAATTTCAGCTAACAATGCAATCACAAGGCCTATGATAGTACAAAGTTATGGAAAGATATATTCTGAAATGAGAGAAAGAGAAAGATATACTTTAGGTAGGTACCTAGAAAAAGTAAGAAGGACTCACTGTTTGCTGATGAGGTAATGCTCCTGTGGAGGGGACCCCATACAGACCCCCCATTAACGATGAGGGCCCCTATGGTAGCAAACATACACAAAGGATGTGGTGTGAATATTGTAACCTAAACTTTCAAAGCATACAGATTTTAACCACATGACTATCTCAGAGTAAGGAGTAAACCATGCTAAGATATGACGCATAAAATTATGTCACACAAGCAACACAAACCCTTCATAGGGCTGTTGTGAAGTCATTCAAAGCTGTCCCTGTTTATCTCAGTATCCTAATTAAGCAGCTTGTTTCCAGGCTGCATGTGCTGATGCTCACCAGCAGGGGACTGTAGTTGGCTGGGGTGGTCACAGCTCCACGCAGACCAGAGGTGGGAGGGAGCACGGACAAACCAGAGGAAAAGATCCCCAGTGCACTCAGGTTTAGACCAGACATCATGTTAGTCTGCTGCTGAAACCCGAGACGGAGAGAGTGAGGCCAAGAGCATGTGTGCGCTTTTATATATATCATGTAAAATTAAACAATCTGGCTCATTTTCACAAGTTAGTGTAGCAAATAAAGTGTGAGTATAAAACTTTGAGTCAAACAGTAAATGCAATGACTGCAGTTCTGCTAAATTAATGCTTGTTCAAATTCAGACTCTGCCCTGTAACACTAATCACTACCTGCCACAAGGCTACCTGATAAAAATAAAAAGGACAAGAATATAGAATAAGAATAAAAACATAGGATTAAAGCCAATCTCAGGCACCATTTAACTCTGTGTTATTACAGTTTAATAAGGTTAATAGATTAAAGTAGTTATAATTATCATAGTATATAAAATAACATGCGTTTTCCCATAGATGTTCTGGAATTCTCTCTGCTGGAATTAGTTTATAAATATTTTCCTTTCAAAATGTAATACACTCAGTTTCATAAAGGGAAATAAAACAATATATTATAAATATATCAGTCTGAAGCAGTAGTCTAATAAGTTAACGCACTAATTTTGGCAGTACTATAATTAGAATCTTTATTTTAGCAGGGAGTACCATTGATAGGGATGCTACGATCGATCGGCCACTGATTGGTTTTGGCCGATATTCACATCCTATGACTCGATCGGTGATCGGTAATTTGGCCGGATGCATAAACCAATCGTTCATATCGCAAAAGACGCGTGGCTCCTTTAAGACTTTAGCAGCACTGTCATGATATCACAGAGTGTGGGGAATACTGGCATAGTGGGTGCGGTATTTTATAGCTCTATGAGTGGGTGCGATCCATTCAGAAGTGATCATCCCTATGCCCTATTCCCTTTGAAGACTTTACCATTCACTGTGAGAGCTTTGGAGGGCTAAAATGTGTGGGGCTCAAAAATAATGATCATTCGTAACTCACTTTTTAAGTCATTTTTATCGGAAATTCTGTTAGAAGTGATCTTACAGCATGACTATCATGATTGTTTTCCCTTCAAAATGCCCTTAGTGTTGTAAGACAACAAACTTGATTCAGCAGTTAATAATGATGCAGTGGAAGCGGTATGGCGAATCTGAACATTTTGTGTACTATACTGTTAATGTGGCGTTTCACACGTGACAATGCAAAGGGAAAACAGCGCAAGCTGTGAAACGGTCCTTATTATCGTTCATGGCGGCAGATTCTCAGTCTCCGCCGGGCATAGGCGTCTCAATAATAACGGCAGTTATGGTGTAGTTCAAGATGTGGTGTAATTCAAACATCTTTATTAAATATTTACCAATTAAACGGCATTAACAATAGTAGCACCTGTGGAGTCCAGATACCTTCGCTCTTTCTCCGCTTTCCTTTCATCTCTTGCCCTCCTGAGAGAGCGCAGGTTCCACTCATTAAAGTTCAAGCAGCAAAAAGTGAAAAATTAACTATTAATACAATCATCCAACTAAATGAAAAGGCAGGAAAGGAATTTATAAATATGCTAATTATTTATACAATATTAAGATATATAATGCAAAAATAAAAGAGAAATAAAATAAGGAATAATAATAATTATATGAAATAAAGACAACGAATCAATCACCAAAAATGCCACATTGTTTATTTGCACCTGTGGGTTATCAGTCTGTCTTTAGTTTGACACTAAAAGCTTCAATTGTTTTATCTATGTATCTTAATAAACAGAATATTTTGTTAGCCTATACTTTATTTAAAGTCTTTTTTTAAAAAAAGCTTTTTTAACAAGCCTTTTAAACTTTTTAAACTGTTTTTGTCAGCAAAAACTAGGCAAAGTGATATTACTGGGAAGAGGAAAATTAAATTAGGCCAGTAGTGACAGTGTGCAGAAAGCTTACATATTGCCAGTTATGACAGAGATACTGATAAAAGGATTTATTTATTGGGATCGGTAATGGCTTATCAGGTAACAAGAAGACCGGTGATCGTATCGGCTGTAAAAATCCTGATCGAAGCATCCCTAACCGTTGATATCTGCGGACCTCAGTTGCATAGGTACTGGTCTTCTCACCGAATGAGTTCTAAAGTCCTACATGCATTTGAGTAATAAGCATCTTTGTACAATTCTCTGTATATTTAATAGAGCATAGAAAACATACAATACACTATGTGGTCAATAATACGTGTACACCCAAAAACCCATTTGTGCTGGTTGAACATTGGTCCTCCTTAACAGCTTCCACTCTTCTGGGAGGCTTTCTACTATACTGGAATATGGCTGCTGGAATTTTCTCTGATTTAGACACATAAGCATCAGTGAAGTCAGTCATCTGTGTCACGCAGTCAAAGTTCCAATTCATCACAAAGGGGTTTATAAGGTTCAGGTCTGGGCTTTGTGCAGGCCAGTCAGGTTCTTCCACAGTAGAGGTTGTCACTTTGTGCCTATCTAGAAATAACTAATATAAAGACCCCAAAACTAACATCCATCCATCATGATACTCTAACCTCAGCTATTATTTACTAAGCCTGCTGTGGGATACTCACATTTACAGCAGCCATGTCATTCTCATGGGCTTCTCTAAGTTTCTTCATGATCTCCACCTCTGCATTACAGCACTCCTCTACCCCACCCCTCACTGTTATGGTACGTTCCTGGTTATATATAGTTAGGTCTTGCAATCTGCAATAAATGAAGGAAATACACAACAGTGAGAGGGTAAACACTCTGAATTAACCTCAACACATTACTGAGTTCCTGTGAGGCATTTGTAACAGCAATCTCAGTAGCTTCCATTATCAGCAGTTCAAGATGTTCTGTGTAGAGTACACTTACGAGGAGATGGTGATTTTGGTCCCAGTGTCTTGCTCAATCTTCTTCAGGTTCCTTCCCTCCTTCCCTATGAGTCTCCCAATGAGGCTGTTTTGTGCCAAAATCTTAAGAGGAACCTCCTCAACCCTAACAGAGAGAGAGAGAGAGTTAAATACTGCTTATAATGCTACCATATGAGCTCTATTACATCATGTTAATGTATTAACCGTGTTGCAAAAAGAGGGTTTCTGTGAGAACATAATGATTCTTCCTCTAACACAACATTAATTTGTGTTCACATTTTATTAGATTTATTTTTCCTCCTAAATCATTTGTTTTACTGAACTTGTGCAGATTTAGTTTGTAATTAAATAAATGTTTTCTTGAAATAAATATGACTTTCCAAAATTTACTTTTTGCCACACCTGTCAATGGAAAAATAAATTGTGAAAATTTACCAGTCATGAATATTTAGACTATGAAATTGTATTTTGCATTATTTTTTTTTTTTTTACCAAAACATTGTTCCTATTAAAATGAAAATATTTAGATGTTCTTTCCCAGGTTATTGTGTCACTCGCAGCATCATATAGCCACCAGTCTCCATATATCGGTGAAACTGTGTGATACAAAAATTAAGACACATCATGATTTTGTAACTTATATGTTCGTTTTGGTGGCATAATGCAAGGAATTTTCCACATATGTTGCCACATGGAGATCTGGATGAAAAAAACTTTAGGCATCCTAGATAAAATTACTGAATGATGGTAAATTTCCAGAGGTAAAAGGTATTATTTTACATTATACTCGCATCACTCACAACAGCAAGTGTCAGAATATTATTCTTACAGTTAAATTGACAGAAAACCATTGCTTACAAAGTTACTGGCCACTGGTGAGAAACTCACCAACATAATTTTTACTTGCATTTGGTGCATGATGAATGTTAATTCTGGACCCTACTTGAATGTGTTTATATATGCATGCATGGATTAAAATGAATTTAAAAAAAAAATTTGTGAAGCGAGTTGTCAAGTGGAGTAACAAGTAAAAATTTGCAGTGTCCTGCATACAGAAAAGAGACTAACATCTTAGTGTCATTGGCCTCTTTCTCCATGATTTCCAGTATCATCTTGCAGGCTTGTGAACAGCCCTCTTTAGATGAGTGGATAGAGATGGCCTTCTCAGTCGCCCCTGCATTCTCCTTACGATGGATATCCACCCTGAGACAAAGAGAGAGAAATTACATTTAACATATAGCATTATCTCACCCCACTGAAGCTAGTTTCAACATTATACTTGAGCAAAAGAGATTAAGAGAATAACTCAATATCCCAGAAAGATGGCAGAAAGCACAGTGAATGTGGAATAAAGAAATCTCTTAGTGATATTAAATGATGATAACAATCACATCTTTTATTTTAAACAACAGATTAAGTGCTAATTTAAAAATGTCAAGACATAAATGAAAAGCATAAGTCCAAAAAAATACTCTACACAAATACGTGAGCGTAAATGCTTCTAGCAAAGCAAGGTTGATTTAATCTCGAAATGTCAGACCGTAATTCATAATTTAAGGCAAGTACACGCTGCATTCTCAGCGTTCTCACAAGGGGCACTATAGCGGCCATTAGAGTACATTTTTTCTATGGCCAGCTGTCTCTTTTAGGTCATGTACTTTCATGGCAGAGCAAAAGTTTGAAGGAAATCTTGCTGAGCTAGTTAGTTAAACTTAATTAAACTGTCGTTGGTTCACATTCCTCAACAATTTTTTTAGTACCTTTGAGGAAGAAATATGAAATGCATTTTCTATTGGATATACTGCTCCCACACAGCAGCCTGTTACAAAATGATAAGATGATAATTGGCGCTCTGCCCCTTATGTGTGCATCATCATGGGCATATTAACAGGAGCACAGTGCCATTTCATCAGGATTTTTCGATTTAAGGGAGGAGCCATCTCTCATTCCTTTAACAGTGAAAAATTTGTAGCATGGCAAGCTATGCAGCATCTTGTTCCCTCCTTTCAGGGAACCAAGGTTACAGTAATAAACAAGATGTTCCCTTTAAAGTCACTTTAATGCTGCGTCAGTACCTGACGCTATGGGAATTGTATACCTTATCACTGTGCTACTGATTCACATGCACTAGAGCAATGCTCACTAGCCAACAGGGTAGTGAAAAGCATTGAAATAGCCTCACCTTCGTATTGACAAATAGAAAGACAGAGAAACATCCAGGTTGCCAACCTGACAAAAAACATTATGAATAATGTAACTAGCCAGTCAGGGTAGTGAAAGCATTGAAAATAATCTCATCTTCACATTCACAATGCAAAAAGAGAGAAACGCCAAGATCAAAAGACCCACAACACATTTCAGCAATGACACTAGCCAATAGGGTATTGAAACATAGGCATATTGAAGGTGCTGTAAGCGATTTTAGATGTTCTGGTACTTCCAGCAGACCAGCCTTTGAATTAGCCACTCCCCCTCTTTACAAAATCCCTCACTCCAAAGACACGTGCACACAGACACACTAGAGACTGTTGTGTTGGAGCAGATGGAGGACGATGGGTGCCCCGAGCATTTCACTGTCCGATCCTGAGTGTTTTGCGGGAGCAGGACACTGTACCGGCACTTATACGAGCTTATATGGGCTGCCCTGTGAAAGCGCACAATGATTGACAGGCAGAAAGTCTTCTGATTGGCTAAACAAAGGATCTGACCGGGACAAACTGACATTTTTTACTGCGCTGTTTAGGACCATGTATACTTTGTTTTTCAGTGAATATGAACGCGTTCTACGCATGCACACATTGACTACTTTGTGATACTCTTTAAGTACAGTCAACGGCAGGTGCATGCCTGACAAAAAAAAAAATCTGGGATGCACATGAACAGTCCATGCAGACCAAGCTGATGACAAAATTTGCATAACGCATACTGTGCGCGTAGCGATCAACAACTGAACTATACTTTAGCCTTTACAGAGACAGGTGTGGTATTTTATAGCACCTATTTCAGTGATATGTGACATGTAATAGGTACGTTTTCTGCATGTCATTTCATTTAAAATAAATCACATACAGCACCTTTAACACTCTTACACAGCCAAAATATGGAAAGAGAGAGGAAACACCCAAGTTATACCAACTAAGCAAAGGTGTTAGTGGAAGCCCAGCATGCTGCCAGACAAATGTTTTATTGAGACATCCCTTTCGCCAAGCCCAGGAGGAAGCCATGATCCTGGTAGAATTAACTTTAACACTCATGGGGCACTAGGGAATCGTAAGCGAGTGCAAAGGCATCAACAGCCCAATGAGAATGACTTTGCTTTGAAACTGCCAAACGTTTTGCACTGCCTCCAAAGCAGACAAACAGCTGACAGCCTGAATTGACTCATTCGGTCAACATACATAGGTAATCCCCTCACTGGACATAGCGTGTGCAGCCTTTTAGCCTCGTTCAAGTCAAAAGGAGGAGAGGAGAATGCCTGCAAGGTGACAACCTGAGCCCTGAAAGGAGTGGCCAACACTTTGGGCACATAACTTTCCGTGGACTTAAGGACAGCCTTTGACAAGCCTGGTCTGAACTCTAATCAAGAGTCTTTGTACAGCAAGGCCTGAAGGTCCACAACACATTTAAGTGAAGCCAAAGACTGTTGTTCCTCGCAAGAACTTAATGACCAAGGGGTGTTTGCCCACTGACAAACCACCCAGAGGGTTGTATCCTGCTGCTTTAGTTATAAACTTTGGAACGTTACAACACTTGGTGTAGCAAGCGATCAGGAAAGAACGCATACTAGCATTTCGCTGTCCATTTGTGAGCTAGGGCGTCCAGTCCCAGTGGAGCTTGAGACATGGAGTACCAAAGGCGACAATGCGTCATGTCTGAGGAGGTCCACATCGGATTCACTGAATACCTCCCAAATCCTCTGAACTGATGCTAGAGCAAGTCTTCCCCGCAGTTCAGGTGACTGGAGATGTGCGTTGCACGTATAAGAGATAAGACTCCCTCCATATGAGAATTTGATGTGCCAGAGCCAATATCGGGTGCTAACACACTACCCCTTGGTAATTTATGTACATTACAGCAGTGCTTTCTGTATGGACCAAAACATGAAAGTCTTGCAGGGATGGGAAAGCCGGATGACCATTGCACAAGGCACCCCAGACAAGTTCGACTCATCCATTGTGACAACTTAGTATCTGACCACTTGATGAGAGCAACACTCTTCTGACAGAACAAGAGTGTTGTCTAAATAGCTAGCATGGCTTCACAGTGGCGCATCATCAGTAGATGTAAGCATATGTGTTGCCACATGTGACGCACTACCTAGTTGCCCTAGCACAGGAGAGGCTTCATATGTAACAGACCCAGAGGGGTGACCATCAACAAAACTTTGCTGGAATTCTTGCAGCAGCAAGGCTACCCCTGGCTTGAGCCTTGTCAAGCACTGAAAAATGCAAGATCCGGTCAAGCGTGCTGACATTTTCAGTTAGGAATGAAACTCGAAAGGAAGCTTGCTGACTGGGTAACACACTCCTTGCCTAACTGACTTTGAGGCCCAAGCTCTCTAAGTGCATAAGCAACAGATCCCTGTGCTTGCACTCCAGTTCCTCTGATTGCGCTAAGAGCAGTAAATCATTGAGGTAGTTAGACAGGACCTAAAACTGATATGGCATCCACTTGAAGGCAAATCTCAAGAACTACCTCTGGAGATGGGCTATTTGACAATGAAAGTATGTGTCTTTCAGGTCCACTGACCCAAACCAGTCGAATGGATGGACATGAGAGAAAATTTGTCTCAGAGTAACCATTTTGAACCATTTTTGAGACTTCCTCATCTACGCTAATATTTTTCTATTTGTTTCCCTGTCTCATCCAGGGGATACATTTCCCGAGGTTACCAGAGCCTGCCAGATCTAGTTCCTGTCCAGTGCGATGTTTGACTCCCACTGCTGTGTTGATGAGCGATGACTACTTACTGCAGTCTGTGCAAACCAGACAGCGAGGGGCACTTCAATGATCACTGTCTGCCTCACTTCAATCTATTACGATAGACTTCACAGAGGATGAACTGCTACCAACTCCTACCATACAACATGGGATACTTCTCTGGCCACTGCATTTAACTATGGCTTCATAAATGAGTTAGCTAGCTTGCTTGCTGAGCTCACGAAGTAATGACAGTAACTGATGTTCTTAGACAGCTACATAGCTGGCTATATTAAACCTAGATAAACTATTTATAATATCTAGCTCTTTAAAATGTATAAAAACATTGTTCCATTACAATGTATGTGCATTTATATATTACTTTATGACTTATTTAACTGAATAACTTTAGGCTGCTTAATTTCCCCAAAATAATGTCAAAGTTCAAACTATGAACTTACCAGGTCACATTGTAAACTGTGAACAATAATTAAGCATAGAAGTTAGACATAAGATCTCAATATCACTGAACAGTGGATAGTACCAAATTACAGATGCATATTAAGTCATTAGTTCTTTGAAACAATGACGGTTTTTTGAAACCTGCCAAGTGACAGCAGTCCCATCTACTGGCCAGAACAAGTAGTGTTCAACAGCTGGCTGTAAATGCATGGGGTTTAAAACCTAGCTGACCGTCATTTCTGCAGTGAACTGAATGAACATGCAAGCAGTAATCTACCACAGCCAGAGCCCATTGCTTTTCAGTTCAAACAGTCAAAGAAAACATTACATTTCTGAAGTAAAATGAGTGAATCTTCAAAAAAGATCATAGGCTTGGGGCAATACATCAGGGGCTTAAGCCCCCGAATCTTCCACCTCGCAACGCCCCTGCTCATGCAGTCCCTCAAAAAGCAGCGAAAGTTGGATATTGGGCAGAGAGGGGACCAGCATCAGCTTTGTGAAAGAAAGCAAGCCAAGAGTGAAGCGTCTTTAGTTTCAAACGCTCGCACTGAACGCAGTCAGTCTCAACGAGCGCTGCTTCTGTTTGGGCTCAGCCCAGGCAGATAAAACAGTGCTTGTGCCTGTCAGAAAGAGGGATAAATCACTCACATGGAGGGAAACATTTGTGAAATTCCATTTTGAAAAAGAAGCATTAAGAAACCGCTTCTTTTAGGTTCTTTAGCTAGAAAGAAACACACACAATGTTTACAGTTGCAATAAACGGAAGTGTAAATGATACGATGATCGTCGTATGTATAACGGTGAAGAAAAAAATCCACTCGCTGTTCAGGTGTGCAGTTCAAGACAATGAATAAGTTAGGCTTGCAGAGCACAAGAGATGTAATCACAACCCTGAAAAGGAACATTCTGATGAAATGGCATTGTGCTCTGGTTGACGCACGCATAAGAGGCCAAACGCAAATGCCAATAAGATTGCCGTGATTTAACTTTTGGGAGGAGTTCCCATTGCATCAGCTACTAAAGTAACTGACTTGAAAGGGTATCTTCATCTATCCATTGTCATTTATACATCATGCAGTAATTACTCTAATTAAATCTCACAACTTTCATTTCGAGTTAGATACGAGGAAAAAAATGACTTGCTGTCCAGTACGTTTTTTTACTCACTACAAAGAACCGGCTAATAAAAGTCATTCATTCAGAAGGTAGCTTCTGTATGTTTTCAGAAGAATCAGAATCAGAATGAGCTTTATTGCCAAATAAATTATTTGTGATGTAGATTCAAAAGAACCAACTCTTAAGAGTCATTTGTTCAGGAATCTGGCTACACTGGTCACGCTGTATGTTTCATGCTGTAGATTCAAAAGAACCGGCTCATAGGAGTCTTTCGTTCGGGAACCAGACCAGAACCAGAACCAGAACCTGTTCTAGATATGGACTGGCTCTTGGTTCCCAACCCTACTGTCGACAAGCTAGCAACTTGAATAATAACACGTTCAGTCTAATGGCACAGAAATCTGAAGGTAACTCTATTGTCCCCTTGAGTACTGAGGTGTGATAACATCATAGTAATGTTTGTACAGGACCGCACACTCACAATGCATTGACCAAGAATTTGTGCCAGCATACTTCATTAAGTACTTTCCTGGCCTAATTCATGAAACCGGCTCCTCTTTTTTCCTCTTACTTGGACTGTGTCTGCTTTGTGATGTTCTTTATGGTGTGTCCCTCTTTCCCAATGATGGCTCCCACAAACTGTGTGGGTACTAGGATTCTTAGAGGCAGCTCATGCTGACGCTGTCTGGGCCCCTGGAACCCTCCCATGGCCCCTGGTTGACCAAACTCCTGCTCCCGGCTTCCCATCCCCATTTTGGATGCCCCTCGCAGGACCTGGGGTCTTCCACCCCCGTCCCTTCCTGCCTCCTCGTCCAGTATGTACGACAGCCTGAAGGAGTGATTCTCAAAACTGTGGCCTGTCAGATTCTCAATGGCCCTACAGGAAGAAGAGGGAGAGAGAGAGCACAGAGATAAAGGATAACAATTATGGAAACAACCAATACAATGTACACTTTACAAACAGAGACTGTAAGGAGTACCACAACATAAAGAAATGGATTACAAATATGGCAGCTATAGATGGATAGATGGAAGAGAGGATGGATAAATAAATGCATGGTTAGACAGAAACTGATCTCTTACTCTCTAGCTTTCATTCATGTGTAACATTACCCACAGCCGTTTCTGTGTCACTACTAACTGCAAAGAACGACTCCAACAAAGTGATTTAGTACTCACCAACACTGATTTATCTTATTCTATAATCTGTTTACACCTTTTCTTTCTGATTTCCACAATCATATTCATGATCAAATATTTGTATTTCTTGCATTTGCAAACACAAACACATTTATTAACATTAGATATCTGAATGGGGATAAGAAAACTTTTTCCAACTACGTTCTAAATACCTAAATGCATTCTCCAACTGAGGATGACCCTGAATGCCCCAAAAGGGAGCTAAATCAGACAAAAAGTCCCTTTGTATAACCTATGTATGTACACACATACACACCCTGTCTGTTGTTGTGATGGCCACCTCGCTACAGATGCCAGTACAATTACTGAGCGCCGGCCTGTCGCCTAATGACAGGGAATAGTCAATCAGACAACTCATAGCACACACATATCAAACATCGGGACAGACATCCCTGAGATTAAAGCACCAAAAATAAGATCCCTGGAGACCAGAAACCATCCAAACACCTAAACACTTCTTTTGCCACACACATACATGTACACACTCAGATAGTTAAACCAAGGCATGCACTCCAAACAGTCATAACCACTTTCCACAATTCAGTGCCACCTAAAACTCTGTTGACTGTTTGTTTGATTGATCCCATGTGACTATTACTTCCATTTAAATACAAACATATCCTATTATGTTAACCCAACCTATTATTTACATTATCCAGTGGTGAGAAAATTCCCACACTGACTGATGTGTATCTAATACTGATATCTAAATGAGTTAGCAGGACCTTCTGATGAGTAAGAGAAAGTAGATTTGTGGCTTAAAGGGTTGTTTAAAAGTGTTTGTGTATGTGTGTGTTAGCCATATGAGAAAAAGTTCAAGATAGGGTTAAACACCAGCTGGAAAGACCTGGTGCCTCGCCCATTACACGCACACATTTACAGAGGACTTTTATCAGCTGCAAAGAACACAGATACTATTGTTGAAGGCCAAGTGTTCAGTCAGAGCAAACAATTCTCAGCATCTATCTATCAGCTGATGTCAATTCATTCAAAATCACAGAAGCTAATGCTACAAATACGACATCAAATATGTGAAGTGCTGTTCACAATCCTGGGAGTGGATGGAGTAGGGGCTGGTTAGTTAGGACTCACAGTTTTACATCTTCCTCTTTCTAAATTAAAAGGTGCCAAATAACTACATGACAAAAACGTGAAAGATCTGGTCTTAAACCCTGTCTACACAAGTGATGAGGGGATGCGGCACACTGCAATAGCTTAAGACTGTCTACACTGAAAGCATCAAAGTGAACATTGAAAATTACATGCAGCTAACACGGACCAATCAGCTTTGAGCTCAAGCCTAGACTTGAGTAGCGGTTCAGTGAGTGAATGATGTATCCTACTTTATTTTCAATGGAAATCAATTGTATAAAAATCAACATATAATATAATTATTATGATGATGTTATTATTGCTAGAACTGTGTATTTATGTAACACCACCAGTTTACATTAACAGAACAGATGTTATTTAATTATATAACAAATACATTTTTGGTAAAATGTTCACACACTTGATGTTTGGCAAGAAAATCATTTCATTTCAGCCAGATGTTAGCAGAACATCAGAAGTAGAACAAGGTGTCTGTTCACTAAAGGCACACTGCAATGCTTCCTGTGTAGAAAGCATCATTGATTATCATGGGAGCAGTTTGCTTCAACGCACCATTTGTGTCCTCTGTAGACAGGGTGTGAGTCTTTCCATTGGTAGGTCAGTTGCTACACGATTTTGTTTTTGTGATTAACAGTTTTTATTGATTCACACAACTGACAAAGAAAAGCAGAACATATATTCACAGAATCAACATTTAACCCCCATTATTCCTTTTCCCCCTCCCAATCCCCAACCCCACCCTGACCCTCAACAAATATCCCTGTTTTCACACTTGAATATACACACAAAATAATAATAATAAAAAAATAAAAATGATCACACACATTTAAAACTCCACTTATCTCTCTACTGCCCCTCCCCAAGAGCCCTCCAAGAAGGCCAGGTAGCTGCCCTATTTTTTTATTAAATGAATCTAACTTGCCTAGCATTCTACATGACATTTCCTTGAATACCCAATATTTTTATATATTTATCCCCTATATTAATGACCGCCTCATCGCCTAAAATACAGAGCTGGGGCAAAATGAAATTTGAGTACCCAATACGTCACACATAAAACTCTGAACCCTCAACCAAAATTATTGGATCTTAACACACCACCAAAAAACATGGGTTGTGTTTCCTCTTCTGATTGGCATCGCCAGCATGTGGGTGTGTCTTTCTGACCAAGCCTATACAATCTAGAGGGGGTCCAACAGAATCGATGTAAAATCATAAATTGCATAAATTGCACCCTTGCATCTCTAGATGTAGACTTGACATTTTTTAGAATCCTAGCCCACACTTCCTCCTCCAATACCAAGTTTAGATCTTTCGCCCATAATCTCTTGAGAGAAGCTGAAGCTCCGTCCCCCAGACTCTGAATTAGCAGGGAGTAATACACCGATGCCTCATGACCTTTTCCAAAGCAGTAATCACCACTCCCAGAGTATCTGCCGCTTTAGGGGTGTGTATGCTACTCCCAAAAATAGTACAGAGCAGGTGGCACAGCTGTAAATACCTAAAGAACTGAGACCTGGGAATCCCACAATGATGAACCATATTTTCAAAGGATCTCAACACTCCACTCTCAAATAGGTCACTGAGCGTATTAACCTCCCTCTCAATCCACTCTGACCAGCAGAAAGAGGACTTATTACTACTTCATTTTGGGTTCAGCCATATGCTCGAGGCTACATTTAAATAAATGTCCGAATTAAACACTCTGGACACTTTTGTCCATACCGAGTGCAAATGCAATATAACGGGGTGTAAATTAACTTCTCCAGTTAGTTTGATAGAAAGGCTTTGCAATGGTGAAATAGAGGCAAGAACTTCCTGTTCAATACAAAACCAGGGAGGGGCTCTCTCAGGTGGAAGTGACCAATGAGCCAAATGTCTGAGACCAAATGCATAATAATAAAACAAAATCTTGGTCAGGCCTAGTCCACCTTTGTCAATCGGCTTATACAATTTACTGAAATGTAATCTGGAACGTTTACCTTCCCAAATGAAGGACTTCGCTATGCTATCAAATTACTTGAAATAAGAGAGGGGGACATCTATAGGGAGAGACTGTAGCAGGTAGTTGAATTTTGGAATACAATTTATTTTAATAACATTAACCTTTCCAATCATAGATAAATGTAATGAAGCCCACCTGCTCACATCGCTCGAAATCCTTTTTATTAAAGGGTCAAAATTAACTCTAACTAAAATCACACAAATTTGCTGGGAATAAAATACCCAAATACTTAGTGCCCTGTTAGGCCACTGGAAGGCGCCCGGCTGAAAAGCCATTACTGGGCAGTACAATGTCAGATCCAAAGCTTCGGATTAGACCAATTAACTCTGTATCCTGAGAAGTTAGAAAAGGAATTAATAATTCTGTGGAGGCAAGGCACAGATCTAGTGGGGTCGGAGATGAATAATAAAATATAATCTGCATAAAGGCTTATGCGCCACACCTCCCACCATCACCCCGGAAAATCATCCTCCTTTCTCATCGTGGCTGCTAATGGTTCCAGGGCAAGACAGAACAATAATGGGGAAAGAGGGCAACCCTGCCAGAGTAAAATAATCTGAAATGAATCAATTTGTTTGTACCGCTGCTACCGGGAGTCTATAAGGTAACTTAATCCATCCAATAAAAGTATTCCCGAACCCGTACATTTCCAAAATCTTAAAAAGAAAATCCCATTCAACCATATCAAATGCCTTTTCGGTGTCAAGTGAGATGGGAGCGACCGGGGTCTGATCATTCGCCACTGACCACATGATACTGATGAAACACCTAATGTTATCAGAAGAGTTATGGCCCTGAATACACACCACCTGATCTATATGTATAAGAGATGTCATAACTTTATTAATTGGTTAGCCAAAATGTTTTACAACATTTTAACGTCTAGCTGGATCAGGGAAATTGGACGGAAACTCTTACACTCACTTGGATCTTTGTCCTTTTTAAGAATCAGACTGATCTGGGCTTGTGTCATGGTTGGCAGAAGCTTTTCATTCTTTAATGATTCCGTATAATCTTCTAGCAAGAGTGGAGCCAGTTCTGTAGCATAAGATCTAAAAAAATTCAGCGGCAAAGCCGTCTGGCCCCAGAGCCTTGCCTGTAGGCAAGGTCTTAATAACCTCACCAAGCTCCTCCAAGGTTATCTCAGAATCAAGAGAATTTCTTTTGCTCAGCTGACAGTTTAGGAAGTTCTAATCGTTCCACAAAATTTCTAATATATTCTGCAGTAGAAAAAGATGTGCAACTATAAAGATGAAGATAGAATTCTTTAAAAGCCTTATTAATATCAGTGGGCAAGGTAAATATTTCACAACTAGCAGGGGAATGGTAGAAAAAGACTCTCTCTGTTTTATATATTTAGCCAGTAGTTTTCCTGCTTTGTCCCCCGACTCAAAGTATGACTGTCTTGCCCTGAACAGCTAAAACTCCTCCTTCCGCAACAAAATAGTATTACATCTGTATTTCAATCAGGTAAATTCTCTGAGGCCATTAGACAACATTCGGCGCTTCAGCACTGCCTCGGCACTTTTAATATTCCCTTCCAATTCCACGAGTTCTTGTGCTTTGGATTTTTTGGTGAAAGCGGAATACTGTATAATCCAGCCCCTAAGAACCGTTTAAAGTGCCTCCCAAGCCATGCCCACAAAGGATACTGAGGACCAGTTGGTCTACATACAGACACGGATTTCAGCCTTTAGCATTTGTTGGAATTCAGGATTTTGCAAGAGGGATACATTAAGGTGCCAACTACATGATTTCCTTTTCTTCATATGTGGCAACATTTCTAAACACACCAGGATGTGATCTGAGACTAAAATGTTTCCAATTGGGCAATCAACGACAGATGATATGAGGGACTTAGATATATTTATAGTCCCTACCAGATGGGTTCAAAAGCCTCCAAATATCTGTACGACCAAGATTTTTACACATCCTGTGAAGCGTCAATGTTGCTCTAGGGGCTTGCACACTTTTGCTTCACTATGATCAAGGACTGAGTCTATCAAAAGATTAAAGTCTCCTCCCAATATTATATCATGAGGGGTGCCAGCGGCTTGCAACATTCCTTCAAGATCTATAAAAAAAAGCCCTGATCATCGACGTTCGGTGCATAAATATTAGCCAAAATAAGACTTTGTCCCTGAATTTCGGCTAAAACAATAATGACTCTTGCTAATTTATCTTTACACTGTTTGAGACATTTGAATTGTAGATGTTTACTTATCAGTGTAATGACTCCCCTGCTCTTACTCGAGCCAGCACTATAAAAAAAAAAAAAGCCCACCCCATATCTTTCCAAATTCTTCAGCTTCCTGCGGAGAAAGGTGAGTTTCTTGGAGAAACGCTATATCATATTTCTTATAGTTAAGAAGAGAAATAACCTTCCTTCTTTTTATGGGGTGCCCCAACCCATTCACATTCCACGTGGAGAGAGACAATCCACTCATATTAACATTTGACATTTACACTAACGGTCAAAAGTTTTGAAACACTTACTCATTCTTTATTAAAAAATTTTTTTTCACATTTTAGAATAATAGTAAAGTCATCAAAACTATGGAATAACATAAATGGATCTATGGAAATTATGTTGTGATGTCCCAATGCAAGAAAACTGAAATATCCAATGAAAAAATGCTTTTAGGATAAATAAGCCGCAGGCCAGATTAAACCATGTGGAAGGCTGGATCTGACAAGTGGGCCATCATTTGCCCATGTCTGTTCTAGATCTACCTCAACACAGATTGTTTTAACTTTTTAGGAGGTTGAGTTGTCAAGCTTTATGTCCAATTCCTTTCTTAGCATCTTGTTGAGCTCCATAGAGTATGTGGGATCTGTGTAAGAGGGGCTACTCTAGTTTTACCTACCATGAAGGTTACAGTACATGTACAGTGTCTTTGGCTGTGGTCTAAAGGTGTGTTCAAAATGCTCTCCTTGCTGATGCTCGTATCAATACAGCTGTGTCTATATCGATATTATGCAGCACTTTAAAAGTTTGCGTCTATCGCGCAACGCAAACTGTCTTTAAGCAGGGGCGTTGCTCATGCCCCAGAAAAGTTCTGCTGTACCCCAGTAAAAATGTTCCTGATAAATCCTTGTCTGACGATAGCAATTACCATATACAGATCTGGGAAATATGCTTTCCTGTTCATTGGACTTGATCATTTACATAATTTAAATAATTTAAAACACAAAGACTAATTGTGACATTCGTTGAAGTGAACACTTCCTTAGCAGCAATTTATCCAATCATCCTCTGCGAAACTAAACATGAGGGGAGGAAGGATCGAAAATAGTTACCAAGCTAACGCTTGCTAATGTGTTAATGAGTGTTTTGAATTATTGTATTTTTTATGAATATATTAATAAATTAAGTTTAAACAATGTAACAACAAGCACTCCAAGGTAATGCAGCTGTGCAAAGACGGCACTCTGAAGTGACGCGTGAGTGAGTAAGGACATGCCATTTTACAAAAATATCTTGCTTCGAATCCTCTGTCCTCATTTCCTTTTCTTGCCTTTCTAGTTTCTTAAGAGGGTGGAGCTAGGATACAAGGAAAGGAAGCAAGGTAGCCTTTAGCCTCCTCGTTAGTGCGCCCGCCTCCCATGCCAGCTGACACCTGTTCGAATCTCACTCGGAGTGAGTCGAGCAGGACCGGTTATAAATGCACAATTTCAGACATGAGAAGCACCCGATGTAATTTCTTGCTGCGCCTCCGCAGCACCTGCAGTTTCAGGGCAGAAGTGCTAGTGCTGCAGTCCCTGGGCAGAAGTTGGGGCAGAGCTAAATTATTATGTCACCGCAGCAAGTTGCTGGCCAGCAGCATTCGAGGATGGATGTTTACGTGGCAAAAAAGTTAGTTTGTTTGGTGAAGTTGTTTACTCACTAACTGCTTGGATTGTTTTCTGTTAATGTTGTGGATGCTTATACTTGCTGTCATGCTTTAATTAATCGAATATTCCAGGGCGATATTGTGCTTACCATTTGGATTGGCGAGGTGTATAGTACAGAGGTTTGCTGGTAAAACTGTAACATATTTCTTTTAATGCCCTAGATATATTCAGAACCACCATTCATTACCCAGTAACAGCAATATACACGTTTTTGCTCAAATGGTGTGTTTAAATGATACTGGACATATTAACAAAGTTCTCCATGAATGTATGCTCATCTCAAGCTGTTTGTATGTACCGATTATATTTGTAGCACAGTATTTCACTATTATACAGATTTACTCATTTAGCCTGTTATTTAATTGTTTATGGAGCTGTCGACCATCTCTCCATTATGTCTTTACTGCCAAAAAAATGAAATTTTTAAGAAGAAATGACTTGGATCCTCACAATATTTGTTATCACTGCATATTATTTTGTGTTTAATAAAGTATATTGCATCCCCATCGTTACTGAATCCTCATTCTTTGTGTTTTTACAGAAACATTTTATTGTAGCCTGCTATTTTACCAATGTTAACTTGCATTGTCTGATGAGGCTGAAAAATATAATATAAAAATATTTAAGGGTCTTGCATTAAACTCATATCAGCCATTTCAAGTGTCTCACCTCTTAAATTTAGGCTATTTTCATTGGTACGACCTGCCCAGAGACTGCTTTTTAATATTAATACATGGTGTATAAAACACTTGAATAACAGTGTTACAAGATATACAAAAGGGTTGATGATAAACAATCTTAGTATAACGTACTGGATTAAATTCTAACGTGAAAATAGCATGTCATAGCTCCGCCCTGAGACTGCTGCCCTGGAGGTTCTGGCCTCAAACTGCTGGTGCTACAAGGCCAGTGAAAGCTATTTGACGTAATTTTGTCATTTAGGGGGCTACTAGCTAGATAGTTTGCTCACTAAAACACTAGATTTTAGCTTGTTAGGTTTTTTAAATACTACATCAGTTGCTCTGTTTGCTAGGAGTGACCAGTACAAGCTTAATGCATTTTTATTTATCCAGATGGATATATGAACACTTTTAGTTTCACATTGTGGACGAGGGAGAGAAGAGCAGCAGTCAGTCAGGTGAGGATGAGCAAACAGCAGGGAAGGGAACAGAGGCTGTCTCCCATAAACTCTGGATGGTCCGCATTTAGTTTAATTTACCCTTAAATGCATCTTTAGAGAACAGATCAAAATGTAACTCCTTTTTCACTGTACATCTTGTCATTACAGTCTCTAGGCACACTTACGATTTCAAGCTCGATTACATTTCCTATCACTTGATGCATGGGCAGAGCACTAGATGGCGCT
This sequence comes from Myxocyprinus asiaticus, assembly GCF_019703515.2. Lineage (NCBI taxonomy): Eukaryota > Metazoa > Chordata > Actinopteri > Cypriniformes > Catostomidae > Myxocyprinus > Myxocyprinus asiaticus. The sequence continues at coordinate 25,497,487 of NC_059350.1, read as the reverse complement.
ATAGGAAGTGTAAACAAGCTTGAAAACATGATCGCCAAGGTGACTGCTGTCAAGATGTACAGTGAAAAAGGAGATATATTTTGGTATGTTCTCACCTAAAACCGACTGGATCGCTTCAGAAGACATTGATTAAACCACTGGAGTTGGAAGAATTATTTCTGTGTTGACTTTGTCTCCTTTTTGGAGCTTCAAAAGCGTGATCACCATTCACTTGCATTGTATGGACCAGCAGAGCTGAGATATCCTTCTAAAAATCTTCACTTGTGTTCAGCAGAAGAAAAAAGGTCATACACATCTGGGATGGCATGTAAATGATGAGAGAATTTTCATTTTTGGGTGACTTAACCTTTTAAGTCAATAAATGAGTAATTTGGTACAGTATTTTATGCTGAGTCATTAAAGACTTTATTGTAAAAAAGACTCTGTTGATAAATAGGTTTATAGTGCATAGTTTATAGTTTTCCGCTGAGAGATATGCTGACCACCTCATCTCTATTCTCATTCTGGCTTCACGGCACACATGGCTCAAAATCCCAGTGTATAAAGTGTAACCTGAAGACACAGGCTGTGTACGTCCGGAGGCTGTTTAAAGAGGTAGGATGAAAATAAGGTGCTAACAGTTCTGAGACCAGTTTCCTTAAGAGTTCCATTCATCCAAAAACGCTGTTGGTTAAATCATTAACTGATTAGGCAGCAAGGTAGCTGCCTATATTTTATGATGACGCCACAGTTTGAGTAAACAGCCCTAACAAAAGTATAGCTCAGATCCCAGTGTCCTATGATCCTGGCGTCCATCGTGCTTTCAAACAATGTCAATGAAGAAAAATGGTCGGGCTCAAATCTAGTATCGACCATTTCTCTACATTGACATTGTTTGCAAGCACAATGGATGCCAGGATCAGAGGACACCAGGATCTGAGCTACACTTTTGTAAGGGAAAATATGGGATATTTGGGCCCGATACGATAACGATTTTAGAGTTGAGAAAATTCAACGATTACCGATATGGTGGCCGATATAGTTAATTTTTGAGCTGGAATGAAAACAAACCTTTTCTATGTGGATTGTGCACCCAGAAGGCTGCTTTCTTAAAGAAATATTTTTATCAAAGAATATTTTACATTATACATTGTCAACAAATTCTAGAAATGAACACTGAGAAAATAAAGAATAAATAAAAATACAATAAATAACTAAATAAACATCAGTAATGTATGTTCAGTATCAGTTAGTTGCTGACCATTTAAATAAAGAATACATTAAAATTATAGCTAAATAAAAATCAGTACTGTATGTTTAGTATCAGTCAATGGCTGACCATTTAAATAAAGAATAAATAAAAATAAAATAAATAGCTAAATAAACATCAGTATTGTTTAGTATCAGTCAAATGCTGACCATTTAAATAAAGAATAAATACAAATAAAATAAATAGCTAAATAAATATCAGTATTGTTTAGTATCAGTCAAATGCTGACCATTTAAATAAAAAATAAATACAAATAAAATAAATTGCTAAATAAACAACAGTACTGTTCAGTATCAGTCAGTTGCTGACCATTTAAATAAAGAATAAATAAAAATAAAATAAATTGCTAAATAAACATCAGTAGTACTGTTTAGTATCAGTCAAATGCTGACTATTTTAATACTGCCAGTATTATAAGTGGCAGGTTGTAAAACAAGAAGCATTTACACCGGCCGAGTCAAGAGATAAACAGCGGCAGCAGTGTTACATTGTATTCTGCTATACAAGTTCAGGGGAAACTTTCAACGGTGGAAAACCAGACTTTTAAATATTACATTTTGTAAATGTAATGACTGGAATTGTTTGGTTGAAGGGGGTACCAAATCCTGAACAAAACAGTTTGGTGAATACATGTTTACACACTAGCTTCCACTCAGTTAACAAGGTATGAAAGTAGCTACGTGGTTAGCTAGTTAGTTATAAGCTCGTTGTCATGGAGAGTAAAAGATGGACGTTGTATATTTACTTAAGCATTGCGCCTCACAACTAGGTAACAACGTAGCATGAAATCAACACTCAACAGACACAGTCCACCACCGCACCTCCTGAGCTGCAAAAAGATGCTCTGATGCTTGCCTTCCAATCTGCTACATTACTGACTGCACTGACAAACTCATAGCAAATAGATGTGATAAACATGAGTGACATGGTTGTCAGGGACAGGGTTAACGTTATAGTAGTTATATTGAAAAGGGAAAATTATGGGGTCATTGTTTATTCACTTTCCAGTATGTATTTAACTAACTAGTTAGCAACTTACCGCAAAACACCACTTAAATCCACACTGTCTGCAGAACCACCGTCGGAGTCGGAGCACGCTCTGCTGGACAAACTAATTTATAAAAACCAATTCTAAATCACCCCAAGCATTGTTTTCTTCATTATATGTTCTGAAAAGAAGTTTTCATATCTGTGCATATCGGAAAACATATACGGCAATACGATATATCAAAAATTGGTCGGGCACTACACTAGATGACGTCACTACAGGAATAACGTTTGTGCCTGCAAATTATCCCCGGGTGTGCCATTCCTCTTAAGAGTTCTCATCTAGAAAGTTACTAAGGGTACTCTTAAGGAAACTGGTCTCAGAACAGTTTCATGTATCGCAATTCTGATTTTACTTCAATTAATTGTGCAACCCTACTGGATACATGTATGTACATGCTCCTTGTAAACTGGATTTACATGCATGTATTTGAGTGGAACATACGAGCAATTATTACTTGTAAACACCTTTTTTATTAAACAAGACTGAAGAAGCCGTTCTTACAGTATTTAAAAAGTGCACATCTACAAGACTCACTATCAATCACCAGTGATTGTAACAGGGTGACATAACAGCATTTGCAGGCCAAATGCCTTCACCAGCCATAAGATCACTAGGCTACATCACCTCCACTTACAAGGTCAGATGAGTGTCCGTTGCTGTTCACACTTCAAGCCATAGTACACACCATCCTTTTCCAAACACACACATTAATGAATACACACAATATTTCCAAACACACATATTACAGAACCGCATAAGCAAAGCCTCATTCAAGTCTGCTTAATTAATTTCTGTTCATTCTATTTATATAAGCAAATGTGTCAGCAAAATATCAGTGAAATGTAAGTATAATAAAAACACGAGCCATTTTCTACAGTAAAAAATATCATCATTGCCCAAATATAGCTCGTCTCTCAAAAAACACCGTTACCAATTACTTCCCTGACAAGAATGACCGGTTTCTTAGCTTACAAATATTTATTATGAATGCCTTTAAACTGAGATAAGCTGTTTAAAATGTTAAGAGAGCAAGTTATTTACCTTATTGTGTTCAGTACACACTTTTGTCCTGATGGATACACACATCAACTTTGCTAACTGAACGCTATGCTAGTGCTGCCACAATGATCACCTTCACACAACATCCTGCTCTTCCAGTTCTGCAGACAAGCTGAGATTATCATCAGACTTAACTATTTTATATATACATCAGTGACACACCTACTGACAAAGCAAAAACAAGAGACAGAGAGAAAGAGTGAGAAGATACACTCACAGAATGAAACAATGTGACAACTTAGACACTACCTCTGACAGGGTGAAAGGGACACCAAAGTGCCATGACAATTGTTCCACCAGCCACGTCGTTTGGGCGTCACCGATCAACGTTATTTATGTAATAGAGGTTTCAGGGCCAGACAGGTGCCAAGTAGGTTCTCCACCCATTTGTTTGTAAGAAGCCAGGAAAAACTTCTATTGTATTTATTGTAAAGAGTCATAGTGAATTTGTAAGGCTAACCAGAAGAACCAACCATTAACAAAATACAGTATGAAAATTGCAGGGCCATGAACAGAGAAAAAGAGGCAAGACAGCAACTTTATTGAAACTCTTCAGAAATTTTTATAAGTTTAAACATTTATATGGAATGTGTAAGGCTGCACATGAAACACCACATATGATTTTTAATGCTAATCTAAAGACATCAAGACAAGGCCAACTAAAATTGCTCAAGTTTCGAATGGGTTCATTCTAAGATTGCCAACAACAAAAAAACACCCCAAACCAGTTTGCTTGGTGGCTTTAACTCTGGTGATCTTGGCCTGAGGCTCTAAATGAACAGCAGGCAGATAGTTAAACAGCCCCTAATCTTCTATCTTCAACAAATCAGTAATAACAGATAGCAGGGTTAGTAATTTCTACTCCTGGAGAACAACATTCCTGCAGAGATTACGATGAGTTCCATTCAACTCAGAAAGTCAGAATTTCCAGCTACCTACATGGAAAATTGCAATGGAATGCCATTTGACTACCAATTTGGAAACTTGTGGGGAAATCTAGAACTCTGATTTCAACAAGATGAAGGTGTGTGAATTCATGCAAACATGTCGGCACCCATGGAAATTTACACAGATAATGTTAAAAAATACACTTTCATCAAAATTAAATGCATCAATAAGTCAAAATTTCTACATTTGATGATCAGAAAACTTGTTTAGAAAACATTTGCAGAAACAGGTGCTTAAAATTTGGTTCATATTCTGTCTTTTAATAATTATACACCAGTAGAACAAATGCTGTTATTGCATAGAATCGTTCATCATTTTGGTTGCTAGGAGATGTTTCTGTCAACAATCGAACACCTGCTAAGCTAAGAGGAGCATTTCCGTTTAGTTTCCTTATACGCCATCTTTCGAGCATCAGGCAATGGAATGCCTTTATGGGCAGAGATCGGAGATATCAAGTAGGAATATCTCACATCCGACTTTGAATGGAACGCAGCAATAGTTTCAACCTTGCTCCAACAAGGCTGTAATTTCAAGTAAACCCAAAGACCTTAGCTGCATCCAATTCACATACTGTCAGATTATGTTCTGCCTTTGATAAAGAAAGTATTTCTCGGCTGGTAAAAAGGTATGTTCTTTAGTTATGCAGGTAAAGGACTTTTGAAATGAGGAGGCAGAGTGCCATTTAGTTTTTTTGTCCAGTGTAAATTCAGTTAATTAGTTCTATTAGACATTTACATAGCTTTAAGGTTAAACCATACAAATATGAAATCTGATATATCACAACATATGATATAAAAAGAGTAGGCCTATATAAAAATATATGATCACATATATATTCAAAATAAAAGTCACATACTTGCATCTATATGCAACAACATACACGTATTTCTAAATACTAAAAAGTAGCTTATTTATAACATATTTTTTCCTAAATCAGAGTTTAATGTGAAATAGCTATGTAGCCTACATATATGCTCAAATATATGAACTAGCATATTTTCCAGAATATAAATTGCATTTTTTTTTCATCATTAGAAAGGTCCTGCGATTTAGAGTCCAAAATGGCTTATTTACGTAACTGATGTCGGTCACTCAAACACACAAACACCAAAACACATATGCGTACACACAAACAAATAAAACCAACAGTCATAGAGGAGATGGTAGTATAGTTTTGAAGTAAATTCAGAGTATTCTGCCTTTAAGAAGTACTTTCTACAACCAGTTTAAATATTCTGTCCCTTCATAACATTATTGTTCTAACAAACTCTAGACTCATGAAATCAAAGACCATTTGAAAATAATAATAAAAAAGCCTCTATATGGCCAAGTGTGATCATTAAACAGCAGAAAGATGTAATTTTATGAAATAATATAGAGTCACATGCGCTGTGCACCACAGTATGAATAAGAGGCACCTCTCTGCCCTGTCATCTCCTTCACACACACACACAGGCATGCACACGAACACACACACACACACACACACACACACACACAGTCACGCACACGAACACACCCACAAACGCTACACACACTACTAATGCTTGATTTTTATGCAGTGTCCAATAGTATCCATCTGCAGAGCCACAGATCAGTGTGTTGAGTGTATAAACGACTGTGAACTCTATAATGAACTCTTTCTCATTGCAGCTCTGAGATTTTAGCTCGAGAGTCGCAGGAAGCTTGATAAAACGAACTCTTCACAAACAGGAAGAACTTCAAACATCTTTCAAAATAAAAGTCCTGCTGAAACGAGAGCTCTGTTCAACTGACTGCATGAAATTATGACAGAAAAATATTACTACTGTTTAAAAGTGTAATATTCAAAGCAGTCGCAATAATACTCATAGGGTTTCTCCCCTTTTCATCCAAATTTGGCATGCCCAATTCCAAATGCTCTCTAAGTCCTTGTGGTGGCGTAGTGACTCACCTCAATCCAGGTGGCGGAGGATGAATCTCAGTTGCCTCCACATCTGAGACAGTCAATCCGCGCATCTTATCACGTGGCTTGTGGAGCCAGACCTAGACGCGTTACCGCGGAGACCTAGCGCGTGTGGAGGCTCACCCTATTCTCCACGGCATCCACACACAATGCACCACATGCACCACCGAGAGCGAGAACCCCATTATGGCGACCACGACGAGATTAACCCAACGTGACTCTACCCACCCTAGCAACCGGGCCAATCAGTTGCTTAGGAAGCCTGAATGGAGTCACTCAGCATGCCCTGGATTCGAACTTGCAAATCCAGGTGTGGTAGTCAGCGTCTTTTAATTGTTGAGCTACCCAGGCCCCCACAATAATATAATATGAAATGGTTATATTATTAGATTATTATCTGTAAGCAATATCACATAAGCAAGTGTACTGAATATCAGCATGCTGTGATTCAGCCATGGCAGCATTTTGCCTTATGTAATCAATTTCATTTGTTTTCAAATTGTTTTCATTTAATGTTTTCATTAATACTGTAAAGCTCTGTTGTGCATCTTTTTTTTTTAACCAAAAATAATATTTATATATATTGTTGAAAAGTACTATATTTTCATTTGATTAAAGCTGTACAGCATGTATTTGATTAAACACAATTTGATCATAACATTTAATTAGAACATTTAATTTGGAATCCAGAAAACAGAAAAGGCATAATCTGTATCTATAAGACTTTATGCAGGTCTTTTAGACAAGTAATTTTCTGTGTAATTTGCAGTATTTCAATATTGTAAACAATGCAATATTGATCAGGTGCGACTTATATTCAGGATGGACTTTTTGCATAAAATTTGTTATTTACATTTTTAAAAATGTTCATTGCTAAACATCAGATTTCTTATGGGAAGGCACATGAAATACCCTTTATTTTACACTGTTAATAAGCATACTTTATATATTTTTGTATATACATATTAACAGACTATTTATTAAATCAAATCAAAGACTCATCACGTTTTATAATTATTTTTACATTGCTTCAAAAATAATACCTACAATTATACAGCAACAAGCATATTTCATGTACTACATTTAATTTGTTCGTCTATAATTTTTTATAGTCACCTTATTTTTTTAAACATTAGTAATCTACTCCTTGGTAAACATTGTGGGTGTCATAATGGCAACTTACTGGCATTTCATGTCATTTCAAGTTAATTTTGATTTGGACATGACCAAAAGTGGTGTTGTCCCCATCTGTTTATTGTTTCTTTGTAAATTATCTCTCCATTTCCATTAGCTCGTCTCATTCAGCTGTGATTCCAAGAGCATGAGAGGTGGGCACTATAGCATTAACTGACTGACAGCGTATTGAGCGAAGCAGCACTAATTGTAGTGTTAATACAAACTGCCTAAGGTTTAATGAATACTGTGTATTCAGACATACTACTCAACAAACTCGACATACTGCATTTAGCTTACCATATATTAGGTAAGCATGCATATTCAGAGGCGGGCTTGATTAGTTGGTTTAGATGCATTTAATTAGAGCTGTAACTAAACACTGCAAGAAAGTGGCCCTACAGTAGCTGAAATGAGTAACCCTGGTAAAGAACCTGTTGTAACTCAATTTCAATTTCCAGCTCAATTTCACCTGTAGCCAGTTTTAGCCATTTTTGGGATATGTTTAAGGCTGTAGCCTGAGTCCCTGAAGTCACAGTGGCTCCCACCGGCTAGAGACACCTCTAAGCTGAATTAACCAGATTTCCCACTTCGTCTCTTAATCACTTAAGCACATAAGCATCCTAAGGATATGCAAGGAACCAGAGTCCAAAAAAGAGAGCTAGTGCATTATCCAAAGAAACGCAATGGGTCTTTAAGAAATAAAATATGGTATTATGAGTTACAGCATAGGAATGTCAGCTCTGTGGATAATGGTTGCTCTCAGGCAATGTGGCTGAAACACATACAGTAAGTCTCAGTCTTGGACTCATTTAGCAATTGAAATGAGATGTCCTGGAGATTGGATGGTCTCTTTAGCATAGCAGTAGGCATAATCTCCCTCAATACTTTGAAGTGTAGAAAAAATAGCCTCTCCAGCAACTGATGCCTCACCATAATCAGATCTATTTAGCCATCTTAATTAGCAGGAACAAATCTGGAGGTCTCAGTCATCATCAGCTCTAGTTAGTGTGGACAGGGTCAATTCTGTCCTCCTGCCAAACTCGGTCAGAGCTATTGCCAATGGGATCAAAGCAAAGACACTACTAACCCCTTAATACACTGAGTGATTCATGTGAACCTTTTCCCTCAGTTCATTATATGGGTCTATACTAATGAAGTCTGAATTAAATTGTCAGCATAACACTTTTAACCAACGCTTTAGTCGTATTTGCTTTAGATTCGCTTTAGAAATGTGGTCAGAAAAAAAACTTATTGAGCATGGGATTGCATCATATCCTGCAACATCTGGACAGACCAGGGACATATGGAAGGATCCTTTTTGTGGACTTCAGTTCGGCTTTCAACACCATTATCCCAGCTATTCTCCAGATTAAATTAAACCAACTCTCTGTTCCCACCTCTATCTGTCTGTGGATCACCAGCTTTCTGACGGACAGGCAGCAGCTAGTGAAGCTGGGGAAATTCACTTCCGGCACCTGTACAATCAGCACTGGGCCCCCCAGGGATGTGTGCTCTCCCCACTACTATTCTCCCTATACACCAACGACTGCACCGCCAAGGCCCCTCTGTCAAGCTCCTGAAGTTTGCAGACGACACTACTTTCTTCGGCCTCATCCAAGATGCCGATGAGTCTACATATCGAAGGGAGGTTGAACAGCTGGCTACCTGGTGCAGCCAAAACAACCTGGAGCTGAACACGCTTAAAACATTTGAGATGATTGTGGACTTCAGGAGAACACCCCAGCATTAACCCCCCATACGAAATTTAGAAAAGTCTTATATAAATATTAGAGTATGCAACTTTTTTTTTGGCCAGGCAGTGTATATCCTTTTCGTTTCATGACCCCTTAAGATTTCAATCATTTCTGCATTTCTCCAGGTTCCAGACTGGTGTGATGGCATTGTTGCTTCAAATTCAGTGTATGTGGTTTCAAATAGTATGATGAGGGTTGTCAACATGGTCTTAATTCTGAAAACCCTTCTGAGACCCTTGTTGTGCCTTCATAGAATGTGAATGAGCCAGAAACAGAATTCACTGCCTCACTTCACATTCCATAAGTACACCTGGTCATTTACTTACTACATTTGCATTCAACATGTGCTATTCTTACACAGCAGCATCCCGCTGCCCACAGTGGCTAATCCAGTAGCATTTCGCATACCTCAGTCAATTATTTATGAGCTGCATGGCATGTATTAACATTTAGATGCCTTCTACAGCAGATATTAGTGTTTGAGTGTTAACAGCATTAATTAGCATAGTTGACAAAGCGAGTACACATTATTTTACAAATGTGCTTACTCTAAAATGAATTAGCCCCAACCCTAGCATCAAATCTGTATTTCTGTGCACAAATGCCTGTGCTGCAGTGTGCAAGCATGTATAGATTCGTATCTGTCTTCATATCTCTCTCTATATATTCAGAATCATAAATCTTACGTGGATATTTATAATGCCTACATTAGGGCTGGGCAATGTATAAAATATTCACAATTGTGATTTGCACTTTTTATTTGGCCACCACATTAAAGAGCATTAGACTAAATTCACTTCAATCCTTCAAGTCTGCACAATTAATCAAAATAACATCAAGATCAAGATATGTTCATGTGATTATTAAACCACAAAAGGCTACGTCAAGCTTGAGGAAGTGTAATTGAGCTTCACATTACAATCGAGCCTCTGAGACTGCAGATGTCAAGATTTATATTGAAAAAGGAGTTACATTTTGGTCTGTTTCTCTCAAGATGTATAGATTACCTTTATGTCTGCCATTATGTCTTTTTTGGGAAAATGTGCCCATATGTCCATCAAATGATCTTTGGTTGTGTTTCGCAGATGAAAGAAAGTCATACAAGTTTGAAACAGCATAAATGAGAGTAATTGATGAGAGAATTTACATTTTTGGGTGAACTATTCCTTTTACACTGGTCAAAGATCCCCTGTGGGTGCTAGAATTTATGCTACAACTTTAAAGATGCTGTAAGTGATTTCAGCCATTCTACTTCCACGAGACTGAGCCGCTGAATTAGCCACTCCCCCTCTTTCTAAAACCTGACTCAAAAGATACCAAAATTAGCTTTATTGAGAGCAGAAATGGTTGTTAAAAACAACAGCTGCAAAATAGCACCCTCAACTGACAACTGTTATGAACAACATGGCATAAAATTGCATTTTGCCTCAATAATTCACTGCAACTACAATACTATGAAAATGTGCTAAATGATTGACAGGCAGAAAGTGTCATTGTCCACGGACCGCGGACACATTTTTGTTTGCCGTTTACAGAGTCTAGAGCTGTCACAGAGACCAGTGAGATATCTTTGGACACTTATTTCATGAATATCTTTCAGGGAGTAGGCAAATTATTTTGCATACCTTTCTATGAAAAAGAAAAAAGAAAAAAAAACACTTACAGCACCTTTAAATACCTTACGCTCCAACCCAAAATAATGCACAGTTAATTATATCCCAACAAATTTAAGATCTATGTGATACAAACAGGGTTGGGAGGGTTACTTTTAAAATGTATTCCACTACAGATTACAGAATACATGCTGTAAAATGTCATTTGTAACGTATTCCATAAGATTACTCAAGGTCAGTAACGTGATCTAAATACTTTGGATTACTTCTTCAGCACTGGTAGATTATTTCACTTGTTTTGTTTTTTTTCTCCCAATTTGGAATACCCAATTCCCAATGCGCTCTAAGTCCTCATGGTGCCGTAGTGACTTGCCTCAATCTGGGTGGCAGAGGACGAATCTCAGTTGCCTCCGCATCTGAGACAGTCAATCTGTGCATTTTATCACGTAGCTTGTTGAGCACATTACCGCGGAGACATAGCACGTGTGGAGGCTTCACGCTATTCTCTGTGGCATCCACGCACAACTCACCACGTGTGCCACCGAGAACCACATTATAGTGACCATGAGGAGGTTACCCCATGTGACTCTACCCCACCCCTAGCAACCAGGCCAATTTGGTTGCTTAGCAGACCTGGCTGGAGTCACTAAGCATGCCCTGGATTCGAACTCGTGACTCCAGGGGTGGTAGTCAGCATCTTTACTCGCTGAGCTACCCAGGCCCCACTTTTCAATTGTTTTGACTATAAAAACTCTGCCAGTATAGTAAGAAAAAATACATATGTTAAAAATGCATTCTCTGAAAAACCTAAATATCTTATGCAGTGTTAAAGCAAACTAATCTAGTTTTAAGGATTCTCATCAAGAATAAGATTTTTGTCCTAATGTGAAAGGTCTTACTAGAAAGAAAAAAATATAATCTAACATTTATTTCTTGATAAAAAAAATGCAACCGTGCTTGGTAACAAGTGCATGTAAAATGGCTAAAAAGAGCATTTTAGCTTAGCATAAAGATACATGTTCACATGACAATTTACACAAGGTTTATTTCTATTTCTACTGCTCCAAACTTACTTCAAACTAACTTCTCTGTCTGCTCATATGAATGTCACACATCAAACGCTCTTTTTATCGCATCATTTATATGGATAAATGTTTTCCAACTGAATAGACTAAATATTAAATGAAACAAATGACAATAAAATGCAAAGTAATCTCTTCAGTAATGAAAATACTTTTTGAATGTAACTGTATTCTGATTACCAATGATTTAAATTGTAACTGTTGTGGAATACAGTTACTAATATTTTGTATTTTAAATACGTAATCCCATTACATGTATTCCGTTATTCCCCAACCCTGGATACAAAAGAGGTTTAAGGACCATATGCCAAAAAGTTATAGGCACACTTAAACCTATACTCAAATAATCCTGCCTATAAATATGTTTACCTGGCCTCATCTTCTCATTGAAAACAAAAGTGAAGAGAGGAACTCTAAAACACATTTAGAAATTCTAAAACATAAATAGTCATTATTAACACATTGTCAGTATGGCAAAAGAGAACAACTGCTGGATACCTTTGTCCAACTTGGCGGTGATGGTCCCAGTGATCATGAAGACTCACAGCACAAGAAAGTTTTATAAAGTGTTGCTTTCTTAAAATGTTTACCCAACAACTGTAAAAGCAAAAATGAAGAACACTTTTTGTCTTTTCTGAATCAGTAAGCACTGCCTCTGAACCACAGCAGAGGGGGAACTGGGTTCTAAGATATTCATTACTACAGGTATCACAGATTCAGTCCAAAGTAACCACCGATTTAGTGCTACCAAACCAGACACCTAAATTCAAACTGAAACTTGATGGAATTCCACAATCTTGTGATGTCAGCACCCTTTGTTCCAGTCTCTTGATCTGTCAAAACCCACGAACAGAAACACTTCATGCATGGCCCATTCCCTCTCCAGGACACAACATGGCTGGAGTCTGAGCCAAGCAGCGCTTCACCAGAAGCGTCATCCTTTAATCTGAGGGGATTGGGATTATTAGACACAGACAAGGCCTCCACACACACCTATACTCAGCCGACTCCGATCCATCTACTTACTTCTAAAGGGGCTATAAAGAGACAATCCAGCACGTACACCAGACATAAACTATGTCCAGCACTTCCACATTGTGTCAAACACACACATTTGGTCCCCACAATGTAGGTTAAATCTAACCCACCCTCCAATACACACGCACGTGTTAAATATGTGCCATATTTAGCCACGAATCTGTGATTATTGTCCATAAATATATAACAGAATATGTCATTTGTCTGTCAGTTTGCCAGTATACTGTAGGTTGCACAGATGGATGCAAATAGAAATGAAATGACAATCCTCTGTAGTCATGTTTTAATAATATTGCATATACTGAAGATCTAACCTGACCATTAGATCACTGAGTATATCACATGATTCACAAGAGGCTGAAGCAACTCCATCACAACCTGATCCTCATCCTCTGACCCAGTGTGTGTGTGTGTCCATATCCTATAGCTCAGCACCTAAAGAGCTGACCTAGTACATGTGTGTGACTCTTCTAAAGTGATTGGCATACAACACAGTCTTACACTTGCATACAGAACAAGCTAGTGGCTCAAGTGTTGGCATTTCAGACAGGCCTACACACAGACACATACAGGATCACAAATGCAAACACACTTGTTAAGCCTGACTCATTTTACAAAACAGGCATGAAGAGCACCACCTAGGATTAACACTATATTCACACACACACACACACACACACACACACACACAAAGATCCACACACCCTGATTAATGTTAAGATATTCCATTAACCATTCTTGAACCGTTCTTTAATCAACTGTACTCTTCCACCAAGGAGGATGCAAGATTGCAATAAAATACTCTAACAGTATGTCCTCTGCATGGCTTTTAAGCAGGGGTGGATCTACTCTTCTGAATCTACATAGCCATGACAAAGAAATTATGTTCTAATTGAGTCTTGAGCTTGTAGTCTGAGGGTGTTTTCACACCTACTGTAGTTTGTTTTCACCCCAAAGATCTCAGACCCCTCTTAAAAGACCCACAAACGAACCGTAATCAGACCACATCTGAGAGCGATTCATTTGTGGGTTCTTTTGTGGTTCGACTGATAAATGTGGTGTGAAGACAAAGATGTACAAGTCCACTTTGCGTTTAGTTATGACAGAAGTACTTCGAGGTTTGTCAAACTTAGCTGGCCTGTCGCCATTATTTGATCTAAATGTGATTACTTGTAATTACTGCGATTATTGTAAACTTAAAATTCCAATCACATTTTTTTCCCATGCGATTACAATCCATGTGATTAAATGTGTAAAAACGAAAACTTGCATTACTAAAAATAGTACAGCTTTTGAAGTTTTGATTAGTTACAGTTAAAATCTTTTAAAATATGTGTGGTAGGGTGTACTCAAAAGTAGGGCTGGGTGATAAAATGTTCTCGATGATAAACTTTTGAGTAATTTTCGATACTAGGTCTGTGTTGTATATCTAGACGATTAGGTGCATGTTGCTAGAAACGCAAGTAGTTCGGTAAAGCTCGGTATCCACACAACTGGCTAACTGGAATCAGCCGGTTAGGAAGTATTAGCTGGCTAGCAGGTAAAATCTGTTCAGCCGCTCTCACAACAGCAGCTCTACTCAGTTGTGTGATGTGAGGTATTGGGACATTTTAACAAGAACAAGTACATGAGTAAAGTATCTAATCTGATGTCAGTCCTTTAATAAATGCATCATTCTTTCTGCGGGGCGCTTCATCCTTGGAAATAAGGAGTGTTCCAAACTCCTGTTGAACTCTGCCAGTGAATGAAGCTGGTGACGACACAGAATGCACTAGCGGAGACAATGCGCTGTGAATAGCAGCTGCACATGATAGCGACATCCAGTGCCCAGAATATGAATTTCAGATAATTTCTCCATAGTAGGCCTAATTCTGTTCTATTTCTAAAGCAGGACTTTGAACACCCCTGCCTTATGTAGTATTAAATCCTAAACTGAGTATACTTCTTGAAATTCAAATTAAAAAGGTAGCTTACCCTGTGGAGTTTACTTGTAAACAAACAAATTATGTTTACATTTATTTTTAAGGTCTAACAAACATGTGGAATGCATTTCCATTCCCATTAATGGTATGAAATGTATATTGTGATCAATATTGACATAGTAGGGATAATGTGTTTGGCCATATCACCCAGCCATACTCAGAAATAATAAAATAGTTGATAAATGACTCATTGGGGAACATGGATTGTTAAGTGGAATCTGAACAAAAATTATAAAATGCCTTACAATTGCCATCTCTATCCCTGACACCATGCTGCTTTAGTTTAACTCTCTGTATCTATCTTGTTCTATGTCTCTCTCATCTTTTCTTGCTTTTTCCATTTGAATCAAAACATGCTACAAAACCTGTTGATCAGCCGCCACCCATAGCTACACAAGGAGTGTTCTGCTCTCTTCTCTTTCTCAACACGTTTTTAATTTGGTTTCACAACCTCTCTCACAGTTCTTATAGATTACAATCTTCACAGTACATTCTCTCTCCCATGAGCACTGAGCAAACCGACTGACACCTGACTTGAAGCAGTGCATGTTGGTTAGAAATTTTGTCCAACTTTAGTCGGCACCTTCAGTGTGTCACCGTGACATATGCCATCAAAGTACCACGAGAGTGATTCAAAAGCAGATGTCTGGCTGAGACTCTAAACAACGACACAGCTTATTCGTAATTGGCAAGACTCTCCGATAACAACAATGACGTGCATTTCATGGGCTGAGTTCGGAATGGCATACTACCCATACTACTCTGACTCATACTCATACTATAACTGCCACATCTAAACTGGTGGCCAAAAGTTTGGAATAATGTACAGATTTTGCTCTTATGGAAAGAAATTGGTACTTTTATTCACAAAAGTGGCATTCAACTGATCACAATGTATAGTCAGGACATTAATAACATGAAAAATTACTATTACAATTTGAAAAAAAAAATTCAGAACTTCTTAAACTACTTCAAAGAGTTCTCATCAAAAAATCCTCCATGTGCAGCAATGACAGCTTTGCAGATCCTTGGCATTCTAGCTATCAGTTTGTCCAGATACTCAGGTGACATTTCACCCCACGCTTCCTGTAGCACTTGCCATAGATGTGGCTGTCTTGTCGGGCACTTTTCACGCACCTTACAGTCTAGCTGATCCCACAAAATCTCAATGGGGTTAAGATCCATAACACTCTTTTCCAATTACCTGTTGTCCAATGTCTGTGTTTCTTTGCCCACTCTAACCTTTTCTTTTTGTTTTTCTATTTCAAAAGTGGCTTTTTCTTTGCAATTCTTCCCATAAGGCCTGCACCCCTGAGTCTTCTCTTTACTGTTGTACATGAAACTGGTGTTGAGCAGGTAGAATTCAATGAAGCTGTCAGCTGAGGACATGAGGCATCTATTTCTCAAACTAGAGTCACTGATGTACTTATCCTCTTGTTTAGTTGAACCTCTGGAATCTCTTTCTGTCCTTGTTAGAGCCAGCTGTCCTTTGTCTTTGAAGACTGTAGTGTACACCTTTGTATGAAATCTTCAGTTTTTGGCAATTTCAAGCATTGTATAGCCTTCATTCCTCAAAACAATGATAAACAATGTTTCATTTTTCTTTTGCCATTTTTGACCTATTAACGACCTTAAGACATGCCAGCCTATTGCATACTGTGCAACTCAAAAACAAACACAAAGAAAGTTAAGCTTTATTTAATGAACCAAATAGCTTTCAGCAGTGTTTGATATAATGGCAAGTGATTTTCAAGTAACAAATTAGCAATTTAGCATGATTACTCAAGGATAAGTTGTTGGAGTGATGACTGCTGGAAATGGGGCCTGTCTAGATTTGATAAAAAATGACTTTTTCAGGGGCCTGGGTAGCTCAGCAAGTACTGACACTGACTACCACCCCTGGAGTCACGAGTTTGAATCCAGGGCATGCTGAGTGGCTCCAGCCAAGTCTACCAAGCAACTAAATTGGGCTGGTTGCTAGGGAGGGTTGAGTCACATGGGGTAACATCCTCGTGGTCGCTATAATATGTGGTTCTCGCTCTAGGTGGGGTGCGTGGTGAGTTGTGTGTGGATGCCGCGGAGAATAGCGTGGGCCTCCACATGCGCTATGTCTCCGCGGTAATACGCTCAACAAGCCACGTGATAAGATGCGCGGATTGACGGTCTCAAACGCGGAGGCAACTGAGATTCGTCCTCCGCCACCCGGATTGAGGCGAGTCACTACACCACCACAAGGACTTAAAGTGCACTGGGAATTGGGCATTCCAAATTGGGGAGAAAAGGAAAAAAAAAAAAGGCTTTTTTCAAATAGTGATGGTGCAGTTTTTTTTACATCAGTAATGTCCTGACTATACTTTTTGATCAGTTGAATGAGACTTTGGTGAATTAAAGTACCAATTTACCTTCCGAAACAGCAAAATCTGTACATTATTCCAAACTTTTGGCCGCCAGTGTATATTAGAGGTCAACCGATAGTGGATTGTGCTGATACCGATAACTAAGGTGGTGGAAAAGGCTGATAACCGATAAATCAGCAAATAGTTAAAAAAAAAAAAAATCAATTTATAGAATGATAAAACAATTCTTAATCTTTCCTTACTATAAAGGGTACAGACACTGAGGCAATAAGAGTCCAAAATTAATAAAATCCCAAAAGCAGTTTATTGTGCTACCAAAATCTCAACTATATCTAGAAAGATTACGATTTGGTGCATAGTCACGTGACACCATGCGGGGATCAGACGTGTGAACGGCAAGCTCTGCGCACTTTGCTAGTTTTAATACTTTAAAAGACATAAACCAGTGAGATTCGATACACTCTGTTCCATAACTGTTCTAGGAAGACAATGTCAAAGAATTCAAAATCCTAGAGCTCTGGAGACATTAAAATAACACTTACGTGTAATATTTATCTTTAATCTTTAATCTTTTGATGGACTCAGTCCTTGATCATAGTGAAGCAAAAGTGTGCAACATTGGCGCTTCACAGGATGTGTAAAAATTTTGGTCTTACAGATATTTGGAGACTTTTGAACCCATCTGGGAGGGACTATACAAGTCCATAAGATTTACTCTAGAATAGATTTTTTTTTGTTATCTAAGTCCCTCATTCCATCTGTTGCTGATTGCTCAATTAGAAACAATTTATTCTCAGATCACACCCTGGTGTGTTTAGAGGTGTTGCCACATATTTACATTTATGCATTTGGCAGATGCTTTTATCCAAAGTGACTTACAGTGCCCTTATCACAGGGACAATCCCCCTGGAGCAACCTGGAGTTAAGTGCCTTGCTCAAGGACACAATGGTGGTGGCTGTGGGGATTGAACCAACAATCTTCTGCTTACCAGTTCAGTGCTTTAGTCCACTACACCACACATGGAGAAAAGGAAATCATACTCCTTTTGCAAAATCCTGAACTCCAACAAATGCTAAAGGATGAAATCAATGTCTATAGACCAACTGGTCCTCAGTATCCTCTTTGGGCGTGGCTTGGGAGGCACTTAAGGTGGTTCTTTGGGGCCAGATCATACAGTATGCCTCATTCTCCAAAAAATCCAAAGCACAAGAACTTGTGGAATTGGAAAGGAATATTAAAATTGCCGAGGCAGAGCTGAAGCGCCGAATGTCGTCTGATGGCCTCAGAGTTTGACCCGATTGAAATACAGATATAATACTATTTTGTCGCGGAAGGTGGAGTTGTGGTTATTCAAGGAAAGACAGTCATAATTTGAGTAGGGGGACAAGGCAGGAAAACTTCTGGCTAGATATATAAAACAGAGAGAATCTTTTTCTACCATTCCCTCAGTGAAATCTGCTGGTGGTGAAATATTTACCTCAGCCATTGATATTAATAATGCTTTTAAAGAATTCCATCTTGATCTCTATATACGTCTTCGTCTACTGATGAGGATATTAAAAACTTTGTGGAACCATTAGAACTTCCTAAACTGACGACTGAGCAAATAAATTCTCTTGATTCTGAGATAACCTTGGAGGAGCTTGGCGAGGTAATTAAGGCCCTGTCTACAGGCAGAAGGCTTTGCTGCTGAATTTTTTAGATCTTATGCTACAAATCTGGCTCCACTTTTGCTAGAAGTTTATACGGAATCTTTAAAGAATGGTAAGCTTCCACCAACCATGACGCAAGCCCGGATCAGTCTGATTCTTAAAAAGGACAAAGATCTAAGTGTGTAAGAGTTACCGTCCAATTTCCCTGATCCAGCTAGATGTTAAAATATTGTCCAACATTTTGGCTAACCTAATTAAGTAAAGTTATGACATCTCTTATACATATAGATCAGGTGGTATTTATTCGGGGCCGTAGCTCTTCTGATAACATTAGGCGTTTCATCAATATCATGTGGTCAGTGGAGAATGATCAGACTCTGGACGCTGCCATCTCACTTGATGCCAAAAAGGCATTTGATATGGTAGAATGGGATTATCTTTTTAAGATTTTGGAAATGTATGGGTTCGGGAATACTTTTATTGGGTGGATTAAGTTACTTTATAGACACCCGGTAGCGGCGGTTTAAACGAATTGATTAATCTCAGATTATTTTATTCTGGATAGGGGCACCCCGGTAGGGTTGCCCTCTTTCCCCCTTATTGTTCTGTCTTGCCCTGGAACCATTAGCAGCCGCGATAAGAAAGGATGATGATTTCCCAGGGGTGGTGGTGGTAGGAGTGGCACATAAGCTTTTGCTTTACGCAGATGATATTTTATTATTCGTCTCCGTCCCTACTAGATCTATGCCTTGCCTCCACAGAATTATTAATTCCTTTTCTAAATTCTCAGGATACAGAGTGAATTGGTCTAAATCCGAAGCTTTGGCTCTGACAGCATATTGCCCTCTAACGGCTGATAAAAGTTTATTCCATGTATTCATGTACTGTTTGTTTTAGTTTGAGTTTGGAATCAATAAAAATTGTTAATGACAAAAAGATTTGGTGCATTACGGGGTCTTTCAACTTTAAAGTCTGAAATACACCAGGGACTCTTATTTTGAAATGACAGAGACTTGGTTAACTTGCAATGCTCCATATGTAAGCATTCACCATATTATGCATTTTATAGCCTATATATTCACCAGATGAGGAGTTTATATGTATATATTTCACCAGATGAGGTTTATTGATGAGGAATAAAAAAATAGTAAAAAAATAAACTATAGACATAGATTTTTGCAGATAACTGAAAGTTCCTAAAAACAACTATCAACACCGATCAATCGGTAAAACCGATATATAGGTCTACCTCTTATCTATATATGGCAGAAATAATAGTAAAGTAGTAAGCCAGTACCAAGGTGTTTTTTTTTTCTTCAGTTCTGCTAAAATCTCACAAATCTGTGTTTTTAAAACTTTTATAACTCTTTATAACTTTTGCAGTTTGCAGTTAGAAATTATTCAAAAATACTGACTCCTTTATTGGTATTAAAATATAGGCTTGTATAAGACTTTCCTCTTATGCACACAGGCACTGTATTAAAGGAATAGTTCACCCAAAAATGAAAATTCTTCGTCATTTACTCACCCTCATGTCATCCCAGATGTGTATGACTTTCTTTCTTCTTCTGAACACAAACGGAAACTTTTAGAAGAATATTTCAGCTCTGTAGGTCCTCACAATGCAAGTGAATGAGTAATTACATTTTGAAGCTCCAAAATGCACATAAAGGCAGCATAAAACTAATCCAAAAGACTCCAGTGTCTCCTCTCCTCCATAAGCAGAAATCTTCTCCTTCTGAGTCATTAACTATCTACAATAGTAAACAGCTTCAGCTAGTACTCACGATGATGAAAAAGTACTGTGGTTCGGACGCAAAAAGTGCATGTGAAAATGTGAATGTTAAAATAATTGTGGAAACTTGGAAATGGAACTTGGGTTTGGACCAAGCGAAGAAACAAAGTGCGAACATCTGAAGTCACACTAACATTGAATCACATATCAAAATGTGAGGCTTTTAAAAGCATCTTAAAATCAAAATGATAAACACTGCTGCCATGATCATAATACTCATACTAAAAACAAATCTAATAAATCACTGACCACCCTGAATATTTCAACAGAAAACACTGGACATCAGCAAGCAAGTTTCATGCACACTGTGCTACATTCAACATGTGTTCTGTGACAGGATTCCTGTGCATCAGATGACACAGGGTGACAGAACTGAAGTCCTGTTCATACAGTGCATCTGATCTGCTCGGGTCGGGTTACGCACACGCACACATGCATGCAAGCACACACACACACACACACACACACACACACACAATTTGCTCTATATTCATTCTCTCTCTTCCTTCTTCAGTATAACACTTCACAGAGCCCTTGAAAGATAAAGTTCAGCATTTTCAGCTCACACACTCACACTTACTACTTATAACAAGTGATTGGCTAGTGCTCTGTACCACACACTGTGCAGAGATCTGGCAACCCATAGCCTGAGTGAATTGCTTCGATGGACTGAGCCGGGTGGCTTGGCCCGGATCCATTGACAGTAGCAGTGCTGTCTCTATACTAATGTTTCTCTCTATCTATCCTATTGTTTCAAAAAAAAAAAAAGAAAAGTAACATTGTAAATATGCACAAACAAAAACACGTACAGAGAGAAAGTTCCCTTCCGTTCCTCAAGAACACTTTGTTTTTCAAGAACTTGAAAGAGCTTTAATGCCTTAATATAGAATGACAGTATTTACATTTTTAACTTTTAATTATCTTTTAATTTCTTCCTCTTCTTCATGCAAAAATTATATAAAAATTGGCTAAAGTTTTTCCAATTTAATCCAAATGACAATCTAAGTGATTGCATATTTAAAAGAAAGAAGCTGCTTCACTTCCTATTAAACATAATTGATACTAAAATTGTCATTAGATTATTTAAACCTTATTTAAAGAGAACTAATGAATCTATAGAGATTTATACAGTGAGCATTTTGTTTTGTTAAAAAGTCTGGGGGCAAAAAATATATATAAAAAATACAGAAAACACAGGCAGAAATCACAAATTTCATTAAATGTATCAACTAATAAACATGAATTAGAACAAACTAATAACATTAAATGCATAATTTTCATAAATCACAAAAACCTTTACAAAAACACAAAGACTGCCCTAAAACAACTATTTTGTTTTATCAACTGATAAAAAATCATTGTAAGTTAGAATGAAAGTTTTATCATTTTTAATTATCTGTTCCCTTCATTTCTTTAAAAAAAAACAAAAAAAAAACACACAAAATAAGAAATGGACAGACAGACACTTGTCTCAAAATGTTGCGAATAGCTGATGATAAAATGATGTTTTTGCCACTTGATAGATCTTGAAAATATTCTTGGGAAGCTTTGAATTTGGTCAAGTTTGTTTTAAGACACCACTGACAAACACACTAAATACCGGTACCACAGATGAGCATTCAGATTAACAACATTATTACCAAGAACATCGCTTATCAACAGATGCATTTTAGAACATTAAATACAAAGGTTTTTTTTTTTTTTTAGAAATTTTTTATGCTCTTTTGCAGATTTGTTTAGTTGTTATAAATGATTACTAACTACTAAACAGATCTAGCATTAGATGAAATGGTCAGCTGTGCAATAAAACATTTTGATCCACAGAGACCATGCTTCAGCTACATTTAAAAGCTTTGAGCAAACTTTCAGTTTTAAGCAAATCAAAATAATTTATGTGATGATTTCAGATCAAGTTATTTTCTTTACGTAGTGACATTTTAAAATTGTTTATTAACTTGCATGTGGTCTTTGGAAAATTTGGGAAACTGTAAATTTGTGAGAAGAACTGAAGAATAGCTTATTAGCTTTACTAGTCTTTTAAATCAATTATGTTTTAAGGAATGACACGAACTGTCCCAAATGAAGATACGCTTTCTTGAGTGCACTCGTGGCCCCACAGTGAACAAATTCTTTCTTTATTTCTTAGACTTTGACTCTCAAAACATGACATGTGCCACATGCAACAGAGATTTTATTTAAATCATAACTTTAAGTTACAAAACTACAGTTATAATTGATTTTACACCTTTTGTGTAGCAGCAGCATAAAGTGGTACTAACAATCAAATTTAAGCAAGGAACTGGGGTAAATACTGATTTGGGAAAATACTGAACTGGGAAAATAACAAATTTCAAATTCAAAATTTGATTAACAACAGGCAAATAACTGCAGTTAAAACAAAGCTATACCATGTACAACAATGTGGCCTATACAATTTAAACACCTAAGGGACTATATGAAAAAAAGAGCAAGAGTTTGTTTTTTTCACTTTCTTTAAGGAAAAAGGTTAGAAATGATTTGCTGCTTGCGTTGGAACACTGGCAGGGGAATTTCCATTAACTGTATACAAACTAATACTTAAATGATGTTGTTCTTGGTGACCCAGCATAAACAAAACAAAAATTAATTTGAAAACAAAAAGCTAATAATCCCAGCTCATACTGCTGGAATGCTTTAATCTTTAATCAAATATTGGCAAGAGTCATGGGGCCTCAAAGAATGATTTTCAATTACAATATTATTACAAAAACATATGATGAGCATGTTTATTTGTTTTTTTGTACTTTATACTGACCAAACAGCTTTTTTATAATTATGTAGATAAAGCACTCACAACCAAATAAAAGAGACTGCAAGGGGGGTCGCATAGGAGTAATGTATAGCTATAGCTAGTCACGTGGTTGTGCTCTAGGTTGCCAACTATGCAGTGATGTCTCCCTGCTGTTCAAGCACTTCTGCATGTTTGAAACTACATGTTATATGATTTACATAACGGTAAAATAAAGCACTTATTTTGAGATGCTATTTTCTGAAATTAGCTGTGATACAAGTGTGAGTTTTATACTGAATTTTGTTTTATTAGAGTACAACTTGGCTAAAGGCCATTTAATTTTATTTTCTCACAAAACACTAAATAGAAAAAAAAAAAAAAAAAAAAAAAAAACTACCACAGCACTTTCCTAAACACTTGTTTGACACTACACAATAAAAATTTCCTGATACATGGAATCATTGCATCTAATGTCTAAAGGTTGACTTTGAGGCAATTTGATCTAATATTTAATACATATTAATATCTTACAAATGTATGTAGCTAATGAGAATCCCTGAAATGATCACATTTATTTTTTAGACAAAATATTTTCTCGTTTGAGTGTGGGGTAAAAAAAAAAAAAAACGTGCCACTTTTTTTTTTTTTTACTGAAATTTTAACCAAAACAACTTTCTGTTATTATTTATTTTCACACAAATGTTGCTGCTCCATTAATTCTCAATAAAAAGAAATCTATTTTTTGATCTTGATACATTTTGTGACCAGAAAAAAGATGGTTTTACTTTAGGTGTGCCTTTGTACGCTAATGTATAGCCTACATATTGTTGTATTCAACGAGGCACACACAGGCCTAGCAGCTCAAGTCTATTATCTGAGATTTTCACATAAAATATAAAATCTTTACACTTTTTCCGAGACAAAAGGGATGTATAAACAGGTGCCTTCATAAACCTAGATTAATATTGCACTTATTACAAATAACTAATCCAGTACAATGATGATTACACGAATGGAAAGGTTATAAAAAATGAAGTAAATTAAAACTAACGTATATAAAATCCACAACTGCTATTGTTGCTAAATAACATTTACAACTAGCAGGCCACTTGGGTGAATTCAACAAAACGAACGTAAAGATGTAAATACAAGTAAACACAAAACTTAAATAGCTAGGCCTACTAAGTGTACACACACTACATAGCCTAATATGAAATCCACACGTGATATTTACTTCAGATTTGATTCCCCTCAGCCAACTGTGTGTGCTGACACAATGGACAAAAGCACCTACACAAGAAGTTTGACTCAGTGTCATTAAAACGACCTTTGCCAAGTCATTTCATTATTTGAACACGGTTTATAAATGTAACGACTACGTAATTGTAGTTATTAGTGGTGGCCAATAATTAATTTTCCACACAAAAATAAAAAAAAAAATTAAAATAGAGTAGCCTACTTTTACATAGTTTGGATCAACTGAGCAAAACAGCGATCGAAAACATTTCCAGTTACATAATGACAACTTTGGATATAAACAAGAGCGACTAGGCCCACACGATCACTCAAACAACTGAAAACACACAATGAGACAGGCAATCAGGCAATTACCAAATCAAACATGCCATCAGAAAGATGCACCTTACGTTTTGGAGAACAGAATTATCTACCTCACGTACAATTCTGCTTAAACAACTTAACAGTCGTGAAAAATTGCAGGAACATTAGATTTCCCAACGTCGAAATAATCTCTCTCGGCGCCTCAAGCTCAAATAATTAACACAAACTATATACATTTTCTGTTGACGAGCTAGCGTGATATGTGAACTCTATGGTTTTTGAAGGCGCCAATACAAGAGTGCCAACCTAAATAAAACTGTTCACTTCCACTTGAACTGGCTCATCTGGAAGTCTTTCCATTAAACTAGATTTCAAAGGGCGGTAACTTATTCAAGAGCTTCAGTGACTTACAATCGTCAGCCTGTTGATATGCCAATAACACACAGCAGTAGCGAGCAAAAGTAATATATCCTCACGGGGGCTACATTCAGTGAATAAATCCATGCAGTTCACCATGACATTTATCACCTATTTTCTACAATCCTACGGAGCCTTGTTATAAACCACCTCGTAGAAACATACCCAGATATCGCACCAACTTGGTAAATACACACACATACCGTTTGGCCTTGTGGTGCCTTTCCAATAAATTCAACCAAAAAATGACAGAAAAATAATTATGGAGAAAATCCGTGAAATTGCACCACGCCGGCGGAAATATCCACACTGCATCTCATCATCAAAAACAAAGCAGTTCCTCGTTAATGTGGGTAACTGTAAAGCGTGGAGAGAACTTGTCCGCTTATATATTCACGTGGTTAAAGATATTTTTGCGTCGTTTCACGATAGTGACAGAAGTGGTTGCCTTCCCTATGGTATGGCTTCTGTCCAATCAGAACTAAAGCATTTGTCCTTCCTCGCCATGGTTTACATCATAGTCCGGCCCCTGTTTTACCATGGATGAAAATGAAACCATAAAGTAATGCAATGAAACGAACCTTATAGAAAGCTGCGACATATGTCTTTTCTTTATTGTGCCAGAAGGTGCCTTTCTCCATGCAGTATAAAAGATACTATAACTAATTAAGAAACTTGTTGCAAGTTTAATTTTAGTTTTGTTCAGTTTTAATTGTTTTTGAACAGCATACCAACAAAGAAACCTTTGTCTTGTCAAACAACATCTGCTTGATTTGTACTAGAGTCTCATAGTATCACTTTAGGAGATTCATTAAAGGGTTAATTCACTCAAAAATGAAAATTCTCTCATCATTTACTCACCCTCATGCCATCCAAGATGTTTATGGCTTTCTTACTTCTGCTGAAGTCAAACAAAGATTTTTAGAAGAACGTCTCAGCTCTGTTGGCCCAAACAATGCAAATTAATGGTGGCCAGAACTTTGAAGCTCCAAAAGCACATAAAGGCAGCATAAAAGTAATTCATACGACACCAGTGGTGTCCATATCCATATTCCATATCTTCAGAGGCAATGTGATAGGTGTGGGTGAGAAACAGATTAATATTTAAGTCCTTTTTTACTATAATTTTCCACTTTCACACTCTTCTTCTTTTGTTTTTGGCGATTCGCATTCTTAGTGCATATTGCCACCTACTGGGCACAGAGGAGACTTGATAGTAAAAAAGGATTTACTGTAAATATTTATCTGTTTCACACCCACACCCATCTTATCACTTCTGAAATCATGGATTTAACCAATGGAGCCTTATGGATTACTTTCATACTGCGTTTATGTGCTTTTGAAGCTTCAAAATTTTGGTCACCATTCACTTGCATTGTGTGGACCTACAGAGCTGAGATATTCTTCTAAAAATCTTACATCGATTTTGTTCTGCAGAAGACAAAGTCATATACATCTGGGATGGCGTAATGGTGAGTAAATAATGAGAGATTTTTTATTTTTGGGTGAACTATCACTTTAAGATGATCTGAAGTCTTTCCTTTTAATATAAAGTATGTTACCTTTTCCATTTTTGCTCTATCATAAGTCATTTCATGCTTCATAATTATTTTTCTTTTAAAATTTGTCCAAAAGACCTACAACATGCCCCACATGTTGTTACATGTGTTAAAAGAGTGTTCAATGAATCATATCTTTTTTCCTGGGTAATAATAGTGGAAATGGCCAAAACTTTTTTTGTAGTCAAGACATGAATTAACATTCAAAAATAAACCTACCCTAAGAAATAAGAGCGACAAATTGCCTCCATCTCCCCTATATATAGTCCAAAACAAGCAGTTTTCTTTTCTTTTTTTACTTTGGTTTAAAAACCTGAAATGTGTTAGGCTATTTTAAAATAATGTTATACTTAATTTCCTTAAAAAGAAAATGAATTTTTTAACACATTCACTCCCCCTTAGATATACTTCATATATTTTAAGTGTCTATTTTATAAGTTTAACAAAGCAATATCAAAATGTTTCCAGGTAGCCCTTGGAGCCTGCTGAAGTACCCCCCTGATTCGGAACCCCTATCATATTATCATATCATTTTTAAAAAAAAATTTTTTTTTAGAAATACCTGATGCCATCTAGTGGCAGCTTTGAGGAGGGTTAGCAGAGAGGGCAACTTTTCATAATCTACTGTAGGCAAGGGAAAAGGACTAAAGGTTGTAAAAAGATGTTGACTGGTCATAATCCTAACTAGACTCTGACCAAATAACCTGAGACATCAGTTTGGGTCAGGTTTCTCCTGTATAAGAATTACTTTAACTTTGACCTCTTCCTTTAAGATGCTTTTCTAGAGTTTATTCTCCAATGATCCCACATAACTTGTTGTGAGAGAGCACTTGCCAATGGCTACTTCACTGTGTCATTAAATCCCTAGACATTTACTAAATTAGGACGTTGAGTATATAACCTTTGGCTCACATGCACATTTCAGCCCAAACGCTAACTTTAAATCCTGACCACTGTTTCCAAGAATGTTCTTGAAGGTCAAGAAGGCCACATGACTGACAGACCCATAATCAAAAACAAAAAGGCCTATTCACACCACAACCAAATATTAAATTTAGCAGATACCAATATTCTAAAGTAGAATGCATTTTTTCCCCTTCACTTTACATAGCGAAGCATACTGTATACCAATATTAAACATGACACCTTAGTTCACAAAAGATCAAATCATATGAAATTTAGTCTAATTCAAATTCTAAAACAAGAATTTCAAGTTTTTTTAGTTTTGTGTGTTTTTACACAGTAGTGTTTTGATAGTCACTGTACATCTTGTCTTTGCAGTCTCTATAGGCACGATTATTATATCAAGCTCGATTACACTTCCTAATACTTGATGCATGTGCAGAGCACTAGATGGTGCAATCAAGTGTAATCAAGCTTGAAATTATGATCATACCTATAGACTGCAATGACAAGATATACAGTGAAAAGGTAGTTATATTTTGGTCTGTTCTCACCAAAACCAACTGGATCGCTTCAGAAGACATTGATTAAACCACTGGAGTCATATGGATTACTTTTATGCTGACTTTCTCTCTCCTTTTTGGAGCTTCAAAGGTCTGGTCACCATTCACTTGCATTGTATGGACCTAAAGAGCTGAAATATTCAAAAATCTTTGTTTGTGTTCAGTAGAAGAAAGTCAAACATCTTAGATGGCATGAAGGTGAGTAAATGAGATAATTTCCCATTTTTTGGATGAACTAACCCTTTATGATTAGTTTTTATTTAGAGCTGTGATCTCAAAGCCAGCAAACAGAGAAAAATATAGACATACAGTGCTGTGATCTGATTTCTTCTGTTTTTTGTGTATACAGTATCTCATATTAAATTGTTTCAAAAGTTCTAACAAAATCTAATATAAAACAAAGGCAAGTTGAGTAAACACAAAATACAGTTTTTAAATGATAATGTTATTTATTGAAGCAAAAACGTTATCCAATACCAACTGGGCATGTGTGAAAAAGTATTTCCCCCCTTAGTTACTAAATCCCCAAATCTATGAAACCGCATTCATTATGGGGTTCAGCTGGACTAGACACACTCAGGCCTGATTACTGCCAGCCCTGTTCAAATCAACACCTAAATAAAACTTTTTCAGCTGCATGAAGTTGGCTAAAAGGTCTCACCCAGTAGCACACTATGCCAAGGTCGAAAGAAATTCCATAAATGATGGCCAAAAATGGCATCCATGGAAGATTGGTGAGGCGAAAACCACTCCTAACCCAGAAGAACATTAAGGCTCATCTGAATTTTGCCAAAATACACCTTGATGATCCTCAAACCTTTTGGGAGAATATTCCTTGGACTGATGAGTCGAAAGCGGAACTGATTGGAAGACAGGGGTCCCGTTACATCTGACGTAAATCAAACAAAGAATTCCACAAATAAAACATCATACCTACGGTCAAGCATGGCGGTGGTAGTGTGATGGTGTGGGGCTGCTTCAGGACCAGGGCGACTTGCAATAATTGAGGGAAACATAAATTCTGCTCTCTATCAGAAACTGCTAATGGAGAACATCCAGTCATCAGTCCATGAGTTGAAGCTCAAGCGCAACTGGATTATGCAGCAAGACAATGATCCAAAGCATAAGAGTAAGTCCACCTCTGAATGGCTCAAAAGAAGCTAAATTAAAGTTTTGGAGTGGCCTGACAAAATCCCGACTTGAACCCGATTGAGATGCTGTGGCAGAACCTTAAACGGGCAGTTCATGCTCGAAAACCCTCCAATGTGGCTGAACTAAAGCAGTTCTGCAAAGAAGAGTGGGCCACAATTCCACCACAGCATTGTGAAAGACTGATCACCAGTTATCAGAAGCATTTGGTTGCAGTTGCTGCTGCTAAAGGTGGCACAACCAGCTACTGTTTAAGGGGGCAGTTCGTTTTTCACACGGGTGATATAGGTGTTAAGATAACTTTTTTGCTTCAATATATATATATATATATATATATATATATATATATATATATATATATATATATATATTTGAAAACTGTATTTTGTGTTTACACAGATTGCCTTTGTTTTATGTTATATCTCGTTTGAAGATCTAAAACAATTTAATATGAAAAATACACAAAAATAGAAGAAATTTCACACTTTAGAGGAATCCAAGAAATCGAGCAGAGGTAAAACACATAATATAATGAAATACTTGTGATGTGCCAAAAAAAAAAAAAAAAAAAAAAAAAATTAATATCGGTATTTCATCAGAATACACGTCTACTATTGAATAGCCGTCAGTTGAGAAACATGCTTTTTGCTTGCATAATGATGCAGTTATGGTATCCACTAAACAACTGACAAAACTAACCAGCCAAACCCTGACCCCTTCACAGCAATTTTTTTTTTTTTTTTTTTTTTTTTTTTACATGCGATTCAGAGCTGTAAAGCAAAAGTGAGAAACACTGCCATTTATCGCTTGAGGAGGGTGCACACATTTAAAGTGGTCTATTTTCCTTGCATACATTGTAAGTGGTAGATTTTAATCATGGCATCAATGTTTAATTACATTTTCTGCTGGGTTTGGACGTATTGATCCATGAAGTATGTTTCATGCAAAATTAGCTATATCATGTTGCTCAAAATTAACATTTTAGTGACATGGCTATTTGATGATTGTTTAGTACGGTAGATTTAAATGAGGTAGATTTTAACAGAAATATGCATGTTAAAGAGCCATTGCACAATTGCAGACAGTTTTCTACTTTTTAAGGTCTGATGAAATAATATGGTGAGCTTACCAGGCCATAGACTTCAACATCAGGTTGACTAAGTGACAGTTTAGTCTCATGGTTTACAGACATATAAATAGACAGAATGAGTTTAAAAAGGCTGTTTAGTCTGTTCAATCCAAAATCTCTTTAATCCAAGACTTTATCTGGACCAGCAGGACTGACTAATTGCATTTGTAAAATGATCCATTATTAAATGACCATCTCAAAGCATTACATCGTAGTACTTCTATTTGACCACAATAAGTGTTTACCACAATACATAATCCACAGAGAATATTAAAAGTGTGGCAGGAGTGATTTTCCCTTTGGTTGGACAAGTGGAACCTTTCTGGCAGTCAAAACATTTTAATTCGTCATCTTAAAAGTATAGCTAAACCTTTGAGTTTCAGAGTTTGAATACCTCTGGGTTAGACACAAAATCTTTTTAGCATAATAAAAAAAGAGACCATTCACAGGAAAAAAGTCTTAATAAAAAACGAATTAAACTCTTTAGAATAATGTAATATAGTTTAAATGTCTATGTTTTTCAAACAGCTTATTTTAATGCCAGTTATGGGCACCAACATTTGGTTAACCCTTTATTAAGTAATATTAAAACATCATTTTACTGTATCTTTCTACACCACAGAGAAAAGTTATGCTATTAAAAGCCTTTTCACACTGTCAGATACACACATAGACAGATGATCTGAATATTATCAATTTTCACAGTGGAGAAAAGGTTTCCAAGCATCATAAAACAAACATTTCCAACTGGACATCTAGGGTTAATTAAATAACAGAAAGTCCCACTTATTTCCTTTTTAACATGCCAGTATAAATATTATGTTACCTATTCAGGCTTTTCACACCAACTCCACAAAATAATAATTACACAATTTGTGTTATCACTTAAATTAAGAAAGTCAGAGGATTTGAGAGAACATTATCTTATGCTTTCTGATGCATATTTTTTGGTAATTTCCCAAATTATGATAAATCCTAAATATTGGACTAAATTGTCTGTCATTGTCAGAGGTCTTTTCAAGACACTTAGTCCAGGTGTACTTGTAATACACTTCCATACAATTAGCCCTTTTATGGTAAAATTAAAATTCGGTCATATACTTACCCTCATGTTGTTTCAAACCCGTACAGTTTTCAAAACAATTAAAGATATATATATATATATATATATAGAGCTAAATGTCCTGGCTGCTATTGTATACACAACAAAAGTAGACAGTAATCTGTAAAGCCCAAAGTATACTTCGGTCAGATGCAAAATGCTATGCGTCTGTGTAAAGCAAATTCCGTCATTAGCAGAGTGCTCAAGCACTGAACTAGTGCGGCCCAAATGTGGAAACAACTGTGGATGTGCATGTCAAGAGCATGTGTGAGGAGATCAGGAAATACCTGCATCTTGAGTCTAAAGGAATATAAAGACATCTTTATGGGTCTAAACTCCTGAAAAGAAAAAGTCCAGTATCCCATAGCAGTCGTGGTGCGCATGCGCCAACTGCCTGTGTATGCGGGCACAGTCAAATTAAGTGTACTTTGAAAGGCTAGCGTTAGACTGTATACTAAGTACTGGTGTACAAACTGAAGTATACTTTGGGCTGTCAGACTCCAATAATGACAAGCAAAAGCACCATAAACAGTCCACAAAATTTGTGAGCTATGTTCCAAGTCTTCTGAAGTCATATGATAATTTTGAGTAAAAAAAAACAAAAAAAAAAAACAACTTAATTAGTTATTCACAGAAAATCTTGCCCACAGCTGTAGCTCTCATATAATACACACTCAGTTGCAACCGGTTACAACACATGTACATCCAAATTATGTTTGACGTTATTGATGTCAAACCTGGCACAACTTGTCTTGAGCTGAGTTTTAAATAAGAATATTGCAAATAAAGCTTGAAAGCTATGGCGGAGGAGAAGATTATCTTTTTATTTAATGGTAATTTTTTGTCCTTTCTATAGCTTGACAGCAACTGGTACCTGTCTACCTTCATTTTATGGAAAAGAGCAGCCAGGACTGGTAGACATCTGCTAGACATCTTCTTTTGTGTTCCACAGAACTGATGACAGAATTAAACATTTTGGGTGAATTATTCCATAAGACTTATATTCAGTTTATTTATAGCACACACCCAGTGGATGTCTCCATAAATTATCAATATATTATATGTTTCTTAATTATTCCAGCATATGGGTTCAAGGACGATGACGGATGACAAAAGCCCTAATACACGAATGCATGATCCTCTGCCGTGTTTGCTCTGTCCTGTGGACCAGATGGTTGCAATTTCTGAAACTCACGTAAACTCCAAGAATCACTGCAAGAACTGCAGCAAGAACTCCACACTAGCCAGTCCATGAGCAAACAGAAAGGAACTGAAATCATCAGCTCCTGAGAGTTCCAATACGAGTGCTCTTAAGTTCTTCCACAGAGGTGTAGTCTTGGTACCTGTGTTCTGTTCTTTTGCAGTTCTTTTCCAATGTTTTGTTCTTGGCGAAGTACATCTTAAAGAAGTTAATGTCTTGTCTCATTCTCCTCGTCCTCTTTTTATTTTGTCTTAGTGCTGAAGCAAGACGTTTGTTGCCATGTTAATGTCATTATTGGATGCTCTTAGAGCTTCTTGGGCATCCATCCTTGAGAAACCCATCTCCATCAATCTTGCAACCTGGTTATAATAGCATGAGTTTAATAATAAAAAGTGAATATGTGGTTAATATCTAATATCTGCCTCTGACATTATGCCTGCCAGGGATGGAAATTGATGAGGGCCTAGGGGCAAAAATGCCACCAAAAAAATGCAAAAAAAATAAAAAATACAAATGAAATCATCAGGGTTTTTTTTTGTCTGTTAACTAACATTTTTTATTTTTCATAATATTTTAATTTAGACCTATATAGTTATAGGTTTAGTGCCTTTACATACATAGTGACGTGTAGCAGTCAGATATCTGTTTTCAGTGCTGTTGAATATGTTGTTTTGATTAAAAAAAAAACTGTAAACACTGAACATGAGAAAACCATAAAAAAATTTAAACATTCATTTTATCAAAAGTAGAGAGCTGTAGAAACTAACATAAGAACTGGCTAATTATTTAAAATGTATTAAGAGCAGATTGATACATTTTATAATGTTATAATTGTTACAGATGTAATTGTTCCAGTTATTCCTGATCCTCAATTCTATTCAAGTATTTGACATAAATGGATGATGCACTGAGTTTTTATATGGTTAAAAAAAAAAAAAAAAAAAAAAAAAAAAAAAAACTATATGCCCTCATAAAAGTAAAAATTCCCCTGAAAATCATATCTAGAAGGGCAAATATTGTCCCTTAATAAAAAAGAACAAATCTTGGAACCATTTCATATTAGGTGTGTTTAACTACTATGTACTTAAGCATTTAATACAATGTATTACAATGTAACATTTAATTACATCTGTAGTTACACTGTTAACCTTACCCCTAATCCTAAACCTAACACTACCCCAACCCTTACCTTAAACCTAAACGTACCACAACCTCAGTAGCAGCAAATGTGAATCTTGTGAAAATTTTGAAAAACAACATGTAACTACACAATAAGTACATTGTATTGTATGTATTTTAATGTTAGTACATAATAGTTAAAGACACCTAATATAAAGTGGGACCAAACTCATTATTGGAGATTGCCCTACGTTCTCACCTGCTCCTCAGCCGCAGGTGTGTTATCCAGTGGATGTGTGTAGGGGGGCTGTTGTGGACCCCCATGGTGGCGGTTCTGTCCTCTGTGCCTTAGAGAGGGGAAGAATCTGTTCCAGTTCAGAAGACCGGTCTGCTGCAGACAGTCATTAATAGCACAGAGTAAATGTCAATTTAAAAGTTAAGCAAAAAATAATAATTGTGTGTGATTCAT
This sequence comes from Myxocyprinus asiaticus, assembly GCF_019703515.2. Lineage (NCBI taxonomy): Eukaryota > Metazoa > Chordata > Actinopteri > Cypriniformes > Catostomidae > Myxocyprinus > Myxocyprinus asiaticus. The sequence continues at coordinate 25,462,844 of NC_059350.1, read as the reverse complement.
TACTTGACTCTGTATTGGTGCATCCCTAATAGTAATAAAGGTAGCCTTGTTTTGTAACAATGGTAACTTCTCTCTCCAAATGCAAAAACACAAAGCTTTGGGTGTCACTTTGCACACTTGGATAAGAGAATGACTTTGCATAAACTGTCAGCATGATCCCTACAACATTTTTATAATTGTACTACAGGTATATTACCACAGCTTGTGAACTTCAATTCATAGCCGCTCAAAGGACTCGAGAAAACTGTAAAGTTCTGTCGCATTTACACAGCATTTTTTTAAAAACTGCTTGTTTTGTTGTTGTTGTTGATTTTCTCCCCAATTTGGAATGCCCAATTCCCAATGCGCTCTAAGTCCTCGTGGTGGCGTACTGACTCGCCTCAATCCAGGTGGCGGAGGACGAATCTCAGTTGCCTCCGTGTCTAAGACCGTCAATCCACGCATCTTATCACGTGGCTTGTTGAGCATGTTACCGCGGAGACATAGCGCGTGTGGAGGCTTCACGCTATTCAACGCGGCATCCACGCACAACTCACCACACGCCCCATTATAGTGAACACGAGGAGGTTACCCCATGTGACTCTACCCTCACTAGCAACCGGGCCAATTTGGTTGCTTAGGAGACCTAGCTGGAGTCACTCAGCACGCCCTGGATTCGAACTCGTGACTCCAGGGGTGGTAGTCAGCGCCTTTACTCGCTGAGCTACCCAGGCCCCCTAAAAACAGCTTTTCTGATGTTTCTCAGTTTCATCAAGGCCAAATAGGATGTGTTGTTGTGTTTGCTCACAGGAAACCATTCTCTTCCTCTTGTTCAAAACCAATATGAGAAAATAAATAGAAAAATAATGTATGAAAATATCCTGTCTGATCTGAGTGACAGGCTTACAGAAAGAGTGCGCTAGAATAATCATTACTACATCTCTAAGAAGGAAAACATATCTGCAAGTATAACACAGGAAACTGACACTGACCTCCTTCACCAACAGCTTGGTTTCATTAAGACCACAGGGACTACACTTACATAAAATACATAAGGCCTTGTCACACTGCTGAGATATTGTAACACATGAGCAATATTAAGTGAAATACAGTAGCATAACCACATATTCAAAATTGGGAGGACCAAATGTAAAACTTTAAGAATCAATGATTGAAACTATGATTACCAATCATTAGGCATGTCATAAAATATCGATATGTTGATTATTTATCAGCACGTCATTCTATCGATATATTTTGGAGGCATCGATTTATATTAACTTTTAAATTAGAAGCCTAATTTGCATGCTTTCCAATTCACTCAGTTGGGCTTCTATTGAATTTGTGGCGTAATAGCGTTGGAAGACCACAAGGGGGTGATATAACATTACTGAAGCATGTCGCAAGGCACAGGTATCACAACATAGGACGAGTAATTTAGAGCATGCACAAGATGCATACATACACACAGGAGTTACGAAGGTTTTTCTACTTCCAGAATGAAAGAGACATTGATGAGTTTTCAGGTTAGTGTATGAATCTGGTTTAACTGCGCAAACTGAAAGATTAAAAATTATGCAATTTCTCTGTATGTATCTCTGAAGAGTTTTTTTTTTTCCTCAAGCTGTCAAACCACAAAAAGACATTTGTAAATTTTGTAGACTATATGAAAGACATAAATACAGGTGCATCTCAATAAATTAGAATGTCGTGGAAAAGTTCATTTATTTCAGTAATTCAACTCAAATTGTGAAACTTGTGTATTAAATAAATTCAATGCACACAGACTGAAGTAGTTTAAGTCTTTGGTTCTTTTAATTGTGATGATTTTGGCTCACATTTAACAAAAACCCACCAATTCACTATCTCAAAAAATTAGAATACATCATAAGACCAATAAAAAAAAACATTTTTAGTGAATTGTTGGCCTTCTGGAAAGTATGTTCATTTACTGTATATGTACTCAATACTTGGTAGGGGCTCCTTTTGCTTTAATTACTGCCTCAATTCGGCGTGGGATGGAGGTGATCAGTTTGTGGCACTGCTGAGGTGGTATGGAAGCCCAGGTTTCTTTGACAGTGGCCTTCAGCTTATCTGCATTTTTTGGTCTCTTGTTTCTCATTTTCCTCTTGACAATACCCCATAGATTCTCTATGGGGTTCAGGTCTGGTGAGTTTGCTGGCCAGTCAAGCACACCAACACCATGGTCATTTAACCAACTTTTGGTGCTTTTGGCAGTGTGGGCAGGTGCCAAATCCTGCTGGAAAATGAAATCAGCATCTTTAAAAAGCTGGTCAGCAGAAGGAAGCCTGAAGTGCTCCAGAATTTCTTGGTAAACGGGTGCAGTGACTTTGGTTTTCAAAAAACATAATGGACCAACACCAGCAGATGACATTGCACCCCAAATCATCACAGACTGTGGAAACTTAACACTGGACTTCAAGCAACTTGGGCTATGAGCTTCTCCACCCTTCCTCCAGACTCTAGGACCTTGGTTTCCAAATGAAATACAAAACTTGCTCTCATCTGAAAAGAGGACTTGGGAACACTGGGCAACAGTCCAGTTCTTCTTCTCCTTAGCCCAGGTAAGACGCCTCTGACGTTGTCTGTGGTTCAGGAGCGGCTTAACAAGAGGAATACGACAACTGTAGCCAAATTCCTTGACATGTCTGTGTGTGGTGGCTCTTGATGCCTTGACCCTAGCCTCAGTCCATTCCTTGTGAAGTTCACCCAAATTCTTGAATCGATTTTGCTTGACAATCCTCATAAGGCTGCGGTTCTCTCGGTTGGTTGTGCATCTTTTTCTTCAACACTTTTTCCTTCCACTCATCTTTCTGTTAACATGCTTGGATACAGCACTCTATGAACAGCCAGCTTCTTTGGCAATGAATGTTTGTGGCTTACCCTCCTTGTGAAGGGTGTCAATGATTGTCTTCTGGACAACTGTCAGATCAGCAGTCTTCCCCATGATTGTGTAGCCTAGTGAACCAAACTGAGAGACCATTTTGAAGGCTCAGGAAACCTTTGCAGGTGTTTTGAGTTGATTAGCTGATTGGCATGTCACCATATTCTAATTTTTTGAGGTAGTGAATTGGTGGGTTTTTGTTAAATGTGTGCCAAAATCATCACAATTAAAAGAACCAAAGACTTAAACTACTTCAGTCTGTGTGCACTGAATTTATTTAATACACGAGTTTCACAATTTGAGTTGAATTACTGAAATAAATGAACTTTTCCATGACATTCTAATTTATTGAGATGCACCTGTATATCTATATAAATATATCTATATCTGTATATATCTATATCTGTATATATCTATATATATATATATATATATATATATATATATATATATATATATATATACACAGGTGCATCTCAATAAATTAGAATGTCGTGGAAAAGTTTATTTATTTCAGTAATTCAACTCAAATTGTGAAACTCGTGTATTAAATAAATTCAATGCACACAGACTGAAGTAGTTTAAGTCTTTGGTTCTTTTAATTGTGATGATTTTGGCTCACATTTAACAAAAACCCACCAATTCACTATCTCAAAAAATTAGAATATGGTGACATGCCAATCAGCTAATCAACTCAAAACACCTGCAAAGGTTTCCTGAGCCTTCAAAATGGTCTCTCAGTTTGGTTCACTAGGCTACACAATCTGCTGATCTGACAGTTGTCCAGAAGACAATCATTGACACCCTTCACAAGGAGGGTAAGCCACAAACATTCATTGCCAAAGAAGCTGGCTGTTCACAGGGTGCTGTATCCAAGCATGTTAATAGAAAGTTGAGTGGAAGGGAAAAGTGTGGAAGAAAAAGGTGCACACCAACCGAGAGAACCGCAGCCTTATGAGGATTGTCAAGCAAAATCGATTCAAGAATTTGGGTGAACTTCACAAGGAATGGACTGAGGCTGGGGTCAAGGCATCAAGAGCCACCACACACAGACGTGTCAAGGAATTTGGCTACAGTTGTCATATTCCTCTTGTTAAGCCACTCCTGAACCACAGACAATGTCAGAGGCGTCTTACCTGGGCTAAGGAGAAGAAGAACTGGACTGTTGCCCAGTGGTCCAAAGTCCTCTTTTCAGATGAGAGCAAGTTTTGTATTTCTTTTGGAAACCAAGGTCCTAGAGTCTGGAGGAAGGGTGGAGAAGCTCATAACCCAAGTTGCTTGAAGTCCAGTGTTACGTTTCCACAGTCTGTGATGATTTGGGGTGCAATATCATCTGCTGGTGTTGGTCCATTGTGTTTTTTGAAAACCAACTGCACCCGTTTACCAAGAAATTTTGGAGCACTTCATGCTTCCTTCTGCTGACCAGCTTTTTAAAAATGCTGATTTCATTTTCCAGCAGGATTTGGCACCTGCCCACACTGCCAAAAGCACCAAAAGTTGGTTAAATGACCATGGTGTTGGTATGCTTGACTGGCCAGCAAACTCACCAGACCTGAACCCCATAGAGAATCTATGGGGTATTGTCAAGAGGAAAATGAGAAACAAGGGACCAAAAAATGCAGATGAGCTGAAGGCCACTGTCAAAGAAACCTGGGCTTCCATACCACCTCAGCAGTGCCACAAACTGATCACCTCCATGCCACACCGAATTGAGGCAGTAATTAAAGCAAAAGGAGCCCCTACCAAGTATTGAGTACATATACAGTAAATGAACATACTTGCAGAAGGCCAACAATTCACTAAAAATGTTTTTTTTATTGGTCTTATGATGTATTCTAATTTTTTGAGATAGTGAATTGGTGGGTTTTTGTTAAATGTGAGCCAAAATCATCACAATTAAAAGAACCAAAGACTTAAACTACTTCAGTCTGTGTGCACTGAATTTATTTAATACACGAGTTTCACAATTTGAGTTGAATTACTGAAATAAATGAACTTTTCCACGACATTCTAATTTATTGAGATGCACCTGTATATATATATATATATATATATATATATATATATATATATATATATATATATATATATATATATATATACACACACACACACACACACACACACACACTATATTGCCAAAAGTATTCGCTCATCTGCCTTTAGATGCTTATGAACTTAAGTGACATCCCATTCTTAATCCATAGGGTTTAATATGACGTCGGCCCACCCTTTGCAGCTACAACAGCTTCAACTCTTCTGGGAAGGCTTTCCACAAGGTTTAGGAGTGTGTTTATGGGAATTTTTGACCATTCTTCCAGAGGCACATTTGTGAGGTCAGACACTGATGTTGGACGAGAAGGCCTGGCTCGCAGTCTTCGCTCTAATTCATCCCAAAGGTGCTCTATCGGGTTGAGGTCAGGACTCTGTGCAGGCCAGTCAAGTTCTTCCACACCAAACTCGCTCATCCATGTCTTTATGGACCTTGCTTTGTGCACTGGTGCGCAGTCATGTTGGAACAGGAAGGGGCCATCCCCAAACTGTTCCCACAAAGTTGGGAGTATGGAATTGTCCAAAATCTCTTGGTATGCTGAAGCATTCAGAGTTCCTTTCACTGGAACTAAGGGGCCAAGCCCAGCTCCTGAAAAACAACCCCACACCATAATCCCCCCTCCACCAAACTTCACAGTTGGCAAAATGCAGTCAGACAAGTACCGTTCTCCTGGCAACCACCAAACCCAGACTCGTCCATCAGATTGCCAGATGGAGAAGCGTGATTCGTCACTCCAGAGAACGCGTCTCCACTGCTCTAGAGTCCAGTGGCAGCGTGCTTTACACCACTGTGTCCGACGCTTTGCATTGCACTTGGTGATGTATGGCTTGGATGCAGCTGCTCGGCCATGGAAACCCATTCCATGAAGCTCTCTACGCACTGTTCTTGAGCTAATCTGAAGGCCACATGAACTTTGGAGGTCTGTAGCGATTGACTCTGCAGAAAGTTGGCGACCTCTGCGCACTATGCGCCTCAGCATCCGCTGACCCCGCTCTGTCATTTTACGTGGCCTACCACTTCGTGGCTGAGTTGCTGTCATTCCCAATCGCTTCCACTTTGTTATAATACCACTGACAGTTGACTGTGGAATATTTAGTAGCGAGGAAATTTCACGACTGGACTTGTTGCACAGGTGGCATCCTATCACAGTACCATGCTGGAATTCACTGAGCTCCTGAAAGCGGCTCATTCTTTCACAAATGTTTGTAGAAGCAGTCTGCATGCCTAGATGCTTCATTTTATACACCTGTGGCCATGCAAGTGATTGGAACACCTGAATTCAATTATTTGGATGGGTGAACGAATACTTTTGGGAATATAGTGTATCTACACACACACACACACACACACACACACACACACACACACACGCGCACACACAGAGTATCTATATCTATCTATCTATATATATACAAGTGCATCTCAATAAATTAGAATGTCGTGGAAAAGTTCATTTATTTCAGTAATTCAATTCAAATTGTGAAACTCGTGTATTAAATAAATTCAGTGCACACAGACTGAAGTAGTTTAAGTCTTTGGTTCTTTTAATTGTGATGATTTTGGCTCACATTTAACAAAAACCCACCAATTCACTCATCTCAAAAAATTAGAATACATCATAAGACCAATAAAAAAAACACTTTGTGAATTGTTGGCCTTCTGGAAAGTATGTTCATTTACTGTATATGTATTCAATACTTGGTAGGGGCTCCTTTTGCTTTAATTACTGCTTCAATTCGGCGTGGCATGGAGGTGATCAGTTTGTGGCACTGCTGAGGTGGTATGGAAGCCCAGGTTTCTTTGACAGTGGCCTTCAGCTCATCTGCATTTTTTGGTCTCTTGTTTCTCATTTTCCTCTTGACAATACCCCATAGATTCTCTATGGGGTTCAGGTCTGGTGAGTTTGCTGGCCAGTCAAGCACACCAACACCATGGTCATTTAACCAACGTTTGGTGCTTTTGGCAGTGTGGGCAGGTGCCAAATCCTGCTGGAAAATGAAATCAGCATCTTTAAAAAGCTGGTCAGCAGAAGGAAGCATGAAGTGCTCCAAAATGTCTTGGTAAACGGGTGCAGTGACTTTGGTTTTCAAAAAACACAATGGACCAACACCAGCAGATGACATTGCACTCCAAATCATCACAGACTGTGGAAACTTAACACTGAACTTCAAGCAACTTGGGCTATGAGCTTCTCCACCCTTCCTCCAGACTCTAGGACCTTGGTTTCCAAATGAAATACAAAACTTGCTCTCATCTGAAAAGAGGACTTTGGAACACTGGGCAACAGTCCAGTTCTTCTTCTCCTTAGCCCAGGTAAGACGCCTCTGACGTTGTCTGTGGTTCAGGAGTGCCTTAACAAGAGGAATATGACAACTGTAGCCAAATTCCTTGACACGTCTGTGTGTGGTGGCTCTTGATGCCTTGACCCCAGCCTCAGTCCATTCCTTGTGAAGTTCACCCAAATTCTTGAATCGATTTTGCTTGACAATCATAAGGCTGCGGTTCTCTCGGTTGGTTGTGCACCTTTTCCTTCCACTCAACTTTCTGTTAACATGCTTGGATACAGCACTCTGTGAACAGCCAGCTTCTTTGGCAATGAATGTTTGTGACTTACCCTCCTTGTGAAGGGTGTCAATGATTGTCTTCTGGACAACTGTCAGATCAGCAGATTGTGTAGCCTAGTGAACCAAACTGAGAGACCATTTTGAAGGCTCAGGAAACCTTTGCAGGTGTTTTGAGTTGATTAGCTGATTGGCATGTCACCATATTCTAATTTTTTGAGATAGTGAATTGGTGGGTTTTTGTTAAATGTGAGCCAAAATCATCGCAATTCAAAGAACCAAAGACTTAAACTACTTCAGTCTGTGTGCATTGAATTTATTTAATACACGAGTTTCACAATTTGAGTTGAATTACTGAAATAAATGAACTTTTCCACAACATTCTAATTTATTGAGATGCACCTGTATATATATATATATATATATATATATATATATATATATATATATATATATATATATATATATATATATATATATATACATATACACACACACACACACACACAAACACACACGCGCGCAATACATCTTCCACTGATGACAAGAGTAAATAAACTTTGGCCTTTGATAATAAATTTAATTGAAAACTTTGCGAGTAGCATTCCGTGGCGCTGCAAAGAACTTACATACAGAACCCTTTTACATAGGGGAGCCTACAAGCTTAGCATAGAATAGCATAACGCGGCAGTCCCATAGGCATTCTGTGGGCGGTACACTGGCAAGGAGACTTTTTTTTTATTTTTATGGATATCTATGGAGAGGCTTCGGTGTGCTGAATGAACTGCTTTTGTGCAGAAACAGCTCATCGCTTAAAGTATTGACCACACTGTCCGCCAATCTTCAACATGTTTAACACTAAACAATCCTTTTCGAATGAACTATAAGTGGAGTTTACTACGATAAAATTGCTGTTTTATAAGAGAAGTCACCTGACGATATTATGGCTCTCCCCATTCATCTGTATGGTATCCGCAAATGGTGACTTACTGTCGTAACCAGCTAGTTGACCGTTACGCTCTCTCCTATGGTAAAAGTGTGGATGTTGTTATCTCAGTAAATAATAGAATCTCTGGTTCATACCTTCATAGAAAATAACTGTTTTAATTATAGAATGCGCCATGTCGTCCGTCAGACAACAAAGTTGTGTTGAAAAATATGTTTGAAAAGACAGACTATTGTGCAACTGGTAGCCCTATTTATATCTGAAAAAAATCCCAATATATATATCGATAATCATCTGTAAAATATTCTGATTAATGATGCATGAAAAGGGAATCGATCCCAAGCCTACTAAATGTATTACTCCCCACACTGATCAACCACTAATTTGAATACGACAACAGGGTCAACAGTGCTACCTGTCTGACCCTTTCCAAATCTAGCAATCTATTCCTCATCCCAATCATGGCTTAATTAGACCCGTTGTAACTGGTGCACAAGATGGCGCCGGTGAACTTTCGCCACTCAAGTGCGTGCGTGTTTATGTCCGGTCGTATGACCGCTCATTGAAACTGAGTGAGATTACACAGTGATCACGGTGTAAGAGGGGCTTTGTTGCTTTGAGAAGAGACTTCCAAAGGAGACTTGTTGGAAGGAGACTTCCAAAGGAGACCTGGTTGAGACCAGCTTGAGCGTGTTTACAAGTAAAGAAAGATAGGAGAATGATTTATCAGCGACAGGAGATTAAATCCTCTTTACGGTGTTGTGTTTCTCAACCAGCAGCGAGGAGCTGACCAATGATATGAAGTAAACAGTGTTAAAATTGTGAGTAACACTTTACAATAAGGTTCTATACGTCAACATGCAATAGCTCACAACTAACAATACTTTCACAGCATGTATTAATCTTGATTAATATTAATTTCTATCTATACATTAACATGAGGCAATATATTATGAACGGCAATTAACAATGAGCAATAGTATTTTTAAATGAAACATTAACCTAGATTAATGCTGTAAAAACAAAATGCATTTTTAGTTCATTATACCAAATGCATTCACCATGGATTATTAATTGAACCTTATTGTAAAGTTTTACCAAAAAGTGACTAAAGTTGCCTATGTGTAATCAGATGTAAGGTATTAACAGAAACATGGTTGTTGTCCTGCAGATGACTTCTCTGACATTATTTAAATTGCTGTTGTATATCCAACTTAAATTGCATATCTTACCAAATCTCTAGCCAAGCCTAGTATTGTTTATTCATGTTCACAGAAACTTAGATGAGCTACTGCTGTTTCTTATGTTTATTATCATTCCTTACCTTCATAGTCATCGATGTAACTGCATACATACTGTAACGTGTTGAAATGTTAAGACAAATTTGTTGTGTTATGCATTAGACTGGCTTGCACTGAGAGCTGTTCCTGAATGTTTAATGTACCGTATGTGTGTGTAAAGAGGGAGACTGTGTGCAGAAGGGATTCACTGCTGTTTCAAGTGTGTTTCACCTAACAATTACAGAGTGTACAGCGTGGTTGTGGCCAACAACAGCCTTAAATAAACACACTGTTTATGAGAACGGCCTCCTGTGTCTTCATTGCAATGCTAAAATACATTTTAAATCCCTTTTCTGTAAACACCTCATATAAAATGCAATTTTCGGTCTCTAGACCGGCACCTAGCGAAACCGGAACTGGCTACGCACACACTCTCTAAACACGAAATCAAACATGGCTTCTTGTGCAACTAGCCCATTGAGTCTCTATCCAAACTCCACATCACCTAACAAAACCATTGCATTGTAAATACCCTGCTGTCACTTAAAGTATCTTTCTCCTCACCTGAGGCTGCTGGTGCTGCTGGGCGTTTCTCCTGAGGTGGGAAAACTGAGACAGGAGCAGTTGCTGGTCAAGCAAGTCCATCCTTTGCTGTCTCTGGATGTCCAGTGTTGCTCCCATCCCCACTGGGGCCTCTGTAGTGGGCTCAGATTCTGAGAAGACAGGCTCTAGAAGCACCGTTCCACATTTGGCCAACCATCCTGGCACTCGCAAGAACCTTTGGGCCAACTTATTATTGTAATACAACAAGCCTGCAATCTGGAACAAAGTGGTTGTAACCAAAGAGATTACAATGAAGGTAAGTATATATCATAGAGTGGTAGACTTCCAGAAGTACCAATCCCTTTCAAAATATCCATAGAGAAACTTATTTTTAGTGATAAAGTATAAGATTTTCATAGCTTTTAGTCCATGCCTATTAGCTTTGAGGTTCTATAGATCTATTTTCTACTATACTCCTAAAAGTTGACAAAATAAATGTTATGCCTAGGTATATAGACACACATGCGCATTCACATTTAAATTTTACAGTCTTTCAGTTCAGGAAAATGTTCTAAAAATATTAAGAACTAATCTTGTATGCAGGGGCATTTAAATGTTTGTCCATTAAAATCTCTAGAATGAGAATATCTCCAATACCACCTGTCACCAACTAACAATGGTAAGTAGCAAATCAATTAATTTAAAATGTCTATTAAAAAAAAACAAGCCCTTTGATGTGGCCTGCCTCAACTTCTTTATTCAAAAGGAAATGTGTTCACCAAACCATTTAATGAGGTCCTCAAGAGATGGAATAAGTCAGTGGTTCCCAAACTGGGTGCTGCCATGACTGGCTAGGGGTGGCACGGAATCTTAGTTCAATATTTAAATAGCCACCGATGTTAAAAGTAATAGAGCACAACAGTCTGGTTCCGGAAGTAAAAATCCCATTAATTTTATCCATAGATGAACTGATTTTTAATGATACCTTTTTTAATCATTTAAAGACAGACCTACCATGAGCTCCGAGGTTGTTTATCAATGGTTTATGCTTCCGTTGAAGACATCCATCTGCATTATTTCAACTTCATTGTTTAAAAATCGTGTTTGATAGCAGAACTCATGGTAAACAACTACATTACCCATGGTACAGCAAAGAAAGATCCACCAAAGAGAGAACCGTGACCAACCAAGCCTGTGAAACGTGCCTCGGAACGACCGCCCACTCCCATGATGCACTGTGAATTATGTAATTGAGTCGGTGACTCTTCAACTTAAAACTACTTATCTATTTGTACATATCGGAATATTTTGCAATAAATGTTAAATATATTGTTTCTATACTTATAATCAACAACCTAAAATCAATAGTTTCAATCAATCGATATTCCCATTGTTTTTTATTCAATGACATCATTCGCAGTGCTTCATGGGATTGTAGTCCGTGCCCTCATGAAAGATGGTAAGTACACAGTCTTGTAGCTTGGTCTTTTTGAGCACTGTTGCGCTCTGTACCTGCGTGCTGTTTGACGCTTTCAAACACTCACATGTATACTGCATTTCTGCGTGTGCTTTATAGAGAGCTCATGTCTTGTGGTGAATGCAGCTGCACATGTGAACAGTCACATGTAAATTTGCCCCTCTTGACACGATATTAAGTTGTAAAGAACTCTAAACTTTTTAAACAGAAAAGTGTTTTCAATAGTATATTTATTTCTTTATTTTTCAGTGTTTAGGGTGCCACAGGAAAAAACACTTTAAAGGGGTGCTGTAGTTTAAAAAGATTGGGAACCACTGAAATAGGCTACGCTATGCAGAAGCTATAAGTCAGTGTGATTTCAACTTTATTTAAAAAAGTAAAAAAAAAATGTTTGTTAATTCATAATGTACTATATGACAATAAACCTAAAGCGAGATCATTCCTGAAACCAATCAGAGAAGTCACTCTTACCATGAAAATAGGAATCACAGCAGTATCCACAGCAGTTTGTAGGCTAGCGGAGGTAAGCTAGGTAATGTTAGGTAGGTCAGTTAATATGAAATGTTGTAGTATTAGAGCATCAAACACAATGATAGTGTTTTCTGATAAGAATATACATAAAAAAAACAGTGTAATTGGATTATATCATTTGCAATTTTCTATGAGATGAGTAGGCAGTCACTGTTGTGGTCTACAAAAGCAAAATTTTATATAGCTTTTGTTTTTAAGTGATGGCCAAAAGTGACAGGGTACATTGTAATCACACGATGCGGTGCATGGATTGGTTGACAGTCTTGAATGGTGCCAGGATGACTTGCAGAACACTCACAATTTTTCTGGAATTCTCTGACTATGAGACAATATGCATGTCCTTTGATAAGCTTACTAAAGATCATTACAGGCGAAAAAAAAAAAAAACAACATAAAAAAAAATAAATAAAATAAAACAGGAATTTAATGTAATGCTGCTGTACCTGAGCCGTTTTACTTACCAATCCACTACAGGCAACAACCCACATGTAGGCACCTGAGGTCAGAAGCTGACGACAAGATAACATGAGAAATTCAGAATAGAGAAGTTTCATACCTACAAAATATCTCTAAGGCATCTGAAAACAGCAAAGCGGATTTCAGCTATAAACTTTGCATCAGTAAAAATAATTATTATGAGGATGCAGTGGAAGAAACTGTTGCACTTAGAGGTTTCATAAACATGGTTTACATGCTTGCTTCATTTTGAGGAAAGTATGAAATAAAATAATTTATTCAAACATGATCTTTTTCCTGTAAGAGATACGCTCTCAATTAAGTTACATCTGTTAGATTTAAGTGGGTAAGCCACATGGGTGACTGAAAGAAGTTTGTGATAAATCTTTAAATTATCAAATGTCTTTCATCATTCAGAATAATGTTGTCTATTATTCTACTGAGGAAATGTGCAACTTTCTCTGAAGTGCTAATGCTGATATCTCAAACTAAGCTCATCAGAAAGTCTCACGTATTAGAGAGTTTCTCATCTCTGGAGTGACTGTTACCCTGCAAATGTTTTATCTAGTTTCTGATCTTGAAACACATATAAGGGATTTCCGAAAACATAGCAGGTGGCTTAACAGCCTTACACTACTTTTTATGTCTCGACTTCCCTGCCATGCAGAAGATGTACCAGAAAACGTCTCTTAATCATTTTGAGATTTTACATGCAACAAAAGCTTTTAACCGTTTCAATTTAGCTTTTGAGATAAACATAACAGGTTACAATATGGTTCTATTTGCTATGTACACGAACTACCAATGCACACTAATTATACACTCACTGATCACCACAGATACAGCTCAGGAGCTTCAGAATGGGGAAAAAAATGTGATCTCAGTGATTTGGACTGTGGTATGATTGTTGGTGCCAGAAAGGCTGGTTTGAGTATTTCTGTAACTGCTGATCTCCTGGGATCACGCACAACAGCCTCTAGAATTTACTCAGAATGGTGCCAAAAACAAAAACATCCAGTGAGCGGCAGTTCTGCGAACGGAAACACCTTGTTGATGAGAGAGGTCAACGGAGAATGGCTGGACTGGTTCAAGCTGACAAAAAAGCTACGGCAGTGTTATTATAATTAACGAAAACTAAAATAAAACTAACGAAAACCATTTTCGTTAGCTAAAATAAAAATTGAAATTATTTGAAAAAAAACTAAAACTAACTAAAATCTTGGATTCATTTCAGTTTTAGTTTTGGGCAAAGTAGGACACTTTTGGAAATGCTACATTTCTTGGCACTTTTAATTATGATCCAAACACACATAACCTGACATTACACCTTTGAGGAAAGCTTAGGATGTCTTCTACCTTAGACAAAAGCAAAAATGAAGAAATTCTTAATACTGAAAAGTAGAACCTTTGAAGACCCACTTTTGACCAAATCCCAAAAGAAAATGATTCTCTAGAAAATATCTACAAAGAATTTTTTCAAATTTCCTCAAATTTCTGTCATTTTCTTTACCATTGCTTTTCCCACCGGTGGTCATGAAATGAGCTCTGCCACACATTTCAATGTAAAAATAATCCATTTAAAACCTCAAAAAGGTAAAAAAAAAAAAAAAAAGAGATTTTACTCAAAAATGACAATTCTCTTTATTTACTCACATTACAATCAACAATCCCAGATGTGTTTGAATTTCTTTTTTCTGCTGAACACAAGCAAAGATATTATAGAAATATAATAGCTCTGTAGGTCCATACAACACAAGCCAACAAAGTCCAAAGGTTCAAAGCTCTAACAAGCACATAAAGGTAACATAAGGTAATCCTTAAGTGGTTTTATTCATATCTTCTGAAGAAATCTATGGTGAGAACAGACCAAAATGTAACTCCTTTTTCACTATAAATCTTGCAATTGCAGTCTACAGGAAAGATTGCCAATGAGACTGTTGATGTCAAAATTTACAGTAAAAAAAAAAAAAAGGATGCTATCTTTATGTGCTTTTTGAGCTTCGAGGTTTTGTACCGTGATGACTTGCATTGTATAGAACTACAGAGCTGAGGTATTCTTCTAAAAATCTTCATTCGTGTTCTGCAGAAGAAAGAAAGTCAGACACATCTGGGGTGGCATGAGGTAAGTCAATTGTAAGAGAATTTTCATTTTTGGGAAAACTATCCCTTTAATTGTTTACTTCCCAAAGATTAGTTAAGAAATGATTTATAACATTTCATGTTAAAAATGTGTAAGTAGAAATTAACATTAACCATTAATTAACATTAACCAAGTATTGTTCATTGACAGTTCATGTTAACTATTGCGTTAACTAATGTTAAAGTTTACAACCTTATTATAAAGTGTTACAGCGTTAATCTAGCAAAATAGGAAACCCTGACTATTGATTTGAAGATTCTTTGCAAATGCAGTCTATGAGCTCACCTGTGCACCCACTATGTATGTCAGAGACTTGTTTGTTATCGTGATGTGGCCAAGCAGCTGAGTGACCTCAACACGGGGGATAGAGCTATAGAAAGGCACAAAGAAGGCAAAGACTGGGCCAAGCCTAAGAGAGAGACAAGGAGAGAGAAAAAGAGAAACAAAGAGTTAGAGAGACACATCCTCAACCTTGTTGAAATGTGAAAAAGCAGTACAATAAAGTCCAAATAAACTGTCAGAAGCCTTATATCATAAATCCTGTTCACAACCACACTTAAATTTATTTTTGCTTAATGTCGAATTTCATTACTTAAAATGAGATAGTGTAACAATTCTTGAATTTTTGGTCACAACTTAATATCAATGGGCCGCATTTATGAAACATGAGCATGACAACTTTTTGTGTAAATCGTTCGTAAAGCCACCCTGACGTAAATTTTCATGAAAGTTTTTGTATTTTCAAAATGTACAATGGTACAAACAAAATGTACATCTGCTCCAGACCACATGTAAATCATGTGCAAGACATCTGAAGGCTTTGTGTACTTTCAGACAAACTGCCATGACTAAATTTGACAGAAGTGAAATTAAATAAGTAATGAAAAATTTAGAGTAAAATTATATTAAAAATAACAGAAAAAAGCAGTTTGTCATTTTCTTTTAAAACCATATAGGCCTATTTCTTTGATGCTTGCATTTATTTCTTTAAAGTTTATTCCCAGCTCTGCTTCATAAACTGTATATCGTTTTTCCGCAAAACTGCTTGGCATGGGGCGATACGTTTGTGGAAACTTTGTTTGATTTTCTCAAAAAAAAAAAAAAAAAAAAAATGGTTAGACAGTTTCTTCATTTGGTATTAACTCTATAATTTAAAGGTGCAATATGTAACAATTTTCATGTAATATTCACCCTTTTTTTGCCAATGTGTGAACGGCTTCTAACGCAACTTAAAAAATGAGCCCTTCCCGGACTTCCTAGGTTGCCTATTAAAGCCTGTAGACTGATTTTCATGCGAAGGGAGCGGGTCGCTTTTGCCAGGAAAATCCAAAGGATGTGACATTTATGCGCGCTCTGAGCCTTGCCTCAGTAATAGCTTCTCTTCCACGTCAACAGACGGTCTGCAACACTAAATAACATTATCATAGAGATGGAATCCAGCAAACACCGACTCCTACACAAACTCAGAGTAAGCCAAAAAAAAAAAAAACAAACATTTATCTACTGAATCCCCTCTGGCTAAGCAGGAACGTGATCGTGATCGTGGTCGAGTGAAAAATAGAGTGAACATCGGCAAGGCATTTGATTCCTAGAGGGACCTTTGTTCGGTTTTGGGGATCAAAACCGACCCTGAATTGGCGTTCTTCTTATTGGACAGGTAAGCTTACATAACTGCAAAGCATGTGAAATATAGTGCCGTAAGGATTGATCTGTGTAAATTTAGCTAAACTACAATAATACATGAAATGAATGCTAGACAATGTTCAAGATAATGCAAAAAGCTCCATTCATTAGTGTAATGTAACTTGGTTATACAGAAAATATATACATTCTATTATTATAAAACAATAGCGCATCGATATATCAAAATGACAGTTGTGATAGAATCACATCAATACTGAATTGTGTCAACATATTTATAATGTACAGTCAATGTCTCATGCAAAGAAAAGTGATTACTTCAAACTACAGTCTCGCATTGTCAGACCTATATCCACACTTTGTTTTAGCCCTGTTCCAGCACTGGAGAGTCAAATGTAATATGCATTCTCAAAGTTTGTAGTAAAACAATCATAACTGTGTAATTTTAATTACACATCTGTCAGCATGATGCCGGTGAATCACGTTCAGTCTCTTTGTACGTTACATCATTGTTTTGGTTGACACTCACTTGCTCATGTCCCTATAAAGTGTGTGCATGAGCGCGAGCACGAGCAACAGGTAGCTGGCTGCAGTTCGCTTAACGGTCACAGGTGTCATTAATAACAAGGGTTTCTGAATCTTAAATACTGCAACTTTAAGCTTCATAATTCAGTCCAGGCATTGATAAATCGCATTCAGTTGATAGCGTATGGTCAATGCTAATGCTGTTAAGCCATAAATGAACATGTCATGGGCAGGTGTATACACAATACAATGAAAAAAAATAAAAAGACCTGCACACTGTTTTAGCTTGCAAATCTGTATTAGCTTACAGCATTTCAGTCAAAGATCTTCTTCAGGCATTCTATTAAAGGAATAATCCAGGTTCAATACAAGTTAAACTCAATCAACAGCATTTGTGGTATAATGTTGATTACTACAAAAAAATATTTTCTTAAAAAAAGCAAAAATCAATGTCACAGTGAGGCACTTACAATGGAAGTGAATGGGGCCAATTTTTGGAAGGTTTAAAAGGCAGAAATGTGAAGCTTATAATTGTGAAAAGCACTTCTGTTAAAACTCATACATAGGCATATTACTTGATCTGAAAAGTTGTTTAAATCGTAATTTTTACAGTCGTTTTAGGGTTATTGGACATTTCATCATCATGGCGACGAAGTTGTAAAATTGGTAATAACTGTACATAGAAAAGGTTAGTAAGTGATTTTATCAAACTAAAATCATGTTAGCATGCATATTGTTTATGTTATGCCACAAGGCTATACTTCTGAAATAGTAAGTATTTTTTTATGTTTTTGGATTGACCCCATTCACTTCCATCGTGCCTCACTGTCACACAGATTTTTGCTTTTTTAAAAGAAAAGGAGGGATGTGTCTAAATGAATTTTTGTGGTTATCAATATTATGTCACAAATGCTGTTGATTGAGCTAAACTTGTATTGAACCTGGAATATTTTTTTAATTTCTCTGAAGATTCTTCCAGTTACAAGTATATCACTGTTACCATCATAATTTACCTGACGCTGATGCTGGCGATGTTGCCGTTATGAACTGAATTTTCTTGTACACACTAAAGCTTAATGTCAAACCATTTCTATTGACCTCTTGGAATGTTTGATTCACAAAAGAACCTCTGGCAGCCAAAACATGTGATGGAAGTTCCTCACTTTCTTTATGACCACAGCAGCGTGTTTGCAAAATCTAAATTTGTGATTCGAATGCACTTTATTTTAAAACCCTTTCATTACTGTTCCGCATATCACTATTCTCATTTCCTAGCGCTTCGGATGTCTTCCTTATATGGCATTTTCATGGGCTCGAATTATGATAATTGTAAATGAATGTGGAGACGCCCTATTTTAATTATAATTTAGAATTCACTAACATACATATGTTTTACTAATAAATCTGGGAGGTACGAAGTGTTTCTGAAGGTCCATTTTATGCCCAAATTACACATGTAGTGATGAAAAATTCATGAATGAGGCCCATTGTGTGCAATCAATTTAAATTTGTAAAATGGAAGTTCACTTAATTTATTTGCGTTGGGACAACTTAAATAATTTTTGATGGCCAATGTGATGTCAGGTTTCTAGCATGCACCGCAGCATAAGTAAATACTGCTAATTAATGTCTTAATATTTGCTTTTTATTGCAATATTTGCAGTGGCGGTGTTGTATTTGTTGTCCCTTTGAGTTTTGTGTCATGTGAGTGCAACTATTTCCAAAAATATCATTGCTGAGTGTCACCATCATTGTGGTTTGTGTTTTGGATATTAAGGACCCTGTATGCATGGTTGGAAAGCTTGATTGAAAACTCATCGGCAAGATGTCATTCTCTATTGCTGAGACTACAAACTAACAGCTTGTTACATTTACAACAAATGTTTGACAGTAAAAACAAAAAAGTAAAGTTTCCTCAACATAATTAAAATTATGACAACTTTTTATCTAGTAGATGTGACAAAATAAATTTAAGTTCACACAAGACTTGTTCAGATTCATTCAAATAAATTAGTTTTTGATGAAAAAACAAATTTCTTAATTTTATTAATGTAAGTTCAGTGAATGTTTTTATTTTTTGAGTGCATAAGTTGAGTTAATACTCTATTCCCATCCTGGCAGCAGAATAGCAGCAGGACAGTCCCATCAATGACAGCTCCACCACATACTGTATTTTGAAGTCTATCGACATCATATACAACAGAAGAACGCTCACAAGTAATACTTGTTTCAGTGTCATCACAGACACTTCTAAATGATTGTTACATTTTTATAGGTAATGAAGACCAGAAACATTGTTACTCAATACTCACTATACAATAGAGAACACACACAAATGGCACTTGTTTCTCTTTTATTGGGTCAACCTCGATAATACTGAATATCTTCTGATAGTATACAAAGAGCAAGGAAACCTCCAGAACTGTCAATAAAATACATGCTCTGGCTTTAGCCAATCACACCCAGTCTTCCACTGTTCCTACAACATTGTAAGCTTTGAAAACTATGAAGGTGAGTTTCATAAGCACAAAAACATATATACCAAAAAGGTGAGTTTCCTTAAAAAAAAAAAAAAAGAAATCCAGTTTCCTTGAAAAACAATACAAAACAATATTTACAAGAATATTTCTGTCAAAATGGGTATAGAATCAAAATTCATGTTAATAATGAAGTTGAAATGTTCACTTGAATTCAAGATGGAGGAAAGCAGATAAGCCAAAAACAAAAGCATCAAATTCTCAGTACAATGCACAATGAAGCAACAATGACAAATGAGAAAATGGTTTCATCAACCAAGCTGCTTTATCTGCAATGAGGTACCTGATGATGCAAACCAGTCCTTACATGAAGGCCTGAAGAATGCAAATTTGACTTATCATTTGCACTTCCTTTGTTTTGTTTCCTTGATAGAAAAAATGATAGGACTTATGCAATAACTAGCTTACTTGTTTTAAGACTGTAATAGTTGTGCATTTGCTACAAAGCAACATTAGAAATGTTACAGGCACTTGAGATGATTTTAGAACAAAAGATTAAAATGTAGAAACTGAAACTGAAATGTCTCTAAAAGAGAACTGAAGACAGATTAATGGCAGTTTTGTGCCATTAACACGAATGTCTAGATGTGTCTTAATGAGAGTCACAAGACAATTTCACTTCTCCTTAAAGTCGAGCACTTCTAGAATGAGAGAGAGAGAGAGAGAGAGAGAGAGAGAGAGAGAGAGAGAGAGAGAGAGAGAGGGGAGGGTGGAGGTGGTGGAGAGGGTTAGCGGTATACAGTTAGTAAGAGAGAGAGAGGCACAGGAAGAGATGATGAACTCGCGCTTTTGGTCGCATTTGGAAAGTAAGGTGAGTAGCGCCTGTCCCTAACTGAAAAACTGCTCTATGCCATCTGGTGAGTATAACATATTCATTTAATGATAGCTAGAAAGGGTAAAGGAGATCTGTAATTGAATCAATAACAATTTAATTTTCACATTGAAATTTCAATCACAACGAGCAAGACAGATCTTAACCTTCTGTCCAGAGAAATGTGTTTCGCAAAATGTATGTGTTAATGAAATTTATTTTCAAACTTTCAATTCCATTTCAATTTCAGCAAATATTTTGTAAAAATACTCGATTATATGTTTCATGATAAAATGTTCTTTTGTACTGATCAATAGCCTGAAATAAAAAGGGCAAAATTAAAACATGTCCTATGAAGTCCTATATGCTTATGAACAGCAAAAAGATGCCTAAACGTTAAATATTGTACTTCTTATATTTTAATCAATACATGGGGAAACATTCTTTTATTTTTTATTTTTGTCAAAACAAAGGACAAACTGTATATTTTAATCCTAAACTATAATCATCAAAACTTTATAAATCCATTTTCATTAAAAATCAGTTTCAATTTGCCTCTTAAAAACTAAAGAGACAAATAAATAAATTGGGTAATGTAGATAGAGTTAAAGGAACATGAAAGAGAAACACAACTAAATAAAAAAGGGAAATTGCTTATGTACAAATGGAAGTCTAAATATATTAAAATAACCCACTTGATATAAAAAAATTTTTTTTCAAATAAATCATAAAATTGAAATGGCTCCTAATTATAGATGAACAAAAACAATATTTGGCTACTAACAGTACTTAGGTACCAAATTGTTAATGTGTGATTTAAAACTGTGATTCTTGTGTGAGGGTCTCTTGTATTGGTAGCTCAGTGATTAAGGATTTAAACTGGTGGCTCAAAATCAGGTACAACCCATAAACTGAAGAGTTACAGCCCTGTCCTAAAGCAGTGGTTCTCAACTGGTTTTGCTTCAGAAACCAGATTTTACTTAGGACATCAATAGGCAACCCAACACGGTACCAAAACTGTTTATCATACAAAAAGTAAACAAAAATATCATTATATCATACATTTAACTTTATTAATGTTACCATTAACTGCATAGACCCAACAATATGCAAAATTATTAACATGATATTGGCTGAACAGGAACATTTACTACAGCATAAATAACAATAGGTGTGATTTACCAGCATAATCCAGTGGAACAAACACTGGCCCAAATGCTGTTTTAGTATTAACCATATTACCAAATGACAGATAATTCTCAGTCAAAATACGATCAAACGTGCAGCCATTGTCACCAACAAAAGGCATGGGAAGCATATTCTCCATCCTTTTGAAAGTTGATAAGCTATTTATTTTACTATCCTAACCATGCATTATATTGTTAGTTTCATTTTATTATTTGCATTTACCATTTTTTATCCTGCTGTCAGTGATCCTATAAGAACAGTCCTGCGACTAATTTTTGGGCTGCGACCCACCAGTTGAGAACCACTACCCTAAAGTACCACTTTGAACTTAGGCAAGGCATTTTACTCCAGATTAACAACCAATAATTAGTATAACGCAAGATGGATAAAAGAACTTGCTGAATGACACAACAAAGTACACTCCCACACTTCAAACTAGAAGTCGATCGATAGTGGATTTTGCCAATACCGATAACTAAGGTGGTGGAAAAGGCCAATAACTGATTAATCGGCAATAGTTTTTAAAAATCGTTTCATAGAACATTTTCTTAGTCAGTACAGACATAGGGTCCAAAGTTCAAAATAAATAAAATCTTAGATTTAGTTTATTTTAACCAAAGTCCCAATAATAAATCAGAAAAAAAGAAGATTGGGTGCATAAAGTGGGACTTTTAACACTAAACAAGCCTGAAACACAACGGGGACTCTTATTTTGAAATGGCGGAGACTTAGCTCCGTTACAATGCTCAATATTTAATATTTACCAAATTAAAATAGCTTTATAGCCTATATATTATTATTATTATTATTATTATTCACAATATTTGAAGTTGGAGACCTATTGTACCTACTGTTTCCATATAGTCGCATTTTTCTTTGCATGCCTTCACTTCAATTAAAAAAAAACTTAATTATAAGAGGAAAACGAGGAATAAAAAAACTATCTGCAACTATCGACATATATTTTTGCCAATAACCGATAGTTCTAAAAAGCAACACTCTGCACTGATTAATCAGTAAAACCGTTATATCGGTCTACCTCTACTTCAAACCAAATATATAAAACCCTAATTTACATTCCAAGGTTTTAACTGAATACCTCTAATTCGTATTTGAACAGAGGCATTAATTTCTTTGATTAATTTTAAACTTCATACTGCTATACTGTATATAGATTCATACTGATTGTGAAGTACTTTCCAACTAATGAATCAATGTATTTTTGTTTTAATCAAGAACACCATTCATGAATATTCAGATTTACACAATGCATTATTTACACATAAAACATCAGGTTTGTTAAACACAACATACTGGGTTGTCTCTTCTTGCAGTGCCTTCAGTGACTTCCCCCGTGTATAACTATGAAGAGTCTAGATCTCAACCAGAATTTCAACGCCTCCTGCACCAATCTCTATGACCATCGTTCAGTGGCCCGGGTTCTTATCCCTCTGGTCTATTCCATCATATGTCCAGTGGGTCTTTTAGGCAATGCCTTGGCTCTTCATGTGACCCTCTCCAACCTTACCAAGCTCAACTCAACCACGCTCTATTCTGCCAACCTAGCTGTCTCTGATATCCTTTTCTGCCTGTCTCTCCCTCTACGAGCCGTTTATTATGGCCTTGGCTTCCACTGGCCCCTGGGGGAAGGGCTATGTAAAGCCATAGCACTGCTCTTCTATTTGAACTGCTACGCTGGGGTTAACTTTATGACATGTCTGGCAGTTGATCGTTTTGTGGCACTGGTGTTACCCAGGATGGAGAAAATGAGAAAGGTGAAGAATGTGCAGTTTGTGTGCCTGGCCATATGGCTGCTGGTGTTGGCCCAGACGCTGCCTCTCCTGGGCAGCCAAATGACCAAAAAGGAACCTGACAATACCATCACCTGCATGGAATACCCCAATTTTGAGAGTGCAATTGAAGGACTACCCTACATGCTGATTGGGGCAGTAGTTTTAGGCTTTGGTGTCCCGGTGGGAACAATCATTGCTTGCTATTCTATATTGACCTATAAGCTACATCTAATGGCAAAGTCTAACCAGCTGACAAAGCGTTCTGGGAGGGCCAAAAAAGCAAGAGGAGTGATTGCAGGAGTGGTTTTTGTGTTTTTGGTGTGTTTCAGCCCGTATCATCTAGACCTACTGCAATACATGATTCGGAAACTTCTCTATAAACCAGACTGCACTGAGCTTCAGTCCTTCCAGATATCCCTGCATATTACAGTATGTCTTATGAACCTAAATTCATGCCTGGATCCATTTGTTTACTTCTTTGCTTGTAAAGGTTACAAGCAGAAAGTGATGAGGATGATGAAGTGGCAGGTTGGCACCCACTTCTCCAGTGTTGGAAGGACTTCGCCTGAAAGTTCAGGCACTGGAGATCAACATGTCACCCGCCGCAACAACAGGATAACAATGAACACTATTAGAGAAGGTCAGTGAAACTGTTCCGGACATTAAGCTGCATGTGACAATCTCATAAGGTGATGAAAAGCAATCATCAACTCACATATTGGGCTAAAAAGGGCTTTGCCAACGCTTGTGTTCATTAACAGAGACTTAAAGGTGCACTCAGAAAGTTCTCAGTTACAGATACCATTGTAAAAATGCTGACACAAACCCACTTCTCCATTCCTTCATGAATGCACATTTCATGCAACAGGTGGACAATGTACTACAGCTGGCATCAAAGTGGAGTTGAACAAGTACTGTACATGCTGCAAAAAACTTAAACAATGATGTAAATATCTGCCAATAATTAATTCATATGTGTAAGTGTAAAGTTAGAACAGCTAAGGGTATGTATGTACAATAAATAATCCTTTCTGTCCTTAGATCTCGCCTCTCTACTATGGGTGGCAGGTCATTCAGCGTAGTAACACTCCCTCTGACTCTTTGCAGCATCTCTTCTATCTCTGAGTTTAAATCTCAACTTAAAACTTTTGTTTTCTCAGTGTTATTTGTCTTAATGTGTTATGTATTCACTCTCAATGACTGTACTATCTGAACTGTGTTTTTGTGGCTGTTCATTGTTTATGTATTATTGTGTTACTATTGTAAAGTACTACTGTATTATTATAAGCTTTCCTAAAAGCCAAATACAGCATTTGCACAATCAAAGCAGTTTCGATTGTGAAAAAGGGAGTGTGTGGATGAAACAACAGAGATGTCAAAAGTCATGCCGGGAGACGATGACATTTAAAGGCTGATAGACATGGTAATTTTCATCAAAATCTAACTCAATCTTCTTTCAAGATGCGTGATATATTTTTAGTGCTATTAGTACAAGATTATCAAGCCAGAGGTCATATCAAACCTTCTCATCAAGAGAACAAACAGTTCTATACCAGCTCCTTGTAAGGAGTAGCCTGAGAGCTATTGCAAAGGAAGTAGCTTGATATAAGAGTGTACTGAATTTTAAGAGTTGTTACTGCAATACTCAGAAGACCTTGCTATTTCAAGATACACATATTGCTTTCATAGATGAGAAGTTGAGTTGTCAGTGGAGAAACCTTACACAACCATGAAATGAGGAAAGAAGGTTCATCTAAAAAGACAATCTGATAATAAATGCATAAAACAATTCTGGTCCTCGAATCTGATTGGCCAAGCACTCTTCTATTTTGTATAACAGCATGTTTTCAGGGACAAAGGCCATTTCAATAGCCCCTTTCACACATTCAGCCTTTTCCAGAGGTAATTTTCAGGTCAGAGGTCATGTGTGAACACACCCCTTTTGAAAATACTGGTAAAATGTGCTCTGGCAATGTCCCTTAATGAGAAGTAGTACCATTATCTATAAATATCCATATTGATGGTATGTTTGAACAGAGCTATAAGATTACCGGTTTCAGTTCCTACGAGGTCAGGTCATGCTGACGCAATAAAATTCTGACGGAGATGACAAATTTACTCTGACACAGTTTGGTCAGATAGTGAAACTAGAGTGCTTCTCTTCATCCGAGCGAATGAAGACATTTTCCGACAGCTTAAAGGAACAGTAAGTGATTCCGTTACGTATGATAAAATCAACAGCCTACTTTGGGAACACGCAGACCACTAAGTAGCAATATACATAGTGATTACTGTGCTTTTCATCCGCAGATGGTGTCTCCGACTTCGGATGCTAGTGACAGCATTTTATTCTCTGTAGTTCATCAGACTTATTTGAAGTCATCGCATATGATGTCCTTATGTCTCGTGCTACTGCATAAAACATTTTTTTTTCCCCCCAATTTGGAATGCCCAATTCCCAATGCACTCTAGGTCCTCATGGTGGTGTAGTGACTTGCCTCAATCCGGGTGGCGGAGGACAAATCTCAGTTGCCTCCGCGTCCGAGACCATCAACCTGTGCATCTTATCACGTGGCTTGTTGAGTGCGTTACCACGGAGACATACGCGTGAGGAGGCACCGCGGCATCCATGCACCCCTCCGAGAGCGAACCACATTATAGTGACCACGAGGAGGTTACCTCATGTGACTAACCTCCCTAGCAACCGGGCCAATTTGGTTGCTTAGAAGACCTGGCTGGAGTCACTCAGCATGCCCTGGGATTCGAACTCGCTAATTAGCGAACTCCAGGGGTGATAGTCAGCGTATTTACTCACTGAGCTACCCAGGCCCCTGCTACTGCATAACATTAAACATTTGCCAAAAAACTTAAAACATCACCAACATTACCAACCACATATGTTCAGAATTCAGATACAAAATAATACCCCACCATCTTTTCAAACAAAAAGGCTGCAAAAGGCGCAGCCGTGTAGATGTCTTTTCCGGAAAACAACGTCACAGAGTTTAACGGCATTTGGTGCTGATGTGTGAATGGTACTAGCAAAATAGAAAAAACACGGAAAGTTGTTGCATGTGTGAATAGTACATGTGGTACATTTACAAATAAAGGCAACGGTTTTCCTGTAATTTAACTTGTTGCATGTGTGAAAGGGGCTAATATTTCAGATTGGCTTTCAGTCTGTGTGTTGCTTGAGACATGCAAACCTTGTTACTTTGGCTTCTTTTGGAACTATTTTCATTGCCGGATAAGAATTAGACAAACTAACTTGCCAATTTTCGTCTGATAGGTTCCTCAATATTATTTACATGTATAAAAGCAATACCACACTCACAATCATGCTGTTGTTCTGAACATCAGCACTCTTGCTCGTGTGATATTGCTTAATTGTAATATCAAAAAATATTCCTTTAGAAAAATGCTAAATAGAAGCATTTTCACAAGTGAACTCAAGACTTTTGAACTGATTACATTCTGTGCTTGCAGCATGAATGCACATGGCAATTAGGGGTGGATAAAAATATTGATTTCCCAGTGCATCACGATCTTCATTTGAACAATCTCGATATGATTCTTAAATCCCAAGATTGATCTTTTACTCTACGCGCAACCCTCCACTACAATGAGAGGAAATCACTTGCATTTGCAACCAAATTCCGCGCTATGCGACAAAAAATGTATATATTTGGCAACTGGCTGGTAAATGTTTATATTTCACTCACCAGTGAATTAATTGTGTAGTATAGTGGTGAAGTATTCAGCTATGAGATCCTTTCACTTTGTGTTGAGATTAAAAGTTGTTTCGTGTAATGTGTCTAAAGACGAAATCCACATGACCCATTTGTCAATTAATCTCTTTTAATACCCTTTTTTTTAAAAAAAAAAAGCTCAAATATGACCAAAATGATGAAAAACTAAAAAACAATCATTAGTAAAATGTATATTTTCATATTGTATCTAGTTAGAAGGTCCTCTGTATAATTAACAGCTTTAGCTGGAATATAATTTATTTCATATAGAAGCAAAAGGGACAATATCATTGAAATATTTATTTACTTATATTTTTGATGCCATATCAGCAGCAATGGCTATATTCATGGCAAAGACAACAGTATTCAAATTAAATAATGTTTACAATAGTTTGACAGATACAAAAATCCACATATATAACAATAATAACAGTAGTAGTAATAACAGTTATATAGAGTTTTTCAGTTTAGTATGTGATAGGAATTCTAAAAAATGTCCCGGAGAGACCTTTTTGAAAATGTACATCAATATATTTTCTGAACAAAAACGTTGTCTAATATCATTTAAATATGGACATTCTATCAAAATATGTTTTACACTCAAGAAATTCTTACATAGATCACAAACCGGTTTCACTTCCCCTTTCAACAAGTATGAATGAGTGAGTCTTGAGTGACCAATTCGACATCTCGTATATACAACCTAGTCATATCTATTTTCAAAGAGGAAATAATAAACTCCTTGATTTAGTACTGGGTTCACATCATGTAGTTTGTTATATATGCATTCATTCCATTCCCCATTTGTCATTTGTTGTGAATGTACAGATTCAATATGGGTTTAACATCAGATACTGGTATATTACCTTCTGTCATGTCCAACTGAAGTGCTTCCTTAGCAGCTTTATCTGCCTGTTCATTGCCAGCCAGTCCCACATGGCCTGGTATCCAACAAGACACAATACTGAAATCTTGTTTTTTTTTTTTTAAAGAGTCCACTTTTCCTATTATGCTAATAATTGTAGGGTGTTCTGTTTTCAGAGCTTCGAGTGCTTGCAGGCAAGATTTAGAATCTGTACAAATTAGAAAGTGACGTTGTTGTTCCTTTTCTATTTGTTCTAAAGCTAGTAATAATGCACAAGCTTCTGCTGTGAATATTGAAGTTTGTCCAGAAATACACTTGCCAAAACGTTTTGGGCCAATCACTACTGCTGCAGATACATGATTGTCTGACTTTGATCCGTCTGTGTACACTGGTACATGAGATGGTAAGCTGTATTTTATGTCCAGGAATTTCTCCTGGTAGACGTTTGGATGATTTATCTTTTTAGTATACTGAGCCAGGTTCATCATGATAGTTGTTTTTTTTAATATTCCAGGGCAGTATAGGGCACAGATGTGTCGATGTTAGGATATCCAGATTAATGTCCATGTTCTCCAAGTGTGTTTTTGTGCGAATTCCAAAAGGACTGATGTACCTGGGTCTGGCTTCATACAGATGTGAATGTTGAGGATGAAAGACTGAAGGATATGCTGGGTTACTTTCATTAGCTTTTAGCTGAACTGCATAGTTAAGGGCCAATTTCAGCCTTCTGTTATATAGTGATGGTTCTCTTGCTTCTGTATACAAGCTTTGGATTGGAGAGGTCCTAAATGCTCTTAGTGCAAGTCTCAATCCTGTATGATGTACTGTATCCAACATTTTAATATATGACTTCCTGGCAGATCCATAAACTGCGCTCACATTTTTGATCGAACAAGTGTCCTATAGAGTCTCAAGAATACTTCACAATCTGCACCCCATTTGATCCTTGCTAGCACTTTTATAATATCCATTGCTTTGAAGCATCTATTCCGCAGCATTTTGATATGAGGGATGAAGGATAGTTTATTATCAAAAGTAAGTCCTAGGAATTTTGTATCTTTTATGAATTTTATAGGTTCCCTTTCCAAAAAGACTTCTGGCTCGAGGTGCATACATCGCAAAATACAAAAATGCATACATACAGTTTTTGATTTAGAAAATTTAAATCCATTTTGTACTGACCAGTCATACATTTTATTTATACATATTTGTATTTGTCTCTCAATTACGTTCATATTTTTGCCTTTATAACAAATGCACACATCATCTACATATAGGCTACGGAATATATTAGGCCCCAAAACACTTACAATCCTGTTAATTTTAATGCTGAAAAGAGTTACTGAAAGTATACTTCCTTGGGGCACTCCTGATTCTTGTACATGCAATTCAGATAGCACGTTTCTTACTCGAACACGAAAAACTCTATTAGATAAAAAATTGGAAATATGAATGGGTATCCCCTGAAACCCATATTGTACAAATCTTTTAGAATGCCATACCTCCATGTAATATCATAAGCTTTTTCTAAATAAAATACAGCTATTACATGTTCTTTTTTAATAAAACCATCTCGTACAAAAGACTCTAATCTTATAAGGTGATCAAGAGTACTTTTTCCTCGTTGCTTCTTTCCAGTTAGCTGGTATTTTTCCTGATTTTCAAATGCTATTGAGTACGTTCAGTAGGATCAATAGTATATTTTGGGGTAGATGTTTCAAGAACTGATAGTGAATTGTATCAGGTCCAACTGCAGTGTCGTTGGAGTTTTTAATAGCTTTCAGAAGTTCTTCCATTGTAAAAGGCTGATTACACAGTTCGGTGTTATCCGAAGAGAAATTAAGTTTTTCCTGTTCCTGTTTTATTTGTATTTTCTTAAATCTGGGAAGGCTGTTTTCTAGTGATGAATTTCTCTCGAATGTCTCCGCCAGTTTATTAGCAATATTCTGTTTTGATGTTAATAAAGTATCCTGATTTTTTTATGTTGTATTTGTAGTCCTCCTTCCTTGTTGGTGTCTGTGACGTTAAACTTGATACGTATTTTTTCCAACTCTGCCTCTTTGTTTCATTAATAATTCTTCGTGCTTGTGCTCTAATCATTTTCAATCTGATGAGGTTTTTGGTTGTTGGATGTTTATTAAAGGTTCCTTCTAACTTCTTCCTATCAGCAATAGCCTTTTTACAGTCTTCATTGAACCATGGGTTTCTCCGACGGCATGACATTGTTGATGTTTTTGCCACAGTTTTTTCTGCTATTTCAATCAGTATATCGGTAAATTTCTTTATCGGATCTTGACAATATAATTGAAATATACCCATATGAATCTACATCGACTTGAAATCTAAAGCTTGTGAATCGTAATCGAATCAGGAAGTCTGCATCAATACGCAGCCCTAATGGCAATGCTATGGAAAACAAGTGAGTAAAAGCCAAATGGGCTGAAAATGACATAGAAACTTATGACACTCACAGTCCAGCTGGAAGCACATCCACCTGAAGTTCAAACAGGAAGCGAAGAGCCTCTGTCAGCAGGAAGTCCACAAACGCAGAGAGAATCCAGGTTCCGAAGAGGAAGGACTAAGTATCAACAACAAAAATATGACAATGTTATAGGCATACCGTTTTCTCCAATAGCATCATGGAGAGTTTAACAAATAGAAATAGGGGTTTACATGAAAGGAAAGTTCTGATAAAATGTGAAAAGGGTTTTGGTTTCATTCAAATGTAATGATGTATTAAGGAGAAGGTAAACTTGGCATTTGACCAGGAAACAAACATTATATAAAACCGAATTTAAATTACGATTGGACGAGTTGCATTTAAAGCAGTTGTAAAATGCAGATAAACAAACCTGTGATTTATATATTAGTTCTAATTAACGTTCTATATTAATGCGGCAAGTTACAGTGTTGCTTGGCACCTGTAAACAGTCTTGTTAGGCTATTGAACTATGTTACTTCCTGGAAAAACTGTTTGTTCCCAATACTGTTGTCAATAAATGTAACTATTTATTGGACATTAATGTCTTTTATAATACTGCTGTTGCTGCCAATTAAAAAAAAAAAAAAAGCAATAAGCTAAGAGAGGCCTTGTGTTACAGTGTTTTTACCATGGTTAAGGTTTCCGCTTCATGTTGTGCAGCACCCATTTACCTTTTCCCATGGTAAAATCACCAAACATACAGTAAATAGCAGCACCTTTTACCTTTGTACAGCAAGCTACACTTAGTCAACTGATTGTAAGATAAGATGCAGATGCTCCAAGTTTCCACTTGGCATTTGAATTTCATGAAACTTTTCTTGAGCTGAGAGGTGTGTTCAACGAGTTTATGATAAATTTGTCCCATCTTATTTCACAATAGACTGAATGTTTTTATAAGTTGCCGAATTTTGGGTATGAACACAGTGTGGTGGTGTGTACCAGGGTTTCTGCAGGTTCAAAGGAATGACATTTAAGACTTAAGACTTTTTAAGGCCAAATAAAAGAAAAATTTAAGACCACTTTTGCAATAATATTAAAAAATAAATAAAAAACATTAAATAATTCATTAGCTGGTAAATACAAAACCACTGAGGCTACTTGGATGTCTCTGGACATGTTTTTTTTTTTTGTGCATTTATATGTTTTCTTTTTTTAAATAAGTTAATACAACATTAAAACTCTACATGAATTAATTAAGAATGCACGTAGCCTAAAGTATGCAGGGTTTTTCCTGCATAGAGAATTATAAGGCGGCCGCCTCCGTCAAATTTCGTGCCGCCTCCGACTGTCGACGAAACTCAGGCAGGCATTCATTTCTTATTTTTTAATTTATATTTTAGTTTTTATTTAAATTTGGCCCTTGGCATCAATTCTCAATTAAATGTGTGCCCCACATCTGCATTTAAGTTGTAATTCTGCGAGACCACACGAGCCCCTCCCCCTACCCCTCTTTGACATTCATCACGAGCGCCCTGAGGAGCAACATCAAAGTCTACCTGACCAGCCTTAATTTGTGACAGCCAGGTAAGGATAATGTTTGCCCTATATTTCGACATTGTTTGCCACTGCTATGAAATTAAACCACTATAAAGAAATCTCCACAGAGCCAGCATAACTTAGGCAATAGCCCTCCATTAAACTTAACAACAAGCAAGCTAATCAGGTGTTGGCTCAAAATAGCATCGTGCAGGGTTGGAAATGCCCCCAAAATTCAATATTTGAATTGCTCCTGTTTGAGTTGTTGTTAAAATATTTTTTTTTATATTGATAACATAACATAGTCAATTCTGTGTGGTCACTGGAGGTGCCGAAGCGATCACCTGACTTTTTCCCTGATAACAGCAGAAAGAAATACTCACATTTTTGGTCATACAGATAAGAGTAAGACATCATTCGAAACTATAAAGGGTTTACTTTTATTTGTGTACACTCACAATAACAACAAAAGATTGTGGTTTTTTAAAATAAAGAAATCATAAAGCATGCGCTTTCTGCTGTCTCGGTCTCTGTGAACTTCTGTCTGGAGCACGTCACGAAAATGAACCGAAACTCAGTGTATACTTGCCTCGCAGACATGAGAAATATGTCTATAGAAAGCTTGAACTGTCTACTTTTAAATTAACCAATTTAAATAAAATAAAAATATTATCTGATTGTGTAATCCATATGAAACCAACGAGTGGTACAGTCTTTCCCGTTTGAGCTCATTATCGTTTTTGGAAGAAGACACGCTATGAATTTACCTCAGGAGAAGAGCGTGATCCGATACGGCCTTTCTAACACAAAGTTCATTTTGTGAGCGAAAACTGGAGTCTGCAAAATCTATTATGTGTTTCATGGCCTTATTTCAGTGACTTAAAAATTACTAACCATGCATAATCTTGATTTTCTCAAAAATGCAAACATGTACATCTCATGTTTGGAGGCTCTTATGTTACAGCACTGCTGAGAAAGTGATGCAGATTATTTATTCATTTTGTTAATTATTCATGCTTGACATGATGACTACAATCATGTCAACTGTATCTGGGCAAAATGTTGTACTGTTATCTCAAAGCAAGTTATGGCATTTGGAACCAAGGTAGCCTTTTTTATCAAAAGTCCAAAAAACTCTCCAAACAAGTGATCTGAGGGTTTTACTGAACCGAAGAACTACTTACATTTGTAAATGCCACAATAAAGCAGAAACATAATTACATACAATAAGTAACAAGTAATAAGATCCAGCACTGTTTCAGTTGTGCGCATAGTAAATCAAGACCTGTCAATCTAAGCGATGAGTCCAATCCAAGCTGTAAAACAGTGGCCGATTGGTCTCTACACATCGTCCCTTCCCACCATACCCACATACCTGAGATCAGAGATGATCTTATTATCGGTTTAAGAGGTTAATCAAGTTTGCTGTTGTAAACTATAAATTAACACATTAGCTGTTATGTTGTATTTAATGAATTTAATGTTGAACAGGTTTGCTTTTTTTAATTAAATATGCTATAAGTTCTTCAATCATCTAATTATTAGAACTTCTAAAATATGTTGCTTGTAAGTGTTTGCTTCTGCCAGTGGAAGGCATGGTACAAGTGTATGTGTGCACATGATCAGGATGGTACCACCTCTGCCTCATTTTGAGCCAGGAAAACCCCTGGTATGTAGCCTTTATTGTGACCCTTCTCTTAGTCACTTGCTTTCCATCAAGATATGACAAAATAGATGCAATTAGTTTGGCATTGTCACTGCTTATGTCAAACATGGAAGTGGTGGCAAAAATCATGCATAAAAAAATAAATATTTATCAGAATATGTTGTTGAAAAATGATTCCGAGGAATCTCGTTGACTGCTGCGGCTTCAAGCCATGAACAGAGCTGACTGAACTGAGGAGATCATTTCAACTCACAACTTTGCAGCAAAAATGTATAGCGAACATGATTACATGTTTGCTATTAAGTCATTTCATTATAGTAATTGTATCGCTAAGAATATGTTTGTATTTATGATGGTTTTGTGTCATACTTTTGTTTAATCATCTAATCTGTCAAATCTAACACAACAGTCAGTGGGGCTTTCTGCCACCACTTACTGCGCATGCGCTGATATTTTTGTAAACAAGAGGACTGGTCTATAGAACTTATTCTCAGTAGTGCCATGTTTGATTTTTAATGGAAAGGGAAATGAGTCTGTGGTGGATAGACTCACCATCTCTTCAATGGCATGCACGGTATAAAGCTGTAAAAAGCTACAAGATCCCATCTGATTTTCCACAACTCATGTTGTCTGGAGTTTTTTGTCTAATGAGTGTCCTTGAAAAGATATTTTTCCAACATTTTGTCTGCGGAACGATCCAAAAACACTTTAAACTGCAGTACAGCCCACTGAAGAGACTATACATCTATCCCTCACAGCCTCATTGTCATTCTCGTCAAAAATTGAATATGGCCCTGCTGTGAATAAGGTCTAGCATGTGCTGAATAACATTTAGATCTTTTTTCTTGGCAGATACCTTTAACAAATACTTTAACAGGTAGTTAAAGGGCAGTTCATTTAAAAATGAATTTTCTGTCATCACTGCTCACCCTTGAGTCTGTTAAGCAAAACGTTTAGTCTCAGTCACCATTCACTGTCACTGCATCTTTTTTTCATTCAATGAAAGTGAATAATGACTGAAACTTCCTAATATCTCCTTTTGATATCCACTGAAATAAGAAAGTCATACAGGTTTGCAACAGCATGAAGGTAAGTGATGACAGTTTTCATTTTTGTGTGAAATATCTTAAGTCAAACCTCGTCAG
This sequence comes from Myxocyprinus asiaticus, assembly GCF_019703515.2. NCBI lineage: Eukaryota > Metazoa > Chordata > Actinopteri > Cypriniformes > Catostomidae > Myxocyprinus > Myxocyprinus asiaticus. The sequence goes on along the minus strand of NC_059350.1, from coordinate 25,428,095 downwards.
TTACCTTAAAAATGGCCATTTAAAGTTGACAATATGTATTGAAAATGTTAACAGATTAAATTATGAAAGAGAACTGTGCTGCATAATTAGTTATGATGTATATTGAAAACAGATTATATACTAAATATTAAATATAGATAATATATTTTCATATTATGTATATTATTAATATTATAATATTTATATAATTATTATTGTTTTGTTTATTATTACAACAATTTTAAAATTGACTGATTCAGATGGCAGAGAAAATACCTGTATATGTCAGATGGAGCTCTAGAGAGATGGAGATGAGAGATGTAAGAGGTGTAACTCTGCAGCTGAGTAGTTCTGTTAGCTTTACAATTATTGTCCAAGGTAATGTAAAATTCGCACCATGATCTGAAAAGCATTAAAAGACCACTCCAACCTCACGCGCTTGCAAATTGCAACGTTGACAGCTTTGTCGATTATAAGCAGGAGCGATAGTGTTAGCGCATCGCTCACTTACAGAGACGCAAAATAACGCATTTGCATTTCTGATTAATGGGTTTATGAAGGTTTATACATGTGTAACATCATAAGTTCAGTAAAAATGTGCTTCCCTGTGTGCGCTCACACTAAACTCAAGCATCAGCTGCTAAATGATGGACGCACGAGAGAGAGAGAGAAATTAATTTGACTCAAGCGTCTCCTCTATTCACGCCCCAAAATGTAAGTCCTTAGCAAATGAAATTTAAGACTTCTTGTAATTTAAGATATTTCAGACTTTTTATTGTCTTAAATTTTAAAAAGTACATTTAAGACTTTTTAAGGACCCGCGTGTACCCTGTGTACAAACCTTAAAATGTATATTTTATCATCACTGACTATGGTTCAACAACGCAGATGCATATTGTGCTAGCAATGTGCTACTCCATAAACTGTGTAAACCGAAAAGTGTAAATAAGACATGTCTTCAAAGACATAAGCATTGTAGACAATACTCTTTATACAAGAAACAAAAGCAGAATACATTTCTGTGTAACTCCTTCATAAATCCATTCTTATATCAGCTGTACAATTGAATGCAACTACTTATGCAAGAATCGTTTTAAATACGATTTAACATGAAAGGCCTTGGCACACCAGAGACGACGCAATAATGCGAAACGACAAGCTACTTTACCCCGGTCCAGTAGGTGGTGCTAGGCATGCACCGATCGGATACCCAGATCGGTATCGGCTCCGATACTGAAGCTTTTAGACGGATTGGGTACCGGACTGACGAGCCCGATCCAAATCCAATACTGTGTGTTAGTCATGTTTGTTACTGTCAAGCTCAAAAAATTACATAAAGGAACCATAAAAACACAATTAAAGTAGTTCATATGACTCGTGTTTTTTATTCAAAGCCACTTGAAGATGTGCAATAGCTCTGTGAATCACAAAAGGCTGTGTTTTATAAGTAAATATATAAAATGCATGCGCTGCTCTGTTTACACACACACTCGCGGCTATTTTTAGCCTTCACGCAGTGCGCAATATTTGAGTGCTACTCACGAACAACTTCTCAGATGTAGATGCTCAAAAGTTCGGTTCACTAATAATTTGAATTTAGAATGGCACTGGAGGTGCTTTTTTTTTTTTTTTTTTACCAGAATTTGAATAAGAAGCGAAAACTATTGTGAACTTGCCTACAAACAGACACATACAGGACTTCCTGGAGAGTTCAGAATGTCAAAATAAAAGCTTGAGGGTTTAAAAGTTAAAGGTGCACGATTGAGATATATTACTATATATTACTATTATAATATTGTTATTATCATTTGTTTACAAATTATAAAATTTAAGTTGAATAGGTTCCAAAAAATAACTGTGTGAATGAAAAGTGGACTGATGTCTTACAACTAAATTGAACAAAAAAGAGATTTAAATCTTTTAAAGTCCAGATACAAGTTGAAATTTTTTTTGCAAAAAAATAAAAAATAAATAAATAAATAAAGAAATAAAAAATAAATAAAAAAAGGCTCCTTTTCTACTGATGACTTATACTGGAATTACTGTTAATTTTGCTGCTACATTATCCAGTATACTAGTTAACAATAAAGTTTCTTAATAAGCTATACATTTATATTGAAATAATGTGTACTTAGAGGTTTGTGTTTCTTTACATATTAAAGAGCATACCCAATTAGTTCCACACAATAATGTAAAGATATTCTAAACCGATTATGCAAAAAAACAACAACAATGGTATCGGATTGGGATCGGTATCGGCTGATACTGAGATTTCCGATATCGGAAGAGAAAAAGTGGTATCGGTGCATCCCTAGGTGGTGCAAAGCACCTTTCAGCTGGTCAGCTGACGCATGAGAAGAAGAACTTGACAAGTAAACAACCATGGAATCACAATAAGAAAGACAAGCAAGCTGAAAATAAAAAAATAAAACACATCTCTCTACAAGATGCAGCAGTGATGACAAGTGTGCTGTTGATTTTCTCAACAAGAAAGAAACATTCAAAACACTTTCACAAACTATTTCAGTTCACCTGCTGGAAAAGTTGACTGACAGTATAATAATGTATACACAGTCTGAGGGGTGATTAGAATGAATTGAGTGTAAAAAATTATATTAATGGTTAAAACATGTTATCAATTGTAAAAATACTGATTGTATCTTATACATATTAGTTAATGTCTGTGGTAAAAACAGTTTTCTGTGCTTTAGCGCCACCAGTTGTCCTGGTTTTAGTAACTGCAGCGGCTCCTGACACGTGATCCAAAGCTTATATTTTATTGGTCGGGGCATTTCATTGACACACTCACCGTAAAAAAATAAATGAACCTTGTTTTTGGTTGTGTGCGAATGTTCGCTCCAGGTGTGAATTGGCTTTATAGGAATCCATTGTTTATATTCAAAATTGTAAAATTCACAGCGAAAATTCGTGTTCTCGTTCTGCTCGTGTTTCATGATTTTTCCCAATGCACCTTACTCATGAAAAAAATTGCCATGTTCAAATATGCATGCACCACATTCCAAAAATAATCTTCCCAGAACAAATATCTCATACTACAAAATTGCAACATAATAAAAATACATAAAACATAAAAAAGGAAGTAAGAAAGAGGTACTACCATTCACACCTTGGCCTTGTAATCTATTCTCATGTGATTATGTCTATTCAAATGCTAATTTTTGTTAATTTCAATCTCTATCTGTTAAATTCATAATGTACAGAATTTCAGAAGTAAAGGTTATTAGACTGAGACTTACAGAAAACTTTTGGCTCCCAAACCTCCTCTCAAATACACGGAAATTGTAGATAAGCAAACTGCTGCAGAAAGCATCTTTTAGGTCCAGGCAGATAAGCCGTCCACTCACCAGCCTCCAGAGCTACAAGAGAGCCACACACACACATATAACCATTAAAAAGATGGTTATAAAATGCCACTGAGAGTCACAAATGCCTCAGATATTTTAAATGTTGATAAAAAATGCCCTGTGGTGATTCTTTATTTTTTTATCCATCGACCCTGTCACAGACTGTGATGACATATTTCCACCTTATTTAACAATGTAAATCTAGCATACCTTTTTAATTTTTGCAATTTTTAAAGGGGTCATGAGATGCTATTTTTTTTAATAAAGCTTTGTAATCTTCCCTGAGGTCCACTGATAATGTTAGTAAAGTTTAATTTAGTAATATATGATAATTTTCCACCCTGTCTCCAGCCTTTTTTCTGAAAACTTAAACGTAAACGGCCACTGTTATGATTGGCTAACATTGTGCAGCCCCTTCGAATATGGCCATATTTGAAACTCAATCGGAAGAGAATGAACAACATTATAAAACTAAATTTCAGGGTTTACATGTAACACACATCCAACACACTGCATTCAAAAATATTAAACTGTTCACTCAAGCACAGCAGCACCATAAGCTATCAAACAGTCATGACTAGAGGTCGACCGATAGTGGATTTTGTCAATACCGATAACTAAGGTAGTGGAAAAAGCAGATAACCTATTAATTGGTTGATGTTTTTGTTTTTTTATCGATTTATAGAATGATCAAAACAATTTTAAGTCTTTCCTTACTTTGAAGGGAACAGACACTGAGGCTACAAGAGCCCAAAATTAATAAAATCCCTAAAGCAGTTTATTGTACAACCAAATTTTCAATAACAACCAGAAAACTTACAAGAGTTTTAACTATAAACAAGCCTGAAACACACAGGGACTCTTATTTTGAAATGACAGAGACTTGGCTCCATTACAATGCTCTATATGTAAGTATATACCAAATTAATCTCTTAATCCTGTTTGCTGTGGTCTCCTATTCACTGCTATATAAGTTTACCCTGCTATCGTTTACTTCCAAACTCGCATATGTGAAAAGGATCCATTATCTAACACTTGATATATAGATATCATAATCAAATCTAGGCACATTGGGTTTATTACATCTGTATTATATGCAGCTACATTTGTACTTGATGTATTTGTACATTTGTATTTGATGTACATTTATTTGATTTGATGACAACCAATATAAGCTTCAACAACCCTATCAGAATACATATTGCATTATAGCAGGTAAACAAATTCGCCAAACGTATAACAGATATACAGGTGCATCTCAATAAATTAGAATGTCGTGGAAAAGTTCATTTATTTCAGTAATTCAACTCAAATTGTGAAATTCGTGTATTAAATAAATTCAATGCACACAGACTGAAGTAGTTTAAGTCTTTGGTTCTTTTAATTGTGATGATTTTGGCTCACATTTAACAAAAACCCACCAATTCACTATCTCAAAAAATTAGAATACATCATAAGACCAATAAAAAAAACATTTTTAGTGAATTGTTGGCCTTCTGGAAAGTATGTTAATTTACTGTATATGTACTCAATACTTGGTAGGGGCTCCTTTTGCTTTAATTACTGCCTCAATTCGGCGTGGCATGGAGGTGATCAGTTTGTGGCACTGCTGAGGTGGTATGGAAGCCCAGGTTTCTTTGACAGTGGCCTTCAGCTCATCTGCATTTTTTGGTCTCTTGTTTCTCATTTTCCTCTTGACAATACCCCATAGATTTTCTATGGGGTTCAGGTCTGGTGAGTTTACTGGCCAGTCAAGCACACCAACACCATGGTCATTTAACCAACTTTTGGTGCTTTTGGCAGTGTGGGCAGGTGCCAAATCCTGCTGGAAAATGAAATCAGCATCTTTAAAAAGCTGGTCAGCAGAAGGAAGCATGAAGTGCTCCAAAATTTCTTGGTAAACGGGTGCAGTGACTTTGGTTTTCAAAAAACACAATGGACCTACACCAGCAGATGACATTGCACCCCAAATCATCACAGACTGTGGAAACTTAACACTGGACTTCAAGCAACTTGGGCTATGAGCTTCTCCACCCTCCCTCCAGACTCTAGGACCTTGGTTTCCAAATGAAATACAAAACTTGCTCTCATCTGAAAAGAGGGCTTTGGTACACTGGGCAACAGTCCAGTTCTTCTTCTCCTTAGCCCAGGTAAGACGCCTTTGACGTTGTCTGTGGTTCAGGAGTGGCTTAACAAGAGGAATATGACAACTGTAGCCAAATTCCTTGACATGTCTGTGTGTGGTGGCTCTTGATGCCTTGACCCCAGCCTCAGTCCATTCCTTGTGAAGTTCACCCAAATTCTTGAATCGATTTTGCTTGACAATCATAAGGCTGCGGTTCTCTCGGTTGGTTGTGCATCTTTTTCTTCCACTCAACTTTCTGTTAACATGCTTGGATACAGCACTCTGTGAACAGCCAGCTTCTTTGGCAATGAATGTTTGTGGCTTACCCTCCTTGTGAAGGGTGTCAATGATTGTCTTCTGGACAACTGTCAGATCAGCAGTCTTCCCCATGATTGTGTAGCCCAGTGAACCAAACTGAGAGACCATTTTGAAGGCTCAGGAAACCTTTGCAGGTGTTTTGAGTTGATTAGCTGATTGGTATGTCACCATATTCTAATTTTTTGAGATAGTGAATTGGTGGGTTTTTGTTAAATGTGAGCTAAAATCATCACAATTAAAAGAACCAAAGACTTAAACTACTTCAGTCTGTGTGCAATGAATTTATTTAATACACGAGTTTCACAATTTGAGTTGAATTACTGAAATAAATGAACATTTCCACGACATTCTAATTTATTGAGATGCACCTGTACATCCTTCCAGACTGCTGCAATGCTGACCTGAACTGTGTGAGTGTGACTGACAGAACTGAACATAATTTCTCCAGCCGAACACGTGACGGCCGGTATTTCTTTCCTGTGTTTACAGATATGATGTAATGACCCAAGGATGAATGGCATAAGCCGGTGATTTTGCGCCAAATCCGCCCTGACAGCTCAAAACACAAATCATTTATATAGGCTTACCGTAGTGAATCAGGGTATGGTAAGAACATTGTTTTGAACACTGATTGTTTATGTACTCAATCAGTAATGGCAATTTGGTCATTTTTAACCAAAACACCCTAGGTAGTGCAGCTTTAAATTGGTCTAATATCTCACCTGCTTGCCCTGCTTGACAGCTTGGAGGTTGTATATGAACATGTCCTGGTACTGATGCAGAACTACAGTCAGAAGCACAGTGAGGGCAGTAGGAACCAGTAGTAAGCTCTTAGACAGGGGTGCTTTATCTGTAGGACAAAGCATAGAAGTTGTAAAAAAATAAAAAATAAACATTTGTGTCAACAAGGAAGTGATGACTTCATGTGTTTGTCATGTCAGGGAAAGAAAGCTGGTATGTCAAATGGTGGACCTAAACGACTCATTGGTCCATCACTTTGTGAAAATGCGAGTACACCAACTGCTGGTTTGTTTGGTTAACCACCAGTCAGACACACTAATTTATGTCACCCTTTCCAAACAAAACTTTAGCATGTGTAACCATAGTTAATGGGTATAATATGTGTATAATTAATACTGTAAAACCAAAGTAAGTTCATGCAGGATCTCTGTAAGGAGCTTTCAAAGTGTTGCTATACTTTTAATAATAATACTAATACTACTACTACTAATAATAATAATGTACGTAGAGGCTAATACCAACTTACATTATTAAAAAAAAAAAAAAAATTGTAACTCGGGTTTTTCGCGGAAACTATGGTTACCATGGTAATTTTAGCAAAGGTTCATGCGTAATTTTAATATACGTTAAATTACATTTAATATACGTTGCATTACATAATTTCAGTCAGCGGTAATCTGAAGTTCTCTGGTGTCGTTCATCTGATTTAAGACAGAGTCCAGGCTCTCTAATAACTCAAATACTAAATATAGTAAACTGTGTGTAACACACGATCCGTGTCATGAATGTGAAATCAAACAGCAACAATTTCACAATTTACCAAATAGCGCTTTAATTCACACCTAACCTTTGCAACGGCAGCAGCACTTTACTATCATTAAGCATAAGCCAAAGCAAGATGATGTAAAACATGCAGATGTTTGCTAATAATCAGATGAAGGTCAAGATAATTGAGGTTTAATCTGAATGAATAACAGCAACAGGGTCTGATCTTGTCTTCATGACATGATGATTTTGAGCTGTACTTACACAATCCCCACGAACCGGTAGACGTGAACATCGTGCCACTTACACACGGAGTAGAACTAAGAAGACTAAGACGATTGTGAAACAAAAGCACTGAATTTAAAACGTAAAAACATTCAAAGTTAAAGGGAAAAACTCGCTATGCGATTAGGGAAAGGGTACCGAGGATGGTGCCTCGCAAGAGACAAACTTCCTGCACGCAACTTTCTTCTTTTTTTCTTTGTTTGGCGTTTGGCGTGCATTACCCCCACCAACTGGACTGGAGTGTAGAACATCGAGAGAGGAAGACTAAATTATGTTCTATAAACCAGTTTCTTTTATATATTTCAACAGTGCATCATATACTATGTACTGACCAGATGAATATTGCAAAAAAAGTCTGTAGATTCCTCATCATATGCTTTACAGGAGAGAAACACATGCTTGACAGTTTCCAGCTGATCACAGTGTATACAGTTTCTGATACATGCTTTCCTATTATATAAAGTGAACTGGTCAGACCAGAGTGCCCAATATGGAAATGGGTGATTATTGTTTCTTCTCTCCTTGTCCTATAATTGCCTCTCCCAACACAAATCCATCCATCCATCTTCTATAGCCACTTCTATGTAGGGTCACAGATAGTGCTGGAGCCTATCCAAGCTGTCTCAGGCCAAAGACAGGGAAACACTCTGGATAGGTGGCCAGATCATCACAGGCACACAGACACTCTCACTCACACCTATGGGCAATTTAAGGTCTCCAGTTAACTTAACCTGCATGTCTTTTGGACAGTGGGGGAAATCGGAGCACCCGGAGGAAACCCACACGAACACGGGGAGAACATATAAACTCCACACAGAAAGGCCCAGTTGACCTAGTTGATGTGAGGACATGCTTAAAACAGTACTGTGGCAGCAGTGGAGTTATTCAGGTTCCTGGGCTCTACCATCTCACAGAACCTGAAGTGAGAGACCCACATTGCCTCCATTATGAGAAAGGCCCAGCAGAGATTGTACTTCCTTCACCAGTTGAGGAAGTTCAACCTGCCACATGCACTGCTGAATCAGTTCTACTCAGCAGTCACTGAGTCTGTCCTCTGCACTTCAATAACTGTCTGGTTTGGTTCAGCTATGAAATTGGACATCAGAAGACTACAAAGGACAGTTCGGACTACTGAGCGGATTATTGGTTCTCCCCATCCCACCCTCCAAGAACTGTACACATCATGAGTGAGGAAAAGGGCTGGAAAAAATCACCCTGGACCCCACTCACCTAGCCCACTACTTTTTGAACTGTTGCCCTCTGGCCGGTGCTACAGAGCACTGAGCACCAGAACAGCTTTTTTCCCTCAGGCTATCCATCTCATGAAACTGCCCCACTGAGCAATAATTATGTGCAATAACCAGCGTAGTCTATTATATTTATTTAACATATCCTATTTCTTCTGCACATTACATTGCCTTGTACTATCTGTATATTACAAATTGTATTTGTACATACATATATTTTTATTATCTTGCTGTTGTATTGTTTGTGCACTGGAAGCTTCTGTCACCAGGACAAATTCCTTGTATGTGTAAGCATACTTGGCAATAAAGCTCATTCTGATTTTGATTCTGGTCTTACTAAAGCCTACCACAGTTAATAAATGCTTCCTATCTATTTTTAAAACAATAAACTGAAACTAAAAGTAATTTAACTTTAAGTTTATGTTCATGTTTCTTCATAGTGTCCATGCTTCTCTTAAAGCTGTATGTAACTTTTTCTGTGTTAAAATACTTTCTCATATGCCAGCTTAATATGCAGAGACAACTATAAGTAAGCCATTCATATTTTAATTTTCTCAAAATCTCTAAGCACTGTGTTTCTGTTATGCTATAAAAAAAGGCTCTGTTTGTTTTGAGTGACCCGCTTAGACCTGCCCCAACAATGTTACTCATCCAAAGGCGTGAGTTGGGGGTGGGTCTATTTCTTTGTTTGAACAACGGCAGATGGGGTGCATATTCAGAAAGCTGCTTCAAACACAAAGCAAATTTTTGCACTTCTGTTTGGTGGAGCCAGTGGCACAGAAATTCCATTAACTTTAAAGAGTAATTTATCCCTGAGCCCACTAGGCCTATAAAATGTTAAAAATAAACTGAGAATCAGTGAAATCTGTGGTCTAAATACACAGATGACATCTTAATAGAATAGTCTGGTTCCGGAAGTAAATTATTATTATTATTATTTTTTTTCCATAGATGAATTGATTTTCAACGATAACTTATAAACCTTTAAAGACAGACCTACCTTGAGCTCTGAGGTTGTTCATCGATGGTATATGCTTCCGTTGAAGACATCCATCTGCATTATTTCAACTTCACTGTTTAAAAATCGTGTTTGACTACAATACCCATGGTACAGCAGAGAAAGATCCACAAATCAGAGAACTGCGGCCAACCAAGCATGTGAAACGTGCCTTGGAGTCACCGCCCACTCACTGTGAATGATGTACGTAATCTTGGTGTCTCTTCACCCTTAAACTACTTGTACATATTGGAATATTTTGTAGTAAACTTAAAATATATTGTTTCTACACTTATAATCAACAATCTAAATCAATAGTTTTGTATATTTCTATTGTTTTTTATTCAATGACATCATTCACACTGCTTCATGGGATTGTAGCCCTTGCCCTCATGAAAGATGGTAAGTACACAGTCTTGTACCTTGGCCTTTTTGTCAGACTTTTTTGCCTCAAAACAAAGTTTGTGCTGTTGTGATTTACCACGGAACTGGTTGGTTTGGGTCATGGCTTACAACTCTTTTATGAAAGATTTTATGAAAAGTCTATGGGAAAAAGCAATGGGAAAAATACTTCCGGAACCCGGACTGCTGAAAAGTGGGCAGGCAATGATGCGCTCTATTGGTTAGCAATGAAAACAGTAAAATGAACCCATTGTTGCCAATCAAGTATCAACATTGAACACCATAATTTACCTCTAAAATTATAAATACACTATATGGCCAAAAGTTAGTGGACCCACTCTTTGAAATCTTTCACTCTTCTGGAAAGGCTTTCCACTTGATGTTGGAATTTAGCTGTATGGATTTGCTCCCATTCAGACACAAAAGCATCAGTCAGCACACTGTTGTTAGCTCGCAGTTAGTGTTCCAATTCATCCCACAAGTGTTCAGTGGGGTTCCGGTCTGGACTTTGTGCATGCCATTTAAGCTCTTCCACACCAGACCAAAGTCCCTTTCAAGGCAAGCCAGTCCAATCGGCAGCCATCTTGGAAACTCTCCCCGGCAGCTATTTTCTTTGCAGACAAGCGGCATGAAAGTACAGCTCCTATCTACTTGAATCGGAAAAGACCAAAATCTCCAAAACGGTTGGTCAAGATTACAATCAAAGAACATATTTCAAATCAGCAGTAAAATCCGACAACAATGGGATCATAAATTGTGCTTCTTTAGCTCAGATCACGCTAAAAGCTATATTTTTCAGGCTGTTCCAACTAATGTGCATGTGCATTCTCAAGCTAACTGAAAGGAAATGTCTGTATCTAAAAGGTGATAGGCTCTTTTACCTGTAAGGTGGGACTTCCGTTTCTACATCTGCCATATTGGGCCTTCCAATTTGTCCCATTAATTTTTAATACATGTGGTCCATCTCGGGGCTAAATAGTCTCTGACCAGACTGGCCAATACATTATTTATTTATGGACCTCGCTTTGTGCACTGGGGTATTGTCATGCTGGAACAGAAAAAGTTCCCTCCCCAAACTGTTACCACAAAGTGAGAAACACAATTATTTAGGATGCCACAGTATGCTGCCTGTAGCATTAAGAATAAGCATTATTCACTGGAATAAATGAACTAGCCAAACATGTTAATTAACAGATGATATCCACAAACTTCTGGCCATATAGTGTAACTTGCCCTTGTTCCACACTTCCACACTGCAGAATTTTGTTGGAACTCACGGCGACTTTTCTACAGCGCTGCACTGTGACATTATGGCCGCATGGTGGCAGCACAGACAACTGTCTGTTACACTTACGGTCTACAACAAAGCCGTGCGTTGTTTATTATTGAAGTGTAAATAATAATACATTAATAATTTAAGTTAAAAGAGTCGATTCTCACAGGAAAACTTGAAAAGAGTAAATACACTAGTATTTTCACAGAAAAAAAGATGATTGGGCCATAAACATAGCCTATGTAAATCAGAATAACTTGAGAGGAAAAAGGAAGTCACACTTTAATCTCCTGTGAATATTTCTGAGGGTTTCTCATGTATGTAAAATACTGAAATAACACAGATCAACCTTTCAGTTAAAATCTGCCCTAATATAGTTGACTCTTGTCTGAATGTGTGCAAGTGTTGTTTTACTGTGTTCACTTGTTTACCCAACAGCTATAGCAAAAATATATATATAAAATGTAGAATATATAATCTTAGTTGGGAGGAGATAATTCATATAAATATTCATACTTAACAGGGTTTTAACTGAGTGTTTCAAACCAGCAAAAACTACTGAAAACAGACATTTGTCTACTTGGACTTGAATTCAAACCTTTTATTTTCTTTCTTTTTTTTTTTAGTTTTTGAGTTTTTGGGAACTTCCCCATTTTATACTCTTTATACGAAAAAATAAAAAATAAAAAAATAAAAAAATGAAGCCAACAATAAGCCGTTTAGCTTTTGATAAATGATCGGTGCTATTAACTGACTTCAATTTCACAAACAACAGCTTTCTCTGTTGGAGAATTAATGAAAACAAGACGTCTTTCATTTGAGCCAGATTAAAAGCTTACCTGCAATTCAATGTCAAATTGCTACATTAAGTAAAAAAATACTTGTTTGTTCCCCACCGCTGACTTTGAGATAAATTAGCCTGTTTGTGTAATGACCATCTGTTGGGTGTTTAAGACGTGTTGTGCAGCATGGCGGTGATGATGCAGTCAGTGCTTTTGGGGAGTTGCTGGTTTTCATAGATAATCAGGAAATATAGGACACAATAGTCATGACTAATAGAGATGAAGTAAGACATCCAGCTTCTGTGAAAAGCCTGTCCCAATCATTGCCAAAGTTTTGATAGAGGTTCCTGGAGTGCTTTGAGGTTTTTTTATTTATTTATTTATTTATTTTATTTTTTTAAAAGGTGCTATATGTAATATTTTTACTGTACTAAATCATAAAATGACCATAACATGTCATTAGAGAATTAGGAAACATGCTAAGTTGAAATACTGGCTTCTCTGATAACATTGCTACAGTCAGTATATTCTACATTGAAGTTTCCATTCCGGGCCGGAATTTCTGTTAATGTTTTGGCCTGTGTGATCCCGCCCACTGCCCACTCACCAACAGGTTTTCGACACTGCCGTGTTGCCAGATTTGATAAAGTTTTCAGGCAAACAACACTGCGTGCTGCAGCCATGGAAGCCAGCAAACGAACTGGATCAGCGATAACAGATTCCACCCGACATAAAAAAACCACCATGACAAGAGGCGTAGTAAAACAAGGATAAATACTGAAGATGCCTTTGGAAGATGGACACAGCTTAAAGCACAGAAATCCTTTAAAACGGATGCTGAGTTGGCTAATTGCGTGTCAACAGTCTGGCAACCCGCATGAGCTTCGAGTCTGGGGCGGGGCAAACAACTCTCCAATATTTTGAATTTAGACTGCAGTACCCATTTCAAACGCTTGTTGTCAATCTTACATATAGCACATTTAAAGGGTTTTAGTTATATAAAGTACTGTCATCTGGAGAGAAAAAGAGTAGGAAGAGACAGAAAACTAATATACCAGGAAGCTATTCCCTTTTTTTTTTTTTTTTTTGCTAAAAAGTGTTCTATTAAACCCCAAAAGGTCTATTCATTCTATTTGTTAACATAAATTAGAAGATATGTACTTTCACTTTTAATATTAAAATGTATTAGTATATGCTGAAATTGACATAAACCAATATTTGCTGTGAAAGTATTGTTCATTCTGAATTCATGTTAATAAATGAGGTGTAAGGGATAGTTTACCCCAAAATGAATATTCTCTCATCATTTACTCACTTTTATGCCATCCCAGATGTGTATGACTTTCTTTCTTCTACTGATCACAAACAAAGATTTTCAAAAGTATATCTCAGCTCTGTAGGCCCATACCATGCAAGTGAATGGTGACAAGAACTTTCAAGCTCCAAAAACATAAACATAAAAGCAGCATAAAAGTAATCCATATGACTCAAGTGGTTAAATACAGTATATGTCTTCATAAGTGGTATAATAGGTGTGGGTGAGAAACAGGTCAATATATCAATAATGTTTTACTATAAATCTCCACTTTCACTTTAAGAATGAAAGAAGGTTTACAGTTAAAAAAAAAAAAGGACTTAAATATTGATCTGTTTCTCACCTACACATATCATATCACTTCTGAAGATGTGGATTTAACCACTGGAGTCTTATGGGTTACTTTTATGCTGCCTTTATGTGATTTTTGGAGCTTAAAGGTCTGGTCACCATTCACTTGCATTGTGAGGACCTACAGAGCTGAAATATTCTTCTAAAAAATTTTGTTTGTGTTCTGCAGAAGAGAGAAAGTCATACACATCTGGGATGGCATGAGGGTGAGTACATGATGAGAGAATATTCATTTTTGGGTGAACTATCACTTTAACTCATGATTACAAATCTAGACTTATTGTAAAGTGTTACCTTAAAATAAAATGTAACTGACACAAAAGTTTTCTCAGCCCTAATTGAGTAAATATGCAACTGATATAACCTATATCCACTTCATAACCTGTTCAGAAATGCCACTGACCAAACAATTCCTCCTGCATGCATCAGTGCACCCTCCTGAATTTTGTCACTGCTTGATGATAATATTAATCATGTCATTATCCAAATGAAAACATGATAAGACTGTATTATTTTGACAGGACATGAGTCATAATGTGTAATGAGATTATGGGAAACCAATTAAAGATGCCTCAAAATAAAGTACATATGTCAAATTAGTTTTTATGACCAGCCTGAAGTACAAGGGTGTGTAATGTAATGAGTCTGTAATAAAAACTACCCTTTGATGATGATCTCATGGCACCTATTTGAGCAAATTGTCAGAAATATGAAAATGGATCCCAGATCAACAACATTATTCTTGAATTGATCAACACCTTCACCCATGTTCCATGTTAGTTTTATCAAAGACCAAACTTAGCAAATCTGTGACAGTGCACTTTACTCATGAAGCTGTATGCAACGTATATTTACTCTTTTCCCATCTTTGTTTCTCTTACCTAATTTCTTGCAAATTTTAGCAAATAGCTGCTATTTCTGAATGAAAGAATTTTGACTTATCCAACAGCTGTATCCACATGATTTGCAATAAGATACTGAAACAGGAAGTAACGATTTCACAGATGGTGGTGATGTAGCCAGTAGATTACTGAAAGGAAATGCTGGTATTAGTCATACAGAGAAGAAACCACAGCCAGGATCTAATTCTTGACAAGTAATCATACACTGGAAGTATATCTGCCATACAAAGGCAAGACATAAACTGAGCAAATTTTCTGTCTTTTCAGTTTTTTCATTGCTCAGCCAAATGTGTTGTACATGGGAATGCACTTATAAGATGAATGTGAGTATAGTTGAGACAAACCCAAATGTCACAGGCCATATCATAGACTGAGATACACGATTTAAGTCTATTTCAACTTAACACAATTTTGACAAAATGTGTAGTTAATGCATTTTGCTTTTCCACAGCTGCTGCTTGTACTATACATGACATCTAATGTCAATTCATGAAAAGTGGAACTCATTTTAATGTATTTACTAAACAAAGATGACCATGATGTTTCTTTTTGTTCTATTTTTTTAATTAATGTAAAATGCATTGTCACAAATGCTGGCTAAATAGAGAACAACTAACATTTTATCTGAAAGCCAGACAAATTATGACCAAATCACAGTTTTTAACATAAAAAAAGAACAGACAAACAGAGGGGGAATGACTTGAATAGACGAAAAGTAGTAATGTTTCAGTCTTTGTCATCCTTGACAAATTAAGAGTGTGTGTTCTTGTAATAAAGAAAATCCAGATTTGTCGGCAGCACTGTCTCCTGCTGTTTTCTTTGTCCATTAAAAGGAAATGAGCAGATGGCA
This sequence comes from Myxocyprinus asiaticus, assembly GCF_019703515.2. Taxonomy (NCBI): domain Eukaryota; kingdom Metazoa; phylum Chordata; class Actinopteri; order Cypriniformes; family Catostomidae; genus Myxocyprinus; species Myxocyprinus asiaticus. Next base: position 25,412,398 of record NC_059350.1, on the reverse strand, counting down.
GTTGGCCTCCTCTAGTCCCTTTTTCTTCTCTCTCTGTCTCTCTATTTCTCTCCCTTTCTGCTATCCTCATTGTCCATTAATCTCTCTCTTCACAATCTGCCTGATTATAGAGCTGAAAGCGAAGCACCCAGGGAGAGGGAGGGAAAACAAGCCAATTCAGCTGTCAGAAGTAAGCCAGACATAAGTCCTCCCAAGCACCCTGTGCCTCTGTCAAACATCTGAGTGAGAGCATGCACACACTCATACACATAATAATAATAAAAACAATAAATATGCATTACACAGAAATCATTACAGCAAAGGGAAGAATATGAAAGACATGTCACGCTGGGTTGTGGGGTCAAACCATGTGTTTTCATCTTTACCACTGTCTAAAATGAATTGTCAGTTAATTACAGTAAGTGTCAGTAAATGTTTTACATTGTTCACTAATAACATTGTTGACATACTGTGGGGTTCAAAAATCCTCTTGTGATTTTTTTTGTTGCATTTTTTAAATTACATTTTTTTTTTCCATTACAAATGATATTATCAGCATACCAATTTGAGTGAAAAGTTGATCAAACATGATTTTCAGAATTTCTTAGCATTGTACTTTTTATGTCGCTTTTTGTTTAAAGGGGTCATGACATGAGGAATCAAATTGTTTTTCCATGATCTTTTGACATAAGAGGTCATTATCCTATTAAAACATTCTGAAAGTTTCAGAACTCAAAACTACCTCCTCACTACAAAAAGAGCATTTGTTGAAACCAAGCAGCCCAAACGATTGTTTCCTACTTCCTCCACAGTGTGATGTCACATGATGTGGTAGACATTTGCATCTGACCGCATCCACATCAACGTCAACCTACTTTACCTTTAATCACTTCTGTAGCCCGCCCAGCAGCAGTGAGCAGAGAGATGGCAAGGAGAGAGAGCAGGTCAGTCAAGAGCAGAGAACCAAATAACAGTGGGCATGTACTGTCAAGTCTTAAATAAGCAGCAGCACCAAAACCAAGCGTTTCTCACAGAGGGTCAGAATGAGGGTGGAAAATGATGTTTTACAAATACACTGAGCAGACAAAACATTATGATGACCTGCCTAATATGCTGTTGGTCCTCCACGTGCCCCCAAAACAGAGCCGACCTGTCGAGGCATGGACTCTATAAGACCCCTGAAGGTGTCCTGTGGTATCTGGCACCAAGACATCAGCAGCAGACCCTTCAAGTCCTGTAAGCTGCGAGGTGCCGCCGTGGCTCGGACTTGTTGGTCTAGCACATCTCACAGATGCTCAATCAGATTGAGATCTGGGGAATTTGGAGGACAGGGCAACACCTTGAACTCTTCATCATGTTCCTCAAACCATTCCCGAACAATGTGTGCAGTGTGGCAGGACACACTATCCTGCTGAAAAAGGCCAATGCCATTAGGGAACACCATTGCCATGAAGGGGTGTACCTGGTCTGCAATGATGTTTAGGTAGGTGGCACAGTCAAATTGATGTCCACAAAAATGGCCAGACACAGGGTTACCCAGCAGAACATTGCCCAGAGCATCACACTCCCTCCACCGGCTTGTCGTCTTCCCACAGTGCATCCTGATGCCAGCGCTTCCCCAGGTAATAAGAGCACACGTACATTGCCATCCACGTGATTTTAAAAAAAGGGACTCAACAGACCAAGCAACCTTCTTTCACTGCTCCAAATTTCAGTTCCGATGCTCGCATGCCCATTGTGGATGCTTTCGACGGTGGACAGGGGTCATCATGGGCACTCTGACTGGTCTGCGGCTACACAGCCCCATACACAGCAGGGTGCGATTTACTGTGTGATGTGACACATTCCTCCCGTAACCACAATTAAAATGTTCTGTGATTTGCGCCACAGTAGACCTTCTGTCGGTTTGAACCTGATGGGACAGCCTTCATTGCCCTCGCACATCGATGAGCCTTGGGCGCCCAACACCCTGTCGCCGGTTTGTGGTTTGTCCCTCCTTGGACCTCTGTCCTTAGGTACTCACCCCACAAGCCTTGCCGTTTCAGAAATGTGTCTGGCCATAACAATTTGGCCCTTGTCAAAGTTGCTCAGGTCTTTACTCCTGCCCATTTCTCCTGCATTCAACACGTTGACTACGAGAACTGATAGTTCACTTACCATCTAATCTACCCAGACCTTGACATGTGGCCTTGTTAGGAGATGATCAATGTTATTCTCTTCACCGGTGTCATCCTTTACTAATATTATAAGTGAACCTCAAGGAACATATTAAAATAATAAAAAAAAGATATGACATGACCCAGCATGCACTCAAGCTGGCAAGGAAACCTGATGATCCATGTTATCCCAGCAGTCCCCTCTTTTTGTCAGGAGCACTAAATTCCCAATCATTTCCTCAAAGGGCAGTTAAAAATCAAAAGTTGATCCCCTCTCTCTCCTCCTCCTCATACCCTCGCAAATGAGTCAATTTCATGGCACATTATCCCTGCACCATTCTTCCTATCCCCTGACTCTCTCTCTCTCATTAGGAGTAAGAAGGAGCAACATGAATTAGTAATGACAGTGAAAGGTTTGAAATGCTGAGTGCTACTCTCTTGCCCTTTCATTACCCATCCATGGCTTGACTCTCATCCCGCTCTTACACTCATTTGGATAACTTGTCCTGCACCTCTACCGCTGCCTGCACTAATGCATAATAGACCCTCTCTGATTAGATTACATTTGCGTTATCTTCCTACTCCATCGTGGCTGGATGTATTACAGACTTTGACGAGCCATTCAATGGGGCCTGGGTCTGTCTTGTAACACATTGTCATTGTGATATATAACAGTGCCACTGAGGAATGGGGGATTTATAGAAATTGATGTACAAAGGATCACTGAAACAGGAACATCTACCTCCCTCCAGTGTTAAGTGATTATGAGTTCTGCAATTTAAGTTCACCATAGTCTGGGTTAAAAGTCATCGCAAGCTCATTTACAGTACAGTGGCCCTAGAAAAGCCACACTTAAAAATGTATGAATACCTTTGCACAATATAACAAAATATCAAACCAAGTGGGACTTACAGTATTTTACAGTAAGCAGAAGCTCATTTTATAATCAAAACCTTTTTTTTTTTTTTCTTCTTTTTTTAATTAAGGCAAAAGTATTTGGACCCTTTATGGTCGTGGAACATAATTGTAGTTAATGTGATAAACTACACCTGTGGCTGATCTGTTTGAACACCTGTGTGAACTTGAGGGAAACTGACTTCATCTAACATCCAATAAAAATTACCTTAATTTGCCAAAGTGAGCAAATGGTTGCAATTTTACATATCATATATATATATATATATATATATATATATATATATATATATATATATATATATATATATATATTCCTTTATCACTAACTGCATAATTTATTCATGTTGCAATGCATGCTGGGAACTGCAAATCAGCAAAATTGTTTAACATTAAATTATTTGTTAAGACAACATCATGGTTACTTGTGTAACCTCCGTTCCCTGATGGAGGGAACGAGATGTTGTGTCGATGTAATGACACTAGGGGTCACTCTTGGGAGCCCGAGAAACCACTGGTCTTTGATAAAAGGCCAATGAAAAATGGCGAGTGGTATTTGCATGCCACTCCCCTGGACATACGGGTATAAAAGGAGCTGGTATGCAACCACTCATTCAGGTTTTATGCTGAGGAGCCGATATAAGGTCCAGCCATTTCAGCGGGTAGTTCAGCATTGTGGCAGGAGGGACACAACGTCTCATTCCCTCCATCAGGGAACGGAAGTTACACAAGTAACCATGACGTTCCCTATCTGTCACTCACTCGACGTTGTGTCGATGTAGTGACACTAGGGGCCCCTATACGAAACGCCACAATTGGCTGAACTGTGTTACGTGAACTGGCAGTGTGTGGTGGGTAGACTACTGTGTGCCTCATAGCCAGCACACCAGGTCGACACGTAACCTCCCCCAACATAGTTATGAGTGTCGAACGGCCCTTTTTGGGGACAAGTCTACTACCCAAAAGATAGAGGCAGGCTTAACCCAGTCGTGGCCTCTTTTCCCCTTCTTTTTATCCACTCCCTAAAAAAGAAGGGGGAATATCCGACTAGGCCGCCAGATCAAGTTGGGGGTGTCCCTCCCAAGGGGAAGACACAGCAGAGACCACACCTCGCCCAAGGAGAGGGGGGGATATTTAAGTGGAAAAATACGTCACATGGTCTTTCCAACCATGTGGAGAGTCTTCAAGGTAGATCCTGCCCAATGGGGGAGGAGTTACTACAAACATGGAGACTGGGGCAGAGGGGCTCTGCCCAAGGAAGACGCAGTTTGCCAACAGGGAAACGAATTAGCGGAAGATATATAATCGTATGGGGTTAGCCTTACAGGAAACCGCCACATGCGGAGCACCTACCCCAGAACAGGGCTCTTAGTTAGCGCATGTACTGGGCCGGCAGCGAATCTCTCCGAAAACTCGACTGCCACAGGGCTCGGAGGAAGTCAACCAGGGAACAAACTTGTGAACACTATTACAAGTTTGTTTACTATAACACTAAAGGAGGTGGAAGGTGCTATGTGCAAGCGATACACCCAGCCGGCTATCCCGGGCTTATCCGCTTGTGTTGCGAGCCACTACCTGGGACGAAACCGGCTCCACCCGGAGGTTGTAGAACCTTGCACAGGTGTTGGGTGTTGCCCAGCCCGCTGCTCTGCAAATGTCTGTTAGAGAGGCACCCCTGGCCAGGGCCCAGGGAGCCGCTACACCCCTGGTAGAATGGGCTTGTAGCCCTACCGGGGGCGGCATGTCCTGGGCGACTTATGCCATAGTTATGGTGTCAATGAGCCAGTGGGTGATCCTCTGCTTGGAGACAGCGCTTCCTTTCCCCTGTGCACCAAAGCAGACAAAGAGCTGCTCAGAGATTCTAAAGCTCTGCATGCTATCCAAATAGATGCGTAAAGCGCGCACCGGACACAGCAACAACAGGGCTGGGTCTGCCTCCTGCTGGGGCAGCGCTTGCAGATTCACCACCTGGTCCTTAAAGGGGTGGTGGGAACCTTAGGCACATAGCCCGGTCGGGGTCTCAGAATCACGTGAGAGTAACCTGGACCGAACTCCAGGCACATTTCGCTGACAGAGAACGTTTGCAGGTCACCTACCCTCTTGATCGTGTCAGGAGGGCAGTCTTCAAGGAGAGTGCCTTAAGCTTGGCTGACTGCAAAGGCTCAAAGGGGCTCTCTGTAGACCCTGAAGAACTACAGAGAGATCCGATGAGGGAACGAGGTGCGGTCTGGAGGGATTCAGCCTCCTGGCGCCTCTTAGGAACCTGATGATCAGGTTGTGCTTCCCTAAGGACTTACCGTCGACTACATCATAGTGTGCTGCTATGGCGGCAACGTACACCTTCAAGGTGGAAGGGGACAGCCTCCCTTCCAACCTCTTCTGCAGGAAGGAAAGCACTGATCCGACTGCACATCTCTGGGGGTCTTCCCGACGGGAAGAACACCACTTAGCGAACAGATGCCACTTAAAGGCATACAGGCGCCTCATGGGGGGGCCCTAGCCTGAGTGATCGTGTCTACCACCGTCCAGGGGCCAGACATGGAGATTCCAGAGGTCTGGTCGCGGGTGCCAGATGGCCCCGTCCCTGAGAAAGAAGATCCTTCCTCAGGGGAATTCGCTGGGGGGGCTGTCGCGAGGAGCACGAGGTTCGAGAACCACGCCTGGGCGGGCCAGTAGGGTGCTACCAGGACGACCTGCTCCTCGTCCTCTCTGACCTTGCACAGGGTCTGTGCAAGTAGGCTCACTGGGGGAAAACGCATATTTGCGCATGCCAAGGGGCCAGCTGTGTGCCAGCACATTTATGCTGAGGGGGGCCTCGGTCAGGGTGTACCAGAGCGGGCAGTGGGGAGGATGCTTGGGAGGCGAACAGGTGCACCTGTGCCTGTCGAATCGACTCCAAGTCAGCTGGACCACCTGAGGGTGGAGTCTCCACTCTCCCCTGAGGGTAACCTGTCGTGACAGCGCGTCCGCTGTAGTGTTGAGGTTGCCTGGGATGTGAGTGGCTTGCAGCGACTTGAAATGCTGCTGACTCCAGAGGAGGAGACTGTGGGTGAGTTATGACATACAACGAGAGCGCAGACCGCCTTGGCGGTTGACATATGCTGCCGTTGTCATGTTGTCTGTCTGAACTAACACATGCTTGCCCTGGATCAACGGCCGAAACCTCCACAGGGCGAGCAGAATTGCCAGCAACTCGAGGCAGTTGATGTGCCAATGCAGCCGCGGACCCGTCCAGAGGCCGGCTGCTGTGTGCCCGTTGCAAACAGCACCCCAGCCCGTTTTGGAGGCATCTGTCGTGACCACGACGTGCCTGGAGACCAGTTCTAGAGGAACGCCTGCCCGTAGAAATGAGAGGTCGGTCCAAGGGCTGAAAAGACGGTGACAAACTGGTGTGATGACCACGCGATGTGTCCTGTGGCGCCATGCCCATCTCGGGACTCGAGTCTGGAGCGAGTGCTGCAGCGGCCTCATATGCATCAACCCAAGTGGGGTGGCCACCGCCGAGGATGCCATATGCCCCAGGAGCCTCTGAAAAAGTTTCAGTGGAACCGCTGTTTTCTGTTTGAATGCCTTCAAACAGGCCAGCACTGACTGGGCGCACTCGAGTCCAACTCCAAACCAAGAAAAGAAATGCTCTGAACCGGGAGGAGCTTTCTCTTTTCCCAGTTGACCTGAAACCCTAGTCGGCTGAGGTGTGAGAGCACCAGGTCCCTGTGTGCGCACAACATGTCTCGAGAATGAGCTAGGATTAGCCAGTTCTCGAGATAGTTGAGAATGTGAATGCCCACCTCCCTTAACGGGGCAAGGGCAGCCTCTGCGACCTCCGTAAAGATGCGAGGAGACAGGGACAGGCTGAAAGGGAGGACTTTGTACTGATACGCCTGACTCTTGGACGCAAACCGCAGGAAGGGTCTGTGTCGAGGAAGGATCGAGATGTGGAAGTACGCATCCTTCAGCTCTACTGCCGCGAACCAATCTTGATGCCAGACGCTTGCCGGAATGCATTTTTGCGTCAGCATTTTGAACGGGAGTCTGTGTAAAGCCTAGTTCAGTGCTCCAGGTCCAAGATTGGCCGCAACCCACCGCCTTTTTTCGGTATGATGAAGTAGGGGCTGTAAAACCCCTTCTTCATCTCGGCTGGAGGGACAGGTTCTATCTCCATGCAAGGTAGCAGCGTTTTCATCCTTCACCAAGGTGAAGTGGACACCGCTGAACCTGGTGAATCGCGTAGCCGAGTCGGACGGTCCGGACCAGCCATCGCGACAGATTGGAAAGCGCAAGCCACGCGTCCAAGTTCCACGCAAGGGGGACCAAAGGGACAACGTCATCGGACGTACCGGCAGGTGGGGCCTCGTGGCGGGGTGGAGCTCGAGGTGCCACACCACGTCGTGGCTGTGCTGAGTCTAAGGACATCGAAGCATACCTGGCTCCTTGTGACTACCCCCGGAACAGCCTGGGACGGTGGAGGAAGAGGCCTGTCCTCGTGACCTGTGGAGACTGTCACATCGGGGGCGGATTTGTGCCACAGCTGGGCGCTCAGGGGCGGGAGACCGCCGCTGGAGCGCCAAACCTGCCAAATAGAGTGGTGGACGGTGGTCGTGATGACAGCCGTGCACACCGGATACGTGACCCAGGGAACAAGGAAACCGCTCTTGCTGAGCTCTTGAGGCCACTTGGGCATGCAGAGCAATTAAATGCAAAAGGTAACAAAAAGATGGAGAGATCTGCTTACCAGCTCCAGAGCAGCGGGTTTCGTTGTCCCTGGGTCGCCCGTCTCAAGGGTGCTTTGAAGCCATTCACGGGTTCTGGGCGGCCGCGAAATGGGTGGCGTCTGCTTCCTGCGGTGGGCTCCACGCCGGGGCCGGGCCAAAGGGGCGGGCTGCGGTGGAGCCGGTGCAGTCACCACAGGGGGACGCCCTTGGCGATGAGTAGACGGGGTGCGGGATCTTGAGCCACGCCGGGGCAGGATATGCCGGCTAGCATCCGTCTACTGCTCCACCATCGAGGACTGCTGGGCAAAGTCCTTGACGGTGTCGCCGAATAGGCCAGCCTGGGAGATGGGGGCAGCAAGGAATTGTGTCCTGTCGGCCTCACCCATCTCGACCAGGTTGAGCCAAAGGTGCCGCTCCTGGAACACTAATGTGGACATCGTCCGCCCGAGAGACCACGCCGTGACCTCCGTCGCTTGGAGAGTGAGGTCGGTCGCCAGCACGGTTCCTGCATCAATCCCGGGGCGGAACTACCCTCGTGCAGTTCCTTTAGCGCCTTGGCGGGCTTGCAGGAGAGCCATGGCGTGCAGAGTGGAGGTGGCTTGTCCAGCGGCACCGTAGGCCTTGGCCGTCAGAGATGACATAAACCTACAGGCCATGGATGGGGGCTTTGGGCACCCGTGCCAGGTGGCGGCGCTCTGCGGGCATAGGTGCACCACGAGCGCCTTTATCCACCGGGGGATTGCCGAATAGCCCTTGGCCGCCCCACCATCGAGGGTAATGAAGGCGGGGAAGCTGAAAAGATCAGGACCGGGCAGTAAAAAGTGCCTCCCGCAACCTTGTCAGCTCTTCATGCACTTCCAGGAAGAAAGGAACGGGGGCGGGGCATGGCTTTGAGTGGCGCCACGAGCCCAGGAACCAATCACCGAGCCGTGAGGGTTCAGAGAAGAGCAGAGGGTTCCACTCTAGCCGACGCGCGCGGCTTCCCGGGAAAGCATGTTGTCATCTCCGCGTCAGGCTGTGACTGGGCAATCATCCCCGAAGGGAGGAGCCCAGATGAGGCTTCCGACTGGATGAGTCCACTCGAGAACTCATCACTTTCGCGGGCTCCGAATAAGAGGTCAAACTCGCCGTGAGACGTGCTGGCGGACTCATCCGGAAGCCCGATCAGGGCAGACGAGCGTGCTGGGGAATGGGAGGTCCGCGGGGGAATACTCGGTGGAGGCGGTCCCATTGGGGTCCCCAAATCGGCCCCAGTGCTAGCCGCGCTGGCCTCATACCTGTGGGTAAGAGGACCGAGGCGGGGAGCCTCTGGGGTGGCTTGCTTTCTTACGAAGGCGAGCCACGACCACAACGTTGCCATGGACATGTCCTCGCAATGAGAACATGACCATCCACGAACACTGTCTCCGCGTGAGCAGTGCCCAGACACGAAAGACAGTGATCGTTGACCGTCAGAAGGCGAGAGATAACGAACGCAACCAGGAATAACACACAATCGGAAAAGCATCTTTAGAAAGACGCGTCTTTAAAAAGACGTTCCGTGTGTGCCGCTCTTTTAGAGAAATATACTCTTTTATTTCTGCCGAAGCGCCCAGGGGCATTCTCTGCATTGCACCAGTGCAGAGGGGGGAGAAGCTGCTGAAATGCGCCGTCAGATCCAGCAGAGGTGAATGAACAGTTGTGGGAATTCAGCTCAGTGAGCATGACCGTTCGACTCCGAAGAGAAAATCTGAATGAGTGGTTGCATACCAGCTCCTTTTATACCCGTATGTCTGGGGGAGTGGCATGCAAATACCACTCGCCAATTTTCATTGGCCTTTTATCAAAGACCAGAGGTGTCTCGGGCTCCCAATAGTGACCCCTAATGTCACTACATTGACACAACGTTGAGTGAGTGACAGATAGGGAACTCTGTTAGCTAGTTGGGACAACATTTGGGGGAATACTGTTGGTCTAACGTGTTTTATGTAGATGAAAGTAATTCACATTTGGTAGTATATGTGACTCAAAAGACTCCATAAGCTGTATAATATGCAATTACATTTTTTTACAGTGAGTAGTAACGTGATGCACTCTAAGTCACTAGATAAATATAAAAAGGTTTGTGCAGAATAGGTTATTAAAAACAATACTTTAAAGTATTATTACTTAATGAGGTTTGCTGATTGTGACCGTTATTGAGGTTTGTGTGTTAAGGGTTTGTGTGTTTATTGTGTCTGTGTCAAACAATTGTACGTCTTGCTTTGCAAGACATACCTTTCTTCAGAGGCAAGGATTGCAATTAACTTCATGTAAAAACAATTGAAATAGTGACAGAATGAAAGATCTCATATTGTGAATTGATAGTTGGCTGAACAAGAAATTAGCAGTTCTCTCAAGAAGAATTTTTGCATTTATTGAACAAATTCAAAATGAATAAGCAAAGCAAAGCATTGTTACTGAGGAAAATTAAGACAGCAGTTAAGAGAACTCAAAAACCTTACAGCATCATGTTGCCTTGATTTTTTAAGTTTGCTCAACAATTCTTTTTTACAGTGCCAGCGACACAAGGAAAATGCCTCACGCTTTCAAGGTTGATTGAAACTTTAACCTCATATTCAATATGCCAGAGAGACCTGATGTGCCAGAGACTGGGCTTTTTTTTTCCACAGTAGGGGCCTGAATAATGCAACAATCAGTCAATTATTCATCTCTCCTGGCTTATTATGTTCAGAGAGAGAAAGAGAGAGAGAGAGAAAACTGCTAAACAATCCACCTTAAGTGATTGGCTAAATGCTGAGTCAACAAATCTGTATGACTTTCTGTCTTTTGAAGTTTTAAGAAAAATAATATAAAGAATAAACAATATTTATAGGAGTGCTGTAGGTCAATTAAATTGTTTAATCGCGATTAATTGCATAATTTTTCGTAGTTAATCGTGATTAATTGCAAATTTTGAAATGCTAAATTTGACTCTACTGTATATATATTATTTTCTTGTCAAAATGTATTAAATTACTTTTTAAGAAAGAAAGCAAAACAATATGTAACAATATAATGCTTAATTGACATTTTCCAAACAAAGCCTTCACAGTATAAAGATAGAAATAAACTAAAATAGTAAAATTAAACTTTTTCCAAAGTCCAAGTGGGAGGACGACTTATTGAAAGAACTTGTCCACATAGGTTGCATATTCATTGCAATGGGCATTAAATCTTATAAATTCTCATCCTCCACAATATGAATCACCTGGGAGACTGTGTCTATCCGCTTTGCTACAGCAATCATGAAGCCGCGTTAATGATTCTTGTAAGCACGGCTTTGATCTCCAGAAGAAAATTGTTGCAGACAACATCTCATTTTGCGCTTTGGTTATAGTTAAGACTTGACCTGCTTCTGTTGTAATTAAAATTGCACCTTACATAGGCTGCAAAGTCCTTGCTTTCTGTCACAAGTCCCATCTGGGCTTGTTTTGTACATACAAATAGCATTAAGAGATCCTTTCCCATCGCTGTTGTGTGTGTGTTGTGGTGTGTCCGTCAGTGTAATGACTCTGGGCGAACACATCGCCAAAGTTCCACCCTTCTAACCAGTGTTTTTGCTGGTTTATGCTTTATTAACGGTAAATGCGCTAATCACATATTTTAAATGAATTGCATGCATTAACGCATTCATTTTGACAGCTCTAATTTAAAGAAAACATGGCAAACCTTTATCAGTAGTACACAAGAACAAGACTGATAAAAAAAAAAGACTATTTGTGTTTAATTAATTTGATTTGTAAAACAAGTATCAGACTAAACAAGTATCAGTCCGTTTTGAAAAGTCTCCTTTGTAAAGCATGTGGGAAAATCTTTATTGTATTCCAGATGGACAGGACAGAAGTAACAACATGCCAGCATGCTCTCAATGTTGGGTATGATAATAAACAGCAACTGAACAAAAAAATAACTTAGATACAAGAAATCTTATTAAAAAATTGTATTGATTTCCTAGATCTACAGCATACAATGCACAGTAGCATTTCTTCACTTTTATGTACATGTTTCATATTTTATGAATTTTGAGACTGCTCTGATTCCTTATACAACAATGACAAACAAAAATCTGGACAGCAATACCTTCTTTTTTTGAAATAACAGACAAATACACAATACGCGTTTAAATGCAGTGTTTATATTTGATAAATTACTAAATAAATTCAAATATCTCTTCCAACACCTTCTTAGTGTTAGAAATTATTAGAAATTATTCTATCAACAGACTTAAATGTGAAATGGTAAAAGGGCATTAAATGGCAAAATCTAATTTGAATATATATGTCAGTGTAGTCAGGCAGATTTAAATGCTCTATTAACTGTTATTTAATTCTAAGCCCACTGAAAACATTCAACCAGGTGTGCATGGTGACATCACTTCCTTTTCAGCCCTAGTTAAACCCTGGCTCACACTCCAGCCTACTGAATGTTGACATTCAATGTCCATAATAATCTTGTCAAGTCTTTGCTGCAATACACTGACATCAAGTTACAGAATTGCCTCATTGTTCTCATCAGTCCACCAGAAGAATTGCAGACATTATTTACCAGCCAGTTGATTACAGACCCTCCCCATACAGTATGACCAATGTGTTTCCTCTGCCCCCTCTTTTCATTACTCAGTACATCATTGCCGACTTTAGAAAGAGCCTTCCATCTGTGGACAGAAAAGGACACAAATGAAGCTTGACTGATGTCACATGCAGCATATAATGAATGAATACATCCATAATGTTCTAACATATGCAGACTGAGAGAAAGATGAAAGGCTTGTTAAAAGAGAAGATGCAGTATTAGAATAAATGTCACAAAAAAAAGAAGCCCTTTCCCTCCCTTTCCTCTCAACCAAGACGAAAAGAGAAAGCAAACCCTTTGAAAGATTAATTACAACATGTAGATTATGTAAATTATCCCCATGCAAATATTTCATGAGGACAATTAAGGGACCCATTAATTACTGCTCCCATTATTTGTCATTCTTTTTCCTTTTTTTTTTTTTTTTTTTTTCTTTTGCTTCACTGCATTCAATTTTGTTTCACTCTCAGTGTTTTAAATGTTTAATATTCCAACAAAGGCTCATGGTAATGTACATTGTCTAGTCTCATGTTCCAGAGCCTGGACTTTGTGCTAAAGATTCTGAGAAAGCAGCGACAAAACAGTATTTAGCAGCCTACATGATCAGATACCAACAACAGAAAGGACAGACAACATGTTATGTAGTAGCTTTTTCTTTCAATACATTCAGGATGACAGGACAAAAAGAGTAAAGACAGAAAGAAACAATGCAATGTAATATGAGCAGATTAAATGTCCATTCAGTACCTTGTATTGTTCTGTCAGTGTCTGTTTTGATGATGTTATGGTTTGTCTCCATTTCCTGTGGAGGGTCTGATAACATGGAGATATTGGTTATGAATTATTTGTCACATTTGTTCTTCAAATAGCATTAAAACACATTTTAAAGTATCTTATCAGATGGTAAAACACTGAAGACGACCAAAGAGCAAATCAATTTCAAATTGCTTTTCTAGTCAGTGATGTGGCATATATCTCTTGTCACTCTTGGTTGCATGGTCATGACTCATGCCTCTTTTAATGTATGCTTTATTTGACAATTACAGTATAGCAGGTGCAAGGATGTAGATCTCCTTTAGCTTGGGGAAAGAAGTAGGGTGGTGTGGGGGTGTGGGAGTAGACACCATACAGGAAATTGTCTTTACAATATTGATTTTAGCATTGACATTTTATTGTTTTCCCTTAAGTTGGGAGAGACGTGTGTGTTCTAACCGTTCTGAGTGGGTGATCTCTTGCTGGAGGCCGTCCGCTGCAGGGTCTGCTCCACTTGGTCACGCCTCTTGGACTCGACCTCCAGAGCCTCCTGCAATTTCCTTTTGGTCTTCTTCTCTTTCTTCAGTCGCTTCTGGATGATTGCTGAGATGAGCACATATGGATAATTAAATGATTTATTTTCTGATAGGAATGTAGAGTTGGGTTCAAGAGTCCACTTGAGATACATTTTCTATTTTGTGATTTAATAAACTTTTTTCATTACAAATAATATTGTCAGCATAAGAACTGGAGTGAAAAGTTGAACTGAGAATTAAACTTCATTTTCAGAATTTCAGAATGACTTAGTATTTGGTATAAAATCATAACATTTCTTTAAAACTACTCTATGTATGATTTTTGTGTGAGAAATTAACATCATTTCATTAAAAAGCAAGTACACCGACAATCCATCTTCCAAACATGTTTTTGCCTTACCCCGATTCACTATGGTAAGCCTATAATAATGATTTCTATTTTAGAATGCCGGGGATTGCATATTTCTGTCATTCGTCCGTGCGTGTTTACGTCATGTCCGAAAAAAAGAAGGTCTAGCTACTACAGCACATGTATATGTGCAGTGATTGGTGTGGTAGTAGAATGAAGCTGAAAGCTTGTAGCCACAACAAATTAGTGACATTGACCATGGATCATTCAAAAAGGTAACCCTCTGGGGAATCACCCATTTTCAAACTAAAGAAACCTCAAACTGAGAAGAGTTTGCAAGCAAAAAGGAAAAGTGACAGAGCCCAAAATAAAACATTGGATTGGCTTTTCATAGGTGGCGACAACTCCGAGATCTTCAAGGATTTAAAACCGACACAGAGATGGAGTTTTCTTGCTGGACAGGTTAGATATTTTATTGGACCGACAGTTAGCCAGGTAGCTCTCATAGCGAGGTAGTTTCTTAGATAGCATTAGCCACTCTAATGGGGCATTTTATTATTGAGATACTGCAGTGCTTTTAATTCCATTTTTGAGGGAGGAAGGACAATGGAAAAAATGTAACTTTTATGCTGGTAACAATTCTAATCTCTAAGCCAGTTACTATTTGGCTGTAGCTAAGTTATAATAGTTTCCACTGTTTGATTTGATCTGATATGACTAGCAATCGTTATGTCTAATGTCATCGTTGCCTAACTTTTTTAACACTATTCATTTTAAAACAACTGTTTTCAATAAGTCAAAACAACAGTGGAAGATATGCTACTTACCTGCTGCATTCAGATATCTGTTTTTTTCTTCCTTTTGATATTTATTTATTCATTTATTGTAGTCGTTAGTGACATTCGCTCTGAGAAGATGATCACCTGTAACCATGGTTACTCCTCAAACAATCAGATTAATTTTCATAGAGCAGAGGCGAAGCCAAACTCACGCAAGTAACCTGCAGTTTTATGCTTCAACCGCTTAAAAGTTACATAGTGTAGCTGTAATTAAACTTTTTCAAAATCCTACTACTACCTGTTTATTTGCAGATTTAAATTTTTAATTCCAGATCACTCAAAAAAGGATTTTTGCAGGTTGTTCAGTTTACTTAATTAAAATGAACTAAAGCAACACCATTCAAAACTTGATTTTGTTGCGTTCTATCCAATTAAATAGTTTACATAATCCATTTGAGTTTGGACTACATTAATACTTTTTTGTAGCATTGATGTAATTGGGCAGGGGATTTCATTTCAACATACTTTGCATTGGACTGGATGGGGTGAACAAATGTTGAAATCAAGTGTAATTTTATCCATTTCAGAGCAAGATGAGAATAGGAGATTTGTTAATGTTTAATGTTCTGTTAAACTGGTATTTAAAAGAGTGTCTGATAGGCTGGAGTTTTGGGGGCTACCATGGTGAAAGTTGGCTCTTGTGCTTAGGTTGAGGATGGACTTTCACTTTCAAGTGATGTTTGATGGGAGTGCTGCTTAGCTCTATAAGCAGTTGCTATCAAATCGACTGTTTCACTGTCTTTACACTGTGCTCACCTGGCATATACTAATGATAATAATAAAAAAAAAAGTTTAACCAACATAAGAACATTAAATTAAACATTATTAAATTTAGTTTGACGAACCTAATAAAGTTGAGTTAAAACTACAAAATTACATTGATATGAACTAATCTCTTAATTTGAATGAAAAAATGTAATTGCTTGTAAAAACTTTCTCAAATTCATTAAGGGTAATGACTCTGATCCACACTGTGTTTCATAGTATTATATCCCTATATGCTATACCTATTTTTTAAAATGACAAACTTCCAAAAATGTTGAAGAATAAACTTATCACCACTGGATATTTTTTAAATCATTACAGCATTTTTCTAAATACTATGTCTGATATAATGAACATCTGAGAAACTAGGCTGTAGCCCAGCGGAACATGTTAATTTTCCAGTTTGCAGTAGAGCTTAGTTCACATGGCGAAGTCAGCAGAAATAAAACACATTCTGTCCGATAGCTGTGAACCATCCCTCTTTGAGTGATCTAGGACCAGCCTTCTTCTTCCTAATGTTTCCTCTCACCATTAGGCATAAAACACAAACTGACTTGAAGTCAGTTGGCTGGAGTATAAAGACATCTCTCACTAATGGAACAGCCAGTTGATATGATGAATTATGCAGAAGATTCATTATCCTCATCAAATGTGATGCAAGCGAATATTAACACAGCAATTCTGTTTACGCTGATAATAAATCATTCACACTAATATCATAATATGTACTTGTAATTACAATGGGTAATTCTCTGTGTCTGTATGTGCGTGTTTGTGTGTGTGTGTGCTCCTGAAGGAAAGTGCTGAATTTGCAGTACTCTGACTAGCTGAAGGACAATGCGGGCGACAGGAGAATACGACATGAGGAGCTCTCTAATTAAGCAACATTCATTAATGGTGCATGTTGCCCTGTTGCCTTCTTTAATGATTCCTCCATTTTATGACGGCAGTCTCCAAGGCTTCTGATTTATGTAGAATTAGATTGTACATACATTCAGGTGAACAGAAGATTAAGTGATTAAATTGCTTGAAAATTTATTTGGTGGTTGAAATAATGTGAAAGATGTGAAAGATGCCAGGCAGATAGATTCTGGTATGTAAACACTTGCATATGTGGGCAGACAACATTACATGTAACTGAAGATGAGCTCTGTTTGGATGGAAAATAACGATGCAGATAAAATTAAATAGTTTTTTTATTTTTTATAAATAAACGGTTTCATTGCTATGCACATGACTGTTCATCCAAAAATTCTATATTAAATTCTAAATATAAAAGTTCAGATTAAATAATTGGCATCATATTAAGTTGTAACATTTTTATTGAATTATTGATTTTTAAAAAGAATATTCCTTATTAAGTTAAGTGTTGCGTTATTAATGGTAACGTTCTAGGTGCCAATTCTTTTGTCACCTTCACATGACTATTTAATAAAAAGTTAAAAGGGCTCCAAAGGCCACATAATTTGAAATGTTTTGTAGTGTGTGAGTGTATTTGGTGGGGGTGGGGCTCCAACATTGTATGCCGCCGAGGCGTTACGTTCTATTTTAAATGTCTTATTTTTATAAAGATGCCAAATATGTTTTGATTGGCTGTAATTGTGTCACCCCACATTGCAGTTTCATGTTCAATGTGGACAAGCAAAATGCTTGTTGCTGGAATTGTATTGTGGCTGGGTAGGACATGTGTAAACCTTAAACATTGAGAGTTAAGCTGTTGAGTGTTGTTGTAATGCCAAAAACAGAACATTTTAGAGAAGTATTGCAAATGAGAGAACTATTTCTTTTTTCTTCTTAAGTTCCGGTTGAAAATGAACTCATCAAATAGACATACAGTGGCAAGGGAAAAAAGTATGTGAACCCTTTGGAATTACATGCATCTATGTATAAAATAGGGTTTGATCTTCAAGTTACAATAATGAACAAACACAATCTATTTTAACTAATTGCACACAAATTATTGTATTGTTCTTGTACATACTGAATACATCATTCAAACATTCACAGTGTAGGTTGGAAAAAGTATGTGAACCCCTAGGCTAATGACGTCAACAAAAGCTAATTAGAGTCAGGAGTTGGCAAGCCTGGCATCCAGTTAATGAAAAGAGATTGGAGGTGTGGGTTAGAGCTACTTTGACTTGTAAAAGCACTCAAAAATGTGGGGTTTGCTATTCACAAGATGCATTTGCTGATGTGGACCATGCCTCACAAAAAAGAGATCCCAGAAGACCTACGATCAAGAATTGTTGCTTTGCATGAAGCTGGAAAGGGTTACAAAGTCATCTCGAAGAGCTTAGATATTCATCTGTCCACAGTTAAACAAACTGTCTAAAAATTTAGATGATTTAGTACTGTGGCTACTCTCCATAGAAGTGGCCGTCCAGCCAAGATGACTCAAAGAGCACACTGCAAAATGCTCAATGAGGTAAAAAAAAAAAAAAAAAAAAAGAACCCTAGAGTGACAGCTAAAGACTTGAAGGAATCATTGGAACTGGTTAACATCTCTGTTCATGAGTCTACTTTATGGAAAACATTAAACAGGCATGGTGTTCATGGCAGGACAACACGATGGAAGTTGTCACTGAAATTTGCCAAAGACCACCTTGACATTCCACAACGCTATTGGGAAAAATTTGTGTGGACTGATGAAACTAAGGTTGAATTGTTTGGGAAGAATACGCAGCATTGCGTATGGCGTATAAAGGGCACCACATACCAACATTAAAACATCATCCCAACGTGAAGTATGGTCACATCATAATTTGGGGCTGCTTTGCTGCTTCGGGGCCTGGACCGCTTGCCATCATCAAGGAAAAAATGAATTCCCAAGTTTATCAAGATATCCTACAAGATAATATCAGGGTGGCTGTGCACTAGCTGAATTTCAGTAGAAGTTGAGTGATGCAGCAGGACAATAGCACCCTAAATATCGAAGTAAATCCACTACAGAATGACTTAAAAAAAGAAAATTCACATTTTGGAGTGGCCCAGTCAGAGCCCAGACCATAACCCAATAGAGATGCTGTGGAATCACCTCAAGAGAGCATTCACACCAGACATCCTAAGAATATGGCTGAGCTGAAGCAGTTCTGTAAGGAAGAATGATTCAAAAATCCTTCTGAATGTTGTGCAGGTCTAATGCACAACTACCAGAAACGCTTGGTTGAGGTAACTGCTGCCAAAGGAGGATCGACCAGTAATTAAATTCAAGGGTTCACTTACTTTTTTCCACAGTAATGTGAATGTTTTATGGGATGTGTTCAAAAAAGACATGAAAGACTATAATTGTTTGTGTGTTGTTAGCTTAAGGACATGGTGTTTGTCTATACTTGTGACTTTGATGAAGATGAGATCACTTTCTATGACCAGTTAATGCAGAAAACCAGCTAATGCAAAAGAGATCAGATACTTTTTCTTGCCACTGTATTGGCGATGTACGTGTGCTATCTGGGACACAAATGTGAGCTAACCAGAGGTATACACAGAAACCCACTTCTTAAATCACAGCATTGTGAGCAGACTGTTTTTAGATTAGCAAATCACCTCTGTTTTTCTGCTCAACGCAGAGTTGCCTCTCCAGCGTCTCCCGCAGCTCTCTCTCCCTGTACAGCTCCATCTTCAGCTCTGTATGCTCCAGCTGCACCTGCTTCTCCTGTGCCCGGGCATTGTCAATAGCTACCTTTAATAGTCCCTGGAGAAGAGGAAATTGGGCTATACATTAAGATGTGTGAATCTTCACACTGAAACTTTCTAAATATAGTGGGGTTCAACAGATTTTTAAAAAGCCCACATTTAAAATCTGGGATTCAAAATCTAATTTGAACTTGGAAATAAAGTTTAAGAATTTTTAAAAATAAAAAAAGCGATGTTATGACACAACATAAATGTGAAATATTTTAGATTCTGCACTATTTCTAGGTCACTTATCAATTAAGCATATTTAAAACACTGAGCATGTTAACTTTTTTATTTTTTTACAAAGGTCAGATTTCCTTGCTTCCATTGAAGCACACAAGACTCTTTGGAACATTCTCAAATCATACTGGGATAACATGGAACATCAGATTTTGCACACATCTGTGGAATCCATGCCAACTCGAGTGCATGCTATTATTAAAGTAAAATCTCTGTGCATGTATTTGTCAGTATGGAACTATATTCACCCTATAAAATAAGAAGAAATTCTGAAATTCATGTTATTTTTTTAACGTTAAATCTTTACTCAATTCACTCAAATAGTTATGCTCATAATAATTTCTAAAGCAATGAACTGTTTTAAAGGTACACTCAGTAATTCTTTCCTCATTAAAAAAGTTCAACTCCTAAAGAAATGAATTGTAAATTTTTAAACATATATAAAAAATCATGAACACACATGAAATTAAGAATCCAGTCATATCAGTTACCTTATAAAAGCTGTTTTATTCTACATGGAGAGGTTCCTCTCATGGGGGCTGCCATGTAAGGATCACATGACCAGCCACATACTACTCGCTTAATCTCAGTAGCCGCCTTGTTATTGGACACTTTCACTCATATTAATCATGGCTGACTGTGAATAGTGAGTTTCTACAATGGCATCAGTAACTGAAAAATTATATGTTTGAATGATGCTGTATCCAGGCCCATTAATGTCAGTGTAAGTCCAAGACAGCAATTTCCAAAAATTACTGAGTGTACCTTTAAATTAGAAAAAATGCAATATAAGCATTTTCACACACAGGCTTGAACTATTGAACCCCACTGCATATGTTTTTTTCATTGTCAAATTTTTGAAGCCCTTTTTTTTTTCCTTTTTTTTTTTTGTAGAACAAAGGAAGTTTTTAATGTGCTGTGTACACGAATAACCATCATTTTAATTCACATTTCAGGCTAAATATGTTTGTGCTGTCAGTCTACCTGTATGTTGGTGAGGAGGGTTTCTATGGAGGACAGGCCCTCAGGAAAGAGCAGCGGAGCAGGGAATCCTGAAGGTAATGTCTGCGCAGGGTGAGACACTCTCTCATAGTTGTCTCGAGATGCGGGGGTGCACAGGACATTCTCATCTGTCACAAGAGAACACAACAATAATATTTGCAATGAAGTTTTTATTACATAGAAAATGGCTCTTCAGAGCCTCTTTTGCTTATTTTTGTATATTTATTCAAATATTTATTGAATATATGTCTTTCTCTCTTCTTTTTAAGCTAAAACCTTATGTAAGAGATAATGTACAGTCAGCCAGTCATTATGTCAAAATACACAGTGACAGGGTGATCAGGTATTCAGGATGACACAAGTATTCATGTATTCATGTATTTTGCAATAATAACCAGCTGACTGTACATTATCCTGGTTATTTCATGGCTACCTACAAGATAAGTATATAAATTAACATGACATTTTTGTATTATACTATGTGACTGCAAAGTTCTACAAGAGACATGCGATTAGCAGTGTAGGAGCCTGGGACAATGGTCAAATATACAGTTTAGATGTTATTTTGCAAAATTATCTGACTGCAGGATGTAGCGTCATCAGAATCAGAATTAAATATTCCACAGAGGCGTGTAATAAAAAGCGTTTTTTTTATTTATTTTTTTTTTATTTTATTTTTATAAAAGTCTAGGTACTGTGATTCTTCCAAGCCCATTTGCAAACAGTCCTCCATACTCTGTGTCTTTGCATTTTTGAGATTCATAACACATTATGCAGAATGCTAGAGTCATATAACAGTTCAAAGTCACCATGGCACATCTGCGCTACTTTCTTTCTTTCTTTCTTTATTTCAGTAAATTTATTTTCAATCT
The DNA here is from genome assembly GCF_019703515.2 of Myxocyprinus asiaticus. Taxonomy (NCBI): domain Eukaryota; kingdom Metazoa; phylum Chordata; class Actinopteri; order Cypriniformes; family Catostomidae; genus Myxocyprinus; species Myxocyprinus asiaticus. The sequence goes on along the minus strand of NC_059350.1, from coordinate 25,391,012 downwards.
GTCTATCAATTTGCTAAGAATCAGCAACAGATAACAGATATGTACAGGTTGCACATATTTTTTAGCTATTTTGTTCATTTCGAAACTTGAAGCAACATCATAAAATGTGAGGAATATGCGTAAACTCTGAGTTGTGATTGGTACTAGAGTGCGCTAAAATGTAATTCAGTTATGAATGTTTCGCTACATTATTCATGAGAAGGAACGCTTCCATCCAATCACTACGCTGCCTCAAGCATGAGCTCACATTACAGCAGAGAATTCAAAATCATGTGCAGACGTGACAGCGGTTCCTGACCGGTGCATGTTCAACAGCATTCCTGGAACAAAAATGAGGACGGACTTCTATACTAAACAACATGGTGAGATTGGAATCACTCGTCAGAATGGATCGCAGTCGATAACCGGACTGAAGTGAGCATGTTTTTTGGTCGCAGATCTTCAACTCAAGCACTCCAAACATGAAGCAGCTGTTTGTTTAATTTAGACGCATATTCCATAACATCTTCTCATAAGTCTGATCATGGACAGAATAGCACGACAGCTTGTTCAAAAACAGAAGACTTTCAATGAGCTATAAACACTCTGCACTGGTTCTGGTTAAGTTTTTTGGTCTCAAAGGAAGTAAAAACTTCAGCCATAGAAGATACTCTCTGATAGTTCTAGCTCTTTTCTCAGGTTTTAGTAACAGCAGTATTAGGATGGTCATGAGGCTTAAAATATTACTGAGACATATCGAATGAAATTGATCCTGGCCCTACTTTAGGAGATACAAAAGCAATCTCATAAGATTACCAAACAAACATCCTCCATTGTATCCCTCCATTGTACCTCTCTTCTCCATTACAACACATTGAGTTCTTACCCAGCAATCCCACATTTTTGTCAAGGCTTCTGAATAGAGCAGAGAAAAACCTGGGAACACTGACCAAAGACCAGCACTTAAAGTACAGGAAAAGGCCATTTGTTTTTTTTTATCAGATGGAAGCCTTGATCTTGTCATTGTCACTCACTTCAAAGACTTTGCTAATGTATGGGCCTCTTGCTACTGTCCAGAGCTAACAGCAACACCAGATGACATCTCAATCAGACAAGTTCATCTTAAAATCCTCCTCTCTGTCGCTTTCCAAATATGATCTTAATCTTTAAAGGAATAGTTCACCCAAAATGAAAATTCTCTCATCATTTACTCACCCTCATGCCATCCCAGATGTGTATACCTTTCTTTCTTCTGCTGAACACAAATGAAGATTTTTAGAAGAATATTTCATCTCTGTAGGTCCATACAATGCAAGTGAATGGTGGCCAGAACTTTGAAGGTCCACAAAGCATATAAAGGCAGCATAAAAGTAATCCATATGACTCCAGTGGTTAAATCCATGTCTTCAGAAGCAATATGATAAGTGTGGGTAGTTGTGGTTTGTGGGAACTCTAAATCTCCTCTTTCACTTTCACATTCTTCTTCTTTTGCTTTTGGCAATTCACATTCTTTAAGCATATCGACACCTACTGGGCATGGAGGATAATTTATAATAAAAAAAGTCTTAAACTTAAATATTGATCTGTTTCTCACCCTCACCTATCATATTGCTTATGAAGATATAGATTTAACCACTGGAGTCATATGGATTACTTTTATGCTGCCTTTATGTGCTATTTGGACCTTCAAAGTTCTAGCCACCATTCATTTGCATTGTATGGTCCTACAGAGCTGAGATATTCTTCTAACAAACTTTGTTTGTGTTCAGCAGAAGAAAGAATGTCATACACATCTGTGATTTTTATTTCTTTAATGAGCCTTACTCTACTATTCATGAATCACACATCATTTAATATTTTAATTTTTAATTGTTAGGAAAATTATTGTCTGATATTCAGAACTGAATCATCTGTGATGTTCAAACCCCAGATGAAATGTGTAGACTTTTTCAGCATTTACTGCACTATTTTAGGGGGAAAATCGCTGGAATTCGGAGGAATGGATTTAAAAAAATTAAAATGTAATAAACAGAGCTGATAGCACTTCACTCTTATTGGTAGCTGAAAGCATAATCATATTAGCCAAATCATTTAATAAATGAACATGCAAGAGTTAAGGGATGTGTAGAACCTTGTGAAATCTGCGGAGCTTTATGTAGGGTTCTGCATGCAAAGATTCCTTGTGGGCCCATTATATTAATGCTTGTAAATAATATACATGGAAATTCAAATTAAGATAAGTTGTAGTATAACAAAAGTGTGAGATGAAGCACAGTTTAACAGCAGAACTGTTTTATTTCATAAACTGTGGATAGAAAATCTTAATATGATCATCACAACAACCTTGTTATAGTTTAGTTAGCAACAACAGTCTGCTTTAAAAAATACCATATTCTGGGTGTCAAGATCCTTCTAAAAGGATCAAGCTGTAACTCTTATGTATTTTCATGTTGCATGGGTGCCTAAGAACAGGAAATAAGAGAATGCAGATTGAATAGAGTTTACTTCTTACACTATGAGTTCCTTAGTTGGGTTGAAACCCCGGCCCATAATTATACTGACATTAAATTGCAACCATAATTTAAAATATTCCGAAAAATTAAAAAAAAGGAAAAAAACATTAGGAGTAGAGTTGGGACTGTTTTTTCGAGCAGTTTACTGTAAACTGGCAGTACAAGTCACAGCATGTCACAGCAATAGTTATGCCAATATACAAGCTAAAAATGTATTACCACAAGATTCAGGCTTTTCATTTCTACATCTATTGAAATGAACACTATTAGGGCTCCAGTACTGTACCTATCAAAGCAGTTTTAATACATTTGCACAGAGAGCAGATGTAATTTGTTCATTTTGTAGAGCTTTATTAAAGCACAGGGTTTTCACAGGTATCCATAGTCCCGTAGTGCTAATAACCAGCCCTGTGTATGCAAACAAAAAATGTCAGCAGGGAAGCCAGAGAAAGGTGACTTTCTGTTCTAACACAGCTCATATATTAGCATAATAGTGTACCCCATATGGTACTGACATTACAATTATATACAGTAGGTTTGGGGCATGGAAGTTCAAAAATAACAGCACAGTTGTCATATATTTACACACACTGAGCACTTTATGAGGAACACTATGGTCCTAATAAAGTTCCCAATGTGGTCTTTTGCTGTTGTAGCCCATCCACCTCAAGGTTTGATGTGTTGTGCATTCTGAGATGCTATTCTGCTCACTACAATTGTACAGAGTGGTTATCTGAGTTACTGTAGACTTTCTGTCAGCTTGAACCAGTCTGGCCATTCTCCGTTGACCTCTCTCATCAACAAGGCATTTTCTTCTGCAGAACTGCCACTCACTGGATGTTTTTTGTTTTTGGCACCAATCTTGGTTATCTCTAGAGACTGTTGTGCTTGAAAATCCCAGGAGATCAGCAGTTACAGAAATACTCAAACACGTCTGGTGCCAACAATCATGCCACGGTCGAAATCACTGAGATCCATTTTTTTCCCCATTCTGATGGTTGATGTGAACATTAACTGAAACTCCTGACCCGTGTCTGCATGATTTTATGCACTGCACTGCTGCCACATGGTTGGCTGTTTAGATAATCACATGAATAAATATGTGTACAGGTCTTCCTAATAAAGTGCTCAGTGAGTGTATGTAAGATGGTATGAAGAAAAACCTCATATCTTCTTTTTAAAAGAAGTTCTGGTGATGTCATTTGCTCTGATTGAGCTAGTGTGGTGAGGTCATACACAGGCAGCCTGTTGATAAAATAACAGGGAACATTGGGTAGTAACTAAATCTTTATGAACTAAGTTTATCCTTAGAAACGTTGTCCTTCTCATCTCAGTCCATTGTTCCTCATACCTCACATAACCTTTTCATCTTTTAACCCCCAAAATTCAACGTATCTCTTCTTTTCTGTTCTTGAATGTCCTTCACTTTAAAAAATGCATTAAAATCCTCTACACAGCTCTTTTGCCCATAGTGTATTTTAAGTATATATAACTCGGGATCCATTTAAACAAGTAGGTGCTCAAAATCTCACCTTCCCCTGTGCCTGATAAGGTCTGATTAGATTTACTCACCCCTCCCTTATCTCTGCAGATTCACTTAGCTGACCAAAGCATCTTAATCTCACACTATCTGATCTTCACATCTTGGCAGGAGAGAGATGCCTCTGTCACATTCAAGGTGTTTCAAAGAGGAAAAACAATCTGTCTCTGGCTTCCTATGCCTCTCGCTCACTTTCAGCTCCTCTCTGCCCATCTCTCTCTCTCTCTCTCTCTCTCTCTCTCTCTCTCTTTCCCTGTCTTCCTCCCTCCCTCTTCTCTAGGGTTCCTAAAAGCATGGTGTCTGCCGGAATGTGATTAGTGTCGGCCGCTGAAGCACTCAGCGGGAGGAAGCTTCAGCCATGCCACTGAACTACGGTGCCCCGGAGGGACAATCAGTGCTGAGTTAGCACTACTCTATTTTCCCTTCTCTATCTCTCCCTGTGCCTTCAAATCTGATTGATCCTCCACTGAATTATTATAGTGTGTGCATTTGCTTTCCAGAAAGAAAAAAAAACTACTGGCAGCCTGTTAGATCATAAATGTATCTCCTAAACCAAGGTCACTTTTTCCCCCTCTTGTTTTGGATTCCCTGGACTAATGAGCTTCTGCATCCACTGCAACAGTCCTCCACAGTCAGCACAAGAGAGAGAACAGAGACTGAATAAAGGTTGAAAAGCTCAAAGGCAGATAAAGGAATCGTCTTTGAACTCTTCTGTCTTTGACAAGCAATGAAGGAGAGATACGACTTCTGATCTTTTCACTTTCAGAGCTGCCCCCAAAGATTAATTTCAGGAACATTAAGGTGGGACGTTATACTTCAGTCCTCATATGTAGTGACTGGTAAAGGTGTCCTCCCTGGCAGAGTGGGAGTCTAGAATGATGTTCTACAAAGGCGAAGCCATTAATTTTTTAAGTATGTTTCATAAAATCAGCATCTGAGACAAAACTTCAGAAAAGTTCAGCAGGCCTGGAATTGTGCCAAGGGGCTAACTTCAAATCAAAACTAGTTAAAGGACAGGACACTGTTTTTATGGCAGTTTAAATTTATGGAGCATTTTATGAAATGTTTTCTTTCACAGTTCAAGAAGCTCAGTTATAAAAGTCCTGTGTACATTTCGCATGGTCTTTGCCCTGAATTAAAATAAAGCAGTAAGCCACGAGAGATTGTGCATTGTTACAATTTTATCACAGGTTCACAGGGGGGTTCTTAGGCACAACGCTAAGCGGACACCAATGTTCTATAAACAGTTACATTTATTATTAATAAATAATGGAAATAAACAATTCAGTCCCACTTTATATTAAGTGTCTTTAAATACTATGTACTAACATTAAAATACATACAATACTATGTACTTATTGTGTAACAAAATGTTGATCTGCAAATTTCAAAAACAAGATTCACATTTGCTGCTACTGAGGTTGGGGTACCGGTAGGTTTAGGGGTATGGGTAGGGTTTAGATTAGGGTTAGGGTAAAGGTTGAGGTAGGGTTAGGTTTAGGATTCGGGGTAAGGTTAACTGCAGCAAATGCAACCAAATGCTTCTGATAACTGGTGATCAGTCTTTCACAATGCTGTGGTGGAATTTTGGCCCACTCTTCTTTGCAGAACTGCTTTAGTTCAGCCACATTGGAGGGTTTTCGAGCATGAACTGCCCGTTTAAGGTTCTGCCACAGCATCTCAATCGGGTTCAAGTCGGGATTTTGTCAGGCCACTCCAAAACTTTAATTTAGCTTCTTTTGAGCCATTCAGATGTGGACTTACTCCTATGCTTTGGATCATTGTCTTGCTGCATAATCCAGTTGCGCTTGAGCTTCAACTCATGGACTGATGACTGGATGTTCTCCATTAGGAGTTTCTGATAGAGAGCAGAATTTATGTTTCCCTCAATTATTGCAAGTCGCTCTGGTCCTGAAGCAGCCCCACACCATCACACTACCACCACCATGCTTGACCGTAAGTATGATGTTCTTTTTGTGGGATTCTGTGTTTGATTTACGTCAGACGTAACGGGGCCCCTGTCTTCCAATCAGTTCCACTTTCAACTCAACAGTACACAGAACATTCTCCTAAAAGGTTTGAGGATCATCAAGGTGTGTTTTGGCAAAATTCAGATGAGCCATAATGTTTTTCTAGGTTAGCAGTGGTTTTCGCCTCACCACTCTTCCATGGATGCCATTTTTGGCCAGTGTCTTTCTGATAGTGGAGTCATGAACAGTGACTTGTATTGATGCAAGAGAGACCTGCAGTTCCTTGAATGTTGTCCTTGGCTTTTTTGTGACTTGCTGGATGAGTGCTATTGGAGGAATTGTGGAAGGTCAGCCACTTCTGGGAAGGTTCACTACTATGCCAAGTTTTCTCCATTTGGAGATAATGGCTCTCACTGTGGTTCTTTGGAGTCCCAGAGCCTGATGTATTTCAATCACTTTTTTCCTCATCATTTCTGGAATTTCTTTTGATCTTGGCATAGTGTGCTACTGGGTGAGACCTTTTAGCCAACTTCATGCAGCTGAAAAAGTTTTATTTAGGTGTTGATTTGATTAAACAGGGCTGGCAGTAATCAGGCCTGGGTGAGTTTAGTCCAGTTGAACCCCATAATGCAGTGTTTCCCAACCTTTTTTCTGCCATGGCACACTTTTTACAATTAAACAAATCCCATGGCACACCTCTATCACACTGTCCCACATAACCATCGTTGACAGTTTTCCTTTTCAAGAACTTCCATGTTTTCTGTCCACTTTAGTTGCGTTTACTCGTAATGTTTGAAATTCGGCTATGCAAAAAACGCAAGTCACGTAGGTACGGTGTATAATGAGATCACAGGTGGCAAGAGTGCTAATTGGGTAATGAATAAAGCAACAAATTTGCATCTTTTCTTATTTTTTCTTGCAATGCCACAGCAAATAATTTTTGTATTTATCTATTTATTTACATGGCTCCAGTCTAACATTTAAGAGTGGTAGCACCGGTGTTAAATTCTACAAATGGTCGCATGAGCACTTGAGTTGGTTGCACCGGTCCAACTAAAAGAAAATGAGTTTTCTTTCACAGTTACTTTCTTTTTATCAGGATCTTGATGATTAAAATACAGTCATCTGAAGACAAACAAAGCCTTTTTCTACAATCAGAGGGCATTAGAAAAGAGTTTACACAGAAGGTAAGTTCCATCGTATCCATAGTTTTACCTGTGGCATTTGCAATAATATCATAGTAACCAAAAGTATAAGTAAAACCATGATTAGCAGTAACCATAAAACAAATTATGTCATTTTTCTTAAGAAAAACACATCCAGAAATTAAATTGTATTCTCCCACTACTATATTGATATAAGTTCATGGTAAATATTTTTTTAAATATCTGTGATGTGTGGATTGAAACCTTACAATTTCTGTCTGTTCATTGTGCAGATTTCTCCTTTGTTCCTTTTCAATGCTGTTTAGAATGTTGGGGCCGTTTAATAAAATTTTTAACTAGTTTAATCATCGACACACTGATCTGTCCATTGAGCAGCACTGACTGATCCGGGTAAAGCTGTTTCCTTTCGTGTTTGGAACGTTTGCCATTTGATATTTCTCATACGGAACAAAAAACAACAGAGCACAATCAGAGAGTCAGCCAACTTTATAGTTGCACCAGTGCGACCTCTTGCAAATTTTAATCGCACTGTTAGGAAAAATGGTTGAAAAATTAGTCTCAGTCCGGAGCCCAGATTTATTTTGTGGAATCTGATAATTTTCCACGGCACACCTGACAATCTTTCATGACACACTAGTGTGCCGCAGTACAGTGGTTGGGAAACACTGCCATAATGAATGCGGTTTCATAGATTTGAGGATTTAATAACTAAGGGGCAAATTCTTTTTCACACAGGCCTAGTTGATATTGGATAATTCAATAAATCATATTATCATTTAAAAACTATATTTTGTGTTTACTCAGATTGCCTTTGTTTTAGGTTAGATTTTGTTTGAATTTTTGAAACAATTTCGTATGAGATATACACAAAAACAGAAGAAATCAGGATGGGGGCAAAGACTTTTCCACAGCACTGTAATATGTTCCTTCCCCTAATATCAAGATCAAACCCAAGAAGTGGAGAGAGAGGATACTTGCACAGTCGCCCAGTTATCAGAATGAACTTACTGACTGGTCATGCCTGATGATTGTTCCACTATCTCTGCAAAAACGAATCCAGTATGTCACGTTCTATCTCATAAACATAACCTTGCCTGTGCAAGATGTAATTGCCGCCCTTCTTGTTTTCCACTGTCGCTGCTAAGTGATACCGGGTTTTAGCACCTGTGTGATCTCAACAATTTCGCCACACAAAAGCTCCCCTACTGATTTCTGGTGCACTGTCTTCACTCCACGGCGCAATAATAAAATTGTGCTGACTACTCGCCCTTGCAAAGTCCTCATTAGGTAAATGAAAGCCTTCAAACGCAAAAACCAAACAAGGGTTCTGGGAGGTTATTAGGAAAATTACACCTCCAGGAGGGCCGGGGTAAGAAAGATGGGAGGGGGGACATGTTCATTAATTCATGGTCTGCAAATCGCTAACTAATTAAGCTCTGCTGCCATGACTTTTCTACCTCTATGGATTATTTTCACAGAATTGTGAGCAAGAGTTATTATTTTATTATTTCTCCGAATACACACATCGAGACTCATGCATGACTAGAAAAAAAACATACTTAATATTAAATGAAATACTAGGGGGATCAGTAATCTTTTCCTGCAGTCAATCTAAATTAGATCTGTACACTGATAAATGAGCTGCAATGCTGAAGGAAAAATATTAGATACAATTTCAAATCTGTTTAGGAAAAATGCTTGCATTTTCCATGAAGTGTTTTTCCTGATACGTAATTTGAAACATTTTCTATACTATTAGAAGAACAGTCAAATGTGCAATCACTGCTAAACGTTTTGACCTTGCTGAACCTTATTGTAATGAACTTGTTTCTTGTATCCTCGATCAGTACCTATTACTACATTACAAATTAATGGGATACTCTGTGTCTTTTCAACTTAGACAAAAGACACTAAAGTAATTATTTCTGAAAGCATAAAATCTGTAACAATACATAGATAAGTTATACATTTGTACATAATCAGCCTATACAAACCATATGAAGGCTGTTTGCAGATTTTCACAATATTTATTTTATTTCTTGTGACCAAAGATTATGCCTGCAAACTTAATAACTGTTATTAGGTCTCACTTCAGATTATTGTGATAAAAGTGTGTTTTAGACATTTCCCAGCAAATGCTATTTTATGCAAATGACAATAAGATAGTACTGCAATCTAACCTTTTTCTGTATGTGTCCTCTTTGTTTCATGGCCTGTGTCGTGGTTTGCCAGATCACCCTCTTTTGGTCCTGGTGGTGCACTTGGAGACAGGCCTAACAAGGCGTGGCCAAGAGACAGACCGTTCTGATGTAAATCTAAAGAGAAAGTAAAGCCATTTTAGAAACTACTGATAAAGACTCATAGTGCTCATAACAGATATGAAATCTGTCCTATAAAATCATTAATGTATGTTTTTTGGAGATATGTGTATGATATTTTAACTCAATAATGCAAGGTCCACTTCTATCCAAGAAGGTAACATTAAATAAATCTTGTACTGAACAAGAACTCTATGCAAGTGGTAAGTAGATAATATTATAGAAGCAATGCAACTTCAAAAGGCTTAAAAATGATTACAAGAGTTGAACCACAGTTTTGTCAAAAATAGGATTTAAAACACATATTCCACCCTAAATTGTATCATACCACTGACATCCTATATCTTGGTTAAGACTTTTAAATGCATCTAATGATACACTGAAAAAGTAGAAAGCACTTTCTGTAATTATGTAGTTTTAGTTCCGGTTAAAGCATTGCACATGTATGGCTCTGAAGGCTTTGCTTTTAGTGGATTTTGTGATATCACCTTATTCTTAATTCTAAAAGCACATTTGTAAGGCTATATGTCCAGTTTCACATTCTCCTAAGAGCATAGTGCTAAGTGCCCCGGGACCAGACTCGATGCTGAAATAGTATTGTTTGGTTTTAGTCATACAAAAAGTTAGTTTTAAAGAAAAATTAAAAAATCTGAAATATTGAGTTTATTTGCAAAGTATGCTTTGCAAACAGACATAAAGATAAATGGACTTTAATGTGGTCAGATGATGGACTAATTCTTCTGATGTGGGTGAAAGAGTGCAAGCAGACATACGTGGCCGATCGGAGGAGCTCTCTGTGTGGGCAGGAGAGCTGGACACGCTGCTGCTCTGTCTGGAGGATAAGTGGCTACCTGACCTGCGGCCATCATCCAAAGATGGCACGGGTGACGGGCTGTCTGGAACTCGTTCCTTTTAGTGGGCACATACATTAACATAATCATCATCTGTTAAATTTGAAATCACTGCACATGATCTTTCACTTTTGTGATATTAAAATGCTGTTCTAAATCTTAAAGCTAATCTTAATTCCTAAAGTTCACCAAAAAAAAAAATTCCTCATTTATTGTCATTGCATAGAAAATAAATTACAAGTAGAAAATTAAAAAAAAATGTTGGGTAACACTTTACAATAAGGTTCCATTTGTTAACATGAACTAACACTGAACAATACTTTTACAACATTTATTAATCTTAGTTAATGTTAATTTCATATAGTAATACATTTTTAAATCAAAAGTTGTATATGTTAAAATTAGTTAATGCACTATGACCTAACAATTAACAACTGTATTTTTATTAACCAGCATTAAAAAAGCCTGTAAAAAAAAAAAAAGAAAATGCTGTAAAAAATATATTGTTCATTGTTAGTTCATGATAACTAATGTTTAAAGTCCCCATGAAGTGCTTTGACGAGCACGGTTCGATTTGGTGTTTTGACGTATTTCCTACTGAAACAGGAATTTGGGTCGGTAAAGTCGAACGACTCTTCTCATTTTTAAAAATAGCCAATAGGATTGAGTGTATAGCCACACAAACACACACATACCACTTTCCACTGCTCATGTCAGAGTCGCTTACCGGGGAAACTCGAGAAGCGATCTCAATAACAAAAATAGGATTTGATGACTTGAACAGAATGATGATCTACCTAAACCTGTTACTGCATAACCAGCCCACAAACAATATATCTTGGTGTGTCCGTATTTGTTGCGTACAATGCGCTCTAGATCTTGATCTCGGGCGATCTCTAGACGTCCCATTACATAAAACATATTAAAAGTTATTTCAGATAATATAGAAAATGTTGTATTGATCAAGTCACGGGTGTGCGAGTCTCTACGTGTGTGTGCGCGTGCGTATGTATGCGTGTAAGCGTGTGTGAGTGTGGGTGAGACAGGGGCAAAGAGAGAGAGAGAGAGAGAGGGAGTGCAAGGATGCTTATCAACTGAAATTGAACTAAATTTTGGATATTATAGACATTTTTTGTAATTCTTATCCAATGTACTCAGCCAATGTCTTTGTTTTATCTTGTTATTTTGTTGTGGTAGCCTGTACGGCTCTTTGAAATGACTGAAATAATTTGATGAAGTGATTTGGAACTTTTATGCGGTTTAAAGCCTGGAACAACTTCATAGCCGTGCATTTACTGGAAAATAATTACACACCTTATAACGTCTGTCAACCCAATCATAATCAAGCATTCAACCAACCCGTGGTATAACTACTGTTAACGAATGGAACCTTTTTGTAAAATGTTCCCAAAATTTGTGAAAAAAAAAAAAAGTAATATGGGTTTGGAACAATATTAGTGTGAGTAGATAACTTTTGACATTCTGTACAAGTTCAAAAGCTGCTGTTACAGTCTGCTAGGGTTATGTTGGTGTCATATTAGCCTAAATCATGGCAAGAAACATTTAACTTGTACCCTTTGTGTCTACAGTATGTACCTTTATGACTGAAGTCACCATTCTGGATGGGGCACACTGGACCTGAGCAGCAGCAGCCATACTGGCTATAGTGTTGAGATGGTTCATCTGGTTCATTGCCATGGTGACTGAAGCATGAGGGAGACTGACTGGAATCAAGGGATGTGGCATCATCATAAATGGCAGTTCCAAACCTGAGCAGAAAAGCGTAAAAACACATTATAGCACTTAAATGTTAATTAATCACCCAGGACTATATATTACTACTTTTTTTCTACAGAAATGTTATTTTGTGATTCAAGTCAAACTCATTAAAATGACATGTACATGCACCTACTGTACAGTAATAAAAATCTTATAAATGTTGGTGTGATTTTCAATTAAAGCTATCATATGGCTTCAGAAGATTTGAAAAATCATATGTATTACTTTTAATATCTGAATTGTGCTTTTGCAACCTTTTTTAAGCTTAAAGGCTTCAGTCTGTGACTAGAACATTATCTATCTTTATTTTTGGAAATGTCCTTGGAAATGGCTTTGGAATGGGGGTAAATAATTACAGAATTTTAACTTTTGTGTGAACTACTCCTTTAAAAAAAAAAAGGAGAACATCTTGTAAATAGTTTAAAATTATAATTCTTAACATTATGAACGTTATGAAATTTAATTAGTTTCTGCTTTGTTAGAGCTCTCTTTTAAGATGCTGTACCATTACGGCACAGCATGTCTACATGTATAAGTAGACCTGCTGGAGTCTGCACCACAAACCAATTAGCTGCTTCTCAAAATGCTGAAATGTTGTTGTGTTATACACAACAACACTGTGATAAATGAGACCACACACTCCATTTGTAGCACAACAAGCTACTGTATGTGACAGCAAGACTTCAGTACATACGCCTGCTGTGTGACTGGTGTTTTGCTTGTTTTAGTGTGCCGATCCAATCTCGCGCAGCACTCTAACGGTGCTGTACTTCAGAGGAATGTGAGCGGATAATCTCCAGTGAGGAATAACAGCAGGAAAAAAGGAAATGGATCCTCTCACAACAGAACAGGTCAGGGCATAAGGTAACAGTCAGCCACTCTATGGCTGCCTGTACTTCGCCGCCACTTTGAAAGTGCAGGATGAAAGAGAGACAGAGAAAGAGAGAGAGAGATAGAGGACATTTTGGCAGTTTCTCTCAAAGACAGTTTCATTTCCCATCAGTTGCCTTAAGAGATGCTCCTGAACTGTGCCGGTCTCGTGGTAATGGATTTACACGGGTTGACACTTGCGCTGCAGTGAGGCTGTGGCAAGACAATGATGAAACGGAAGGCCAAGAGATGATGAGCCCTTTGGAGGTGATAGTTTTGTAGACCCTCCATCTCACTCTGCGTTTCAAGCAAATACCAGGCAGCTCTGAGGGTAAAGGGTCACCTTTCTGCCACAGAGACTTGAAGGAGCCACTTACAAATGAAAGTTCCTTCCAAGCCCCACCTAACCCTCCTTTCTCCATGACATTTTTACACAGAGATGGAGAGTGAAAGGAAAGAATAAAAAGTTCCTGATTTTCATGAAACAGATGACACGCAGATCAGGCAAGAGAAAGAGAGTGAAGGAGAGATCAAAGAAAATAATTGTGTGTGTGTGTGTGTGTGTGTGTTTGTTGTCTAAGGGGGATTGATGTATGGATGGAGGGGGAATCTGAGCCAAGCACAACCACATGCCAAAAACATGCAAGCTGCTCCGTCTTTTTCTGTAGGCCATCACTAATTTGTATGTATGTCAAAGCTAAAGTATGTCATTTCTGCTCCACCAGCATCACCAAATGGAATAAGAAAATTAATGATTGTTTTCTAAACACTCCCCCATCTGCCACTGGTCGAGAAACAGAGAGTCCTGCCGCAAACTCATGCCATTGGTTGAGGCAATGTTGCTGTTTTAGATGATCGGGGTGCTTAAACACAACAATGACTATGTTTACATGGACACCAGAAAGCAGCTTATTACAGGGTTTTCGCAGAAAGTGGCTTACTGAAACGTCATGTATACAAGAACGGCAAATTATTTACGCCGTTCAAGGGATTAAGAGAAAGCGGGTTTAACACACCCAGGTTTCTCCTGGAAAACGCGGCTTATGTGATCATGTAAACGCATAAGCAGCGTTGTTCCAGGTTTTTGAGGGGTGTGCTTGTGCGTGAACATACTGGATAACAAACATCATAGGATGAAGCCCAACATAAGTCAACACAGCTGAAAGAACTCAACATTTCTGGAAATACAGTGGAAAACATACACTATACAAGCACATAAACTATAAACAATAAACATTTATACAAACCAATGTAAAATACTGACAGTCCCTCATGTTCGCATATATGCACTCGAGTACATTGGGGGCACTATTGCTTCGCAATTCCGCTGCATGTCGCAATAGAATGTTAAGAAAACAAACATAGCAACAACTCTGGAATATCTGGAAATAAAGCAAAGCAACGGGGAATACAAATAGTGAAGTCTTCCTCAGATACCAATTTTGGATTTTGTTATTTACACAACTGTCGCAGGGAAATTACATTGCTGTGAAGAAAGCTGCTTACTGACCGATCCGCATGAATATGGGAGTAAAGAGTACAACGCTTATACAGCGCGTGTAAACGGGAACACTACTTTCTTGCAATACGCCGCTTTCTTGCAATACGCTGCTTTCTGGTGTCCATGTAAATGTAGTCAGTGTTCTGTCAGCACCACAGTGCCAAAGTTTTTACATTTTTCAGGGGAAAACAACCCACTGATTACGTCTAGTTGTCTCTCAATATTAAGCTACAATAGGAGAAAGTGTATAAACATCAAAAAATTACACACATCAGCTTTGAAAGATAAAATGACAATGTCTGCCATCCATGCATTAGACAAATTCTTTCTAGTGTCTGTTTTTGCCATTTCAATTTGAATTTAAACTGTCATATTATGCTGGAAAATACAAAGAGAAGAAAATGCTGATAGGAGCAATATCTGGCCCTCTAAGCACATTCAGGAAAGGGCCAAAGTGGCAGGAAAACACTAAACCCCCTCCCCATCCAAAAAGACACTTTTCGATGAGACTGGAACTCAGCCAAATGCATCAACATCAGTCACCCTTTATCCATATCTCGAGGGGCCTATGTCTCAGCTTCAGCTGCAGAAAGAATGGTCAATGGTCTGCAAGCGTCGGCTAACACTGCAGTGCCACTGAGGCCTGTTTCAGAAACACATTGTGGCCGATATCACTCACAAAGTGCGTTCAATCTTTATTTACCTAAAACAAAAGAGCCCAGGGCTTAAAAAAATTGGAGACACGCCATTCTAAAATATCCCCCGGCAGCAGATGCCATTGTGTGGTTGAGCCCGAGCTATTGTGGGAGTGTAAATGATTTTGACAGGAAGTTGCAAATTGTATAAATATTTAGCGTTTAATAAAGAGAAACAAAACAACCCGAATGCTAAGGAAAGGAAACAAAGGAAGTCTAATGACAAGGCTGGGCTGAAGCCAAGAACTTGGCTGGATAAATCCAAACACAAAAGGGATCTTGGTACAAATTTGGCCACAAAACTATTATGTAAAATAGTAGGGAGAACAACAAAACAGCACAACACCTGGAAAGGATTCAAAGAAACAGAAACAAAAAATATAAAATTTCACCTGCTGCTAGAATAAAGCGTGACGATTATTACATGCTGATTATCAGATATAACGTTTGGGCTGAATGAGGAATCAGCACATATTTTCATACAGGGTTCCCTCATCTTTTGATCAATGAATTTCTATGAATTTTCCAATCATTTGTGAATACTGGATAAGGATTTTGAAAATCATTTTATAGCAACACGATTACACATGAAATCAGCATGTTGCTTCCGAAAGTTCATGTACCCTGAATTCAACCCTATTCAACCAAATGACTGACATTCACAATCCCATTTTTTCATCAATGAATGCATAAACACATTTCCCTCTTGGGTTATGGATAGCACGTTGCATGAGCAACCTCGGAGACACAGATTCTGGTCCTGTGAGAACTAGGAAGTAATTGCGTTCACATTAATGCTGGTGAACGCAATTTGGAATGCGATTTGTAGTGTTTTCAATTTGTACTCCACCGACGGTTACGTTTAGGATTGGGGTTTGGGTTAGGGGGTAGAGTTCAAATTAAATATGCATACCTTTTTACTGTTTTACAACTAAAAATACAACTCACCCAGAAAATGGTGCGCCCACATGGCCTCAACAACACTTCTAGCTTTGGCCACAGGAGGGCATTGATTTGAATTTCGGTAAGCGCAGACCGATTTCAGCAGCAAAACTTTTGACCTGCTGTTGCTGAATCCACTGTGCATTCAGTCTGTTTAAAGAGACTGTATGCACAAAGAGCAATTCCTAGCCAATTAAATATTTTAGAGCTGAGTATAACAAGAAAGATTTATAGTCACTACAGAAATTTCCATGACTCTCCATGAATATTTTATTTGCTGATATTTCCTGCACATATCTTTGATAATGGTGCACTTTAAAAAAAAAAAAAAAAAAAGAAATTCTGCAAATCCAGTGTTTAAAGCTTTGCTACAGATCCTTAGACAATAGATTAACCCTTAAATGCATGGGTGTTTTACCAAACATTATTACATACTCGAGTCTTTAGAGACCCGGCACATATATCTTTCACAAACAGATCTACAAAATGCCCAGCTAGTGTTACATTTTCAAAAAAATATCAAGACAATTAGAAAATAATAGAATAGAATTTATACAGATTCATTATTTCCACACTGAGACGCAACTGGCTGTCAAACACATATTGTGCTTACACATAACACATAATCTACACATAAGATATACATATGTATTTTCTCAGGCACTTTTTGAGTTTAAATAGTTGTACAATTTACATAATTTCAGTAGCACACCCAAATAATAGTCAAATCATACTGTTCATGTGTTACACTTGCTATAGTTTACTTTCACCTTTTTTCTTCATCAAATAGCAATGTCAAATGTAAATCAAGTCAATCACTGACACATCAGGGTCACCTTGAGTAAGAAATAGCATGTGTATTATGTACTGTATGAGTACACGCATATGGTATACTGACAATTCATCATTGTCACATAGAAAATCAACGTGATATAGTAGTCATTTGTATGAATATAGTACTCATTTGTCTTGTAATAAACAAAGAAACATATATCCTGTGATAATAAAAGTATATAGATTAGATATGAAATAATCATTAAAATATAATTTATGGAAGTGTAAAAAAAATTCAGAAGAGACAGGTTGAGGAATACTAAAGAGATGTGAGCATAACTCCAAAAAATGGATGAGGTACAGGGGTGGAATGAGGTCCCAGGTCACTATAGACCCAAGGTATGCATTAAAGGGTTAAAAAACTATACAAATTAGATTAATTATGCACAGAAACAAGGCTTCCGATTCTCCCAGTGCTACTGGAAGCTCCTTCCTATTTATTGCTACTTTAATCTAAGTCATAAACATTTCTGCTCATGTCATGTGTTTCAACCCGCTGTAGGACAACTCAGCGGTTCTCTTTACCTCAGGCCAACCTCCCCAAACAGACAGACCAACAGCAGGTGTGCATAACTGTGTGTTTGTACATGAGAGGAAGAGACTATCTATGAACATGTACATCTGAGAAGCATTGTTGGCGTGTTCATATGCAAAACTCTATTATCATGCCAATGCTCTACTATTTCTCACACACTACAACATCTCCAATTAATTATTAACCTACCGTACAATAAGACTACCGTTCTTTTTTCTATTTCCCCATTAAAGGCACTAAACGTGTTCCAGCCTGACAGCCATATAAAACGTTAGTGATTGACGAGCTTGATTTCCCAGACAAAGGTGCGGCTGCCAGTAAGCAGCAGTGGTCTAGGTGTTTAGTCTGTGTGTTTAGCTCTGGTCTTTGTAGTGGTTAGACACTGTGGAGTAATTTCCACATTCCCGTCAACAGGACGGTGAGGGGAGGGGAGGGGATTATGGAAAACCGGAAGTCTTGTTTCTCCTTAAGATGAAATTAATGATGCCTCCATGTGCTTAACATTGAGTTACTTCCCTTATGGAAATAATCACATAACAAGCAACAACAGCCACTGTGGGGGAGAGAAAGGGATGAAAAAGAGATGGAAAGAATGAAAAAAAAAGGGGGTTATGTGGTGTAACTTGAGGCCCTTGAAAGGTTTCAGGGCCTCATTCAGGAAGAGTAATTAAAGGTGTAGATATTTTTGCTATGCTGATAAAAAGAACAGTCACCCAATGAAAATCTAAGAGGATGTCTACAGCGCAAAGTCAAAAAGCAGTAATTACATTTTGTCAAAATTGTGTTAGGCTAAAATCAGATGCCCTGTGACAAACTCAACAATGTGACAGGCTCAATTTATCTCAGATTCAGATATATGAGTGTAGAAATTGCTGTAAATTTGAGCTCAGAAAGTCTAATAAAGAAATATTACATTTGATAAGAGCAAAACTGAAGAAGGAAGTATTACCAGTTGGTGTGTTTAACTATAGTGTTCTCCCACACTCAGACTGTTTGTCTGGTCAAAGGAACATGCAGCAGAATTATTTAGTGCTCTTTACAGAGAATACACACACATACATACACACACACACACACATTTTGAGACTGCCACCCACAGCCACACAAAGTCAGAGAGGCAGTCGTCCTAACCAGCTGCTCTTGATTACTTGTGTTTACAATGAGCGTCAGGCATCTGCTGCATGTAATCCAAAACACACACTCACACACAGTCTGTGGAAAAACCTAATGACACATGTACACAAAAGCACATACACATTATTAGAGCACAAGCACACATACATGCTATTACAATCTGTACAGACTCATTTAACTGAGTCAATGTTATCATCTTAATTCAACTCTTCTAGGCACAACAGCTTAAATGAGCCAAACATCAACTGTGTGTGTGTGTGTGTGTGTGTGTGTGTCTGTGTGTGTGTTTATTATCGAGACTATTATGCCTGAAACATACTCTACGCAAGTATGTGAACACAATCACTTAAATGCAAGCTTGATTTCGTGCATTGTATTGTTTTGAAATGTGTCAAACAACAGTTCAAAACAACACAAGTATGCATTGCATTTTCAGTGTTGCCGCAGTGTTGTCTTCTTCTACAGATAATTTTTACTTTCAGGTCAACTACTGTCATGGCGGAGCAACAGTCTGAAGAGTTAAATTAGCTAAATCTCTACATGCTAGCTACCTGAATTATAACATATCCAGTTTAATGTCACATACACTCAACTCTATCACCCCCTTGAGGACTGAGGTTTGTTAATGCCACAGTGACGCAAGAATGTCAGTTTGTTCTATTAAAGTAGCAACATATGAGGGTTAGGGTTAGGGGTTAGGTAACTGAAAAACAGTCCTTTGATATAGAGTGTTTGTTTGTGGGTGTGTTAGTGTATGGCCATAAACAAAACATACTGTATGTAGTATAATCTCTTTAATTAATATATATCTCAACCACTTGGTTCTCTATATTCTCATTTGTTACAATCAAACATATTGGGACAGATTAACTAAGAATTAATTGTGCCCGCCAAAAGCGGCATTTTTTTTTGTGCGCGCACTAACTGTGCTCATTTAGCGCCCGATTCACTAAAGGAATTATACAGATCAGGCAACGGTGCAAATGTCCCCACAAAATCCTTGCTGAATGCAATTTGCATTCGCAATTCTGATCTTGCGGTCCAATTCTGAGTGCAACATAGCCGAGGATGCCACAGACCACCGTATCTGACCCACCCTGCCGGGACTGAACAGCATCACTTTGATCCAGACACCTGGATCATCTATTAAACAAGCAGAATGTGCACTTGATGACACCACGCATCTGGATATATGCCAGGTTATAATGTTCTTCAACAGCATTTGATGAGTATTTGATTCATTACTGCTGAAATTATTGGTTGAAAATGTTCACAAACATCTCTTTTAAATAAAATAAATGTTACCACCTACTTTCATTTGGCAATAATAGAGCAATGTAAATTGTGCAGGACAACACAGAGGTTTATGAATGAAGCGCAATCTTTAATGAGCCTAATTTACACAGAAAGGAGGCGTGTTTGCGCGACAAGGAATGACAGTGACTTCATTTAAATATTAAAGATGCAGCGCAATTTCAGAGCTGACTGCGCCCGCTAGTGGTTAGTGAATAAGACGCAGGTATTTGCGCTCAAATACCATGTGGAATGTGCCGCAATTGTTTAGTGAATCTGCCCCACTGCAACTTCTCTTTGCGGTTACTTCAAGGTGGTCTTAGAGTTCGCAAGCACATTTTAGAGAGCAAAAACTTAAAATGAAATCAAACTTTGTGAAAAGGCTAATGATAATTCTCTCTCTTTGGTCCCACA
Source organism: Myxocyprinus asiaticus (assembly GCF_019703515.2). Lineage (NCBI taxonomy): Eukaryota > Metazoa > Chordata > Actinopteri > Cypriniformes > Catostomidae > Myxocyprinus > Myxocyprinus asiaticus. Next base: position 25,370,678 of record NC_059350.1, on the reverse strand, counting down.
CTAATCTATCTGGCTCTAATTATAAAGAGCACTCGCTCAGTGCAGCAGTGTTTTCTCACATTGTATCTGTCTCATGCTTTAGGCCTTTCTCTAAAGGTCACTGTATTCTGTATGACAGCCTCATTATGGCAAAAAACCCCAAGTTCAACCCCAAGTGCTCAAAATAAAGTGAAACACATTTTAGTATAGATGATATCACATCCCCAAACTCTGTAGTCAAGACTATGGTACATACTCCTCTAACTACATCTGCATTTTGCTGTAATAAATGCAAAGCATAAAACAAATGCACACTCTTCTTTCTTTTATCCCTACAGCAAAGTCTTGATCTTGTGGTCTTGCTCTCGAGGGGTTGTGTTAACCGAATATTTTACATCACTTACGGATTCTTTGAAACAGTGATGGATAATTCCAAATGCTGTCAGTCATTTTGACAGATTTTGACAAACAAGAAAACCATTTTAGGGGGCCTGGGTAGCTCAGCAAGCAAAGACGCTGACTACCACACCTGGAGTTGCAAATTCAAATCCAGGGCGTGCTGAGTGACTCCAGTCAAGCTTCCTAAGCAACCAATTAACACGGTTGCTAGGGTGGGTAGAGTCACATTGGGTCAACCTCCTCGTGGTCGCTATAATGTGGTTCTCGCTCTCGGTGGGGCATGTGGCGAGTTGTGCATAGATGCCGCGTAGAATAGCGTGAGCCTCCACACACGCTAGGTCTTCGCGGTAATGCGCTCAACAAGCCACGTGATAAGATGCGTGGACTGACGGTCTCAGACGCGGAGGCAACTGAGATTCATCCTCTGCCTCCTGGATTGATGCGAGTCACTACGCCACCACGAGGACCTAGAGCTCATTGGGAATTGGGCATACCAAATTGGGGAGAAAAGGGGAAGAAAGAAATCAAAAGCAAAAAAAAAAACAAACAAACAAGAAAACCATTTTAACCTAGTACATCAGTTTTTAACTTCACTCTCTACCGCTGTGTATCCTGTTTATTGCCTGGCGATCTGATCTTGAGTGGACAGGTGCAATCACCATTTAAACCTGCTCGTAATATGTGTCTCTTTCATGACTGCATACATCAATCATTACTTCAGTGTGTTACTGCATGATAATAAACAGCAAACGAGCATAAGAAAAAAAGAAAGCGCAAAAAAGTGGTGATTCATATCTGCCAGTTATACTTTTTTAAACATTTAATCTAAGCGCAAAAATGATGCTTAGAGCAAAGTTCTTAGTTATTTTAGTGGTGTAGCTGTATTAACTGAACTTCATATGTGTGTGTTTCTCATTTGTCACTTTATGTTGATATTAGACACACTGTAGAAGATTTGTAAACTTGTTCATGTGTGTATGCGCTTTTTCACATTTCAGGATACTTTAAAGTAATTCGTAACTGGTAAACTTGAAAAAAAATCTTGCATTAGTGCAGCGGTACAACTTTCACCCTAGATCTGCTTGGTTTCATCACACTCACATAGGGAGTCAAAAATCTATTGTATATCCACTGTCATGTAGTCTATATACCATTATAATGGATGCTACAACCCTGAATGTCACCTTCGTACTTATGAAATGAAAACAAGTATGACGGATACAAATAGACCATGAGTGAAGGATAAATATTTTTTCTAGCGCGACCTGCTCGAGAAATCTAAAAATATATATATAAAATTAATTCACTCAATTCATTCTTTAACCACTGTCTTTCACTTTCCTCTCTGCTTGTTCATTTAAAAATTTTAACTTTGTATTGCAGCACTTCTCATATTATTGCCTCCTTAGGATGATTTGTTTTTGCTGTATTCCTCAATTGTAAGTTGCTTTGGATAAAACCGTCGGCTAAATGAGTGAATGTAAATGGTCTGGGTTTCATTACTTGGTGTCTTAGTCTGGGTCTCAAACTTAAAGTCTGTATCTGGGTCTTGAATATACTGATCTGGGCTTTAGGGGTTCTGGTATTGGTCTGGGTCTTAGGTGTCTGGTATTGGTCTTGATCTTGATCTTAGGGGTTCTGGTATTGGTCTGGGTCTTTGGGGTCTTGGACTTAGAGGTTCTGGTATTGGTCTGGGTATTAGGGGTTTTGGTATTGGTCTTCGTCTTAGGAGATTTGGTATTGGTCTGGGTCTTAGGGGTACTGGTATTGGTCTGGGTCTTAGGGGTCTGGTATTGGTCTGGGTCTTAGGGGTCTGGTATTGGTCTGGGTATTAGGGGTTTTGGTATTGGTCTTGGTCTCAGGGGTTCTGGTACTGGTCTGGGACTTAGGGGTTTTGATATTGTCTTAGTCTTAGGGGTTCTGGTATTGGTCTGGGTATTAGGGGTTTTGGTATTGGTCTTAGGGATTTGTTATTGGTTTGGATCTTAGGGGTTTTGGTATTGGTCTGGGTATTAGGGGTTTTGGTATTGGTCTTAGGGGTTTGTTATTGGTTTGGATCTTAGGGGTTTTGGTATTGGTCTTAGGGGTTCTGGTATTGGTCTGGGTCTTAGGGGTTTTGGTACTGGTCTTGGTCTTAGGGGTTTTGGTATTGGTCTGGGTATTAAAGGTTTTGGTATTGGTCTTGGTCTTAGGAGTTCTGGAATTGGTCTGGGTAGTGGGGGTTTTGGTATTTGTCATGGTCTTAGGGATTTTGGTATTGGCTTTAGGGCTTCTTGTATTGATCTGGGTCTTGGGGGTTTTGGTATTTGTCTTAGGGGTTCTGGTATTGGTCTTAGGGGTTCTGGTATTGTCTGGGTCTTAGTGGTTCTATTATTGGTCTGGATCTTAGGGGTTTTAGTATTGGTCTGGGTCTTAGTGGTTCTGTTATTGGTCTGGGTCTTAGTGGACTGGGTCTATGGGGTTCTGGTGTTGGTCTAGGTCTGGATTTTATGGAGTCTGGTCTGTGTCTGGGTCTTTTAGGATCTGGTTTTGACCATTACTCTGCTATACAGACAACACCTTCATATAATCTCTACTGTTTGATTAATAAGGATGCATTATTGAATATTGTAAAGAAAGATTATTCAATTATAGCATAGATGTTACATCTGTTTTTTAATCTGTCTAACTGCTGATTGTGAGTCAGTCCTTACAGGCACATTTTCTAGTGTCAGCCATTATGGCTCAACACTTAAATCACTTCAGACCAGCAAAGACTTTTAAACCAATTCAGTGATGTCTTCTTTTGTTCAGTTAATTTTTTTATTCATAAATATTTTATTTCTATGCTAATTCTCAGATGATTATGTTCTGGAGGAATCCCATTTTTGCTTTGCCTTGCCTTGCCTTCTCTTCTCTTCTCTTCTCTTCTCTTCTCTTCTCTTCTCTTCTCTCCTCTCCACCTCATCTCATCTCCTCTTCTCTTCTCTCCTCTCCTCTCATATTATATTCTATCCTCTCCTATCTTATCTTATCTTATCTTATCTTATCTTATCTTATCTTTTCTTCCTGCTGGAAAATCCAGTTTCAGATGTTATCTGTGCTTTGGAAAATGTTAGCTGGTTTCTAGCTGAATTAAGATGGTCATTAACTGGTCCAAGCTGGTTATTAGCTGGCCGAAGCTGGTCATTAGCTGGTCCAATCTGGTCATTAACTGGTGCAAGATGGTAAACCATCTTGGACCAGCAACAAACCAACATTCACAAACCAGGTCATACTAGCTTAAAGTAGCTGGTCATCCAACATGGTAGCAGATCAACCATGTAATAATCAGCTTGCACCACATTTGACCAGCTAATGACAAGCTACCCTAAAAGCCCCTTTTTGTGAGAGTTGAAATGTGTGTACAATACACATAACTGAGACTAGTTGCTGTCTTCTGCGAACTAAAAGTCAACAAAACACATCCTCTCCAAATACCTCATTGACAGGACGGTGTGACTACATCCAGAGCCCTCCTTCCCAATTCCTGCTTGGGGGCACAGCTGTTATAAGAACCTCTATTTAGCCAGAGATGAGCTCATATCCTGGTAATCAGGGCAGAGGGGGAGCTGCTAAAAACAGTGCCCCAATCACAAACTGGATCAGCGCCACTGAGGTTCTGTTTTAACACTGCTGTATCTGTCTGGCAAGCATCATACATGTCACACAGCCCTACAGATCTGTTCAATCTTCAGGGCTTACATGTGTCACATTCCTTAGACTGAGAGTCCTATTCTGGGAACAGTTTTTTATTTGTCAAATTAAAATAATTATATGATCAGGGGATAAAGGATCAGGTTCAGAATGTGGGCATATTTTCAGATATGTTCACTAAATAAGGCATTAATTGTGTTGAAGTAGTAAAATTACAGGCAACATAAGCAGGTAGATGGAAAGAGAGTTGAAAAGAGAGAGCAGTTCTGCACCACTCAGCTCTCTTCGGTTATATTAATATCCCACACCAGGAGCCCACACTCAAGGTTATTCTCACTCTAAATTGCTGAAGATAAAAAAGCTCCTCCTTATTAGCATTTGTGGGTAAATCCTGGCTAATCTTATTCACACTTATCCCTCTCACTGTGACATCCTGGCCTCTGTTTTCATTTCTTTCCCCCAGAAAGGTTACAACCTCATTTTCAGGGTATTTTCTTGCTTAAATCTGCTTACAAAGCACAGTTTCAGAAAAATAAGCGCTGCATCAATGCCCAGTTTCAGAAAAATAAACACAATGACATGTCGTTTCTCTCTTATTAAAGGTGGCATAATTTGTAGTTTCAATGTTAATACTTTCTCCAGTTCTAATTTAATGTGCAAAGACAACTGAGTAAGCCATTTGTAGATTGTTTTTCCCAAAAAGTTCAAACATTCTGGGGGGAATTCACAAATAAATTACAGACAATAATAATAATAATAATAATAATGTTTAATTAATATAATGCTTTACAAGCAACAACAAACATAAATACATCACAGGGGGCCTGGGTAGCTCAGTGGTAAAAGACGCTGGCTACCACCCCTGGAGTTCGCTAGTTTGCTAGTTTGAAACCCAGGGCATGCTGAGTGACTCCAGCCAGGTCCCCCAAGCAACCAAATTGGCCCGGTTGCTAGGGAAGGTAGAGTCACATGGAGTAACCTCCTCGTGGTCGCCATAATGTGGTTGGTTCTCGGTGGGGCGCATGGTGAGTTGAGCATAGTTGCCGCGGCGGATGGCGTGAAGTCTCCACACACGCTATGTCTCCGTGGCAACACGCTCAACAAGCCACGTGATAAGATGCGCGGGTTGACGGTCTCAGAGGTGGAGGCAACTGGGATTCATCCTCCGCCACCTGGACTGAGGCGAATCACTACGTGACCACGAGGACTTAAAAAGTACATTGGGAATTGGGCATTCCAAATTGGGAGAAATAAATAAAAAAAATAAAAATAAAAAAATATACATAAACACAATACAAAGATCCGGGAGTCAAACGTAGAGTCCGGAGTGAAAGCACATGTCTGACTTAACAGTTCAAATGAAACAAGAATTAGGGTAAATATTGCATGACCAGAGTAGTCCCTCAATGAATAGGGGCACCAAGCAACCCACGTCATCCCACATCTCCCACTACACTGTTCCAAAACAAGAACAAACTCCAGGAAACCAAATGGCGAACAGGAACAAACGGTGATGATAGGCATCACGCCACATAATCCCTCCATCAGACAACGCAGGCACACCGTCCAGAGCAACCACGCTGCAAACGCCACCAGGTAGGCAGGTTGGTGGAATCTGGAAGGTCGGGTGAGACAGCGTAGCAGGCCGGTGGAACGGGAACCAAAAAACAGCTGAAAGTCCGTTGGAATGAAATCCAAGAATGTCTATTTTATGGGTGTGTGAAACGAAGTACATTTAAATAACTACAACAATGAGACAGAAAAAAAGACAAACAAGCAGCTCCGATTTGAAGCGGCAGCCAAACGCCCACACCGTACTCACACTGGAAGTGACAACAAGACATGGCTGACTTTGACAATGAAAGTGCCATTTATTTGCATACATTGTCTGCACAGGTTTAGCTCTCTATTTAATAAAGGAATTGTGCAGGTCAGGCAATGACTTAAACGTGGCCAAATAATCTGTGCTGAATGCAATTTGCACGGCATAATTCCAAATTTTGTGGGTCAGTTCTGAATGCTATATTGTACAGAGTGCTTTCCGTGGGCGGTAATAGCGTGACGTTAATTAAGCCAGGAAATATAATATAGCGTGGAGTAGGGATGTCAAAAATAAATAATAAATAATAAAAGATAAAATAAAAAAGATTTAACGATACCAGTGTTTCTGCAGTACCGAGTACAGACTCAATTTGGTACCCGCATGCTTATTTGAGCATGATTTGATTACTCCTTTGACACCGAAATGGACAGTTAATCAAATTAAAATCTTGATATGTCCTAGTGTTATTGATTATTAAACCACAAAAGGATGCATTTTAATTAAAGCTGAAGTATGTAATTTCTGCGACACTAGCGCCATCGAACGGAATTGCAAAAATCGAAACGTTTTCAAAACAACTTTCCGAATATCTGCTGTTGTTCAAAGAGTTAGATAGTCCCACCCCCAAGTCACCCCATTGGTTAAGTAACGCTGTTGGGGCAGGTCTAAGTGGGTCACTCAGAACAAACACACAAAATGTTTATAGCGCCACAGAGACACAGTGTTTACAGTTTTCGAAAAAATGTACCTATGAATAGCTTACTTATAGCTGTGTCTGCATATTAAGCTGGTATAGAAAAAAATATTTTAACACTGAAAAAGTGACATCTTAAATAAATGTATAGTCTGCTTGTACTGCGCACATCAAATTGAATAGTTCAAAATGCAGCAGTTTAAGTGCTGACTAGAACCAAGAAATATGATCATATCATCACATTTTTATTGTGACTACATTGGCTACCTCTTAATTCTCGTATCAATTTAAACATTTTGCTTATTATTTACAAAGCTTTGAAAGTCTGACTCTTCCGTACATAAGCAACCTTCTATCGCACTATAATCTATTACTTTCACCATGATCGCAAAATTCCGGCCTGTTGATCAGGGGCATCATGCACCTATTGATTTCAAGGGGGCACCATGACTTAGGATGGACTTCAACAGAAATTAGCTGCCATAAGCTTCCAGCCAGACTGTGAGGCACACCTCACTGACCTCTGACTGCATCATCTTGGTCACAGGATGGACTACACTCTCTTAAAACGGAATACATAGACAATAAATTAATGCCAACTTAAGCCTTCATCAGCCAAGGCCACTGCATCTACATGCACTTCCACAGTCAGTTTGGGATGAACATCAAACTCACTTAATTATTAATCTTACAGTTTAGTCAATATCTATTTAATATATTTAACTAGACACGTGAAATATATTGGAAATAATTGAAAATAATTTTAAAAATACTTAAATACATTGTGAAACATATTACTACTATTTAGTAATGTAATATTCACTGTAATAATAGAAATAATAATTATTCAAGCAATATATCATAAGCAAGTGTGCTATATAAAGGTTTTCATCAATGTTTTCATTTTTACTGTGATGCTTTGTTGTGCAGCACTTTATTTGACTACAAATAGGACCAATGTTGTGTTTTAGAATATTCTGTGTGATTAGAATCTTTACTGAAGCACTTCATTTGATTAAAATGCAATGGTATGTTGATAAGTAATTGTTCTATTTTCATTTCATTAATGTTTTATGAATTCATTTGATTAGACACGATTTCAATGATGAAATTTTATTTAATTTTAAAACATGGAATTCAGAAAAACAAAATGTAAAACATTGAATTTAGAAAAAAATAAAACGGATTTCAAAATTTACCCTATTTATTTTCTTAATGCATGTTACCAGTCTTATTGTGAGTGATTCATTAAAATTTCTGAACCTCATAATCATAATCAAAATGTCATAACTTGCACTTCTGCTGATTTAACTGATTCTTCTCTGCTGACGTATGCGAGGCCGTGCTGCAGTTAAGCCAATGGTTAAAAAATTTTTAGTCAGTTTTAACCCTGTTCCTTAAAGATCCTGTCATGTACACAAACCTGTTGTTGGTCGAAGCAGCAAACACAGAGATGGTGAAGAGGTGTATTTTCGGCTGTTTCTCTCCAAAAACACTTTTCCATCCCCCAAACTTGGTTACGGGCCACATTTAGAAGAAGAAGGAATAACGGCGAATTTAAGTTAGTGTTCAAGGCATTTCACACTTGAACATTTCCAGAGGTGATCACCTCTGAATGAAACGCGAGTTGAATGCGGAGAAACTGGCTTGAGTTCATTCATATTTTTTAATGCAAGCGGTTTTCTGAGGTATCCTGGGATATACAGTAAAATAATGTGTTCTTTATTCTTTATATTTTGTGTATTTGGATTCAAAACATTGAAGTATTGTAAGCAAAGATCACAATAGGCTATGTGCTTTTGTGGGTGTGGTTATGTTGTCAGTAAGATCATTATTCGGTTCTCAAGTCAGATTAAAAGCAGGCTGGTATTGAGATCGATTCTCAGTTTCCCCAGTAACTGGCTCTGGCATGAGCAGCATGGTGGAAAGGGTGTGTGTGTGTGTGTGTGTGTGTGTTTGTGTATAAACTAAAGCCTATTGCTGTTTTTTTTTGTTTTTTTTTAAAGGGACAAGCCGTTCGACATGTCCCACCCCCAATTCCTGTTTTAGTAGGAAATGCGTCAAAACAACAAATAGAACTGCGCTTGTCAAGGCACTTTACTGTGACTTAAAAAAAATGTGAAGCAATTAACATTTACATTAACATAAAAATTTTTTAACAGACTAAAGGATTTTTTTGTGGCATCGAAATTGATATATTGGCATTGTGACAACCCTAATGCGGAGTTCAGGGCCGGCCCTACCTATTAAGTGACATAAGTGGCTGCATAGGGTCCAGTGACCACCAGGGGGCCCCTTACCACAGGTTCAGTATAGCAAAATAATTATTTGCACTAAGTGTAAATAGCACTGGCCACATAGCCCAGCTATATGCATACCAACAATCCAATGGCACCTGTCAAAACTAGGAAAAATATAATATTTTTAAAGAAAAGGATGAAAACAAACATACTCTACGCAAGTACGGGAACACAGACACACCTTGCATCGCAAGCTCGGTTTCACGCGTCGTTGCGTTGTGAAATGTGTCAGTGCTCAATTCATAACCCAAAGCAAGTACGCGTTGCATTCTCAGCGTTGCCGCAAGGGGCGCTAGAGCGGATTTTCTCTTTTCAATCAACAACTGTCATGGCGGACTCGGGCAGCAATTTGAGTCTAATATTTCAGAAAAATATATACGACTTTTTTGTCCCAGGTCCATTAAAACGATCTTGATTTTTCTCTGTGTCTCTCCCCACTCCTCTACTATCGACTCATCTACCACATCCGCGCTGCATCCGAAAAGGTAAGCAGCTGACTGGCTGCCTAATCAGTTAATGGTTTAACTGACAGCTGTTTTGAATGAATGTAACTCTTAAGGAACTGGTCTCCGAACAGTTTGAAAAGCACCTTATTTTCAACCTGCCTCCGAAGGCAGCATTTTCCTGGTTTTGGACATGGATCTATAAAATATTGGTTTCGGACATAGCATCGGTTTCGTGGTCACGCTTAAAAAACTCAATTTCCAAAAATCCATATCCATTCCAGGTAAGTAAAGACAGACAGTAGCTGTACAACATCGGAGAGTAATTTATTTTTAATAAAAATGAACACAAAGGTGTAAATAACATGTCTAAGGGCCAGGGGAGTGTGGTAACTGAAAGTGAAGGCAGTATCCTCGCCATGATCGGTGGCTCACTGAAGGTTGGGCAGTGCAGAGAAGTCAGAAGGGTTTGGTTTAAGTATGGAGGGTAGGGCGGGTACAATGTTATAATATATACTGTTTTAGAATACACTTTATTACACTGCTGTGCAAATCGTATCTGCCACAATTTACACCAGGCTGCAAGTAGCATGTGCCACTATTTACAGTGTAAATAGCATATACCTTACCTTAATTTGGTCATTTAATTCTTTCTTATTCGTTTGAGCAAATGGAACTTAATTCAATTTAATTACTAATTTGTTAATATGATTAGTGTTTTGGTTAGTTTAAAAATTATATTCTTTAAATTTTGCACTTCTAAACCAGTTATGCTTATTTTAATAAAGTACAGTTAAGAGTTATGCATTTTTAAGCTTTATATTTTTTAATAAATTAACTTGCTTATTTGCAGTTTAAGCTGGCTTAGTTATTTTTTTCTTTTTGTTCTTCCCCTTTTCTCCCTAATTTGGAATGCCCTATTCCCAATGCACTCTTAGTCCTCGTGGTGGCATAGTGACTCACCTCAACCTGGGTGGTGGAGGCTGAATCTCAGTTGCCTCCGCGTCTGAGACTGTCAATCTGTGCATCTTATCATGTGGCTTGTTGAGTGTGTTTCTGCAGAGACCTAATGCGTGTGGAGACTTTCATGCTATTCTCCATGACATTCACGCACAACTCACCATGCGCCCCACCAAGAGTGAGAACCACATTATAGCGACCACAAAGAGGTTAACCCTATGTGACTCTACCCACCCTAGCAACCGGGCCAATTGGTTGCTTAGGAAGCCTGACTGTAGTCACTCAGCACGCCCTGGATTCGAACTTGCGACTCCAGATGTGGTAGTCAGTGTCTTTACTTGCTGAGCTACCCAGGCCCCCCAGCTTGCTTTGTTATTGATGTTGGGTATGTTTGGTTAGCTGTACAAGTAGGTAGGGAGACCCCATTTTGAAAATCTTCATAGGGCCCTCAAAATGCTAGGGCCAGCCCTGGCAGAGTTTCATGAATAAAGCACAATCTATACTGAGCCTGATTTCACTCAAATCTGACTTCAATCAAGGGAGGAGGTATGCTGTCGTGGAGTCCTCGCCGCTGCCATAAACCAGGGGAGCAGCCGCGGCCGTCTGCCAGAGGCTGGAGGACTCAAAACCATCCGCCGGGGGAGGAGCGATCTGGCATCTGCCAGAGGGCGGAGGAGTGGTTGAGGACCGGGCGACAGAGCATCCAGGAGCCGGTGAGCAAGTTCTTCTCTCTCTCTCTCTCCTCTCTCTTTCTGCTCGCCCTTTCCCTCTACCATGCCTCCCCTCGTCTCTCCCCCAGGTTCACAGGAGGCGGGGTGGACCACCAGCTGACAGAACAGCCGGAAGGGCAGCATCTCCCCTCCAGAGATTGGGGGGGGGGGCTGGTTGGTCAGACCGGTGGCGTCCCGCCCTGAATTGGGCAGAGGAGGAGTGTGATGAGGAGGAGAGTGTGGCCGGGCTGAATCAGCTGATCAGAAGGAGAGCGAGATAAAGGGGAGCCAGAGGCAATAGTTCGAGAGAGAGAGAGATGCACACAGCCGCGCTGCATGTGTGTCTGAGTTTGTCTTATGTTTTATGTTGTTTTAAGTTCATTTATATCATTAAACCTTTATGTTGACTGTTCAGCCGGTTCCCGTCTCCTCCTTGCCCATCCTTGAACTGTTACAGCCACTTTTAGAAATGTTTCCATATAGCATAATTAGTGAATCTTAAAAAGTGTAAATAATAAAAATCTAATAAACAATATCTATCTATCATGGACAGAAAGTATCTGACAGGAAAAATACAGCAAAAGTTCATTTAAGTGGATTCAGTTTTGGGTCAGGCTTTGTAGTTTGGGTCTGAGCATTTGGGATGGCTTGACATGCGAGCATCTGTTTAAGGGGGGAACTGACACTCACCCATACTGGAGGTGATGTCACCATTCTCAGAATCTGCACTGTGGTTGTTATTGCCATGGTAACTATTCATCACCTCCAATTTGATTTTCTTCGTCATGGCTTCAGCGAGCGTGGCAGCTGTTAGGCCTGTCCCAGTGTTAAACAGAGAGAAAGAAACAGAGAACAAAAGATAAAGTGTTCATTCATAATCACTCAGTTTACTTAATGTAGCATCATAATCATTCAGCTTACTTTTCAGTGTGTCAAAATGACTTTTCCAAAAAAATAAAAAAAATAAAACAATGCTGTTAATTCAGTTGCCTAAATCTTGTGAGAATAAGTGAACATGTAAAACTGCTAACAGATTCACCTCACTGCATCAATCGCAAGATCAAATAAAGCTACGCAAATGCTTTTCCATAAATGTGAAAGCAATTATGAATATTTCCCATCCCATAATTGAATTTGACAGAACACACTGGCAGTGTAATATTAGATGATAACAGTAGGTCTATTAATACCTAATAGCGTCATCCTAAAGCTTCCACTTCCAGGCTGAACAGCACGACTATGTGCCTCATTCTTAGTAAGCAGGTCCTGGATCAGCTGAACTAGGATAAGTCTGTAAGTTAAGGTCTGCTCCTTAATTCAGGCTGCCAGGCACTTGCCCATAGTCACAAGTCTCCAATAACCCTTGTTAACTGTGTGAGTGCCCCCAGTGCACACATGTTATAATTCAATTAAAATTAGATTAGCTTCCCTTCATTGCACAGAGAGCTGCTTTAAGCTACACGTCTCTTTCCTCTTACTCTAGCTTTAAAATGATCCCCATCAGTCAAACTGAAGGTGAGGTTTTTGAATGTAAGATAATTCTAATACAGGAATAAGGATATTAGTTGTGAAGCATTTTTAAAAGTCCTGTTCAGTTTGGGGTCTGAAAGACATTTGCATTTGTGGCATAATGTTGATTACCACAAAAAAATGCAAAAATCGAGGTTACAGTGAGGCATTTAAAATAGAAGTGAATGGGGCCAATTTTTTGAGGGTTTAAAGACAGAAATGTGAAGCTTATAATTTTATAAAAGCACTAACATCAATTCTTCTGTTAAAACTTGTGTGTTACGTGAGCTGTAAAGTTATTTCAATCATAATTTTTACAATTGTTTTAAGTAAAGCCAAGTCATTTTTATTTGTATAGCGCTTTTCACAACACACATCATTTTAAAGCAGCTTTACAGAAAATCATGCATTGACAGAAAAAGAAAACTGTAATATTTATAAAGTCTTAGAGACATCATTGTGTAGTTTGATTAAATATGTATAAAAATAAATCATTAAATCATAATTGTATTTAGAACCCCAGTGAGCAAGCCGATGGCGACTGTGGCAAGGAACACCATAACTCCATAAGATGCTGGTTAATGGAGAAAATTAACCTTGTGAGAAACAAGGCTCACTGTGGGGGCCACTTCCCCTCTGGCTGACCAGCACGAATATAATGCCAATATTAGTTATTTATGTGCAGTGCAGGTCATGGTTTAAAATTAGTAAACTAAGTAAGTGTTAAGGGCCAGTGTTTATACAAAGATTTTGAATGAACTGTAAGATTAATGACTAATGTCTTTGAAATTCAGTCTGGATTAACTGCAGAAGTTCACATAGATGCCTTGTCCTTTGTTAATTGGCTGATGAAGACTTTTGTTGGTCTATATTGAAAGTCTATGTATTCCATTTTAAGAGTGTAGTCCATCATTAGACCAAGGTGATGCAGGCAGAGATCAGTGAAGTGCATCGCAGTTCAATCAGCAGGTTATTTCAGTGAGGTCTATCCTAAGTTCAATGTTCAGGCAGTGTCATATGAAGTATCCCATGTCTTATTTTTGGAGTTGGCATCAGTTCACCCCCTGAAGACCATCGTAATAGACTGAAGTGATGTCTGGCTGGCACCGGCTGCATTTAGTCGTCATCACTCAGACACACATAGCAGTGGAGTCCGACACCAAGCAGGAACGGAGGTGGATCTGGCTGGCTCTGGTAACCTCGGGATATGAATCAGGGAAACAAACAGAATAATATTGCCGTAGATGCCATTACATTTTTTGTAGAGTTATAGAGCATGATAAATGGCTCCGGCAGACCTAACTAAACAGCCTAATTGTGAGTTGATGGATAAATTAGGTGTATGCCTGGCTAAATAGATGAGTCTTTAGTCTAGACTTAAACTGAATGAGTGTGTCTACATCCCGAACAGTGTTAGGGAGACTATTCCATAGTTTAGGAGCCAAATAGGAAAATTACCTACCTCCTTTTGTGGATTTTGATATTCTAGGAACCATTAACAGGCCAGAATTTTGCGATCGTAATGAACGTGATGGAATATAGCGTGGTAGAAGGTCACTTAAGTATTGTGGGGCTAGATCATTCAAAGCTTTGTACATAGTTAACAAAATTTTTAAATTAATATGAAATTTAACAGGTAGCCGATGTATTGATGATAAAATGGGGCTAATATGATCATATTTCGTGGTTCTAGTCAGCACTCTGGCTGCTGCATTTTGAACCAATTGAAGTTTATTTATTGAACTTGCAGGACATCCTCCCAGTAATGCATTACAATAATCTAGTCTTGAGGTCATGAACGCATGAATTAGTTTTTCGGCATCACCAACAGAGAGCATGTTTCATAACTTAGCAATATTTCTGAGGTGGAAGAATGCTGTTCTACAAACATTGGAAATTTGATTTTCAAAGGACAGATTGGTATCAAATATAACACCTAAGTTATTCACTCTAGAAGACAATGTAACAGTACATCCATCGAGAGTCAAATTATATTTTAGCAGCTTATTTTTAGAGAGTTTTGGTCCAATAATTAGTACCTCTGTTTTGTCGGAATTGAGTAGAAGGAAATTTCTGGCCATCCAATCTTTGATTACTGCTAATTTGAAGAACTGTGAAATTTTGTGGGGTTTTTATTTGATCCCTTTTTCTCCCAATTTGGAATGCCCAATTCCCACTACTTAGTAGGTCCTCGTGGTGGTACGGTTACTCACCTCAATCCGGGTGGCGGAGGACAAGACTCAGTTGCCTCCGCTTCTGAGACCGCCAATCTGTGCATCTTATCACGTGGCTCATTGTGCATGACACTGCGGAGACTCGCAGCACATGGAGGCTCATGCTACACTCCACAATCCACGCAAAACTTACCACATGCCCCATTGAGAGCAAGAACCCCTAATCGCGACCACGAGGAGGTTATCCCATGTGATTCTACCCTCCCTAGCAACTGGGCCAATTTGGTTGCTTGAGAGACCTGGCTGGAGTCACTCAGCACACCCTGGATTTGAACTCGACTCCAGGGGTGGTAGTCAGTGTCAATTCTCGCTGAGCTACCCAGGCCCCATGAAATATTGTCAGGTTTTGAAGAAATATAAAAGTTAGGTATTGTCGGCATAACAGTAGAAACTTCACGATTACTGATAATATCTCCCAGGGTAAGCATATATAAGGAGAAAAGCAGAGGGCCTAAAACTGATCCCTGTGGCACTCCACATTTAACTTTTGTTTGATTTGGCAACTCCTCATTTACACAGACAAAGTGGTAGCGGTCTGCTAAGCAGGACCTAAATCATGCTAATGCAAGTCCACAATTGCCAACATAATTCTCAAGCCTATTCAAGAGAATGTCATGATCTATAGTGTCGAAGGCAGCACTAAGATCTAAAAGCACTAGAAGAGAAATGCAGCCACAATCAGATGATAAGAGCAAGTCATTTGCAACTCTGATAAGTGCAGTCTCTGTACAGTGATGAGGCCTAAATCCTGACTGAAATTGTTCACATATACTATTTCTCTGTAGAAATGAACATAGTTGGGAGGACACTACCTTTTGTAGTATTATCAACATAAATGGGAGATTTTAAATCGGTCTATAATTAGCCAATTTTCCAGGATCAAGCTGTGTCTTGTTCATAAGCGGTTTGATAACTGCCATTTTAAAGTTTCTTGGGACATGTCCTAAGGATAGCGAGGAGTTAATAATATTAAGAAGAGGTTCTGAGATTATAGGGAATATCTCTTTTATGAGCTTAGTTGGTATTGGATATAACATACACTACCAGTCAAAAGTTTTGAAACACTTGACTGAAATGTTTCTCATGATCTTAAAAATCTTTTGATCTGAAGGCATATGCTTAAATGTTTGAAATTAGTTTTGTAGACAAAAATATAATTGTGCCACCATATAAATGTATTTCATTATAAAACTAAAATGTAATAAAAAAATTGATGACTTGGACCAAATAATAAAGAAAAGCAGCCAATAAGTGCCCAACATAGATGGGAACTCCTTCAATACTGTTTAAAAAGCATCCCAGGGTGATACCTCAAGAAGTTTGTTGAGAAAATGTCAAGAGTACATGTCTGCAAATTCTAGGCAAAGGGTGACTACTTTGAAGATGCTAAAATATAACACAGTTTTGATTTATTTTGGATTTTGTTTAGTCACAACATAATTCCCATTGTTCCATTTATGTTATTCCATAGTTTTGATGACTTTACTATTATTCTAAAATGTGAAGAAAAAATTATAATAAAGAATGAGTAAGTGTTTCAAAACTTTTGATCGGTAGTGTACATGTTGTGGCTTTTGATGTTTCAATAAGTTTTGTTAGCTCTTCATGACCTATGACACTGAAGGATTGAAGAAAATTATGAGATACTGTTTTCTGAGGTACTGTGACAGACGACTCATAATTCCAATTTTATTTCTGATTATTTCAATTTTATTAGAAAAGAAATTCATGAAATAATTACTAGTGTGCTGCGACGGAATATCTTGTTCAGTCAAGGCTTTGTTCCTAACCAATTTAGCCACAGTACTGAATAAACACCTAGGATTGTTGTGGTTATTTTTTATGAGTTTGCTATAATATGCTGACCTGGCAGCTTTTAGTGCCTGTCTGTAGCTACAGACATGATCCTTCCATGCACTGCGAAATACCTCTAATTTTGTATTCTTCCACTTGCTCTTCATTTTCCAAGCTGCTCTCTTGAGAGCATGAGTGTGATCATTGTACCATAGTGCGGGGCTTTTTTCTTTAATTTTCTTTAATCAAAAGGGGGCGACACTATCAAGAGTGCTAGAGAAGACTGTATTTATATTTTCTGATATTACTTCAAGTTCTTCTAGACTTTTTGGCTTATTGAGTATATGAGATAAATCTGGAAGATTATTAGTGGAGCTATCTTTAGTGGTCGAAAGAATAGTTCTACCTGAACGATAGCATGGTGTAGATTGAGTAACATTCCCACTACATTCCCACATTTGCTGATTGCAGCATACAAGAGACGAGGTAATGATCTGAGATGACATCGTTCTGCGGCAGAATTTCTTTAGTATCAATATCAACTCCATATGACAGAATTAAATCTAGCATATGTGGCGATAAGTTGGTCCTGTCACACTTTGTCTGACTCCAAGAGAGTTTCAAATATTGATAAATGCTAATCCCAATTTGTCATTTTCATTATCTATGTGAATGTTCAAGTCACCAACAATTAAAGCTCTATCCGCATAAACTACTAGATCTGATAGAAAATGTGTAAATTCACCAAGGAAATCAGAATATGGCCCGGGTGATCTATATACTGTAGCAAGCACAAAAGAGATTTTTTAATTGTATCTGACGGTGTCACATTAAGCATTATTTGTTTAAAAGACTTAAACTTATATCCTGTCCTCTGAGTAACACCAAAAACTTCACTGTAAATTACAGCAACATCTCCTCCTCCTCGACACTTCATGTGAGGTTCATGCTTATAACAATAACCTGGGAGAGTAGATTCATTTAAACTAATATATTCATCCGGTTTAAGCCAGGCTTCGGTCAAACAGAGCACATCCAAACTATGATCTGTAATAATTTCATTTACAATTAGTGCTTTGGTTGAAAGAGATCTAATGTTTAGTAGCCCTACCTTTATATGATGTTTATCTTCATTTTTTTGTAATTTTCAAGTTTTACCTTAATCAAATTTTTTCTAAATGATTTAGGGAGGTGTTTGTGTTTGGTAGTTCAGGGAACAGACACAATCTCTATGTGATATCTAGGTGATACAGTCTCTATGTGTTGTAGTTTAAGTGACCTGTGTGATGTCTCAAGGCAGCTAGCAGACGTTCGGTTAAGCCAGTTTGTCTGCTTCCTGACCTGCGCCCCAGTTAGTCAAATACTATCACTATTAAGACTATGAGCTAAATTACTAGAGAGGAGAGTGGCACCTTCCCTGGAGGGATGGGGTCCATCTCTTTTTAGCAGGTCAGGTCTACCCCAAAAACTCTTTGAACTGTTCCTGTTCTATTCTCCAGACACCACTCAGACATCAAGCCATTCAGTGACACTAATCTACTATAACCCTTGTCATCACGATGATAAGGGAGGGGGCCAGAGAATATTACAGTGTCTGACATCATTTTTGCAATTCACACACCTCTTTAATATTATCTTTACTGATCTCCTACTGGCGAAGCTGGACATCGTTAGTGCCGACATGAATAACAATTTTAGAAAATCTACGTTTAGCATTAGCCAGCACTTGTAAATTTGATCTGATGTCAGACGCTCTGGCACCGGAAATGCATTTAACAATAGTGGCTGGAGTCTCTATTTCCACGTTCCTTAAAATAGAATCGCCTATGACCAAGGCTCTTTCAACATGATTCTCAGTGGGTGCATCAATGATTAGGGAGAATCAATTGGAAACCCTAACAGGAACGGGAGAGTGGTGTCGCTTTGCTGAGCGAGTATGCCGCCGAGACGTCACCCAAACGCCCTGCTGCAGGGGCTCTACAGCCGGAACCAAAGTGTGTGTGTTTCTCGCTGTACTGCCAGCATTCCAAAACAGTATCTACCGGATTCTCTTTCTCACTAACCTCCATTAGTTGTCTCTAAGTCATTAACCTTCTCCATCAGCCTGACTAATTCCTTATATTTATCACATGTAAACCCCTCACTGCTGATGGAAGAAACTATAGTAAACACGTGGCATGCAATGCAGGAAGCAATAATATGAGTGGATGCCACGACTTACCACAATTGTTTGTTGTTGTTGTTATGGTTGTTCTTGAGCGGCGAGGGTTTGAGATCGATATGAATCCCTCATGCACTTGTTTTCTGTTGTTGTGTTAGTTCCTGATCGGCAGATATTTGAGATTGATGCAATAATCCGTGTAAAACACAGAGAAAATGAATGCACGCAGTTGAAATGCAAGATGTAGACAAGTGGAAAAAAGAAAAGAAAAGAAAGAAAACGGGTGCACGCAGTAATATACATGCAGTTAAAACAGTAGAAAAGCGAAGAAAAAAATGAAGCACGCAGTAAAATAAAACGATGAGCGTAGAGGAACAAGCAAGCTACAAACAAACAGACTCGTGCAGCATGCCGGTGTTGTAAGAAATCGAGTCCCCCCTGAAAATCGGGTCTCCTTCTGATGTCACAGCAATTCCATTGGCTGAGGGACCTATTAATGAGTACTATATTCACTGCCTGAATAGAAATCCTTAAATTGTTTTATGATGTATGTCGATATAACTTTGTAAATACAACATTTAATTACTTTTAAACCATAATTTACACATAATAGTATATAACTGAAGTTATAGATTGTGAAATTAAAGATGTGTCATTGTTTGTGTTTTTCAGTTAGCCTAGATTTCAATGACATGCTATCACAATAACAAGATTGCTCAGGCATTACAAACGGTTACCCCCATGCGGACTCAATTTATCATGACACCGGCAGCAACAGGAACAGCAAACAGGAAGTTACAGCAACAGCTTTAGGGTTTGTTGACATTACAAATTGTATA
The DNA here is from genome assembly GCF_019703515.2 of Myxocyprinus asiaticus. Classification (NCBI taxonomy): domain Eukaryota; kingdom Metazoa; phylum Chordata; class Actinopteri; order Cypriniformes; family Catostomidae; genus Myxocyprinus; species Myxocyprinus asiaticus. The sequence goes on along the minus strand of NC_059350.1, from coordinate 25,351,159 downwards.
TAACTGAATACACAAAGGTTAGTAAATGAATTTATCACACTAAAATCTTGATAACATGCATATTGTTTACTTCTTGTGGTTATAATTTTGAAACAGTGAGTATTTTAATGTTTACAAATTGACCCTATTCACTTAAGTGCCTCACTGTAACCCAGATTCTTTTTTTTTATTTTTAACAGATTAAAAACAAAAACTCGCTAACATGCTTGAACTATTCTTAATAAACCAAAATGTTACATTACTTAAGTTTATAAGTTAATAAAACAGATATAAAATATGCATGAATACAACGTCATGGTTACTGGTGTAACCTCCGTTCCCTGATGGAGGGAACGAGATGTTGGTGTCGATGTAGTGACACTAGAGGTCACTCTTGGGAGCCCGAGACACCTCTGGTCTTTGATAAAAGGCCAATGAAAATTGGCGAGTGGTATTTGCATGCCACTCCCCCAAACATACGGGTATAAAAGGAGCTGGTATGCAACCACTCATTCAGGTTTTACGCTGAGGAGCCGATATAAGGTCCGGCCATTTCAGCGGGTAGTTCAGCGTTGTGGCAGGAGGGACTAATGTCTCATTCCCTCCATCAGGGAACGGAGGTTACACCAGTAACCATGACGTTCCCTATCTGTCACTCACTCGACGTTGGTGTCGATGTAGTGACACTAGGGGTCCCTATACAAAACGCCACAAGGCTGAACTGTGTTACGTGAACTGGAGGTGTGTGGTGGGCAGACTTGCTGTGTGCCTCATAGCCAGCACACCAGGTCGACACGTAACCTCCCCCAACACAGTTATGAGTGTCGAATGGCCCTTTTTGGGGACAAGTCGACTACCCAGAGATAGAGACAGGCTTAACCCAATCGTGGCCTCTTTCCCCTTCTCTTTTTCCACTCCCTAAAAAAGAAGGGGGATTATCCGACTGGGCCGCCAGGTCTAGTCAGGGGGTGTCCCTCCCAAGGGGAGGACACCGCGGAGACCACACCTCGCCCCAAGAGAGGGGGGGATATTTAAGTGGAAGAATACATCACATGGTCTTTCCAACCATGTGGAGAGCCTTCAAGGTAGATCCTGCCCAATGGGGGAGGAGTTACTACAACATGGAGACTGGGGCAGAGGGGCTCTGCCCAAGGAAGACACAGTTTGCCAGCAGGGAAATGAATTAGCGGAAGATATAGATCACATGGGGTTAGCCTTACAGGGAACCGCCACATGCGGAGCACCTACCCCAGAACCGGGCTCTTAGCGCGTGTACTGGGCCGGCAGTGAGTCTCTCCGAAAACTCGACTGCCACAGGGCTCGGAGGAAGTCAACCAGGGAACAACTTTTGTGAACACTACTGGGAATTAACAGAGCACGTCTTCAGCTCAAAAGGAGGTGGAAGGCGCTATGTGCAAGCAATACACCCGGCTGGCTATCCCAGGCTTATCCGCTTGTGTTGCGTGCCACTACCTGGGACGAAACCGGTTCCACCCGGAGGTTGTAGAACCTTGCAAAGGTGTTGGGTGTTGCCCAGCCCACTGCTCTGCAAATGTCTGTTAGAGAGGCACCTCTGTCCAGGGCCCAAGAAGCCGCTACACCACGGGTAGAATGGGCTCGTAGCCCTACCGGGGGCGGCATGTTTTGGGCAAGATATGCCATAGTTATGGTGTCAATGAGCCAGTGGGCGATCCTCTGCTTGGAGACAGCGCTTCCTTTCCGCTGTGCACCAAAGCAGACAAAGAGCTGCTCAGAGATTCTAAAGCTCTGCGTGCGATCCAAATAGATGCGTAAAGCGCGCACCTGACACAGCAACGACAGGGCTGGGTCTGCCTCCTCCTGGGGCAGCGCTTGTAGGTTCACCACCTGGTCCCTAGAAGGAGCGGTGGGAACCTTGGGCACATAGCCCAGTCGGGGTCTCAGGATCACGTGAGAATAGCCCGGACCGAACTCCAGGCACGTTTCGCTGACAGAGAACGCTTGCAGGTCACCTACCCTCTTGATGGAAGTGAGCGCAGTCAGGAGGGCAGTCTTCAAGGAGAGTGCCTTAAGCTCGGCTGACTGCAAAGCTCAAAGGGGGCTCTCTGTAGACCCTGAAAAACTACAGAGGTCCGATGAGGGAACGAGGCGCGGCCTGGAGGGATTCAGCCTCCTGGCGCCTCTTAGGAACCTGATGATCAGATCATGCTTCCCTAAGGACTTACCGTCGACTGCGTCGTGGTGTGCTGCTATGGCAGCAACATACACCTTCAAGGTGGAAGGGGACAGCCTCCCTTCCAACCTCTCTTGCAGGAAGGAAAGCACTGATCTGACTGCGCATCTCTGGGGGTCTTCCAGAGGGAAAGAACACCACTAAGTGAAGAGACGCCACTTAAAGGCATACAGGCGCCTCATAGGGGGAGCCCTAGCCCGAGTGAACGCATCTACCATCGCAGGTGGGAGACAGCTTAGGTCTTCCGCGTCCTGTCCAGGGGCCAGGTCTGGGCACGGGTGCCGGATGGTGCCCCTTCCCTGAGAAAGAAGGTCCTTCCTCAGGGGAATTTGCCTGGGGGGAGCTGTTACGAGGAGCGTGAGGCCCGAGCACCACGTCTGGGCGGGCCAGTAGGATGCTTACCAGGACGACCTTCTCCTCGTCCTCCCTGACCTTGCACAGGGTCTGTGCGAGCAGGCTCACTGGGGGAAAACGCATATTTGCGAATGCCAGGGGACCAGCTGTGTGCCAGCGCGTCTATGCCGCGGAAGGCCTCGGTCAGGGCGTACCAGAGCGGGCAGTGGGGAGGAATGCCCACCTCCCTTAACGGGGCAAGGGCAGCCTCTGCGATCTTTGTAAAGACGCGAGGAGACAGGGACAGGCCGAAAGGGAGGACTTTGTACTGATACGCCTGACCCTCGAACGTGAACCGCAGGAAGGGTCTGTGTCGAGGAAGGATCGAGACGTGAAAGTACGCATCCTTCGGGTCTACCGCCGCGAACCAATCTTGAAGCCGGACGCTCACTAGAATGCATCTTTGCGTCAGCATCTTGAACGGGAGTCTGTGTAAAGCCCGGTTCAGTACTCGCAGGTCCAAGATTGGCCGCAACCCTCCGCCTTTTTTCGGTACAATGAAGTAGGGGCTGTAAAACCCTTTCTTCATCTCGGCTGGAGGGACAGGTTCTATTGCGTCCTTCCGTAGGAGGGTAGCGATCTCCGCGCAAGGTAGCAGCGTTTTCGTCTTTCACCAAGGTGAAGTGGACACCGCTGGACCTGGGCGGATGCCCGGCGAAGTGAATCGCACAGCCAAGTCGGACGGTCCGGACCAGCCCTCGTGACGGACTGGAAAGCGCAAGTCATGCGTCCAAGTTCCGCGCAAGGGGGACCAAAGGGACAATGTCATCAGATGTAACGTCGTGGCCGTGCTGAGTCCGAGGACATCGAAGCACTTACCTGGCTCCTTGTGACCACCCCCGGAACAGCCTGGGACAGGGGAGGAAGAGGCCTGTCCTCGTGACCCATGGAGACTGTCACATCGGGGGCGGATTTGTGCCACAGCTGGGCGCTCAGGGCGGGAGACCGCCACTGGAGCGCCAACCTGCCAAATGGAGTGGTGGACGGTGGTCGTGATGCCAGCCGTACACACTGGATATGTGACCCAGGGAACAAGGAAACCACTCTTGCTGAGCTCTTGAGTACTGCAGCCACTTGGGCATGCAGCGCAATTAAATGCAAAAGGTAACAAAAAGATGAAGATCTGCTTACCAGCTCCAGAGCAGCGGGTTTCAATGTCCCTGGGTCGCCCGTCTCAAGGGCGCTTTGAAGCCTTTCACGGGTGGCGTCTGCTTCCTGCGGTGGGCTCCACGCCGGGGCCAGGCCGAAGGGGCGGGCTGCAGCGGAGCCGGTGCAGTCACCGCAGGGGGACGCCCTTGGCAATGAGTAGATGGGGTGCAGGATCTTGAGCCGCGCTGGGGCAGGACAAGCCGGCTAGCATCCATCTACTGCTCTACCATCGAGAACTGCTGGGCAAAGTCTTCGATGGTGTCGCCGAATAGGCCCGCCTGGGAAATGGGGGCAGCAAGGAATCGTGTCTTTTCGGCCTCACCCATCTCGACCAGGTTGAGCCAAAGGTGGCGCTCCTGGACCACTAGTGTGGCCATCGTCCGCCCGAGAGACCGCGCCGTGACCTCCGTCGCTCGGAGAGCGAGGTCGGTCACCGAGCGCAGTTCCTGCATCAATCCCGGGGCGGAACTACCCTCGTGCAGTTACTTTAGCACCTTGGTGGACTTGCAGGAGAGCCATGGCGTGCAGGGCGGAGGCGGCTTGTCCAGCAGCACCGTAGGCATTGGCCGTCAGAGACGCCGTAAACCTACAGGCCTTGGACGGGGGCTTTGGGCACCCGCGCCAGGTGGCGGCGCTCTGCGGGCATAGGTGCACCGCGAGCGCCTTTATCCACCGGGGGATTGCCGAATAACCCTTGGCCGCCCCACCATCAAGGGTAGTGAGAGCGGGGAAGCTGAAAAGATCGGGACCGGGCAGTAAAAAGTGCCTCCCACGACCTTGTCAGCTCTTCATGCACTTCCGGGAAGAAAGGAACGGGGCGGGGCGTGGCTTTGAGCGACCCGGGAAAGCATGTCGTCATCTCCACGTCAGCCTGTGACTGGGCGATCGACCCCGAAGGGAGGAGCCCAGCTGAGGCTTCCCACTGGACGAGCCCGCTCTCCGATGCTGCGCTCGAGAGCTCATCACTTTCCCGGGCTCCGAATAAGAGGTCGAACTCGCCGTGAGACAAGCCGGCGGACTCACCCGGAAGCCCGATCGGGGCAGACAAGCGTGCTGGGGAATGGGAGGTCCGTGGGGGGATACCCGGCGGAGGCGTTCCCATTGGGGTCCCCAAATCGCCCCCAGTGCTAGCCGCTCTGGCCTCAAACCCGTGGGTAAAAGGACCGAGGCTTTCTTACGAAGGCGAGCCGCGACCGCAACATTGCCATGGACATATTCTCGCAGTGAGAACATGACCATCCACGAACGCTGTCTTGGCGTGAGCAGTGCCCAGACACGAAAGACAGCGATCGTGACCGTTAGAAGGTGAGAGATAACGAGCACAACCAGGAATAACACACAATCGGAAAAGCATCTTTAAAAAGACGTTCCGTGTGTGCGCTCTTTTAGAGAAATATATACTCTTTTAGGGGGAAAAATGCTCTTTCAGAAAATATACTCTCTAGTTTTTCTGCCGAAGCGCCCAGGGGCATTCTCTGCAGTGCACCAGTGCAGAGGAGGGAGAAGCCGCTGAAATGCGCCGTCAGATCCAGCAGAGGTGAATGAACAGTAGTATTCAGCTCAGTGAGCGTGACCGTTCGGCTCCGAAGAGAAAATCTGAATGAGTGGTTGCATACCAGCTCCTTTTATACCCATATGTTCAGGGGAGTGGCATGCAAATACCACTTGCCAATTTTCATTGGCCTTTTATCAAAGACCAGAGGTGTCTCGGGCTCCCAAGAGTGACCCCTAGTGTCACTACATTGACACCAACGTCGAGTGAGTGACAGATAGGGAATGAATGTTAACGTGATAAGATCTAATTGGTGTACTTATGGCAGCAGTTCATTCTTGCAAATTGTTTATTTTGATTTCTTTTATTGTATTTTTCTTAAGTGGGTCAAAATGATCCAAAACAGAACATTTTTGCTAGAAATGCCTCAATGTTATCTGCCAACTGGTTTTTGATTAGGTCAGAGGAATTGATTAAAATAATTGAAAAGGGAAAAAAAGAGGTTAATATTACAAAGAAATTACACAGATTTTTATTTTTTATTTTTTCTAAAAATTGCATAATGTCATAAGATCTAAATTAATTGGTTTTATTCAGGCCAAAATATTATTTAACATCACTGATTCAGCCCGAATACATTAGATTAAACAAACAAAACAAATTTTTAGGGTTAAATCAGATTCAATGAAAATAATTGTTAACCTAAAAATGTTGCATCATGTGGTAACATCTAAATTAATTGGTTTTATTCAGGCCAAAACATTATTTTATATTACTGAATCAATCTGAATCCATTAGGTTACACTAACAAAACTAATGTTAAGGGATAGATCAGGCAGAGATAGCTCCTTGAGGTAACAACCGCAAGTTACCACTTTTTTTCCAGTGTATTATTATTATTGTTACACATGCACACCCATCATTGGGGTGTCTGGGACCCCAACTATAAAAACAGTAGCAAGTTTCAACAAAACAAGAGAGTGAAATTTTGCACTCCACTTCCTCACTGGGCAAACCACTCTCAAATCTAGTTCTAGAACTTTGGCTCCTTGGCATTTGGCTGAAATTCAGCAACAGTTATGTGCAATATGAGGCTAGCTTTGGCTACAGGCTTTTGGAGCAGCATGTTTTTTTTTTTCTTGCTCTCTCAGTTGCTCTCCAAATGCTTTCACTAAATGTCAAGATCAGAGCATGAAAGCCAAGGTCCCTATTCAGCCTGTGAAGGGGACGATATCAAAGCATTCCCCACTCTCCGTCTGCAATCCACTCAAAGGGGGAAAAAAAGTGTCCTCTCTCTCTCTTTCTTTCTATCTCCCTAGTGGCCTTTGAGTTCCCATCTCTGTGGCTGACATTGATAGTGTGACCTCTGCTAAAGATAAAAGAGGCCTGTGCTATTGAGCATTTTTTTTCTCACTCTTTCTCTTTCCATCACCTGCTCTTTCTAAATGACTACAAATGTGCTGGCTTTTTGGGGGTCTCTTTGAGAAGTTGCAATGAGCAGACTGCAAGTGCGCACACAAGAGAAGGGCAGCTTAGAAGTCGAGGCAGCATGTGTGTGTTTAGCTTCACATGCGGGATGGACACAAGTTGTGATACCTTTAATGGCACTCTCTTGAGAAAGAGTAGAGTTGACACCACAGAGACTGAGGTGAACATGTCTTCAGGCCAAATGTAATAGGTTTTAATCATAATATCACAACACAATAAAGGGAGAATTAGAGTTGGCAAGATGAGGTTACATATTACCTCTGGCAAACCTGCATTGTGAGTGTAGAAACAATAGCTTTGTGTGTTTTTTTGGTCTTGGGACTTTTCCCACAGCACAACATGAGTCAGATTATGTTTATTTGCGTCACATAAGTGCTGTTTAAAGTGGCTGACATAGGGCTATGACAGGTTGCAACTGGTCTGAAAACAAAACCCTGCTGAAAAGACCAGCTTAGACCAGCATGAATAGTGCTGGTTTTGTACTGGCCTACCTGGTGGACCAGCATATTCATAGTCAGTACGTTTTACATGCGCAGATATAATCAAGTCATCAAGTCATTGGCTCCTAAACTGAAACATTTAGGAGCCAAATGGATGTTTTTGGTCGCCAAACTACAGAGTTGCTCAATTTATAATAAATATATGAACTACATTTTTAAATGTTCATGGTCATATATCAGATTTCTGTTTGGGAAGGCATATGAAATAACTTTTATCTTACACTTTAATAAGCATACAATACTATAATATTTTTGTATGTTCATCTTAAAAGGCTATCTTAAATCAAGTCAAATCAAAGACAAAGCAAGTTTATGGCCTTTATTTTCATTATTATTTTTACATTAAAAAATAACACCTACACTGTAAAAAAAAAAAAAAAAAAAAAAATTCCTGTTAAATTTACTGTAAAAAACTGGCAGCTGTGGTTGCCAGAAATTCAATGTAAAAAATATGGTAACCACGCTTCAGGCTTTACGGGATGTAATTTTGATGCCTGTATATTTTACAGTGCATTGCCTTTTATATTATTAAATGATAAAAACCTAATACTTTAACCTTCTGAAACTGTAAAAATCTGCTTTTCACTTTTTAATGTATTGTTGTTCACCATAGTAATAACAGAAAGGCACATGATGACATGAAGTTCATCAATAGTGGCCTTTCTAAGAGCAATGACCAATAAACATGTAGAGACAGTGCTCAGTGTCACTCACACAAACATTAAACACCATCAGGGTAACACATTTGAAATTTAAATTATGCAATAAACATTAACTAAACTACATCAAATATAACACAGAACACCCCAATGTAGATAAGTGATATTAAAAATAAGAAGAAACATAACTATTCCCATAAAATATAATGAAATGTGATGGGTCACGCAGGGAATTCTGAGAGGGCCCGGTTATTGTTTTTTTACTGTAATTTTAACAATAATTTACCGTAAAAAGTACATGTACTCTCTATTTAAACAAATTATACATTTTTTCCATTAATTATATAGTAAAATCATACTCTTTACATCTTTTACAACATTTTACCATAAAATTACATGTATTATCTTTTTAAATATACAATATTCTAATTTTTTATGGTGACTTTTCACCTGTATTTTATTTTGTGGTTTATCCCGCCGCATATTCACGCTACAGAGGAGCTAAATGAGATCGCAATGTGCTCAAGGGAGGCGTGAGAGATGCTGCCTCCCTCTGAAACTTTATCTGTCTGAGTTACTTAGAAATACAACTGCTGTAGACTTTATTGTAAGAGCTCACATTTTGTAATATTTTACTTGTTTTATTTATATACAGTCCATTATTTTTCTAACCCGAATTTTTGAGGAGGTACTGCCTCCCTTGCCTCCTCAGCAAGGGATATATACACTGCGTGCCCAATTATTAGGCAAGTGAGTATTCTGATCTTATCATTATTTCCATGCACATTTTATTAGGCAGCTTCATTACCTCAGGTAAAATGGGCTAAAAAAGAGATTTAACTGACACTGAAAAGTCAAATATTTTAAAATGCCTTTCAGATGGATGCAACACTCTTGAAATAGCTAAACTATTGAGGCTTGACCACAGGACAATCAAATGTTTTGTTGCGAATAGTCAACTGGGGCGCAAAAAACGCATGGAGAAGAAAAGGCACAAATTAACTGCAAAAGACTTAAGAAGAATTAAACGTGACGCTACCACGAACCCATTATCCTCCAATGCTACCATATTCCAGAATTGCAACCTACTTGGAGTGTCCAGAAGTACAAGGTGTCAAGTGCGCAGAGAAATGGTCAAGAAGGCTGAAACACGACCACCACTGAATATATTCACAAGTTGAAGCATCAAGATTGGGCAAAGAAATACATGAAGACAGATTTTTCAAAGGTTTTATGGACAGATGAAATGAGAGTGACTCTTGATGGACCAGATGGATGGGCCCGTAGCTGGATCACTAATGGACACAGGGCACCACTTCGAGTCAGGTGCCAGTAAGGTGGAGGAGGGGTAATGGTATGGGCTGCTATCATAAAGGATGATGTAGTTGGACCTTTTTGAGTTAAAGATGGACTGAAACTCAACTCTCAAACCTACTGCCAGTTTCTGGAAAGTACCTTCTTCAAGCAGTGGTACAGGAAGAAGTCCTCAGCATTCAAGAAGGCCATGATCTTTATGCAGGACAATGCTCCATCACATGCATCCAAGTACTCCACTGCTTGGCTAGCCAGCAAGGGCCTCAAAGATGCCCAAATAATGACATGGCCCCCTTCCTCACCTGACTTAAATCCTACTGAGAACTTATGGGCCCTTCTCAAACATGAGATTTACAGTGAGGGAAGACAATACACCTCTTTGAACAGCATTTGCGAGGCTGTGGTTGCTGCTTCAGCGAAAGTTGATCGTGAACAGATCAAGAAACTGACAGACTCCATGGATGGAAGGCTCATAGCAGTTACTGAAAAGAAGGGTGGCTATATTGGTCACTGAATATTTTTGAAAGGCCAAAAATGTTATTTAATTGTCATTTTGTGTTACTTATTTGTTGCACCTACTCTAAAAATTGAGAATAAACAATTGAGTTGGGAGAAATTATTTTTGTAATTTAGTTGCCTAATAATTGTGCACACTAATAATTGCCTAATAATTGTGCATACTTTCCCCTGAGAAAGACAAAACTCACTTTTTCTTTGTTAAACATTCAGGTTTGAGGTTCAATAACATTTTGTATTGACTGAGAGCATTGTGTTTGTTCAACAATAAAATTAATCCTGAGGAATACAATTTACCTAATAATTGGGCATGCAGTGTATAAATACATACATATATACATTTATTATTATTATTATATTAAAATGTTTTAAAAATGTACATAGTCTTTTCTTACTTGCTTAGTTTTCCTTCCTTACATTACGGCACAGACACAGAGACTACAAGAGTCCAAACTGAGTGAAATCCCAGATGCAGTTTAATGTGCTTCCAAAAATCCCAATAATAAACAGAAAAAAAAAATATTTGGTACATAATGTGGGACTTTTAATTATAAACAAGCCTGAAAAATATAATGGACTGTTATTTTGACGTGTCTGCGCTCCTAGGTGCTCCCAGATGTGAATTCACTGATGACTGATTCACTGTATGATTTGCTGAGAAAGTGACTCTGATTCAAACTCTGATTGCTAACCTGAGCTCCTTAGTTCAAACCCGTTTTGTGAATCTTTTCGGGTGATTTATTAAAACATCCAGTTCATAAGAGTAATTCGGGCAAATCGGACATCATGGCTTGCGCTGTTGTTGTTGTTGTTGCGTGCAGCACCACAAAGTGTGAAAAGCAGTGGAAGACACACTGGTGCGTGCTCTTAGGATATAATCCAATAACTCACAAGATGATATCTGAAGAAACCGCACATAAATGCACACGACCCGACAGTAGTCAATGGCGACTAGATTTTAAATAATTTTTTGTTATTAACAATTTTTACTGATTCCAGTCACAGATTAAATAAACATGACAGAAAATACAGAATCAAATTATATGAACTTAAAACCCTTCCCTCCGAACATAATCCTAGCCCGCACTCTCTCCTCCAATACCAAGTTTAAATCTTTCTCCCATAATCTCTTGAGTGAAGTTGAAGGTCCGGCCCCCAGACTCTGAAGTATCAGGAAGTAATACACTGATGCCTCATGACCTTTTCCAAAAGCAGTAATCACCACTCCCAGAGTATCTACCGCTTTAGGGGGGTGTATGCTACTCCCAAAAATAGTACAGAGCAGGTGGCGCAGCTGTAAATACCTAAAGAACTGATATCTGGGAATCCTAAAATGTTGAACCATATTTTCAAAGGATATCAACACTTCACTCTCATATAGGTCACCGAGCGTATTAACCTCCCTCACAATCCACTCTGACCAGCAGAAAAGGGACTTATTAATACATAACTTTGGGTTCAGCCATATGCTCGAGGCAACATTTAAATAAATGTCCGAATTAAACACTGGACACTTTTGTCCATACCACGTGCAAATGCGAGATAACGGGGTGTAACTTAACTTCTCCGGTTAGTTTAATAGAAAGGCTTTGCAATGGCAAAATAGAGGCAAGAACTTCCTGTTCAATACAAAACCAGGGATGGGCTCTCTCAGTAACTTATTGAAATGTAATCTGGGATGCTTACCATTCCAAATGAAGGACTTCGCTATGCTATAAAATTGCTTGAAATAAGAGAGGGGTACATCTACAGGGAGAGACTGTAGCAGGTAGTTAAATTTTGGAATACAATTCATTTTAATAACATTAACCTTCCGAATCATAAATAAATGTAATGAAGCCCACCTGCCCACATCGCTCGAAAACCTTTTTATTAAGGTGTCAAAATGAACTCAAAATAACTAAATCACACAAATTTGCTGGGAATAAAATGCCCAAATACTTAATGACCTGTTTGGGCCACTGGAACGTGCCCGGCTGAAAAGCAGTTACTGGGCAATACTGGATTTAGACTCTGTATCCTGAGAACTTAGAAAAGGAATTAATAATTCTGTGGATTCAAGGCATAGATCTAGTGGGGTCGGAGATGAATAATAAAATATCATCTGTGTAAGGCAAAAGCTTATGCGTCATCCCTCCCACCACCACCCCTGGAAAATCATCTTCATTTCTTATCGCTTCAGCTAATGGTTCCAGGGCAAGACAGAACAATAAGGGGGAAAGATGGCAACCATGCCGGGTGCCCCTATCCAGAGTAAAATAATCTGAAATTAATCCATTTGTTTGTACCGCCGCTACCGAGTGTCTATAAAGTAACTTAATCCATTTAATAAAAGTATTCCCGAACCCGTATATTTCCAAAATCTTAAAAAGATAATCCTGTTCTACCATATCAAATGCCTTTTCAGCATCAAGTGAGATGGCAGCGACTGGAGTCTGATTATTTGCCACTGACCACATGATATTGATAAAATGCCTAATGTTATCAGAAGAGCTGCAGTCCCAAATAATCCCCACCTGATCTATATGTATAAGAGATGTCATAACTTTACTTAATCGGTTAGCCAAACTTTTTGACAATATTTTTATGTCTAGCTGGATCAGGGAAATTGGACGGTAACTCTTACACTCACTTGGATCTTTGTCCTTTTTAAAAATCAGAGTGGTTGTGTCATGGTTGGTGGAAGCTTTCCATTCTTTAATGATTCCGTATAAACTTCTAACAAAAGTGGAGCCAGTTCTGTAGCATAAGATCTAAAAAATTCAGCGGCAAAGCCATCTGGCCCCGGAGCCTTGCCTGTAGGCAAGGCCTTAATTACCTCGCCAAGATCCTCCAAGGTTATCTCAGATTCAAGAAATGATTTTTTTGCTCAGTTGTCAGTTTAGGGAGTTCTAATGGTTCCACAAAGTTTCTACTATCTTCATCAGAAGACGTGGAACTATATAGATCAAGATAGAATCCTTAAAAGCATTATTAATATCAATGGCTGAGGTAAATATTTCACCACCAGCAGATTTCACTGAGGCAATGGTAGAAAAAGACTCTCTCTGCTTTATATATCTAGCCAAAAGCTTCCCTGCTTTGTACCCTGACTCAAAGTATGACTGTCATGCTCTGAATTGTCAAAACTCCACCTTCCGTGACAAAATAGTATTATATCTGTATTTCAATCGTGTCAATTCTCTGAGGCCATCAGACAACATTCGGCGCTTCAGCTCTGCCTCAGCACTTTTAATATTCCCTTTCAACTCCACGAGTTCTTGTACTTTGGATTTTTTGGGCATACTATATGATACGACCCCTAAGAACCGCCTTAAGTGCCTCCCAAGCCACGCCCACAGAGGATATTTAAGACCAGTTGGTCTCCATATAAACATTGATTTCAGCCTTTAACAATTGTTGGAATTCAGGATTTTGCAAAAGGGATACATTAAATCACCAACTATATGATTTCTTTTTCTCCGTATGTGGCAACACCTCTAAACTCACCAGGGTGTGATCTGAGACTAAGATGTTTCCAGTTGAGCAATCCACAACAGATGAAATGAGGGACTTACATATATATATATATATATATATAAAATTATATTCTAGAATAAATCTTATGGACTGATGAAATATTATATCATGAGGGGTGTCAGTGGATTGCAACATCCCTTCAAGATCTATAAAAAAGCCCTGATCATCAGCGTTAGGTGCGTAAATATTAGCCAAAATCAAACTTTGCCCCTGAATTTCTGCTAAAACAATAATGACTCTACCTAATTCATCTTTAATCTGTTTGAGACTTTTGAATTTTAGATGCTTACTTATCAATGTAATGACTCCCCTGCTCTTACTTGAGCCAGCACTAAAGAAAATATGTCCACCCCATATCTTCCCAAATTTTTCAGCTTCCTGCAGAGAAAGATGTGTTTCTTGAAGAAACACTATATCATATTTCTTACGTTTAAGAAGAGAAATAACCTTCCTTCTTTTTATGGGGTGCCCCAACCCATTCACATTCCATGTGGAGAGAGACAATCCACTCTTAATTAACATTTGACATTATGACATATTAGAAAAAATAGATTGTGTGTCAAAAATAATATTATAAAGACCACATTCCAACATTAGTGCAACAATCAAACCCCAAACTTCCCCCCAAACCAAACAAACAGAAAAAAGAAAAACATGCGCATTAACCCTGCGCATGACAGTGCCAACTGCCGTCCATCCCTCTAAACTCAAACAGTCCATGTACGCCTACGAGAGCCTCTGCGACAACTTTGCTGTTGGATTGCTCAAGTCCGGTGTTTCTATACAAATTTTGTGAGACAGAATTACACAACAGAAGATAATCTATAAAACAAACTCCAGCCAATAGGAGGCATAAGCACAAAGAACATGCAGATTCATCCACAACACTGTCCCGAAGGAGTGCTACTACACAAAACAAACTCCAGCTGCTAGGCGGAACCAGCACAAAAAAAAGGCCGTTCAGTTTCCTGACAGTCAAATGAATGTTCAGTGTGCCGGCCCATTTGACTGCTACATGAGTGCAACAAATGACCCAATCACTCCAATGTCCTGCAAGAAATACTCCACAAAACAAACTCCAACCATTAGGAGGCATAAGCACAAAGAACGTGCAGATTCATCCACAACACTGTCCCGAAGGAGTGCTACTACACAAAACAAAATCCAGCCGCTAGGCGGAACCAGCACAAAAAGAAACAAAGAAGGCGCTCGGTTTCCTCGGATGGTCAAGTTAATGTTCACTGAGTCAGTCCACTTGGCTGCAACATGAGTACCACAAACATAACTTACACAGTCCATTGACTGATGAACATCGCTTGCTGGGGACATGTAAATATTTTACGGCCATCCATAGCATCTATTCTCAATTTGGCCGTGAACATCAGTGCAAAAGTGACCTTCCGTTGATGTAAGAGTTTCTTGCATTCCTTGAATCGATCACGTTTCTCTCTTGTCGAAAGTCTGGGAACAAGAAAATGCTGTGGTGCTTCCAAGAAATCCTTTCTTTACTCTTCGCCTCGTGTAACACGAGATCTTTATTGGATGATCTCAGAAATTTGGCTAGAATTGATCGGGCCTGTCTCCCTCAGCGGATCGCCGAGCCGGAACCCTGTGAGCTCGCTCGATTTCCAGCTTATGGCCTGTTATGTCGAGCAGACTCAGAAAGAGCCCGTCCAGGAATTTCACCATATCCCAACCTTCTTCGTTCTCAGGAATTCCAACAATTTGGACGTTATTCTGCCGGTTACACTTCTCCAAGCCCTCCAACTTCTCCCAGACATGCTCCAAATCCACCTTGGTCACTAGCGGACTAGTAGCTAATTCCCTCTCCGATGACTCCAGATAATCAATCCGTTTCTCGACATCCCCCACTCTTGTAACCACATCAGTGAATTTCGTCTCCACGGCAGTGATCGATCGACATATTACAGTGAGATTCTCCAAGTCAGCAACGACATTCGTCAGCATTGCCAACATGTTCAACAATTCAAGCCGAATTTCCCTCACTGCTCTGGCCAAATCGGCTCCTGGGTTTACAGCCTGCTCTTTTAAGTCTCCAGAGCCCGAGGATTTTGAGTTCTTTGACATTGTCTTCCTAGAACAGTTAAGGATCAGGGTGTATAGAATCTCACCAGTTTATGACATAAAAAAGTATTAAAACTAGCAAAGTGCGCAGAGGAGTCACGTGACTCTCCAGATTTTAAATTATTGTCGCAATTATTTATTTTTTGTCACATTTGCGACCATTTTAGTTGCAGTCTGGAGCCCTGAGGAAGGACATCTGCCCGGCGCACACTACACAGCTCAAGCTCATCTCCATTGATGTTTTGAGTCAACAACTCGTACGCAACGAGAAGTCTCAGATCCCACGACTGAAGGTTGTGTAGTGTGTGCACTTCTGTGACATGTCCAGACTAGTCGCAGACGCTATGACAGATTTCAAACCTGCTTGAAATCTGGCCGATGAGTCACCAGGTGTGCAAACTGTTCCAATGAACGAGAGACTGACAATGAGCAACAGCCAATGAAATACAGAGAAGAGCAAGAGGAGAGTAATGCATTGAGAAGCAGAAGACTAAATATAATAAGAAAAGAAAATAATTCAACACCAACATCTCCCTACCCACTGTGCTTTTTTTTCTGTTCTGTGCAAATCAGGGCAATAAACTTGAGCTAGCCATTCTTTTATGTTGTTTGTTGACATGTTATCACTAATAAAATCTCCTGTTGCTATTTGCATGAGTTTGTGAATTAATTTTCGGGATCATATCTTTAAGATGCACTTTGGGTGATCCGCTTGATCTGTTTCCGGTTACGTGTGAATTTGAAAGGAAATAACAGTCCGATCATAAAAAGAAAAAATAGAGAATACATTTACATGCACAAGAACTTCACAGATCTTCTTTATTGCGCATGGTATCAACATGTAGTTTCACAGATGAAAATCACACACATCTCACAGTAAATACAGGTATTCCACTAAAATAACTCTGCTTTAAACATCATGTTTGTGCCCATATTAAATGCAAGTATAATTAAGTGAAATGGTTCGCCGGTTTATAGCGCTTTTATTTCTTCTTTAATTTTTGCACTTTATTATCATGCAGTAATACACTGCTGTAATGACTGATGTATGCCGTCATGATATCAGAGACTCTACCCTCAAAACCCAATCACAAGTGATCAAAAGAGATGTCCAGGTCTACTTGTGATCGGATTAAAACACATCTTAATACCTGTTGTAAACAGGGCTTCAGTCGGGGATGAATGGTCATGAAGTTTATACACCCAGTCTTGTAGTGTACACACCACCATGACCGAAAACAAAAGCCCATTAATATGGTCCGATAAATGCGTTTACATGCTGGACAAAGCTGAGCTACAAACACATTATGTAGGTCTGTTAGACAGACTCCACAAAAATCAGACTGGTATGATGTCAGTTGGAATAAAGCAAATACATCAAATTAACAAAAGACAAATTATTGTTTTAGTCTGACTGAAATCAAACTTTTAGTACATGTAAATATACCAACTGTTTACCAGCAAAACTTAGCTGGTGAAGTTGGTAAACAAGAAAGACTTTTGAAACAAAGCTGGTTGACCAAGTCTTACTCCTTAAGCTTACCACCAGCAGCATACCTGCATCTAAAACACACATATGCTGGTCACCAGATATTATGGTTTTCATTAGAAACGTTACACCATTTCAGCAACAAACAACTGAATTAAAAAGGTCATGCAAACAAAGCCATGCACAAGTGCTGAAAAATGAAGTTAAGCTCTAATGTAAATCTCAGTATTTCCTATTTCACCCTCTCTGACTGATTAATCAACTACTTCCTTTTCTTGTTCTCTTTCACTTTTAATCATGAATCCAGATCATCCTAAATTCCTTTTGTCTCATTTGAGAAGTAATGAGATTTGTTTGTTCTGGAAGTATCAATAAGGCAAGAGCATTTCCTCATCATCTTACCAGTGTGAGACATCATTCCTGAGGACATGAGTCCAGAGACGGAATGGGGCAGGACGTGAGGACTCTCGGATGATGTCACACTTTGTGTCCGTTTGGGAGGTCTGCCAGGTCTGGAGCTGAAATATGAACACCAAATGTCAGACAGGCACTTCCTCCAGTGTTTTACTGTAGGCTAACTTTGTTGCATGTAACACTACAATGCACACTTTTAACACCACTAGTTCTGAACTGGTAGGTCACGGACAGCAGGAAAATACTAAATACAAAATAATAAAATCTAACTAACCATTTACTTGTGTATACTGTAGCTAGGATAACACAATAAATAGGCTTATCAACTTTTTAAGGGGAGGAGAAAACACTTCCCATATCTTTATATGTATTTAGAGCAAAATGTATTTAATATGGCTAATACTAATACAATATTTGGTGTTTGTTCAATGTTTTGAGCTGGAAAAATCTAGGGCTGGGTATCACCAGCCACCTCACTATACGATACGTATTGCGATACACGTCACCATTCGATATATCGCGATACATCACAATATCATGATTCGATTTCGCTTTTAATTTCAATTAATTTGGGTATATTTCAGCTAAAATGTCCATTTTGCTTATGGTATGAAAGAAATTCTCTTTCAGCTAATGCTTTTATTCATTATTCAAAGGGGACCTTCTAACTTGTTAAATTACAGACATACAGTATCGATTTTACAAATTTGTATTTATCATTATCATTCTAGCTTTTTTTATATATATTAAATGTATTATGTCAGTAAACATGATGTACTGAAATTTCATATATTACATTGCATATATACAGTATATTGTTACATGTTTGTTGTTTACATGCCTAATTTGTACTATTTACAATATTTACTTAGATATGCAGAACAAGTGCTAAATTTTACTGTCTCTTTAAGACCTGTGGCAGGGACTTAGTGTTTGACAGTAGTGTTTGTTTGGTTGATTGGCTTGGTCCATGCTATGTGTAATTAGAATTAAATGTTTATTTTGTTGTTTTTGATAAGTAACTGACTGTAGATAACAGAAAGGATAATAAAAAAGACATTATTAAACAACAAATGGTTTGCTTGAATCTAGTCTTTGGACTCACATTACACAGAAAGAGTCAAAACTTTTACTCTCGGCATGCAGTAAAAATATCTAAGTGCTGCCACTACACCAATCAAACACTGGTGAGTGAGATCTAAAAAATTACCTGCCAGTGGCTAATCACAGAAATTTTTTGTAACAAATGGGAAGTATTCACGCAAATATGACTGTGGGGATTGCAGATAGAAAGAAAGAGTGATCTTGGCATTTTAAGAATCGATATTTGGACCTTACAAATGAAGATAAAGTAGAAAATCAATATTTCTGCCCAGTCCAAGATCCAAACGCGTGAAAGAGGTCCAGCATGTCCACGAGAGACACCGTGAATCATGCTGGATCAGTTTCAGACTCTTTCGTGCCTCATAGAAGCATCTCAGACTGCACTGAAAATATCACGATATATCACGATACATGAATCTAAGTATTGATACAATATAGTGAGAAAAAAGTATTGTGATATCTCCATATTTGATTGTAACGACACAGCCCTAGGTAAATCCCATTTCTGCTGTTGTTCTGCTAAATCTTTCCTATTTAGCCAAGTAAGTCAATATCATAATTTTGCAAATAGCCGGGCCTATGCATTTTATGGTAACATGAATGTATTTTAAGTTTGATTTTATGTTTTCTATGATAAACAACTTTGCTACTGTGATGGGTGCTGTGCTGTCCAATGTAAAATCTGGGTCCTGAAGCAAAGCCAACTGAGAACCACTGATCTAAACCGCAAGTGAGTGAAACTGCTTTGTTGATAATAATGGGAGCATTGTAGTTTTGATGTGTGCACACGATGTAAAATTTATATAGCAACCCCTATGTCCACAAAAGAAGGTATGGCTTACACAGTCATACACACACATTTATATTAAGAGTTGGACTAAATCCACAATGCATACTAGCATGCGTCAGAAAATACACTCAACGACAATCTTTTTCTGGCAACTCTTTCTTGTTCCTCTTTCCTTCTTTTTTTTCCTCTCTCTCTCTCTCTCTCTCTCTCTCTCTCTCTAATTAGATCACACAGTAGACTCATCTCCCTTTTTCATAATTAGCCAATATTTTTGCTCATGCATAATACATGCTGCGCACCTTGTTACCTGCTCCTGTGCATTCATGTGCAATTTAAATTTGTCGAGTTAACATGCGCTAAAATCAGCCACAGCTCTTAGCAGCAGCACACACAAATAACGTTTGCATTAACTTGAGGTGTTCCTCTAGACAACCCTCTTCACCTAATTGAGCCTAAGTGGGAGAGGAGGTAGCTTATGGTCCAGTTTCACTCAATTCCGTGCACTTTCTGATTGTTCTTACCCTCTCTATATCTTTACAAATTGAAATTGATCTTTAAGAATTTCTTTAATGGAAAGAATTCTCTTTTTAAAAACGTACTTTACCATTTTGCTGAGCATTCCAAAAAAAATTATGTTTCGCTCCGAGACTCGGCTCACACCTCCCCTAGTGCTCGTGAGCGCCAATCATCCTTCATAAAATATTAAACTCCCCACCGTTTGCCCTTTTAAAATCTCCCTCTCTCAATTCCCTAATTGTAGTGTTTCTTTATCTGTACACTGCAGAAAGTAAATAAATGAACAAAATAGCCATTTTATCACAGCGCTTGACATTTGAAACGGGAGAGGATTATCACAGGTTTATTTCTCACCCATTCTCTCATCCTGTTCACAGACTAATCTGTGCGTGTGTGTGTGTGTGTGTGTGTGTGTGTGTGTGTGTGTGTGTATTTGTTTTTGACGGTGATGATGATTGCTGTTGTCCATGGATGTAGGTGCATATGAGGAAAAAAGCAAACGACAACACAATGACGTGAACATTATATTTATAATGTCGGTTGTGGCACTTTGTTTCAACAAAACCCTGAATACTTCATTTATTCTTCTTTTTTTTTTTCAATTATTCTTTATTATCACATATATAAACCAGTTGAAACCCTTGCTGAGATGTTCTGGCTATCAGAACATCTAGTCCCATTCAATTTACAAACAACGGTTAGTTTCGGTCCTCGAATCTGATTGGACAAGCACGATTCCAAGAGTGCTCATATTTAGTATAACAGTACTCGGAAGCTTCACTGTTTGTATCACTCTGCTTGTTTGGTTCTGCATCGTTCCAGACAGGCTGTCAGTCTGTGCAAAATAACTGGCCATATTGTGTCTAAAATGTTAGTTATTCAATATAAACTTCTTGCTTATACTGTAGAACTTTTGTATAAAGGCAATTTCACACTTGCACTTGTACTGAATATCAGTATGGCTGTGATAACCTCTGTTCAATTACCTAACAGCACTCTTGCTCGTGTGATATTTAGGTAACAGCATACTCTGAGAGATGTGCTAGAATGTTAGCGCTAATGACGCAGCTCTACTGAAGTACTCTCTCTTTCTCTCTTCCCACAGCCATGTTGAATTTGAATGCCTAACAGGCTGACATTTTTAATAATTCCTAATAGGGCCATATTTTAATTAAACTGATACTGATGGAATCAGATTAAATGTGGTTAAGCTGTGCAGCGGAAATGACTCAAGAAATTCTAAGAGAGATCAGTAGATACAGCCCCATTTTAACTCTCTCTCCCTCTCGGTATGATTCATTAACTATGGCCCCCTTCTGTTCAAAAAAATTTTGATTTTTCTAGATACTTCATTTGAGAGGACAGATGTGCACAGGAAACAAGACTTAAGATTAACATGGTAGTGTATGAAAAGAGTGAGTCGGGGGGGAGAGAGAGAACAAAAATGCAACGTACAACTCAGGGTGCCTTTGAGGACATTTAATTAAAATCTAATCCTGCATTCATTAAGGCTCACATAAATTAAGCTGTCATTCATAAGATTTATGGATTCTCATTTGCATACCACATACAATTCATCAATTACTGGTGTATGAAAGGGGCACAACCCCCTCTGCCAGAAATAAAAGTTGGTTGGGTGCACTCTTGTTTAATCTAATTCCCCTGTAGTCCAATGAAAAATAGTGTCAAACATTCAGATGCACTTTTCAATGATTATGTCCAGTGAAAGCAGTAGATCGGCACTATTTGGAGTGTCCACTGCACACAGAGATGAGGAGATGAGGGATTACTCTGATTACTTTAGTGCTTTAGTACTTTTTAGTACTTTCAGTGCAAAACTGTTTGTCGTACAAGGTGAATTTAAATTAAAATGAATATTTCCATGAAAAAAATAGGCTCAACAATATGCAGTTTTGATGGTTTCAGGCTCTCGGCAGCCAAAAACTCATCACACAAAACTGTGAATGGTCCAAACATATGATTTTGAATTTTCTTTTATCTTAATGGTAATTTTCTCATCATAATTATTTTTATTTTTTTTCAGATGATGATTTCACATTACCCGTCCATGTTGGCATCTGCCTAAATGATCTAGCTTCAATGAGTGGAAGATGAATTTGATTCTGTATAATAGTTTGATTGGAAATCAAAACAAAGATATGGGGAGCATTTTCTTCTCTCTTTTAAAAGATGACCATATTAATGTTCAGAGTTAATGAAGCACACAATTAGAGGCTGTAGTATGTGTATACAGACAGGTAAAATTCTGTCATTAGGTGGAGGATTTTAAACTTGAAACAGTGGAATTCTTTTAATATCTCACAAACTTTTACACAATCCCACATTTACTTCACAAAGCGCATGGTTCAACTGAGCAATCTCCAATTTAAAAAAAAAAGAGTTTTTAGATTGTGGGGCGAATTCACTAAACAGTTGTGCCACTTTAGCACAAGGCATGGTATTTCAGCGCAAAAACCTGTCTTATTCACTAATCTTGTTTAAGCAGGCGCAATCAACTATGACATTGCGCTGCATCTTAAGTATTTACATTAAGTCATTGTTTTTATAAATTGCGCTTCATTCACAAAAAGTGCCTGGCGCAATTTACATCGCACTTTTACCATGAGATAAAAGCAGGCGGCAAAATTTATTTTATTTAAAAGAGATGTTTGTGTACATTTTTGACATATCAGCAGTAACTAATTTTTTAATGATCAAATGATAGAGAAGAGCGTTATAACCTGGCATATATCCACAAGCGGGGAGCAGTCAAGTGTGCATTCAGCATGTTAAAGAGATAATTCCGGTGTCTGGATCACAGTAGTGGGGTGATGCTGTGCAGTCCCAGTACAGTGTGTCATGTAACGGTGGCCTGCTGCATCCTCCGCTATAAAGCGCTCAGAATCTGCCCAGATCGGAACTGAATGTTAAAATTGCATTCAGCAGCGATTTTGAGGGCACATTTGCACCGTTGCTTGATCTGCATAATTCTTTTAGGGAATCAGGCACTTAACCAGCACAAACGGCAGGTGCTAATAACCAGCACTTTTATTGGGCACAATTAATTCTTAGTGAATTCACCCACAGTGCCTTTTTGAAAAGGGTGTCCAATCAGTTTTCATTTATTTGTATACTTATTTGTTCTACAAACTTTGGACTTTTTTAATGAATTTAAATGAATTGCAACATATAACATGATACACAATTGAAAACAACATGAAACAAAAAGGGACAACATTTTGATGGAACTAATCTTTAATGAGAAAAACACAGTTGAAAGGGAAGAAGAAAGGATAATAGCAAACATCCTTTATTCTGGGTTCAAACAGGAAGTTCCTTCATGATGGGGCGTAATCGGAGCTCTTATCACAGTGAAAGACTGAACCCAAATAGTCCACTGTTTGTGTTTCAATCTGCGGTGCTCTGTGATAAATGAAATGTAAATATGTGCTGTGGCCCCAGCGGGGGGGAACAGAGAGACTTAACATCTGTCCCATACACACACACACAGACACTTCCAACACTCTTGTTCCCAAAGCATACGTGCACACACACAGAGACATGCATATGCACAGGAAATAACAGCAATGGAAAAAGGCAGTCCAGTAAACATTTTACAAACAGACTGCTTCCCCAAACACACACAAACAAATTTTCACAAGAACTTTGCAATGAGATTGTGTGTGTATTGCAATAATATTCTCTTTGACACTGCCAGCGGTCTTTTACAAGTCTGTTTGCATTATAAACACAAACTCAGATCATTCTCATAACAGATTATATTCACACAATCACAGCAAAGCAGCACAACAAAAAAATGAATGAAATATAATTTACAAATCTGAGCTCCACAGGCATGTTTTTGACTGTAAAAATGCACTATAACAGGAACTATGAGAGGTCATAATGACAAGGAAACATTCATCAGAATTATGTAAACACATTCAAATATGTTGACCAGAACTCTGTGGAAAAATATATAGTCTGTAAAACCTAATAAATATGATACAAAGACTTAAAGAAGACATGTTGTCATTGCTGGGATTGCGCTGGGAAAGAAACACATGTGGCGGAAATGAATGCTAAGCAATGGATGAGTGCAACTGAGTCATTTAGGAGTTGTTGACTGAACTCATCTGTAAGTAAATATGTATGACAAAGTGAACTATTTCACCCCCTTGTCTTGTTTTTGTGCATGACATTTCAAGAGGTTGTTAAAAACATGTCACGCTAAGCTGAAGTTCAACTGGTTTTGACAAATATACCAATGATTCACATAAGGAACAAACACCTATAGAGAGAGAGAGAACCATTTTAAATTACCTAAAAAACAGAAACTGCTCTGTTTATCAACAAAAGAATGAAGCGTACAGCTTATGAACAAATTGAATTAACCAAACTCCCTTATCATTTGACAAGCATAATTCAACATCTATGAATCCTTTCAGTTCAGCTATGTAAGTTCACAGGTCGATTTGATCAGTTTGTAACCAGGTAACAGTTCAATCTCATATCTGGCAGGTGTTAAAAGGTTAATTGTAAAAGCCTATTTCTTCTGTTCAGGTTCGTGCTCCTGTTTAATTTGCTATTATTATTGTCTCTCATTACAGAATTAGCCAATAGGGACCTGCCAGGTGACATCCTATCATCAGGGGAGGGTTATAAACCAGCTACTCTAGATTACTATAGGAATTTTAAGATCAATGTAAGCCAGTATTTCCTTATGTTAATGCTTTAAAGTAATGCTTTCAAAAGATAGTTCACCCAAAAATTAAAATTCTCTCATCATTTACTCACCCTTATGCCATCCTGGTTGTGCATGACTTTCTTTCTTCTGCTGAACACAAATGAAGATTTTTAGAAGAACATTTCAGCTCTGTAGGTCCATACAATGCAAGTGAATGGTGGCCAGAAATCTGAAGGTCCAAAAAGCAGATAAAAGCAGCATAAAAGTAATCTATAAGACTCCAGTGGTTAAATCCATATCTTCAAAAGCGATATGATAGGTGTGGGTGAGAAACAGATCAATACTTAAGTACTTTTTACTATAAATCTCCACTTTCACAGGTACCACTTTGTGAAAGTGAAAGTGGAGATTTATAGTAAAAATGACTTAAATATTGATCTTGATTTCTGGCCACAATTCACTTGCATATTATGGACCAACAGAGATGAGATATTCTTCTAAAAATATAAATTTGTGTTCTGCAGAAGAAAGAAAGTCATACACATCTGGGATGGCATGAGGGTGAGTAAATGATGAGAGAATTTTCATTTCTAAGGACTTTAGTCCAGGATTTATGAAGCATAGATATTGGGGTACATTTCTACAGGTGAAGAAAAAAAGATGGCAGACAGACTGCTAAATATTAATTTGAGTGTCAGTGAATAGCAACACACATTGTCTCTTCTTTTCTTCTAAGTATGGCAGACAGAAAATGTGTATTTGTTTCCTGAGGAGCTGAAAGATTTGGGGACAACTGTCAAAACAACCTCTAAAACCATGAATGAGAGAAATACCAATTCCATCCATATCATCCTGATGCAGTAACTTACAAAATTCGATCATATATTAGGATTAACAGTAAATTAGAAGGCAACATGAAATCAATATTGACCTTATTCACTAGCGATGCACTGAGGTATTGGCCAATTATCAGTATAATGGCCGATTAAAGCAATTATCTGCACTATCAGACATCGCTTGATTATTTAAAAACAGCCGATGATCAGGGATGATTATTTGCTGTCAATCAAAAGGGGGCAGAAAAATGTGTCAATCAATTAACCTACAACTTGTGCTGTATGAGAAAAAAAAATAGCGCTTGTGTGGAATTACTTTGAAATGGGTGACAATGACAGAAATTTGTAAGCTTTGTACTGCTATAATTTCACAAAAACACAACTGATTTGATCACTCTTAAAACTGAAGCCTGTAACTTTTTTGGTGTTATCCATCCCAGCCATTCGTATGTATTGTATAAGCAGATGATGTTTTAAATAATCGGATATCGGTGTTGGCACACAGATTTTGTATCTGCGCACCTCTATTATTTACTTTTTAAATACATGTTCCTGGTCTTATTCTGCATGATTTATTGGTGCACTTTATTCAAAAGAAAAAATATTTTTGTCTCTGTAATCTTTTATCAAAAGGTTATAACTTGCTCTACCTTTGCAATGACTTTTCAGCTCCTTCCCTCCAACCACCTTGATACATTCTGGTATGTAACAGACACTTTTCACAATTCAATAAATTCACGCTGTAAGTCCCGCCATAATTTTTTTCTCATTGGATATGCTGTATTGCTTGGAAATACAGCACATTACAGAAGTAAAATGGGTTGCGAAATGCATTTCACATGGATTTTAATACCTTAAAAAATATACAGTATATCTGAAAAAAAATGAAGATAAGATCATAACGCAGTAAGTGCTTAACAAAAGTGATAAACATTCTCCTAGTTTATACTCCGAGTTTTGAATGGAGGGCTTTTCAATTCCACAGAAACATCTATGTGGTCTGGAACAATAGTAATAAAAGCTAATAACAGCTGCCATTTATGGGAATGATATCTAAGCTGTGTATTCACCTCTAAATAGGATATAATCTAAGCCATGTCTTGAGAATATGTAGGTCAATTAACATCACACTCCTTTGCCTCTCATCATTTTGTCCTTCATACAATAAAGGTCCACAACAGAAATAGGAATTTTCACATGCTGGCATATAAATCACTCGCTTTTCTCTCTCTCAGTGGCTTTTGGCATATATGAGCCGTGTGTGTGAGAGAGTATGTGTAAACTCTACCTTCTTCCAGAGACATTTTAAAAGCACTGCAGCTTTTTTTGACGCTCAGTGAAAGCAGTTGTGTACAAACATGAGGTAAAATCGACACAGCCGTAATACGGGTTCATCTTTTTCTCCTTGTTTGTAAGTGTTTTACTTTGATCTCTCCACCCCATCTACATCTCTATTTTTGTCTCTTTCGCACATTTTAAGGAGACACTAAATTTCTTTCCTCTGTCCTCTCTCCACTAATCAGGTCACAGTCATAAAGGAAGCTTTAGGCAAAGCCTTTATGTGTTACTGCAACAGTATCCTGTTCTACTTAAAAAGCACTACCTTTAAAAAGATGGAAGAAAAAGAGAGCAAATGTAGAGCGGACAAAAGAAAGAGAGAAAAGATAAAACAACAGTTTAAAGCGATACCGTAATGCCCATTTTGCCTTCCCATACAGTATGTTTACACACAGCTCATTAAGCTGAATTGTCCCACAAACGGATACTCCCCTCCACCTCTCTCTCTCTCTCCCTCCAATTTAACCTCTGCATTTTATCTCTCTCCCTTTCCCTCTCTGGTCGTCCCCGCTCTCTTCTGGCCCCCCAACTGACTGCTGTTTAACAAGCATGCAACTATTTAGCCTCCTGGCCACCAAGACACTTCACAAACAGCCACATTCTGCACACCATGCTTCTTAGATACATCACAAACAAACACGAGTGCACACTTAGATGGCCTTTTCTGTCCGATTTACAATTCATTTTACTGTGCAAGGGTAGCAGTGGCCATGCCACATCAATCCAGTGTCTGGACATCTCTGTTCTTTTTTGACATAATCTTATTAGCTTCAAAGCCAGTGGGGTGAAACTGCGCAATCGTGAAGGTTTGTAACACTTTCCAAACTTCCACAGTCCAGTCTCTTACAGTAGCTTTTCAAAGCATGATGGCTTCTCTAATAATAATCACATTTAATTGTGTACATGTCACGTTACATTTTCAGGTAAGAAAAAAGGAATTTGATATCGGCAAATGAAAAAAAAAAGGAAAAAGATATCGATATGGGCATCTGCTGATATTTAAAAACAATTTGGGCAACCACTAGAAGAAGCTACTCAACTAGCTTCACAGTTTTCACTACAGATTAAAAAAAATTGCAGTGAGGTTTACTTAGAAAAACCTAAGAAAATATTTCCAAGCAGAAATTGCTAGTAAATGTAACAGGCCATATTTTCAAATAAAGGCTCAACACAATTCTTGGATGCTTTAATTAGAAATTCTCAAGTAAAATTTACTTTGCAATACTCGGTTTCCAGTAAATTTTACTCACTCTTTGTTTGTACATTGTACTTAAGCGATGTAGCATGGAATTAACTTGTGCTTTTAAAAGTGTACTAGCATTTCTATGCATTTTTAACTTACTTAATCATGTACCACATGACACACAGAAACCTTCCAGGGGGAATCTTAACCCATGCTATGTAGTCTATTATACAAAATCGCCTTGCTTTAATCATGATAGAAACAAGATCGAGAGCAGCACACGCGGACCTCAACACTTGGTGCACAAAAAAACGATGACGGTAACAATTAACAGATAATTAATTCAGGGTCATTTTGAATAGAAAATGAACTTTAGACTTCACAAAACAAGAAGTTACCAAAGGTAACAACAAAATCAACACAAACACAAACAATCACAAATAATATTTACTTATAAGCTAGACCATTCATTTTTACATGTTTGAATTGAGTACAAAAGTTCACACTTTAACTTATTCAATGTAGAAAGTACTGAACCTTCTCTGCTATATTTACTTTACCACATTTTTCTTTTAGTAAAGATTTAAAGGGCTTTTTTTGGCAGCTATTCTCTGCTTAAGTCACAGGTACAGCACATTTAATATCATGCTTTATTTATAAAGCGTGCACAAAGGTGTCTAACTAGCTCAGTACAGGCATTATAATCAGGATCATCTCCGATGTCGTTTCAAAGCAGAAGTGAGCACCTAAATAAAACATTGTGGGGCGAATTCACTTAACAGTTGTGCCACTTTTGCATGTGGTATTTCAGTGCAAAAACCTGTGTCTTATTCACTAACCACCCACAATCTAGTTTAAGCAGGCGCAATCAGCACTGACATTTTAATCCATCTTCATAATTCAATTTAGTCATCCTGCACAAAACACGGCTCCTTTCGATTTAAATTAGGCTCATTATAGATTGTGCCTCATTCACAAAGATTGATCAGTATCAGTAATTTATCAAATAACGACCAAAGGGAAGAGCGTTATAACCTGGCATAGACTGTATCCAAATGCACGGTGTAGACCAGTGCACTTTCGTCAAGTTAAAGAGATGATTCAGGTGTCTGAATCACAGTAGTCAGTGATATTGTTCAGTCCTGCTAAAGTGTATCAGATAACAGTTGTCTGCTGCATCCTCCGCTTTACAGCACTCAGAATCTGCCTGCAAGCTCGGAATTGTGCATGCAAATTGCGTTCAGCAGTGGTTTTGTCTGATCTGCACAATTCCTTTAGTGAATCAGCCGCTAAACGAGTGCAGACAGTGTTTGCAAATCAACCAGCGCTTTTACGGAGCGCAATTTATTATTAGTAAATTCTTCCTTTTATAAAGTTGAGTTGTTCTGCAGTGTGACATACTATAGGCTAATTCATCTAAAACTATTTTAAACAGCTAATACTTTTATAATTGTGATGCAATCAGATTTTATGACCTCAACTACACTAATACAACATACAGATAAAAACAAAAACCACAGAGTTTTAATGTATACTTTGAAGCGTATCCAGTATTTACTATTCCTTTTACTTCCCATTCTGTGTCCAAGTGTTATTCAGGATTGCATTATCCTAAAACCACTGTAATTTGGTGTTTATAATGTCCCTTTATGAAGCAATCACAGGAAACTAATGAACCATATCTGTCCTGTCAATCATCCTCTCTCATCAACGAGTTCATGGACCATGTGTGGCTGTGTGTGAGCTTGTGAGGCTGATACTTGATCAAAAAGCCAGAACAGTGTGTTAATGATCAGACCGAATCAAAACATAATGGCGGCCATGTACAAACAGAAACACACATAAACACACACACACACTTTAGATTTCCATGTGCTACAGAGAGAGCCGGAACACAGAGACTCCCTGAGGTGGAATTAATGAAAAACCCTTTCATAGAAAACTCATCAAGCTGAGAGAGAAAGGAGGAGACCGCTAGTGTGTGTATATGTGTGTATGAGAAAGAGAGAGATAGAGAGGAAGTGAGAAAGTAAAAAAAGAGATAGCATGTCCTTGTGTGTGTAGTGAGTGGGGGGGGGGGTCAGAGCGCGTGACCTCTCATTTCATACTTTAATTAAAATCTCCCCCTGACGTCCTCCTTTCCTCCATGCTGGCTCGCCTTCCCACAGAGGCCATCAGTGCCAACACACACACACACACACACACACACACACAGACATACACATTATTTCTTCAGCTGCCCACACACACACAAGCACGACCGCATACACAAACACACACTCCATTTGAAAAGACATGTTTACTCTATCTCTAATGTCCTCCTGTGTTTCATTAGCTTGGTAACATTCTGTAAACACCAGGGGAACTTTTAGAGCAGTGCTTACACTGAATACACAAGAGCACTATCAGACACTACAACACATCATAAGCAAACAGCTAATGGATCCAAAAATGTCTTTTTAGCACCCAAATGAGAATTTTGTCAATTAAGGATAAAACCCCTTTAGTCTACAGACATCATATTTAATTTGCACACAACACTGTGAGAACAGCTGTTATCAGAGTTATCCATCATTCGTTTTACAATGTGTTTCACCTGCTCAGCAAAAAAAGAAAAAGCCTAAGCACCGTTATGTACTAAAGACGAATACGATAGTTTAGAGTGGGTGTGCACTGTAAAGATGTGTGTCCACATGTAACACTGAGGGTAGTCAACACTATACATTTCTCTCTGTGTGTGTGTGTGTGTGTGTGTGTGTGGGCAGGTTTGTGTGTTTACCAGGAAATTGTTTAGGTTACAAACTGGTAATTACAAGGTTATTATGCTATAAATGTGGTTTATGAGGACATTTCTAGTGTCCCCATAATTCAAATCACTTAAAAAAACATACTAAACTATGATTTTTGGATATGTAAAAATGCAGAACGTTTTTTGTGAGGGTTAGGTTTAGGGGATAGAATCTATAGTTCATACAGTATAAAAATCATTACGTCTATGGAGAGTCCTCATAAGGATAGCCACACCAACGTGTGTGTGTGTGTGTGTGTGTGTGTGTGTGTGTGTGTGTGTTAGAGAGAGAGAGAGAGAGGAGAGAGGGAGAGAAACAGCAGCTGGAGTTTCCCACTGATCAAACAGAAAGAACAATAATAAACAACCATTTTTGAGTGCCAAATGATGATATGAAAGTAATCTGTCCACCCAATTCCACACCTCGACCATTTCAAGAGATATATTAAAGGAATAGTTAATCCACAAATTAAAATGCTGTTATTAGGCTATTTAAAAAATAATAATAATCATAAGTCATACAAACCTGAAAGTTATACAGGTTTAGAATGACATGCGTAAATAATGACAGGATTTTCATTTTTGGGTGAACTATTCCTTTAAACCAGTTCAGTTCAGATCACAATTAAAGAGCAGATATCTACTGAAGCTCCTTGGAGTGTTAAATTTAACCAGTGGTGATTGCTTTAAGACTACACGAGAAGGACGACAATGATGAGTTTAATATACAGTATGTACAAATAATCTATATAATATTCGTAGAACTTTTTTAATATTTTTGTGAATAAATGTGTAAAATATCACACATCACTATCACACTGTTCATTCAAGTAAAGCAATGCGCTTTTTTCTACATGAATATGTCTGTAGAAGTCAATGGACGCATGACTGATAAAGCCCCACTGAAGCATGTCTATGGCAGATACCTGTACCATTCAAATTAATGATGCAAAAGATTGATGTTTATTGGATGAGAGGCTCTAAACACATTATTTTGAGTCCCGCCCAGATGCCGTGCTTCTCTGGGAGTCTATGGGAGCTTCATGAGTGCTATTTGCATTTAATCTGTATCTGATTACCTATATGACATTGGGCTTTCAATCAATGCATTTTTGTCCCACCTGGTTGCCTTGCTGCTTTATATGATGATTGGTCGCACTCTCAATTGGTTGAGAGTGCGACTTCGCAACAAATGGCCAATAATTGAAACATTGATGGACATGATTGACAGCGCATGAAGAGCATCACTGCCGGAGCGCAGAGTTTTCGTCGATACACACGTAGTTATTTGCAATCTGATGTAACACATTTATTTCATTTTTCACAATAGGATATTTAGCAAAGTTGTTGCAAAAACTGCTTTAAGCTTAGTTCATTTTCGTTAAGTAATTTCACTGTATGAGTAGTAGTTTAAGCGGCTTTTAGAGCAACATCCCAGACACCAAAAAACATTGTCTGTGCTTCCCACTTTCAATCTCAGGTTTATCGCATGCATGGACGTGATAAATCTGTGTGTTTGTGTGTATGAGAGTGTCTGTGCACTTTTGGAGAGTAAAAAAAATAACAAAATTAAATTTTATATATATATATATATATATATATATATATATATATATATATATATATATATATATATATATATATATATATATATATATATATGCTTATTGCAAAAATGCAAATAACATGATCTGGTACAATAATGTCAACATTACACACAAACACACATACAAATTGTACTGACATATGAAGTGTTTTTTTTTTTTTACATTTACATTTATTTTTTTGGCTGCTTTAGAAATTCCATATATTTACTTTTTGATTCATTCTACCTAAAAAGCTGAATTCTGCATCTCACTAAACATGCAATTACACACAAACACGAACACACACACACTATGTAAAGTGATATTTCCCAAATGTACTCATCAATCACAAAATCCACCTCATTCATCTGAGAACACACACTCTTACACACATAAAGGCAGATGGACTCATACAAACACAATAGCACCATAAAGATATCAACAGTATTTTTAAGCCCTTATTCGCAAACACATTTCTTTTATGATACACAGCATGCCACTACAAAGCTATCAGCTGTCTGAGCAGCTGCTCTGGATGTTTCGAATAGAGTCACTAAAGTTTTGAGATATCTGGACACACACACACACACACACACACACACACACACACACACACACACACACACAAAGAGTATCTATTTCAACCACACATGTACAACAGCCGACCATAAAGTCCACAGCCATATGTAATGATTGATATTACAGGATTAAAAATATACTGCAGCCCTGAAAGCACCGGCAATCGAAACCTTTCATTACAATACAAGCACAGGAAAACTGGATGGATGGATAACAGATCTGGTTCTGTGTCACACATCCAAACACTCTTCTATTTTCCTTCCACTCATCCCTCGCTTCGCACTAACACACAGTGGACAGGCTGGCTGAATCAAACCTTGCTGACTGATAGAAGCTCATGTTACTGCTGGATAGGACCTGAAGGTCAAGGGAAGAGAGAGAAATGTAGAAACGTTTGTTTGAGGTTAATGAGTATGTGTGTGTGTGTGTGTGTGTGTGTGTGTGTGTGTGTAAGAGAGTGGGGAAAATTTGGGTGAGTGGAAGATAACAATTTTTTTTAAATCAAAGCAATCAAACTGACATCCAGTGGCGTGCACAGAAGGGGGGCAGTATGGGTGCCAGTCCCTGTCCTTTTTATTCACAAATCTAAAGGTGCCCATCTGATCGTGCAGAAAACAGAGGGAAATTGTAATAATAAACATAAAATTATTAAAATCTCTTAATAATCTCACAATAACAGTAATAATGTGTCAATGTGAAATTTCTTTGTAAATCGCAGAAGCATTAAAGAAAATTAAGTGAAGGTGCCTTTAACAGCGCACGCTACAGCAGATCATGGCGAATTCCAATCAAAAGTGATCATCTCTTTGCCCTGCTCACTCTGAAGAGCAGAGATTTGAAGTAGGTACTCTGAAAGGAACATGGGACCATTACTGTGTGACTGTACCCTTCGCTATCAATCTTGAGGAAGGGCCCTTCGAGAAAAGCTTCATTTTCTCACTTTCGTATGGAACAACCCTTCAAGTGGCATCCCCTTCCCGTAGTTGCATTCAAGGGTGCAAAAATGCTGTTGGGAATTTGCCCCCAGGATCATCGTAGTGGTGTTGCCTCAGAAAAGTAACAAGTCAGATAAAAAGTCCACTTTATGTACAGAATTGTAGTATCAGTTTTGTTTTTTGTTTTTAAATTCTCGAGTCCTACGGCATTTCCGACATCGCAAACTTGCAGTTTAGACAGTTTTATTAATTTTAATGGGAGCAGTCACGTCACTTTCAGTTTGGATAGAAATTCAATATGTCATAAACTGAAGAACTACTTTTTCTTTAAACAAATAAGTCATATCATTTATCACTACTTTCATAAACGTACCATGGAATTACCATTTTAAGGACATGTAGGCTATCATGGTAACCATTCATAATTATAATATCTTGTTATCATCATTGTACCATGGTTCTGCCACTTTTCTGCTGTAGGGTCCTTAATATTAATCACAGAATATAGTAAAATAGCATTACATTAAAATGAAATGAAATTAAGTAAAATTACTACAGGAAGTGTCAATTCTATATAGGGGATGATGTGGTCAGGGTAGAAGCAGCAGATGATGAAGGATGAAGTGAAGGAGCAGAGATGAGAGAAAGTGAAGAGAAGAGTGATAAGACAAATATTTGCACTGTGAAGCACTGTGGTGTTACAAGGGTAATACTATGGTACTAAATCATTATTATATTCGTATTTCATTATATTTTCATTAGGGCTGGGCTATTAATCAAATTTTATTTTCAATTACGATTTTGGCTTCCAACGATTATGAAAACAAGATAATCAAGATAAAACGATTATTGTGCAGCATTCCGTTTCGCAATGAAACACCCTGGCGTTATATCCTTAAAGCATCCTTTATTAAAGTTCAAATAATAAGGAAGAGGGTTATGAAAATAAACGGACATTTCTCTGTGCGGTTCAACGCCGTGTCTATGAGTTGCGTGAAGTGACCGGGGAAGAGAATTAATCTTCTCCTGGCTGATGCACACTCTGGCGCGAGTACGCTCGTCACTCACGCATTTGCTGCAGCTAGATTATAACATGATGGCTCGCGAAGTAGTGAATCATAATATATGTGTATCTTATGAAGAAAATCGCCGATTCAAGCTCTATTAAGAAGATAAAGTTTGTTTTTTGTGAGTTAAAGTTGGATAGTGAACATAAAAGTGAGAGAGTGTAGTCTTCTTAGCCCATTATACACGGGAACAAGATATGTTTTTGATAAGTCTTTTGGCTTGTTTTCCAAAATAATATCTAAAATTCCTTTAAAACAATGTACATTTACTTTAGGAGCTATACTGCAGAAGAAAAAAATTGTTATCGGAGAATGTTGAATACAATATTTAATCAGGGCTCGACATTAACGCTTGTCCGGCACAAGTGGATTTTTGAAGGGGCAAGTGAAAGATAATGTTACTTATCCGACCGGACAAGCAGACTGATTAAAACGTCAATAAAGAAAAAAATAACCAGCTGTATTTGTGATAGCCTAGGCCTGTATCACTTATTAGAAAGTTCATATTCTTATTCTGCTGTTGAAAGTAATCCAGAGCACGTAATTTTATAATTCGCTAGCGATCTAGCAACTGCTGCGCCCTGTTTGATTGACAGGCGGCTTATTTGTGTGTGTTGAACATGCACGTGTGTTCCTAAAATGCTGAAACGTAAAATACATTTCATAATTCCGCCAAAATGCCCGTCTTGGTGAGGTATTCATGTAAACACAGAGAGTGATGTCTGAAGTGAACGTAAACAGCAGAGAAAAAAGCGGATTTGTAGTAAAATGTCGGACTTCTAAGTATAAACGCAAGCTAATAGACCTGCTGCCATCTAGTGTAGTGTGTCATTATAATAATCAAACAACAACAAGAAAACACTCACTCTCTTGACTGGGTAACTTTAGTAGCTTTAAAAAGGATTAATGTATATAATCATACAGTGATGAACAGTTGCATTTCACTCTGAATGTTTACTTGAATACTTAATAGCCTACTGCTGTTAAAAAAACACTGAATTTTTTGTTCTATTATTTTTTATCTATTTCTATACATTGCTGATTTTTTTGTTATTTTATTACTGTTAGATTACTAGTCTTGAATAATTAAGAACTTGAAACCATTCTTCCATAATTAACATATTAGTTAGTGTTATTATGTGTTGTGGCAATGAAGCTGGTATTGAGAATCGTCAAATTTCACTACCGACTACTGAAATTTTGGTATTGTGATAATGTATAGCCTTTATTGTACATGGCAGATCTTGCTGCAATAGCATGATGAAAAAGTAGATCTAAATTCATAGAAGTGTGAGCAGCCCTGCTGTAAATGATGGCGATGGAGGCTTTCCTTTATTTGACTACCATACGTAACATGAAATAATTATCATATGACAATAGCCTCCTCCCCTACCCAGTGCAGTTTACATTTCAAGTTCAAGGAAATCCACTGTTAAAAAGACAAGGTTTTTCAATAAGTTCAATAAATGAATGATGTTTCCAAAGTCAATGAGTAATCGTGTTAAATAATCGTGATCTCAGTATTGACCAAAATAATTGTGATTATGATTTTTACGATAATCGAGCACCCCTAATTTTCATGGTAGTCCAAGATACTTCAAATACCATGGTTTTACTATAGCATATGTCAAAAACATGGCATTACCATGGACTATGTCTAAAAAAATATTGAAATACCATGGTACTTTTTGTGAGAAAGATAACAGAATTGGCTTTTGTTTGTGATGAAGGAAATAATGGAAACATTTAAATATGTATACAATAAAAGAAAATGCTTAAATACTGAAAAAGCAAAGAAATAAGTAATACTCATTCAAAAAAATATCAGGGCCCTTTTTTATTCTTCTGCCCCTGCCCTTGCTGAGGTCTGTGCACACCACTGCTGACATCCATTAATTGTCTGAGGATAATTTGCTGTCTAGGGTGCCAGTGCTCCTCGAATGGGCTTTTTTTTTTTTTTACTGTAATCCGAAGCCTTTAAAATGCCTTCAATTTGAAGATCAGAGAAACAGAAAACACACTGGCACACACCTCTCACACTTTAACTCTACGACAAGAAAATCTTCAAAGTCACAAATACCCATTTTTGCAGCGTAATAATAAAAGGTTTGGGCTAAGCTTTGTCTCACACTCTCTTGCTTGGTCTCAAGTCTCACACACACACACACAAAACACAGGCTTGCATTAGCTACATTTCACAGATGGAGAGTTTCTGAGAGAAAGGTCACAACATAAAGCCAATGAGTCGTGACACATCACGTCCTTTTAAGACTTTCTGGAATTGAATGCAATTCTGAGAAAACAAATTATTCAATAAATAAAGGCTGACTAAGTGCAGGCTAACTGTAAGAGGGCATAAGTTTTTTTTTTTTTAAGTTTTTTTTTTTACTATTATGAGCAAAAACAAAAACACTGACAGCCAAACACCTCTGGGGACATTCAGAAATTTCATGGTAGTGAATCAGCCTTTAAATAATAACATTGTGTTTGTGTGCAACAGAAAACTGCACAACTGAGAGTGCTTAATCTATTGGGCACTGTGAACTACTGCAGTAAATCAACTCTTTTTATGCTGATCCAATTTACGTTTTGTTGTTTTTGAACATTTACCATTAGAATTTAGTCATAAAAGGAAATGCTCAGAGTGATGAATGACTATAAAGCAAACAGACCAAGTCAGCACCTATAGGGCATTCTTTCTGTCTGCCAGAAAGAGCTCATGGATTAGATGACAGTCCAAGAAGATGAATCTTTTCAACAAAGTGAAGCACTGAGGAAGTAGTCAGACTTGATGAAAAACAGCATAGCTCTTACTCTAAAAAGGACATCGGAGAATATAACCGCTTACTTGAGTCTGAAGGACACTCATGACATGCATAGGAAAGGCTTGGTTTAGTTGTTTAAATGTAGTTTTTCTTCATTCGTTAAAGGAATAGTTCACCTAAAAAATACAATTATCTCATCATTTACTCACCCTCGTGCCATCTCTGATGTGGATGACTTTCTTTCTTCTGCTGAACACAAAGATTTTTAGAAGAATATCTAAGCTCTGTAGGTCCATACAATGCAGGCGAATGGAAGCCAGAAATGTTAAAGTCCAAAAAGCATATGAAGGCATCATAAAAGAAATCCAGTGGTTAAATTCATGTTTTCAGAAGTAATATAATAGGTGTGGGTGAGAAATATATAAATATTTAAGGCCTTTTTTACTATAAAATCTCCTCCCAGCCCAGTAGGTGGCGATAAACACAAAGAATGTGAATCGCTCAGAAGAAAAGAACAATGTGAAAGTGGAGATTTATACTAAAAAAGGACATAAATATTGATCTGTTTGTCACCCGGACTTGTCATATAGCTTCTAAAGATATGGATATTACCACTGGAGTCGTATGGATTACTTTTATGCTGCCTTTATATGCATTTTGGACCTTCAAAGTTCTGGCCACCATTCACTTGCATTGTATGGACCTACAGAGCTGAAATATTCTTCTAAAAATCTTTGTTCATGTTCTGCAGAAGAAAGAAAGTCATACACATCTCGGATGGCATTAGGGTGAGTAAATGATGAGAGAATGTTCATTTTTCGGTGAACTATCACTTTAACTTATGTTGCATTAATGAGTTAAATAAAACAAAAATAACGTGTCAGTTGAGCAGAACCCCTTTATCCGGTAATAGATTAAAAGAGCAGTGTCGGACTTTGACTCAGCATGGGTCACTTTTAAATCAAATACTATCCTT
Organism: Myxocyprinus asiaticus; assembly: GCF_019703515.2. Lineage (NCBI taxonomy): Eukaryota > Metazoa > Chordata > Actinopteri > Cypriniformes > Catostomidae > Myxocyprinus > Myxocyprinus asiaticus. The sequence continues at coordinate 25,312,800 of NC_059350.1, read as the reverse complement.
TACATATCATCATATCATTTAATTCACAGTTCTCAGTTAGGTCTTCAGAGAATTCAAGAATTCATTCCCTGAGCTTTGCCCATGCTGTCTAGCCTTGCTGTCTGATCTCACAGCTTATATACAAAAGACACTTGAAACTTTGTGCCTGGCAGTTTTGAGCTTCCTGACCAGAGTTAGTCAGATTTTAGATTCCCAAATACCTTCTCATAACCTAATTTACGTACATAATACAATCATAAATACACAGTGATACAAACTTCAAAACACATTGGTAAAAAAATTATTTTAATCCTGAAGCAAAAGGTATTAATATGATTAGGTTATAATTCAAAGTGGAGACCAAAAGGGCGGGGGGCTGTTAGAGAGTGCCCTTTTAAAACTGCCGCTCCAGGCAATATGAAAAATTAATTAATTTCTGCGGAGAATCAATTTCTATATAAGACACTGCCGGAGAGCGAGAGCATCACATGGACAGGAATCAGAGATTCTAATCTCGTTCCAGCAGAGGCGTAAGGTAACCCCCCCCCCAATAATCAAAACAAGCAAGTACAATATTTATACCACGATCAATGGAAACAAGACAAATCTACGCCCTTGCGTTCCAGTAACTTGTGTCACAAGCGCTTAACATCTTCTCAGTGTCAATCGCTCCTTTATAAGCATTCTCTATTGAGTTGGTGTCGTAAATTTGCTCGCACACACCATGGTTTAGATAAGCAAACGCTTCTCTCCCAAAGCAAACGCATAAGTATGTTTACTACCATTCTAAGGTCCGACTTTTAGTTGGCTTGCATTAAATTCTTGGACAAATATAACATGTGTTATTAAAACGCAAATAAAAGTTTTCAATGTTTTCAAAGCATGCAAGCTTTGCTGACAATTGCACCAGCTGAAGGCAAACTATATTTAAATATAACATGATATAGAACTTTTTATGGCAAGGCATCCCACTGATAATAACCACATTCAATTGCTACCTGGAGTAATAAATTCAGGTCAAGTTGTGAGTCACTGCAAATTCATAATGAGTTTTTACTGAGAAAGCAGCGTTAGTAATGTTTAAATGAGCACACAGTGGTGCAGAGTGTTTTCATTGCACACACCGCAGTAATTATTTTGATTATAAGGAAATTACACGTGTGATAGTACATGAGAGGCATAAGCACAACCTTTAAAATCATTGAACACAACAAACTAGATGTGGGGACATGTGATACCCAAGCACGGGACAACTGGCGATTAACCTGTGAGTTGACATTCAGTTTTATCTTGTAACAAAAGCAGAGAAGTCCCATTAAATATTCATATAGAATAAATATTCACAGACTGATATCATATCTCTCTTTCTCTCTCTCGATATATCTATCTGTGTCTCCAAAGTGTTAGTTCACACATGGTACGTGGTAGAAAGAGACAAAGAATAACATCCAATCCTATTCTGACTATATATTCTGAATGATGGATGGTGATAGACTGTCCTGCCCAAAGGTGTCCCATGCCTGGCAAAGTGTGTGTGGTGTATATTTAGTGTGTATTGCTGAAGCTGATACATTCAGTATAAAAGTAACCTGATATGTGCATGATTATCAAAGGCCAAACTGTTGTGGAACATAAGCAGATAATTGCGCTTAGCTCAGCAAAGAAAGATGCAAGTAAGGTCTATGCAAGATACTGTACTGATATGAGCTCAATAAAACAGTGAAGCATTATCAAATTGTCTTAACCTAATAGTTAAAGGTGCCAAGTGTGATTGCACTTTATTACTTCTTTGGTTTGTTGCAACTTTATAAACTTAAAAAAAGTTTGCAAAGTCATGTTTTTTTTTATTTATTTATTTTTTTTTTATGTGACTTAGAGAACACAAAATTTACCTTGCATGGGTACAGTCGTTATACAGGACTTCAAAGTCTTTTCTCGATATTAGTTTGCAGCGATTGACCCCAGGCTGAATCGCGCCCAGTCCACGGAGGATGCGAACCTGCTCCACATTGCACACCACTGGCGTTATCTCCAGACGCTTGAGTTTCGTGTACACGGTGTGCAGTCCACCGACCAGGTGCTTGAGAAAGAGGTCAAACGCCTGCGGGAGGCAAATTAGCTCATTGCCGTTTACAGTGAAAGATGCGAGTTTTGAGCCTCGGACCTCGACCATTTTGCACTCGTTGTTCTGTGGGGTGTTTTCCACAGGAGAAGGGGTGGAATATACGGGTTTGTGAGGGAGACCACCGATGGGGATACCCGGGCTTGCGGAGGAGAGCAGTTCCGATCTGAAGAGGCTCGGTCCGGCGGGGATTACCACTGTCTGTGGAGGGGAGAGGGTCGCGGGGGTCGAGGAATTGGCAGCGGCGGAGACCGAGATTGGAGGCGCGTGAGCCATCGGTGTCGCGGGCAGCAGCGCAGCCGGTGTGGCCATGTTTAACACAAAATAAATGTCTTCAAAGTCTTCGGACAAAAAGTAATGTATTACGGGGGAAACTGATGGAAAAACTACAGAAACGATTCCGTTTTGATTGAAAAATAAAAACAGCCTGGCACTGTGAAAAAAACAATTAATTGTCTGTGCGTCACGACATAGATCAAAGCGTGGTAGTGACAGGTAATAAGTGAAGAGCTGAGCTGGTGCTCGGAAGGGTTGAATCTGTCACATTTAGTGTGGTCCGGAGGAGGAGCCAAGAAACAAAGAGAGTTTGGAAGAGACACAGCACGCACGTGTGTTTCTCTCTTTCAGAGCAGGTACATCTGAAACAAAACAATGAACTTCAGAAGAATCATGCTATTGTGCGTGATTTACAAGGTACCCTTTTATACTTAGGCACTAGTGATAAATAAACAGAACAATACATTGAGGTTGTGTGAAATAACATTTTCGTATTTAGCATTTATTTTTGCAGCCATTTATACAAAAATCTACCTTTCTACCGCTTTTCAGTAATTCGGCAGAATGGCGTCGATTTCAGGGTACATGAACTTTTGGAAGCAGCATGTCGATTTCACGTGATCATGTTGACCTACGCAATAAGTGTCTACTGTACTGTATCCAGGGTTAAAACTCAGTTTATTCAGTCACATAAAGTTGTACTGTATCATTGCAAGCTTGAGGTGAAATGAATAATAACAGCACTTAAATAGTTAGTGGCCGTTTGTACGTGCACATGGGTAAGTGATTAATTTGCCACGTGAGAAATTCTGATGAAACAAAATTGAAAGCAATTTAAATAAAGCTCATTTATATGTCATTTCTCATGGTTGGGGCTTTACTATAATTGGCTATTTAATTAAAACAATTTTCATGGTCATTAATACAGCCAGAGCATTGTAGTGCACTGACATATTTTAATTACATGGTATTAACAAAATTGATATGCCTTAGAAAGCACGGTGAAATTTTTAATAAGAAATTATTAAAGCAATTATACATCATCCCCTTATGAACATTATGGGTATCAGCATATAACGGGTCAGCTCTGAGAGAGTGGGGTAAACAACTTCTGTGCAATGCCATAACACTGCTTGGATGTGGAGTAAAGTTCAAAGAAATATAGCCTACTTGCTGCTTATAGAAGAATACTTTTCCTGTTTTGTTACATTGTGATGTCAAACACAAACACATACACAGAGAGACAGGACTTAAAGCTTATGCTGCCATCTATTGTGAAGGATTAAAAAAAAATGAATGAATTCATTTAATTCAAATATACTATTTGGAAATGCTCAAAGTGCTCATCACAGACTGTAGATCTTATGATTTCTGAGAATTCAGAACATTTACAGCTGTTAATCTTTAACTCTCATTTTTAACACGTATTGTGTCAGACTTGCATTAATCACAATTGATGTTATATCATTTTCTAGGCCTCATGATATATGCAGGAAGTCACTTTTGTACCTCATTTCAGCCCTACTTAAGGTCTGTCACTTGGGTTTAGTGACAGTGCACAACACATTTAGTTGACAAATTTTTCAGCATGTGTGCAGGAATAGTGGAACAATTTAAATACACTGAATAGACTTAACAACGACAACAACAGCAGCAGCATTGTAATTCTCAAAAATCATGTCACTGGTCATGATTATGTGTTTAAAAAAATGGTGAATTATACTTAAAATAATTTCCATCTTTTTTCCTTTTACATTTTTTTTTATCACTATATGAAAATTAATTATTTTTCCCCTTTTTTATGCAACATTTAAGAGTTCACTTCTGCTTTCATGCTTTGTTTAGTGTATTTCACACATGCAATCTGTCAGACGCTAATGATCTGTTCTGTATTCTTATGTTAAATAACCTTGCACATTTGCATTACACAAACATCAACAGTAAAGCTCTACAGTAAAACCATGGCTGTTAACCACCATAATAACACAGGTGGTGAAACATAAAGCCTCATGATTACTTTAATTTCATCAAGACTGGCCTTTCCAGGAGTAATGGCCGATACACATGGATAAACAGTTCAGTGTCACTCACACAAACACAAAAAACAGTGACACACAGGACACTAAAATAATCTAATAAGCATCAACTAAACAACATAAAATGTAACAAAACACACCAGTGTAAATAACTGATATAAAAAATAAACAACTATTTTAATAAATATAATCAAATATGATGGTCAAGCAGGGACTTCCAGGAACGCCCATTTATAGTTTTTTACAGTAATTTTAACAGAAGTGTACCATAAAAGTACAAGTATTGTCTTGTTAAATATAATATAAAATGTAACCGTTAACTATAGGGTAAATCATATTTTTTAGCAATATTTAACATCCATCCATCCATCCATCCATCTTCTATAGCAGCTTTCCTATGTAGGGTAGCAGGTAGTGCTGGAGCATATCGCAGCTGTCATGGGCCGAAGGCAGGGAAACACCCTGGACAGATGGCCTGTCCATCACAGTGCTAACACACACAGACATACACATTCACACTCTCACCTATGGGCAGTTTTGGAGTTTCCAACTCACTTCACCTGCATGAACTGGGAACTTCTTGCTGTGAGGCGACAGTGCTACCCACTGAGCCACAGTGCCGCACACAATATTTTACAGTAAAATGTACTGTCTTTTTAAATACAATATTATTTTTCACCATATATGGAAAGGTTAAACAATTTAACTTTTTATTATTATTGTAGCATTTTTTCATTGTTTTTCTGTTAAAATTACAAAAAATGTTACAGTGTGCATTTCTGGAGGAATTTCAAACTGATGATCTTTTCAAGTTACTTTGAAGCAGTTATACTGCCTGCATTTCTCAGTTCCACATTCCTTTATTCAATTCACTACAGTGATTACAATAGTTCCTCATTGACTTCTCTTTTAGAGCTATGGCCAGAGTCCATTCCCTGACCTTCTCTTCATCGGTTGGGCACATTTGTCACTCCCTATTGCAAAGAGAACATTTGTTATAATGTACATCAGATGCCTTTGCACAATCACGATCAATAAGTTCAATCATGTTTACTAGAGAGAGATAGACAGAGAGATAGAGAATTATGCGCATACAATTTACAATAGGAGAATTTACTGTATGTACTATTGATATACACATGCTTATTGATTCCTCCATGACGTCTTTTAGTGATGCTGTTCCCACAATCAATACACCTACTACATACATATGCAATTAGAACATCCATCATATGTGCTCATTAGGCCTCATGAACATTACATTTTGTTAAATCTCACTCTCACATTTGCATATGAATCCACTAGGCTTCATGTTTTACTTTCTCTTATCTCCCATGTCAGCCTTAACAGCAATACACAGGACACAGAGTGTGAAGGAGTCAATGCCTCAATTCACACACCATCAGCCTATTAAGACCACCAACATCCATCAGCTAAAGCTGCCACACTTTCAAATGCACTGTGCTGGGATGGTCCCTTCAACAGCCCTGTAATTTAATTCCCTTCGCCATGAATACACCCCACATAGCCATGTTCCCTGATGGATTAATCATGCCATTTCCACAAAGGTCCTTCAGAAGAGAATGGAGTTTGATGCAGCCACTGACGCTTGATGCAATAACTCAAGCTCTGCCAAAATGCCAGTGTCCAGTCCAACTTTATTTAGGTGTGCTAAAGATGTGCCCACTTCACATTGGAATTCACTCCAGGTTCATCAAGAACATCACTTCTATGATCAAAGTCAGGATGGGGAAATATCTCTAGAGTGCCAGACATGGAGATGAGATGGAGCAGTGTAGCAGGTTCGCAATCTGGGCAAGGAAGGAGTCAGGAGGCAGCGAACTGTCAACATAAGTATTTTTTATTACTGTTCAGCGAGACAGTTCACAAAACTTAAACAAAAAGGGCACTCAGTGGCCAAGCAATCACACATAAATTAGTCAACAATCACACACACACACACACACACACACACACACACACACACACACACACACACACACAGGAACAGTCACTCTCTGGTCATTCTCTGGTACTCTGACACCACTTGCGCCTTTGTATGTCTTCCCCTGCCATCACTGCAACAAGAAACAGGTGTTAGAAAGAATGACAACCCAGGTGACAAGCCTTACCGCTCTCTCTCTCCCACAGTTAGATACACAACCACGCCTTCATCACCACAAGCAGAAAATGCCTGACAGCACTCCTCCGTCAGCGCTTTAGCACATTTTTTTTCTGTTTTCTAACAATTTATTTATTATTATTTTATTTTTTTGGTACAGACAAAATTAATTGTGGGGATGTGAGATGCCTGATTTACATTCATTAAAAGTCATCTCAAGAAGTCAAGTTCTGTTCTAATCAAATTTGGGTAATTATGCATAACAATATTTTCCCAAAGAGCTGATAACTGAACTTTTTTGAACATGTCACTATATATTAACGAGTTTCGTTTTATTATTAGACATATGCGAGGTAACACATTCTTTGTTCTTGGTACTTTGTGATTGACAGTTGTCACTATGCTCTTTATACATATGACATATTATCCAACATACCTTCAACAGTAGTCAATCACCCAGCAGTTAAAGTAAGCTAACCTCCTTTCTTCCATATGCTGCACCTCTGCTTCACTGTGTGTCACAGTGTATAGGGGGGTTGTAAAATCAAGACCTCTCTAGCTTTCTTTCATTCCTCCTGGTCCTCTTCCTGTGTTATAGGAAAGGAAATATAAAGGAGAGTAAAATCATACTGAGGTAACAAGGTTGCAGCAATGAGTTTAAGACTCTGGGATGTGAATCAAAGTGAAAGCAAAACAAAAGTTAAATTAGAAGTGACAGTACTTGCAGTTTTTTTCTAAATGTATCTGTCATACCTTCCCTTTAAAAATAAGAGTAATAGAAGTATAGAAGTAATCTGAATTGTCCGGTTTCTCCATGAAACAACTGGTAGCAAATCAACAGCCAGAATACACTTATCAACACTCTAAAATCCATTCTTTCCCCTGTAGGGGTTGCACAGACTAGCCGACTCTTCGACTACAACTAACATAGTTGACACCGTCAGCCTGAAGTCAACTAGGTGCTCACCACATGATTTATGAAACGTGTCTGTAGGAAATACAGCTCAAATATAGGTTGTGATGTTCTGTCAGATGCACACACAGAATGTACTTCAGAAATGTTGTTTGTTTAATGTATTACTCTGCTCAACAATGCAACGCATCAACATATCAACAACAATCTTATGCATTCTCCAAATCTGTATTGCACATTCGCAGGTTGGTCAGGTGTACTGTGGTTTGTGTGTGGAATGATGTCACGACTAGTTGAATTCGACCTGACTAATATGGCTAGAATAATTGACTATTAAATTCAGTAGTCGTGCAACCCCTATTCCCATGTACTAATGAGAATCTGTTCTCTGTTTGTGGATGGCTAAGTCATTCATTTAAAATCTGTGGAAAAGAAGCAAGTTGTGCTTTGTTATACTGTTTCAGATTAGATCAGCCTTGTGTACTCAAATGAGTCAAACTATTTCAATTTTAATAGTGCCTTTTACAAAACATACTGTCCCTAGCAGTTTGGACACAAAAGGGACACATGTAACATCAACATTTTGTTAGTTCAAGCCTTCGATGTTGTTGGGAAAAATACTTTCAATTCCGAATCTGAACTTTACCAATCAGAGTTGTCTAGTGATTTTTCATTCCCCTACTGTATTTCATGGGGCTCTCTTCACTTTACCATGCGTTCCAGAGGTCTATAACCTGTTTTGAGAACAAAACTTCCTTTCAAACGTGTAACTGAACTTTTCCTCCAAAAACTTCTGTGACCTCAACGGCAGTGCAATTTTTTATCCTTTCCTCCTGAGGCGGAGAGAGGGTGAAGGTTATTCATTCGTGCTTAGCTATTTGTTGAGTTTGATTGATAAGCCTCATAAGCATTGATGCTAACACTGTTTCTCTCTCGCTCTGATTCTTTACAGATCATAGAGTATCCTTTTCCTTACACACACTCACATACACACATTCTGCCCCTTAGACCCCCTGCTGTGCTCACTCTGTACAACATCCATCAAACCTAAACAAGAGGGGTCATTCAGCTGGCAAATAACCTTCACTCAACTACAGCAGTGAGCAAGCTGTCTATAAAAGACTCACTGCTAGTGTAGGCCAGTGTAGTGAGTTATGCCTTGGAAAGAAGTTATTCTTTCGTGTTGATCCTGGACCAGCTTGTCCTTGAAATACAAATTAAATATTTGGCTGAAACATAGCACTAATCTGCAAACTCTGGAAAGATGGCTACCTCAGCAACATGATAACACAGGAAGCAGACATGTTACTACTGAATGTTCCAGCACACTGACATCGACACCATTCTTCCAAGTTACTAACGAATACAAGATGTAAAAGACACATCATGAAAATAAGTAAACGATTTTAATTAAAACATACTGTTGACAAAAATATGTTGATAAAAAAATAATACTGCAAGATATTAACAGTGCAAAAACAGAAAGAATTTAGAAGAATCTAAAAAGAATTGATTCATATAATCCAGTATGTTGGCATTTCCTCGCTTGAGCTGTGTGAACAGAAAGATGTGAACCGCTTTACAAACAGGCTAATTATCTCACTCAGACACATCCTATGTATATTAAAGCAATATCACAAGAGCAAGTTTGCTATGAAAAAAACAGCATGATGGTGAGTGTGATATTGTTTTTATACAGAAAGAAAGAGTAACCCTAACCCTAAGCGCGACTGAGTGTGTGTGATCGCCAGCACCTGTTGCCACTCAAAAGGAGTTATGAACATTAATGCTTAAGCTGTTAATTTAACTCTATTCCTCAGCTGTAGTGTGGTAGTAATCTGCTCTAAGCTATCGTGGAGTGATGCTGCGTTTTGGACCTGCTATCAGAATTATCCTACGAATATTTTACTCATGTTCAAGTGTTTTGTTATCAGAGAGAAAACATGGAGGATGTTTCAGTTTCATTCTTATATATTTCTTGGGGAACTCTTTTATGACACAGACACAGAAACTACAGTACTCTTGTTGCAAGTTTACATCTCCTCTCACCTAGGAAACTTGGGAATCATGGTGCATTCAAGTCATGTCGGAATGATTGTATAGAATGATTGTATGAACGCCACCACAATGTCGTAATTATGAGTGGGGAAACTCTGGATTTTTGTTGAGCCCTTTTGTTGAGTTGGGGGCGTATCGAGTTACGAATCTTGGTTGAAGCATATTGTTATTTGTAACAATTCAGTTCTAATTGTGAAGTTTGACTGCACAGTTCAGTCTGTATGCATTTTTGTTCTGTTAATGAACATTGCTGTAAATGAATGATAAAGTTTGACTGAAAATAAGACTCATTTAGCTAGTTTATGAAGCGCCAGGCTTGTGCAACAAAACTACATTTCCCATCATTATATGTGGCCGCACGAGAATGATAAAATAAATTTATAAAGCATAATTTACACACCTAATTGCTCTTAATTTACGATCTCTGACCTCATAAGTATGAACTTTCCAGGAGTAATTGAACGCACCAAGTAGGCACCCTGAACATGTTTTTTTACTCTGTCTCTCATGACTTTCAGCTGTGATCGGCAGCAGTGTTGGGTAACGTTAATTTTTAAAAGTAACTCATTAGAATATTGCCCTACTCCTTCAAAAAGTACCTTAATTAATAAAAAAGTTATTTTTATGCAAAGTAAAGCGTTACTTTACTTTTGTGTTATTTTTGCATTACTTTTTTCTCACAGCCACTTTCTCTTCTGCTATGCTATGCATTGCATACAAGAGACATTGCAGGTCATGCTAGCTACTGTACAACACTCATGTCAAAACAACATAGATACAACATAACATGTTTAGAAAGTAAGTCTTCACGTCATATTTATAATAAAGAATCAATATGCATGATTTGTTTTTCCATCAACATGGCAGCCAGTATGAATAATGAAGAATAACCACTATAGCAGCAAAGTCCAACACTAGAACCTGCATCATATGTCATCATATGCGGTACCCATCGACAATGCCAGAGTCAACTTGAGATGTTCTTCAGCAGTCAGGATAAAATTCAGTGGGGAATGCCAGTATAACATGTTCAAGGAATAACTCTGATAAAAAAATATATATATATATATATTTTTCACTCAGTGTCAAAAAAAAAAAAAAGTAATCTCAGTGCATGCTTGTTTTGAGTTGATCCATGGTGCATACAGACGCCACAACTTCAAAAGTGCATTTTGACTCAACTTGAATGGATTCATTTTTAATGCTACCAAAATGTCGTAAAAATGGTTTGTTTCATGAATCAAACTACTTGTTTATTATAAAACAAAAATGTAGAATCTTTTTAGAAACTAAGACATTTTATCTGCATACACAATCGATGTAGAACTTTTCTCGGAGCCACTGATCCAGAAACATCTTTTCTCATCCCAGTTACAGGGGAGCTGTAACACGGAGCAGTTCAGTTGCATAAGTCAGTGAATTGAGTGAGTATTTCACCCTGTGTATCATGTCGTGGCCAGTGGAAGACTAGTCTTATAATCCCTCTGTCTCAACACATTTACTGATTTTTTTAATGCAATGTGTATTAACACATGAATCAACCGCGTTTCACTCAACTGAATGTTGACGTCATATTACTCTAAAACACGAAATGTGCATGTGCGTTAGCGAGTTGATTGACAGGCGATGTCTGTATCTTAAAGGTGATTGGCACTTTTACCTGCAAGGTGGGACTTCCTTTCTACATCCATTGACTGTTGGGTGCTAGAGCTTCTTGTTTGGGTGTTCCAATTTCTCCCATTCATTTAAATAGAAGTGACTCACACTCTATAGAACTACAATGCCAATCATGCACTACCTCTCCTCCCTGAAATTTGCACACTTTTACACCTGATTTCTACAGGGATAGTAGAGGTGTACAAAAGCATCGCGTTACTTTACTTAAAAAGTAACTCAGATATTATGGTCTAATATAAAAAAATATTGCGTTACTTTACTCGTTACTCGAAAAAGTAATCTGATTACATAAAGTGAGTTACTTATAACTTGCGTTACCCCCAGCACTGATTGGCAGTAATGCTGAAATTAATTTAACTATTTCTTAGTGGAAGTGTAGCAGAAATCCGAAAGCCAATGACAATAATGAAACTCCTGTACTGATAACAAGGTCTTTCACAATGTCAACTCAACTGCTTATAACACATAAAGGATGATCTTTTGTCGCCACCTGCTGGCTGAAATCTTTAATGTTACAGGAATTAATAAAAATCCTCACATCTAGCTGCAACACATTTGCACTGCTCTTACAATTAAGTTTGGAAAAGAATGAACACAAAAGGAGTGATAAAAACAGTAAAGTGTCCCAGTGCTGATATGACTCCTATATAAGCACTCTTGGAATGTCTCTCGTCCAATCAGATTCGAGGACCGGAACTAACTGTTGTTGAATAAATGAGATGAATCACTATATATATATATATATATATATATATATATATATATATATATATATATATATATAAAACATATTTGTAGTACAATTTACATGTGCATAGACAATGGCCCAAATGAACAGGTGAACTTGAAATAACTTACGGGCTAGTCGTAATGTGTAACATGCTTTGTAATTATTCTGTTTTTGTAAAACAAAAAAATGCACTACACGCAAGGCAATTCACAAACTGGCTAAAACATGGAAAATTAATAACAGTCTCTAAAGCAGTAAGAATTAAGAATACAGTAACTTCTAAAACGTAACTAATACTTTAGTATTCATTATATGCTAATTAATTTATTCATTTAATAAATGTTTATACATTTTTCTAAATGCTTTAATATTTAATGAAAGTTTGGTCTGTAACAGTTTGACACTTTTTGTCATTTTGCAAAATGAATATATTATTTTCATTAATTAAAATGATATGCCATTTTAGTCAGAGTAAAAATGGCTTATTTGAATGAATTTGGCATGACAAAATATTAGATTTAAAGGACTTAATTAAAAGGATATTTTCATCAAAAGACTAAAACTATGACTAAAATACAAAACTGTGTAAAAAATAAACTGCTCTAAGATTAAAATTTTTCTCCACTGAAGGTGAGTGTGGCAGCGCGGGCATGGTCGAGCGTCCATTGAGAGAGAGAGAGAGAGAGCGGTAAGGGTGCATACACCTGAGCCAAATTATGACTAACATCTGTCTCTAATTGTAGTGAGATTGGGGAGAGCGGCATAAAAGGACCATGCCAGCACCAGATCGAGAGAGATAGACTGGGTAGAGAACTTTACTGTGAAGCTGATGAGTTATTGTGAAGCTGATGAGTTATTGTGAAGCTGTAAACCAGAGAAGTGGTCAATTAAAAGTTCCCTACCTGTGTTTGAAGAATTCAGTTCTTGATGTCCTTCCTTGTTACACTGGTGCCGAAACCCGGGATCTGATTTGATGACTGCACACCCCATGGAGTCCTTCCCGCTGACCGACATCATCAAGTCCCTCGCCGACCTACATCACACCCACCAACAGGCTCTGCTTGCCAAGATCAGGAACGCCGCTTCCATGAGGTCCTTAGAGTTCAGGCAGAGGACCGGCAGATCATTTGGAGCCTCCTCACCCAGGAGAAAGCCCCGGCAGCAACCCCGGACAACAGCAGCCCCCTGCCCCTGCCCACGCTGTTGAAGATGGGGGCGGAAGATGACCCTGAAGCCTTCCTTAACATATTTGAGCGTACCGCTGAAATCTGGGGCTGGCTGCATGCTCAGTGGGTGGCCCGGCGAAGCCCAGCTTGCAGCACAACAACTGCCGGCGGCTAATCTCCTGGTCTACAGCGATCTGAAGAAGACCATCCTGCAGCGGGTCATCCGGAGCCCAGAGCAATACAGTCAACTGTTCCGCTCGATGAGGTTGGAGGGGCCGGTCACCCGTTTGCCTTTTCTCAGCGGCTCCGTGATGCCTGCCAGAAATGGCTGCGGGCGCAACGTCGAGGGAGTGGTCGACTAAGTGGTGCTGGAACAGCTGATCCGCCGGCTTCCAGAAGGGACGGCGTAGTGGGTCCAGTGGCATCGCCCGGTATAGCTGGAGGAAGCGGTCCAGCTGGCGGAGGATCATATGGCGGCATGCCCAAGCGCGGAGGAGCTCTCTCTCTCTCTCTCTCCCCTCCCCCTGTGTTTTTTCCCATCTCTTTCCACTCCCCTCTCACTCTGTCCTCTCTCCAGGCCCTGCACCCCGGAGGCGTGGAAACCCGCCGCCGAAGCCGGCTCCTCGCTTGCGACTGTTTATCCCTTTCATGGCGACTTCAGGGTCTACCCACTCTCCCCCTCAGGCAGATGTACCCACCCCCACAAGTGTGAGTGTAGTGCCTGGGCTGGCCTGCTGGCATTGTGGGGATCCGGAACACTTCCGGGATCAGTGTCCTGTGATGGAGCTGGGAACTGTAGTCCGGATCCCTGATGCACCACAGGCTGCCCCTGATCAGGCTGGAGGGTACTGGATACCGGTAGGAATCAAGGGGAGTACACACCAAGCCTTGGTTGACACGGGTTGTAACCAAACCACTATCCACCAATGCTTGGTTCAACACGAGGCTTTGGGCACAACTAAAAGGGTGAGGGTGAAATGTGTACATGAGGATATTCACAACTACTCTGCGGTGACCCTCGTTATTAAATTTCGGGGAACAAAGCATAGAGTGGAGGCCGCGGTTAGTTCCTGCCTCACCCATCCGCTGATTTTGGGGACTAATTGGCCTGATTTTAGAAATGCGTTAAAGGGAATATGCACAGTTGGTTCCTGCACAAAAGCGACGAGATGTGAAATGTGCAATGCTCTGGCAGGGGAGGCGGTGCCGGGGCCGTCTTTGTCAGCTCCATGTCAGGATGACGTGAGGGGGAGAGGCTGCAGCCCTCCCATCCTCGGGGGATTTCCTGAAGGGGATTTCCTTTTGGAGCAGTCATGAGATGAAAACCTCAAGCACGCCTTCGACCAAGTGAGAGTGATCGATGGTCAACAACTCCAGCCGAATGTTGGACTTTCATATCCCTATTTTGCAATTATAAATGAGCGGTTGCAGTGAGTGACGCAGGACGCTCAAACAAAGGAAGATACAACCCAGCCTTTAATACCACAGAGCCGCCGGGAAATGGTGTTCTAGGCGGCTCATTATAATCCCATGGCAGGGCATCTAGGGGAGAGAAAAACACTGAACCGACTAATAGCCCGTTTTTATTGGCCGGGCATTGGCGGCGAGGTTCACAGGTGGTGTGCGGCATGCCGTGAATGTCAGCTGGTGAACCCACCAGCCACCCCAAAAGCGCCATTGCGCCCCTTCCACTGATCGAGGTCCCCTTCAAGAGAATTGGCATGGACCTCGTCGGACCAATAGAGCGGTCAGCACGCGGACATCACTTTGTATTGGTCCTAGTGGACTATGCAACGCAATATCCAGAAGCTGTGCCCCTGGGCAACATCTCAGCATGCAGTGTTGCAGAGGCACTTTTCCAAATAATCTCCCGGGTGGGGATTCTGAAAGAAATCCTCACCGATCAGGGCACAACCTTTATGTCACAGACACTACACGAGCTCTACGAATTATTGGGCATTAAGTCAATTTGCACCAGCGTTTACCATCCACAGACAGATGGCCTGGTGGAGCGATTTAAAGCTTGGGAGGAGGGACCTTCAAACAGTAAGAATGAAATTCAATACATTCTTAATCTTAGAGCAAAACTCCACACCTTGGGCAACTAACACAGGAGAATTTGCTCCAAGCTCAAGAACGACAGAGCCAACTGTACGACAGGGGAACTTGGCTAAGATACTCATATTACTCCCAACATCGAGCTCCAAATTACTCGCCAAGTGGCAAGGACCCTTTGAAGTCACACGACAAGTGGGGGATCTCGATTATGAGGTAAAGCGAACCAATAGAGGGGGCACACATCAAATTTATCACCTTAACCTCCTGAAATTGTGGAGGGAGGCGGCCCCCGTGACGTTGGCTACAGTAGTTCTGGAGAGGGCAGAGCTTGGGCCGGAGGTATACACAAAACACAATCACATCACCCCGGTCACTTGCGGAGACCATCTCTCACTGGTCCAGCCCGGTTGTTCTGGTGCCTAAGAGCGACGGGTCTGTATGGTTCTGGGTGGATTATAGAAAAGGCAACACGGTGTCTAAATTTGATGCCTATCCAATGCCTCGTATTGATGAGTTGGGCACTGCTCGTTTTTACTCGACACTGGATTTGACAAAGGGTTATTGGCAGATCCCCTTGACACCAATTTCCTGTGAAAAAACGTCTTTCTCCACTCCATTCGGATTACACCAATTTGTGACACTTCTATTTGGTTTGTTTGGGGCTCCCGCCACATTTCAGCACCTCATGGACGGAATCCTCAGACCGCATTCGGCTTACACCGCTGCCTATTTGGATGACGTCATCATTTATAGCAATGATATGCAGCATCTGAGGGCAGTTCTGAGGTCGCTGTGATGGGCAGGGCTCACAGCAAACCCTAAGAAATGCACGATTGGGTGGGTGGAGGTACGGTATCTGGGGTTCCACTTGGGCCATGGGCAGGTGCGTCCCCAAATTGACAAGACGGTGGAGACTGCGACCTGCCTGAGACCCAAGACCAAAAAGGGGGTGAGACAGTTCCTAGGGCTGGCTGGCTATTATAGGAGATTTGTGCCTAACTATTTGGACGTCACCAGCCCGCTGACTGATCTCACTAAAAAGGGAGCTCCAGACCCGGTCCAGTGGACGGAGCAGTGCCAACAGGCATTTACGCAGGTTAAAGCCACACTTTGTGGGGGGCCGCTTTTACATGCACCTAATTTCTCTCTCCCTTTTGTATTGCAGATGGACGCTTCAGACAGGGGGCTGGTGGCCGTACTCTCGCAGGTGGTGGAGGGGGAGAAGTGGCCGGTGCTGTACATCAGCCACAAGCTCTCCTTGAGGGAAACAAAGTACAGCACCGTAGAAAAGGAGTGTCAGGCCATCAAGAGGGCGGTCCTCACTCTCCGTTACTATCTGCTGGGGCTCAGAACACACCCCACTCCAATGGCTCCACCGCATGAAGGATACCAATGCGTGGATCACCCGGTGGTATCTGGCACTCCAGCCCTTTAAATTCAAGGTGGTCCACAAACCGGGAGCGCAGATGGCTGTCGCCGACTTCCTGTCCAGAAATGGGGGGGAGTGGTAGGCAGTCCGGATGTCTCCCCGGCCTGAGTTGGGCGGTGGGGATATGTGGCAGCGGGGGCGTGGTCGAGCGTCCGTCGAGAGAGAGCGAGCAGTAAGGGTGCATACACCTGAACCAAATTATGACTAACACCTGTCTCTAATTGTAGTGAGATTGGGGAGAGCGGCATAAAAGGACCTTGCCAGCACCAGATCGAGAGAGAGAGACTGGGTCGAGAACTTTACTGTGAAGCTGATGAGTTATTGTGAAGCTGTAAACCAGAAAAGTGGTCAATTAAAAGTTCCCTGCCTGTGTTTGAAGAATCCAGTTCCCGGTGTCCTTCCTTGTTACAGTGAGGTTAAAGGTTTTATGTTTTACATAATTTACCACTAAAAAAAAATTTGCTTTACCACCAGCTTTTGGCCCCACTCACTGGACATTTAACCTGGAAACTCGAGCTCACACGTGGCCATATGTTTAAAAAAAACAACTTCCCTCTTTCGTCACTGTGGGCAGTGCTTCAGATTTTGGTAACCACAGACCGAGTTTAGCTCAAGAACTGTTTACCTTCTGTTGCAGTGAGATCAGTTTGACCTTGGAAATCTATAATATAGTTTGGGCAGTGTTTGCATATTACCTGTACATGTTTGGCTTGATTTCTCAGGAATTTGAGAGTAGGTTTCTTGTCCTGTAATTCTATGAGATCAAAATCCCGTCAAAAGTATTGTGGTCACGAATCCAAAAATGATAAGTGTGAATCAAAATAATAAGCATGAATAAAAAAATAATAAGCACAAAAATAAATAAAAAGTGCAGATCAAAATAATAAGCACAGATCAAAAAATAACAACCATGAATCAAAAATATATAAATACATTTAAAATATGCTGCAAAAAAACAACAGAAAAATTAAAGTCATCAGAATTGCAAACAAAATCATGTTTTCCTTGGTTATATTTTCATATTTTTTGGTACGCTTATGCTGTATTTTTCTTTGCTTTTGTTTCCAAATTCTGCGCTTGGTTTTCCAAAACTTGTGTAGAGTTTCATGTAAATCAGGGGGCATTTTGCATCCCCATTGGTCCACTAGTTCTTGATCGACAGCTCCTCCTATAGCCTATCATTCGAAGAGGGGAGGTGATGTCACTCTAATGCAGCTCTGATGACTGCTGCTCAATCGCACAATGGTAGATGAAGATGGATAACCATCAGCTGGCAAATCCTGGACAATCAAAGGTAATTGAATATAACTATATTATTTGTGGTTGATAGATATGCTGCTTGTGTCTGTTTTGAGTATTTTCTGCTCTAACTCTAGGAAACAATGTGTTGTCCGAGTAGGTCATTATCATTGTCCGTTAACACATGTATCGAGTCATCTGAATTTAGTTAGCAGTCTTTAGTTTAGGCATTATTTAAGACTTCCTTGTTTGTAGGTTATTGGCTGCATATCTAAAAAAAAAAAAAACAAGGCTGGGTTGGTGTGGATGTTTGATGTATGTTTTTACTAGCTGTACCAATGTAGTCACGAGATCAGAACCCAACTTGATCCGCTTTTCCATGTTGCTGAATGTGCCGTTGTACTGATTCTAAGTTGGCATCGTTGGCACGGCTACATGTATTTTCTTTTTCAACGATAATACATTGAAATCAGAAAGTTACCAAGCATCCCCACATCAATCTTTATTTACAAATAGTCGCAAATTTAGGTACCGTCTCTACAGATACAGGCAACACTGGGGCATACATAGCCAAAACATTTACAAATATTTCCATAACAGTGTATACAACTTCAAAAACATTAAGCAAATTACTTAGTCATACTGTAACACAGACTCCGGAGAACAGAGGTTAATATCCATATGCAGTTTAATAGTAAATGTGCAACTCATAAACAGACAGGCAGGGTAAATCACCAGTAATGGAACCCCCCGTGAGCGGATCCTGACGCGAGGAGGCATTCGACGCCGGGGTCTTCCACGGGGTCGAGGGGCAGGTCTTTCCAGATGCGACCTGTGAAATTCAGTGGTGAGTGTGGGGTCAAGAATATCATCAGCTGTGACCCAGGATCGCTCCTCTGAGCCATACCCCTCCCAGTCAAACAAGTACTAAAGAAAGCGACCCCGACATCTGCAGTCCAGGAGCTCTCGAACTTGATAGGCCTCCTCGCCATCCACTATTATGGGCAGGGGTTTGGATCATCGATCTCCTCCTCCTCCCTCGGGCCACCAGCAGGTTTAAGCAGAGAAAAATGGAATGTAGGAGAAATGCGGTAGTTAGAGGCAGTTGAAGGTGATAAGACACCAGAGTAATTTGTCTAAGAACTTTGAAAGGACCCACATACCTGGAACTGAGTTTCTTGCAAGGCAGATGGAGACGAAGATCACGTGTGGACAGCCAAACCATTGGCCGGGAGTGTAGACAGGATTGGGGCGTAGATGACGATCGGCCTGTTCCTGCCTCCTAACAGTTCTTTGGAGGTTGACATGAGCATGGTCTCAAACCTCTTCGCTCCGCCGAAGCCAGTCAATGATGGCTGGTAGCTCTGTGGGTTCTCCAGACCAGGGGAACAGAGAGGGTTGAAATCCCAGCACACATTGAAAGGGGGTCATGCCTGTGGATGGCTTCTGAAGGGAGTTCTGTGCGTACTCGGCCCAAAGCAGATAACGGTTCCAGTCAGCCTGGTTCTGATGACAATACATTCTGAGAAAGCACATGATCTCCTGGTTTAAGTGCTCAGTCTGGCCATTTGATTGAGGATGGTAACCTGAAGTGAGGCTGATGTTGATGTTGAGTTGTTGAAAGAACACCTTCCAGACCCGGGATGTAAACTGTGGACCCCTGTCGGAGACAATGTCTTCCAGTAGTCCGTAGAAGCGAAACACCTGATGAATGAGATGTTCTGCAGTCTCGAAGGCTGTGGGGAGCTTGGGCAGAGGGATTAATCGACATGACTTAGAGAATCAATCAGTGACACTAAGAATGATGGTGTTACCTTGAGAGACAGAGAGATCAGTGATGAAGTCGATGGCGATCTGAGACCAAGGTATATGGGGAATAGGCAAAGGTTGGAGGAGTCCTGCAGGAAGTTGCCTGGAGGATTTGTTTGCTGCACAGGTGGGACAGTTGTTGACATAAGCAATGGTCTCCGCCTGTATGGTATTCCACCAGAAACGGTTCCGAAGCAGTTGTAGTGTGGCTGCAATACCTGGGTGTCCAGAACTGGTGGTAGTATGGACCCATTGTAAGGTCTTTTCCCGAAGGAGTTGTGGAACGTAGGTTTTCTCAGGAGGGCAGTCAGGAGGAGTCAGGTCCTGAATCTGAGCTTGGGCGATCTCGGTCATAATATCCCATTGAACCGGAGCTAAGATTAGAGATGTGGGGATGATGGGTTCAGATGTCTGGTTCTGAGTGTCAGACTCAAACAGACGAGAGAGAGCATTGGCTTTGGAATTTTTGGAACCTGGACGATAGATAATGGTGAAACTGAATCAAGTAAAGAACAACGCCCACCTAGCCTGCCTAGGATTCAGTCTTTTAGTAGAGCATAAATATTCGAGGTTTCGATGGTCTGTTAACACGAGGAAAGGATGTCTCGCCCCCTCCAGCCAATGTCGCCATTCCTCTAGTGCCACTTTCATAGCCAGCAATTCTCAGTTGCCCACATCATAGTTTTGCTCAGCAGGAGATAGCTTACGGGAAAAGTATGTGCAAGGGTAGAGTTTCGTGGGCGTTCCATGACGTTGTGAGAGAATGGCTCCGATTCCCATGTTAGAGACGTCCACTTCAACTGTGAAAGGAGTGTTGGGGTCAGGATGGTGCAGGATGGGAGCGGAGGTGAAGTGAGACTTCAGGTTCTTGAAGGCTTGGAGGGTCGTTACAGACCAACACAGTTTGGATCCCCCTCCCCTTAACATGGATGTTAGCGGAGCAGCAACTGAACTGAAATTTCAGATAAATCACTTGTAGAAATTGGCAAATCCCAGGAAGCATTGGAACTCCTTCACGGAAGTAGGTTGAGGCCAGTTTAGTACCGCACGTACCTTGCTGTCATCCATGGTGACCTCTTCTGGCCTGATGACGTAGCCAAGGAAAGACACAGAGGTCTGATGGTACTCACACTTCTCGGCTTTGGCGTAGAGTTGGTGGTGGATCAGACACTGAAGGACTGCTCGAACATGGGTGATGTGTTCTTCCAGTTTGAATAAATTAGGATATCATCGATGTAGACAATAACCCACCAGTTAAGCATGTCTCTGTAGACATCATTAATGAATGACTGGAAGATCGAAGGACTGTTGGCCAATCCGAAAGGCATGACCAGATATTCATAGTGGCCACTGCTGGTGGAGAATGCTGTCTTCCATTCATCCCCCTCCCGGATGCATATGAGGTTTTATGCACTGCGAAGGTCGAGCTTGGTGAAGTATCTTGCGGTGCGTAACTGTTCAAGTGCTGCTGAGACCAGAGGGAAAGGATAACAGAACTTTACCATAATGTCGTTGAGAGCGCGGTAATCAATGCAAGGACGGAGCCCATCATCCTTCTTGCCTATGAAGAAGAACCCGGCTGCCGCGGGTGAGGTGGATGGTCAGATGAAGCCTTTTGCCAGTTCTTCCTCAATGTAGTTTTTCATAGCCACAGACTCAGGTTCAGACAAAGGAAAGATCCTACCTTGGGGTAATGTAGTGCCGGGCAACAGTTCAATAGCACAGTCACTAGAGCGGTGAGGAGGAAGTTGAGAGGCTTTGGCCTTACTAAAGGCTTCAATGAGGTCATCATTCTCAGAGTGTAGTTTGAGCACCGAAGAGGGAACCTCCATGACAGTAGTGGATCCGATGGAAACAGGTGAAATGGACTTTAGGTAGCTGGAGAAGCAAGTTGAATCCCACTGGGAAATCTGTCCTTCACACCAAGAGATTTGAGGATTGTGTAGTTGAAGCCATGGTAATCCAAGTATTACAGGGTTGTGAGGAGAATGAATGATATAGAGGCATGTTCTTTCAGTGTGAATAGAGCCAACTTGGAGGGTGATGTCCGTAGCAGTGAAGTGAACATGGCCGGTTCCCAGGGGGCATCCATCTAATGCTGCCACTGCCAAAGGAGATTCACAGGGGATTAGTGGTATCTCAAACCTCTTGGCTAAGCCCTCATCAATAAAATTGCCTGCGGCACCAGAATCAATCATGGCTTGGGTGGTGATTATGTTCTGACAACCAGTAATAGTGACAGGTACTTTAATACAGGAGAAAGTGAAAAGAGGAGTCAAGACATCACTCACCGCCGGTTTAGATGATTGGACTGGACTGTATGGGACAGGTTGCTCATAGATGTCCGGCCAGACCGTAGTATAAACACCGATGGAGCTTCATGCGGCATTCTCTCTCCTCCAATGTCAGATGAGCGTGCCCAATCTGCATGGGTTCAGTACCACCAGTGCTGGATGTGGTCTGTGAAGTGACAGTAGAGAAGTGGACCGGTCTTCGAGAGCAGATGAGATTGAGGTGAATGGCTAGGTCGATAAACTGGCCCAGGGTTCTCCCTTCATCGTGGCATGCCAGCTCGGATTGCAGTTCCAGATTGAGTCCCCTTTGGAAAAGCAACTTGATTGTGTCCTCTACCCATACAATCTGAGTGGCGAGAGTGCGGAAGGCAAGCGCATACTCGGCAGCGGTGTCCTTCCCCTGTTGGAGTGAGAGTAACAGGTCACCAGCATTCTTTCCTCCCTCGGGATGTTCGAATACTTCTCGGAATCGCTGGAGAAAATCAATGGTGGTGAACTTCGAAACCTCACAAGACCATATAGCGGTAGCCCAGTCTAGAGCCCTTCCGGTTAATAAGGATCAGACAAAAGAGATGCGGCTGTCATCAGTGGGATATAGTGTGGATTGCTGCTTCACAAATATCGAACACTGCATCAAAAAACCCTTGCACCTAGCTGATGTTCATCAAACTTCTCCGGAAAAGCAAGATGTGGGTTGGCGGTGAAGGTGTTTGGAGAAGGAAGGTTATTCACCAGAATGGGTTGAGATGTGTGTGGTGGTTGGTCCAATGCATGAATGCGGAGGTTTTGCAAGATCTTTACTAATTCCTCCATAGAAGCAGTCAGCTGGGTGAGTTGCTGTTGGTGGGCAGCCAACACATTAGATTGAGCGAAATCTTCAGTAGACAATTGCTGGAGCACCGCTGAATCTGTAGTTGGCAAAGTCTTCTGTAACACAGACTCCGGGGAACAGAGGTTAAGATCCATATGCAGTTTAATTGTAAATGTGCAACTCATAAACAGACAGGCAGGGTAAATCACCAGTAATGGAACAGAGTAGGCAGATGAGAGATGTAGTAATAAACAGGCAATGGTCAGGGCAGGCAGCAAACAATCACAGTAAGAGTCCAGGTAAACAATGGGTAAACAAGGCAGGCAGCAGAGTATCAAACGGTGGGAAACAGGCAGAAGTCGAACGCAGGCAGTATAAACAGAGGTAAATGCTCAGAAATGTTAGCAGGAGCAAAACAAGACTTCGCAATGATTACTGTTTGGATAGCGCTTAAATAGTCTATGAAACAGGGAACAAGTGTGTGTAATCAGTCCAGGTTGGCATGCTGGGAAGTGTAGTTTGAGGTGCCCTGAGAACTTGGGCGAGAGGGACCTCTGGTGGTGAACAGGAGGAGTCCTTGAGTTTGTGACACATACAACCAACATCAAAGTGTGCATGCAGGTGTCAGCAATAATGCACACCTTTTAGATTTTTTATTTAATAAAAAAAAAAAAGTAAAATTATATGTAAGCATTTCTATATTCATCAGTATTGTAATAGGCCTTGGTGTCATAATTATTATCTTAGGTCAGGAAATACTTGTTTGTATGTTACTTTGCAGACTCTTTGTGCCTCACCCAAACAAGAGTAGCCTATTAAATTTACACAAAGATACATCAACTTTATATACTGTAAACACAGTTATTGAAGTACTGAAGGTTGGGGAATTACAAAAATATGTTATATCCAAAAGGGTCTTACCTGGTGGCCAGCTGACTATAGAAATGCTTACATTTATTTGGGCTTTTTTATTATGATATTGTGGCAGCGGGGGCGTGGTCAAGTGTCCGTCCGGAGAGAGAGAAAGCAGTAAGGGCACTTGCACCTGAGCTAGATTATATGTAACACCTGTCTCAAATTCCAGTGAGCATGGGGAGAGCAGCATATAAGCAGCCACGCCACCAGCAGAGGAGAGAGAGAGAGTCTGGCATAAGGAAGGCCATGGTGCTCCTGAAGCTGTTGCATTCATTCTGTTGTATTTGTGAAGCTGATGTGTTTAAGTAACTACGTGCCTGTAAAAGCTAATGTGTTTAAGTGACTACGTGCCTGTGAAGTGATGAGTTTGTGAAGTTGTAAAGCACTGAAGTGGCCGATTAAAAGTCTTACCTGAGCCTGGAAAACCCGCTTCCCTGTGAATTCCTTCCCTTCTGCTGTGAAGTTCGTTACATATATCAAAAATCTAAAAGGTGTGCATTATTGCTGACACCTACATGCACACTTTGAAGTTGGTTGTATGACTGTAAATCATTTGCTTCAAATGTTATTGAAGTTGTATACTCTATGTTATGTAAATGTTTGTAAATGTTTTGGATATGATGCTCCAATGTTGCCTGTATCTCTAGAGACGGTCCCTAAATTTGCGACTATTTGTGAATAAAGAACGTCCAATGTCAAGCCAACTTTATTGCATTATTTATTGATGTAGGGACGCTTGGTCACTTGTTTCTGATTTCGCTGCATTATCGTGGAAGAGAAACTACATGTAGCCGTGCCAGTGATGCCAATGTAGGATCAGTACATAATGGCACATTCAGCAACATGGAAAAGCGTATCAAGTTGGGTTCTGATCTTGCATCTACACTGGTACAGCTAGTAAAAACATGCATCAAACATCCACACCAACCCAGCCTTGTTTTTTTTTTTTAGATATGCAGCCAATAACCTACAAAAAAGGAAGTCTTAAATAATGCCTGAACTAAAGACTCTGCTAACTAAATTCAGCTGACTCGGTACATGTTAACGGACTTTGATAATGGCCTACTCGGACAACACATTGTTTCCTAGAGTTGGCAGAAAATACTCAAAACAGACACAAGCAGCGTATCTATCAACCACAAATAATATAGTTATATTCAGTTACTTGTGATTGTCCAGGATTTGCCAACTGATGGTTATCCATCTTCATCTACCATCGTGTAACTAAGCAGCAGCCGTCGGAGTCACATTGGAGTGACGTCACCTCCCCTCTTCGGATGATAGGCTAGAGGAGGAGCTGTCAATCAAGAACTAGTGGACCAATGGGGATGCAAAACGCCCCCTGATTTACATGAAAATCTACTCACAAGTTTTGGAAAACAAAGCGCAGAATTTGGAAACAAAAGCAAAGAAAAATACAGCGTAAGCATACCAAAAAAAAAAAAAAAAAAAATTAAAATACATTAGTGGCCAAAAATATTGCACCCTTGGTAAATATGATCGAAGAAGGCTGTGAAAAGAAATCTGCATTGTTTATCCTTTTGATCATTCATTCAAAAAATTCACAAAAATCGAACATTTATTTGAAGTATAACAATTGAAAGAGGGGAAATATCTCATTATTAAATAAATATTTTTCTCCAAAACACGTTGGCCATAATTATTGGCACCCCTGGAAATTCTTATGAGTAAAACATATCTGAAGTATATTCCCATTCATATTTTACATTTTTAGTACACCTGGGTGACTAGGAACATGAAATTGTTCAGCCATGACTTCCTGTTTCACAGGGGTATAAATATGAGGTAACACACAGGCCAAATTCCCTTAATCATCAATCACGGTGGGTTAGACTTAAGAATATACAGGTGCATCTCAATAAATTAGAATATCGTGGAAAAGTTCATTTATTTCAGTAATTCAACTCAAATTGTGAAACTCGTGTATTAAATAAATTCAATGCACACAGACTGAAGTAGTTTAAGTCTTTGGTTCTTTTAATTGTGATGATTTTGGCTCACATTTAACAAAAACCCACCAATTCACTATCTCAAAAAATTAGAATATGGTGACATGCCAATCAGCTAATCCACTCAAAACACCTGCAAAGGTTTCCTGAGCCTTCAAAATGGTCTCTCAGTTTGGTTCACTAGGCTACACAATCATGGGGAAGACTGCTGATCTGACAGTTGTCCAGAAGACAATCATTGACACCCTTCACAAGGAGGGTAAGCCACAAACATTCATTGCCAAAGAAGCTGGCTGTTCACAGAGTGCTGTATCCAAGCATGTTAACAGAAAATTGAGTGGAAGGAAAAAGTGTGGAAGAAAGAGATGCACAACCAACCAAGAGAACCGCAGCCTTATGAGGATTGTCAAGCAAAATCGATTCAAGAATTTGGGTGAACTTCACAAGGAATGGACTGAGGCTGGGGTCAAGGCATCAAGAGCCACCACACACAGACGTGTCAAGGAATTTGGCTACAGTTGTCGTATTCCTCTTGTTAAGCCACTCCTGAACCACAGACAACGTCAGAGGTGTCTTACCTGGGCTAAGTAGAAGAAGAACTGGACTGTTGCCCAGTGGTCCAAAGTCCTCTTTTCAGATGAGAGCAAGTTTTGTATTTCATTTGGAAACCAAGGTCCTAGAGTCTGGAGGAAGGGTGGAGAAGCTCATAGCCCAAGTTGCTTGAAGTCCAGTGTTAAGTTTCCACAGTCTGTGATGATTTGGGGTGCAATGTCATCTGCTGGTGTTGGTCCATTGTGTTTTTTGAAAACCAAAGTCACTGCACCCGTTTACCAAGAAATTTTGGAGCACTTCAGGCTTCCTTCTGCTGACCAGCTTTTTAAAGATGCTGATTTCATTTTCCAGCAGGATTTGGCACCTGCCCACACTGCCAAAAGCACCAAAAGTTGGTTAAATGACCATGGTGTTGGTGTGCTTGACTGGCCAGCAAACTCACCGGACCTGAACCCCATAGAGAATCTATGGGGTATTGTCAAGAGGAAAATGAGAAACAAGAGACCAAAAAATGCAGATGAGCTGAAGGCCACTGTCAAAGAAACCTGGGCTTCCATACCACCTCAGCAGTGCCACAAACTGATCACCTGCATGCCACGCCGAATTGAGGCAGTAATTAAAGCAAAAGGAGCCCCTACCAAGTATTGAGAACATATACAGTAAATGATCATACTTTCCAGAAGGCCAACCATTCACTAAAAATATTTTTTTTATTGATCTTATGATGTATTCTAATTTTTTGAGATAGTGAATTGGTGGGTTTTTGTTAAATGTGAGCCAAAATCATCACAATTAAAAGAACCAAAGACTTAAGCTACTTCAGTCTGTGTGCATTGAATTTATTTAATACACGAGTTTCACAATTTGAGTTGAATTACTGAAATAAATGAACTTTTCCACGACATTCTAATTTATTGAGATGCACCTGTAGTTCTGATGTGCAGCAAAAGGTTGTTGAGCTTCACAAAATGGGAAGTGGCTATAAGAAAATAGCCAAAGCATTGAAAATGCCCATTTTCACCACCAGGGCAATAATTAACAAGTTCCAATCAACTGGAGATCTTAAGAATTGGCCTGGAAGAGGTCGTGTGTCTATATTGTCTCCACGCACAGTGAGGATGGTTCAAGTGGCCAAAGAAACTCCAAGGATCACAGCTGGAGAACTGCAGAAATTAGTTGGGTCTTGGGGTCAGAAAGTCTCAGAAAAATATCAGACGTCACCTACATCACCACAAGTTGTTGGGAGGATTTCAAGAAAAAAAGCCTCTGCTGTCATCCAACAACAAACTCAAGTGTCTTCAGTTTGCCAGACACTACTGGAACTTCAAATGTGACAGGGTTTTATGGTCAGATGAAACAAACAAAAAAGAGCTTTTTGGCAGCAAACACCAGAGATGGGTTTGGCGTACACAGAGATAAAGAAGTACCCAATGCCCACGCTTAAATGTGGTGCTGGATTTTGAATGTTGTGGGGCAGTTTTTCTGCCAGAGGTCCTGGATATCTTGTTCGGATACATGGCATCATGGACTCTATCAAATACCAAAAGATAAAAAATCAAAACCTGACTGCCTCTGTCAGAAAGCTTACAATGGGCCCAGGTTGGTTCTTCCAGCAGGACAATGATCCAAACAAATATCAAAATCAACACAAAAATTGTTCACTGACCACAAAGTTCTGCCATAGCCATCTCAGTCCCCTGACCTGAACCCCATATAAAATTTGTGGGGTGAACTGAAGAGGAGAGTCCACCAACATAGACCTCTGAATTTGAAGGATTTGTAGAGATTCTGTATGGTTGAATGGTCTCAGATCCCTTGCCATGTGTTCTCCAACCTCATTAGGCATTATAAGAGAAGACTCAGAGCTGTTATCTTGGCAAAGGGAGGTTGCAAAAAGTATTGAATAATAGGGTGCCAATAATTATGGCCAATGCATTTTGGAGAAAATTATTTATTTAATAATGAGATATTTCCCTGTTTCAATTGTTTTACTTTAATTAAAGGTTAGATTTTTGTGAATTTTTTTTATGAAAGTTTAAAAGGCTAAACAATGCACAAAAAACAGCAATATAACCAAGGAAAACATGATTTTGTTTGCAATTCTGATGACTTTGCTTTAATTTGCCTGTTGTTTTTTTTTTTTTTTAAAAAGTGGACTTTAAAGTGGTTGTTTTAAAAGTGGACACTCCACCGAGACTGCCCTGCTGTCTGTCACTGAGTCCCTGAGACGGGCGAAAGCTGAATCCAGATCATCAGTCCTGATTCTGCTGGACCTTTCTGCAGCCTTTGACACAGTCAACCATCAGATCTTACTCTCTACCCTCTCCTTGCTGGGCATCACAGGAACTGTGCTTGAATGGTTTAATTCCTATCTCTCAGGTAGGTCCTTCAAGGTAGCCTGGAGAGGTGAGGTATCCAAGCCACATCAGCTACTTACTGGGGTACCTCAGGGATCAGTGCTTGGGCCACTTCTCTTCTCTATATACACAACATCACTGGGACCCATCATTCAGGCACATGGTTTCTCTTACCACTGCTACGCTGATGACATGCAACTCTACTTGTCTTTCCAGCCCAACGACACCACAGTGACTGCTCGAATTTCTGCCTGCCTGGCGGATATCTCGGCCTGGAGCACCACCTGCAACTCAACCCAGCCAAGACTGAACTCCTTGTCTTTCCAGCCAACCCTGCTGTTGAACACAACATCACTGTGCAGCTGGGTGCAACTACAGTAAAGCCTTCCAAATTGGTCAGAAATCTAGGGGTAACCATCGACAACAGACTAAATTTCACAGACCACATCTCAAAGACCGCAAGATCATGTAGATTTACACTCTACAATATCAGGAAGATAAGACCCTTCCTCTCTGAACATGCCACACAACTCCTTGTCCAGTCACTTGTCATAACTAGACTGGATTACTGTAATGCTCTCATTGCAGGCCTCCCTGCATGTGCAATTAGACCCCTCCAAATGATCCAGAATGCAGCAGCACGTCTGGTCTTTAATGAACCAAAGAGAGCACATGTTACACTGCTCCTTGTCTCTCTCCACTGGCTGCCGGTTGATGCATGTATCAAATTCAAGGCTCTGATGCTGGCATACAGAATAGTCACTGGGTCTGCTCCAGCATACCTAAAATCATTTATGCAGAGCTACGCGCCCACTAGAAGCTTGCGGTCGGCTAAGGAACGTCGCCTTTTCGTACCAACACAAAGAGGCACCAAAACACTTGCCCGGACTTTCAGCTCCATTGTACCACGTTGGTGGAACGACCTTCCCAACGCCATCCGTGAAGCTGACTCACTCTCTGTCTTCAAAAAATGACTAAAAACACATCTTTTCCATGAGCACTTAACCAGTCATAAAAAAAAAAATAATAATTCTGTTGCACTTTATTCTGTTTTGAATACTATTATGATGCTAGTGATACTTTGTAATACAGCACTTTTCATACCACTGTCTCCTAAGATGATTCGCTTATGTTTTCCTCTTTTGTAAGTCGCTTTGGATAAAAGCGTCTACCAAATGAATAAATGTAAATGTAAATGTAAATGTAATACTTTTGACGGAATTTTGATCTCATATAATTAATTGGTTCTCCACTGGTTTTGCTTTAGGACCCAGATCTTACATTAGACATCAAGTGTATTTATTTTTACCATGTGTAGTTTTGTTCATGTTTTTTGTGAATGAGGGCAACTTAGAACCATTGCTCTAATTTTAGACTCATTTGTGGGCAAATTTAAATGTCCTGTATAAATGTATTTGTACCTTCTTTCTATTTTACCAAAAAATAAAAAATAAAAATTGATCAACAATGATTTACTTGCATAGCGATCTGAATGTATGGATCACAATTTATATAATCATGACCATATAAATCAAATAAATAAGAAAGGGCCCTGTCAGCACAAACTGAATACCTAGAGAGCACAGTTATGTGTAATACATACCCTCTGAAAGTGCATGTAATAATGTTTAAACTGAACCTTGTGAGGCTAGTGTTGTACTTACAAGATTACATCTTAATATAAGGCACAATTCACCACTTTCCAACATCACATTTCTTGGTCCAACATAAACTATATAAGAAAAGCTCTGTGAGAAGGATCACAGTACCACATCCTACAGTAATCTATGCACAATACTATGGACTGTAGCTGACAGGACTTTCCAGGCCACAGAGATGGTGTCACTTAAACATAATTTAAATAAGTCATGCATTGAGCATCTAAAGCTATTTGTGCAGCACAACAGACTGGGCCTGATAGAAAATGACAGGTTGCTTCTGGTACTGTCGACAGTAATACAGTATATGACCCACTCAAGCCTGCAGAGAAGAGCTTGGTAGCAGATAAAATTCATGAGGCCTAAATATCATTCCATCCACTCTAATTAGACAAACAGCGATGTATTAAATGCTAGAGCCCAATTGAGAAATCCCTTGAGGGAACAGGTTAATGTGTCTCAGCATTGGGAAGAGCACACCAGTAACATCATCCTCATCATACTGTATATATTTAGCAGTAGTACTAGAAGATGTCTTTTCCTTTAGCAGTGTTGGTGATTCAAATGAACAAAAGGGCAGAAAGGATTGCATGATTATTAATGGGAAAAGATTATGCAGGGGTAAGGGGTTAGTTTATCGACCTTCACAACACTAATTGAAACAAGTATGGAGACTCGGCAGCACTGTAATCAACTAAAACATAGGATCATTAATCATTATAAATAGCGCTGTCAAAACACAGGCATTATTATTATCAGCCCCTTTTGTATGTATACTGGAAGCTTGAACGCGTGGTAAATGTCCACAACGCCGGTGCAGAGGTTAATGAGAGTCGAAGTGTCATTTAAACGGCACCGCTGATCTAATGGGCAATGAGGTGACGAGACTCGCACACGTTAATTTGGAGCTAATGGGAATTGATGCACTTCTGATGAACTTAGTAACAGGCTTGATAACCGGAAGAGTTCAAGTCTGCCGGACGAAGAGCTTTTTGACATTCCACATGAGAGGATATTAAATGTGAAAGAAAAGTGCTTTTCTCTTAGAGTTAAAGCCTTGTGACTTGACTAGGATTGACACCAACTAAGACGTTGTAATGTATTTTGTGATGTTTGTTCTGGTAGGATTCACCATGTGATTGTCATGTTGAGTTCTACTTTGAGGATCTGATCTTAAAAACATAAATCTTAATAACAGGTTACATAGCCTGCTAGATCCCATTTATTAAGACGCATTTTGGGTGATCTGATCACAAGTGGACAGTATGTAAATACAGGTGTAAACGGTGCAAAAGATTTTGTGATCATATCACAAAAAATTAGGGCTGTCAGTCGATTAAAATTTGTAATTGCGATTAATCGCATTTTTGGTTTTTTTTGTCGTTAATTGTGATTAATCACAGGTTTTGAAGCCGTGAAATTTGACACCATATATACTTATTTTCCTGTCAAAATGCATTTATTTCCATCTTTTCCAAACAAAGCCTTCCACAGTATAAAGGGAGGAATGCACTGAAATAGCACCAATTCATCTAAATTTAAACTTTCCCCAAAGTTTTATTGGGAGGTTGACTTATTGAAAGAATTAGTCCCCATAGGTTAATTAATATTCCCCATATTCATTCCTATTTCATTCATATCATATTTCTATATTCTCTATATATCTCATAATTTTACACATAAAATATTAATCTCATAACATTATTTATGCATTTGCAACTGCTGTTTAAATGCTTTTATTCCTGCTTTGAGAAAATACATCTAATTGCCACTTCAAATACCTTTACAGTGTAAAGTTTGCTATAGTCCCAAGATGTTTTGTATTCATTGCAATGGGCATTAAATCTCTTAAACTCTCATCCTCCACAATATTAATCTGCCAGCAGACTGTGGCTATCCGCTTTCCTACAGCAATTGTGAAGCTGCGCTCATGATTCGTGTCAGAGCGCCAACACCAACGCCACTTTGAACTCCACTGGAAAAGTGGAGTGATAGTTAAAACTTGACGTGTTTCTTTAGTAATTAAAATGCGCTGAAAATACTTGATTTCTAACACAAGTCCCATCTGGGCTTGTTTTGCACATCAAATAATAGTGCTAAGAGGTCCTTTCTCCATCATTTTATCACTGACAGGGAAGTACTGTTGTGGTGTGTGTGTCAGTGTAATGAGTCCTTGTGGACACATTACAAAGTTTCCACCCTCCCAACAAGTTTTTATGCTGGTTTATGTTTCATTAACAGAAAATGCGTTAATCACAATTAAGAAAATTAACGCATTAAACTTTTTTAATTAATCACATGCAATTAACATGTTAATTCCAACAGTACTACAAAAAACACATGCTTGGTGTAAAATATTTAAGGGTGTGTAAGACTGTCACAAAAATTATCTGCATCACTTCCGGGAAAGTCAAAGAACTCTGCGAGAACCAACGTCATAAAACTCTCACACAGAGGAGCATCTCCACCTGAGAATACACACCCCCACTGATTGGGGACCATAAAACGCAAATCACACTCACATCTGCTCTCTCTCTCTCACCTTAGGTCACTTTAAGGACACTAAAAACTATGTTATGACTTATCCTGTTCTGTAATGTAAAAGGGTTTCTGATCATATATGTTTGGTATCATTCAAGAGGTCTCAGTGCAACTGGTAAAACGGTCTCATTCCCTTTCAGCAAAGTCAAATCACAAGTAAGATTTAAGAACTTAATAAAATACAGTATTCTATCCGGGGCATGCCCCTCCCAAGTCTCACACAGAGACCAGATGCTGTATGCAGATTAGGTGTATTCTTTATAAACATCAAACAACCTACTCAATCAAAGGTTGACTACAACTCCCTAAATTGTTAACCAAATCCTAAATAACATCAAACACACACATCTGAAATAACAATGGAATCGTTTGGTACTTAAGGAAGGATGGCAGAGAAGCTCGGCGAATCTGTAAATCAGATCTCCCATGCTTCGTCGTTTGCATGTAGTTTTTTCTCTACCAGGTATTTCTTATTATTGATAAATGTTTGAAGGAATCTGTAATTCAGATCTCCCATGCTTCGTCGTTTGCATGTAGTTTTTTCACTAGCAGGTAATTGCAATTTGTATTTCTTATGTTTGGTAAATGTTTGAATGGAATACAACTTTAATTGTATTATTATGCTTGGTTCACTGATAGCTTTGAGTTTGATTTATTATTTTAATTGAATTGTTTGAATGTATTACAATTACCTGGTAAATAAATTGTTATTACATTCTGAAGAACTGTTTTCTAGTATATTTCTTGTTAACTTCAAATCTATGGTCAGAGTTGGTTTAATTAAGCTACTTCAGAAGTAACCCATTAGTTAAGTATGTAAGAGGCTAAACGGTAAACCGAGAATCTATAATAGAACTTAGCCAAGTAGAATTAAATGGGAATACTAAATGTAGGACCGAGAACCTGTAAAACAGGACTTAATTGACTGGGGCTAAACGGTAAACCGAGAATCTATAATAGAACTTAGCCAAGTAGAATTTAATGGGAATACTAAATGTAGGACCGAGAACCTGTAAAACAGGACTTAATTGACTGGGGCTAAACGGTAAACCAAGAATCTATTATAGAACTTAGCCAAGTAGAATTAAATGGGAATACTAAATGTAGGACCGAGAACCTGTAAAACAGGACTTAATTGACTGGGGCTAAACGGTAAACCGAGAATCTATTATAGAACTTAGCCAAGTAGAATTAAATGGGAATACTAAATGTAGGACCGAGAACCTGTAAAACAGGACTTAATTGACTGGGGCTAAACGGTAAACCGAGAATCTATAATAGAACTTAGCCAAGTAGAATTAAATGGGATTACTAAATGTAGGACCGAGAACCTGTAAAACAGGACTTAATTGACTGGGGCTAAACGGTAAACTGAGAATCTATTATAGAACTTAGCCAAATAAGACTAAACGGATAAAGCCGAGAACCTATAAGGACTTAGTCTAAAACTTACTAATATCTGAAACTGATGAATTTGTAGTCAAAGGACCTGTGTCTGACCAGCACAGGACCCAAATAACATTGAAGTAACAAATGCAGTCTAGAAGAGAGAATTACTAAAATTCAGAGCATAGATACATCAACGAGGTTTTTCATAATTGGAGTCAGATGAAATAAAGAAAATAATTAATGATAAGATTAATAAAACATGGAACTCAAATCAAATAATCAAAGTATTATTTAATGTCGTGCACGATAAGACAGAACACGTAGGAGACCTTCAGCCACGCCATTGGATACCGTCCTTGGGCCAGTGGGTGACTTCCCCCTTACAGGTGTAAAGGAATTTCTGGCTCAAAGGGGGATTATGTCAATGGGGTGTCAGTAAAAACTCCATAAGATGTACATCCATTTATAAAATCTCTTCAATGACCAATGCCAGTACATAGAGACTGAATCATTGCATGACTTCTGTGGTTGTTGTGGTTGGTATATTATACACACTTTCAGAGCACCAAGCTGGAGATCTGGAGAGGAATAATAGAGCTGCTCTCATGCTCAAACACAGTCACGTTTAAGGCTGCCATCTCATTAGTGGTAGTGGGCAGGGCTTCATATAGCACATATAGAGTCATTAGGTTTTTCAACATAGCCTCCCCAAATATGAATACATATTTGTAATTGATGAAAATCTCTAATGACTAGGTGCTATTTATACAGATAGCACCTAGTCATTAGAGGGAGAGCAATGAGGCAACTAATTTGAAAAAACTGAACTTCAGTAAACAGGACATAGCCATCCTAGCTTGGAAAACTTAATGGCAAAGGCACTGACTCCAGTGATGTATTAGGCAAAAAGGAATGCCAAAGTTCCACTGATTTTACTGCAGAGGGCGGAGGCCAAGGCGGGACCAATGGCAAGGATGGAGAACATGGCTCTGGCAGAACAACAGCCGAGGGAGGAAGCCGAGAGTGGACAACAGGCAAGGGACTTGGCAGAGGCTATGATTTCAGAGGGACCAAAGGCAAGGAACGAGACTGAGGCCACAACTCCAGAGGGACCACAGGTGAGGGATGGGATGGAGGCCATGGCTCCAGAAGGACCATAGGTGAAGGAGGAAGCTGAGGCTAGACCACAGGCAGACTCAAAAACCACAGTTCTAACAGGACCACAGGTGAGGGTGGAGGCCAAGGCAGGGGAACAGGTGAGGGATAATGCAGAGACCATGACTCCAGAGGGACAACAGGCTATGATGGAGGCCAAGGCAGGACCATAGGCGAGGGCAGAAACCAGGGCAGGACCACAGGTGAGGACAGAGGCCAGGGCGAGACCACAGGCAAAAAAGGAGGATAAGGCAGGACTTCAGGCAGAGGTGCAGGCTCCAGAGGGACCACAAGAAAAGGAGAGGGCTTCAGCTGGACCACAGGCAAAGTAGGTGGCTCTGGCAGGAACACAGGCGAAGGAGGCTGCTCCACAGGTGAAGAGGAGGATCCGGTAGGGCTGCAGGTGGAGGTCATATTGGAGGCTTTGCTGGCTTCTCTCCACCAGCAGGAGTGAAGGAAGAATGCAAGGGCTGCAGCTGAGCAGCTAGGACTACTGAGGAGGCCAAGGGTTTAGGCGAGCATCCGGGAATACTGAGGAGGAGGCCGAGCCGAGAGGCCGAGACCACTAAGGAGGAGGCCAAGGTATGAACGGCCGGTACTACCAAGGAGGAGCATCCAGGACTACTGAGGAGGAGACAGAGGGCTGAGGCCAAATGGCCAAGACTACTGATGATGTCAAGGAATTAGCAGCCAGGACTACCAAGGAGTGGGACAAGGGCTGAGTGGCCAGGACTACGAAATAAGCCATGGGCTGAGCGGCCAGGCTGCTGAGGAGGCCGAGGGCTGAACGGCCAGGACTGCTGAGGAGGCTGAGGGGTGATCAGCTGGGACTACTGAGGAGGAGGCCAAGGGCTGAGGCTGAGTGGCCAGGATTACTGAAGAGAAGGCCAAGAGATGAGGCTGAGTGGCCAGGACTACTAAATAGTCCAAGAGCTGAGACTGAGCGGCAGGGACTATGGAGGCCGAGGCGGGACCACAGGTGAGGGCAGAGGCCAGGGTGAAACCACAGGTGAAAAAGGTAGACATGGTGGGACTACAGGCAGGGGTGGAGGGGGAAGAAGAGGTGGGACCACAGGCAGAGGTGCAGGCTCCAGTTGGACCACAGGCAAAGGAGGCAACTCTGGCGGGAGCACAGGCAAAGGAGGAAGCTGTGGCTGGACCACAAGCAGAGTCAAAGACCACAGCTTCAACAGGATCAAAGGCAAAGGAGGAGGCCGAGGTGGGACTACAGGCGAGGGCAAAGGCAGAAGATGAGGCGGGACCACAGGCAGAGGCGCAGGCTCTGAAAAGGACCACAAGCGAAGAAGAGGGCTTCAGCTGGACCACAGGCAAAGTAGGTAGCTCCGGCGGGAGCAGAGGCAAAGGAGGTGGCTCCACAGGCGAAGAGGAGGCTCCAGTAGGGCTGAAGGTGAAGGTCATGTTGGAGGCTTTACTGGCTTTTCTCCACCAGCAGGAGTTAAAAGGAAGAAAGCAAGGGCTGTGGCTGAGCAGCTAGAAATTCTGAGAAGGCCAAGGGTTGAGGCTAGCATCCGGGACTACTGAGGAGGAGGCAGAGCAGGTAAGAGCACTGAGGAGGAGGCCAAGAAATGAGCAGCCGGGACTACCAAGGCAAAGCATCCGAGACAACTGAGGAGCAGGCTGAGGGCTGAGGCCAAATGGCCAGGACTACTGAGGATGCCAAGGAATTAGCAGCCAGGACTACAAAAGAATAGGCCAAGGGCTGAGTGGCCAGGACTACGGAGAAAGTTGAGGGCTGAGGCCAAAATGACTGGAACTACTGAGGAGGAGGCCAAGGAATGAGCGGCTGGCACTACCAAGGAGAAGGTCAAGGGCTGAGCGGCCAGGACTACTGAGGAAGAGGCTGAGGGCTGAGTGGCCAGGACTGTTGAGGAGGCTGAGGGCTGAGCAGCTGGGACTACTGAGGAGGAGGCCAAGATATGAGGCCAAGTGGCCAGGAAAAAAAGAGGCCAAGAGCCGAGTGGCCAGGACTGCGGAGGAAGCCGAGGGTTAAGGCTGAATGGCCAGGACTACTGAAGAGGCCAAGGAATGGCTGACGGAATGGCAGGGACTGAGAAGGCTGAAGACTGAGTGGCCGGAACTGAGAAGGATAAGGGCTGGGGAGGACAAGACAAAGACCGGTCAGCCAGGACAGGACTGAGGAAACTCTGTAGGTGACCAGCAGGAGACTCTATATGGGCCAAGGCCAGGACAGGAGTGGAAGGAGGTTGATGCGGATTAGGACTAGTCAGAGAATTAGCCTCCTGAGAATGGCTACAGAGATTACTAGGAACTACACACTCTGAGTCTGCAGCAAACTTAGGCTGTAGGGTTTGAACTGAGATTAATTTATCAGAAGCACAGGCTGAGGCAGGAACTAAGGGCTGGATTAGAGTTTGTCCAGCTATAGGGGAAAGTGTAGGAACAACAGGCTACTCTGGAATTTGACCAAAGTAATCAACTGGATAGACATTGGACACTTGGTTAGGCTGTTGGAACAGAGCAGAAGGTCTCACCGGCCTCACTGGCCACTGTTGCTAGTAGTTTTCCAAGGTCACTAGCCACTCAGAATTTTCACTATCCAAAATCCCTTGCCTCACAAAAAGTGATAAAGGTAACCAGAGACTGTAACTGCATGCATTTGTTTGGACATTTTATTTGAATGAAAATTATATTCATTTAGCAGGACACAAGCCTAATTATTTTAGTCACCTTTAGAATATCTGAAGGCAAACATGGCCAGTTAGAACAGTCGTAGGATAGAACAGGAGATTTGTCCATAATTCATGGAAGTTTTAACCTTTCATTCTAAATTGTACTTTCCTGTGAAAGTTTACCATTGTTCTAACATTGTTCTAACACCATTACCAAAGGTAAGACTCTGGATGGCTCCACATTACTGTGTTTAGGTTAGTGTTAATAGTCTTTTCTAAAAAAATCAAAATAAACTATGGTATACTGTAAGTTATAAAAAAAAAATAATAGCCTATAAACTTTAGAAACCTTATACTACAACATTCACAGTTGTATTAAAAATGTCTAATAGATTTGCCCTAAAAGATTTAATATGAATCTATAAAAGTTACCAGTTAGTGTTACTGCACTAAAAAAACAAACAACAACAACATTTTAGTAAGGATGATTATGTGTATTTTAAAAACTGATGATGTGTATTTGTCTCCTCTTTACCTCGGCAGTGCTGTTTTTAAAATGTAGGGGCTGTCTAGCAGTTTGAGAGGTTTGACTTGCTCCATGTAGAGCTTTATACTAAAACGTTCTCTGTAGAATTCAAACGGGTCACATAAGTATTTTTGTACCGCCAGCCACTGCGATATCGAGTGAAGCCCCACTGAATCATGCAAGTTTTGCTTTGTGCTGTCCCAGAGCTCTGGCGATCTTATCTCTTGTGCATACTGATATGCCCTGCACAGATGCGTGTGTAAGTTAAGAGAGGCATATTTAGTGCTTATAAAGTGCTCAACGCAGGATGAATACAATTTAATTTGCTTCGGCTGCGGCTCCGAGTTGCGTAACACTCACAGAATTTTCAATGCAAGAAAAACCCTGAAAATGTCACCCGCCAAAGTGGCTAGTAACAGTGACAGAGTTATTTAATTCAATGTTAACCCAGTTCAGTGAAGAACTCCTTCAGCTGACCTAGCTCTTCCATCATTGGGTTCTCAGGTCTGGGATAGCTGGGGTGAAACACCCCAGATACTCCAGAGTAAACACTGAGGCCTGGTCTAAATAACACTGGACTGGAGCTATGGATTTTGTGGATCTATGATCCTTAGGACCAGCAACATTAATCTCAATCTTTGAGATAGATTGGAGGTTTGGTCTTGAAGAATGTTGGTGAAGTTGTACATGGTCAATCTGTAGGTCTTGGTCCATTGCAATAATAATTTCCGGCTTGAAGGACCATGTAAAATATTTAAGGGTGTAAAGGAATTTCTGGCTCGTAGGGGGATTATCATTATGGGTTTTGAGTCAAAACATCAAAAGATGTACATCTATTTACATAATTTATTCAATGGCCAATGACAGTACATAGAAAATTAATAATTGCATTACTTTAATTGGTGTAACAAGTTGTTATTGTTGTTGATGTGGTTGCTGTGGATGGTGATATTGTTGTGTTTGATATATTATTCACACACTAAAAGCACCAACAATAAAGTCCCAAGCCTCGGACAGCAGGCAACCCCTCAACTGTCAATCAACCACTGTGCAAAAACAAGTTTAAACGTTGCCATTTACGAGCAGCTTTAAAAGAAAATAATGAATACATACACAAACACGAGAACTTCACTGATCTTCTTCAGTGTGTCTGCTCTGATATCAACATGCATGGACACAGATGACAAGCACACACAACTGAAGTTACAGTTAATACATTAGTTACTCCATTTAATACATTTTAATACATTTACTCCATTAAAACAATGGATAATTCTGCTCAAAATGTTGCGTTTGTACTTAGATTGAATTTCAGCTGCATTTGGGAGAAAGAATGTGCTGGTTTTATTTGTGCTTTCTTTGTCTTTTATTACTTTTTTTTGCAGTTTATTATCATGCAGTAGCACACCGACATAGTGATTGATGTATGTCGTCATGAAATCATTGTAAACAGCGACGTGTCTTGCCTGACCACATATGATCGGATCACCCAAGACGCACCTTAATACCCAACACACTCTCACAGCAAAATTCGTAGTCTCAAAAAGGATTCGTACGACTTTTCAAAATTTGGCTAATTCGTATGATATCGTATGACTGCACTCCTATGAATTTGTACAACTTTCACTGCAGCCAATGATGTCGCTGGACATCTAATACACGACAATTACTTGCTTCTGTCACACACAACAGCTTCCTGTCATGTTTACACACTCTACTGATCAGTTAGGTTTAGATAAGGGGTTTGTGTAAGGGCACAATATTAATAAGCATGTCCTTGACACCTTGCATGTGGAACTCATGCTTATTTCCGCATTACACATCTGGGCATTTGCACATGATGAAATCGTACAAATTCATATGAATGAAATCGTATGAAATCATATGAAATTGCCAACTCGTAAAATATATATGAATTTTCGTGAGATCGGGTTGTAATACCAGGTGTAAGAGGAGTCCTACACTATTTAGTTGTACCAATTTTATTATTTCAGTTCATATTTCACAGGGTTACTTAATCTAAGTCAATTTCAAGTCAATTTCTCAAAACGCATTTGATTACAAAAAGGCAATGGAACATTTTGTCCAGAAATGTTTTTTTCATTTAACACACGTTTACCTTTTTGCCGGGCAAGTTGTCACAATAGGAAGATGCTGTCTGTTGACACTGATTTGTTCAAAATAGGGTTAGGGTTAAGTCTTAAGATCTATTCAATACATTTCATGTATTTTGTGGAAGACTGAAAAAATAAACTGTAAAAATATGTAGAACAACAAATGGAAAATGTACTATCATACAAAAATAAATAAAACAAATTTTGGCTTAAGGAATTGCATAAAGTGAAAGCCTAGCACAATGGTTCTCAATTTTATTTTTGGTCATGAAATTTGCCAAACTTTAAATGACAGCATGTCCACTAATTTTTATTGTTTTTAATTTTTATTGCATGTATACATATACTTTTATCAAAGATTTATACCTGTAAAAATGTGTCTAATTTAACTCTTTCCACAAAAAAATATTACATTGTAACATATAAATGATTAAATGTTGAATTTTAAAACTGTATAAAAAAATATGAATAAATATGTTTAAATAAATGATTCTTGCAAGTTCTTTGAGGAAAAGAATAAAGTAAATATTTATGATTATATTTGTATAATTTGTATGTTTGTATTAATATTCCATGTACCATGATTAATCACGATTAATCACAAAAACTTTGCGATTAATTAGTTAAAACATTTTCATGGATTCACAGCCCTAGTTTCAAGGTTTTTATTTTAAAAAAAAAAACTGCTTTTAAAATATTAACCGCATTTTTTTTCAACTTCATGTCATGAAAAGTTTTATTTTAAAAAATACAATGAAATGCGTTCTTTCAGTTTTTTGCTGAATTATGAAAAGTTACACTCTACACAAAAATAATAATAATCTGAATTAACTTTTTGTCACTAGGACTACATTGTTCTGTTATTTGCTGTATATTTTCTGTTACATAAATACATAGAGCATTTTAATTATGCCTATACACTTGTAAAAAATCCAAAAATAGAATAAATAGTAAGGGAGACTGGTAATAGCCTATATAATAGCTCACATAAATATTTACATTACTTTTCCTAAACATCCTCATTTAAAATGAGTAGGCCTTTGACTTTTTAAATCATGAAACACAAAAATGAGGAATCATGATTGAGAATGTCAAGCTCCAAAAGCAAATAAAAGCACAATAAAAGTCATCCATATCACTTGTGCACTATATTTCAATGCTTAATTTTTGGAACAGACCAAAATGTAAGTATTTGTTTTTTTAAGCTGTGTTTAAATAAGTTACATGTCCACTGGAGCAGAAGAAATCTGCTTGGCCCCACTCACAATGCTAGAAAGCTGCCGCTCTGGGGAGTGTTTGTAATATGTAAAGCGTGTGTGTATTGTCTATCATTGCTTTCTGTACATGAGCATAATATTATCTTATATGCTACATATAACTACATATAACTAAGTGTATGTGTGTGTGTGTGTGTGTGTGTGTGCGTACTACACAGTTTTGGCAGTATGTGCAGGTCTGTGTATAATATCTGTAATTAATAACCTTATAA
The DNA here is from genome assembly GCF_019703515.2 of Myxocyprinus asiaticus. Classification (NCBI taxonomy): domain Eukaryota; kingdom Metazoa; phylum Chordata; class Actinopteri; order Cypriniformes; family Catostomidae; genus Myxocyprinus; species Myxocyprinus asiaticus. The sequence goes on along the minus strand of NC_059350.1, from coordinate 25,270,764 downwards.
AGCTGTGCGTATCATATTTCATAAACGATTTTCTAAAAACTCTACATACATCTACTAAAGTCAAAGCAAGAAGCAGCGCAGTCTTTAATGACAGTACGCATCAATTCACTGAATCCATTGGCACAAATGGCAGGTCTGTGAGTGCTTTTAACACAAGTGCTAAATCCCAAACTGGAACAGTAACAGGGCGAGATGGTCTCAGCTACCTCGCGCCACATAAGAATTTCACAATCAAAGGATGTCTGCCTACTGACAAACTGCCCAATGGGATGGACGGGCACCGTTCAGGGGCCAGACGTGAAGGGGCCACGAGGGGGCATCCAAGCCAATATTTAATCCATATATAAGTCCTTTTTTATGATCAATCCCCACTTTCACTTTCATATACTTCTTCTTTTGTTTTTGGCAATTTGCATTCTTTGTGCATATAACCACCTACTGGGCAGGGAGGAGAATTTATAATAAAAAAGGACTTAAATATTGATCTATTTCTCACTCACACCTATCATATTGCTTCTGAAGATATGGATGTAACCACTTGAGTCATATGGATTACTTTTATGCTGCCTTTATGTGCTTTTTCGAGCTTCAACATTTTGGTACCCAAATTACTTGCACTGTGAGGACCTATAGAGCTGAGACATTCTTCTATAAATCTTTGTTTGTGTATACAGTAGAAGAAAGTCAAACACATCTGGGATGGCATGAGGGTGAGTAAATGATGAGAGAATTTTCATTTATGGGTGTACTATCCCTTTAACTCTGGAAAAAATGGCCGGTTGTGCCATTCCAGCACAACTAGCAGTACGGTTTCCTTGTCCTCCCGTATTTTCCACATCTCTTGGTGAAATAAGTGGATGGGAGGGAACGCATACTTGAGCATGAGTCAGGGAGTACCACAGGTGACAATGTGTTGTCTCCTGGGATCCAAATAGATCTATCTCGGCTTCCCTGAATAAATCCTGCACCATCAGAAGTGTAAGAGGGCAAAGTCTCCATTCTCCTTGTATAACGCCCTTTAGCGAGAGCAAATCTGCACCACGGTTCAGGTGACCTGGAACATGTGTTGCATGTGTCAATAGGAGATGTTTTATAGCACCTGAGAAGGAGCTAATTTCCTAAGTTCATCATTGGGTGCAATCAAACTCCCTCTTGGCAATTTATGTATGTCACAACCGCTGTGTTGTCGGTTCAGATCAGGACATGAAAACCCCATGAAAACCCCATTTGCCAGAAAGCCATCAATGCTAGAAATACAGTAGTAGTTCCAGACAATTTATGTGCCAGGTCATCTGTGCATATGTCCAGGTGCCAAAGGCCGGACGTCCATCGCACAGGGCTCCCCAGTCCATGTTTAAAGCATCTGTCTGTGACCATTTTGCGTCTGGATACCTGACAGACTGCCATGCACATCTGGTAGAATGTGGGACTTTTCCAAATGGTTAATGCAGCTAGACAGTGAAGTGATACCACAAGACGTAAGAGACCATGTTGCCATGAATGATGAGGCACCTTCGATATGAGCCAGCATGGAAGAGGTCTCATCCACAGTAGTCCCAGCGGAATGACCACTGCTGCGGAGGCGATAAGGCCTTTCTTTTTTTTTTCTTTTTTTTTGACGTCCAACACACAGGGCTCCCCAGCTCATGTTTGAAGTGTCTGGTGTGACAACTTTGCATCTTTCTACTTGGCTGAGTGCCATGCCCATCTGATAGAACGTGGGTGTTTTCCAAATGGTAAACGCGGCTAGACAGTGGCGTGATACCACAAGACGTAAGCGACCGTGTCGCCATGAATGATGCGGCACCTTCAATCTGAGTCAGCACTGAAGGGGTCTCATCCGCAGTAGTTCCAGCAGGGTGACTGCTGCTGCAGAGGCCATGAGGCCTAGTGACCATTGAAAAAGTTCCCAGCTTGAAAGTGTTTTGAAAGATTCTAGATTAACTCAGGAATGAGATCTGGTGACTGGGCGTCAGAACGCTCTTCGACTTCCAAACGCTCCAAATTTGCAAGCAGCAGGTCCCTGTGGTTGCAAGCTTGTTCTTCTGATTTTTTTAAAGCAAACAGTCTTCGTGGTAATTCAGAGCGCGAATGTCGCTCAGCCTCAACGGAGCGAGCCCCGCATAGACACATTTCATGAACGTGCGAGGAGCTAGGGAGAGGCTGAAGGGTAAAACTTTAAACTGGTAAGCAGTCCCCTCGAAGGTGAATCTCAAGAATGGCCTGTGGTGAGGGGCTATGTGTACATGAAAGTCAGTATCTTTCAGGTCGATTGACAAGCTAGTCCATGGGACGTACGAGGGACAGAATTTGCTTCTGAGTAATCTTGAACATAAACTTTGCGAGTGTCAGATTCAAGCGTCTTGGAACCAAAATAGGACGTAAGCCACCGGCCTTTTTGGTGACTAGGAAATAGTGACTCTAAAAACCGCTATGAGCATCGTCCGACGATATTGCTTCTATCGTGGAGAACCAGCGCGTCCCGCACTGCTACGGCAGCGGAAATAATGCAGTTGATTCGAGGCAACCGCCTTGTTTTTTTGTTTTTTTAAACAGACATTGAAATGACCTGTGTCATGACACAACTCGTTCCCGACTCGCAATGGCGGGGAAAGCGAGATGGATATTAAGTAACGTGGAAGCACCTAAAATCTCTATGTTGTGACATTGGTTAGCAACATGCCAGGATACTGCCATAGTAAAAAACCAGAGTGGACTGTCCTTCGTTACAAAGGAAATGGCACACTCTTGAAACGAGAAGATTGTTTAATAAGCACAGCAAGGCGACAGGGCCAGAGACCTGAACTCTCACTGAATAGGGAAAACGTCAAGTCATAATAAGCTGTTCATGCAGCTCTGGAAAGAACGGCACTGGTGGTGAACATGTTGAGCACCTTTTTTTTTTTGTAAGGCTTAAGCGAGAAAACTTAAAGCATCACCATCTCAGAGGCCGCTTAATCCAGATTTCCCGCCTGCGGGAGAAAATTACGAGAAGCTTCACACCTGAGTGTGTACATGTCACACTAATTAAGCTGTGCTCTGTATCCAATTCTCACTAGATTTAGGAAGGGGAGGGGACCGGCATCAGCTTCCTCAGAAGCTAGCCGAGAGGGTGTGTTTGATTATCATGTGCTTACAATGAACCTGATCAATCTCAACGAGTGCTGCGTGTCTGGCTAATGTTAGTGACCAGTGGTGGATTTAGGCATGGGCGACATGGGCAGTTGCCCTGGGTGTCATCTTGCGGGGGGGCGGCACGAGGCACCCACACAGAAATATTTCAATATAAAACAGCAGAGCCTGAAATTTGGCACGGGATTGCGGCTATTGCGCACAATTTTAATAATTCCCGCAATTTCCACATTCATAATGTGGGAAATTCCCGCACACTTTTATTCACTTTACATTGCAGCTGCAAATTAGTCTCTATATTAGTAAACCAAAAGATACATATGAACAAATCAAATCAATAAACTTGTTTTTGTATCAAAACAATGTCTTGATTTTTTTGTCTCTCCCTCTCTCGCACTGGTGCAGCTGTCAGCAGTGTCAGAAGTGTGAGCGTGCAAAGTGAAAAAGTGCTTTGTCGCATAGATACTGAACTTAAGATGTTACAGATATATAAACCTTTCTAAACTTGTTAATTCGACATGCAAATGGTGTTATACCACGTCTCCGTAAGCGAGCAACACGATAATCTATCGTTCCTGTTTATAATCAACAAAGCTGTTAACACTGCAAGTGAGTGACGGCAAACGCCTTTCATATCTTGGTGCGCCCTCATTTTTCATAATGCAGCACATTTGCAACAAAGGCAGAACTAGCAAAAATACTTTGTGCAATGTACCAGCTGCATGATGAAGAGAGATGCTTAAACACCTGTTCCATCTCTCATCTCCATCTCTAGTTGCATCCAGGGTCGGAAAATAACTGAGGCTCTGGGCTAAAAAATCCCCCTGCAGTCTGATATAGTTCCAAATGAATATATCCATCGCGTTCTTCATTTGAATTTTCGCTGAACATTATTTGTTTCGTGCCATCCATTGTGCAGATATTGCCGAGTCAGTGGAAGATGCTCGCACCATAAACGCACACAGACGGGCACTCCAATTCTCATGCTTTGCATCAGTTCGGTGTCATGCTCACACGCTAAAATTATCAAAAGCTACAATGTAGTTAATAATAATATTAATAAAAATAATATCTAGATGTGTTAAATAGCCTTGATGTTAAATAAAACATTATTAATGATACAATAATAATTTTACAGAACATTAACCACTTCATATCTCTTAACTAATGTTCATTGTTTTATTCAATTGGATTGAAGGAGTTGCTAAGTTTTATATATATATATATATATATATATATATATATATATATATATATATATATAAGCTCCTTATCCAGAATCCGGAGAAATGCTGTCATTTACATCTACTGTGTCTGTGCATTTGTTTTGTGGGCTATTAATTTAATAGCAAAAATATTTGGAAATATGTGAATGAGAAAAAACAAAATTTTGGTAACAATGCACGTTATGCATTGTCCCCCATCATTTTCAGAAATAAATTCCAGCCGCTGAGTTTGTTATAATGCAATGTTCTCTTTTGGCCCACGGCCCTCAATCAAGATTGATTTTTGTCCCTCCGTAGGAAAATGTTCGGGCACCTCTGCTCTATTGGTATTCAGTTCTTGTTTAAGTCATGCAAACCAATGGACTTGGCTTTTATGGTAGAAAACATGCAGAGCCATGTGTGAAGCTTATCAGACTAATATGTGTGTTAAGTCTCTGAACACCAACAGAGCGCATTTGATAAAAAGCCAACATTCACTACTTGTTTTTCTGAATATCTTGTGAAATTATTAAATGTGATAGCATGTAGACAGTAGACTCTAAATGTTTTTAGTTTTTTCCCTCCAAAAGAAAAACATAGTTTGTTGAAGTTATCTTATTTTGAAACTATTCTTGGTAACATCTGAACACTGTGTGTAGTCGTATATACACCCGATGACATCTGCAAAGGAGGCTGAGTACACTATCTGCCAATTAAAATCGCTGTGAGAGCAATTAAAGAGTTTCAGAGATCGGTTACACCTGTGGAGACAACCCCTAGCTCAGGGGTGTTCAATTAAAGTTCCAAAAGATCCGGTATCTACAGTTTCTTCCCAGCAAAGGTCCGAATAATACTACGTAGCTTGCGTGGTGTCAGTTGTCATATGGCTATGAAATTATATAATATATATTTTTGAATAGTTTTTATAACTTGCCATGCTGGCAGCAATACTCCTTTGTAAAGAGATAAAAAAAACAAATCCTAAAATTGTCTCTTCAAAACTGGGCAGGGATGAGGACATTGGGGGCCCAGAGACAGCCAAAGTAGTGGGGTCTGAGGGATCATCTACCAAAGGATTAAAATATTTCATCAAGACTTCATCAGTCGAGGGCACTTGGATATGAATATTAAAAAGATAAGATCAACAGTTCATTTTGAAGCTGAATGACAGCAGTCCAGTTTTTGTGTTTAAATATTCTTACATTCAGAATATATACAGTAGTATGTTTATGGGACATAGGAGGCCTTTTGACAAATAAATAATATGTATAGGGGTTCAAGGGTGTCCCCTAAGAGAAAATGTATAAAAATGTAAGAGTCTGAATTGACCATTTTTATATTTTCTTTAAAGTGAGAATCTACAAGAAAGAAAAAAAATAAAATAAAATAAAAAATACATAACAGTGAAGAATTAAAATACTGTTTGCTTAATTTAAGTATAAATAGGCTTTCCTTGACATCCATGCCATGATGACATCTCTGATTAATTTACACAAAAATCTGTTTAATTTTTTTTTTTTTTTAAAGCTCCTAACATGCTAATTAATAAAGCTACATTTAGATAGAAAAACGTCCTGACACAAACCTGGCTTAGCTGAGCCATCTGCATCACATATCAGATGAAGATAGTTTCACTTTGCTTCGTATTTGTTTTCTACAGTGTGTTTAAGCTAAAGATGCCAGTATCTGTAGCGGGGTCTCCGCTACTATTGTTAAAATAACCGCATCTGTCTCTACGTACAGTAAATCAGGCTCTATGCGGCGCTTCATGTCTATATAGGGGAGAGTAGGCAACGCGCGGACTAGAGCAGGAATACTCGAGAATTTTTAAAACGAAGAACAAACACTGCATGTACCCTCTCTAGGTACCTCATGTCTATTGCAAAGGGCCCAGCAATGGCGTTTCTTACATTCTTTGGACCATTTCTTTAAAATTCCGCTTAAAACTGCTAAAACACACCACACTCCCATAGACTAGCATTGAAAAAAAAGTTTGTCAGCGAAATGGCGGATGGCAACAGTTGCTTAGAAAGGATTGGTCAGAAACTATTTGAAGGCGGGGCTTAGCGAAGGGTCAGCTGCATAATGAGCGTTTCTCACCCTGCGTCCGAAATTGTGTACTGTCAAAGAATGGACTGTATTTGATGACGGACACACTACTCGGCCAATAAAACAGTACGTTCTTTAGGTTTGCATCCATACTTCATCCGAGGACGTTGGTACTGACCCGTGACCCCAATATATGACGTAATAACAACCACGAATATACTCCACTCTAGTTTTGTTAAACAAGCACCATTTAAAGGTGCACTCAGTAATTTTTTCATCATTAAAACTATAATTTTGCAATATATATAGGAAACCATGACCACTCACATAAAAATGAAGACTCCAGTCATATCAGTAACCTAATAAAAGCTGTTTTATTCTACATCAGAATGAGCTTTATTGCCAAGTATGCTTACACAAACAAGGAATTTGTCTTGATGACAGAAGCTTCCAGTGCACAAACAATACAACTGCAAGACAGAGATAATAGTAAAAAAAGAATAAAGATAGTGAATAGAAAATATAAATATATAAATACACGATATATATATATATATATATATATACACACACACACGTATGTACAAATACAAATATGTTATATACAGATGTGAGGGATTGTATGGCCAAAGAGGTAGGGTATGTTGGATAAATATAAATACATGGAGAGGGTCTGCACATTGGGCCATGTGGCCATGTTAGAATCACATGACCAGCCAAATACTACTGGCTTAATCTCAGTAACCGTCCTGTTTGTGTAACACCACACTTTCACTTATTGATTAAAATAATCATGGCTGACAAATTTCTACAAAGGCTTCTGAAACAGAAAACTATTGATTTTAAATGATGCTGCATCCAAGCCGCTAGGTCAGAGGTGCCCAAACTTTTTCCTATGGAGGGCCTATCTAGGTTTTTACCTATCTTGATTGAGGGCCGTGGGCCAAAATAGAACATTGCATTATAACAAACTCAGGGGCTGGAATTTATTCTTGAAAATGATACAAATTATTATTATATCATTAATAACGTTTTATTTAACATCAAGGCTATTTAACACATCCAGATATTATTTTTGTTAATATTATTATTAACTACATTGTAGCATTTGATCATTTTAGCACGTGAGCATGACACTGAACTGATGCAAAGCATGAGAAGTGGAGTGCCCGTCTGTGCACGTTTATGGTGCGAGCATCCTCCACTGACTCGGCAATATCTGCACAATGGATGGCATGAAACAAATAATGTTCAGTGAAAATTCAAATGAAGAACACGATGGATATATTAATTTGGAACTATATCAGATTGCAGGGGTATTTTTTAGCCCAGAGCCTCTGTTATTTTCCAACCTTGGATGCAACTAGAGATGGAGATGAGAGATGGAACAGGTGTTTAAGCATCTCTCTTCATCATGCAGCTGGTACATTGCACAAAGTATTTTTGCTAGTTCTGCCTTTGTTGCAAATGTGCTGCATTATGAAAAATGAGGGAGCACCAAGATATGAAAGGCGTTCGCCGTCACGCACTTGCAATGTTAACAGCTTTGTTGATTATAAACAGGAATGATATCGTTTTATTGTGTCGCTCGCTTACGGAGACGTGGTATAACACCATTTGCATGTCAAATTAACAGGTTTAGAAAGGTTTATACATCTGTAACATCTTATGTTCAGTATCTATGCAACAAAGCACTTTTTCACTTTGTGCTCTCACACTTCTGACACTGCTGACAGCTGCACGAGGGTGAGAGAGGGAGAAACAGAGCAGATTTATATGCGCAGCTTCTGGGATTACAGTTTGATACAAAAACAAGTTTATTGATTTGATCATCTTTATCTTTTGATTTACTAATATAGAGACTAATTTGCTGCTGTACTGTAAAGTGAATAAAAGTGCACGGGAATTTCCTGCATTATGAACGTGGAAATTGCGAGAATTATTAAAATTGTGCACAATAGAGGGCCTGGGTAGCTCAGCGAGTATTGACGCTGACTACCACCCCTGGAGTCGCGAATTCGAATCCAGGGTGTGCTGAGTGACTCCAGCCAGGTCTCCTAAGCAACCAAATTGGCCCGGTTGCTAGGGAGGGTAAAGTCACATGGGGTAATCTCCTCGTGCTCGTGATTAGTGATTCTCGCTCTCAATGGGGTAAGTTGTGCGTGGATCGCGGAGGGTAGCATGAGCCTCCACATGCTGGGAGTCTCCGCAGTGTCATGCACAACGAGCCACGTGATAAGATGCGCAGATTTACAGTCTCAGAAGCGGAGGCAACTGAGACTTGTCCTCCGCCACCTGGATTGAGGTGAGTAACCACGCCACCACAAGGACCTACTAAGTAGTGGGAATTGGGCATTCCAAATTGGGAGAAAAGGGGATCCATTTTTTTTTTTTATAAATACAAAATAAATTGTGCACAATAGCCGCAATCCCATGCCGAATTTCAGGCTCTGCAAACTGTTTTATATTAAAATATTAAAGTTGCCTTGATTCCCCTCCTTTATAATTTCATTGTACAAAAAAACAAAACAAAACAAAAAAAACATTACTCTGCAATCTGAGAAATTAATGCAATGAAAAGCTGCGTCAACAGCATTTTTTTTTTCACTCTTGTCATATACTTCAAGGCGGGCCAAATCAAAGGCCATCCTAGTTTGGGCATCTCTGCACTAGGTGTCAGTGTAAGTCCAAGAAGACACAAAGACAAAAAGTTACTGAGTACACCTTTAAGCAGAAGGCACAGTTCTCTTGGTACATATAGCACAGTTGAAAAGGGCCGTACAACTCGCGGTTCACTGGCATCCACTGCCAGGAGAATCATCCAGGTATTTCTTGATTACTGTTTTATGAATACTGAGGATTCGGTCAAACTACTCCATTGGTATACTGTTTTTGGCATACTATAGACAAGGAAAGTATGGATATCCGGACACAGCATCAAATCTTTTCAAGAGCCGCATGCACAGAGGAAGCGCTGCACTGTCAGGCAAGTAGGTATAGCTGCAGGCCGGAGATCTACAAATGTGGGCGGGATCTCCACAAGAGGACAGGGTTACTCCATAAGGGGAGGGGCTACTCCAAAAGGGGGTTGCACCAACTCCAAAAGGGGGCGTTACTTCCACTGACAGTTAAGGTTAGGGAAAGGGTTAGGTTTGGGGCTCCCTATATCTTTGCTGGCGGTTTGGAGCTCTCGTCTCTTTTTGGAGCTCTGCCTACAGTTATATCTTTCTCGTGCCAGGTGAAAGTATAAACAAGGCTCAAGGAGAAATAGGTGGAGGAAAAGAAATTGTCCACATTGGTTCTTGCACACATTTTTTAAGTGTGTGAAACTGAATGAGATTTGAAAACAGGGCAGTTCCGGGATGTGCCCCACACTTTGAGAACCACTGGCCTAACATATAAAACACATGTGACAACATCCTTACCTAACACTCATGAAAAACAAAAACACCCTTGTCTTAAGAACACATTTCAACATTATTAAGCAATATCACACAGGCAAGTGTGCTGTTGTTCCGCACGAGGCCGCAGGTCGAATACAACAGTACTTTTATACAACAGTCCAACAAGTAAATCAAATTAAATAATTTACATTTAGAATAAAATTGGCCAGTTAACATTGTATTTCTTCTCCACCAGCGAAAATAGTTGTAAAAGAAGCTAAAGCATCAAGCACAACTCCACCCATTACACTCATATGGTTTTTAAACTAGTGGCGATATGTGCATAAACGAATCAGTGTTTTTGAACAAATCTTTTAAGTGAACAAATCATTCTCATTTACTTGCACTGTTTCAGGGGAGAACAACTGTGTTTTTTAACTAATCAATTGAGACTGAATGGCTCACTCATAACACAAAAGACACTCATTTGTTGCCACCTACTTGCATAAATATGCAGTCTCCAGAAATGGTCACTGAATGAATCGTTAAATGAAATCAACATGAACAATAGTTCAAAATCCCCACAACTATTTGGAAAGCCATGAATACGACGATTCTGAGTTATACAAATAGTAAAGTGTCCCAGTGCTGTTGTATATCAGCACTCTTGAAATACTGCACATTCAATCAGATTCAACGATTGGAACTGTTGAATAACTTCAGTTTAAAACTTTTAAAAACTTTGATAATAGGCCATAGTTGATACTTGCCTTAATGTATCTCAGTGTGGTTTTATGATGTTCCCTTGCTTTCTCAACAGCTGTTACAAAACTATGATGATATTGGAGTTTAACTTTAGAGAATTCACAAAAACAATCCTAATTTAAACCAACATACACTGCCTGGTCAAAAAAATAAATAAAATAAAATCAACATTTGGATTTAAATAAGCAGATACTTAAGAGCCTATGATTGGATTATCATTGCAGGGATTAATATGTTTCAGCTGGCAACAATTATTTTAACACTAACTGATGCAGTGTGTAGTTTATCATTTGAACAACCATGTCAAAAATCATGAATGATCATGATCAGAGATCACTCAAATGCTAGGTAAAGTCACATCATAAATGATCGACAGTAGAACTCACGGCTATGTTTAACTGTAAAAGTAAGTACATTTCCACACACACACATGTTGGTGCAGCTATCATTATGAGGACTCTCCATAGACATAATGATTTTTATACTGTACAAACTATAGATTCTATCCTCTTACCCTAAACCTACCCCTAAACCTAACCCTCACAAAAAACTTTCTGCATTTTTACATTTTCAATAAAACATAGTTTAGTATGTTTTTTTAAGCAATTTAAATTGAGGACACCAGAAATGTCCTCATAAACCACATTTATAGCATAATACCCTTGTAATTACCAGTTTATAACCTAAAAAAAAAAAGTCCTCGTAAACCACTTAAACCTGCCCACACACTCACACACACAATGTGATGAGAATTTACAGGATTGGGACTAAACAGCTGTGTGGCTACACAAAAGCCACTTGTTAGTGAGGCTAATAGGGAAAAAAATGACTTCAATTTGAGTCTATTGCAGCATATAGACTGGACTGTGGATCAATTGAAAAAGGTAATGTGGTCTGATGAGTCCAGATTTACCCTATTCCAAAGCGATGGGAATAGGGTAAGAAGGAAAGCGCATGAAGCGATGCAACCATCATGCAAAGTGCCCACTTTACAAGCCTCTGGAGGCAGTGTTATGATCTGGGGTTGCTTCTATTGGTCAGTCTAGGCTCAGCAAGGAGATGCAGCAATAAAATGAAGTCAGCTGACTACCTGAATGACCATGTTATCCTGGATTTTTTCTTCCCTGACGGCACGGGCATATTCCAGGATGACAATACCAAGATTAATCAGGCTCAATTGCGAGAGTGGTTCAGGGAGCATGAGGAATCATTTTCACACACGAATTGGCCACCACAGAGTCCTGACTTTAACCCCATTAAAAGTCTTTAGGATGTGCTGGAGAAGACTTTACGTGGTTCGACTCTCCCATCATCAATACAAGATCTTCCAAAAATTAATGCAACTGTACAGAAATAAAGGTTGTCGAAACAATGCAGTGACTAATGTGTGCCGTAATCAAAGCTAAAGGCAGTCAAATGAAATATTCGATTTTTTTTTTTTTTGTTTGTTTGTTTGTTTTTTGAGTCAGGCAGTGTACATGGAATTACAATGGAGAAAACAGGTGTATATATATATATATATAAAAAATTAAAAAAAAAAAAAGAATCAAAACTTGAATGGTCAAATGTCAATAACCAAACAACTGATGAGTTTAATCGAGTAAAACTTGTAACCAGTGCTGATTGAAGAAGGCCTAAGACCAAATCTTAAAAAAAAAATTAAAATAAAATTAAAAAAAAAGGTCATAGACTTTATCATTAAGAGTTTTTAAGGAATTGTGTTATAAAATAATGGGATTGCAGCCTACAATTATACATTTTAAACTTCCAATTAACCTTGTACAAGGGTTTTCTAATTTCCATAAGCTTTAGATTAATACCAGTTGTTCATCACATACCTGTGAACAAAGAACCCTGTTGCATTGCATGCATCACTTAGAAGGTTAAAACACAATTATTAAATTTAAAGCAAATCAATTGATAATTACATACTTGAACACACAGAATTCCCATTTAATAACAAACATTTCATTAACCTACAGCAAACACAGGGGCATTTACATAAACAGTTACTGAAGGTGGATGCTATTACAGAGCTTAGCATTGTTTTTTAATTGCTTTGCTAATTAAAGCAATTAATGTATGAATTAGAGGATGGGTATATGATAATTACACATCAAACTCAGAATACTAAATAGTGTATTTGGTTCCATAACTTCCATCCTCAAGTCATTGTTGGCTCACTTACTCTGCAAACACTTTGTAAAACCACTAATTTTGTGTTGGTGCTCTTTTCTCACAAAAAAATAAAATCCATTATTAAATATTTATCATAAACAGAATGTGCAGAGATGCGTATTGTTTAAAGACTGATGGTCAATCAAACAAAGCTAACAAAATTATTTGATAGTATGGATGAGTGATATCACTGTCACTCCAGCAACCTTTATGATACTAATTCACAGTGAGAAATAAACTACCCCCTTTTTCATGCATCATTACCTTGCCTCGTGAAGAGACATGCCTGGTCCGCTTTAGTTGATAACACCTGTCATTCCAACAAGCGGTCGCAATAATTCTCCACATGCTATTGGTGTTTGTGTCTTTGTTAAAGGTGATTCCATGGAAGCTTGAAGATGGTCTCTCCTGACCCATTTGTAGAACTTCCAATGCGAAGATTGTTTATTTCACAAAATCAACAAATATTTCAGTTATTAACATCAAAACACTCTGTAAAACAATGCATGGCTTCAAAGAATCTTGCTTAAAAGATTTGTCCTGTTCAACTAAAAGTGCATAAGGTGGAGGTGATTACATACACATAAATGCATTCTCACTGCAGGAGTGAAACATTAGGCCTCAAGTCTGCAGGAGACAAGGACATAGCCACCTCACCCTCTCAGCGCAGCAGGATGTTAATCAAGCTCATGCCAGGTAAACTGCCTTTTGGCCTGATCTAAGATCCACAGCTCATTTACCAAACGTGACCTTAAATATTCCCAGAGAACAGAGCCCAAAACTATGTTCAGACCTGTGCAAAAAGGCAACCATGGAGAGGAGAGAAGAAACCTGACAATCTTCACAAACAGCCATACTAAATGGGCTTGTTGCTCTGAAGTTACAAACCGAGTTGCTGAACATGACATTTATTATAAATGTTTATAAGAAATGAATAAATCTCAAAGGGTGAAATGCTAATGCTATGAAACAATCCAAAACAAGAGGAACAATCCCTGATATAACAAATGCACCGTTGTCGCCATCATGTGGTTTAAAGACACAAATACACATGGAAATAAATTATATATTGGGTTAGGGTGGTTAGGGTTAAATGAGCTCTCAACATTTGCAGAACTCAGTGTTGAAAATGTTAGAAACAATTTACTTTACAAATAAAATGAAACGTGTGATTAGACACACAGAGGCCACATCAATAAAAGGGCATGTTGCATATGGACCACACAAAAAACTAAAACTGAAAGACAATATCTATTTTGTAGATTTGAAGGAGCATAACTGCTTACAAAATTGCTTTTATCACTGAAATACATTATAGTTATTGGTATATAACAATATCAATTGGGCTAAAATGATAGGGAAACAGCACACTTAAAGTCCAGTTGTACATATTTAGGCACATGAAAGTAGATCAAATGCAGGTTTAAAACCTACTGCTTTTATACATTAAGCATATTAATATGCTTCTGTTCAGTGTATCATGCCATATTCATTCTTCTCAGACAGGGGTGTCTCTATCAGTGAGGACATTTAGGCTGGTTATCCTTGACTAGTGCTGTTTTCAGAAGCCTAAAAAATAAAACAAAGTGGCCAGTTAATGACAATATTTGTTCACTAGAGTTTATATGAAAGTAGTAGTGTGAATTCTGGTAAATTGGGCCACTTTTTACAGTCAACTCAAATGGAAAAGGCACACAATTGCCCAGTTTACTGGATTTCACCCAACATCAACATAATGAGCATCTGTTTATGCAGTTGTGCAATGGCTAGGGCACAATTCCACAATCTTGCATGTGAAAAATATTTGACCTGCAAAATAAACATGTAAAATAAATTTCATTGGATATCTTTGAACCGTAGTAATTTGGAATTTCATTTTTACATGACCCACAGTTACAGTAAATCCAGAGTTAATGATGACAGGGGGACAGTGCAAAAGTGAGCCAATCAAGGCACAGAGGAATTTTACTTGCTTAAGTGTTCTTAAAGGGATAATTCACTCAAAACTACAAATTCTCTCATTTACTCATGCCATCCCAGATGTGTCTGACTTTCTTCTGCTGAACACAAATGAAGATTTTTAGAAGAATATCTCATCTCTGTGGGTCCATACAATGCAAGTGAATGGTGACCAGAAATTTGAAGGTCCAAAAAGCATATAAAAGGCAGTAATCCATACGGTGATGCGATATGATAGTGTGGGTGAGAAACAGATCAATATTTAAGTCCTTTTTACTATAAATTCTCCTACTGTCCATTAGGTGGCAATATCCACAAAGTGAAATGTGAAAGTGGAGATTTATAGTACAAAAGAACTTGAATATTGATCTGTTTTTTTTCACCCACACCTATCATATCACTTCTGCAGAAATTTATTTAACCACTGGAGTCATATGGATTCCTTTTATGCTGCCTTTATGTGCTTTTGGAGCTTCAAAGGCCTGATCACCATTCACTTGCATTGTATGGACCTACAGAGCTGAAATATTCTTCAGAAAATCTTTGATTGTGTTCTGCAGAACAAAGTCATATGGGGCTTTTCCACAGCACGGTACAGCTCGACTTGACTCTGCTCGCTTTTTGGGGGTTTTCCACTGTGGATAGTACCTGGTACCTGATACTTTTTTTAGTACCACCTCGATCGAGGTTCCAAGCGAGCCGAGCCGATACTAAATGTGACTTCAAAACCCTGCAGATCACTGATTGGTCAGAGAGAATCGTCACTATCAGCGTCACTGGATTTGCGACACGGGACATCAAACCGCTAGTTTTAAAGTTAGCAACAGCAACAGCAATATCATTTGTTCACACGACTTTCGAATTGTACAAAGAAATGGCTGTACGCAAAACCATGCCATGGTCAATAAACGAGGTGCAGACATTCCTCTCGTTAGCAACGAATGAAACAACGCGAAACGAAAAAAGTCTTTCAGGAACTGTCTCAGCTGTTGGCCACACAGGGCTAACACCGGACCTACCAACAGTGTAGGGAAAACTTAAGTGACTTGAGAACCATCAAAGACCACGGAGTGGTTCAAACAGAAGAAAGTGGAAGTGGTTCGACTAAATGGACACTATCTATGGCAATAAACCAGCGAGCAATGGGAGGGAGAGTGCCCTGAACTTGCCGTTGTTGGAGTCCATGATGGAGGATGGTACATTTTGTTACATTAACTCTACATTCTGCTTGAAAGCTTCACTTTATTTAATTGACCAGCTACTGGAAAGCTTGCTTCTAAAACAACCAGGCCAATTTAACTGTTACTCTTGTGTAAAATCACCATGCAACAACTGCTTTATGCAGCACAATGAGCTAGTAGCTAACAGCTTGCAGTCATGTTATTGTTTATGGTCAGTAACGTTTGTGTCGCGTTTAAGATGATGTCACGGCAGTATAACGATCAGCCTATAATCCCACCCACGTTGAGGTGGCACTAAACTGCAGTGGAAAAGCACGCTCAGAAAAGTAAAGTGAGCAGAGTCGAGTCGAACTGTAACGTGCAGTGGAAAAGTGCCAATACACATCTGGGATGGTATGAGGGTGAGTAAATGATGAGATCATTTAAATTTTTGGGTGAACTATCCCATTAAGGCAAAAAAGGAATAAGTTATCTCTATCAAACAAAAATTTGCCTTGATTCCCTAAGAACATTTTTAAATCAGAAGACTTTAATCAATTTATGTTTTAATTATGTAAAACATAAACTGAATCCACAATATGTGATCTGGGCCTGGTTTCACGAAAATATTCTTAAGAAAAATAATAAAGTTCTTAGGATAAATAAAAAGTTCGTAATAATGTTCATAAGTGCAATTCCAAAATATTTTCTTAAGAATGTGTAAAATAAATTTCTTATGAATAAAATGACAAGGGATGCACCGATCCGACACCTGGATCGGTATCGGCTCCGATACTGAAGCTTTTAGACAGATCGTGTATCGGTCCGACAAGCCCGATCCAAATCCGATACTGTGTGTTAGTCATGTTTGTTACTGTCAAGCTCAAAAAAATTACATAAAGGAACCATAAAAACACAATTAAAGTAGTTCATATGACTCGTGCATTTTATTCAAAACTACTTGAAGACGTGCAATAGCTCTGTGAATCACAAAAGGCTGTGTTTTATAAGTAAAATGCATGCGCAGCTCCAGTGCATCAGTGAATGGCGCTGCTCTGTTTACATGCACACTGCGGCTATTTTTAGCCTTCACGCGGTGCGCAATATTTGAGTGCTACTCACAAACAACTTCTCAGATGTAGATGCTCAAAAGTTCAGTTCACTTATAATATGCATTTAGAATGGCACTGGAGGTGTTTTTTTTTTTTGTTTTTTTTTACTAAAATGTGAATAATTTTGCCAAAAAAAATAAAAAATTATGACTTATACAACATTCTACTGATGACTTATACTGGAATTACTGTTAATTTTGTTGCTACATTATCCAGTATACTAGTTAACAATAAAGTTTCTTAATAAGCTATACATTTATATTGAAATAATGTGTAGTGAGTTTTGTGTTTCTTTACATATTAAAGAGCACACCCAATTAGTTCCACACAATAATGTAAAGATATTCTAAACCAATTATGCAAAAAAAACAACAATGGTATCGGATCGGGATCGGCCGATACTGAGATTTCCGACATCGGAATCGGAAGAGAAAAAGTGGTATCAATGCATCCCTAAAAATGACAGGCTTTGACATTGTCTGATTATATGAGCCTGCCCATGAGATTGCCTTGTCTCTTCCAACAAATTCAATACGACTGGTTCGTTAATCATAACGATAACTTGATCTACTGTATCTATTAACCTTTTTTTAAATAGCAAGCACCTCATGATAAAAAAAAAAAAATTATGTAAAGTGCATGAGTGTTAGTTTAATGACATTAAACATCACAGGAGAATTTACTTGCTGGTAACCATTTGATAACTGGAAGAAACGAAACGAAACGAAACAAAAATTTCAGTAGACAAGAGCTGGAGGTTCTCGTTAAGGAAATTTAATATATCACGTCGGAAAGAGGCGGGCATGGGAAAGGGTGGCAGAGGACAGTCTCAGCTTTTGAATAATTATGTTACATTTATTATGCTACAAAATTCATTGTTGATGAAAACATTGAAATGGTTTTAAAGCTGAAAATAGAAAGAGCAAACAATCTTAACAACAACCTTAAGAAAAAAAAAGATAAGAATTTTAAGAATTGTTTTTCAGAAATGCATAATATTCTTAATTTTTTCCTTGTTAGAAATTAAGAAAATGGTAATTAAGAAGATTTTTCTTCTTAAAGTTGCAGTATTTAAGATTCAGAAACCCTTGTTATTAATGACACCTGTGGCCGTTAAATGAACTGCAGCCAGCTTCCTGTTGCTCGTGCTCGCGCACACACTCCATAGGGACACAAGTTTTATCGACCAAAACAATAACGTAACATACAAAGTGATTCACCGACATCATGCTGACAGATGAGGTAGCATAATTAAAATTACACAGTTATGATTGTTTTACTACAAACTTTGAGAACGCATATTATATTTGACTCTCCAGTGCTGGAACAGGGCTAAAACAAAGTGTGGATATAGGTCTGACTCTGCGAGACTGTAGTTTTAAGTAATCACTTTTCTTTGCATACACTGACTGCATTTATACAATAACCTATGTCTAGCTAGCCAGCTTTATCAATAGCTGTTAGCTAACTTTGGTGGATGATGACAGTAGCTGTTTATAAAACAGACTGTACATTATAAATATGTTGACAATTCAGTATTGATGTGATTCCATCACAACTGTCATTTTGATATATCGATGCGCTATTGTTTTATAATAATAGAATGTATATATTTTCTGTATAACCAAGTTACATTACACTAATGAATGGAGCTTTTTGCATTATCCTGAACATTGTCTAGCATTCATTTCATGTATTATTGTAGTTTACCTTGCTAAATAATTACAGATTAACATTGACATTAACCTGACATTTAGTATAAAGAGAAGATCATTGAAATTATTTGAAAGTTACGAAGCAAGGTAACTTCCAATTCGTCAGCATTAGCAGGCAAGGTCAAGTTAGCTACATTTACACAGATCAATCCTTACGGCACTATATTTCACATGCTTTGTGGTTATGAAAGCTTACCTGTCCAATAAGAAGAATGCCGATTCAGGGTCAGTTTTGATCCCCAAAACCGAACGAACGTCCCTCCAGGAATCAAATGCCCTGCCGATGTTCACTCTAGTTTTCGCTCGACCACGATCACGTTTCCGCTTAGCCAGACAGGATTCAGTAGATAAATGTTTTTTTTGTTGTTGTTTTAGTTTTTTTGGCTCACTCTGAGTTTATGTAGGAGTCGGTGTTGTGCTGGAGCTGGATATTTGCTGGATTCCATATCTAAGATAATGTTACCTAGTGTTGCAGACTGTTGATGCTGATGAATAGCGGAAGAGAAGCTACTGTCTGAGGCAAGGCTCTCGGGAGCACTCATAAATGTCACATCCTTTGGATTTTCCCGGCAAAAGCGACCCGCTCCCTTCGCATGAAAATCAGTCTACAGGCTTTAATAGGCAACCTAGGAAGTCTGGGAAGGGCTCATTTTTTAAGTTGTGTTACAAGCCGTTCACACATTGGCAAAAAAAATGTGAATATTACATAAAAAATGTTACATATTGCACCTTTAAGAATGTTTCGTGAATCCAGCCCCAGGTCCACTTCAAATGACCAAGTTACTCAATCATAACAAGGATTTTTTGATTTAACAACACAAAAAACATGATGGATAGTTTGGCAGACTTCACCTAATTTACCAGGATACTTATGAAACAACAATAACAACAACAAAAAAACGTATTTGTTAATGTACCTCGGTTACCTTTAATGACTCAGATGCTCTTCTTAGTTCTTTAATAACTGATGACAGAGCCTCAGGATTGATCCCCTGCTCACAGAGGCGGACACATATGGACAAAGACTCCATGTCCAATCCAGTATTCAGAAGCCTTGATATCTCCAGGAGAACTGAAATGTATGAATATGTCATAATGACACAACTGCCCAATTAAAATGACAACCGGTTTAATTATTGGGTATCTAATAATGAACCATGCAATGATGCACTTACAAACCACACGCAATAACAAAAATACAAAAAAAAGCTAAATTAGTGTTATTGTATGTAACATGCCTTTAAATTTGTCACACAGCCTTTCACCCATTGACAGACTGATATGCTTCAAAACAACACACTGTATAAGAGTGTTTCTTCGCTCTAAACACATGTAAACAAGAACCGTTTTGTTTAAAGGTGTTCTTATATCATTTTTTTTTTTTTTTTTTTTACTTACCATCCATAGTCTCGCGGACAGCATTCATGTTTGCGCTAGCGGGACTGGCCATGATGCTATCCTGCTAAAGCTATCTAATGACAATAACAAAACTCTATCTTCCGACCAGATACCACAGACACATGTATCTACTTAGTTCCTGATGTTTTCTCACCATTCGCGCAAAAAAACTGGGTACAAGTTTGCGAGTTTCGCACGAAACAATACAAAACAACGGTTTCAATTAATTCACGCCCCTGCTTGTTGTGGCGGTAACCCTGTAAATAAAGTTTTTAAACGTTTTAAAGGAAGTTACGTAGAGACGACTTGCTGGCTGCTCTTGTAATTTGATTGGTTGTTTTGCACGGACAGCAGAATTTTGATTGGTTAGCGCATCCTGTGCGAAAATTAAATCAGACGTTGGATCCATTCAGAGATCGCTGTTGCGTTTGTTGAGTTGTAAGTATATATGATTAATAAAATATATTATTTAATCACGCATGTTAAGTCTTTTGATCATTAATAACGAGCAGCAGACATATAACCAAGCTGGATGTTTCCTCACTGATGTTTTGACCCTTTCAATAATCTCCAAACGTTCGTTTGTTTGAAGTACTAAAGCGTAGGCTGGTTGGCTTGACACCGTTCAAGATGGTAGATGTAGCAGAGATTCATATAACACCCGAAACTCCGGGAAGACCAGCTATCTCGAACCCGTTTGAGAGCCCAAACGACTACCATAGCCTGCATGAATCTCTGGTGCCAAGCCCATCTGTGTTCAAGAGCTCCATGAGCTCTTCAGCAGTGAGTATCTGACTGTGCATTTGAGGAATATAAAGAGAAATGAAGAAATTTCATTTCTATGTTCATTATATTTTCCAGACACCAGCAAAGTTCAAATGGTCCATTGATGAAATGGCAAATTTACTTCCTGTGGAAATAGGCCCAGAGGATATTCACCGTCAGGCTGTATTTCTGAGCCAAGCCAGGTATGTTTAGCTGTAGTGTTTTACGTGTAAATATAGAGTCAATATTGTATGTAAATCAAGTTTGTTTTAATACAACAAGGGCTGATGCTGAGATCGAGGAAAAACGACAGCATGCTATTGAACAGGTAAAACTGCTTTACCTGTAATTTCACTTAAATTACCCCTGTGGATTTTTTATTTATTTTACTGAAGTGAAAAATACTTGACTGATTTCGCTTCTCTTTTGCAGTTTTTCACTAAAGGTGCCATTGTTCCCTCTCCATGGGGACCCCCAACTGCTAAACAATCAGTAAAGCTGCCGTATCAGAAAAGTAAGTCATGATGCATTCAAAGAGAGAATTGTTCTGAATCTTTTGATGGTAGTTTATTACAACAAAAGTGATGTTTGAGATATTAATAAAATCTGTTCTTGTTTTAGGTTCTTTGTCCCCACTGGTTACAGAGGAGCTTCAATCAACAAAGAAAATCAATGGTTTGTTCAGTAATTCTACACAAGGCGTTTCTTAAATGATCCCCAACTGTTACATTTATGTACATGCATGCATTTACTAGAGATGGGTATTGAGTAATTTTGTAGTCGATTATTCTAACACACACAAAAAAAAACTGAATAATCGATTACTTCAAATTTAGAATTTAAGTTAAATCTTAAACTTCTGAACCTGTTTTTCTAATGAAAAATAGTACTATGCATAAACAACATCAAGATAAAAAAAATAAAAATAATTCAAACTTTCTTTCCAGTTCTTCCGAAGCAGTACAGTCACTTTAAATAATGGCACAATTGTATTTTTTGGGGAACTAATGGCAAGATTTAGGTGAGAGAAGCAGTTTCAATGTTGCCCATGGCAGGCAAAGGCACGAAGGAAAATCAAATTGCAATATTCAAGTACTGTTTTAACTAGTTGAATATTTAAAGGTGAACGAGTACTCGATTAATCGATTACTTGTGCACATCCCTAGTATTTACATACACTGTATTTAATTATGTACATTTAGAATAATGGGTCTTCCTTTGTTGTGTGTGTTATAGCCATTTGTCAGACAGTCCTGTCTCTACCTGTGGACTTCAATCTTGAAAATGTTCTGGGTAACTATTTGATTCTTGATGAATTGTAACCATTTTGTAAGAAATTTCCAAATTCGGCCACAACAAATTTAGATATAAGATATAAAATCCTTTTGAGAAGTTGAAGTCTTGCTGTGTGACATGGTATACTCCCTATAAAACTATTTTAAATAGCATTTTGATTATTATGCCTGCAGTTTTTATGAGCTAGACTGCAAGGCATATTTGTACTTTTGTCACACTGCAGGGACATACAAAATAAGCTAGTCAAGGCAAAAAGGAGATTAAAATGGTAAAAACTTAAAGAAATGGTAACCAGTCACAGCACACATATACCTTATGTACTGTACATAGACCTTGCCTACAGGTGATTTCAATGTGGCAAATAGCATGTTTCCTCGATTGGGCACTTATTGATATTAATTTCTGAATGTACTTTCTATTTTACCAGTTGATTACTATAGGACAGAGGAGTTAACTGAGCAGGTACAGGAGAGCCTTAGCTCCTCTTCTTTGCGGCGAAAGCTGTTTCTTGATGGCCATGACAGCGGCTCTGAGTCCTCAAGCCCTCCTAGCCCGGACAGAGATTCTCATAATATTCCTCCCGGCAGTCAAGAGATATTGTCATCAGTTATAGTCTCTCCTCTTCAGTGTGGCATTCCAACGGGGACACCATTGTCTGTATGTACCAAATCATTTTGGATCAGGGCCAGTTTCCTAGACTTAAATTACATGTCCTTGTTCGCACAAAAAATCTGAATCAAGGGATCATTGCATATAATATTTTTAAATGTTATGTTTCTACCCTTAATCCTCAGGGCCAGTTTTCATCAAGTCCTATCCAAGGTCAGCGGCGAGCACATAGTCTGGGCAGTGTTGGCAGTCCCATGTTTTCAGAGAGATCATCACCTGCTTTTAAATCTCCTACTCTGTCTCCCATTAGACTTCAGCATTCTGTGACACCTGTATCAGGTAAGAAGTGTAAGATGGTGCCTGTGTCAGTGGCTAGTTTTGATTAAAACACTTTGTAAAAAGGGTTTAAAAAAAAAAAAAAAACTATTTGATCCGATGTCAGATTCCAATAGAATGGCCCCATGAAGGTCTCTTTGTTGTTCTGTCTTTTCTGAGCGCTGAAGTAAAGCAGTTATTGTTAATTTACACTTTACAAATTGATTCCGTTATTCACTTTATCTGACTCCAATTTTATATTAATCTGACTCCAATTTAAATTGACCTCTAATTTTGATTACAGCTCTAATTAACTTCTGATCAATCTTTTAATTTGATCTTTTTAAGTTATTGAATGCTCTGAATTATCTTAATTTTCATTATCATTTCATTGGGGTCCCGATTGTCGCTTAGAGTCATATGCCGGCAGATTAATTGCATAGATCTCACGGACACAAAACGCCAGCCCGTTCATAGTCAGAGGTTGCAGGGATTACTTATACCATCTGGTTCCGCCGCCTACTGCTTGCTCATAACCAGATGATAGTTTTTAGTCACGTTTCATACAACTTGCTAAGACGGTGATAAGGAGTGACTGGTAGTCTTACATGGTTTCCTCCTATTCATAAGCTCCAGTAATGATCATTATCCTGGACACAAGTTTGTGGTAACAAAAGGCATCCCTCGAATCTACCGGTGATAAATGATTTAGGAGGAATTCAGAATAAATCAAATAATTACAATTTATTTGCCAGGTAGGATTTAAAACGTAAGTTACAAAATCAATCAAAGCCTATTTCACATATGATCAGAATAAATAAACATTTCTAAAAATAAAAGACAAGTCAAAGAAACATACCTGACAAAACTACATGCAGCGGTACAGCATGGGAGATCTGCTTACAGATTCCCCAAGCTTCTTGCCAACTTTCCTTAAATACCCAGACAGAATAAACATTGTGTACCAAATGGTCTTATCCTTTGAACAATGAGAATTTGGGGGTGAATGGGTTCTTGATATCCTGGGGTTTAACCTTGTTAACATACAGGAGATAATTTAAATTGTAGGTCAAGGAGGGGGATAGACCTCCAGGATTATGGAGTATTTGGCAAGGACCTTATAACTTTGTTACCATTAGTTTTATCAACATGGGAAAGAGACCATTATACCAGTCGCACAGAGACCTCTTAAATGTTATCAAACACATACAGTTGCATTCTTTGTTTTCATGGAATTTGTTTGTTACATTTTCACATATACATCTTGTGTGTGTGTGTGTGTGGACCTTGTGGGGGAGACAAGGGAGAGAGAACAGCTGGAGTTTGTGGGGGTAAACTGGGTTTTTCACACAGTGATGCCTTTGTTTTCTCAGGTGCAGATCCTACTTGTGAGAGAGTTTGAGTGTTGTTTTTCCCGGAAGTCTTTCGTTTTTCCATGTGGGCATGTGCTGGATTACAGTTCTCTTGGCACCTAGCCTTACAGCTTCATGCAAGACTTGTGACTATACTAGATATATGACTAGATGTAGGCTAATATATCAGTGGTGATAGGTTCTTAATTTTGGAACCATTATGGTTATTTTTATTAATTCCTCCGTGTTCTACTGTAGTGTACTTCTGTTGTCCGTGTTGCTGATCGGAAAGTGCAATGTGTGCTGATGATGAAATTTGCATCACACATAGTCTATGCGGACTGTCCGTGTGCGGTCCAGATTTTCTCAAAACACTGATAGTCCTCAGCTGTGCACATCATCGGCGCATGTGCCTGCCGTTGACTGTAAAGTGTCAGCTCGTTTGAGATAAGCAAGTTCTGTGCAGAACCAATCAAGGTGATCAACAGCAGATGCATGCCAGTTAGAAATGCGTTGGACTTGCTGTGATGTGTCATCACTGCATATGTCAAAAAATCTTCCCAGAGAGCAAGGCTGCGCAGCTGCTTTTTCCGAGCTGCGCAATCTACAAGCACTATGGGAAACAACTTGCTGATGACACAGTTTAAAGGGGTCATGAAATCCTTTTGTTTTTTGTTTTGTTTTTTTTAATCTTCCTTGAAGTCCACTTATGTTAGTAAAGTTTTCTTGTGCCAGAACAGTCATAATTTAGTCTTACATAATAATTTTCCACCCTGTCTCTGGCCCTCTGTCTGAAATGCTCAGTTTTAAGCTGTCTAGCCCATTAAGACTTCACTGTAAACGGCCACTTTTGTTATTGGCTAACATCGTGCAGCCCCTCGAAATCAGCCATTTTTTGAAACTCAATCTGAAGAAAATTAATAAACTCCACACAACATTATAAAACCAAACTTCAGGGTTGAAACATAATGCACACCCAACACATTTAATCTTTATGTATCAAACTTTTCGCTCAAGCACAGCATAAACTATCAAACAGTCATGACATTTGTGAATGGAATTGATTAATTTCAGTCCAACTTTAACTGCTCCATCTTTCAATAACAGTTCCTTTGCTAAGCTTGAATCATATTGTGACTGGTTCACAAGCAATACCGCTTATATGAGCTGAAAACACACACAATCCACATTAAAATGTTCTGAATACGCAAGCGTAATACAATCCACGGTGATGTTGGGTGCTTCAACAAGCCAAAGCAGAGACGCTGGTCTTCACCAGAGCAACATCTCACATTTTCTAGGTTTGTTAACACACAGGACTGCATGCATTTCTCCCAGTCACTGGCAGTTGCAGAATGAGACATGGTTTTTAAAATTGTACTTATACTGTCCTTAAAACGCTGCACACATCATCGGTGTTGTGCGGAAATGTATCGATATGATGAAAGACGTCCATCTAGTCCATGTTTACAAACGACCAACAATTAATAATAGCAGAGATGGGTGTAAAAACGGCCCAGGACGCCTTCAAAACAGCACAACAGCAAGACAGCGCAGCTGAATGAAACACAATGGGGTCTCCTTTTTAGTGTTATAGCTTGACATCGCATCTTTTAAAAGAGGTGCGATGCATGATAACAGTTAAAGCCGTGTTGAAAAACGTTTTAATCCAGATAGGCACATGAAGGTGTCCTGTATAAGTCCCTTTTTGATGAATCTCTTTAACAAGGACAGAAAGAGATGTGGAAGGCCAGATGCACAACTAAACAAGAGGATAAGTACATCAGAGTCTTTAGTTTGAGAAATAGACACCTCACATGTCCTCAGCTGGCAGCTTCATTGAATTCTACCCACTTCATCTTCAGTAAAGACTCAGGGGTGCAGGCCTTATGGGAAGAATTGCAAAGAAAAGGCCACTTATGAAACAGTAAAAGAAAAAGTTTAGAGTGGGCAAAGAAACACAGACATTGGACAACAGATAATTGGAAAAGAGTGTTATGGATCTTAACCCCATTGAGCTTTTGTGGGATTAGCTAGACTGTAAGGTAAGTGAGAAGTGCCCGACAAGGCAGCCACATATATGGCAAGTGCTACAGGAAGCGTGGGGTGAAATGTCACCTGAGTATCTGGACAAACTAACAGCTAGAATGCCAAGGATCTGCAAAGCTGTCATTGCTGCACTTGGAAGATTTTTTGATAAGAACTCTTTGAAGTAGTTTAAGAAGTTCTGAATTTTTTTTTTTTTTTTTTTTTTTTTTTTTAAATTGCAATAGTAATTTTTCATGTTATAAATGTCCTGACTATACGTTGTGATCAGTTGAATGCCACTTTGGTGAATAAAAGTACCAATTTCTTTCCATAAGAGCAAAATCTGTACATTATTCCCAAGTTTTGGCCGCCAATGTATATGTATAATATAATGTAATATATATATATATATATATACACACACACACACACACACACTCTCTACCGGTCAAAAGTTTTGAAAGACTTATTCTTTATTATTATTATTTTTTTTTTTTTTTTCACATTTTAGAATAATAGTGAAGTCATCAAAACTATGGAGTAACATAAATGGAACTATGGGAATTATGTTGTGAGTAAACAAAATCCAAAATAAATAAAAACTATTATTTTAGCATCTTCAAAGTAGTCACCCTTTGCCTAGAATTTGCAGACATGTACTCTTGACATTTTCTCAACCAACTTCTTGAGGTATCACCCTGGGATGCTTTATAAACAGTAATGAAGGAGTTCCCATCTATGTTGGGCACTTATTGGTGCTTTTCTTTATTATTTGGTCCAAGTCATCAATTTCAAAAATGTTTTTATAAAATAAAATTTTAGGTTTATAATGAAATAAATTAATATGTTGGCACAATTATATTTTTGTCTACAAAACTAATTTCAAACATTTAAGCATACACCTTCACATCAAAATATTTTTAAGATCATGAGAAACATTTCAGTCAAGTGTTTCAAAACTTTTGACCAGTAGTGTGTGTGTGATATATATTTACATTTATGCATTTAGCAGACGCTTTTATCCAAAGCAACTTACAGTGCACTTATTACAGGGACAATACCCCCGGAGCAAACTGGAGTTAAGTGCCTTGCTCAAGGACACAATGGTGGTGGCTGTGGGGATTACCACCTTTAGCCCACTACGCCACCACCACACATATAACTTACTTAGCAGGTCCCCTCTTTCAGGATTTCATATGCTAACTTTCAGTGTATTGTCAACTGTAGTCCGGTGAGCACTGACTTGAACTCTTAAAGGATTGTTTACCCAAAAATTTAAATACTGTCACAGCTTACCTAATGTATTGCAAACCCATATGACATTCGTCTGTCATCCATGGAATGCTAGCCCCAATCACCATTCACTTTAATTGTATGGAAAAAGATGAGTGAAAGTGAATGGTGACTGGGACTAACATTCTGCCTTTTGTATTTCCTTTAAATTTCTCACTTCTGTGGGCTTGGAACAACATGAGGTCGAGTAATCATGACAGAATTTTTATTTCTGGTTGAACTGTCCTTTCAATTACCTGTTATTTGATTTGCCAAGAACAACAATGTAAATGTAAGTTGGTACATGATTGTATCACGTCTTGCTGGGAGACAAGTGGCTGAATAAGAATATTGATGAGAATATTGCTTATATTATAAATAATATTTCAATCACAGCTGAAAAAATGTCCCTTTTAGTTGAAAAGTAACTTTTTTTTTTTTTTCTTTTTTTTTTTAAGTGAATGACCTGTTTACTTGTCCGAAGGATAAGCACATGACGATCCTTAATGTCAAGCCCTGCTAACCGTTTTTCATGACTGCAAATAGCTTGATTTCAAGGAGTGTTCCAAAGATGGCTGCCACTGAACTGACTGGCTACAAAGACAACCGTGACAATTTCTTTTACATTTTTTTTTTATTTTTATTTTTTTTACGTTTGATTTTTAAACTCTGAAATCATGTTTTTGTGTGTATAAATTATGAATGAATATTCTGTATACCTTCCTTTGATCTTGTGGCAGCTGAATCACTACGAGAAGTGAGAACTGTTCGATTTAACAGCACTTATTTTACTTCCACTCTTGACTGCAACCGCCTACTCTCGTCTACTTTCAAGGCAAGGCATTTGGCATCTAAAAAGAGCCTAGTATCACAATGAAGTCATAGCACGCATGCATCAAACACGTTCGTATTTTTTGCAGTCAAAAGAGCATACTTTGAAAGGAAACGCGGTCGACCGGGTGTGATCCGGAATGAAGAAAAACTAAGTATACACAAGATTTTAAAACGGTTTGGTTGTACTGTATAACAGCAGCCTCTAGAGGTGAAATAAGAAACATTCCCTGACACCTCGTTGGGATTTGCTGCATCTAATTCTTTCATAATTGACAATATTCATCCATATTTTTATCCTCACTTCAATGCATATTTTGTTATTTTGATTAGATATATCAAGTGTTCTAAATTTCAGCAAGGGTATGCAAAGAAAAATTAGACTATATACTGTAGAAAAGTGCCCTGTCAGCACATGCATTGTGTCTTCATATCTTGTGAATAATAATAATAAAAAACCTCTGGTAAAATGTGTATATATAATCCTTAATCTGGTGAATTCATTTTATAATAAGAGTCCTGAAATAAGTACGTATATTCCGGGCTTGTTTATATTTAAAAGTCCCACATTGTGCACCAGATCTTAATTTTGTTTTTTTCTGGTGATTATTGGAATTTTAGTTGGACAATAAACTGCATATGGGATTTTGTTTATCTGGACTCTTGTAGCCTTTATGTCTGTGCCCACTTTAGCAAGAAAAGACTGTAAAAAATGTTTTTCTCATTCTATAAATACAGGTGCATCTCAATAAATTAGAATGTCGTGGAAAAGTTCATTTATTTCAGTAATTCAACTCAAATTGTGAAACTCGTGTATTAAATAAATTCAATGCACACAGACTGAAGTAGTTTAAGTCTTTGGTTCTTTTAATTGTGATGATTTTGGCTCACATTTAACAAAAACCCACCAATTCACTATCTCAAAAAATTAGAATATGGTGACATGCCAATCAGCTAATCAACTCAAAACACCTGCAAAGGTTTCCTGAGCCTTCATAATGGTCTCTCAGTTTGGTTCACTAGGCTACACAATCATGGGGAAGACTGCTGATCTGACAGTTGTCCAGAAGACAATCATTGACACCCTTCACAAGGAGGGTAAGCCACAAACATTCATTGCCAAAGAAGCTGGCTGTTCACAGAGTGCTGTATCCAAGCATGTTAACAGAAAGTTGAGTGGAAGGAAAAAGTGTGGAAGAAAAAGATGCACAACCAACCAAGAGAACCGCAGCCTTATGATTGTCAAGCAAAATCGATTCAAGAATTTGGGTGAACTTCACAGGGAATGGACTGAGGCTGGGGTCAAGGCATCAAGAGCCACCACACACAGACATGTCAAGGAATTTGGCTACAGTTGTCGTATTCCTCTTGTTAAGCCACTCCTGAACCACAGACAACGTCAGAGGCATCTTACCTGGGCTAAGGAGAAGAAGAACTGGACTGTTGCCCAGTGTTCCAAAGTCCTCTTTTCAGATGAGAGCAAGTTTTGTATTTCATTTGGAAACCAAGGTCCTAGAGTCTGGAGGAAGGGTGGAGAAGCTCATAGCCAAAGTTGCTTGAAGTCCAGTGTTAAGTTTCCACAGTCTGTGATGATTTGGGGTGCAATGTCATCTGCTGGTGTTGGTCCATTGTGTTTTTTGAAAACCAAAGTCACTGCACCCGTTTACCAAGAAATTTTGGAGCACTTCATGCTTCCTTCTGCTGACCAGCTTTTTAAAGATGCTGATTTCATTTTCCAGCAGGATTTGGCACCTGCCCACACTGCCAAAAGCACCAAAAGTTGGTTAAATGACCATGGTGTTGGTGTGCTTGACTGGCCAGCAAACTCACCAGACCTGAACCCCATAGAGAATCTATGGGGTATTGTCAAGAGGAAAATGAGAAACAAGAGACCAAAAAATGCAGATGAGCTGAAGGCCACTGTCAAAGAAACCTGGGCTTCCATACCACCTCAGCAGTGCCACAAACTGATCACCTCCATGCCACGCCAAATTGAGGCAGTAATTAAAGCAAAAGGAGCCCCTACCAAGTATTGAGTACATATACAGTAAATGAACATACTTTCCAGAAGGCCAACAATTCACTAAAAATGTTTTTTTTATTGGTCTTATGATGTATTCTAATTTTTTGAGATAGTGAATTGGTGGGTTTTTGTTAAATGTGAGCCAAAATTATCACAATTAAAAGAACCAAAGACTTAAACTACTTCAGTCTGTGTGCATTGAATTTATTTAATACACGAGTTTCACAATTTGAGTTGAATTACTGAAATAAATGAACTTTTCCACGACATTCTAATTTATTGAGATGCACCTGTAAATGTAAAAAAATATCGGCCTAAAATCCTCAATTGATTGACCTCTGTATATGACCCGGTATATAGATATTTTGTGTATGTGAGATGAGAAAAAAGGATGTGTTTGTAAAAGATTCTGTCTTTATAGGCGAGCGAAAAAGACTGACGTTTCTGTCTCCCGATGGTGTTCCTTTGGGCAGCTCGAACATGGATGTGAATCGATGTGGAGAAAGCCCATTTGTGGAGGGCTGTTCCCCTATTCGCAGCTGCTCCCCCCTTCAATCTCGAACCAGAAACAAAGCCTGCATCTGGGCCTCGCCTACTCACATTTCCCCTATCCTCCACCCCACCTTCCAGGACAAGGAAAACATCCATCACAATGAACCTTTACCCACCATGGACCTAGACACTAATTCAACAGGACCGCATGGCCAGCAAGATGGACTTCAATATGGGGGGAGTGAGTGTGAGGCCTCCCTGGATGTTTCGGAGCAAATGGATGAAGATGAACTGGTGTTGAAGGACATGGGAGGAAATATTGAGACTGACAGGAGGGAAAGTGAAGAGGAGGAGGTGGTCACTAGCAGGAGCAGAGAGGAGGCCTGTGGTTGGGTTCCTGTAGAGGACACAGTGTCACCAGTTAGACTGAGCACCTCTCGGACTGGCAGCGTGCCTAATGCTGAGAGTACGCACATGTTTGTATCCCTGCTGGCAGAAGGGAGCATCACACCATATGATGTTAGCATGCAGGTTAGTATGCGTACTGTCAGGTGAACAGTGTACCAGCTGCTGATCAGACATTTTGAAGTAGCTTTCAAACATTAAATGACTACATGAAGAGTTGTCTGTAAATTGTAGCCCAACGTGTGTAGATGACATAAAATGGCCACAAAACTTGAGTGGGCAGTAGCAGCTGCTGGTTTTACTGCTCTATCAGCTCTATCACTGACTATTTGCAGTAAAAAGTTTTTTTTAAAAGGGATAGTCCACCCAAAATAAAATTTTGTCATCATTCACTGGTACTAGATCTATGACTTTCGTGGAACAAAAAAGGAAATGTTAGCCAGAATGTTACTCTGTCACTATTTACTTTTATTGCATCTTTTGTCCATACAATGAAAGTGAACGGTTACTGAGAATATCATTTTAGCGTCTCCTTTTATGTTATATGGGAAAGTCATGAGGGTGAGTAAATGATGACATAATTATAATGTTTGGGTGGACTAACCCTTTAATATTTAAATTTTTTCATATTCCATTTGTTCGTGGAGTATGGTGATATTACCATAGGTTTCAATCAAATTCAACAAAGCAGTGTGTTTTACAGACTTGGGCTTAAACTTTCATTCTCTGTGCAGGTGGATAGCGGTTATAACACTTACTCAGTATGCACCACCAGCTTAATGGACACCCTCAGTTCAGACAGCCAGACTAAAGAAATGCTGGACACACATGCTGTTGAAGAGGGCATTCTTTACACTAGACACACTAAACCAAAGGTAATGTCACCCAATACAATAGATCACGTTATTTTTTTTTTTACTTGTTCACACTGTAATCCACCATTTTAGTACTTTATTTACTGCTTTTAGACATTTAAGTTGTTTTGTCACTTCAAATTGCATTGGAAATGCACTACATTCACTCGATGGAAATTTTTTTTTTTGTTTCTGCAGTTGTTCATCCCACCACACTGAGCATGAGGGACAAATCAAGCACTTTACACTCTTTATCCCAAAGCTGTGGAGAAGACACAAGACATTTACTGTTTAATACTCATGTCATCTCAGAGAGAATGCTTGATACTGTGGAACTGTTTAAGCCTTGTTTTAGTTATATATATAACTTGACTAATGTACAGTATTAAGCATTCTTGCTCCAGAAAGGACATGAATTTGAAATAAATTGAAATAGAAATTTTCACAAAAAAAAAAAATTGTATGGTTTTATTGATTGTGAAAGTTAAATGTGACTGTTGGCATTATTTGTAATTTGTTAAGAGTGACAATTTCCTCTTGCTAATGTTTTACAGGGTCTTTTTTAGAATCTTATAATTATTTATGAATTAATCAGAACCACTAACAAACTCATGGAGATACCACAATCTGTGCAGTTATGCATGCATATGGCGGCATGTATACAAGAATTGTAGTAAAGATCTTGATAAAAATGGAGCCAGTGTCCTTGATCAGAGATTTCCATTTGGTTTTCAATTTGTTCTCTTAAGAGTTTGCATCAGATTACTTTTGCTCATCTGAAGCAAATATTTTTCATCTAATGTTTTAAAATGGAAATAAAAATATGAAAACAACATGGTGCTGATCACCACAAAGTTTGTCTTTGGGAAAAACGGCAACAAAAATACATCTGGTAAGAAACCTAATTAGGTTTTACATTGAAACCTGTCAAAAGATAAGAGTCATTTTCATCTGATATGCCATTTTTGAAAAATTTGAGTGATTTATCGCGAAACGCCACGGTACTAAACACAATGTACACTAATGTGTACTCTAATGCATTTTGTCCTTAGAAATCCTTTGTTTACTGTGCATTATCACATTGAGAATCAATGGGTTCATCCAAAATCTGAAAAATGTTGCTTCCAGAGGCTTTAATAAGATGCATTTCGAACTGTTCTGAGACAGTGCAGACAGAGAGCACACTGGAGGTTGTCATTCACTAAATAGGGAGCATCCTATAGCTTTCCTATGAATGCACTTGGATTCAATCCAAATGTCCTATCAAAAGTTCAGTTTCAGGCTGCAGATGATGTTTGAACCACTCAACATGGTTGGCACACATGGGCCAATGGTAATCAGTACTTAGATTAGGAATTTATAATTTCATTTTATTTCAACATGGTTAGCTGTGATTAGACGTAGATTGCCATAACATGTATCAGAATTAATTTAGCTAATTTCTGATTGGTAAAATTCTTTATCACTGGCTATCACTTGTTTGTTTGGAAGTGCAAAGAGAGAACATTAAGCAATGTCTTTTTTTGAATAACACTTAAAATGTCACCAAGTGTTTAGAAATCACATTTTTCTCTAAAACAGCCTTAGGCTTTGTAAATGACAAAAGAATATGATTGTGCCCCACACGTTAGTCAATGAGATCCCAGCCATCTGTGGTTAAAAGGCAAAAAGTAAAATGATTGGTTATTGGTATCAGCCCTAGAAATTCCATATCCCGAATTCCTACTATTCCATTTGGTAGCACTAGTGGCACAGAAATTGCTTGCAGCATTGTGATTGTTTACTGCACAATGAAAAAACTGTTAATTTACAGGGTTTCCATGGCCATGGGTCAACAAAACCTTTGTTAGCAACGTCTAGACTAACGACAACAACAACATAACGACATTTAACTCGTTAGAAATAAAAAAATAAATAAAAAAAACTGGAAGCCACAAAATATCCAGCAAATCTATGGTCAAGTCATTTTTATTTGTATAGTGCCTTTCACAACACGCATCGTTTCAAAGCAGCTTCACAGAAGATCATGCATTAACAGAAAATGAAACTGTAATATCTATAATGTCTTAGTCATCATTGTGTAGTTTGATAAAATACGACTGTTAATTGTTTAAAAATACTTGAATAAATTTTTTTATTTATAAACCCTGTGGCAAGGGACACAAAACTCCATAAGATGTTGGTTAATGGAGAAAAATAACCTTGGGAGAAACAAGGCTCACTGTGGGGGCCAGTTCCCCTCTGGCTAACATCATTAATATAATGTCAATATTACTTATGTATAGTGCAAGTCATGGTTTAAAATTATTTAAGTAAGTGTTAAGGGTCAGTGTTTAAACAAAGATTTTGTAATAACTATAAGATTAATGACTATTGTCTTTGAAGTCCATCCTGGATTAACTGCAGAAGTTCACATAGATGCATTGTCCTTGTTAATTGGCTGATGAAGCGTTTTGTTGGCAATTAATTGATAGTCTATGTATTCAAGAGTGTAGTCCATCATTAGACCGAGGTGATGCAGGCAGAGATCAATTAGGTGCATCGCAGTTCATCCGGCTGGTAATTTCTGTGATTTGCCTCAGTTATATAAAACAGCCAGGATTTCAAACACAAGATTTTGAGGCTCTTTAGATCTTTAGAAATATTCAATTTTAAGGAGCAAGCAAAATAGCTTTAGAAAACAAAGCCAATTGAAAAGCTACATACACTCATATAGGTACTATATGCTCAATATTTCTTAAGCATAATACATTTACAAGCACAGACTGGATTTGAGTTTAAACATACAGGTAAAATGATTCAACTGTGAATGTTATGACATGAATCGAATGTTACTTAAATAGCTACAAAACCACATAAGAATTGTTTGACCTCTAGCTCTGGATTTCTCACATTTATAAACACATGTACATATTATGTTCATAAAAAGTCACCAAAGAACATTTTAAGTTCAGCTCCCTAATTTTCCTCAGTGGCTATTTTTACATGCACCCCTGTAATGCGATTAAGCAAGTACTGTAATGGAGTTAGAGCACATATAAACAAAATACTGTTATTACAATTATGCTCATAATTAGAGTAACAATAATCACAGTAAAATACTGTATATGGCGTACTGCAGTTTTAATTGCACTTTACAGGTATGTACTTTATATGCTTAAATCACATTTCCACTCTGACCAAAGTGCGCATGTACTGCAAACAGATGACAAGTTATGTTTATGCACAGGGCCAAAAACATGGCTGAAAAGAAGAAACCAGGCTTCTGTTTGGAAGTGTTTCTGACCATCAGTAAAACTTTTGTTGTACAATAAAAGACAGTTGGAGTACATGTAAAGATAGCCAATGAAAACAGAATTCCAGAGTCTTCCCAAATCCTTTCCATGTATTTACAAATCTGTATACTGGGATTATTTTAAGATCTTTATGTCATGATCTAACCATTCCTCTCCTCAGTTCCATACACTGTGGTGACTTTGTCATACTCCACACAAATGTGTGTAATGTGCTGAAAAAAAAAAAAAAAAAGAATAGAACATTAATACTTCACTTTTCATGTGTTAAGAGTATGGGTGTGTTGAAATAAAGTCTGGTAATTTTACCTGGCAGAAGTTGTCTTTCTCAAGAAGTTTTTTCACATTCACAGATGGGCTTGGGATGGGAGGAAAAAGCTTTTCCGTGAGCCTGTAAAATTAACAATACAAAAGCCTTCAAATATAGCTGAATACAAGCCAAGGAATGTTGTCATTTATCAGTTCAATAAGAGCAAGGACAGACAAAAGTTGCAACTTTAGTTCTAACAAGATTGAAACAAGACATTTCCACAAGTATATGTCTGAATGGTTCGTCCATTTGTCAGTCTCCACTATCTTGTTTTGAAACTGATATTACTTGAGCCTTAAATAAAACAGGCAGTGTTGGGGAGTAAATAACAAAATGTATATGCAACGCTAATAACTTAACTAAGGCTACCTCCAAATTAATCCGGATACAGTACATTTGAAAATGTTTTCGAAACG
Organism: Myxocyprinus asiaticus; assembly: GCF_019703515.2. NCBI lineage: Eukaryota > Metazoa > Chordata > Actinopteri > Cypriniformes > Catostomidae > Myxocyprinus > Myxocyprinus asiaticus. The sequence continues at coordinate 25,234,447 of NC_059350.1, read as the reverse complement.
TTTTAAAGAGTTTAAAGAGTAAAGTTTCTCATCCACTCTGAAATGTATGGAAACTCTTAAATCCTCTTACTACGCATGCGAAAAATCACCGTTCCATGTACGGTCTGAAACTCTGAATCCCCTGTCCACACTACAACGAGAAGACGCTGTTTTCAAATGAATCGACTTGGGAAAGAGTATTCGAAAAGCTCAGTTTTCACTGTCAAAAATGCAATCTAAACTCAATGTTTTAAAAATAGAGTAGCTTTCCAGTAACGAGCAACAAACCCAAAAATATAGTGGTGTAGCATGACAAAATGTTACACTGCTGTTTTTTGCTGCACTGCACTGTACACAACCACTTTACAGCCAATGAAGCAAGCTGAGGCAATAGACTCTTTTCACATTTCTAGGTTCAGAATGCTGAAAAAGACAATGGCACATTAAACTTCAGATGACACATGGGAGACAGTGGTGTTTTCTCAGAGAAGAAAATGGAGACAGATTCTCTTTAAAAAACTGAATGCAAAAAAATATTATGAAAACTGTGATCAAATAGTGTGTAAAACACTCATCTTACTTAAAGATGCTGTAAGTGATTTTTTTTATGGAATGTTATGCAGAAAATGTTTCTACTCCCTGAAATATATTCCTGAAATAAGTGACCTGAGGTATCTAACCGGTCTCTGTGACCGCACTAGACTGTGTAAACAGCAAATAAAAATGTGTTCGCTGGCCACTGTCCAGCATTCCTCATTCCATTTTGACGGTTGAAGAAGTGCATCATCCGGGTACTCATAGTACACTTATATTTGTTGCATTTTCAGTGTTAACATACTAATCGCACTACTTACACTTTAAAATGACATAGAATAGTGCAGAAGTGTGCCGTTTGGGACACACCTTGTTTATTTACAGTTGCCAACTTTGATTACCTGGTTAGAGTAAGATTTTGATGACATGGGGGAAATAAATGACACACACATATTTGATACCAGAACTATCCTTAAAGCTGCACTACGGAACTTTAGGCTCTCTGGCGTCATCTGTGGTTTAAACTAAAATTTACAAGCAACTTCCGGGGAAACATTTTACATCAGTTGTGTTTCGGCACTGCTCTTCTACGCGGATGAATCTCATGGTTTGTGGTTGCCTGGACTTTGCCTGTGATAGTTCTGAGATATTTACCTGCAGCACAAGTTATGATGTGCTATTTTCACTTTGTTATTATGTTATTTGACTAAACATTTATAACATTTCCATTAGGGTGGCATGAGACAGAGTCTGAAAGTGTGTGTCTCATGCAAAATGCTTAACAACAAAAGTTAGCTCAACAGCTCAAAATGGGTGTGTTGCACTTATAGAGGTTGAGAGGTTTAGTGTCACTTTCCCTTTCTGGCTATTTTTCTGTTCTCACTTTTTAAAGCCCTTTTCTTAAGAAGAGTGGGTATTTGCCAGTCAAGCTTTTTGGGTTGTACAAGTGCACTAGCAGCTGTCAAGTGAGCTGTGCAACAAAATTGTCAGAGCAGTGAGTGTTGCGGTCTAAGAGATCCCAAAAATAGAGTGAATTCACACATTGGGTGTTTCTCAGTGCTAAGAATGTGCTCTCTTTCGTTCTTGTGAAAATCAGTCTTGTCTAACTAACTTGAAAGAGCGAACTCAGAAGACTTGAGGACATAAAACACATCTATGCCAGTTTTGAGATGTGCTGCAATATGTAAATTTAACCTCTTAACTATTTTCTTTTTTTGGAAGTGGGTGATGATGACATCAAATGTCCACAAGAATGTAAGAACACAAAAATAAAGGACATTGAGAAACAGCTATTGTCTTTTTGCACAGGAAAGCACAGCATGTGTTGGTGCTGTAAAAACTGGTTGTCTAAACACCCCTAAAAATTTTACTGTCATAGCTATGCACATCAACATCAATCACTTCATAAAGACACTTTGAAGAATATTTCACATTCTCACTTGTGAAGTATACAGCATAAAGGCCCTTTCACAGTAAACACAATATTCAGTTCAAACAAGATTTTGAACAAGGAAATATAATGTATTTTTTTAGAACAATTAACACCGGCAACATTCACCTGATGACAAACCAAAGTTCATTGGGGAGTGTGTGTGTGTGTGTGTAGCTTATACTGTACAGTATGGTGGCACTAACAAACAGAAAGCATTTTGCAAACTGGCATTCAACAATGAAGAATACAGAACCAGCATTGAAGATTAATGTGGAGCTGCAGTTTTCTTTGCACACCCCACTGATTACATACTCAAAATTAGGGATGGGTCATGAAGACTAGTCGTCCAACAAAAAATGTTCCATATAATATGGAATCGTCCTGTATTTAAAGGAACAGAATTGTGTTCTGACAGACACTTTCACATGAGTTATGTGAGAGCCCTAACATCAGCTGTTGCTATGTTACACGGACGCTATACTTGACAGAAGTGGCCCAGGGAAAGATCAATGATAATCAGTGCACATTTTCTCTCATGTTTTCTGTCATTAAAATTGCAGCATTTTGTCTAAATATAGCATTCGAGTGCATAAATATTTCCCATCAGTGTAATTAAGTACACTGTACAACTTACTTGTTGATTAGTGATAGTCTCTCTCTCTCACAGGATTTGTTCTTGCATTAAAAAAAACAAGATGGAGCACAACAGAATGGAAAATAATCCAGGGGTCTTGAGACACTTTTTACCACAGCTTGATGTGCCACAGCGGACAAAGCAACATGATCGACATGGGAAATCGACATGTCAGTTCCAAACTGGACTCAAGATGGCGCCGAGTATGGCTGCTGCGTTGCGAGCTCCGAAACAACATTGTAGTTTTTTGTTTGTTTTGTTTACAATTCTTATGTTTTTTGTCTTGGATGTTGTTTGCCTTATTGTCTATGACAGACAAACACTTTTGGACATTGGTTCTGCAATTACACACCGTAAACCGGACTTCAAATTCCTCAGTGCCGACCCGCTGTTTACAAACACGCCAGCGGAGCCCTTTGTCTGGGCAGCCTGGCCGCGAAAATGCAGAGGGAAAAGGGGAAACAGAGGCGGTGTTCTCATCAGAGTAAGATGTCACGAAAATCGACCCCCGCTACCCAGTATTCTACTGGCAAATGTTCAGTCTCTGGACAACAAGCTCTGCGAGCTGAAAGCGCAGATCTCTTTCCAACGAGAGACGAGGGACTGCTGCATTATCTGCCTTACAGAAACTTGGATGTCTTCGGAGATTCCAGACTCAGCCATTGAACCCGTGGGGTTCTCCGTGCACTGAGCAGACAGAGCAAAAGACCTCTCAGGTAAAAGCAGAGGTGGTGGTGTATGTTTTATGATCAACATAACAAGCCAGTTATGCCCTCCAAAAAATCAGAGCAGCAAAATGCCAGTACAGGAACAAGATTGAAGGACAGTTTAACACCACCAACTCTAGAAGCATGTGGCAAGGAATTAATATCATCACGGACTTTAAAGGGAATAAAAACTCTGAACACCGCTGCCTCTCTCCCGGATGAGCTAAATAATTTTTATACACGGTTCAAGGGAAATAACACAGCCCTCGCAGAGAGAACTCTTGCGGCCGAAACTACAGAGGTTAGTTCACTCTCCGTCTCTGTAGCGGATGTAACCCGATCCTTCCGATGGGTGAATATCCACAAAGCCGCGGGTCCAGACTGCATTTTGGGCCGCGTCATCAGAGCGTGTGCGAACCAACTGGCTGGTGTTTTTACGGATATTTTCAACCTTTCCCTCTCTTTGTCTGTAGTCCACACATGCTTTAAAATGTCCACCATTGTGCCTGTACCAAAGCAATCCAAAATCACTTGCTTAAATGACTGGTGTCCTGTTGCTCTGACCCCCTTCATCAGCAAATGCTTTGAGAGACTAATCAGAGATTACATCTGCTCTGTGCTGCCTCCATCACTGGACCCATTGCAGTTTGCTTACCGCAACAACCACTCCACTGATGATGCCATTGCATCTACAATACATACTGCTCTCTCCCACTTGGAAAAAAGGAACTCTTATATGAGAATGCTGTTTGTAGACTACAGCTCAGCATTCAACACCATAGTGCCCTCCAAGCTTGATGAGAAACTCCGGGCTCTGAGCTTAAACAGCTCACTGTGCAGCTGGTTCCTGGACTTCCTGTCAAGCAGACACCAGGTGATTAGAATGGGCAGTAACATCTCCTCATCACTGACCCTCAACACTGGAGCCCCGCAGGGCTGTGTTCTTATCCCACTCCTGTATTCCCTGTACACACATGACTGTGTGGCAACACATAGCGCCAATGCCATCATTAAGTTTGCTGATGATACGACGGTGGTAGGTCTGATCACTGACAATGATGAAACAGCCTACAGAGAGGAGGTGCTCACTCTGACATGCTGGTGTCAGGAGCACAACCTCTCCTTCAACGTCAGCAAGACAAAGTAGCTTGTGGTGGACTTCAGGAGTAAAGACAGAGAACACAGCCATCACCATCAATGGAGCACCAGTGAAGAGAGTCAGCAGCTTCAAGTTCCTGGGTGTCCACATCACTGAGGAACTCACATGGTCCGTCCACAGTGAGGCCGTTGTGAAGAAGGCTCATCAGCGCCTCTTCTTCCTAAGACGGCTGAGGAAGTTTGGAATGAACCGCCACATCCTCACACAGTTCTACACCAGCACTGTAGAGAGCATCCTGACTGGCTGCATCTCCGCCTGGTACGGCAATAGCACCACCCACAACCGCAAAGCCCTGCAAAGTGTGGTGCGAACTGCCAGACACATCATCGTAGGTGAGCTTCCCTCCATCCAGGACATATACACCAGGCGGTGTGTGAAAAAAGCTCAGAGGATCATCAGAGACTCCAGCCACCCGAGCCATGGGCTGCTCTCACTGCTACCATCAGGCAGGCAGTATCGCAGCATCAGGACCCGCACCAGCCGACTTCATGACAGCTTCTTCCCCCAAGCAATCAGACTTTTAAACTCTTGATCTCACACAATCAATATACATCAGCACTGCACTTTATTAATTTTATTATCTCACACTGGACTGTCATAAATTATATTCTCTTAACAACACACTGGCAACTGACTATCAACTGACAGCCTGGATGTCAATGAAGTACAATACAACCTACTGTACATTTTATATATACTATTTTTTTAAATTGTATAATGTGTATTCTATATTGTGTGTATTGTATAATGTACATTGTATGTTATTATTTGTATATTGTGTTGTGTGTAATTATGTGTATATTAGATTTTAAATTGTGTTGTGTAAATTTGATGTTTATTGTAGATTGGTATATGTCTCATCACTGTCACGACTGCTATGTTGCTCGGAACGGCACCCAAGGATTTCACACACTATTGCACTTGTGTATATGGTTGTGTGACAATAAAAGTGATTTGATTTGATTTGAAATGTTAATGTACCTTAAAATCAATCCCATTCTGCTGAATTACTCAGAGACAGGGACTCTGGTCCCACTGAAACCAAGAAGTAATCGTTTTCATATAAACAACAGTGAGTGCAATTCAAGGTTGCATTTTCGTTCTAAAATTAAATTTGTACTCCATTGACAGTTAGGTATAGGGTTAGGGTTTGGGTTATTGCGCTGGGTTAATAAAATATGCATTATGTTGACAGTAGTACATCGCCTACAATTTAAAATACAAATCACTTTTGGCACCACTCTGTGGACATTTCACACAAAAAGTTTGTCTTGCATAGCTAGACCTATTACTGTGGCATAGGTCTGAGGTCTATAGCCGCTTCAAATGGCCAAGAACCGCCCATTTAGATAGGAAAAGCCACCTAACTTACATGTAAAGGAACCAATCACAGTCGGGGTGTTTAGGGGTGGGGTTATCTGAGATGTACCATACCATAATAAAAGACCGACATGGGAGAAAAATTATTTATTTAATGGCGCGCGAGTCTCTGCGAGCGATTGCACTGAAAACGCATGGGAGAAAAGTGTAAAGAGTCACAGACATAACTAAGTAAATAGAGCAGAAAATGCAGCTCTGCTCGTGGCAGGGGCAGATTATGACTAGCAAGGGCTCGGGCCAGTTTTCTTTTAGGGCTCAGTATTTTCTTTTTCCCAACCACCTAAGCCAAGTTATTTTTTTGTAATGTACAGCAAACATGCAATAAATAGTGTAATAAATGTTTTTGTTCAACAGCCCTTTTATACAAAGAATAAAGCTTAACCATATAAAGCCCAACATATGAAATAGTCAGAATTTATTTTTTTTAAAACCTGTTTAAACGTATTTTTCTATAAAATACATTTTAAGCACATATTGCTTGAATTCAATAAATACACATTTTGAAATATCAGTAACAAGATAAACATTATTGTTAATTTTACTTTTACTTACACATAAAAATGAGTGCATCAAAATTTGAAGGTAGCTATTTTGGGAATTATTTTACAAGGTCTTCTACTTCCAGAAGAGCATGGAAACTTTCACCAGGCGTTATAAGATTAAAGAGTGGCTCAAAAAATTTAATCAGAAACAGGAAGGCAAAAGGGTCCTTTATGAGGGCTGGGGACCCTCATAGTCACAGGGCCCTTTTGAGGGGCTCTTGTATAAGCTGTGGGGCCCACATATTTAAGCATATACAAACAGTCGTAGTCGAGGGACCCTGGTCAATATGCTCATTGGCCTGGTCTGTAATTCACCTATGGCAAGTGGATATCCACTTTTTTTGCTACATGCCTCAAACGAAACTCTGAATATCTTTAAAAGATTTGATGTCAATAACCTGGCACACTTGGGCAAATTCTGTGATTATTTCTTCCTCAAAAGCGCTCATTCTATCAACAATGAACCTTGTGAACACAACTCGGCTTCCAGGCGGACTGATAAAATGTCCTCTGTGCGTCTACTCGCTTAAGTTCCATCGAACCAGCCAGTCAGGTTTGCGCTGAGTTGATCGAGAAAGTGTTTGCCAGTTGTGGGCTATAAGCATCAGATGGTTAGAGAACGTACTGTGGGCGGTCCGTGGGCATGCCGTCTGAGGCTGAGTCTACCAAAAACTAAACCTTACATGTGCCATAGGTTCAACAACACTTCCAGCTTCAGCCACTAGGGGCAGTGGTATGAATTTCAGAAAGCACAGACCAATTTCAGCAGCAGAACTTTTGACCTTGCTGAATTCACTGTGCAATCAGTCTGGGCCAAAGACATCTGTCTGACACATATGTACATAAACCAACAATCAAAAAATAGCTCAACAAATCTGAGAATGTGTTCTGCGTGAACAGCCCAAGTCTACCTTGGATAGACTGATAAACTTGAGTGCAAAATGGATTGCTGTGGACTGTAGGCCAATGACAGGCTTATGTTAGATTATATACAAATAAAACAACAATACACTGACTTATAAACCACTTTCTGTAATGTCGATTCAATTTACATGTCTGTCACAATAATGCAATGTCTTTGAATTACCTTCTTTTAGAAGTAGTCAGCTTTATCTCTACAAATACTGATAAATGTGATTATTTATGATTAATTTGATTAATTAATCAGTGTATCATGTAAATAATTCAATTAGATGTTTTAATCGATTGACAGCTCTAACAATAATTAATAATACAAGAACATAATTGGTTTAGCATACTGTACCTTTGGCACTTGCAGATCAACAGGAAAGACAAAAGGAGCATAGGAAGGACAAATGCTATTATCACCCATGGATTCACCTGGTACACCTTTTCAAATGGACCAACCTCTGATTTAAAAACAGACAACAAAAAACGTATTACTTGTACTGATACACATAATCATTAATATAACAAAGATTTACTTACCCAGTACATTGCTCCAGTCACTCCAATAAATGGCATCAAAGCAGTGCTTAGATAGAATCACCCTCATCTTAATAGCATACTTTCTTGTCAGGTCTATATCTTTCTTACTATATGATAACTGTCCTTCTGACAAAGGAACCACCTTGAGACAAAATGTTTATTATGAAGTTTTACAGCTGTGCATAAAGTAAAAGTAAATATTAAGTAAATATTAATTAATTAATGTCCATACCTCATCGTTGATCTGCAACTCATACTTATAACATTCAGTATTTTTACTGTACATTTCAGCCTCAGGAATTGTCCAATTTATTTCCAGCTCATTTAACCGGTTTGAAATGTTGATGTTATTTGGGGGGTCAAGCTTTACTGAAAAGAAAAACCAAACATTTCCATTGTCAAATGGCTTCATATCGTTTAGTTTGACTGCAGTATACAGTAAGTATTTGTAGCAGTAGAATTAACAGTCACACTTAATACTTTCCTCATTAATATATTCTGCTTCTTAATATACACTTGCTTAGCACTTTATTAGGTACACCTGTACACCTACTTATTAATGCGATTATCTAATCAGCCAATTGTGTGGCAGCAGTGCAATGCATAAAGTGATGCAGATATGGGTCAGGAGCTTCAGTTAATGTTCACATCAACTATCAGAATGGGGGAAAAAACATGTGATCTCAGTGATTTCGATCGTGGTATGATTGTTGGTGCCAGACAGGCTGGTTTGAGTATTTCTGTAACTGCTGATCTCCTGTGATTTTCACGCACAAAAGAGTTTACTCAGAATGGTGCCAAAAACAAAAAAACATCCAGTAAGCGGCAATTCTACAGATGGAAATGCCTTGTTGACAGGGTTGGGGAGTAACGAAATACAAGTAACGGGAATACGTATTTAAAATACAAAATATAAGTAACTGTATTCCACTACAGTTACAATTTAAATCATTGGTATTTATAAATACAGTTACATTCAAAAAGTATTTTGATTACTGAAGAGATTACTTTGCATTTTATTGTCATTTGTTTCATTTAATATTTAGTCCTTTCAGATGGAAAACATTTATACATATAAATGATGCGATCCAAAGTGCATTTGAACAGCAGTGAAACACTTTCTTATGATGTGTTACATTCATACGTGCAGACAGAGAAGTAAGTTTGAGGTAAGTTTGAAGCACAAAAAATAGAAATAAACCTTGCGTAAATTGTCAGCTTTATGCTAAGCTAAAATGCTATTTCTAGCCATTTTACATGCACGTTACCAGGCATGATCATATTTTCTTTATCAAAAAAATTCATGTTGGATCATAATTTCTTTTTTCTAGTAAGACCTTTGATATTAGGGCAAAAATCGTATTCTTGATAATTTTTGTATTGTTTTCCTGTAAAAATATCTAAAAATCCTTAAAACAAGATCAGTTTGATTGATCTTGTTTTAGAAACAACACTGCATAAGATATTTAGGTTTTTCAGATAATGTATTTTTAACATGTGTATTTTGTCTTACTGTACTGGCAGAGTTTTTATAGTCAAAACAAGTGAAAAAATCTACCAGTGCTGAAGAAGTAATCCAAATTATTTAGAATATGTTACTGACCTTGAGTAATCTAACAGAATACGTTACAAATTACATTTTACAGCATGTATTCTGTAATCTGTAGTGGAATACATTTCAAAAGTAACCCTCCCAACCCTGCTTGTTGATGAGAAAGGTCAAAGGAGAATGGCCAGACTGGTTTTGATCTGACAGAAAGGTTACGGTAACTCAGATAACCACTCTGTACAATTGTAGTGAGCAGAATAGCATCTCAGAATGCACAACACATCGAACCTTGAGGTGAATGGGCTACAACTGCAGAGGACCACATCGGGCACTTTATTAGGACCATAGTGTTCCTCATAAAGTGCTCAGTGAGTGTATATTTGCATTGTTACAATACCTATTCATACATTAAGTAGGAACTTCATATATGCAAAGAGAATTTCTTACCTATATTTCCTTTATGTATCTCTTTTCCAACAACATACCAGTGCTTTGGTATTGAAACATTTACTTTAACAACCACATGTTCTAAATGTTTAAAAGCATTATGGCCATGGCATTCAACAGCCTCATTTGCCACATTATGAGAACAATTCAACTGATGGTTTGAATTTTCTTGGACTACACTGATAAATGAAGACAAAGAAGGATATTATTGATTTTCAGAAAGCTATACAATTTGAAGTAGAAAGAAGGTTGAGTGGAATTGTTTAATTAAGATAGCTTTAACATAATTATGATCATGATAAAATAAATCCATACTTACTAAGCCGAGTACTGTGCATTTTTAGGGAGACCAGTTATATTCCAAGAACAGTTGAGTTGATCTTTCATGTCCAGGATACAGGTGATGTTGTCAAAGTTGAAATAATGGAGGGCTTTAGAGGGTAGAGGAGAAAGACGTGAGATTAAAAAAAACAGGATTCACATGAAACGAATACAAAGAGCATTTAACCAATGGAGGGGGGGAAAGCAGTGCAAAAAATAAATGCCTTACTGGGAGGAAGTTTTAAGTAAAGGTTCGTCTGATTGTCCACGTCTTTGAATGAGTGTTTAAAGTGAAAATCCATACTCCCATCAGACTTCCTAATATAAATGTCTGCACAATGCATGTCCTGGAGGAAAAATTCAATTAAACCAATTCAGTAACTATTAAACATAAATGTACTACAGTTGTCTTGTGTAGTACTCATTACCTCATAGCCAACACAAATGTCATTCCCTTCATCTGATAACTCTACTGGGAAAAAGAAATTTACTTACAGCTTAGAAAGTTCAAGCAATTTATATATTATAATTGCTGACAGGATTATTATGAAGGCTAATGACAATAAATAAATAGGTAAAACTTTACAATAAGGTTTCATTCATTAACATGATTTAATGCATTAGGTATCATGAACTAACAATGAACTAATATTTTTTACAGCATTTATTCATCTTTGTTAATAATAGTTAATACAAATATAATTGTTCATTGTAGTTCATAGTGCATTTACTAATGTTAACATATACAACATTTGATTTTAAAACTTTATAACTATATGTTGAAATTATTTATAAATGCTGTAAAAGTATTGTTCATTGTTAGTTCCTGTTAACTAATGTTGTTAACTACTGTTAACAAATGAAAACTTATTGTAAAGTGTTACCAGTGCATAATATGAAAAGAAAAATGTAGGTGTACTTTACAAACTCTTTAAAGGCAATACATTAATACTGTATCTAATAGTCTATAATTAAACCAAAAACACACTGACCAGTATCCGGCTTGGTAAATGACAGAATTAAAATGAGTCCAAATGTCAAAATGAATCTTAGGCGAATAACCCTTGGCAAATGTGCTTCACAAATCATGTTTTATGAAGAAATGATCAGAAGTCTGTGGATACAAGACACACAGAACAGAAACACCTTGTTACACTTCAACAAATGTCATAAAAACAAAACACACATTCACTCAACATGTGTTGAATGTGTAACATGTGTAGGCCTAGAGTGTTATTTGTCCGCATGTTTTAAAAGTGTGGAAACATTGTTTTTTAGAATTCATATCAATAATATTTAATTTTGCATTACCTTTAGCCAATATTTTGATGGTAGTATGGCCGATGTAACAACTGACTTCCCTTATGAGAATTTGCGTAGCACAAGAGGAAATGCAGCCAACTCTTTACTGGAAAGCATGCAGCCAGGAAGTTAAAAAGGGGAGGGGGATGTTTTTAAAACTTCTATGATTGGACTTTATGGGGTGATTCGCAATACTCAAAATAATACTTCCTCATTTATTTATTTTTTATTCAATAAACTCAAAATTATACAATTTGTATGATTATAAACATTGGCATTACAAATGAGTTATGTATAAAACTACATATAAACAGTACCTATAAACACAAAATATAAAGTACATTTAGAATAAAATTAAAATAAAAACTTTATAAAGCCTTAATAATTAAGTCTTGATAGCTTTTTTATTTTGAGTCTCTAACAGGCTACTGTCAATGGGTTTTTAACTGTAAATTTGCATTTATGAATCTGAAATTTGGACAGATTTTTTTTATTTTGTATTATTATTATTTTTTATATTATATATATTTTTTGTATAATATATATATTTTTTATATTTCTTTGGATAATCAGTAGAGCCAAACTGTACATTTTCACATAACAGCAATAAAATAATTTGAACATAATGTTTTCATTAATACATTTCTGTAGCTGACACTACAATATGACTGAATAAGTGCAATGCCAAGTAGTTTCATGGTAATCATTTCCGAAAGCACCGTGTATTTGTATCTTTGTTTTTGTTATTAACAATTTTTATTGATACCATTCAACAAAATAAATAAACATCACAGAAAATGCGGAATCAAATTATGTACAATTAAACCCTTCCCCCCGAACACCCCCACCTGACACAAACACATCCCAGTGGTCATAAATAAAAAATAAAAAATAAAAAAATTAAAAAATAAACACGCACATACAAAAAAAGAAAAAAAAAAAGCATATTTTCAAAAAACAATCAAATTGCACACACATATTTAAAACTAAAGATCCCTCTCCACTACCCCTCCCCGAAAGCCTTCCAAAAAGGCCAAATATCTGCCCCATTTCCTATCAAATAACCCCATATTTCCCAGCCTTCTATACATCCCTTCCTCAAAGGCCGCCACCCTCCCCATCTCTGACCACCACTCATGAAATGAGGGTGCTCCAACCGACCTCCAACCCCTTAAAATAACCTGTCTGGCGATCATGATACTCGTTAGGACCCAACTCTTTATGTGCCAATTCTCAATGTCAATGACTAATAGGGAAAAAAATAAAATTCCCAAAAACTTAATTCCCTGTTTGGGCCACTGGAAGGCACCCGGCTGGAAGGCCGTTACTGGACAGTACGCTGTCAAAGCCAAAGCTTCGGATTTAGACCAACTGACTTTGTATCCTGAGAACTTGGAAAAGGAGTTAATAATTCTGTGGAGGCAAGGCATAGATCTAGTAGGGTCGGAGACGAATAATAAAATATCATCTGGGTAAAGCAGAAGCTTTTGCACCACACTTCCCACAATCACCCCTGGAAAATCATCCTCCTTTCTTATCGCGGCTGCTAATGGTTCCAGGGCAAGACAGAACAATAATGGGGAAGGAGGGCCTAATATTATCAGAAGAGCTACAGCCTCGAATAAACCCCACCTGATCTATATGTATAAGTGTTATCATAACTTTACTTAATCGATTAGCCAGAATTTTTGACAAAATTTTTACATCTAACTGGATCAGGGAAATTGGGCGGTAACTTTTACACTCGCTTGGATCTTTGTCCTTTTTAAGAATCAGACTGATCCGGGCTTGCGTCATGGTTGGAGGAAGCTTTCCATTCTTTAATGATTCCGTATAAACTTCTAACAAAAGTGGAGCCAGTTCTGTAGCATAAGATTTGAAATACTCAGAGGAAAAGCCGTCAGGCCCCGGAGCCTTGCCTGTAGGCAAGGCCTTAATTACCTCATCAAGCTCCTCCAAGTTTATCTCAGAATCAAGAGAATTTATTTGCTTAGTCGTCAGTTTAGGAAGATCTAATGGTTCCACAAAGTTCCTAATATCTTCATCAGTAGATGAAGACGTGGAACTATAGAGATCAAAGTAGAATTCTTTAAAAGCATTATTAATATCAATGGCCGTGGTAAATATTTCACCACCTGCAGATTTCACAGAGGGAATGGTAGAAAAAGACACTCTCTGCTTTATATATCTAGCCAAAAGTTTTCCTGCTTTGTCCCCCGACTCAAAGTATGACTGTCTTGCCCTGAACAACCAAAACTCCACTTTCCGCAACAAAAGAGTATTATATCTATATTTCAATCAGGTCAATTCTCTGAGGCCATCAGATGACATACGGCGCTTCGGCTCTGCCTCGGCACTATTTCCTTCCAACTCCACGAGTTCTTGTGCTTTGGATTTTTTGGTGAATGAGGCATACTGTATGATCCGACCCCTAAGAACTGCCTTAAGTGCCTCCCAAGCCACGCCCACAGAGGATAATGAGGACCAGTTGGTCTCTATATAAACATTGATTTCAGTCTTTAACATTTGTCGGAAATCAGGATTTTGCAAAAGGGACACATTAAGGCGGCAACTATATGATTTCTTTTTCTCTGTATATGGCAACACCTCTAAACTCACCAGGGCGTGATCCAAGACTAAAATGTTTCCAACTGAGCAATCAACAACAGATGAAATGAGGGATTAAATAAATAAAATAAATATATTTGGATATAAAAAAAAATCTATTCTAGAATAAATCTTATGGACTAATGAAAAAAATATATAGTCCCTACCAGATAGGTTCAAAAGTCTCCAAATATCTGTAAGACCAAGATTTTTACACATCCTGTGAAGCGTCAATGTTGCTCTAGGGGGTTTACACACATTTGCTTCACTATGATCAAGGACTGAGTCCATCAAAAGATTAAAGTCTCCTCCCAATATTATATCATGAGGGGAGCCAGAGGTTTGCAGCATCCCTTCAAGATCTATAAAAAAGCTCTGATCATCAGCGTTAGGTGCGTAAATATTAGCCAAATTCAACCTTTGCCCTTGAATTTCAGCTAAAACAATAATGACTCTCCCTAATTTATCTTTAGCCTGTTTGAGACATTTGAATTGTAGATGTTTATTCATCAATATAATGACTCCCTTGCTCTTACTTGAGCCAGCACTAAAAAAACATGTCCACCCCATATCTTCCCAAATTTTTCAGCTTCCTGCAGGGAAAGATGCGTTTCTTGAAGAAACACTATATCATATTTCTTACATTTAAGAAAAGTAATAACCTTCCTTCTTTTTATGGGGGTGCCCCAACCCATTCACATTCCATGTGGAGAGAGATAGTACACTCATATTAACCTTTTACATTTTGATATAGAAGAAAAAATAAATTGTGTGTCAAAAACAAAATTATACAGACCACATTCCCCATTAGTGAAACAATCAAACCCCGAACTTTCCCCCGACCAAAACAAACAGAAAAAAGAAAAACGTGTGCATTAACCCCGTGCACGAAAGCGCCAACCGGCGACAACCCTCTAAACTCTAAAGGTCCATGAACGCCCACGAGCCCCCACGACAACTTTGCCATCGGATTGCTCAATTTTGCCTCACAAATTTGTGACGCAAAATTACATAACAGAAAATACTTTGTAAAATAAACCCCAGCCAATAAGAAGAATGAACTCAAAGAATGTGTAGATTCATTCACAGAACTGTCAAAGGTGTGATCTTCCACAAAACAAATTCCATCTTATATAAAACTGTTCAGATTCCTCGGACAGATAAACGAATGTTCAGTGAGCCGGCTGTTATGAGTTCAGCGGATGACGTAATCATTTTAATGTCCCGTAAAAATACTCAACAAAACAAACTCCAGCCAGCAGGAGGAATAAGCACGATGAACGAACAGATTAATCCACAGCTGTTCTAAAGGAGAGTTATTCAATAGAACAAGCTCCAGCCGCTAGACGGAACCAATACAAATAGAAACAAAACCGGCATCCCGGTTCCCCGGATGGTCGAGTCAATTCACTCGGAGGCCGCATAAAAGTATATACCATGACTTACACAATCCGTCAACTTTATAAAAGACATCCTTTGTGTGAGCATGTAGATATTTTGCAGTTATCCGTAGTGTCCACTCTCAAACTGGCCGGGAACTTCAATGCAAAAGTAATCTTTTGTCAATGCAAAAGTTTCTTTAAGGAAAAGTGTTATTCACAAAACAAACTCCAGCCGCTCGGCGGAGCCAACACAAAAAGAAAAAAGAAACCAAAATGACGCCCAGCTTCCTCAAAAGCCAGAGTAAGTACAGCGAGTCGACCCACTCACATGAGAAACACCCAATTGTTTACACACCCATTGATTCAATAAAAGACATTGAATGATTGGGACATGTAAATACTTTGCGACCGTCCTTCGTTTCTATTCTCAGTTTGGCCGGAAACATCAGAGCAAAAGTGATCTTTCGCTGATGTAAGAGTTTCTTATATTCCTTGAACCAATCACGTTTCTCTCGTCGAACTCGCAAAGTCCGGGAACAAGAAAATATTATGGTTCTTCCAAGAAAGCTTCCCTTTGCTCCTCGCCTGGTGCAACACAAGATCTTTATCGGATGATCTCAGAAATCTGGCCAGGATTGATCGGGGCCCATCTCCCTCAGCAAATCTGTGAGCTGGGACTCTGTGAGCTCGCTCGATTTCCAGTTTATGGCCTGTTATGTCGAGCAGACTCGGGAAAAGCTCGTCTAGGAATTTCACCATATCTTTGCCCTCCTCATGCTCAGGAATTCCAACAATTCTAACGTTATTCCTGCGGCTTCTATTCTCAAGATCTTCAAGCTTTTCAAGGAGATGTTCCAAATCAACTTTGGTCGTGGGCGGATTAGCGGTTAATTCCCTCTCTGAAGACTCCAGAAAATCATCTCTCAACATCAGTCACTCTTGTAACTAACTCAGAGAATTTTATTTCCATCGCCATAATCGATCGACGTATTAAAGTCAGCAAGAAACTTCATCAACATCACCGACATGTTGGTCAGCTGACGCTGGATCACCTCTCCCGCCACGCTATCCAAATCAAATCCCCGGTCTGTAGGCCTGTCGGGGCTTTCATCCTGAACATGTAAGTGTCTTTTAATGACTCAAGAGCCCGAGGATTTTGACTTATTTGCCATGTTTTGCCTTAAAGAGCAAATGCGTAACTGGGTGTATCAAATTTCACCAGATTATAACATGAAAATAATTAAAAAATTTGCAAAGTGCGCAGAGCTTGTCGCTCACATGTCTGCTTCTTGCATCGCATCACGTGACCACAAACGAATCATGTTTTTAAGGGTTTTATTAAATTGCTTCACCAGGCCATCTGTTTGTGGATGGTAAACGCTGGTGTGGATTGATTTAATGCCCAATAATTCATAAGCTCGCATAGTGTCCGTAAAATAAAAGTTGTGCCCTGATCAGTGAGGATTTCTTTCGGAATCCCCACCCGGGAGATTATTTTGAAGAGTGCCTCTGCAACACTACGTGCTGAGATGCTGCGCAGAGGCACTGCTTCCGGATATTGCGTTGCATAGTCCACTAGGACCAATACAAAGCGATGTCCACGTGCTGACCGCTCTAATGGCCTGACGAGGTCCTTTCCAATTTTCTCGAAGGGGACCTCGATCAGTGGAAGAGGGCACAATGGCGCTTTTCGCGTGGCCGGTGGATTCACCAGCTGGCATTCGCGGCATGCCGCACACCACCTGCGGACATTGTCGACAATGCCCGGCCAATAAAAACGGGCTATTAGGTGGTTTAGTGTTTTTCTTTCCCCTAGAAGACCCACCATGGGATTATAATGAGCCGCCTGGAACACCATTTCCCGACGGCTCCACGGTATTAAGAGCTGGGTTGTATCTTCCTTTGTCTGAGCATCCTGCATCACTAATTACAAAATAAGGATATGAAAGGGTGACATTCAGCTAGAGTTGTTGACCATCGATCATTCTCACTTGGTCAAAGGCGTGCTTGAGGGTTTCGTCTTGCAACTGCTCCAAAGGGAAATCCTCTTCGGGAAATTCCCTGAGGATGGGAGGGGCTGCAGCCTCTCCCCCCCTCGCGTCATCCTGATGTGGAGCAGACGAAGACGGCCCTGGCTCCGCCTCCCCTGCCAGAGCATCGCACATTTCACATCTCATTGCTTTAGTGCAGGACCCATCCGTGCATGTACCCTTTAATACATTTCTAAATTCAGGCCAGTTAGTCCCCAAAATCAGTAGATGGGTGAGGCGGGAACTAACCGCGGCCTCCACTCTATGTTTTGTTCCCCGAAATTTGATCACAAGGGTTACCACAGGGTAGTTGTGAATATCCCCATGCACACACTTCACCCTCACCATTTTAGCTGTGCCCAAAGCCTCATGTTGAACCATGCATTGGTGGATAGTGGTTTGATTATAACCCGTATACACAATGCTTGGTGAGTACCCCCCTTGACACTTACCGGTATCTGGTATGCTCTGGCCCGATCGGGGGCAGCCTGCGGAGTGTCAGGGATCCGAACCACCGTTCCCAGCTCCATCACAAGGCATTGATCCCGGAAGTGTCCCGGATCCCCACAACTCCAGCAATCCAGCCCAGGCACCATACCAATACCTGCGTCGGTGGACACTTCCACCTGAGGGGGAGAGCGGCGGGGCACTGTTGCTGTTGTGGGCGATGCAACACCCCGGGCGCGGGGAACTGGCTTCAGTGGCAGGACTCCGCACCTCCCTGGTGCAGGAACAGGCTCTGGGGAGAGAGCAGAGTGAGAGAGAAGAGGGGAGGGGGAAGAGAACGGGGAAAACACAGGGGGAGGGGAGAGAGAGTGGGAGAGCTCTTCTTCCCTCTAGTACGCTGCCATATGGTCCACCGCCAATCGAACAGCCTCCTCCAGCGATGCCGGGCGGTGGCACTGGACCCATTCCGCTGTTCCTTGCGGTAGCCGATGGACGAGCTGCTCCAATACCACCTGATCGATTATTTCCTCGACGTCGTGATCCCCCGCCAGCAGCCATCTCCGGCAGGTGTCTTAGAGCCGTTGGGTGAAGGCAAACGGGCGGCCGGTCATCTCCAACTCCATTGACCGTAAGAGCTGGCGATGCTGCTCCGGACTGCGGCCAACCTGCTGCAGGATGGTCTTCATCATAAAGGTGAATGTCTGTATAGGAGCCGTAGATGTAATTAAAGTGAAAGTGGCTGTAAGAGCTCCATCATCTGTGCTGCAGTTATTCACACAGAGGAACGTCACAGCCGGTAAACATACTTCATTCATTGATTTTGATGCTGACTTGCACACCTTTGAGAAATGCCAGAGTTTTCCACAAGTTCTACATTTACATTCTTTAGCAGGGCAGCACTTGTCATTCGCCATGTGGTTTGCAGAGCCACAGCGGTAACACATCGGTTGTCCTTTCCTTTGTTTTTCCTCCTTCAGCTTAAACTTTTGTTTATTTCTTGGCATCTGCATCTTATCTTGCTTTTGAATTGCTGCTACTTGTTTTATTTCTCCTTCCGCAATGACTTTAGCATCTGCTACTGCCGCTTCAATTTGTCTTGCAATAGCGGGCGTCTTTTCAAGGGTTAAATCAGGCTCTAGTAACAGTCTCTTGCAAATTCCAGGCATGCATGTTTTTCCAACAATCTGATCACAGATCATCTCATGCTCAATATCCCCAAAAGCACATTATAACCAGTTCACGAAAAGCTGAGACATAATGGTCAGTAGACTCACCCACGGCCTGAGCACATTGCCTGAAGAGATATCTCTTCTTCTTCTCTTCCTTTTTTGGTGGATTGCAAACAACTTTTAAAGGTGAATACCACCACCTACTGTACAAGAGTGTGTATCACCATGTCACTTAGCTCATAGTCTATTATTCAATCTAGTGCATTTTAAAAAGGTAAAAAGTGCCCTCCTGATCTTTCTTACCCCTTCTTCCTCCCCTTCTGTTCCCAATACCCCTTTTAGACCCCTCGCCTGTCCTGTTTCTCTTACTTTGTCATGTAAGTTTCTTCTGTCAGGTTCATATATGGAACAATGCATGATGACGTGATCTACATTTTCTTTATCTCCACAGTTAGCACATTTATTACTTTTTCTTTTCCCTAGAACAGCCAGTGTACTATTTAATCCTGAGTGATCTAGTCTGAGTCTTGTTATTATTATTTCCTCTCTTCTGTTCTTTTCTTTATAGATCTTTATTTTAACTGATTTTTTAATTTTATAATATCTCCTTCCTTTCAGATCTTCATCCCACTTTTCCTGCCAAATCTCCATACCTTTATTCTTAATCAGGGCTTTTCCTTCTCCTTTTCCTAATGTAATTGATATTGCAATTTCCTTCTGTAAGGCTTTTTTTGCAAGCAAGTCAGCACCCTCATTTCCTTTCAGACCCTCATGAGCTGGCACCCAACAAAACTGCACATCAATACCATCTCTATGGATCCTAAACTCATTTTGAAATAGTTCTATAATAAGATCTTCTCTATCACTTTTCCTTGATTGGATGCTTCCCAAAATAGAGACTGAATCAAAGCATATTACCACCCTGTCCGGTTAGTCTCTTCAACCCATTGTAATCCTGTTATAACTGCCACTAATTCTGCTGTGTACACTGATAAATAATCAGAAAGTCTTTTAGCTATGGATATTTTAAACTCAGGAACGTATACACCGATTCCCACACTCCCTTGCTTATTCTTTGACCCATCTGTGTAAATTTTAAGGTAGTTGAAATACTTATTTCTTACATATAAACTTGCTTTGTTACCCACTTCATTCATTTGCCATTCAATTTTCTTCTCTAATATATTAATATCTACTTATGTTGCTGGATAAAGCCATGGTGGAATATTACTAATTGGGGAAGTCCTAGTGAACTCTATAGCCATATTCCCTAGCTCTTCCTTTCGATGTCCATCCAAATCCACTTCTCTTAAATTTGTCATATTCCCAGCAGTTCTGAATTGTTATTTTTGTGGGGTTTTCCTCTCCACTTCCTTTTAACCTAATCCAGTATGTAAGTGATAACTCCAATGGTATTTCACCTGCTTCTATTAGGACAGCATTAATGGGGGTTGACTTTATAGCTCCTATACATAGCCGTAGAGCTCTATACTGTAATCTGTCTATATTTAGTAGTATTGTTTTAGCTGCTGCTCCATAGACTATACATCCATAATCAATTGTCGATCTCATAATAGCTCTGTATATATCAATTAGTGACTGCTTATCAGCCCCCCAATCATATCCAGCCACTGCTCTTAGTAAATGTATTACTTTCTTGCATTTTGATTCTATATGTTTAATATGCAATTTTCAGGTTTATTTCTCATCTAGTCATAGTCCTAAGTACTTAAACTCAGACACCCTCTCCACTGGCTTCCCATATAGTGTCAGCTTCTCAACATCATTCTTTTGCTTATTTGTAAATATCATATAGCAGGACTTACTCATTGACAGCTTAAACCCGCATTTATATGACCAATTTCCCACTTTCTTTATTGCTTCTCTTAATTTTCCTATTACGTATTTCACATTTCTTCCCCTTATCCATATAGCTCCATCATCTGCATATAATTCAGATTTGATACATCCTTCATGATCTGAGAAAATGTAATTTATCATGACATTGAACAGTGTAGGACTGATTACACTACCCTGGATACCATTATCAATTTCAGTGTCCTTAGACACTTCCTCCCCAACCTTGACTTTAATTTTCTTGTCTGATAGAAGCGATATCTCTCTGAGACCACGTTCAATTTAGGGGAGAAGAACTGTTTCAATGCTTGTAATGATCCATCGTATGTATTAGCAGTACGAGGCAATGTATTGTAGACATGTTGCCCTTCTGTTCCCAAGCAGTGTATTAGCAAAGCTCTCTTTCTCTCGGCAGAAAACTCATCACCACCGATAGCAAGCAAGTAGTTTTGAAATAGTTTTTCCCACGCATCAAAGGAAATTTTTGGTTCACCTGAGCATTCCAGGAATGCTACTGGAGGTTGTAGAGAGAGCAGAGCCATCCTGGCATCCTCGTCGCCACTTGTTATGTAACGAGGATATGGAAAACAATGAACAAAACAGAGCACCAGGCACGTATCTTCTTCTTCTATTTTAATGGCGGACTGGTGTTATGAGCACATGCCGTCACCTACTTTTCAGTTTAATGCATCGTATTCCATGCCTTTCTCTTAATCCCTTAAAATAAAATAAAAATAAAAACTCGTTTACCTCAAGTTTAGATCCATCGGGACCCAGGTGTCAGCTGGCACTGCGTGTTCAGCTCCTCCAGCTTCCACCCTGAGTCCCTCTGGATCCAGACTGACGCATTACAACACAAATCTGTTCTTTGATATATTTAAATTCTATCACTCAAACCTGTACTGTACATGTATTGTATTAAAACCCTGTATCCTAACCTATCTCTATTAACCTCTATTCCTAATAGATACTCCAACTCCCTATCTTTATATCCATTATTGTTTAAATATTGTATTATTTCCCTTCTCTCCTGTATATACCTTCTACAACCAAATATGACATGCTCTACAGTTTCTTTTTCTCTACAATATTCGCATAATTCATTTCCTTGGATTCCTATTAAAGCCAATGAAGATTTCAATCCTGTATGACCAAGCCTTAATCTAGTTATTATAACCTCTTCCTTTCTGTTTCTGCCACATATATTTCTATTCATTTCTACCTGTTTTTTTATTTTATATAAATGTCTTCCCTTCTTGTCCTTATCCCATATTTCTTGCCACTCTTTCTTAATATTGTTTCTTAATAATAGATTTTATTTCCCCCTTACCTAGTGGTACTCTAATATCCTCTTCATTTCTTTTTAAAGCCTTCTTCGCTAAATCATCAGCAGCTTCATTTCCATTAATCCCTTTATGTGCTGGTACCCAACAGAATCCGACTGACCCTCCTTTCCTTTGAATACGATACAAGAGCATGAATATTTCATTTATCAAATCTTCTCTGGATGATCTTCGTTTAGATAATGATGTTAATACTGATGCTGAATCAGAACATATAACTACTCTGTCAGGTCTTATTTCCTTTACCCATGTTAAACCTATTATGATGGCAGTTATCTCTACAGAATATATAGATAAATTAGCTGTTAATCTTTTTGACATTTCTACACTTACTACTGGAATATACACTCCTATTCCTGTAATTCCTGTGGTTGGATCTTTTGATCCATCTGTATATATTTGTAGACTTTCATAACATTTTCCCTGAACATGCTTTTTTACATTAGATGTTATCATGCCCATTTCCTCCCAATCCCTTATCTTTTCTAACACCTCAGGAAAAGTCCATGTCGGTACCTCTCCCCATACAGGTGACATATTACACTCAGTCTCTGCAATCTGATATTTTTCTGTTAAGGGGCTATGCTCCATCCAGATCCCCTTTCTTTTTTGTTTACATATTCCCAGCAGTTATTTAATACCTCAGCAGCAATGTGATTTCCAACATAACTCTTCATATATTTCCAGTATATCAGTGATAATTTTACTCTACACAAATTAAGTGGCATTTCATTTGCCTCAACCAGTAGAGCATTAACTGGTGTTGATTTTACTGCTCCTAAGCATATCCTAAGAGCTCAATACTGTATTTTATCCAATCGCTTTAATAATGTTATTGATGTGGCACCATATATCATACAGCCATAATCCAAAACAGATCTTATCATAGCTTGATATATCATCAACAATCCTATTCTTTCTGCCCCCACTCTTTGCCAGCTATTGCCCTCATCACATTTAAGGACTTTCTACATTTATTATCAATTTCATCTATATGTTTTTTCCATGTATATCTGCTATCAAACCAGACACCTAGATATTTAAATGTTTTCACTCGTTCTAAAGCTTTATCAAATAATATTAATTCATAATGTCCTGGGATTTCTCTTTTGCGAGTATAGAACATACAACATGATTTACTTGTTGACATTTTACATCTCCAGTATATAGTCCACTGTTCCACCTTTTTAATGGCTGCCTGCATGCAAGAGATGACCTGCGAGATGTTTCGACCCCTCTTCCATATGGCGCCATTATCTGCATATAATGCACATCCTATACCAGGGCCTACGTTTCCAAATATATCATGAATCATAACATTAAAAAGTAAAGGACTGATTACACTTCCCTGTGGTATACCATATACTGCTTGAACCCACCTTAACTACAAAGTTAACAGAGTACAGAGTTAATTGGTCTAAATCTGAAGATTTAACTCTGACTGTGTACTGCCCAGTAACGGCTTTTCAACCGGGCACCTTTCAATGGCCCAAACAGGGGATTAAGTATTTGGGCATTTTATTCCCAGCAAAATTATGTGATTTAGTCAGAGTTAATTTTGACCCTTTAATAAAAAGGTTTTCGAGTGATGTGAGTAGGTGGGCTTCATTATATTTATCAATGATTGGGAAGGTTAATGTTATTAAAATGAATTGTATTCTAAAATTCAACTACCTACTACAGTCTCTCCCTGTAGATGTCCCCTTCTCTTATTTCAAGCAATTTGATAGCATAGCGAAGTCCTTCATTTGGAATGGAAAGCGTCCCAGGTTACATTTCAACAAGTTACATAGACCGATTGACAAAGGTGGGCAAGGCCTACCCAAGATTTTGTTTTATTATTATGCATTTGGTCTCAGACATTTAGCTCATTGGTCACTTCCACCTGAGAGAGCCCCTCCTGGTTTGGAATTGAACAGAAAGTTATTGCCCCTATTTTACTATTACAAAGCCTTTCTATTATACTAATTGGAGAAGTTAAGTCGCACCCCGTTATCTCGCATCTGCACACGCTATGGACAAAAGTGTCCAGAGTGTTTAATTCAGACATTTATTTAAATGTTGCCTCGAGCATATGGCTAAACCCAAAGTTGCATATTGGTGGATTTCTGCTGGTCGGAGTGGATTGAGAGGGGTGTTAATACACTTGGTGACCTATATGAGAGTGGTGGGTTGAGATCGTTTTAAAATTTGGTCCAACATTTCAGGATTCCTAGATCTCAGTTCTTCAGGTACTTACAGCTGCACCACCTGCTCTGTACTATTTTTGGGAGTAGCATACACCTCCCTAAAAGGGCAGATACTTTAGAAGTGGTGATAACTGCTTTTGGAAAAGGTAATGCGGCATCAGTGTATTACTCCTTGTTAATTCAGAGTCTGGGGGATGGAGCTTCAAATTCTCTCAAGAGATTATGGGAGAGAGATTTAAATTTGGTATTGGAGGAGGGAGTGTGGGCTAAGATTCTAAAAAACATCAAGTCTACATATAGAGATTCAAGGCTGATGCAATTTAAGATTTTGAATCGATTCTATTGGACCCCCTCTAGATTGTATAGACTTGGTCTTAAAGACACACCCACCTGCTGGCGATGGCAATCAGAAGATGGGGACACAACCCATGTTTTTTGGGGATGTGTTAAAATACAGGAATTTTGTTGAAGATTCAGGGATTTATGTGTGATGTGTTGGACACACGGTTTTCATTTTGCCCCAGACTCTGCATTTTGGGTGATGGGGAGATCATTAATTTTGGGGATAGCCACTTGAGAGGTTGGGTCCTGGCTGGAGTTATGGTGGCCAGGAGAACAATACTCAGGGGGTGGAAGACGGCTGGGGCTGGGGGTGTTCGGTGGGAGAGGTTTTAATTTATGTAACTGATTCCGTATTTTATGTTGTGTTTATTGGTTTTTGTGTATAGAATCAAAAAAATGTTACTGAGATTTCACGTCTGGCCAGGTCTTTTGAAAATATGATCACAGATGAGATAAATTTCCAGTAAAACTAAGTTATCTAAGGTGACAAGGAATTAAGTTTGTTTTTGTTGCTAAAAATTCTGCAGTGGAGAGTGTAGTTATATAAACTACAGCAGTTCTCAATGCATTAAATCATTAACCTGATGATGAATTCTATCAATGAAACGAATCAAACTCACTCACACTGCCAACAATTTCTAAAACGTCATTCTAGTTTGACAAAGAATACATTTTCTTGTCCCTAAAAAAACTGGGGAGTGTTTTAATATGAACTGCAGCAGTGCACATTGCATCATATCATTAATGAGATGAACGATCTATCAATGTATTAATTTAATTCACTCAGACTGGTGAAAGTTTATTTTCCACGCATAATGTTTTATTATATCCATGTGTTTGATTAAAGACAAATCATATAGAAGTGTAAGCGCTCACAGAAACATGAACTTCTCTGTGTTGCCTGCACTAGTCTCGACTAGGAGACGGACGACATGAGATCCGCTGCCATGTCTTCTCTTCTGCTGGTTGTCGCCCCCAAAAGTCGCACCTCATTTGCATAGAGTTAAACCTTTTTCAACTTTGTCGTGCCACATCTAGTCGCCAGAGGTCGCTTGTGTTGCAGGAAGTCGCCAGCTCTCATTGAAAATAAATGAGATTAGTCGCTTTGTCGCTGGAGTCACCTCATGTGTATACGGGGCTTAAGAATGTATGTTTCCAAGTGTGACTGCTAATGTTTGAATCTAGAAGTTGTTGTTTGCGTAGTGATAATTACTTAAGAAATACAGGTTCAAAGTTCAGATGTAAATTTTCAGACATTTTCATAATCGATTGTCGTAGAAATTAACGATCAATTAATAGATTCATCGTTAACTTTAATACCGCAAATTGCACTTGGATGACTCCAAATAATATGTGCTTGTAGCATACTGTTTAAATAAATTTTAATAAATACACTTAGGAAATGCAAGTAGTGGAATTTTCCTTTTAAAATATTCTTAGTTCAGTGTATTTCAATATTAAAGGCTCACCAATAAATTAAAGGCTATGTAAAGTATGCATTTGAAAATGGTTGAATTACTGTTAATGAATTAGTGTTAATAATAACTTTTATACAAGATGCATATTTATGTACATTGAAGCTTCACGTTGTGGATTGTGGGATATTTCTGACCTTTGGACTTTTTTTATTTGAAATTAAATGAAATCATAAAACAGTAGCATACATTACATACTGTTTCTCTGGTGCTGGTGAGATGTCAGGTGAATGTGCCTTCGTGCTTTCCCTGCGGTCACTAATGTAATTGTAGGTTGGGATGAAACAAGGAGACCTGTGGATCAACAGTGCTTGTTGTCATGTTGTACTTTAACATACTATTATGGTGTGTGCAGAAAACATAATGTTACTTTATATAGAAACGCTCCAACACTGTTTACATTGAGCTTGCTTCATATTCATCTGTGGTTCTTCTTCTGTGATGCAGACAAGATGTGAAATGCAGCATGCATGCGTCAGTGGATGACTGTCTTTTCAACGTCTGCTGGCATGATTACTGAATGCATTTGTTCTAAAAATAATTACTCGACGATAGATAAGCTTAATCGATCAAATTATTAACAACAATTAACGATTAATCATTAACATCCCTATTTCAAACGTTGAACTTAAATTCAACATTTTAAGTAATCAAATAAAATTTTTCTATGTGTTAGAGTACCAGATTACAAATTTACTCAAAATGCCCATCCCTATTTATTATTGAGTATTTAGCAAGATTTGTGTTATACCACAATAAAAGTTCTCTTACATATCCAAACACTGCAAAAAATGTTGGCATACATCAGTGGAATAGTAGAGCACTCTTACCTCTTTGATCTGTGACTGAGAGAGCTTCCACCAGAAAGGCCTCCAGTTCCTCTTTATAATGCCCACCACTCGTCCAGTGGGCTTCAGAACACTAGACTCAGATGCTACACTCTCCAACTACAACTGAGAGCAAAAAACAAAAAACAAAACAAAAACAAAGTCATTAAACGCATTACAGAGGCATCATAAAGGTCACAAAATAGTATGAGTACACATTACATAACTGGAGTCAAAGACTAAAACAGGGTTTCTGTTAATAACTCAGACACAAGATAAAATTATGGGATGAGTCTTAGTCCACTAGATACTGCATAACTCCTACAACGGGCCTGTCTGAAACAAACAGTGACGCGTCCCAGCGCTGTTATACAAAATATCAGCACTCTTTGAATGACACTTGTTCAATATGAATTAAGGACCAGAACTGTCGTATAATAGTTATTATATTAATAAATAACTGCTGATCTTAAGGCATTTATAGTACATTTTTCTCAGTTTCATCTTCCTCAGCATCTTCATCATTTAGACCTTCGTCCTGAGGCACAACAGATGAGGGAGCGACCTAGCATTCTTTTGGAAAGAGTTCAACAGCCACTATGTTCTGATGCATAGCCTAGTTTAAGTTCCGTAAACCTTGAAGTAAAACCTGCCGTAACATAAAATTGTATTT
The DNA here is from genome assembly GCF_019703515.2 of Myxocyprinus asiaticus. Taxonomy (NCBI): domain Eukaryota; kingdom Metazoa; phylum Chordata; class Actinopteri; order Cypriniformes; family Catostomidae; genus Myxocyprinus; species Myxocyprinus asiaticus. The sequence goes on along the minus strand of NC_059350.1, from coordinate 25,206,671 downwards.
TCATAAATTATCGAAGATTAATAAATGCTGTTAAAAAAAAAACAATGTTCATTGTTAGTTCATAATACCAAGGACATTTATTTATAACAATTTTTTTTTAAAGTTTTACAATTATGGCATGATCAAAATGGCTCATCCTTTCTTCAGAACAGACTGCTTACCTCAGTGACCTCTTCCCCCTCTCTATGCATGAAAACTGTGCCCTCCAGATAATTATCTCTATTGGCATGTAATGTGCCCTGAAGGAATATTCCATTTTTAATGCCAGCCTGGATCCTGGATAAGGGCAGGTGCTCTGAAAACATAAATTTACTGCCAGTGATTTCATTCTATTGTGAATCATAAAATAGAAATCATTGTATATTTGTGAGTTAAATGATAGTATATATAAAGAAAAAGGGTTCTTGATCATTGATCATCTCATAGTACGCACCTGATCATCAGATGTCAATACAAGTCTGTCCACAAACTCAGGGTTGCCAATCAAACTCTTTACATATTCCTCACCTTCATATGAAAATAAAAGCAAAAATGCAAATTACAATCTGTAAACAGATTGTGTGCAATCTGGTGAGCAGGACGGGGCCGAGCAGCATCTGGGCAGAGCAACCGGGAAGATAAGTGGTGAATGAGTTCCACCTGTGTGCCACACCGGTCTCACGTTCCAGTGAGGGGCAGGGGGAGTATTTAAGGAGAGGCGACAGCAGCAGACTGTTTCGGCTGAAAAGCCTTATTGTGTGACACTGAAAAGTGTATGTGCAATAAATGTCTACGTGTGGTGTAAAGCCATCCCACCTTCTTCCTTTGCCATCCATGAATTGTTATACTGGTGTAGCAACCCAGAAAGGAGGAAGGATGCGCCGTCAAGGAGTCCTTGCCGCTGACTGAGGATTGGGACGCCGAGGGAGTGATTGATCCGGTGACGCTGGAGCACTGCATCAACCGGCAACCGAAAGGGACAGCTGAGGGGTCCAGCGCCATGGCCCGGCATCATGGATGGAAGCAGTACAGCGAGCTGAGGGCCAGTCGACGACGTGTCCTGGGCCGGCGAGCCTGTCTCTCTCTCCTCTCTCTGCTTTCTCCTCTCTCTCTCTCCTCTCCCCCTTCCCCTCTCCCCCCATCCTGTTCCCACTCCCAGGCACATGCGGGTCGGACCCAGAAACCATCCTGAAGCACCAATGCTCCCACAAGGAGGGGGGAGTAGGTCACAGGCTGGAGAATTCCCCGACCTGAGTTTGGCGATGGGGGTATGTGGCGAGCAGGGCGGGGCCGAGTGGCGTCTGGGCAGAGCAAGGCCGGGAAGAAGATAAGTGGTGAATGAGTTTCACCTGTGTGCCACTACGGTCTCGTATTCCAGTGAGGGGTGTATTTAAGGAGAGGAGACAGCAGCAGACGGGGAGAGAGAGAGAGACGCATAAGTGATGTGTTTGTGTGTGACTTTGTCTTTAATGTGTCTGCTGAAAAGCAGCATGTGCAGTGAATGTTTCAGCTGAAAAGCCTTATTGTGTGACACTAAAAAATGTATGTACAATAACTGTCTACGTGTGGTGTAAAACTGGTCCCAGCTTCCTCCTTTGCCATCCATAAATTGTTACACAATCTTTTTTTAATCTGAAATTATACCAATATCCTTATAATGCTTAAAACTCATACAGACCACAACTTCCACCCCTACAATGGCATCAAAAGTAAGGACGGGGAAGAAGGACAAATAATTGTCTCTTACATCTGTACACCAGTAGACCAAGCAGCTCTGCCTTTTTCTTGGCCCGGTCATTGGTCAGCAGAACCACTTTAGTGGATCACCATTTAGCAAGGTGATCGGTGTACCGTTTGGCAGCAACACGAATGGCTCGACCATTGCGATCATTAACGCACTCCGCTTGCTCTTATTCCATTAAATTCTCCCTTGAAACAGAAATACAGCCACATACTATATGGTACTAACATCAATGCATTGTCTGTGAGAAAGTGTTCATTGTAAATCAAATCTAGGGCAAGTCATAAAGAATTAAAACTTTTGAGGTGTGTTAGCATTAGAACAAATAATGGCTCTGTGGATGTGTTTACCTGTGATGCTCATTAGTAAAGGTGTAGAAGTGCTTGTCTTTGTCATGAATAGTATCCTTGATTCTTTTGTAAACCGGTGCACTCCTGTGTCTGACCTCTTGTAAAACTGTCTGAAGGATGATCACATTCCTGATCAGAGGGTCTTCAAGGATGTCGATCTATCAGAATTGAGTACCAAGTAAGTTGCTTGACATTTAACAAATTATTTTCATTTGAAGTGACTTGAAATGTTGCAACAGCTATCTCTGAGATTCCCCTCAGGAGCACTGGAACTAGTTCAGGTTTCACTTTATTCCACCACATGAACTAGTTCCAGGTTGAACCAAAAAAGAAACCTTTTTAGTACCTGCTCCAGAAGTAGAACTATCCTTACAAAGTGGAAATTTTTGGGTGGAATCAGTACAGGGAAAGATGTCATTAGCCATCAGACAGTCCGATACCAGACATTTTTAAAAGACTGGTTAGTAAACTTAGGTAAACCTTTTGCTGAATTGTTGCTATTGTAAGTCTTTTTAAAATCGAAATGGATAGATGGGAAGACTAGAGACAATTTCGGTCATCATCATCATTTTGTTATTTCCAATAACAAGTAATGCAGAACTATTCGCTTTTGTCCAGTAATGAACTTTGGTCCACTTTGTGAGCATGTTTGAACTTATCACAGAGTTTTGTACAGAAACAAGTCATTTCGCAAGTATTTTTGAAATTAATTCTTGGATGGAAATCCGAATGGAAATCAATCAGTGGGTATATGTCTATACCAAATGAATTTAGTCTATTTTATGTCATTAGAGTAATACCAAACAATCTTGGGTTGTTAGAAATTTACCAATGTCCACACATCTGGCTGTTTTAGGCTTCTAAGGTCCAGAAAATCACAAGGGTGCTGGAGTGGAAGGTCACCATGGACAAACTAAGAGAACTGAGGGCCACTAATCCTGCAGTCCCCATGGTGACTCGGTTTGATGTGGAAGAGGTGCCAAATGTTCTACAAGCTCCTGTGATCCTGTGCAGGAGGACCTCTCTCAGCTTCCATGTAGGTGTTTACTAGTCACTAAAGTGTTACTAGTATTCCATTTCTCTCCCAGGGTGTAACATTAAACAAATGTTTTGTCTTTCAGAGGACATCCTTGAGCTGAAAAAAGATCTGGACCAAGAGCTGGATGAGCCAATTTTGAGTTGGACCAGCACAAAGATCTTACAATACTACATGTAACCACCTTTTTGGTCACTTCTCCATGTGCAGAGCCATTACTATACAGCAGAGCTTAATATATTATTGCACTAAACATATTTTGTCCATGATACTTTCCTCTTGTACATTGATTATACTAAATACTTTGAAAATATTTCTAATTGTTCTTATGTTATTGCATTTTTAATAGTTGTAAAATAAACATTTTATAAAGATATTACACAACCAGGATCAATGGGTTCACAGGGGGTTCACATTGTTCATTGCTGAGGGCTGAACAATTGTTTTTATTGACATACAGTTGAAGTCAGAAGTTTACATACACTTGTCAGAAATTTTTTTAACTACCCCACAGATTTTATATTAGCAAACTATAGTTTTGGCAAGTCGTTTATGGCATCTACTTTGTGCATGACACAAGTAATTTTTCCAACAATTGTTTACAGACAGATTTTTTCACTTTTAATCGACTATATCACAATTCCAGTGGGTCAGAAGTTTATATACACTAAGTTAACTGTGCCTTTAAGAAGCTTGGAAAATTACAGAAAATGACGTCAAGACTTTAGACAATTAGCTTCTGAAAGGAGGTGTACTGAATTGGAGATGTACCTGTGGATGTATTTTAAGGCCTACCATCAAACTCAGTGCCTCTTTGCTTGACATCATGGGAAAATCTAAAGAAATCAGCCAAGACCTCAGAAAACAACTGTGGACCTCCACAAGTCTGGTTCATCCTTGGGAGCAATTTCCAAATGCCTGAAGGTACCACGTTCATCTGTACAAACAATAGTATGCAAGTTTAAACACCATGGGACCACACAGCCATCTTACCGATCAGGAAGAAGACACATTCTATCTCCTAGAGATGAATGTAGTTTGGTGCGAAAATTGCAAATCAATCCCAGAACAACAGCAAAGGTCCTTGTGAAGATGCTGGAGGAAACAGGTAGACAAGTATCTATATCCACAGTAAAACAAGTCCTATATCAGCATAAGCTGAAAGGCTGCTCAGCAAGGAAGAAGCCACTGCTCCAAAACTGCCATAAAAAAGCTAGACTACAGTTTGCAAGTGCACAAGGGGTCAAATATCTTACTTTTTGGAGAAATGTCCTCTGGTCAATGAAACAAAAATTGAACTGTTTGGCCATAATGACCATCATTATGTTTGGAGGAAAAAGGGTGAGGCTTGCAAGCCGAAGAACACCATCACAACTGTGAAGCATGGGGGTGGCAGCATCATGTTGTGGGGGTGCTTTGCTGCAGGAGGGACTGGTGCACTTCACAAAATAGATGGCATCATGAGGAAGGAAAATTATGTGGATATATTGAAGCTACATCTCAAGACATCAGCCAGGAAGTTAAAGCTCGGTCGCAAATGGGTCTTAAAAATGGACAATGACCCCAAACATACCTCCAAAGTTGTGGCAAAATGGCTTAAAGACAACATAGTCAAGGAATTGGAGTGGCCATCACAAAGCCCTGATCTCAGTCCGATAGAAAATTTGTGGGCAGAACTGAAAAAGTGTGTGCGAGCAAAGAGGCCTACAAACCTGATTCTGTTACTCCAGTTCTGTCTGGAGGAATGGCCCAAAATTCCAGCAACTTATTGTGAGAAGCTTGTGGAAGGCTACCCAAAGTTAAAAGACCCAAGTTAAACAATTTAAAGGCAATGCTACCAAATACTAACAAAGTGTATGCAAACATCTGACCCACTGGGAATGTGATGAAATAAATAAAAGCTGAAATAAATTATTCTCTCTACTATTATTCTGACATTTCACATTCTTAAAATAAAGTAGTGATCCTAACTGACCTAAGACAGGGAATGTTTTCTACAATTAAATGTCAGGAATTGTGAAAAACTGAGTTTAAATGTATTTGGCTTAGGTGTATGTAAACTTCTGACTTCAACTGTATATATTTTAGAAATATGATTTTGTGTATTTTTTATGCATTTTTGAAATTTTTAGATCTGCTCTATATACAGTAACTTCTTGGTTATGTGACCTAGTGATGTCAGACCACCTGTGATGCATTCACACACATCTTACATGACTTGGATTTTGGAAATATGATTTTGTTTATTTTTTATGATTTTTTTTTTTTTTCAAATTCATATAACTTCCAGATCATGTGACCTGATGATGTCACACCACCTGTAATATATTTACAAACAACTATAACACATCTTACATGACTTGGATTTTAGAAATATGATTTTGTGTATTTTCTATTAATTTTAGAAATTTTCAAATCTACTCTAAATACAGTAACTTCTTGGTTATGTGACCTAGTGATGTCAGACCACCTGTAATGCATTCACACACATCTTACACGACTTGGATTTTGGAAATATGATTTTGTGTATTCTTTATGAATTTTTGAAATTTTCAAATTCATATAACTTCCAGATCATGTGACCTGATGATGTCACCCCACCTGTAATATATTTACAAACACCTATAACCAGGGTTGGGAGGGTTACTTTTGAAATGTGTTCCACTACATATTACAGAATACATGCTGTAAAATGTAATTTGTAATGTATTCTGTTAGATTACTCAAGGTCAGTAACGTATTCTAAATACTTTGGATTACTTCTTCAGCACTGGTAGATTTTTTCACTTGTTTTGACTATAAAAACTCTGCCAGTACAGTAAGACAAAATACACATGTTAAAAATACATTCTCTGAAAAACCTAAATATCTTATGCAGTGTTGTTTCTAAAACAAGATCAATCAAACTGATCTTGTTTTAAGGATTTTAGATATTTTTACAGGAAAAAAATACAAAAATTATTATCAAGAATACAGTTACTTACATCATTGCATATTTGGAAATATGATTTAATGTATTTTTTATTAATTTTTGAAATGTTCAAATCAATATAACTTCCAGATAATGTGACCTGATGATGTCACACCACCTGTAATATATTTACAAACTTCTATAACACATCTTACATGACTTGGATTTTGGAAATAAGATTTTGTGTATTTGTTATGAATTTTTGAAATGTTCAAATCCATATAACTACCAGATCACGTGACCTGATGATGTCACCCCACCTGTAATATATTTACAAACTTCTATAACACATCTTACACAACTTGGAGTTTGGAAATATAATTTTGTGTATTTTTTATGAATTTTTGAAATGTTCAATCCATATAACTACTAGATCACGTGACCTGATGATGTCACCCCACCTGTAATATATTCACAAACACCTATAACACATCTTACACAACTTGGATTTTGGAAATATGATTTTGTGTATTTTTTATGAACTTTTGAAATTTTCAAATCTATATAACTTCTTGGTCATGAGACCTAGTGATGTCAGACCACCAGTAATGCATTCACACACATCTGACACACATATTACACTACTTGGATTTTAGAAATATGATTTTGTGTATTTTTTATGAATGAAATTTTCAAATCCATATTACTTCCAGAACATGTGACCTGATGATGACACCCCACCTGTAATATATTTACAAACTTCTATAACACATCTTACACGACTTGGATTTTGGAAATATGATTTTGTGCTTTTTTTTATGAATATTTGACATTTTCAAATCTACTCTATACAGTAACTTCATGGTTATGTGACCTAGCGATGTCAGTCACCTGTAATGCATTCCCACACATCTGACACACATCTTACACAACTTGGATTTTGGAAATATGATTTTGTGTATTTTTTATGTATTTTTGGTTACTTCTTGGTTATGTGACCTAGTGATGTCAGACCACCTGTAATATATTCACAGACACCTATAACACATCATACATGATTTGGATTTTGAAAATATTATTTTGTGTATTTTTTATGAATTTTGGAAATTTTCAAATCTACTGTGTGTAACTTCTTGGTTATGTGACCTAGTGATGTCAGACCACCTGTAATGCATTCACACACATCTGACATACATCTTACACAACTTGGGTTTTGGAAATATGATTTTGTGTATTTTTTATGAATTTTGAAAATTTTCAAATCTACTGTATATAACTTCTTGGTTATGTGACCTAATGATGTCACACCACCTGTAATGCATTCACACACATCTGACACACATCTTACATAACTTGGATTCTATAAATATTATTTTTTGTATTTTTTATTAATTTTTGAAATTTTCAAATCTATATAACTTCCTGGTCATGTGACCTAGTGATGTCAGACCACCTGTAATGCATTCACACACATCTGACACAACTTGGATTTTGGAAATATGATTTTGTGTATTTTTAATGCATTTTTGAAATGTTCAAATCTATATAACTTCCTGGTCATGTGTCCTGATGATGTCACACCACCTGTAATATATTCACAAAGACTATACTCACAAACACCTATATCATATTTTACATGACTTGGATTTTGGTTTAAAATGTGTGTGTGTTTTTTATTTATTTATTTATTTTTTTTATTTATTTATTTTTTTTTATGAATTTTAATTTCTGAAATATTTAAAAACCAATCAACCTCCTTTGACACAGGCAAGACTTCAACCTATGTTACCAGCATGCCTATCTTAATGAATCATGGCAAAGCACTTGTACTACCCACTAGGCCACATGTCAGCCTGTCTTGGCAACTATTTACTATGCATCAACAATTTTAATAAGTGACCATAACTTGTAGTTTGGATGATGCCTGACATGAGATCTGAACTCATGTGCTTAGTGTTGCCAAGACCCTGCTCTAGACATGGAGCAACAGGACTTACTCCAAACGACCTGGATAGTTTACATGAGATTACTAACTGGATTACTAACTCAAAGGACAGTTTACCCACAACTAAAACTTCTGTCATTAATACCATTGTATGCTCATGTGAAACCCTTAATATTGTTCTTGTTCCATGTTACACAAAAGTTACTTACATGCAAGTTATTTAGCTGATTATCCAAGTAGATGTTTTCCATACAATGAAAGCAGATGCAACTAGATGCATCCAGTTAATAAATTAATAAAAAATACACAAAATCATATTTCCAAAATCCAAGTCATGTATGATGTGTTATAGGTGTTTGCAAATATATAACAGGTGGTGTGACATCATCAGGTCACATGACCTGGAAATATATGGATTTGAAAATTTCAAAAGTTCATAAAAACACACAAAATCATATTTTCAAAATCCAAGTTGTGTAAGATGTGTGTCAGGTGAGTGTGAATGCATTACAGGTGGTCTGATATCACAAGGTTGCATGACCAGGAATAGATTTGAACATTAAAAAAATTAATAAAAAATACACAAAATCATATTTCTAAAATCCAAGTCATGTATGATATGTTATAGGTGTATGTTAATATATAACAGATGGTGTGACATCATCAGGTCACATGACCAGGAAGTTATATGGATTTGAACATTTCCAAAATTCATAAAAAATACACAAAATTGTCAGAGGGTGAGGGGAGACAAAGGGACCCAAATGCAGAGGGAAACAGTCAATGAGTTTATTAACAACATCGTTTGTAAACAAGGACAGGCGCACCTGGCACTGGCTGCAGTGATGAGCAGAGTCAAAAGCTATAGCTGCTCAGCGGGCTAAGGAATGAGTGTGTTAGTATGATGAGTGCGTGCATTGTGGAAGTCAGAAGCAATCCGAAGAGAGTCTGTTAAAGCTGCTGTGGTGCGAAGCAAAGCCCAGGTGAGTTTCTCCCCCGACACGCGGACAGAGACCGGGAGGAATCCTCCTCCAAGAGAACTGGGTGACAATACAGGTGAAGGCGATGGTGAACAGGAAGGTAACCACACCTCTAGAGACAGGCAACCAACAGACACATGGCAAATCTCCAACTAAACAAGAGAGCACAGTTAACACTTGACAGCAAACAATAAACTGGCAAAGAAAGAGGGAAAACACATGGAATAAGTAGGGAGTGCAATCTGTGTGAAGCAGGTGGAATGGGCGAGAAAATCATTGCCATGATCAGCGCCTCCCCGGAACGATCAGTGTTCCCATGGAAACACTGATCACGTGTGCTGGCTCCACCTGTGAGACACGAGGGAGAGAGAATAACAAACAACAGTATGAGCTGTCACAAATGCCGGAACCGTGACACAAAATAATTTCCCCAAAATCCAAGTCATTGTTTGTAAATATATAACAGGTGGTGTGACATCATCAGGTCACACACAGGTTTTATTTTTGAAAATAAAATGTTAAAATCATTAAAAAAAAATGTATAAAGTTACAATTCCAAAATAAGTCAAGCAAGGTGGAAAGGTGTTGCATATGCTATAGGAGGTCTGACATTCATCTATTTCTGTTAGCTATAAGTTAAATGCAATTTCAGTTACATTACATTGTTATAACATCATTACATATCCTAGGGAATAAGCCATTTATGGCTTTAAATGTTTGCTTTTTGTACCATATATTTCTACTTAACTTTTTTGACAATATTAAGTTACATCTGGATAAAACTACACGTTTTTATAGCCACAGATTAATCTGTTTTTCACCAGCCTTTGTCCATTTCACCCTTTAGAGACACTCCCTAACTTTGCCTGCCGAATGTCTAACGAATGTCCAATATAAAACCAACTTTACCGCAGTGTTTTGAAGAAGCTGTTCGTTCCACCAAAACACACCACAGAGTTATTCAGCAACGATAAAATAAATATACATTACAACGCAGTGTATTTTTAAAAATACACTGTGTTGTACAATATCGGAAGCAAAAAGGCAAAAAGCAAGTTTATTTTGTATTCATAGATGAATACATGGTATACAGTTCATCATCTTATAATTACTCAAATTAAATAAAATGTATTCATTTAGTTTGTTTTAAAGGTGTTTGTAACTTTGACTTTGACATACATTTTCTAAAATATTTTCAATTCAGTATAGATCTCCATCATCTCCATACAGTTTCCATGATGTTAAAAACAACCAGCTATGTGATTTAAATACAATTTGATCTTAAAAACCATTTGTGACCTCTTAGTGTTTGTTTGTAAAGAAATTGTTCCCATTCGGTCTTGATAATTGTATTTTTTGCCTTTTTAAAATTTAATTTAAGAAAATGTTTATTTATTTAAATAAATTATAGACATAATTATTATTTACTATTTAATTATTATTAAAACATTGGACTGTATATATACTGTATACAGTTTTTACCTAAATAGCCTAATAACTTCAGTTATCAGTAACTTATCAGTAACTGCCCATGTTCAAATTTCTTATTGTTTAAATGGGCTATAGTTTTGTTTGTTCACATCATTAATATTTAATAGACATATATTCAGATTTAACAGATATGCACAAGACTTAGAACTTTTCCACTAGAGGGCAGCATAAATTCCTGGATGATTCAGTGGGAAATGAACCATGGGATCCAGACATACAAAATACCAAATAATAATCACAAAACTTTCTTATGTTATGACAGATCTTTCACTGAAGGCTTGACAAAAGTGACGTTATTTCTGTAACATATTTTCTTCAGTCTGCTGGTCTTTAGGAGTGTGAGAGGAAATGTGTCAATGTTTCACCTAGTCTGTACAGTATGTGTCCCTCCCTGATCCCATCAGGTCAGAAATTACAGTCTTGTGTGTACGGTCAGTCATGTCCTTACACTGTTTTCTTCTAATAACACTCAGCAGAGCAAACAGTTGTCTTTATTCATAATGACTCACACAAAAATCTACAACATTATATTTTTTACCTTGAGATCATACAATATTAGAAAACATGCTAAATAGTCTACTTTTCCGATGAAGAAATATGACATTCACAGAAATAATAATAATAATAATAATTGAAATAATCTAAATTCTATCAAATGTAAACCAAATGTGTAGCATCTAATCATAATTAATTCAGGTTCAAAAACTAGACAGGTCTTTATAGCATTATTGTTCCATTCAGAGTGATAACCAGCACATTTAACATCACCGCAGCTGGGACTAAATCATTCAACCACAATTTTATGCACAATATTAAATGCATCTCCATCCTGACTTAGTGTTAAATTTGCATTCTGACATTTTATTCCAAAACACGTGCCTCAATTTCATTATTGTTTAATTTTTCAGTCTCTTTGCTCTGTAGACTGCAGAAATGCAATCTGAGGTCTGGGATCTATAGCCACCAGCAGGTGCAGAGCTGCCTTGACCTCATACCCCTCATTTATGTCCCCTGGGCCTCGAGGAAAATTAGATCCCTTTGTCTTGACTTCTTTCACTCACCATATACACAATGTACAAACCCTCCAGATAAAATTGAGGGTCATTACATATGGAAATAAGGCAAAATGCCTGCTTAACAAGTTAATACATAGTGCTTTTTGTTAAGGATGCTCACCATCAAGAAGTCTGAATGTACTACAGTATGGATGATGCAGCTGGCTGAACAAACTGAATCAATCTTTCAGTTAAATATAGGGATTTTTGTCATGTTTTGTAAGATAATTCATTAGCTGAATAGGCAGGAAGACCTGATTTACAGATATATTTGAACAGCTTTAAGCCAAGGTGATAGCTCAATAATATAGAAAATATATAAATAATGGGTGATATAATTTAAAGGGATAGTTCACCCTAAAATTTTCTAATCATTGACTCACCCTCATGCAGGGCTTGACATTAACAACCACCCACCCGCCAAATGCAGGGAGAAATCGGCAGTGGTGGGTAACTCCGTCACCCTTACTAGCCAATTTGGCAGGTGGCCGCAGCCGAATCAGATTTAATTGTAGGCCTATTCATCCTGCGTTCAGTGCCTTATAAGCACTAAATATGCCTCTCATAACTTCCGCATCTGTGCGCGGCCAGGTTTGGGGAGTAACGGAATACATGTAATGGGATTAAGTATTTAAAATACAAAATTTAAGTAACTGTATTCCACTACAGTTACAAGTTAAATCATTGGTATTTAGAATACAGTTACATTCAAAAAGTATTTTGATTACTGAAGAGATTACTTTGCATTTTATTGTCATTTGTTTCATTTAATATTTAGTCCTTTCAGATGGAAAACATTTATACATACAAATGATGTGATCCAAAGTGCATTTGAACAGAGGTGAAACACTTTCTTATGATCTGTTACATTCATATGAGCAGATAGAGAAGTAAGTTTGAAGTAAATTTGGAGCAGAAGAAATAGAAATAAACCTTGTGTAAATTGTCAGCTTTACATTAAGCTAAAATGCTATGTTACCAGGCACGATCATATTTTTTTATCAAGAAAATTCATGTTGGATAATCATGTCGGGCTTTATTTGATATTATGGTGGCCGGCGGAGACCACTAAACTTATGTGACCCATTTTAATTCTACTGAGAATCTTTATACAAATTTAATGCGTTATATTGAGGAAGTCAACCCTCTCAAACTGACGAGGTAAAGAGACAACAGTGTGCCATGCATCAACATCGATTACAAGGTATTTAATCATCCAATATAGTATGCCATGGCATTTAATCATCATCAAAAATTAATGTTTTACTGAAGTAACATAAACTGGTAACTGGTATAGATGCATATTAAATCAATTAGGGTGAAACTATAAGTTCAATCTATCATCTATCATTTGTATTATTAATAATTATTCTGTCATCATTCACTTACCTTTATTTTGATCCAAACCCATAGGACTTTCTTTCTTCTGTGACTGGAAAAAGATTCATTAATTTTTCTATTTATGTAAAAAGTTTAAATGAAAGTGAATGGTGACTGAGTTTAATCTAGGCTACCTAACATTGCCTTTAAAGGTTTCTAAACGTGTTTAGGCTATTCGTTTTTCATAACAAATACTGTTTATTTTTTAGAAAGACTATCTACATGAACCTAACCACAGTAATGTGGAGCTATCCATGGTCTGACAAATGGACAAATTATTGACAAAGTTTTCCTCCTGTTCTAACTGGCCACGTTTGCCTTCAGATATTCTAAGAGATTTTGTCAAATACATTTGGAGTATTTGGCATTTTCCATGCACAGCAGTAAATGGCAGTGCTTAATAAATAAGAGTGAGGGGGCCTGGGAAGCTCAGCGAGTAAAGACGCTGACTACCACCCCTGGGGTTGCCAGTTCAAATCCAGGGTGTGCTGAGTGATTCCAGCCAGGTCTCCTAAGCAACCAAATCGGCCCGGTTGCTAGGGAGGGTAGAGTCACATGGGGTAACCTCCTCCTGGTCACTATAATGTGTGGTTCTCGCTCTTGGTGGGGCACGTGGTGAGTGTGTGGATGCTGCAGAGAATAGTGTGAAGCATCCACATGCGCTACGTCTCCACGATAACGCTCAACAAGCCAAGTGATAAGATGCATGGATTGATGGTCTCAGACATGGAGGCAACTGAGATTCGTCCTCTGCCACCCGGATTGAGGCGAGTCACTACACCACCACGAGGACTTAGAGCACATTGGGAACTGGGCATTCTGAAAATGGGAGAAAATATAAAAATAAATAAATAAGAGTGGGGCAACTGACCAGCCCAATAGGCTACTCAACTGGCCCACCAGAAAAAGTCAGAGTGCTCCAGATGACCAATCCATCACTGTGTGAAACATTGAAATTACATGTTCAAGATGAGGACTGACTTTGATATTACCTGGTTTTATAAATGTTTTTATAGGCTACATAACTGACAGTACTGACTGAAAGTAAGGGCAAAGATGTGAACCTTAAAAAAGTGGTATATACAGTATGTATATATATATATATATATATATATATATATATATATATATATATATATATATATAAATATATATATATGTATATATATATATATACACACACACTACCGGTCAAAACTTTTTAAACACTTGACTGAAATGTTTCTCATGATCTTAAAAATCTTTTGATCTGAAGGTGTATGCTTAAATGTTTGAAATTAGTTTTGTAGACAAAAATATAATTGTGCCACCATATTATTTTATTTCATTATAAAACTAAAATGTAATTTAAAAAAATAATAATAATAAAGAATAGCAGCCAATAAGTGCCCAACATAGATGGGAACTCCTTCAATACTGTTTAAAAAGCATCCCAGGGTGATACCTCAAGAAGTTGGTTGAGAAAATGTCAAGAGTACATGTCTGCAAATTCTAGGCAAAGGGTGACTACTTTGAAGATGCTAAAATATAACACAGTTTTGATTTATTTTGGATTTTGTTTAGTCACAACATAATTCCCATATTTGATCATTTGAACATTTATGTTGTTCCATAGTTTTGATGACTTTACTATTATTCTAAAATGTGAAGAAAAACAAAACAAAACAAAACAAAAAAAAAAAAACAAAAAAAAAAAATTATAATAAAGAATGAGTAAATGTTTCAAAACTTTTGACCGGTAGTGTGTGTGTGTGTGTGCATGTATGTATATATATATATATATATATATATATATATATATATATATATATATATATATATATATATATTATTAACCTCTTCCTCTTAAAAAAATAATAATAAAAAAAATCACGTTTGGGGTATGACTGTGTGTAATGTATGTTGTAAAACAAAACGTCCAAGTTTGTAATGTATAACACAGACTTTATTTTACTCATAAATCCAAAACTTCCATTAAAAACCCCATAGGAAAATCCAGAGGGAACCCACGGCTCGAAAATGCAAAAAAAAAAAAAAAAAAAAAAAAAAAAAAAACGCTCTATAGTGTAAAACAAGCGCTACTGTTTGTTTTGGAGCACAGAGAGCACGTGACTCTCCTCTGTGGAAAACATGGCTGCGCCCTGTGCCGCTCAATGCTTTTACAGATCAGGTAGGTTTTAGGGTTAGGTTTGGCTAAACTAAACTTTCTAACCAGTGTATCTAACCTGCAGAACATGAATACTCCCACTGACCAATGACAAGACATTGACGCAGACGAAAGAGTATTAACGATTGTTGATCGTCCAGCGGCATGCGCGAAATAAGTCTGGCGATGACAAAACATATTCACTGTGTGAAATGTAATCCAAACCTCTGAATTAGATTACAAGTACTGTTTAACTAACACGTTTTATGCATGCCTGTTCGCTGCTTTTGTCATGTGAGCAGCCATGACAGGTGACAGAAAGCCATTCAGTCTGATGTGCCGATTCAGAATCGTATGCAGTCACACACAGCCCTTTTCACTGCAGCTTTAATATATATATATATATATATATATATATATATATATATATATATATATATAACCGAAGCTTTATGATTCTGTGGAGAGGTGTGGGAGTTAGACATGACATATCCATTGATTTTTTTTATGCTCTCTTTTATAACGAATTTATAAACAGTACAGGGGATATACAGCAAAGATCCAGCCTAATACAACTTAAAAGTGGCAAGTGAATACAGAGATAAAAAATGAAGCACATAAATAAAGTTATAAAAAGATTAAAAAAAAAAAAACACCTATAGTTAACACTCTTCAACAGTTATCTTTTCAATGAGTCGGTAATTATTTTCAATAAAATATGTTTGATCGCTTTCTTATTTGAAGTAGAACACAATGAGTCATAAAATAATTTTAAATCAATACAGAAAAGCCTAATGTTGGTAATGTTGCAGGAACCTTGCAATTGTGGTGTCCATTGATATATTTGATGATTGTCAAAATAGCCCATATCTTGTTGATTAGCATGTGTCATATATGGTTTGTCTTTTGGGTTACAGTTTTATGACACTCAGTTGTCAGATGATATCGTTGTTGTGCTGCAGACAATGGATTTTAGTTACAGTTTGGTAGCTTGGTCTTTTCATGTATTTTAAAAAGTGCAAGTCAGGATTAAATATTATAGCTAAGCACCAGACTACAGTCTAAAGTCGACCACACACAAACACAGGGAATTCAGTGCAATCCACATCCTAGGCCACATCCTTTGCTCTCTGCCACCCAAATTGTTGTCACTACACACACCCGCTACCCCACCCTGGGTTAACCCACTTCTGCCTTTTTTTCTACCACCCCCAACCTGCCCTCTCTGTGCTTCTGAGCAACTCCCTTCTTTAGTGCACTCTGTGGTATTTTCATTTTTGTAACTCAACCCCTCTCTTGTGTAAAACTGCACTTATTTCGAGCATTTGGCCACTATGTTTTGGTCACAGTCCCTTTTAACATTGTTTTTTTCTGAAGACAAAACTCTGTATTCCTTGTCAGCACAAGTTATTATAACATGATTGTTGATTGAGTGGTGGTGGATCCAAGATTATTTTCATTTGTGGTCCAGTTTCTTAAATAAACATCACATTGTGTGAGCATTCTTAAATTTTTTAGGCTATCTATTTGCATTTCAGATGTGTAATTGACTTGTTCTGTTTGTCTCGTGACAGTTGTGTTTTTGTTAGTATATGATTGGTTGTGATGTGACTACATGTTCATGATCTGTTGGTTGGGAATAGGTGGTTCAGGGCTGTTACAGAGAGTAGCACAGCTGCCTCGCTACAACAGGAGCTCATCTGGTGCCCAGTGCCCACCACGCCGATCCTACTTCTGGAGGAAGTCAAAAAATTCCCATTGTGTGGTGCGGCCTGCCATTGTGCGCCCTTCCTATGCTGTACCCAAGGTAATGTCTGATCAGGTCAAAGATTTTTTAATTGTATTTTGGGGGCATTTTTAGAGCATTATGCATCAGAAATATTTTCCAGCCCATCATGTTTCTCCATATGCACTCTTCTCTCAGCACATCCAGAGGCCCGACTATGTGTCATCCAGCACAGTGCCTGAGTGGCCAGATTACATAGAGATTAAAGATGAGGAGCAAATCCAGGGATTACGAAGAGCATGTCAGCTTGCAAGACACATACTGCTGTTGGCTGGAAATAGTTTGAAGGTATACTCGACATTTATCTGAAATCTAAAACCAGACGTAAGCTTGATGTGACATTTCCTTGAATGGTTATTTGCAGACGCTTTCACTATATTGTTGTTTCACAGGTTGGTATGACAACAGACGAAATAGACTTTATTGTCCATCAGGAAGCGATCCGTCACAATGCCTACCCCTCTCCTTTAAACTATGGGGGCTTTCCAAAGTCAGTCTGTACTTCTGTAAATAATGTAGTATGCCATGGCATTCCAGACAGGTAACTCAGAGCTATTACACTTGCATGAATTGTTGTGACTAAATGTCTATACATATTGGTTGGTTGGTATATACAGTGTCAAGAAAAAGTATGTGAACCCTTTGGAATTAGCTGTTTGTCTGCATTAATTGGTCATAAAATGTGATCACATCTTCATCAAATTCACAAGTATAGACAAACACAATGTGCTTAAGCTAACAACACACACAATTATATTCTTTCATGTCTTTATTGTACACATTCCATTAAAAATTCATAGTTCTGTGGAAAAAGTAAGTGAACCCTTGCATTTAATAACTGGTTGATCCTCCTTTGTCAGCAATAACCTCAACCAAGTTTTACAGTAGGTGCAGATTAGATCTGGACAACATTCAGAAGGAATTTTGGCATATTCTTAGGATGCCTGGTGTGAATGGCTCTCTTGAGGTCATTTCTCAGCACCTCTTTTGGATTAAGATCTGGGCTCTGACTGGGACACCATGCCTGTTTAATTTTTTTTCTGTATAGTAGACTCATGAACAGAGATGTTAAGCAGTTCCAATTATTTCTTCAAGTCTTTAGCTGTCACTCTAGGGTTCTTATTTTACCTCATTGAGCATACTACAGTGTGCCCTTTGAGTCACTTTGGCTGGACGGCCACTTCTAGGAAGAGTAGCCACAGTACTAAATCATCTCTCCATTTATAGACAGTTTGTCTGACTGTGAACAAATGTACCCTTTTCAGCTTGATGCAAAGCAACAATTCTTGATCGTAGGTCTTCTGAGATCTCTTTTTTGCGAGGCATGGTTCATGTCAGCAGATGCTTCTTGTGAATAGCAAACTCAAATTTTATTGAGTGCTTTTAATAAGTCAAAGTAGCTCTAACCCACACCTCCAATCTTATTTCACTGATTGCCAGTTTTGCCGCCTAGGGGTTCACATACTTTTTACAACCTACACTGTGAATGTTTGAATGATGTATTCAATATGTACAAGAACAATCCAATAATTTGTGTGTTATTAGATGAAACAGATTGTGTTTGTTCATTATTGTAACTTAGATGAAGTTCAAACCAGATTTTAAGACAAATTTATACATAAATGCAGGTAATTCCAAAGGGTTCACATATTTTTCTTGCCACTCTACATTCAGTATTGTGCTTTGTTTTCTAGTCGGCCATTGCAAAATGGAGATATCATCAATATAGATGTCACTGTGAGTTTAAATGCTTGTAATCTCTGCTTTCTAACAATTGATTGTTCATGCATCTCAGTAAATGTGTAAACTGTGTGGATATGTATTCTGTAGGTTTATCTGGAGGGTTACCATGGTGACACCTCAGAAACATTTCTGATTGGCTCAGTAGATGAACAGGGGAGGAAGTTAGTGGATGTGGCTCGACAGTGCAGAGATCAGGCCATCGCTGCCTGTGGACTGGGAAAACCTTTGTGTGTGATTGGCAACACTATAAGGTGTGTTTGTGACTGTGTGTGTGTGTGCGTGCGCGTGTGTGTGCGCGTGTTAGAGAAAGAGGGTAAATTACCACATTGTAATGTCAAAAGGTCAGGCATTGTCCCGCTCTTTTTGACTCTCATTCCAGCCCCTTTACCTGTGCTCAGGACTGTTTGCATCACAGGTTTAGTGCTTAATGGATAGTTCACCCAAAAATGAAAATTCTCACATCATTTACTCACCCTCATGCCATCCCAGATGTGTATGACATTCTTTCTTCTGCAGAACACAAACAAAGAGTTTTAGAATAATATTTCAGCTCTGTAGGTCCACACAATGCAAGTGGATGGTGACCAGAACTTTGAAACTCCAAAAATCACATGAAGACAGCATAAAAGTGTTTATTCATTCAAGTATGTACATTTTTTTTAATTTAGTAGTGATATGATAGGTGTGGGTGAGAAACAGATCAATATTTAAGTCCTTTTTTGCTATCATTTCACTTTCAGAATGTGACAGAATGTGAAAGTAGAGATTTATAGTGAAAAAGGACTTAAATATTGATCTGTTTCTCACCCACACCTATCATATCACTTCTGAAGACATCGATTTAACTACTGGAGTTGTATGGATTACTTTTATGCTGCCTTTGTGTGATTTTTGGAGTTTCAAAGTTCTGGTCACCATTCACTTGCATTGTATAGACCTACAGAGCTGAAATATTCTTCTAAATATCTTAGTTTGTGTTCTGCAGAAGAAAGAAGTCATACACATCTGGGATAGCATGAAGGCGAGTAAATGATGAGAGAATTTTCATTTTAGGGTGAATTATTCCTTTAACAATCTCACCACCTCAATGATTTCTGGGAGAAATTATCTTTAATTCATTACTTTCTCCCACTTGCGCTCTCTTTCTTGCTAAACATAGCACATCTAACCCGTAAACCTCTCTGTTATCCCTCTTGTGCTTAAAATCTTGCAATCTTGCATCGTCAGGCTATGAAGCCCTTATTTGTTACTATAGTATCTGAAGAAGGACTGCACAAGAGTTAATGTATTTTCTCAGTGAGCTCCGAGCAAGCAATTACCCAGAATGCATTGGGGTTTTTCCTGCAATGGGGTGTAAATTACAGGTTAGTTTGTCTAGTTGGATGTGTGTTCGTGTGTGCTTGTCTGTGTGTGGGGGGGAGCGATGTAAATTACAGGCTTGCTCCTGCTGTCTTTGAGAATCACAGACTCTGCCAGGGTGGATTCAGCTCCCCACAGAGACATGAAAAGACCAGCAGGAGTCTTTTTTACAGAGAGAGGACACACTCAATCACACACATACAGTTCAGCAGTCTTGCAGAAGGACTGGACATCTTTAGCAACATCTTATTGACTTTACACTTCTAATTTAAGAACTTATAATGTGCAAAATATCAACTGTGAAGTCACTGAAAGGAGTTCAGGGTCAAAAATTAAAGTTGGGTTTACAGTGGACACTTTATTATAATTACTTTAATTTTATGACAGATTTAAATATAAAGATGTGTTATTTTGTGTTATAATTGTAGGCCTATATTGAAATGAAAACCTTTGACAAGATTAAATGTGGGGATTTTCATGCATTGTGTGCAGTGCACCAGTAGACATTCCTTGTATGTCTAAGGAAGCAGTGCTTTTGTTGTCCTCTCTCTCTCTCTGTGTAGGATTCTGAGCTTCTGCAGGGACATACACTGTTATTATATACACACAGAGGGAACAATTACCTCTCCTCAGGAAAAAGCACTTAGACCTCTCTTTCACTCCTCTCGATCTCTCCCTTTTATTTTTCTATCATGCTGGCACCCTAGCATCCGCTCTCAAACTCTCTCTTTGATTCTTTGTCTGTCTTTTATTCTCTCTTTTGTCTTTTTCTTCTTTTTGTCTGTTATACACCTTTTTCTTCTACTGTCCCCCTCCCTTGAATAAAAAAAGAAAACAATAATACTAGCATGTTTCTAGCATCTGTTGATCACATTGAAAAAAACAATGTGAAATTTTATTTACATGAAGGCAGTTTCTTAAAGGAATATTCCGGGTTCAATACAAGTTAAGATCAATCAGCAGCATTTGTGGCATAACATTGATTACCACAAAAATGAATTTCGACTCGTCCCTCATTTTCTAAAAAAAAAATAACAATAGAAAATCGAGGCACTTACAATGGAAGTGAATGGGGCCATTTTGTAAACATTAAAATACTCACTGTTTCTAAAGTATTGCCACAAAATTTAAACAATATGTGTTTTAACATGATTTTAGTGTGATAAAATCACTTGCTAATCTTTTCTGTAAAGTTATATAAAATTGTACAACTTTGTTGCCATGACAACGTAACAACATAAACACTGAAACCCTAAAATGACTGTAAAAATGATGATTTAAACAACTTAACAGCTCAAATAATACACAAGTTTTTTTTTTCTATCTCCCCTTTTCTCCCCAATTTGGAATGCCCAATTCCCAAAGTGCTCTAAGTCCTCGAGGTGGAGTAGTTACTTGCCTCAATCCGGGTGGCAGAGGACGAATCTCTGTTGACTCCGTATCTGAGACAATCAATCCTTGAATCTTATCACGTGGCTTGTTGAGCGCGTTACCACGTAGACACAGCGCATGTGGAGGCTTCACGCTATTCTCCTTGGCATCCACACACAACTCACCATGCACCCCACCGAGAGCGAGAATCACATTATAGCGATCACGAGGAGGTTACCCCATGTGACTCTTCCCTCCCTAGCAACCATGCCAATTTGGTTGCTTAGGAGACCTGGCTGGAGTCACTCAGCATGCCCTGGATTCGAACTTGCGACTCCAGGGGTGGTAGTCAGCGACTTTACTCGCTGAGCTACCCAGGCCCCCATGGCTGTAACTTTATTAAGAAAAAGTTAGTAAGCGATTTTATTATACTTAAATCATGTTATTGTTTATGTCTTGTGGCTATACTTGAACTAAACTGACTATTTTAACATTTACGGATTGGCGCCATTCACTTCCAATGTAAGTGCCTCACTGTAACCCATTTTTTGTATGCAATTTTTATTTCTTTTCCAGTCAAAATAAATTTTTGTGGTAATTAACATTATGTCACAAATGCTGTTGATTGATCTGAACTTGTATTGAACCTGGAATATTCCTTTAAAGGCAGCAACCTAATCGGATGGTGTACCTCATGAGTACATTTAATTTAGAAAATGCTTTTATCCAAAGCAACCTACAAATGAGGAAAAACTCAAGCAATTTGTCATACAGTAGCCAACATAAAGTTGATTATTCACTTATCTTTGTTTTTGAATTACAGCAATATAGCTAATTCAAATGGGTTCCGCGTGTGTCCATATTTTATCGGTCATGGGATAGGAACGTATTTTCATGGTCATCCAGAGATATGGCATCATGGTGAGAGTTTTTTGTATTTATTATTTTTCAATTAGCCATTCAGTGACTTTACGCATTGAGCTAGTGAGCTCATGATGACCAAACATGTTTTAATATTATTATGGAAGAAATGTTTGTAATTGAGCTTCAGCAAGAGCAAAGTGAGTTGATTTTCCACTAGGGTTAATGCTTTGTTCCTTTCACTTTAACAGCAAATGACAATGACCTACAGATGGAAGAGGGCATGTCCTTCACCATAGGTCTGTATGTGCAGTGTTCATTGATGATTGATAATTAGAGATGTATTGAATATGACTGAGAACGACAATGAAAGCATGAAGTATTTATTATAATAATATTTCAGGATGGCTATACAAGCTTAACAATCCTATTTTCCAGAACCCATTCTTATGGAGGGATCCTCAGAATTCAAGATCTTGAGTGACAAGTGGACTGCTGTATCTGTGGATGACAAAAGGTGTTGTGTTCAATTTCTCCTGACACACTTCTCTTGGCCCCTTTCTAATTAGAGCCCATTTAAATTTAGCCTACATCAGTCATTCATTACATCATGCAAGAATAAGTGGCCAATTTTTATTGAGAATTCTCAAGAATTTTACTTATATTGGCTGTTGACATTTAGCTCAGAAAGACTAAGGACCCTCAGAATTTGAAGCACAGGACTAGTGTTAAGGATCCTGCCATTGGCGAAGTGCTCTAGGATAAGCTTACCTTAAAACTTCATGTATTACACTGGAGAGCACTCTATTATTAATTGCATATGAGCTGATTGCCCAGTTGGCAGGTAAGAGCACTGTTACTACTTGGTCAGTGATTGTTTAGTGCTCTCATTTTTAAAGTTGACTGAGGTATATGCAATATCAGAAAATGTGTGCTAAACCTTATAATTCCTTTAACTGTACTTGTAGTACTGAATGTCAACATGTTAATCACCTGTGTGTGTTGTGTTGTGTTGTGTTGCGAAAACTCAGATCAGCACAATTTGAGCACACGGTTGTCATCACCTGCGATGGTGTGGAGATTCTGACTAAACTACCAGATGAAGATTGACTGGACAACAATTATGGAACATCTGGAACAGGGTGTATGTGTTTCTGTATGTAGGAGAGACTTGAAAATTGGTGTGTATGTGTGAGACTGATACTAGTGTTTAGAATTACAGAAACAAAAAGTTTTTTAATAAATGTGTCTCCTTACCTCTTTTCTTTTCTTTCTTATTTTAAAGTAGCTTGACGAAGGTCTTTGAGAAACCACTGAGTATCCCCACCATAGAGCTGTTCAGTCAATTTGTCAATTTGTAGGTGAACCCAGAAGGCTAATTAGCAGCAGAGTTCCCTCTGAAATTTCCTATGAGTTTTTATAATGGGATTTTTCAATTTTGAGCAAAATAAGGTCTGCGGTAAACTACTTGAAGATACGTTTTTTTCTACAACATAAATTACAGTCATACCTCCAATGTGAATTTTGAAGCCCCCGTGTTTTCAAAAAATGTACACACACTCTGCACTTTATTAGGTACACCTGTACACCTACTTATTCATGAGATTATCTAATCTGCCAATCATGTGGCAGCAGTGCATAGAATCATGCAGAAAAGGGTCAGGAACTTCAGTTAATGTTCACATCAACCATCAGAATGGGGGAAAAATGTGATCAACTGTGGCATGATTGTTGGTGCCAGACAGGCTGGTTTGAGTATTTCTGTAACTGCTGATCTCCTGGGATTTTCATGCACAACAGTCTCTAGAGTTTACACAGATGGTGCCAAAAACCAAAAACATCCAGTAAGCGGCAGTTCTGTGGATGGAAATGCCTTGTTGATGGAGAGGTCAACAGAGAATGGGCAGACTGGTTTGAGCTGACAGAAAGGCTACAGTAACTCAGATAACCACTTTGCATAATTGTAGTGAGCAGAATACAACACGTCGAACCTTGAGGCGGATGGGCTACAACAGTAGAAGACCACGTCTGGCATTTTATTAGGACTACAGCTATAAATTTACGTGCCTGACGAAACGGAAAACCCTTGTAGTCCATATAGCAACATGTAGCAACATACTTTAAAATCCAAAAAAACAAACAAAAAACAAAAGTGGATTCAAAATTCAAAAGTGTGTAATTTATGCTGTAGAACAAAATGTCCAAGTATCCTTAAGAAATGTTTACCACAAACCTTATTTTATTAATAAATCCAAAACTGCCATTATAAAAGTCCACAGAAAAATGCATAGGGATCCCATGGCTTAAAAATGCTAATTTTCTTCTGGGGTTTTGGACTACAACCTGAACAGCTCTATTGTTTTGGGCTTTTAGGCCTATCTTGAATTAATGGGGTTAATTTAATTCATGGTGGTGGTGTAATGACTTTCAAAATCTCTTCCCCATACAAAACTTTCGTTTATGATGTCATCTTTGACTGAACTCATTGAAAGCGCAAGGAATGAAATGTCATTATGTCTTATTATTGTGGGTTTCTCCGTACACCACAATATTACTCCACAGTAATGTACTTAGCCTTGTAAATTCTCTCTAGAGATGATTATATTTATGGAGCATGGGTTACCGAATAAGCCATGTGTAGTGTATCAAGAATACACTGTAATCATATCTGCTACACAACATCATTCGCAAACTGCTAATGATGTCTGACATTTGACTGAGCGTTTGAATTCTGCTGTCTGATGAGCTCCTTTAGGCTATACTCAATGAGGGTAGCAATGTGTTCATAGCCTACATTCCCACAGCTAATCATATAAAGGATGTTTTGATGGGAATAAAGAAAAATAAATGTTATTTAAATATAGAAAAGGAAAAATAGGCTACATTTGAAAAATAATCGATGGAATTAATTTATGTCTGCAGCATAGGGTACAAAGGGACAAGAGGCCCCCCGGTGTAGAAGGCACATTTGATTTGATTTTCTCCCAAAATACTAAATTGCAAAAACCACCATAGCACTTTCCTTAACACTTTATGCACTGCTAAATTTTCCTCATCCATGCGGTCATTGCGTGCAGTGTCTAAAGTTGGATTTTGAGGTCATTTGATCTAACATTTAATAACTTTTAAAAACGAGAATCCCTGAAATTGTCATGTACTTTGAGACAAAATACTTACTTGGCATTTTCAGGTTATTAAATCAAAGGTTTTTCAAAAACTTTCCAACGCTCATAAAAAAAGGTACTAAAGTTTAAGGTACCACTGGGGTAGGGACCTTTTTTGTACCTTAAGATTTTTGTACTCTTTTTTTTTTTTTTTTTTTTTTTTGGTAATTGTACACTAAGGACCTAGGTGCATTGATATGTTTTGTTCCTATTGAAAAAAACATAAATTTACATTTTTACTTCCATTTTTGTCTCTTAAACGGTACAAAGTACTCAAAACAAGGGTACCACTCCAGTGACTCCTTTGTACCTACAACAGTACCTATTTTCTGAGAGTGAATAAGTGAAATATTTGGGGTAAATCGCCCCCTTTGTTGCAGGGAATAAAGGCCCACATAAGAGACATTAGACATTTTTCTTATGTGGGGTGAATTATTTTGTTATGAAAAATGTTAAAAGTGGGCTCACACTGACTGATCCAATAACAATGGACATTCATTTGTTTATAGAATACTTGATGTTATGAAATGCTAAATGTGATTGAAATTAACAGGAAATGTTGCACTCTTTTTTTGAAGTGGCTATTTTGAATAAGCATCATCATAATTTGTTATTCAAAAAAGCATCTTGCAGTCTCAAAAATTTTTGCACAATCTGACAAATGTTGCCCTATATCTATTGTCCTACATCTATATCACTATAACCCACCAGGGACCCTTTTACCCCAAGTGTGGGTTAAAAGGCCCCAGCATCTGTTATATACAGTAGCATATATATATATATATATATATATATATATATATATATATATATATATATATATATATATATATATATATATATACAGTACTGTGCAAAAGTCTTAGGCACATAAGATGTTTCACAAAAGCATTTGTCTTAAGATGGTTATTTATATATTTAGCTTTAGTGTGTCAATAGGAAATATAAATGGTAGACTCCCAAACATTACTTTTGCAAATAGAAAAGATTAGAATAGTAGAACAGGGAGCCCTGCAACAGATGTCATGGCCCCCACAAAGCCCCCCACTGAACATCATGTCAGTCTGAGATTACATAAAGAGACAGCCTAAATAGATAGTTAAATGAAATTCTCCAAGAAGCTTGGAACATCCTATCTACCAACAACCAAGAAAAACTCCAATCAATACTCAATAAAACTCAATAAAAAGAAATTTACTTTTTTCAATCTTTAAACACTTAAAAAAAAAAAAAAAAGGACAGTCCCAAAAATGATGTCTTAATGGAAATAAAAAGAAAACGTTTTCAATATAGAAAATAGAAAAAGAAAAATAATAGAAAAATAGGCTACATTATTTTATTTACGATAGCCTACATATAGTAGTCTGAAACGCTACGTCAGTTGACTGATCAGAAAGTGCGCTCAGTTAGTCTGCACCTACAATACACGAGCCTGCTTCCATTCTACATCTGTTTAATGGCTGTGCCTCTAAATAATGTATACAATTAAAGTTAATTACATTGTGACCCTTACTAGTTAATCTGTTGGCTCAGTGGCTGTGCCATCTGGGAAGTTTCTTGCTTTTTTTTTTCCTTAAAATAGCCGTTAGTTATTGACTATAACGAAAAAATCTCGTTTGCATTATCAGATGACTTTGTATCCTTAGAATCGGTATTATTTTAGAACACAGATAAAATAATGAGATCTTTAAACGTGATCCATTAGGAACAACACTAGAGCGAAGATTCGAGGGAAGAATTAAGACAAATGATTCTCGCTTTCGTTTCCACGTGATATCTTTATTTTAAACCTACATAGCGGGTATGACACATCATTTAGCGAAACCCTTTAACCATATATATATATATATATATATATATATATATATATATATATATATATATATATATATATATATATAAAACAAATTAGTATAACTAAAATTCTAGTTCATCAAAGCTAGTTTATTGTAGCCTAATGATTGCGATCCAAATCGACTAATCAATAGCTTCTTGATTATTCTTATTATTAAGCTGTAGTTGGAATAATCTGTACTTTATGTGTGTTTTTTTAGCAGACTGAACTCATGGTGCCTGCCTCTGTAAGCTGTGCTCATTAAATCGAATCATAATTGCAGCTATTTGGTTTTTGTGCATCCTCCCTCTGTCGCAATTACGAGCAATTTTAGGCGCTGAGGGAATCTTTTCAGATGGACAAAAGTAAAGGCAAAAGGGAGGAAATCAATAGGCGTTTTTCTAGATGTATATGATCTGTGCTTTAGTGCTGAACCATTTGCAGGTGTTCTATTCTGTCATGAAGGAGAGCTTGTGATCATTGTATTGACCATAAACTCATGTACGTTCCCATTGTAGACTTCTTCTACAACCCACTTTCTGTCTAATCCCCAAGATTTGCACTGAATAAACTAAAGTAGCCTGTTAATATAGTATGTTTACACATCATAGCCCATTTTTGAAATCTTTTATTGTTATGTATAATACGTTTTATGCTCTCTTCTTAATGTTTAATGAAATAAAATAAAAAATAAAAAAACACGACAGAGTACCGTTTTAATAGAATTAATAGTATGGTTACATTTTAGTTATTTTCATGCTGAATCATTACCGCATTCAAGTTCTGCAGTTCTTTGCTTTCCTGTCAGTTTACTATCTGTCGTCATAAGAAAGGATAAATGAGATCGAGAAAAATGTTTGTAAATAAACTCGTGCGTAACACTTATTAACATGTTTTCCCTTAACTTGACTGACTATGACATACAGGCTAATAAGACTAGAAATAATGATATCCTTATTTCATTATCAGCCAAAGCCGCCAGTTGTTTCGTTTCTTTCCTATTCTAGAAATATCCAGCAAATATATATATACACACATACATACAGGGCCGGAGTGGGATTCATATTCAGCCCGGGATGTCATTTCCAAGTCAGCCCACACCCAAAAAGGGGGTTGGAGGTGAAGATGATAACAATAAAACAAGATCACAGCAAAAATATGCAATATATGCAATTACTTGAAAATTATTTAAGCTCTCCATGTCATTATACCACATACGGCATTCACTAAGATTTTCACTTTGTCATAAGACATCATTGTATGTGTTGTAAAAATAAGTGAATGTTAAAGGGATATTTGATCATTTCCTCACCCTCATGCCATCCCAGTTGTGTATGACTTTCTTTTGCAGAACATGAATGAAGATGTTTAGAAGAACTGTTGGTCCATTCAATGCAAGTAAATGAGAAGCGGTGAGAAACAGATCAATAATTAAGTCATTTTTTACTATAAATCTCCACTTTCACTTTCATAAGTGCTCTTCTCTCGTAAGAGTTCTTCTTCTGTTTTTGGTGATTTACATAAGCATATCGCCCCCTACTGGGCAGGGAGGAGAATTTATAGTAAAAAAAAAAAAAAAAACTTAAATATTGATCTGTTTCTCACCCACACCTATCATATCACTTCTGAAGACATCGATTAAACCACTGGAGTTGTATGGATTACTTTTATGCTGCATTTATGTGATTTTTGTACCTTCTGATTTCTGATCACCATTCACTTGCATTGAAAGGACCAACAGAACTGAGAAATTCTTCTAAAAAGCTTAATTTGTGTTCAGCAGAAGACAGAAAGTCATACACATCTGGGATGTCATGAGGGTGAGTAAATGATGAGATAAATTTCATTTTTGGGTAAACTAAGTTTATTTTAAAGACAGTCTAGGCACATAATAACACTATAGAACTGTAAATGTTTATAACTCTTTCAAGATGTGCAGGCTCACACTTTAAATGATCAGTGCTTTGTATTTTAGATAATTAAAATAGCAACAGATCCAGTGAAACAATTAAGTTTGAGGGATTGTTTTTACATTTTTACATGCCATTCAAAACGTGCCATTTTACAATGATAAGAGTGAAATAAAAGACTAAAAATAACACAATTGTACTTTTCTTTTACTTGGAATGTAAACGTTCAGGACAAACGCAAAATGGTTACTGTCTCTTTAAGAGGGTTTTAGCGCACGATACAACATTGAAGGCACTTTGTGCAGTTTGTTTCGTTGAGTTTATTCTTTTGAGAGCTGTAAAGTCCCATTATTTTCGTACCGTGTCGTGCTGTTGCATCTGTATTCATTTACTTTAAGTATTTTGTTATTTTGTGACAAAAATAATTTTGCTATTATCATTCTGCACTGCTAGGGAAGAGAATTTCAGAGATTAATGAATTGAGATTGTGAGACTGCAGTCAGTATTAAACTTGTGATGATCTTGTGCCTGAAGCACGTTCATCCATTCAGCTATTAGTAGCCTATCTGTTCTCGATGGATCTTCCGTGATCCTTCCCGCGCTGTCAAGTGAAGCGGCGCAACATCAGTTTCGTCTTTCACAGGCTACTCTCTCATTTGTTTGGGTGTGAGATGATAAAATACAGACTGCGTCCGCTATAATACGGAACGCAATTCTGATCCTTTAAATACCGGATGTTACGGACTGTTGGCAGTTGTTATGCGACATATGATGAAAGTTTGTCAATCAACATGAGGACCTAACCTGCCCAATTTTTGACCGGCCCAGCGGGAATTCTCCCGATCTTCCCTATTGCCACTCCGGCCCTGTATATATATATATATATATATATATATATATTTCCTTCCGAAACAGCAAAATATGTACATTATTCCAAACTTTTGGCCGCCAGTGTGTGTGTGTGTGTGTGTATATATGTATATATATATATATATATATATATATATACAGGCGGCCAAAAGTTTGGAATAATGTACATATTTTGCTGTTTCGGAATGAAATTGGTAATTCAATTCACCAAAGTGGCATTCAAATGATCACAAAGTATAGTCAGGACATTACTAATGTAAAAAAAATAACACCATCACTATTTGAAAAAAGTCATTTTTGATCAAATCTAGACAGGACCCAAATCCAGCTCTTAATACAGATTAGAATTTGGAAGCAATAATTTGGACTCATAGTGGTGTGGTTGCAAATAAGCATTGGCATTTAAATTACTGCCAGCTGCAAATGTTGACATAAGGAGTGAGGCGGAACAGTCAAAATGTGCTACAACCATTGTAGCCTCTTCTGTACATACAACCACAGAAACCACAGAGACCTGTTGGGTTTATCCACGTAGATATCCAAAAAGAGATTAAAAACAGACGTCTTTAACAACAAGAATCAAAGGGTGCGCGCGAAGTCTATTTTTAGGAAAACCGCGAAAACAAAATAAACCTCAAAGAAAAAATTCATATAAGATAAACAATTAGTTACAGCAGCCCTTGAAACGTTCATTTTATAAACAGCTATTGGCTTAACTTCAGGATGTAGTGTAATGTTCTTGTTTTTGTTATTAGGTTCGATTAATCTGATTGATGTCTCCTTGTATTGTTTTCTTCTAAAATATAATTGTACATTTAGATAATAAAACATAGTTTATTTATCAAATTTATAATAGCCTAATTCATGAAAGTCATTGAAAATTGTTCAGTAAGTATGTGCACAAATGAATTAAATGATGTTGATCAAATGTAGGCTACTTGCCTTAATTAGAAATATAGACCCTTTAAATCCCAGTTTCACTAAAAGACGAAATAACTAATCAGGCTAGATTACAGATAGGCCTAATTCTGAATATGTAAAGCAAACCCACATTATAATTTTCAAATAATGTAAACTTGGGCACGTGGTTTTGTGCTTTGCCCTTAGAGAAGACCTGGGTTTCCACCTATTCCAGTGACTATTTTGGTTCTAAAAATACTCAACTTGACCATGTAAAGAAGCGAGGCAAAATCTATGAGAACTGTGTGTCCCCGTACAAGAATAGCTCAAGGCTGTGCTGGAGCTGGAAGCGATGGTTCAGGGAGAATGTTTCCAGGGCGGTCTGCTTGAGGCGGTTTTATGTATATATTTTTTTTCTTTCTGGTTGAGTGGCGTTCATAAAACGTCTGGAAGAGGAGCGAGCTGACTCCAGAGAGTCTGGAGTGGGAAGAGCCCTCGCCGCACGCGGAACGCCCTCACAGCTCCTTCTGCGCATGCCAAGACGCGTCCGCATGCCATGCGTTCCCCCTCTTGCACAGAGAGCAGGCTATTCCTTTTTACAAAGACATTCTACAAAGGAATATATTATTTCTACCGTATAAACACACGGAATAAAAAGATGCTACCCTGCTTTAGCCTACCTGGAAAATATATATTCCGGAGTTTGTGGACTAGGCTATACAGCCTACATAGGGTTGTATCATAGTAGGCCTGTTTTATTTTCTGTTTGATATGCTTCAAGCCCATGTACTGTTTTCTCAGTACAGCGTCCACAAAGTCACAATGCCATTTTTTTTTTGTACTCTTTTAGTCTTCGAGCAACTTCAAGAAAATTGCATTTGACAAAATATTACCGCACACTTTACATGTCAACCCCACAGAGCCTTACAATCCAGTGAAGATTAAGTTTGTTTTTTTATACAGAGCAAAAATGGAAGAACTCATAGTCACAAAATCCCTGGATTGATGCAGAGAAAACGAAACAATGAACGGACAATACGTTCATTGATAGTAAAAAGCACATTTAATTATGAATGCAGGTTGTAGAAGCTTTATTAATCACTAAACCTAATATATTCTGTACAACACACGAAACATGGCTACCCGTTTGTACTGGGAATATGAAAGAAACAAATCTGTGTACCCCTTTTCAATTTCATAACGAAAACAAATAAATAAATAGAAAAATAATTTAATGTGCGTTGATTTGTTGCTTGAGCGCATTAGTTGCGCAAAAGAATTCCACTGCAAACATATTTAGCCAACTCAGCCTGAAAATATATTTCAAAATTAATGTTCTCCTAAAATACAAGTCCAGTGACAAGATTATAATATCTCCACCTCCAACAGGTGTATTCGGCCACTTTTTGTCCTCTGTTAGAATATGGTCCCTGCACTCATTGCAGAGTTGAGATGAGGTTGTATTAAGGTACTGGGTTGTAGATGTGTAACAGTGTTCGTGGATGAGTACCATGAATAGTTTGTTAAGAAAGATGGGATGGTGGTGTTTGGTGGACCTGCGGGCTGCTCTGAAACTGTTTCCCCGTCGTTCGGTCCTTGGCTCGGGGCGAAATCCCAACCTGTTTGTGGTGGAGGAGTGCTTGAGGGAGAGTCACCGGAAGCAACCTGCTGCTCTGGGGGAATCTCGCCGTTTTTCCACAACTTTTTGAATTTTGAGCGTCGATTCTGAAACCATATCTTCACCTGAGAATATGCAATAAAACGCACATGAGCTAAAATGGCATACATGCATACTAACAACAACTCAAACAGCATAGCGCACAAATTGGTCTACACGTACAAAACATCCAACATTTACAAAAAAAAAAAAAAAAAAAGAACTATTTTTACCTGCGTCTGCGTGAGGCCCAAAGACGCCGCCAGTTCGGCGCGTTCTGGGAGCGCGAGATATTGGGTCTTCTGAAATCTTCGCTGGAGAGCCGCCAGCTGGAAACTAGAGTAGATGGTTCGTGGTTTCCGAACTTTCTTTGGTTTTCCATTC
Organism: Myxocyprinus asiaticus; assembly: GCF_019703515.2. NCBI lineage: Eukaryota > Metazoa > Chordata > Actinopteri > Cypriniformes > Catostomidae > Myxocyprinus > Myxocyprinus asiaticus. Next base: position 25,173,818 of record NC_059350.1, on the reverse strand, counting down.
ACCATGCGCACCTCCGGTTCACTTTCCTCTTTCTCTATCAAATTGAACAGAAAAAGTTGCCATAATAACATATCATAGGAGACGCAGCAATAGGTTATAATTGTAGACTGTGCCAAGCCGTTTGGGTGGAGTTGGTCTTACCTGGTTCGGTTGGTGTGGGTGAAGAACTGGGTCCATATGTTCCATAAGCGCCATAGGAAGAGGCATAACCTAAATCGTAAGCTTTGGGGCTGTAATGAACATTACCCACTGCACCAGGATGATAGGAATAAGAGGCCAGTTGCGCGTACGCGGTCCCTGTGCAGTGACCACCCTGTGGACTGCTGTAGAAGTTGCTGTCGGTCACAGATGACACCGGTAGTGTGGGGGAATCCTGCGACTTGTGAATAGTACTGAAGCTGCTCGAGGTAATATGGTTTGTATGCATATCCGACCCAAGGCTATCCAAAACAGCGGTCATTTTGCAGGACAAACAGTAAACTGAAGTTACTTGTCACAGTCTCTTATAATTAATTTAAATTCTTTACCTCAAACAATTAATTTGCGAAACAAAAATCTCAAAGGTAGTTTGTTTGATCTTTGCCTTACATGTAGGTTACATATTCATAGTTGATAGTAGGTTTGCGCTCCGCGGCGGTCTCTGCCTTGGAGATGCTGACGGGCGGGCCATATAGTGGGCGTCATGTGGCAAAGTGAACCAATCGGTTAGCAGGCAGCCCTAAAAGAAGTACTGCCAGAAGCTGAAGACAAGTAGAAATAACAAAATATCATGCAGTTTTGTTCCCAATGGTCTCTCACTCTCTCTCTCTCTCTCTCTTTTAAAAATGTATTATTATTATTATTATTATTTTTACTGTGTATAGCCTACAAAGAGTTGGACAATGTAGCAGTTCCTCTACTAAATAAATAAAATACAACTTGTGGGAAAGTGTGGCAAAATGGGGAAAAGGCAAAAATTAAAAGATAGGCTATAAGGAGAAGAAAGATTTCTAAAGAAGACTTTATAGAAACAACCAAATGCAGGTTTTACTTACTCTAATGTGTTAAGGCATAACGAGCGTTTACTTAAATGTATCCCTCTCTATCTTAAGAACACCTTTGAGCAAGTAATTTAATCCAAATGTATTTGATATGTTAGGCTAACTTGGAAAGTTAAAAAAAAAAAAAAACCTAACCGGGCAGTGTACCATAGCACATTACACTATCGATGTTTAGGCCCATATGTTGTATACTAATAGTCTAAAAGTATCGGATGAAGCCCCCAATTTTGATTAAAGGCAAGATCCGCTCTTCAACTGCAGGGCCGTTGCTTAGAACAGCACGGTTTAACTGGAATGCCATCTATCGTTGAAATGCTGTCATTGTATCTCACGCAAGCAGTCTGCGTTCCACTGACTAATCACAGACGGCGCCAGTCTCCTCACACCCACAGGTGCGCAAAACAGCAATTATTCCCCGGTAAACAGCAGGGATAAAGCGCGGAACTTGCCCTATATGATGCTCTGTCGCGCCAAACGCCTCGTACATAGACTTACATAGCAAACTACCTCAGTCACGAGAAGTGCCAATTTACTTAGCATTCTGTCAACTCAACGTTTGCGGCCTGAGCTTTACCACATATGCTTAATCCACAAGTGACTTGCCTCTGCTTTGTGGTGAGTTTAAATGAAATATTTAATATTTACAATAGATAAAACACATGGTATGCCTCTTGGCTGCTGAAAAAAAAAAAAAAAAAAAAGATAAAATGGATCAGAAAATGGTGGGTGGTCATTATTTCAGGATTATGCGGCCTCACACAGTTACCGAACACAATCAGACAGCTGTTCAAGTCTGTCTCTGGCCTCTTTTATTTACCTAAGCTCAGGTGTGCAGGCGCCAAGTCTTCGAGGTGCCCTCTGGTGCCCTCTTGTGTCGATAGATAGATAGATAGATAGATAGATAGATAGATAGATAGATAGATAGATAGATAGACAGATAGATAGAGAACATAATGCAACAGATAGACAGATAGACAGATAGATAGATAGATAGATAGATAGATAGATAGATAGATAGATAGATAGGAGAACATAATGCAACAGACAGACAGATAGATAGATAGATAGATAGATAGATAGATAGATAGATAGATAGATAGATAGATAGATAGATAGAGAACATAATGCAACAGATAGACAGATAGATAGATAGATAGATAGATAGGAGAACATAATGCAACAGACAGACAGATAGATAGATAGATAGATAGATTCAAACACATTTGGCATTTTATAACATTTCAAGTATTCTACGAACAATTGTTATTGGATCAGTCAATGTGAGCCCATTTTTGAACATTTTTCATAACAAATTATGGTTATTATTTTCCCCACTTAAAAACAACGACAATGTGTTTTATGGGGGCCTTTAGCTCCTGCAATATGTGGGGGTTTTACCCCAAATACAATCCTTTCACTTATTGGACAGCTATTAAAAAACTTTTGCTTTAATGACTTTGAACAAAACTGAAAATGATAAATAAGTATTTTTTTCTCAAAATAAATTGTGAATTTCAGGGATTTTCTTTAGCTAAATAAATTTGCAATATTTGAAAAAATATAAAAATGCCTCAAAATCAACTTTTAGACACTACACGCAATGATCTCATGAATCAGGAAAATTCTGCAGTGTTTAGTGACAAACAGGTGTTTAGGAAATTGCTGTGGTCGTTTGTGTTGCTATTTAGTGTTTTGGGAGAAAATAAAATCAATGGAGCCTTTTACCCCGTTTTACCCTAAGTGCCTCACTGTAACCCAGATTTTCAAAATTATTTTTTGTGGTAATCAACATTATGCCACAAATGCTGTCGATTGAGCTCAACTTGTAATGAACCCAGAATATTTCTTTAAGTTGATTTAGTCCAAAAATATTACTTTAAATGTATTTTATCTTTGTTTGCATGTGTGATAATGTTCTTTGGTGCCACGTTTCAGGGTTAGGAAAACCAAGAGAGGAATTCCAACTGTTATGTTAGAACTGTGACATACAGTATGCAAGCATTAGAAATATTTGGGGTGGGGGGATTGTCTGTGAGTGGTGGGGCACATGGGGAGCCAGGCTGCTGTCAAGGCCCCCCCCCCCCCCCATCAGAACCGCCACTGTGTGGGACTCTTAATAAACACAATAAACATGCTGAAGTGATGCAACTATAATTTATGTTAGTATATAATTAGGGGTGAAAATATCTGCCACAATTTGCACAGGGAATGGCATCTAACACTATTTGCATTTAGTGCAAATAAAATGCTTTTTCGCTATTTACACTTAGTGCAAATAACCTCTGATAAATTTTTCCGATTTACATTGCCAGCAGCGTCCAAGTAAAAAAAGAGCACTTGATTCTATTTATAGATATAGAGTAGATTTTTTTGTTCAGCATTATTTTATTGGTCAGGGCATTTCATCGTCGGCGAAGAAAAACCCCGGAAACACTCACCGCAAAGAAGAAGAAAAAAAAACGCTTCGCTTTGTCGGTGCGCGAATGTTTGCTCCAAGTGGGAATGTCTTGTGAGGAATCCATTGTTTCGATTCAAAATGTTGATTGCTGCGAGAACTTGCAGCAAAAATTGTGTCTGGTACGCAAAGGCCTTATTCACCCAAAAATGAAAATTTGCTGATAATTTACTCACCCTCAGGCCATCCAAGAGTTTCCTTCTTTGTCAAAACAGAATTTAAGATTTTTAGGATTTCATTTCAGGCCTCCTCCTTTAAACAACGCAAGTGAATGTACTCCATTTTTTTGATGGTCCAAAATGCATATTTAGGGTGCATCAAAATAATCCACACGACTCCAGTCGACAAATAAAGTTCTTCTGAACTCAAACGATTGATTATTTTTAGAACAAAACAATACTTTTATACAATACTAAAACAATTATATACTTTTTAACTACAAATGTTCGCTTCCGTACATCTCTGTGACGCGCTCATGAGAGGGATGACGTAAGCTCGTTGGTAAGGTCACGCGTGGAGGAGGAGACAGGAAGCGCGTCATTGTTTACAAGAGAAACTTGGACAGACCAAGCCCCGTCCACTGGGGAGTCGTGACTTGGATGAGATAGATCCTCAAGATTCTAATAAAACAACGCATCATCAGATTGATGCGTTGTAAATAATAAGCAGACACACACACACACACACACAAAAGAAAGATTATTCCCACGATATAAAATAAAATAAAACATAATTTCCAAATAATAATAAAAAAAAACATTACTGCAGTAAATAACCATACTTTATTTCAGAGCAATGCCATTGCATTATCTACTTGTGCTTTTGCTTTAGCAGAAATATATAGGCTATATGACAAAGTTTTCACACATACCTGAGTTTGCTGGAAAAACAGCACGGCACAGCCGATGAATTCCGATATCGACCCTTTGTTTCTTTCGATGGTCTGAAATCCTCAGTGGTAAAATTTTCACTGCACACCCTCCAATATTTGAGAGAATGTAGGGGTGTACTGATATCCAGGTTCAGCGCGATAAGCCAGAGCTGCAATCGCTCATGATCATGTATAGGCAATCGATGAAAAGTTTATATTTTTCCCAGCATGCATTTTCTTTGTGGTTTCTGAAGGTTGAAGCCTCCAGGATACACATGCCAAACGACCATTTTGAACATATACTTATACAAATACAAATCTACAGCAAAGACAATTAACTTTTGTACAGCGCTTCTTCTCTTTTAAACAATGACGCACTTCCTGCCTCCTCCTCCATGTGATGCATGACCTTACCAACGAGCTTACGTCATCCCTCTCATGAGCGCATCACAGAGTTGTACGGAAGCGAACATTTGTAGTTAAAAAGTAAATAAGTATTGTCTTGTTTCTAAAAATAATCAGTTTGTTTGGTGCAGAATCTTGGATGGTTTGAGGATGAGTAAATTATCAGCAAATTTAAATTTTTGGGTGAACTATTCCTTTAAAGCTTTTACCGTAAATGCTCTAGTTAATACATACTAAATTACACATATGTTAAATTTTTTTTATAGACGTCCTCTTTTTTGGAACAGAAAAAAACGTCCGGCCGGGATTTAAAAATTAGCTATAAATGTCCGATGTTTGGCTTTCTTCACACAGTTGAAGACAGTTAGGACTCTCATACATTCTGTATATTTGATACTCCCCACCAGTTTTAATGTTTACGTGTCCTTACGTGATTATTCTGACAGAGAGCGATAAACTAAGTGCACAGTCTTTAAAAAAAAAATCTCACTCTCTCTCGCCCCCACTTGCTTTCTGCACGCGCTGCCGCGCACTTTACTGTAATGGCACTTTTCCACTGCACGTTGTGGTTCGACTCAACTCTGCTCGCTTTACTTTTCTAAGCTTGCTTTTCCACTGCAGTTTAGTGTCTCCTCAACATGGGTGGGATTATAGGCTGATTGTCACAGTTGCACCGCCTCTACTACCGTGACATCATCTTAAACACGACACAAACATTACTGACCATAAACAATAACACGACTGCTAGCTGTTAGCTACTAGCTCATTGTGCTGCATAAAGCAGTTGTTGCATGGTGATTTTACTCAAGAGTAACAGTTAAATTGGCCTGGCTGTTTTAGAAGCAAGCTTTCCAGTTGCTGGTCAATTAAATAAAGTGAAGCTTTCAAGCAGAATGTAGAGTTAACGTAACAAAACGTACCATCCTCCATCATGGACTCCAACAACGCCGAGTCCAGGGCACTCTCCTCCCATTGCTCACCGATCTATTGCCATAGATAGCGTCCATTTGGTCAAACCACTTCCACTCTCTTCTGTTTGAACCACTCCCGGTTGTTGTGGTCCTTGATGGTTCTGTAGTCACTTTTAAGTTTTTTTAACTTTTCCCTACACTGTTGGTTGGTCCGGTGATAGCCGTGTGCGGCCAACAGCTGAGACACTTCCTGAAAGACTTTTTCGTTTCGTGTCGTTTAGTTCGTCGCTAACGAGAGGAACGTCTGCACCTCGTTTATTGACCACGGCATGGTTTTGCGCACAGCCATTTCTTTGTACAATTTGAAAGTCACGTGAATAAATGATATTGCTGTCACTGTTGTTAACTTTAAAACTAGCGGGTTGGTGTCCCGTGTCGCAAATCCAGTGACGCTGATAGTGATGATTCTCTCTGACCAGTCAATGATCTGCAGGATTTTGACATCACATGTAGTATCGGCTCGGCTCGCTTGGAACCTCGACCGAGGTGGTACTAAAAAAAGTATCAGGTACCAGATACTATCCACAGTGAAAAACCCCCCAAAAAGCGAGCAGGGTCGAGTCGAGCTTTTTGGGGGGTTTTTCACTGTGGATAGTATCTGGTACCTGATACTTTTTTTTCACGTGCAGTGGAAAAGCCCCATATGTGTGTAGGCAAAATGTCACCAGACTTGCTCTGCGCTCTCAACCAGAAACATCAATAACGTAAGTAAGTTGCGGGAAAATTTTTTGACTGACATATACTACTTATCAGGGAAACGTAAACTAATAGGATGGATAAAATGATAAAATTTTACAACCCCTTCCTCAGATTTGTAGTGCAACCTCTGTACTTGACCTGTAAAGCTGGTACTTCAATGCTAAAAAAGTCAGAAAATTCAAAAACAAAACAGAGATCAGGCCATGTGAGGGCCTTTTTTTTTTTAGATTTACACATTTCAAATGTATAAAAATATTATACATTTTTTAAATATATACATGTTACAATAATTTTAAATATATTAAATACAATGCATTTATATATATATATATATATATATATATATATATATATATATATATATATATATATATATATATATATATAGCCTTAACATATTTATAGAGGCATCAATATTTTGTTATTCATATAATTACATATTAAATAACATATTAATTAATATTAAATAAATATGTTATTGTTTACACACTCAAATGCTTTCGGAACAAATATTTGGAGGGTGGTAAAATTTAGGAAGAATTTAAAAGGCACAGGACAGGAGTCCTTTTTCATTTAAAAAGATGCTGATGCATATACAGTAAACCCAGCAAAAAAGAAACGTCCCTTTTTCAGGACACTGTATTTTAAAGAATTTTGTAAAAATCAAAATAACTTTACAGATCTTTATTGTAAAGGTTTTAAACAATGTTTTCCATGCTTGTTCAATGAACCATAAACAATTAATGTACATGCACCTGTGGAACGGTCATTAAGACACTAACAGCTTACAGACGTAGGCAATTAAGGTCACATTTATAAAAACTTAGGACACTAAAGAGACCTTTCTACTGACTCTGAAAAACACCAAAAGAAAAATGCCCAGGGTCCCTGCTCATCTGCGTGAATGTGCCTTAGGCATGCTGCCTGGAGGCATGAGGACTGCAGATGTGGCCAGGGCAATAAATTGCAATGTCCGTTCTGTGAGACGCCTAAGACAGCGCTACAGGGAGACAGACCACGTGTAACAACACCTGTACAGGATCGGTACATCCGAATATCACACCTGCCGGACAAATACAGGATAGCAACAACAACTGCCTGAGTTACACCAGGAATGCACAATCCCTCCATCAGTGCTCAGGCTGTCCACAATAGGCTGAGAGAGGCTGGACTGAGGGCTTGTAGGCCTGTTATAAGGCAGGTCCTTACCAGACATCACCGGCAACAACGTTGCCTATGGGCACAAACCCACCTTTGCTGGACCAGACAGGACTGGCAAAAAGTCGATTTGGAGGGTCAGTCATGGTCTGGGGCGGTGTGTCACAGCATCATCGGACTGAGCTTGTTGTCATTGCAGGCAATCTCAACGCTGTACGTTACAGGGTAGACATCCTCCTCCCTCATGTGGTACCCTTCCTGCAGGCTTATCCTGCCATGACCCTCCAGCATGACAATGCCACCAGCCATACTGCTCGTTCTGTGCGTGATTTCCTGCAAGACAGGAATGTCAGTGTTCTGCCATGGCCAGCAAAGAGCCCGGATCTCAATCCCATTGAGCACATCTAGGACCTGTTGGATCGGAGGGTGGGGGCTAGGGCCATTCCCCCCAGAAATGTCCGGGAACTTGCAAGTGCCTTGGTGGAAGAGTGGGGTAACATCTCACAGCAAGAACTGGCAAACATGGTGCAGTCCATGAGGAGGAGATGCATTGCAATACTTAATGCAGCTGGTGGCCACACCAGATACTGACTGTTACTTTTGATTTTGACCCCCCATTTGTTCAGGGACATATTGTTCCATTTCTGTTAGTCACATGTCTGTGAAACTTGTTCAGTTTATGTCTTAGTTGTTGAAACTTTTTATGTTCATACAAGTATTTACACGTTAAGTTTGCTGAAAATAAAAGTAGTTGAAAGTGAGAGAACGTTTCTTTTTTTGCTGAGTTTAGAATGTTGCAATATGTGTTCCTCACCAATGTGTCTTATTGCATCTCAGTTTTAATTCCCAATTTTATATTGTCCATCTGTTTTGCATCCCTCAACTACAAAAGTAAACAGAAGATGGCACTGTTTGCTTTACTAGTAATACTTCAGCACAAAGATGTTTCAGTTGTGCCATAGCAAGGGGGTCATTGCAAGGATGTGTAGTAATGAAATGTTTCTTTAAATTGTTATACAAAGAGATTTGTTGCATCAGTTACTTTGTTGCATTTAGTTATTTTGTAGGCCTATCAAATGCAGAACACCAATGTCACAGATTAAGTTTTAGAATTTTTTAGAAAATTTTTTGTTTTGTTCAGACTATTCAATATAACATGCATTAGCTTTTCTTTCCCTACCCTATAGAGAGGCCACTTAAACAAACAAAATGCAAACCGAGAGGGCATCTTTGCTTCAAGCATAGATACACCTGGCTTTTATCAACATTAACATCAGCCTTTCCAAGAAGACCAAATCTGCTCTTGTCTGAATCTAAAAACAAGGAATGTTTTAAGCTGAACATTTTCCTCATGCAGCTGAGCACACTTTTTTTTTTTTTTTTTGTATTATCCTCTGCCAATGACTAAACATATTGACTGAACAAATTATGTTTTAGTAATGTATGATTAATGTGTTTAACTTCAAGAACACATGGATATGGTGTAGTTTAGTTTCCATAAAATCATGACTATGATTAGTCATTTTTGGCTACTTTAAGACTTATTTAAGAATATTAAGCATACACCATATGTTACCAGTATATGATACATACAAGCTTTTTTGCTATTAAAAATTACTCTTATTCTATTTCTATCCAATCTAACTGGGTTGCACATCAAACATGGATTAAACACACATTTTTGTGCTGTCCTGAGAGTGTTCTTTGTGTTTCTTATTCATCATCATTTTATACTGTCCTAAAAACTGTGTGTGCTTCCTGTGGGTGTGTGCTTTCAACAGAATACAACCATGACTGACAAATTCACGTGTGTATTCATAATCCAGATTTCCGGTGTTTGTTAGCCTAGTCATTGCTCAGTTTTTTATCCTAGATTTGATGTTGCAAGTAAAATATAAACTTCCTTATGCTATGATGAGTCCGATAATTAGAAGGGAATGTGTGCTGGAGGGTATAATATAGTTATAAGTAAAAACAAACAAGCAAACAAAAGGTCAGTAGGATTTGCTGACATTTTTTTTTTTTACTACAATCACTTCTCCCTGTGATGTGGCCTGCACACCTGTAAGTTGCACTTTTTTGAATATCACTTCCAGATGAAGGTGAGTGATCTGCTCTTCTCAGGTTCTCAGTGGAATAGTATTTCAAAGTCATAGAGGTCTCTGTTTATCCTGTGTTGACATATTTCATCAGTTTCCTGCTCAGGACTTTAAAGATTATTTTAATGTTCTTATAAGGATATGCTCATTTAGCCAGTCTTTGAAATCAGAGCACATACACTAACACATACACATTTAGGCCATGGAATTTCAAGAGCTAACAAGTATTAGTGCACATTTCTAAGTGAATGCGTACATCTTGTATTTGGACAAGCTGTACAACCAATTTCAGAAAGCACTGGAAAGCAGCCAAAGTTGCAATCCCAAGTTGGTTGCGTAAAAATGTTCACTGTATTTGCTGAATTGCCGTCAGCAGCTCAGACGCTCTGATAAGAGTATGACTTGCAGAATCATGTGAAAGAGTGAGCTGGAGGGCTGGGAGGAATCAAGAGGTGGTGAGGTGTGGTAAGGGTGGGGGAGCCACGTATGTGTATGGGCATGGGTCAGGTTTTACCTACATTGTGGAGACTAACTTACTGTCCACATTTACTGCAAGGATAGTAAATTCTGAAATCACCTAAATTGTGAGGACCAGCCAATGGTCCCCTTAATAATCATACTAAATATAGTCTTAAAGGAATATTCCGGGTTCAATACAAGTTAAGCTCAATAGACAGCATTTGCTTAATGTTGATTACCACAAAAATACATTTTGACTTGCCCCTCCTTTTCTTAAAAAAAAAAAAAAAAAAAAAAGCGCAAAAGCAAAAATTGAGGTTCCAGTGAGGCACTGTAAAAATTACAATTTAAACAACTTTACAGCTCAAATAATACATGAGTTTTAACAGATGAATTAATGTAAGTGCTTTTATAAGATCCCTCCAAAAATTGGCCCCATTCATTTCCATTGTAAGTGCCTCACTGCAACTTCGATTTTTGCTTTTTGTAAAGAAAAGGTGAGCTTAACTTGTACTGAACCCGGAATATTCCTTTAATAAAAATCTAAAAATGCTAAATGTTTCTGTGAGGGTTAGGTTTATGGGTAGGGGTATGATTAAGGGATAGAAAATATAATTAGCTCAGTATAAAAACAATATCTGTCAATGGGAAGTACCCCTACTGTCTGTCTGTGTGTGGATAATAAGGAGTGTGTGCTGGGAGGTCAAACAGTAGAGCTGAATTTAAACTTTTTTCAGGTTCAATTCACTTTGAAAAATCATACACTAAGAAAAAGCTTTGCTCAAGAAATATGGACTTTGTTTATCTTGTAAATGAATATGGCTCAGTACAATAATATTCTAGATACAAAGCATGTTTAAATGATTATGAAAGTCTCCACAATCCAGGAATCAATTAAAAGATAAAGGGACAATTAAAAGAAGTGTTGTGAAAAATATATACATTGACATAATGTAACCCACCCTGTTCAATCACAGCATTTGTTTATGTTTGTGACTGTGAAAGAATACACCTAAATGGACAAAGCTCTTAAAGATGTGTCCAGTATTGCCACCCTCTACAACCACACACACACACGAAACAATGAGCAATACTTTTACAGCACTTATTAATCTTGTTTAATGTTCGTTTACTAATACATTTTTTAAAATTAAAATGTTGTGTAAGTTAACATTAGTTAACACATAATGAACTAACATTAACTAACAATGCACAATAGCTTAATAAAAGCTGTTTTATTTTAAACACAAGAAAGGAGATCACATGACCAGCTGAATACTACCCTTTTTTTTATCTTGGTAAACCATCTATTATCTGACACTTTCACTCTAGGAATAAATTAATCAGAGTTGACTGTGAATAGTACATTTCTACAATCGCATCGGTAACCGAAAACTATTGTTTTTGCATAACTGTATCTTCAAGTTTAAGATGACTGCCAAATGGGCACAATATAAACAAAAATGTGTATGGTGCACCGGTAACTAAAAACTATACTATAAACTAGAGGTTATATGACATACTAGTGCAAGCTGTTCATAAATGGAAGCTATACAGGGTTTAGGAGTAACTAAATACATGTAACGGGATTACGTATTTAAAATACAAAATATAAGTAACTGTATTCCACTACAGTTACAATTTAAATCATTGGTATTTAGAATACAGTTACATTCAAAAAGTATTTTGATTACTGAAGTTTACTTTGCATTTTATTGTCATTTGTTTCATTTAATATTTAGTCCTTTCAGATGGAAAACATTTATACATATATATTATGCGATCCAAAGAGCGTTTGAATAGCGGTGAAACACTTTCTTATGATGTGTTACATTCATACGAGCAGACAGAGAAGTAAGTTTGAAGTGAGTTTATAGAAATAAACCTTGTGTAAATTGTCAGCTTTACGCTAAGCAAAAATGCTATTTCTAGCCATTTTACATGCACGTTACCAGGCACGAACATATTTTTTTATCAAGAAAATTCATGTTGGATCATAATTTCTTTTTTTCTAGTAAGACCTTTGATATTAGGGCAAAAATCGTATTCTTGATAATAATTTTTGTATTGTTTTCCTGTAAAAATATCTAAAAATCCTGTAAACAAGATCAATTTGACTTATCTTTTTTTAGAAACAACACTGCATAAGATATTTTGGGTTTTCAGAGAATGTATTTTTAACATGTGTATTTTGTCTTACTGTACTGGCAGAGTTTTTATAGTCAAAACAAGTGAAAAAATCTACCAGTGCTGAAGAAGTAATCCAAAGTATTTAGAATACGTTACTGACCTTGAGTAATCTAACGGAATATGTTACAAATTACATTTTACAGCATGTATTCTGTAATCTGTAGTGGAATGCATTTCAAAAGTAACCCTCCCATCCCTGAAGCTATATTAGTTATATCCAACATAAATAAAACCCTCGAGCAGACATAGTATTATTTTCTTAAAGGGAGTATAGGGAAAGACGGAGGACAACATTCTCACAACCATCTACTCATTTCTTGATAAGAGCAGGAAAAGGAGGGCTGATGTAAATCCAATAACATGCAAAGAGAAATAAAATATGTTTTAAATAAAGAACAGAGAAGGGCGAGGAATTGTGTAGGTGTTTGTAAGGAATTTTTGGATTTTGAATTCATGGTGTGTTATTAAGATACAAAAGGACATGTGGTAATGCAGGATGATTATAAGCAGCTGTTTATTACAGGTGCTGTAAGCAGTTATTAAAAAAATACAGTGTTTTGGAATACCATACATAATATGTCCCTACTGCCTCAAAGATATCACTGAAATAGGTGCTTTAAGAAATCACACTTGTCTCTGTAAACAGCAAAAAAAAAAAAAAAAAAAAAAAGAGTCAGAGGAGAGACAAAAATTTTTTAGCCAGTCAGAAAACTAAACAATTAGAAACGTTCCCTGTCTATGAACCATTGTGCACGTTTGGGATTGTGGACATTGTGAAGAAAATCATACAGTTTTGCAACAACATGAAGATGAGTAGATAATTTCCATTTTGGGGCGAACTATTGTGGTTGAATGGAGGAAGGTCTAGGCGATAAACTTATTATTTATGCAACATATTATTTAAGAGTGGAACATCAGAAACTTCAAACAATCATGTAATCAGTATTATTTGGAGAGATTAACATTGTGGTATACCAGCTATGATTGGCTGAGACTACCAGCAGGCAGTATATAGGTAGTTATTTGTTTAGCACTCATCCTGTCAGGAATGATAGTCTTGTGTATGTGTCTTCTGTAACTGTGGGTGTGTCATGTTCTCCATGGAAACAAAGCAATTAAATTGCCAAAATACATCTTTCCATTCAGCTTCATCCTTTGCCAGAGGGCATAGACTCATACAGTAAAGCAGAGAATACAGAGAACAACAAGTTGGGAGTGAGTGATCAATACGTGTTTGTCCTAATCATCTATTTATCATCACCTATTCTCTTTATCCTTCATCCTTTTCCACAGTTCCTCTCCTTCTGCTTCCTCATCTCAGTCTCTCCCTCCTCCATGTCTTTATAACAGTAGTTTATAAGCCCTCTTGTCTGGGTGGGGTTCACACATTCAGAGCTCAGACAGTAAAAGTTTGTCAGTGCATCTGTTTGAGATTATAGAGCCTGGGGGTGAGGTTTTATTTACACTTACACACATATTCACACTCATTGTGGGAAATAACCCGTAAAGCTACAGTATATTTGTGAAAGATGCAATTCTTGATTTATTAAAAATTCCTAAGGTACAGCATTGATTTATTATCTCTTGGACACTGAATGTCAGTTCAATATCCTGACATTTTATCATATTTAAGTCATGACAACTCTCGAAAAGATTTAGCATATTAATGTGGGTATGACATATTTATAGGAAATTGGTCTTGGCAGACTAGATCTGCTAACACTGCTTCTGCTGCAGAGCAAGTACGGAGACTTGCTACTGCTTGAAAATACACATACATGGAGTTGTGCTGTTGCACAAATAGACATTACAATCAGTCCCCTAACAAAGCACAAAATGCAGAACACATAAACACAAAACACATCCCCCCAACCAAGCAGATCTATTGCCAAGACTTGTGTACTGCTCCTGCTCCAAAGAGCCATGTGGATTGAGTCAAAACAAAACTGAATAGCCAAATAGTTAAATGGCTAGTGAACTAACTTATAATGTGTACCTCAGCCAGGAAAGCCCAGAGATTATTTAACTAGTGACTTAAACTAGCTATGTGTGGATTTATTTAATATAATGACTTAATATAGCGATGTGTTCCAGCCAGATTTGGCTAAAGCTTGTTAAAGACGTGCTTCTATGTGTCATGGCCAAAATCAGACCTTACCTTGCAAGCTGAAAGAGGAAAAGCCCCAGCACCTGAGCAAATGGCATTTTCAGAGAAAACTCTCGCAGCGCACTGCAGAGATACCAGCTTTTCTGAAAAACTGAGCCATTTAAATCTTAGACAAAGAGAGAGATGCAAGTTGGCTACCTGATTACAAATCAAAGGACCAATCAGCTTACACATGCAAGCCTATGATTGGCTTAACATGTCACATGTGAGCGAGCCAATTGGCTGATAGTTAACAAGTCAAAGAACATATCAGTTTGTGCCACATAGATTTGCTTTGATAAAATTTGGTCATTTCACCTGATGCTTTCCAGTCATATTCAGCCAGGTTTTGTCTACACTGTGAGGATCAAAAATCACCACAAATAGTAAAAATGGAAATCTCTGACATTGCTGTGATCAGTCAGCGGTCCCCACAATGAAAACAGCTTTTTAAAAAATATACTAAATAATATCTTAATGAAAATGTAAAAAACACAAAAAGGTTTCTGTGATGGTTAGGGTTTGGGGTACACAGACCCCAGGTAGGGGATAGAAAATAACTTTAGCTTAGTATAAAGACAAAAAAAGTCAATGGAAATTCCCAACAAAGATAGAAAAACAAACATTTCCACTTGAAATGCATTTTTTTTTTTTATCTGGAAAAATGATCATTGTTGAGCGTGAAATTATCAGTGTATATTTACACAATAATACTATTGTTAGTATTTTTTTTTTTTTAATTAAAATGTTTTATTGATTCATACATTAAACAAAATAAAGCAGAAAATATATACACTGAATCAACATTTAACCCCCACTATAACCCCTCCCAATCCCCAACCCCACCCTGACCCTCAACAAACATTCCTGTGGTCACATATCAGTATACACACACACACACACACACACACACACACACAAAATAATAATAATAATAATATATATATATATATATATATATATAATAATCACACACATTAACAACTATACCTCTCTCTCCACTGCCCCTCCCCGAGAGCCCTCCAAGAACACCAAATATTTGCCCCATTTCCCCACAAATGAGTCCAAATTCCCCAGTCCTCTAGATGACACTTCTTTGAAAGCTGCCATTCACCCCATCTCCGAGCACCACTACTGAACTGGGGCGCTCCAGCTGACTTCCATCCCCTTAAAACAATTTGTCTGGTGATAATGACACTGGTTAGGACCCTATATTGATAACCGCCCCATACAGAGTCTGCGTCAAAATGAAATTTGAGTGCCCAATACGTCACACATAAAACTCTGAACCTTCAACCAAAATTCTTGGATCTTAACATACCACCAAAAGCATGGGTTGTGTCTCCATCTTCTGATTGGCATCGCCAGCAGGTGGGTGTGTCTTTAAGACCAAGCCTATACAATCTAGGGGGGGTCCAATAGAATCGATGTAAAATCTGGAATTGCATAAGGCACATCCTTGCATCTCTAGATGCAGACTTGACATTTTTTAGAATCCTAGCCCACACTCCCTCCTCCAATACCAAGTTTAAATCTTTCTCCCATAATCTCTTGATAGAAGTTAAAGCTCCATCCCCCAGACTCTGAATTAGCAGGGAATAATACACTGATGCCTCATGACCTTTTCCAAAAGCAGTAATCACCACTCCCAGAGTATCTGCTGCTTTAGGGGGTGTGCGCTACTCCCAAAAATAGTACAGAGCATGTGGTGCAGTTGTAAATACCTAAAGAATTGAGATCTGGGAGTCCCAAAATGTTGAACCAGATTTTCAAAGGATCTCAACACTCCACTCTCATATAGGTCACCGAATGTAATAACCTCCCTCACAATCCACTCTGACCAGCAGAAAGGGGACTTATTAATAAATAATTCAGGGTTCAGCCATATGCTCGAGGCAATATTTAAATAAATGTCTGAATTAAACACTCTGGACACTTTTGTCCATACCGATTGCAAATGTGAGATAACGGGGTGTAACTTCTCCAATTAGTTTGATAGAAAGGCTTTGCAATGGCGAAACAGGGGCAAAAACTTCCTGTTCGATACAAAACCAGGGAGGGGCTCTCTCAGGTGGAAGCGACCAGTGAGCCAAATGTCTGAGACCGTATGCATAATAATAAAACAAAATCTTGGGTAGGCCTAGCCCACCTTTGTCAAACGGCCTATGCAGCTTACTGAAATGTAATCTGGGACATTTTCCATTCCAAATGAAGGACTTCGTTATGCTATCAAATTGCTTGAAATAAGAGAGGGGGACATCTATAGGGAGAGATTGTAGCAGGTAGTTGAATTTTGGAATACAATTCATTTTAATAACATTAACCTTCCCAATCATAGATAAATGTAATTAAGCCCACCTGCCCACATTGCTCGAAAAAAACTTTTTATTAAAGGGTCAAAATTAATTCTAACTAAATCACACAAATTTGCTGGGAATAAAATACCCAAACACTTAATGCCCTGTTTGGCTGAAAAGCGGTTACCAGGCAGTACGCTGTCAGAGCCAAATCTTCGGATTTAGACCAATTAACTCTGTATCCCGAGAACATAGAAAAGGAATTAATAATTCTGTGGAGGCAAGGTATAGATCTAGTAGGGTCGGAGACAAAAAATAAAATATAATCTGCATAAAGCAAAAGCTTATGCGCCACACCTCCCGCCACTACCCCTGGAAAATCAACCTCCTTTCTTATCGCGGCTGCTAATGGTTCCAGGGCAAGACAGAACAATAATGGGGAAAGAGGGCATCCCTGCCGGGTGCCCTATCCAAAGTAAAATAATCTGAAATGAATCCATTCGTTTGTACCGCCGCTACCGTGTGTCTATAAAGTAACTTAATCCAACCAATAAAAGTATTCCTGAACCCGTACATTTCCAAAATCGTAAAAAAATAATCCCTTTCTACCATATCAAACGCCTTTTCAGCGTCAAGTGAGATGGCAGCAACATGAGTCTGATCATTCGCCACTGACCACATGATATTGATGAAACGCCTAAGGTTATCAGAAGAGCTACGATCCAGAATAAAACCCACCTGATCTATATGTATAAGAGATGTCATAACTTTACTTAATCGGTTAGCCAAAATTTTTGACAATATTTTAACATCTAGCTGGATCAGGGAAATTGGACGGAAACTCTTACACTCGCTTGGAACTTTGTCCTTTTTAAGAATCAGACTGATCCGGGCTTGCGTCAAGGTTGGCGGAAGCTTTCCATTCTTTAATGATTTCGTATAAACTTCTAATAAAAGTGGAGCCAATTCTGTAGCAAAGGATCTAAAAAACTCAGTGACAAAGCCATCTGGCCCCGGAGACTTGCCTGTAGGCAAGGCCTTAATTACCTCGCCAAGCTCCTCCAAGGTTATCTCAGAATCAAGAGAATTTTTTTGCTCAAACGTCAGTTTAGGAAGTTCTAATGGTTCAACAAAGTTTCTGATATCCTCATCAGTAGATGAAGACATGGAACTATAGAGATCAAGATAGAATACTTTAAAAGCATTATTAATATCAATGGCAGAGGTAAATATTCCACCACCAACAGATTTCACTGAGGGAATGGTAGAAAAAGACTCTCTCTGTTTTATATATCTAGCCAGAAGTTTTCCTGCCTTGTCCCTCGACTCAAAGTATGACTGTCCTGCCCTGAATAGCCAAAACTCCATCTTCCGCGACAAAATTATTTTATACCTGCATTTCAATCGGGTAAATTCTCTGAGACCATCAGACTACATTCAGCGCTTCAGCTCTGCCTTGGCACTTTTACTATTCCCTTCCAACTCCACAAGTTCTCGTGCTTTGGATTTTTTTGTGAATGAGGCTTACTGTATGATCCGGCCCCTAAGAACTGCCTTAAGTGCCTCCCAAGCCATGCCCACAGAGGATACTGAGGACCAGTTGGTCTCCATATAAACATTGATTTCAGCCTTTAACATTTGTTGGAATTCAGGATTTTGCAAAAGGGATACATTAAAGTGCCAACTATAGGATTTCCTTTTCTCCATATGTGACAACACCTGTAAACTCACCAGGCATGATCTGAGACAAATTTTTTTCCAATTGAACAATCAACAACAGCACTAAAGAAAACTGTCCACCCCATATCTTCCCAAATTATTCAGTTTCCTGTGGGGAAAGGTGCGTTTCTTGGAGAAACACTATATCATATTTCTTACACTTAAGAAAAGAAATAATCTTCCTTCCTTTTATGGGGTGCCCCAACCCATTCACATTCCATGTGGAGAGAGACAATCCACTCATATTAACATCTGACATTTTGACATATTAGAAAAAATAGATTGTGTGTCAAAAACAAAATTATAAAGACCACATTCCATCATTAGTGCAACAATCAAACCCCAAACTTCCCCCTGAACCAAACAAACAGAAAAAAGAAAAGCGTGCGCATTAAACCTGCACACGACAGCACCGACTGGCGTCCATCTCTCTAAACTCAAATAGTCCATGTACGCCTATGAGAGCCCCCGTGACAACTTTTCCATCAGATTGCTCAAGACTGGTGTTTCTATACAAATTTTGTGAGACAGAATTACACAACAAAAGATAATCTATAAAACAAACTCCAGCCAATAGGCGGAATAAACACAAAGAACGTGTAGATTCATCCACATAACTGTTGCGAAGGTGTGTTCCTCCACAAAAAAAAACAAAAACAAAAAAAAAGGCACTCAGTTTCCTCGGACAGTCAAACGAATGTTCAGTGAGCCGGCCCATTTGGCTGCTACATGAGTGCAACAAATGACCTAATCACTCCAATGACTTGCAAGAAATACTTCACAAAACGAACTCCAGCCAATAGGAGGCATAGGCACAAAGAACGTGCAGATTCATCCACACAACTGTCCTGAAGGAGTTTTACTCCACAAAACAAACTCCCGCCCCCAAGAGTTTCTTGCATTCCTTGAATCGATCACGTTTCTCTCTTGTTGAATTCGCAAAGTCTGGGAACAAGAAAATGCTGTGGTTCTTCAAAGAAAGCCTTCCTCTACTCCTCGCCTCGCGTAACACAAGATCTTTATCGAATGATCTCAGAAATTTGGCCAGAATTGATCGGGGCCTGTCTCCCTCAGTGGATCGCCGAGCCGGAACCCTGTGAGCTCGCTCGATTTCCAGCTTATGGCCTGTTATGTCGAGCAGATTCGGAAAGAGCCTGTTCAGGAATTTCACCATATCCTGACCCTCTTCGGCCTCAGGAATTCCAACAATATGGACGTTATTCAGCCAGCTATGATTCTCCATGTCTTCCAACTTCTCCCAGACATGCTCCAAATCCACCTTGGTCACTAGCAGATTAGCAGATAATTCCCTCTCCAATGACTCCAGATAATCGATCCATTTCTCGACATCCCCCACTCTTGTAAACACCTCAGTGAATTTAGTCTCCATGGCAGTGATCGATCGACGTATTACAGCAAGATCCTCCAAGTCAGCAATGACCTTCGTCAGCATTACCGACATGTTCAACATTTTTCGCCGAAATTCCCTAATTTCTCCGACCAAATTAACTCCCAGGCTCGGGGCCTGCTGCTCAGGGGTGTCAGCTTGAGCACATAAGTGTCTTTTAATGTCTCCAGAGCCCGATGATTTTGAATTCTTTGACATATTGTCCTCCTAGAACAGTTATGGAACAGAGTGTATAGAATCTCACCAGTTTATGACATTAATAGTGCTAAAACTAGCAAAGTGCGCAGAGCTCGCCGTTCAAACGTCTGAACCTCGCATGGCATCATGTGACCCTGTTGTTAGGTGTTAACTGTAAAGGAAATATTTCATTTTTAAAACATTCACTCTACACACTAATTTATGAACTGTTTTGACAGACTACAAGAGGGCAGTTGAGTATATGTCTGTATATATTTTTCTTATTCTTTCAGAATGAAATGCTCTGTGAATTAGATCCAAGAGGTGATTTGGGACAATTAACTGAATAAAGTAGTTTTATAAATATAGAAAATGAGTTTTGGACTATTAAGTCGGCAAAGCACTTTAGATTCTCACAGTACATCAGTTTAGCAGTCTGTAGGGGTATCACATGTTCGTTAATTATCGCTAACTCACAGGAATGCATTACAGGCACTGTAAATTCACATCAGATGACCCTGAAGAGAGAGAGAGAAACATCAAAAGGAAGAGACAGAGGAAGGGTAAGAAAGAAGCACATGTAAAATTGTCTGAAAGCTCTATGTCTCTTTTGCCAATGTGTTTGTCCTGCTCTTCATTTATTAGCCGTAACTTTGGAACAAATGTCTTCTTTTCCACTGTTAATGTAACACTGAAGTATCTAAGTGGTTGAATTTAGGAGAGGTTTAAAATAAGCATGCAATTGTAAGTGTGTGTGAGATAGAAAACAAGATAAAGGGAACTGAAGTCACATACAAATTAACAAAAATAATTGATAATTGCTGTGTCCCAGTTTGACGTCTTTTCTCAATCTTTCCAGATACTTTTTAACCCTGAGAAGGAGCACTTGTATTAATATGAATGGAAAAAAATTGAACACTTAATATGGCAGATGTAGAAACAGAAATCCTGCCTTACAGGTAAAAGAGTCAATCACCTTTTAGATACAGACACCGGCTGTAAGTGAAGTTTTCCCATTCAAGTAGACAGGAGCGATACTTTCATGCCACTTATATCCACAGAAAATAGCAGCCCATAGCGTTCCCAAGATGGCCGCCGAATGAACTGACTTGCCTTGAAAGGGACTTTGACCTTTCTCAACCTTTTTTCTCAGCCTTTTCTCAAGAGATCCCATTTTGTTCTTAAAAATGAACAAATCCAAAGGAATTTTTTATATATTTGATATATTTTGGATTTCATGAGTTGTATCTCCCAGGATACGTTGTCTTATTAAAGTACAAAAAAGTTAAAGTAAATCAATATTTCTGTGTTTTATCAGATGAAAAAATTATGAGTTTCTGACTTCCCCTCTTATTTTAAAACATATCATACGTGTGTGTGTGTGCGTGTGTGTGCGTGTGTGAGAGAGAGAGAGAGAGAGAGAGAGAGAGAGAGAGAGAGATGTAACCATTTAAATGTGCTTCTACTTGCCCTCAAAGGATAGGGCTGAACACTGGCAGCTATGTGTGCCCTGAGGGTGCACCTTGTGTATGTATATGAGTGTGTTTGCTCTTTTTGTTGTGCTCAGCTGTAGGGAAAACCGGTTTTAATTTCACTCTTAGAGACGCCTGTGGGGCCAATTTCCCTTTTTCATAAGATAATAGAGAATATAGGGGTTAAACTAAAGAACAGAGCTCACATACACACACATGCTTTTGAAAAATACCTATAAAGGAAAACAGGCAAAGTCACATTCTTGTGACATTTCTCCCTTTCTCTCTTCATCCCTCTCTCTCTGCCTTTTCTTCTCTTTTCCAAACTCTAACTGACAACAAGAATGCAGTGTGAAATTAGTGTGGAGAAAATGTATAGGGTACAATATGAGCAGACAGTACTGCAGTGTAACCTTCAACAGTAAGTAATATTGCACACTTGCTTTGAGGTGTTTGAACTTCATTTAGGTTAAACACAGTGCATATATATATATATATATATATATATATATATATATATATATATATATATATATATATATATATATATATATATAATTATTATTATAAAGTTGGGAATCCCAAACAATCCAAAAAGCATTAAACACATTTCAAACTCATTCAGACACAGAGAGCACATGAAGAACACTGTGTAATGACTACTAATCAGAGGCAGTTGTAGACCCACCCAGTAGCTGCAGCTGAACTTTTCTGTGTGAAAGTTGCTAGCAACCATCCTCACACATGCCAGTGGCCGTTTCTGCTGTCACAACTAGTCATGTTTCCCAACCCGATTCTCTTTTTCCACTAAGATTTTATTTTTAACAACAATGGCTTAATGGGAGCCTGGACTCAACAAAAACAACTGGAAGGAAGTCTTGGCTTTTGAACGGAGGGAAGAGGACAGGGAGCCGAGAAAAACTGCAATGAGTGTCTGAAAATACAGACACACACAAATACACACAAGCATACATGGCTTCATGTTTAGATTCCCTCATAGCAACCTAAGCATAGTGAAAAATAACATAATCTAAAGTAAAACCCAAAGGCAAATGCTACAAAAACATATTGTTTTGCTTTTTTTTGTCTAATAAAGTGTTTGTCTAATAGGAAATCATGAAAAGGCAGTTAACGGTTCATGGATATTGATTTCTAAACCAGCTTTTTGTGATTGACTGATTGACTGATGTATTGTCTAACTGCTAAACATTTTCTTGTGTGTGGAAGAATTGTACATATTAAGGCTAAATTAATTTATACTTTCAAGATAGTGTTTTTTCCTTGTGTGTGTAAAGTAGCTCCTAAAAATATCTAGTGTTCCAGAGTGCACTGGCCAAACTGTAAAACCAAATATGTGTTCTGGGTACAAGTTCTTACAGTATTGTTTCATGTTGCCATGACTTTAGTACACTGCTTTTCAACTGTGTGTGTGTGTGTGTGTGTGTGTGTGTGTGTGTGTGTGTGTGTGTGTATTTAGCCATGACTTCCATCAGGGTTTAGTTTGCTTTTGTTTGCTCATGCAAAAACAGCCACAAATCTGTGGTGTACAGTACAAATAATATTCTGGCATATTCTGTTTTTATCTCACTCACTCTCAATTTTTCTTTCATGTACCTCAACCACACCCAGTCCTACTATTTTGCATTGAGCAAAGGCTTCATCAAGTCCAACAAGCTTTTTGGAATGTCCGCACAGTCACTGCATACATATTAAAGATTTAACACAATCAATAATAACGCGTTACTGTTTGCTTTACAGAGGTCAAACCCCCAAAATTAGCCGAACTTAAAAAAAAAACAAAAAAAAAAACACAGAGCTCATTAAATAAACTTGTGGCAAATAATGCCGCTCGTATTAAGAAGGTGAATATGGTTAAAATGATGGCATAGTCTGACAACCTAATATAGCCTGTGCAAGCTCACAGAGCTTTTACCCAGACAAAAAGATCATGACAAATTTCATAATATCCAGAAAAAACATGTATAGAATTTTAACAAGGTATTGAAAAATGGCAAACTGTCAGTTACTTCTGCTCGAGCCTCCTAAAGTACTCTTAAAGTAACATGATAGACAAATGTCAGTCTTTCATGTGAATATCAACATAATTGACAATCAAGCTTCATACAGTCACTTTACTAAAACTGCTCTTTGCCAAATCCAATGTGCTTATGTCAGCTTGAGCATCTACACTAAATCAGTATTAATTCTTCTGGAACTCTCAGGTGAATTTGACCCTGTCACCCATAAACTGCTGATACAGAGATGGCATTGGGAATGGTGCTTTCCTTGTTAATACTGTATCAAGCTTGGATAACAGGTTAGGTCAGCTGAAAAGGCTTACCTCCTGCACTCTCACCACTAAAGTCCCACGGGGATAGTTCTTGTGGTAGGGTGTATGTAGCCTATTACGTGTATATATTTTAATCTGTAAAAAAAAAAAATAGCTTACAGCACTTTAAACCTTGTGTTGTGTCATTTGAGCTAAAACCTTTTGTGTTCCCGGTCAGAAATGATCAGCCCACTAAGATTGTTAATAAATCTTTCATATTGCATATATTATCCCAAAATATTGCATTAGATCTTTTTGTCAACTTCTTTTTTAGTAATTACGGTTTTGTACTACTTTTTTGAACATGGTTTCAAGGTTTCATTTATAATTAGTATAGAAAATTAACAAAAATAAAGGAATATAACATTGATTGCAGTAAAAGACTGATTGACAGTGGGCTATTGACTAGAAGGATTACTCATTCTAATTTTGTTTCTACTTGTTGAGCCCTGTGCAGAGAAAAATGTGGGATGAATGAAATGAGGGATTCACCTAAATGTGATCAGAGAAGTGTGAATGCAATGCTATTACAATAAATGCAGTGAAGCTGTCAGTCTGTCATCATAAAAAATACACATTTGTAAAAAAAAAAAAAAAAGGGGTAGAAAACAGTCTTTTGGGTGCTTGGGTGTACGTGTAACTCTAGCACACCAGGATAAAGTTCTGAAACATTATCTAGTCCTCCTGGAATGTTCAAAAGCAGCTCTTACCTGGAGGTTCAAGTGGTTTACTCCTGTTTATATGGGAAACAGTTAAAATCACCTGATATAGAAATAAATGAACAATTGTGTTTAATACAATTGGATCTACTCAAGAAACTGTACAGATTATTGGATTATGTTTATAGACCTACAGTCTTTCCCTCCTTTTGCTTCTCTCACACACACAGAATCTGAGAGTTGGCTCTCACCCTCCCAGGCAAGTGGAAATTGAAGGATTGACCCATCTGGCGGGGGTTGGAGGGGTGGGGATGGGGGGTTGTAAAGAGGACATCAGTCCCCTGTCAATAATCAATAGAGAGAAGAGAGCTAGTCAATACCAATATGCATCTGCACACATATAGGCTCCTAATTAGTAGGCTATTTAATTATGTATTTTGGTTGAACACTTGTTCTCTTTTTATATGTCAAATTAAGGTTACACATTGGTTTGATGCTTCCACTGGGTGGGTTCAATATGCAATGCGATGGATCCCACAAATATGCAATAAAATGAAAACATACAGCAGTTTTTACATTGACAAAAAATATTGAAAAATGGCCATTATTATGGTGCAAAAGTAAATCATTTTTGGTAACACTTTACAATAAGGCTCCATTTATAGTCCTTTTTTACTATAAATTCTTCTCCCTGTAGGTGGCAATATGCATGAAGAATGTGAGTTGCCAAAAACAAAAGAAGAATAATGTGAAAGTGAAAATTGAGATTGATAGTAAAAAAGGACTATTTATCTGTTTCTCACCCACACTTTTCATGTTGCTTCTGAAGATATTTATATGTAGATTGGAGTCTTATGGATTACTTTTATGCTGCCTTTATGTGCTTTTTGGAGATTCAAAATGTTGATACCCATTCACTTGCATTGTATGGACCTACAGAGCAGAATTAATCTTCTAAAAATCTTTGTTTGTGTTCTGCAGATGAAAGAAAGTGATACACATCTGGGATGGCATGAGAGTGAGTAAATGATGAGAGTTTTCATTTTTGGGTGAACTGTCCCTTAATTAACTAAAAATGAACAATATATTGGTAACATTTTCTATGAAGCCCATATTTATAATGCATTGTAAAGGCATTACAAAAGCATATTACTGCATTCATAATGTCTCATAATACACCTTATAATAAGTTATATCTTCTCATAAATAATTATAACTACAGTTATAATGCATTATAAGACTTCCCCTATTCATAGTTATACTTTAGAGTATAATGCATTATAAAACAAGCAACATCCAATTTTAATGCAGCAGATGTTAATAAAGTTAATCGTACGAATGCTGTCATGCAAAAGCAGCATAGTGTAAACAGTCAAAAGGCTTACGATATGATCATTATAAGTGGTCTTTAACTGTTTTAAGTGACAAAAGCAATATCTTCTTATAAACAGCTGTAACTTAAACTTCTTACATACAATACCTTACAAGTCAAGCTTATATAATGGAAGTTATTTATAAAATAAGTCTCCAAATAAGATGCACAAACATTAGTTTATTGAATATAGCATAGAATCAGTTTGATTTTCTTTCTTTTTTTTATTTTTATTTTTTTTTTTTTTTTTTTTTTTTTACACCCAAGAAGATTGGCTACATGTTTGATCAACATTACATATTTAGAGTTTAGGATATATTATAACCTTGTACCTTTACAGGTATTTTTTGTATTCTCTCAAAATTGACTTTGAATGTGTTATTTTGTATTTTGTGCATGTGTACTGTATATAACTTCCAGCATGACTTGTAATGCCTTATAACCACTTACAAATATCTTATGGATGTTTATACGAAGGCATTGCTTTTGTCACTTTACTTAAAGCATACCTATTATATATATTACAAATATACACTGGCGGCCAAAGTTTGGAATAATGTACAGATTTTGCTGTTTCGGAAGGAAATTGGTACTTTAATTCAACAAAGTGGCATTCAACTGATTACAAAGTATAGTCAGGACATTACTGATGTAAAAAACAGCACCATCACTATTTGAAAAAAGTCATTTTTGATCAAATCTAGACAGGCCCCATTTCCAGCAGCCATCACTCCAACACCTTATCCTTGAGTAATCATGCTAAATTGCTAATTTGGTACTAAAAATCATTTGCCATTATATCAAACACAGTTGAAAGCTATTTGGTTCTTTAAATGAAGCTTAACATTGCTTCTGTGTTTGTTTTTGAGTTGCCACAGTATGCAATAGACTGGCATGTCTTAAGGTAAATATTAGGTCAAAAATGGCAAAAAAGAAACAGCTCTCTCTAGAAACTCGTCAGTCAATCATTGTTTTGAGGAATGAAGGCTTTGATTTCATACAAAGGTGTACACTACAGTCTTCAAAGACAAAGGACAACTGGCTCTAACAAGGACAGAAAGAGATATGGAAGGCCCAGATACAACTAAACAAGGGGATAAGTACATCAGAGTCTCTAGTTTGAGAAATAGACGCCTCACATGTCCTCAGCTGACAGCTTCATTGAATTCAACCCGCTCAACACCAGTTTCATGTACAATAGTAAAGAGAAGACTCAGCAGTGCATGCCTTATGGGAAGAATTGCAAAGAAAAAGCCACTTTTGAAACAGTTAGTGTGGGCAAAGAAACACAGACATTGGACAACAGATAATTGGAAAAGAGTGTTATGGATCTTAACCCCATTGAGCTTTTATGGGATCAGCTAGACTGTAAGGTGCGTGAGAAGTGCCCAACAAGACAGACACATCTATGGCAAGTGCTACAGGAAGCGTGGGGTGAAATGTCACCTGAGTATCTGGACAAACTAACAGCTAGAATGCCAAGGATCTGCAAAGCTGTCATTGCTGCACATGGAGGATTTTTTGATGAGAACTCGAAGTAGTTCAAATTGTAATAGTAATTTTTCCCGTTATTAATGTCCTGACTATACGTTGTGATCAGTTGAATGCCACTTTGGTGAATAAAAGTACCAATTTCTTTCCATAAGAGCAAAATCTGTACATTATTCCAAAGTTTTGGCCACCAGTGTATATATTACACACACACACACACACACACACACACACACACACACACACACACACATATATATATATATATATATATATAATACATTATAACTTCTGCAGATAAAATGAAATGTTGCTTTTGTTATAATGCATACTCTAAGGTATAACTATGAATAGGTAATTATTATAATGCATTATAATTGTGATTACTACTATTTGAGAAGTTATAACATAATATAAGGTTTATTATGAGACATTACTAAAGCATGATAATGCCTTTACAGTGCATTCTAAATATATATTTTTACAGCATTTATTAATCTTTTTAATGTTAGTTAAAAAAAATACAATTGCACATTATTACTTCATGTTTGATCATAGTGCATTAAGTAATGTTAACATAAAATGTACAACTTTTGATTTAAAAAAAGGATTAGTATATGTTGGAATTAACATTGATTGGAATTATGTTGATTAATAAATGATGTAAAAGTATTGTACATTGATAGTTCATGTTAACTAATGTTAACAAATGGAACCTTATTGTAAAGTGTTACCACATTTCGTATGAATGGCTTGTCAGTAAGAAAGCAATCTTATGGTATGTGAGCATACAGTGAAATTTGTCATGTTTTCTCTCTTGGACTCATGAATTAGTCATGTGTGTTTAATATATGGTGGCAAGATCAATGCTGTCAATACTGTACACATGCACTACTCCTGAAAAAATAAGGCAACACCACAGCACATTAAACATTGCTCTAAATATATGTCATGCTTTTTAGTAGCATGGGATTTTCATTATAATGATTAATGTAATAAGCAACATCTATCCTCTGATTTATCCAAATTATTTAAACTCAGTTTTTGGCTTTTTGTTGCTATTTTCTACTCTTTGGGAGTGACTCTGTTGCCATGAACGGGAAAGGCAGCGTAAGTAGTTTAAGAGATCACTTACATCTTTGGACATGACAAAACTTGAGTCTGAAGACGTATCTCTCCAGCAACCACCACACCTCTGAAGCAGAATAGCTGACAGAATCTACTCGCCCTAGCCAGACTGTAATGCTCCGGGCAGTCTTCAATGTGTTACATTTACAGAAAATGTTACACTCACAAACCTTCATCACAACTTGAATAGTCCAAGAAAAACCCTGAACATTAAAACTGGAGACATAAAACTGAAAAAAAAAAAACAAAAACAAAAAACTAAGAGGGAATACATCACAGAGGGATTATAAATTTGATTTAATGCAGCTGGAATGGGACTTCAACAGCAGTTTGAGATTTACAGCTCTGGGTTCATTCTGCTCTCCACACAGATTTATTTGCTGCTGCTGTGTAGAAACACCGACCACCAATGTCACCAAGAAAAAAAAGAGGAGGAGGAGAGAGAGGGAGTGAATACTAAGTAATTGGAGTGTTTTTGTTTGAGTGAAGAGGGTGGAGAGGGAAAGGGAGAAAGGGATAGAGGTAAAGGAGGGGTTGGGAAAGGAGAAGGAGGCTCTGATTACAGACTTTGATTAAAGCACGCCCAGTGTCTCTGAACACTTCCAGCCTCAGGCAGTGCATTTCAACATCAGAACAGTTATGAGCTCACCTGGGTACAGAACAAGGGGGAGATGCTTTAGACAGAAGTGTGTACTTTTCCCACAGGGTGTGGTGGTTGCAAGGCTACAGTATTCAGGTCAATGAATCATACAAGATTTAATGTGTGCCCACTTGTTTTTGGCATGTCTCTTATCGCCTTTAATTATCTGTGGTAGTCTTTATCACTGGCATGGCAACATCACATCACGTGACAGGAAAGCCATTCAAAAGGTTTGAAAATTGCAAGCATAAATCATTGCAATTTTCACAGTGTTTACAAATGTTTTAATGAATGTTCTAATTTTAAACTTGGTATTAAAACAGGGTAACAACCAAAATAGTCCCCACCACTTGTACACAGTCACACTAATTCTGTGTAATTTTTAAATTGTCATGATGTGGTTACTATTTTTTTGAAAGAGTTAACTACTGCATCCCTTTTCACACCGATCTTGCATGCTCATAGATCTAATGTTGATGCTATACTATTGTAGGAGTGGTGGTGGCGTAGTGGGCTAAAGTACATAACTGGTAATCAGAAGGTTGCTGGTTCAGTCCCCACAGCCATCACCACTGTGTCCAGGGGGATTGTGCCTGTAATAAGTGCACTGTAAGTCGCTTTGGATAAAAGCGTCTGCCAAAATGCATAAATGTGATGGAAGGGAGAAGTTAATTTACTAATTACTGCTTTGTCAGTTAGCTGACACTTGACTTTACAGTACAGTTATTACAGCAACAGCCCCATCATGGGGCAAGTGTCTTGCTTAAAGGAATAGTTCAACCAAAAATGAAAATTTGCTGATAATTTACTCACCCTCAGGCCATCCAAGATGTACCTGAGTTTGACGCGCGCTCATGAGAGGGATGATGTAAGCTCGTTGGTAAGGTCACGCGTGGTGGAGGAGACAGGAAGTGCGTCATTGTTTACAAGAGAAACTTGCACAGATCAAGCGCCGTTCACAAAGCAAAACAGTCCAAATCTCTTTCAAAACAATATAAAATAAAAAATAATTTCCAAATAATAATAATAATAATAAAAAAACATTACTGCAGTAAATAATCATCCTTTATTTCTGAGCAATGCCTTTGCATTATCTACTTGTGCTTTTTCTTTAGCAGAAATATATAGGATATATGACTGTCAGGAATTCAAGCCACACAAGTTGTAGTTAGGGAAACCAAGTGTCCTTTGTGTGAGACTTGACAGTGAAGTGGCGTGAAGGTGAGTTATTTATGCAGGCAATGATGAGCGAGTGAATTGAGTCCAGGTGCGGTGAATTAGAAATTGGGTGATGAGGAGGGGAGCGCTGAGGGAGGTGCAGAGCCCGAGGGAGGCGTGCCAATGACAAAATTTTCACACATACCTGAGTTTGCTGGAAAAACAACACTGGCACAGCCGATGAATTCAGATATCGACCCTTTGTTTCTTTCAATGGTCTGAAATTCTCAGGGGTAAAATGTTCACTGCACACCCTCCAATATTTGAGAGAATGTAGGGGTGTACTGATATCCAGGTTCAACGCGATAATAAAGAAAAGCAGCCAATAAGTGCCCAACATAGATGGGAACTCCTTCAATACTGTTTAAAAAGCATCCCAGGGTGATACCTCAAGAAGTTGGTTGAGAAAATGTCAAGAGTACATGTCTGCAAATTCTAGGCAAAGTGTGACTACTTTGAAGATGCTAAAATATAACACAGTTTTGATTGATTTTGGATTTTGTTTAGTCATAACATAATTCCCATAGTTCCATTTATGTTATTCCATAGTTTTGATGACTATTATTCTAAAATGTGCAAAATAAATAAATAAATAAATAAATAAATAAATAAATTATATATATATATATATATATATATATATATATATATATATATATAAAATAAAGAATGAGTGTTTCAAAACTTTTGACCGGTAGTGTAGGCAATCAATGAAAAGTTAATATTTTTCCCGGCGTGTATTTTCTTTGGGGTTTCTGAAGGTTGAAGCACCCTGGATACATGCCAAACGACCATTTTGAACAATACACTTATACAAATAAAAATCTACAGAAAAGACAATTAAACTTTTGTACAGCGCTCCTTCTCTTATAAACAATGACGCGCTTCCTGTCTCCTCCTCCATGTGAAGCGTGACCTTACCAACACGCTTACATCATCCCTCTTATGAGCGCACATCACAGGGATGTACAGAACTGAACATTTGTAGTTAAAAAGTATATAAGTATTGTCTTGTTTCTAAAAATAATCAATCGTTTGGGTTCAGAAGAACTTTATTTGTCGACTGGAGTCGTGTGGATTATTTTGATGCACCCTAAATATGCATTTTGGACTGTCAAAAAATGGAGTACATTCATTTGCGTTGTTTAAAGGTGGAGGCCTGAAATGAAATCCTAAAAACCTTAAATTCTTTTTTGATGAAGAAAGAAACTCTGAGGGTGAGTAAATTATCAGCAGATTTTCATTTTTGGGTGAACTATTCCTTTAAGGGATAGTTCATGAATCATCCATGCAGGGTTTGAACCTACAGCCTTTATACAGTATTACCATCACAGATCTCTGCCAACACCATCAGGGTCTGAAGTGTGCTGATTGTGGAGATTAATGAATAAAACACAGCAACAATGTTATTATAATAGCTTATTAAATAGTATAGCTTTAATGTCAAGACATTTTACTAATGTTTGTGAGAGTATGTATGGTTCAAAGGTCATCCAACTTGATCTTCCTAATAGCCATTCTCAATTAAGTTCATGTGACTGTATTTTTGTTCATGTGACTCTTTGTATTTTGTGTTAGTGTGGAAAACATTCTATTTAAACTGTGAGCTGTTCTAATGGTCCTGAAGTAAAGACTTTTTCTTTTTTCTTTATGAAGAACTTTTTGGTCAAGCAATATGCTGACAATTATTTTTATTACTTTTTATTATGTCATTATCAACAACAAGTAAGTCTTAATAGATGAACAAATGGATGATGACTATTTGTCTCTTTTTAGGTTTTTAGATTTGTTTCATAATTTAGCTCTCTCTTTGTTTTCCCTTTAGGATACACCCCATGCAAAAAGAATGTAAAAATGCTACAGTAAAAAAAAAAAAAAAAAAAAAAAAATAAGAAAAAGAAAGGTAATTGGTTACCTTAACATATATGGTAAAAAATATATAATGACAATACATTTAATTTGACAGTAAAATATTTTGAATATATATATTTTTTATGTTTTTAAAGATGATTTTAACATATAATTAATGGTAAAAAATTTAATTATGTTTAACAAGAGAATACATGCACTATTACGGTAAACTATTGTTAAAATTACCGTGAAAAACAATAATCGGATGTTCCCAGAAGTCCCTGCATGACCCAACACATTTCATCATATTTTATGGAAATATTTATGCTTCTTATTTTTGATATCAGTTCAGTACATCAGGGTGTTTTTTGTTACATTTTATGTAGTTTAGTTAAGGTTTATTGCATTATTTTAGTGTCACATGTGTTACCCTGATGGTGTTTTGTGTTTATGTGGGTAACTATTCTGTTGTTACTATGGTGTATAACAATACACTTTAGAGTGTAAAGCAGATTTTCTGGCAACCACAGTTGCTGGTATTTTAGCATAACATTTGTATTTTAACATAAATGACCCTGCTAACCTGAAACAACTTGCTCGAAAGACATCAGTCTGCCTTCAAAATAGGACACTCAATGGAGACTGCCCTGAAACCCTGGATGAAGGAACGCAACCTTCAGCTCAAATACTTGCAAATACAGAACTCCTTGTGATCCCAGCCAACCTGTCTGTTGACCACAACCTCAATATTCATCTTGATTCAACTACACTACAGCCAACCAGTACAGCCCGGAACCTGGGAGTGGTGGTAGATGACCAGCTTAACTTCACTGCCCACATCATATAACCTGCCCGTCTTGCTAGTTTGTGCTTTACAACATCAGGAAAATCAAACCTTTCCTATCTGAATATGCTGCACACCTCCTTGTCCAAGCTCTGGTAATATCAAGACTGGACTACTGTAATGCTCTGTTGGCTGGCCTCTTAGCTAGTGTAATAGTAGCCAGCTGGTAGGTAGCCGTGCAGTGTGTAAACCTCACTCACTCAAGAGGTGCGCTAGCGACTGACACTAGAGACTGTAGCCTTTATCCTCCTCGTTAGTGCACTCACCTCCCATGCCATCTGACGCCGGTTCGAATCCCACTCGGAGCGGGTTGAGCAGAACTAGTTACAGTGGTGCCGTGACCTGGATGGGAGTGAGGTTTAGGGTGTGAGTGTAACATTATCCAGCTGGTAGGTAGCTATGAAGTGTGTAAACCTCACTCCCCTGGACTCAAGAGGTGGGCTAGCAACTGACGCTAGAGGCTGTAGCCTTTAGCCTACTCGTTAGCATGCCCGCCTTCCATGCCAGCTGACACCGTTTCAAATCCCGCTCGGAGCAGGTTGATCAGAACCAGTTACAATAGCATGATCAAGCCGCTGCAGATGGTCCAGAACGCAGCAGCGCATCTGATCTTCAATCAACCAAAGAGAGCTCACATCACCCCCCTCTTAATTTCACTCCACTGGTTACCAATAGCTGCCCATATCAAATTTAAAGCTATGAATCTGGCCTCCAGGAAAACCAATGGAACAGCACACTCTTTCTTCAATTCATTTCTCCAGGACTATGTCCCAACTTGCTCACTGCGGTCAATGAACGAGAGGCCCAAAGTCCACTTCATAATCATTCCCTTTCTCTGTTGCTCTGTTATTCTATGAACATGCACTAAATGAACGGCTTTCACAGTTGCACACCATTTCTCGCTGAATGCGTTCAGATACGTTCCTCCCGCAAACGTCGATGGGGATAATGGGGTGGCCGATGCCGTGAAGCGGCCCCCCTGGGAGTTGTGGGACCCTGTGCTTCAGCCCATGTAAGCCTGTGCATTAATGTACCCCTGTCCACACTAAATGCACTAACTACTAAGATTAATGAAATACAAATATAAAAAAAAAAACTTTCCTCATCTGTCTCTTTCTTCTGCGCTAGCATCTCTACTACTCCAGCTACTCTGAGAATTGGCAGTGCGATACTGCAGATATTGTTGACTTTTGTATGATAAATTGCTTGCTATGTTCCTCATTTGTAAGTCACTTTGGATAAAAGCATCTGCTAAATGCCTAAATGTAAGTGTAAATAAATGTAACTGATTTTTATTTTATTTTATTTTATTTTTTTTTTTACAGTGTAGCAGTAAACAAGCTAGTAC
The DNA here is from genome assembly GCF_019703515.2 of Myxocyprinus asiaticus. NCBI lineage: Eukaryota > Metazoa > Chordata > Actinopteri > Cypriniformes > Catostomidae > Myxocyprinus > Myxocyprinus asiaticus. The sequence continues at coordinate 25,139,372 of NC_059350.1, read as the reverse complement.
TTATATTGTTTCAGTGTTCCAGTTGTCTTAAGACAGACTTACTTGGGACAGTAAGAGGCTTTTAGCCAGGTTTGACCAACTCATATAAACACACAGCCAGGAGGGTCTAATGAACATAAATACACAGCCAGGAGGGTCTAATAAACCAGAGATTAAAGACTATGGTGTCTGTGAATAATTTGCATATCCATGGATTCATGCTCATAAACACAGATAAAGACATAAACAGAGATAAAGGTGTAATGCTTGATTTGTTAGTAGCGAAAACCTCTTGATGTTGATAATCACATTTTTTGTTTGCAATATAACTATATAGTTTTGTGTTTTTGTGTGTAGAATTAAAGCTCACATCTTATTCACTATACAGCTATTTTTCACCCTGTAATTTACGACGTTAGAAATCCTTATCAAAAACTCGACTAACCAAAAGAATGTAGAACATTACGAAAAATTAAGCCTGAGGCTGAAACAGGTAGAGGCACGGCTGAGGGTGGAGACGGGTAGAGGCAGGATGAGAGGAGGGACGTCAGAGATAATCCTCCCTTGTAGACATCCATAACCCCACCAGAACCGGGTTGCATTCTCATCTGTAACGCAGGAACGGGACACGAACTGAACCCAGAATCGCCATGCAATCTTACAAGACTTTAACCGTGTTTCTCAGTTTCATGGGATGGACGCTGATCTCTGCCTTCAACCTGGACACGGAGAATGTTATCAGGAAAACGGGAGATCCTAACAGCTTGTTCGGCTTCTCCCTCGCCATGCACCGACAACTCAAACCAGCCGATAAAAGAATGTAAGCATACGTTTTTTTTCTCTTTGGAGGGCAGGTGTCGTGGCTCTTCTGCCAAGTTGCGGATTTATTTCAGTTCTTTTTAAGCAACCACTCCTCGCATTTACAGCTGATTCCAGGTACTTTGTGGAGCGTTTGTGAAAACCTTTTAGTATAAACGGCATCTAATAGTATTTAGGTGGTTCTTTTTTTGCAACATATACAGCTACATATCTTCCCAGCAAACAGAACGTTTCCCTAACGTTAGTTCCCATTTTGGTTATTTTTTGTGAACCAACTTCTAACGTTCTAGGAACATTATTTGTAGGTATTTTTATAACCATAAACTAACCTTCCCAGAACGTTGCAGACCAGGGAGGTGTTTGGGTGACAACCTAATGAGAACTTAAAAATAACGTTTTCTAATGGCTATTTTTAGGCTTAATTTTGCAGAATCAAATTGTCCATAATTTTTTCATAGTCATTATTATTATCAATATTTTTCATAACTTCCTTATTTGTATGGTCATATTTTTTCATATAAACTTTGCAGAGAAAACAATGACTGGCATTAGCTAGATATTTATGCTTACCTCCAAGTTAATAATCATCCACCTCTTTTATGTAAAACATGAAGACATACATTAATATGCGCCCCCATTACGCAACATTTCTAGCAAGTTCAATAGATAAGGTGACCCTTATCCAGCCCCTTATCTGCCCCACTGGTTGTCTGCACTTTCTCTTTGCCTTTTGTCATTCTACAATAGACCACATGCATAGCTGAGCTTTTGTGTTCTATTAGTTTGAGACACTGTGCGTTTGTTATGCATGGATTGCACAGTGGTATGCCAAAATAATTTCAGAGATATGAGTCCATGAGAACGACAACTGCTGGAAGTGCGACAAGAATTAAAGAATTTGTTTATGTCAAATCAGGGCATAACTTTATCCACCCAAAAGTGTGGCTCTGCATTTTGCTCAGAAGATTTGCATGTATATTGGGGTTTCATGGAGCTCCTTACTGAAGAGGCGTCTGGTTTACTGCATCCTTTATTTTCTGATATCTTTGACCTTGCGCAAAGTGTTTCAAGAATGTATTTTATTGAATTTTTTAATCATGACTGTTGAGTTTGATGTTGTTTTTTTGTTTCAGTATAAAACACCTCCTTGTTGCCTTGGTAGCTCCAAACACGCCTGTTTCAGGTTTTAACAGACAAGTGAAAGAATGTGTGCAGAAGCCTGTTTCTCATTCCTGAAACTCACTACTGCCATCAGCCTTGGCAGTACAGGATATAGACTGCCAGGGCTGACCTCAAGTTTATCCTGCAGAGAGAATGAGTTTGTCAGTTATGCAAGTGACTGATGTTAAGTTTTTGTGTCTGTTTAGAACACTGATGTGTTATAATGTGTCCAGTACAGTACAGACTTCATACTTTAGGGGCATACTTTTAAGACAAACTGTAGCATATTAGTAAACCTTGCATCACCCATTTTGCAACCCCCCTCAGCTGGAATTCATATACCAACATCTAATTTTTCATGGATTTATGATGGGGGATTTACTAAATTGAAAAAATATTTCTAACCACACCCAGTGTATGAGAGTCACATTTTTGTTGATGAATGTGTGATTGTGTATGAGTGCTCTGACTCATATCCTTAGCCTGTATAGGCTAGGCTGGCAGGCTGTGATGAAACAAATCTGCATGTCAGTAATAAATGTCCTGCATGTATGTGTATGTGTGAAGGTGATTCACATAACTGCAGGCCAAGGCAGGGCAGGGTGTGTATATAGCATTGATTTAGCATTCCTTGGCCTGTCATAGCTGGCAGGAGGGAGCTGCTCTCTGGTGCTGTAGGTAGTGTGTTTGTGCCTTAGCAGGTTCAATTGTTGTGTTCAAATGACAGTCAATTATAAGTCAGGAATTGGGAGAATGAATCTGACCTGAAAAGTGATTAAATCCTTCTTGTTGTGTACTCACAACAAAAATACCTAATGATGATAATTACAAGGCATTTGGCATACCGACTCTCAGCATCTTCATACACACATAGGCACACCCAGACAATGATTACTTTGTCACTGGATGTCTTACATGTTAACTGCTAGGGAGTAATCAAAGAAGCTGACTGTTTAAACTAAGTTAAGTTCATCTATAGAGTTAGTCTACTAATAATAAATCATTGAAATCAGGTGGATTACATGTAAATGTCAAAGTAAATTAAAATAATTTTAACCCCCTAACCAGAGATAGGATTACTTTTCTATGTTATGAATAGCCCCATATTTTTGGCTGCTTTAAAGTATTCTTTATTGACTTTTCTTTCAATCATATCTCAATATCTCAATGGAGATGTTTGAGATAATGTCAAAGAGATGAGATTGTATGCATTTTGTCTTTGACTTTTAAAACTTGTAGTTGTGGTCAACAGAACACACCAAGTGCCCCGGAGTCTCTTTGTAATATACAGTAATATTCTCTATTGTAACAGAGAACATTTAAGTATACTAGGGAAAACTACTGCAGCAAGTGTTTTCAAACTTTTCTCAGTGCAATAACTTGGCAGAAAGTCTTTTAAAAACCTAAGCTTTCACTGAACCTGGCTAAGCCCTGATCTTGGCACCAGTAATTGATTGGTTTTGATTTGCCAGTACTCTACTGAAGTAGTTTTGGCTGGTGGATTCATAACGGGAGTTGTTCAGTTTTATTGTTTTGTGAAGTGTTGCAACATTTTCTTTACTTTTGTCTTGGAATATTTTAGATGAACAAAGTAATATTCACAAATATGTATGACTCATGTAGTATATTTTAAATATTTTCTCATTTATAATTGGTGATCCATTATATAAGACACCACATATGAAAGAAAATGAGGTGTCTGTGGGACCCCCAAGTGTCTGAATCAACTGAATCAATACTTTTGCATTTATGTTACATAAAATAAAAAAACAAGGGCTAAAAACATCTGTGTTGCAAATAAGTGCCACCTAGAGGTAATGTGGTAGAAATATTAATATGAACATAAAAGTATTTCACATAGCACTTAAATTAACAAATCATAAATCAAAATGAAAGCTCTCATTCTCAAGAATGTGACTATGTAGTTTAATGTGTTGCCCTCATATCACAGTTCACATCACAAAGTAAAATATGATATCAAATAATCGGGGTAAGCCCCAAATAGCCAAAAACTTTATATCTACTCTTACCCTAACCAAAAAAAGAATTAGAAACTTGTCTGTGAGCTTGCTTGTGTGAATAATCCAATGATATATCTTAGATGTCCAGAACAAAATATGCAGTCCAGCTGGAAAAGCATGCTAAACAAATCATCAGAAAAATATGTTATTGACTATTATATCATCGCAAAGTGGAGAATCGCAGCTTTCTAGTAGCACCAAGTTTGAGCTTCTAGTCCACTCATAGGCTGAGATATTCAATGAAACAATGGGGGTGGTGCATGAACTGAAAATTAGACAGAATGTCTATGGATGAGCACATTTGTGAGGGCTGAAATGCATTATAGCGCCACCTGCATTTTGTGATGGTAGGTGAAAGAGAAAAAAATATTTTTCTTGCTGCCATCTAGTGGAATAAAGTAAGACTTTTCAAAGGGTGATAGAGTGATCAGAACCAGAATTACATGCTTACAAATTAGAGCAAAAAATTTACTTTCTGTTCATCGTAAGATTGTAAACATGGATAATTGGAGTCTTTTTTAATATGAGGTTTTTGCAATTAGTCCACAGTTTGTTTGAATGGTGAGATTTTATATTTGAGTGTGAAAAATTTCCAAAAATCCACCAGAATTTAAGGGGTTAATCAACTTTTAATGTAGATGTGCTGTGTAACATAAGGTCACTTTGGGGATATTGTGTTTCCTTGACACGTGTTTGAACAATAAATAAACAAACTTAATCTTATTTAGCTTTAACATATGGTGGAACAATGTAGTCAACAACAAGATCTCATATATAATAACATACTGGCACATATTCCAAAGTGCAGTGTATAAAGTCGGCATGGAAGTGGGCTGCCTTTTCCTTCCTGTGATTCTCTTAGTTTCCCGTACAGAAGTAGGCATGTAGAATCAGCTTGGGCTGAATCTTTGAGTTAGTACAGATAAGCAGTTATTGGCCTAATGCATCTGTCTCTCTCTATTGCATTGTGTTAATACTGTGGACCTTTCTTGTTTATACCAAATATTCTAACTAATGTAAGGCATATGAAACCTTTTTACATTAATCTAAGCAACACTACACTACCAGTCAAAAGTTTGGATACACATGACTGAAATGTTTCTCATAATCTTTAAAAACCTTTTGATCTAAAGGCGTATGCTTAAATACGTGCAAATACTTGTGCCTGCAGTTCTTTACAAAATTAAAATTTTAATGAAAATAACTTGATAAGGTGGGCCAGATAGTGAGGTCAACAAGTGCCCAACATGCATGGGTACTCTCTCAGTACTGTTTAAAAAGCATCTCAGGTGGACACATCATAAAGTTGGTTGTGAGAATGCTGAGCTGGAATATAGGCAAATTGTATTTTTAAGAACCTAAAATAAAAGATAGTTTTGATTTGTTTAACATTTTTGGAAATGACATAATTCACATACTTCCATCTGTGTTATTTCATAGTTTTGATGACTTAACTATAATTATAACATTTGGAAAATTGTAATAATAAAGAATGAGTAGGTGTTCAACCATTTGACTGTTAGTTACTACCGCACTGCAATAGTTAGCCCATAGGATGCCATGAGTCATGCCAGCACCGCTGTCATGCCAGATCCACACATCACAGAGGTTCTAATCTTATGTGTCTTGTCCCGATCCAATTTTCCCTCTTTCTCCCTCTACTTTTCTGTCTCCTGACCCATAAATACAATAAGAAACAGCGCTCCCCATTCAAACAGACCCTGTAATCGAATTAATGTACAGCAAAGGGTTTAATGAAATTTGCACTGCAGCTACTACAGCAGAACGGTTTTCCTCTTTTATCTGTGAGGATATATTATTTTCTTGATTACATTCAGGATATTTATAACCTTTAAAATCCCTAGCTTTATATCTTTGTAACAGCCTGTACCTGTATGCAACAAGGCTGTCGTAACATCATGTTTTGCGAATATCCACCCCTAGACCTGTTGCTAGTCAGGAATGGATCATTGCTTAAATAGAGTCTGAATATCTTGTGCTCCAAGTCACCAACAACACCTGCATTGTCAGGTACATGTGTAGACTATCAGCTTTCAGTCTGTATCTTTAAGCCTGAAGTCTTTGAAATGTTTCAGGCACATCTGGAGCTGTAATTCAGCGTCTGTCAGTTCGTAATGTGAACTATGACACTCCTAACCTCCTAAGCAGACCCAGCTCTTGCTCCATAGCAACGGCTGCTTCTGTAGATTCATCAAAACATCAGTGCTTAGCATTCCAGGCTGAGCTAAGATAGCATGTTTATAAAATTGTTTGGCCTAGTAGAATAAGACCGTGATTTACTGCTTCACAACTCAAAAATGCTTTTAGCCATTACAGTAAACAATTGCGGGTGAACATTAAAGCTGCAGTTAAGAGTTCAAGCCAAAAGCTTCAGACAAAGTGTTTGAATTGTAGACTAATGTTTGTGATAGCCGAATGCCATTTATGGACACCAATTGTTAACACTTTTTACACTCTCATGTCTTGTGATCTGCAATTACTCATTGGGACAAATCTTGTTCTTGTAATTGAATTGTCCACCATATTTCAAGCGCACAGATATTTAATGAATAAAGGCACGCCTGTTTTCTCAAACTTATTAGTTCATGTTTAATAAAGGTCCTATTTCAAGTTTGAGCTTCAACAAGTAAGCTCACTTTGAGTGCATTTAGATAAAATACTCATAGTTGAAATTCAGAAAAATTTTGAGCATTGTTATTCAGTACTGTGTTATTATTCCTTAACTAAAGTGGAGATCAATAATGTTGGAGCTGCTCATGGCTGGTATTTTTTAATTCGTGACTATTCGCACCCAGATGTAAATAGCACCTGCCAAACAGCGCAGCTATTTGCACCCTAATAGTTTATTAGAAACATAGACAGTTACGTCAAAATGTGTTGTAGGTGTCGCTGTAGTGGTATGGGGCATAATGCTGGTGCGACCATGCCTTTTCGACCTGGATTTGATTCTGTGTTTTTTGGACTCTTTTTCCCATTCTGTTTTCTGTCTCTTCTATATTTTCTAATGCTACTTATAAAAATAAATAAAAAATGATATAACAGTAGTTTTACTATAGTAATATTGTAATAACCATGTTTTAGCAGAAACCATAGATTTGATGCAATTAACAATGGTGTTACTACACTAGTATGTGCTAATGTAGGAACCATGCCTAATTTTGTGGTTATTATAATTTTATGATGTGATACATGGTTACTGTTGTAAAACCATGTAAGGGAATGTTAGGGTTAGGTTGAGGGGTTGGTGTAGAGTGTCTGTGGGACTCTAAATAAACACAATAAACACGCTGCAGTGATGCCCCGTTACTGTCTGTTAGTATTTAATTAGGGGTGCAAATAGCATCTACCAAATTTGTACCAGGGTGGGAATATCATCTGCCTTTTTAATTTGTAATGTCTGATTCATAACTAAATCCTTTTATGCTGGGCTTGATTTAGTCTTTTGAATTATACCAAAATGTAGCAAAATAAAGAACTGAAAAGAGAATTTTAGGTTGTTGTTTGGCTGTAATGTGAATTTACCTGCCTTTAACCCATAAACTGTTAATGCAAGTGCTGTTTTCTGAACTGATTCAGTGAAATGAACAATCTGAAATAACTTATTTGGTCAAATTGCTCAACGCATGAGTGACTGGGCTTTAGGGCTTGCAAATCAGAAGATGAATAGAGCAAATGTTCCTTTCTTAATTTCCCAGACCGGCTGTAATCTTGTGTCTCACTAACCCTATTTGTGTCTGTTCACGCATTTTTTCACTCTGTAAAAGTAAAGTGACAGAATAGTATGGAATAGGGATGGGCATTTTTGAGTGATTTTGTAGTTGAGTACTCTAACCCACAAAAAAATTAGTACTTGGTTACTCATAAATTAAAATGCATGTTAAAAATAACACCTGGGGGCCTGGGTAGCCCAGTGGTAAAAGACGCTGGCTACCACACCTGGAGTTCACTAGTTTGAATCCCAGGGTGTGCTGAGTGACTCCAACCAGGTCTCCTAAGCAACCAAACTGGCCCGTTTGCTAGGGAGGGTAGAGTCACATGGGGTAACCTCCTCGTGGTCGCTATAATGTGGTTTGTTATCGGTGGGGCGCGTGGTGAGTTGAGCGTGGATGCCGCGGTGGATCTCCGTGTCAACACGCTCAACAAGCTATGTGATAAGATGCACGGGTTGGCGGTCTCAGACGTGGAGGCAGCTGGGATTCGTCCTCCGCCACCCAGATTGAGGCGAATCACTACGCGACCACGAGGACTTAAAAGCGCATTGGGAATTGGGCATTCCAAATTGGGTGAAAAAGAAAAAAAAAATACAAAAAATACAAAAAATAACACGTAAGACACATACATGAATCTTGTATGCTATTTTGTTTTATTCACGAATGTTACCAAGAACGGTTTCAAAATAAGATAACTTCAACAAACTATGCTTTTCTTTAAGGAAAACATTAAATCAACAATATGCATTAATAAAAATGGAAAACAAAAAAACCCTAAAAAACATTTGCACTCACCTGGAGCTTACATAGAAACCAATACTGATGGCAGGAGGGTAATGTACATATATAAACTCCATAAAGGCCATCACATTTTTATAATTTCACATTGGTGAAAATTGGCTTTTTATAAAATGCACTCTGCCGGTGTTCAGAGATTTCATGTACTTACTGGTCTGATCAGCTTCCGAGTTTGCTTCGCATTTTTTCTTTCCACCAATAAAAGCTGAACCTTGTCTGCTGGTTTGCATGACTCCAACAAGAACTGAATACAAAAGAGTAGAATTCAGTAAGAATCAAAATATAAAAGTATTGCCACACTTTGCTTTCAAAAGCACAGACAGCATTATATCGTCTTCTCTCGGTCCAACACCTCTATGACTCACATCCACAGTGCTGCCCTGAGGACTCAATTGTAACTGCGAGATTTGGTGAGCGATTCAGAGGGAAAAGTGTAAAACCCAATTCCGAAAAAGTTGGGACAGTATGAAAAAAACAGGAGATGTTAAACAGGTGAGGCAATTGTGTCATAGTACTGTATACTGTATAAGGAGCCTCCAAAAACAGCCTAGTTCTTCAAGAGCAAGGATTGTTCAAGACTTGTCAATTTGCCAACAGATGCTTCAGCAAATAATCCAGCACTTTGAAAACAATGTTCACCAAAGACAAATTTGAAGGATTTTGTGTATTTAAAAGATTCAAGGAATCTGGTCAAATCTCGGTGCATAAAGGGCAAGATGAAAACCATTTCCGAATGTGCGTGATTTCTGATCCCTCAGATATCACTGTCTTAAAAAACATCATTCATCTGTAATGGATATCACGAGCATGGGCTTCGGATAACTTTAGTAAACCTTTGTTAGTCAACACCACTCGCTTCTGCATCCACAGATGCAAGTTAAGACTTTATTATGCAAAGCAGAATCCCTACATCAACACTGTCCAGAAGCGCTGCCGACTTCTCTGGGCTCAGTCTCATCTTAGATGGAAAGTAGAACAGTGGAATTGTGTTTTTTGGTCCAAAAAGTCCACATTTCAAATAGTTTTTGAAAAACACAGCCGTCGTGTTATCCAGGCCAAAGAGGAAAAGGACCATCCAAGCTGTTATTAGTGTCAGGTCCAAAAGCCAATGTCTGTATGGGCCAGGGGTGTGTCAGTGCCCATGGCATTGGTAAATCGCACATCTATGAGAACACCATGAATGCAGACAGATATGTACAAATTTTGGAGCAACATATACTGCCATCCAGCATGTCTTTTCCAGGGACATACCTGCATTTTGCAATCATCTGATTTGAAATTACTGTACATAAAATAAAAAACAATGAAATTCACAGGGTAAAACATCATATAATGTGTAGTTGTAGTGCTTTCAATATAGCAAAGGGTGAAAATTTGTATCATTTACAAATCACTCATTTTTGTTTTTATTAGCATTTTTCATACTGTCCCAACTTTTTCGGAGCTGGGGTTGTAGTTCAGTGCTGCTTACGGCAGGCAAATGCATAAAGGAAAATGAATTTTGATATTCGAGTAGGGTTTTTAGTTCTCGATTACTCGTGCACAGCCTGGAATGTTCATTTGTTTATTTGTTCGACTGACTGTACCTTTTTTTTTAAACTGTTTTAATGTACAATGTTTCTTTTTTCTTTCACCACTTTTAAGAGAAAATAAACAGAATGAGAGTGTACCATCGATAAATGGACAACAGTCCCATCAGCCTCTCAGCTCTGTATTGAGAGAACATTTGTTTTTCCTTCTTATTCAGACTATATGACCTGAAATGCTTTGCAAGTCAAGACCATTTGCCCCAGAATGATTAATTGCAATTGTTTCTCTCACTATGTTGAGAGCCTGACATATTTAACAAATGAGACATCTCTCTCTTTCTGTACCACTCTCTGTTTGATTGAAGGCCAATGTCAGACATTGGCCACAGGACGCATGAAGCACTGTCCCAGAATAAGCTCTCTGTTTAAATAGAATATTTGTCCTCTCTGTTCTCCCCTCCCCCACTTGCCTCTCTCTCACTTTTGGAATCTTACATATTCTGCTCTCTATTTGCAAAGTCATAGTAAACTTCAGTAGAATTCAGTAAACAGTTTTGTCACTTTAGCTTTCAGTATTGCAGCACAAAACCTGCTTTTATTCACTGTCGCACCTGCAATCCAGATTAACCATGCACTAAAGGTGCTGAAATAGCACTGTGCTGTATTTAAATTAAGTTGTTGCTTTTGTTTTCTATGTAAATTAGTCTCTTTATAGATTGTGCCTTATAGGCAGCAGTGATTCATTAAATGTTGATCAAATGATGTAGAAAGGCTTCATTATGATCATGCCAAATGGGCAATATTGTGAATTGCTGCATGAAAAAATTGTAGTCAGCACTAATTTGTAGGCACGTTTGTGCCATTATCTGATTTGCATAACTCTTTTAGACCTGTTTACACCTGGTATGACGATGCGTCTCGGGTGATCCAATCACATGTGGTCAGGTGAGACAAATGACTGTTTACATGTGACCACTTGTGTTCTTATTTGGAGGGGAGTGTCTCTGTTTCATGACGACATACATCAGTCACTATGTCAATGTGTTACTGCATGTTATTAAAGTGCAACAAAGTCAAACGATACATGTCAGGCAGAATTATCCATTATTTTAGTGGATTACCTGTATTAAAGCAGCTTCAGGTGTTTGTGCTTCTCTTCTGTGTTGATATAAGACACACTAAAGAAGATCCATGAAGCTCTTATTATTGTGTATATCTTTTATTAATTTTCCAATCGGATGGTTATTTTCTTTTAAAGCCGCTCCTAACCGGCAAAGTTTCAACTCTTGTTTTAGTACAGTGGTTGATTGACAGGTGAGGGGTGGCGCTTCACTGCTGCCGGGATGCATACAGGACGGATCAGATCACAAAACATTTTAGACCCTGTTTAGACCTTTATTTAGGGCTGACCACGTGATCGGATCACCCGAAATGTATTTTAATACCAGGTGTAAATGGGGTATTAGTTAGGGATGCTCTGGCCAATCGGCCACTGATCCGTGTCGGGCAATATTCACTTCCTATGATTCAAACTCTAATCTCACAATTTTGCAGATCATGTAAAACAATCGTATAAGTCGCAAAAGACCTCAGCATTACTATCATTTCATCATGGGTGTCTGGAAAACATTGAGCAAATGTTGTAAGAAAGCAAACTTAATTTTGCACTGCTTGCCACATCTTGTGTGAAAACAACATTTTCAAGTGAAGTCAGAGAACGTAGTTATAAATAAAATAATTATTCAATATACAATATTTAGATAATATAATGCAGTGGTAAATAAAATATAAATAATACAATAATCAATAACAGTAATTAAATAAAATAGTGACATTGAATATATAACCAAATCTGCCACATTAAGTTTAATTACACCTATTGTTATCAATTTGACTTCAGTTTGAGCAGAAAGCTTACATACAACCGTTATGACAGCGCTCCTGATAAAAAGTTACATGATCGGTATCCGCATCTGTATTGGCCGAGCAGATGACAATAAAATCCGTAAATGGTATCGACTGTGAAATCCTGATCGGAGCATCCCTGCCTTTAGTGAATTTGGTGCTAAAACAACACAGGTAAGCGTGAACAAATAAGCTGCACTACCAATGGGAATGAATTCACCCCCAGAGATTTTTTTTTTACAAATCTTTGTTACTCATCCTCCATTTGAATGTTTTTACCTCTGAATTTTCGGTCTTGTATGTATATGTTGAGTTTGTGTTATATATGTGTAGCTATATATTTTCCGTAACCAAGCACTTCGACACAGTGCAAAAACAAGCCTCAGATAAGCGTAATAGAGCAAAACCATCTCAATACCCTAAGTGGTAGTGAGGCATATCCTTGTCATGCTGTAGGTTACACTTCCCTGGGGAGAGATTAATGGAGACACATCACATAACCCAGAAATCAATTATTGGGTTGTCATAATGGAATGATGCTATTTCAGAGCTGATCGTGAACCAGATTATTAGAATTTCCAGAAATGTGTAGGCAATTTAGGTAAGGGGTGCCAGTCCAAGAATAAAGGTTTTACTAAAAGAAGGAGGTTTGTCTAAAAATATTACAACTAAAGAATATGACTATTTTTGACAGTGATTTCTTTAGCTGTATTTGTTATTTTTGATACATGTAAAATGACAGTAGACCCTCTGTCAGTAGAGTTTATCTTTGTTCTTTTTAGCATGTTTCAAACACACAAAGCTGATACACATATGCAGTGTAGTGCATTATGACCTGTGCATTGCATTAGATTTAATGTAATCATGAGCGTTTTCATCATCTTCTGATATAGGGATATGTATGCTCTTGAGACTGTACAATGAATAGCAAGTATTCAGTGACTATTTTTGCCCAACACAAAGAAAAATCTGTGTTGCCCTCTCAGAAAAACAGTGCTTTCTCTGTCCGTTTGGAAAATGTGACTCTAAAGCGTTTCTCTTTTTTGTAGTCCAAAGTCTTGGTCCATGGTTGTACACTCATAACAAAGAAGAAATTAGCTGTGATTGACAGAATTATCAGAATATGCAGACACTTTAACCATGTGCAGTTGACCTTTATTTCTTGAATTAACAAGCTACTTGATGTCTTGATTCACCTGATCAGTGAAAGAATAAAATTATAAATGAAAAACATAAATACACACGGGTACTATATTCCCATTTATTTTGCAACATTTAGGCCAAAATATAAGGGAATATTGTAAAAGTGTGCAGATATATTTCTTTCATTTTTTTGTGATGTTCAAGAATAAAACTAACAATAAGTGAATTGGTTGACACAAATATTTGATTTGAAAGAAATAAAGAAAATGTCAAATTTTAATGTGTCTGCATGCACTCGGTTAAAAATTCCCTACATGGATTATGATCTAATTGCAATTTTTTTTTTCAATGTTCCCTATGTGTGTGACCTTGCTTGTATGTGTCAGGTGTTTTAGTAATGACACGCTAAACATGTCAAGAGTTTGTTTTAGAGGCCTGTGCATCTGTAGGTCCTAGTACATGTCTTTTTGCCAAGCACTTTTACTCTTCCTTCAGCATTCTGGGGAGGGTATTGTGGGAAATGTAGGCTCCGTTGAAGACAGACCCTTTTTTTGTGTATGCCCACAAAGAGAACTTGTGTAGCCAAAAAGTGAAGTGTTGTGATGAATGTTATCACTGAGCCAGTCAGTTCAAAGCAAAGAAAAGAGCCTTTCTTTTTCATAAATGATGTGTAACCAGAGATTCAGTCTTTGTGTCTTCTGTGGCCTACATTTCATTTATTCAGAGAAGAAAATGATCTTTTCTCTAGTTTCTCAGTTAAAAGACTGGAATGCCCCACTCTCTAATGCTCAGCAGCCATACTGTACAAGCAGTGATTGCAGACAATGGCTAATTTTCAGTGTGAGCTGTTGAATCTGCATTTTGCGTTCTTAGAATCTTACTGAAGAGCCATATGTGGAGAAATAGAAGATGATAATGAAATGTAGACTGTTAAGAGATGTTTTCTGGGTCATGTACTTACTCAAATTAACAGTAACAACAAAACATGACTGTTTCTTAACCCTTTAAGCTTGGATTCTGCCAGACCCTCAGAGAAAAAATTATTATCAAAATATGAATAGCTACTGTCTTCACCAACACAAAGGTATCATTTTAATGCTTAGAAGATCTACTTTACAATGCATGTAGGCATTATGACCAAAACTGAACAACTGCTTTAAAATTTGCAGATAAATCAGAAGTGTTTCCGTTTATATAATTTATTAATCATTTTGCACTGTACATATTATTGTAAACTGTAAAAACATCAAACTGATCAAGTAGCCATGTGTCATATGTCATTGGAAAGCTCTCAATGAGTAGAATACAACCAGTCTATTTTACTCACAAACAAAAATATAGCGAGTAATAGCAACAGTATATGTCTCTGACGTACATGTTACATGTTAACAGGTGTTGCTTATAATCCGCGTTTTCACTTATAACTTCACAAAAAATAAACAGAACATAAAATATCAAATATAAGTACTTAGATGAAGGATTCTTAGCTCATACACAACATAATCGGATGCATAGATCATTCAATAATCCACACAAAGCACAGCGTGCACACATCACATAATGCTCTATCTGGCTAAAAACACATTAGCATTCCTGGATCAGATGACTTCATCTAAAATTATGTAGTATGTTTCCCAGCATCATGGAACACTAAACCAATCGTATTAGGATTCAGAATCTGCAACCAGAGGTGGAAGTCATCCAAATATGGGCAGAGAGGATTGTGAGATTTCGTTACTCATGCCTGCATGCTTTGGAGACAGAGCATACCTTTAGTCATTGGGGTATTTGCATGTGTAATTAGTTTTTATGTACAATTATTATGTTTTATTTGTTTGGAGAGACTTTTGGACACTTGGAGACATTTTAGGACACTAGGATAAATTATTTTTGTAAAGCTATAACTTTTGATTGCTTTGTCATATCAACAAAACTTTTTACTGAGTTACAGGTGACATGATTGGGAACAAAACAAAAATGAAACAAAACAAAAATCTAAAGTTTTTCGGAGCTGTCTTATTTATACACTGAGATATATAATGTCAACCCAGAAAAATAAGAAAAAAAGTTACTTTTTGGCTTAAGCTGTTATGTGATTTTTCAGCAGTTTCTTAGGCTGAGAGTATCATCATTTTTTCATAATCTGTATCATTAAAAAATGTGAAAAAATGTAGTTTAAAATGATACCAAACAATTGAACAATTTTTTTTTTTTTTTTTTTTTGTTTTTGTGTAGTTATAAGCCTAAAGTGTTTAAAAAAGCTAAAAGCTTAAAGGGTTTATGCAGCTCTCCATTTTCAAACTATACATACTAAGCACATTTTAATATGTTCAAATACTCCTCCAAATAAGACAAAAGCCTCAGAGGTTCTTTTTTGACGGAAATGTTTTTGATTTTGTTTTTTGTTTTTTGTTTTATTTACAATTTGTTTTAGGACTATTATGTCTTTTCAGTTTTTGCAGTTTAATAGGACTATTATGATCACCATTCTGACCATATTGTTGCTCATGTTCATTTTGAAATTCAATTTATTTTATCACAAGTAAATTAAAACCTTATTTACTCATGATTCTCTTGCCAAGTGTGCTACTGGTTGAATCAGTTGGGAGTCTCTTTTGATTGATTTGGCAATGCATTTGCATATTAAAATATAAGATCTACTGTATATGATTCAAGATTGTATTTCATAATATTGCAAATCCATAAGTAAAATTTTGTCTCTTTGTTGGTTTTTAGGTTGTTGGTTGGTGCCCCAAAAGCTAAAGCATTGTCCAAACAGAAATCACAGATTACTGGAGGCATGTACAACTGTGACATAAATTCTCTCAGCCCTTCATGCCAGCGAGTGATGTTTGACAATGAAGGTAAATTCAAACACAAATAAATACACACACATTCTAAAGAGTTATATTATGTTTTAAGTGAGGTCTTTTTTATGCTGCATGTAGAGAACTTGAGTTCTGAAAATAAGCAAAACCAATGGATGGGAGTTACGGTACAGAGCCAGGGACCTGGAGGAAAGATATTGGTAAGAGTGTGTGTGCTTCAGATGTTGGTATAGTACAAGTTACTATAAAATAGCTAGTGTTATGCCTTTATGCATCTTAAAGGAATAGTTCACCTAAAAATTAAAAATCTGTCTCACCTTGCTCAAAATACATGTGATTTTTTTTGGTCCATAGAAGACAGTTATCTTGCAAAATGTCTAGGATGTTCTTTTCAGTCTGGTCTCATGAAATTTACATGAGCATTGCAACGTTTTTGCAAAACTGAGATGATGTGCTTTATAACACGTTTGGCTGCACTTTTCAAGTGAAATGTCCAGCAGGGGGCACCAAACCTGAGCGAAATGAGGTTGTAATCAGACAAGGTTTTTAAAGTGAGTTTTAGATGGAATGTTTAATAAGTAAAACGTACCTCCCTAACCTAAAAATTTACTCTAAACTTAACCAATAGTGTCCGAAAAGAGAAATGAGACTTTAACAAAACAGACATCCTTACCCTTAATCAACACCTAACCTTAACCAATAGTGTTTTAAAATGCATAAGCAAAATGAAATGCACATTTTCTGAAGCAACCATGTCACTTCGTGTTACTTCTATGACTCTTTCGTGTCACATGTCAGCTTGAGTTCTTGGCTGGTTTTAAACCGCGTCCCTCCGAGTCCAAAGTCCAACACTCTATGAGGTGAGCTACCACGCAAGCTAATCACTTTGGAATAAGTTTATATATGTAGGTGGGTCTGTAATACAATTGTTAAAATGTATCATTTATCAAAAGATGCATTAGAGTTAGTGTGTCAATAACATAACATAGCAGGGTCTGAGTAATAGTGTGAAAAATAAGTGTTTATAAAGTCATAATCAGCCACTGAAGTCATGATTTCAGTGAAGGTGAATAAAACACACAGTTGTTGTAGCGCCTCTAGTGTTCATTTCATCTGGAAACTACAGGGAATTTTACCTGGAGACACATATAACAAGTTTTGCAAAAATGTATATAGAGTCACGTTTTCACTATGAGACCAGTTTGGTTCTTTTCTATGCAATGAAAGTGGATAGGGACCACTAGTCCTAAAAACAAAAGTACCCTATAGTGCTTCTGACTCGTGCTGTATTCCAAGTCTTCCACAGCCATTCAGTGTGTGAGGTCAAAAACCTACATTTAAGTATTCTGCCCTAGCTTTCAAATTTTGTTAAAGCTTCCGCATATTTAAATGTGGCCAGTTCATGATAACAATTCAGTTTTTGGGCAGTTTTTTCTCCATTTGTTTTTTTTCTAAAGTGCACAAATTGATGTTTCGGTACTTTAATGTCATTTTTCTGAGCTTGACAACCACTGGCCTCTATTCGCTTTAATTATGTGGAAAAGATCAACCTTGGACATTCTGCTAAATGACTCCATTTGTGCTCCAGGCAACAAGCGACATGAGGGATGAGTAGATGGTGACAGCATTTTCATTTATGGGTGAACTATCCCTTTAACAGTGTCAAGAAATGTTGATGGTTTTTATTTATAATCCAGTTTTATTTTAATCAAATATAATAATAATAATATAATATCATATTTGTTTTATTGATTTAAATGTAAAGGAATATTCCAGGTTCAATACAAGTTAAGCTCAGTCAACAGCATTTGTGGCGTAATGTTAAAAATAATTTCGACTCGTCCGTCCTTTTCTTTAAAAAAAGCAAAAATCGAAGTTACAGTGAGGCACTTACACTGGAAGTGATTGCGGCCTATTTTATGAGGGTTTTCAAGACTGAAATGTGAAGCTTATAATTTTATAAAAGCATTTATATTAATTCTTCTGTTAAAACGTGTATTATTTTAGCTGTAAAGTTGTTTAAATCATTAGTTTTACAGTAATATTTGTCACAATCAGAGGCAGGAACCAAATGCAGAGTAAAAACAAAAATTATTAATACCAAAAATAAACAAAGACAAAAACTCAAACTACCCCAAAGGGAAAAAATGAGGTAAAGGATGGGTTGGAGGAAAAAGGGAAAAACACACAGGAACGGGGAACAGGACTGACTGGAACAAGACAACAAACAAGACGAACTGGCACTGGACAGCACACAATAGGAGACTAAAATAGGGAGAGAAATACAACAGGTTCACAAGCAGGGCAGGTGTGACTAATGAACTAATAATAAGCAAACAAGGAGGCGGGGTATGACGCAAGACAGAGAGACATGAGGCAAAACAGAAACAAAACAAAGCCACGTGCTCTCACAAAAAAGCAGACACTCGAATGGCACGAACGCATATCACCAAGACAATAGGCAACATGCGCTCATGCCAACCGACAGATAAGTCAAGAGAATGCACTTCAACGCTAACAAAGCAATGCCATACATTCTCACACTAGACAAAGCCTGAGCATACATCGCGAGGCAAACACCACGCGATGCACACAACAGGCGACAAAACGAGACAGGACACCTGTGCGAGAGTTCGGCCACATACAACCCGACACCTCAGACTGAAGTGTCCGAACCTTATCATAACGTGAAGACAGCTCGCAGCGCAAAGTGAGCACAACGCGCGTCCATGGTCACGAGAGACAGACACAGATTACTGATTTGAGTGCATCCAACCAAGGTGACATAAGTGCAATGCACTTGGAACATGAGTGTCCGGATCCCGACGTCAAAATGGAAACCGAACTAGAGGGAAGTCTGGATCCAGACACCATTCCCAGACATGAGACACGAGACTGACCGAAGAGTGCACGGCAGGAAAACCGCAACCAAAGCCACGCGCTCACACAAATACAGAAGACAAAACACTAGACAGAATAGAACAATGATGTCACAACCATGTCACACAAAAAGCCAGACTGACCGAGTGACAGGATCATGACAATTTTAAGGTTTTATGGTTTGATGACATTATATCATTATGGCAACAAAGTTGTAAAATTGGCTGTACCTTTAAACAGAAAAGGTTAGTAAGCAATTTTATCACACTAAAATCATGTTAACACACAAATTGTGTAGTCTTGTGGTGATACTTTTGAAATGGTGAGTATTTTAATGTTTACAGATTGGCCCCATTGTAAGTGTCTCACTGGAACCCATATTTTTGCTTTTTTTAAAGAAAAGGAGGGGCAAGTCAAAATGAATTTTTGTGGTAATCAACATCATGCCACAGATGCTGTCGACTGAGCTGAACTTGTATCAAACCCAGAATATTCCTTTAACTCACACCGACTGTCATTTGACTCCAGGTCTGTGCTCATCGCTACCAGCAGCGTTTATTTGTGGGCTCACCTCAAGAAGTGCGTGATATCACAGGCCGTTGCTATGTACTAAGTCAGGATCTGACGATTAACGGCGCCTCAGAAGAAGATGGAGGGGACTGGATGTTTTGCAAAGGGAGAAACAGAGGACACGAGCTCTTTGGTTCATGCCAGCAGGGTCTGTCTGCCACATTTACAAAGGACTATCACTATCTGGTGTTTGGAGCACCGGGTGCTTACAACTGGAAAGGTATTGGAGAACAGGATGGATTGGAGTGCTTATTTGCATATTGAAGTATAGGGCTGATTGTGGATTTATTTTATTCATATACAGTGCATTCAGTAAGTATTCAGGCCCCTTCATTTTTTTCACATTTTGTTATGTTGCAGCCTTATGCTAAAATCCTTAAAAAAAAATTTTTCACATCAATCTACACTCGATACCCTATAATGACAAAGAAAAAAACAGATTTTTGATAACTTTGCAAATTTATTAAAACTAAAAAAATGAAATATCACACTGACATAAGTATTCAGATCCTTAACTCAGTACTTAGTTGAAGCACCTTTGGCAGCAAATACAGCCTCAAGTCTTTTTGGGTATGATGCAACAAGCTTTGCACACCTGTATTTGGGGATTTTCTGCCATTCTTCTCTGCAGATCCTCTCAAGCTCTGTCAGGTTGGATGGGGACCATCGGTGGACAGCCAATTTTAGGTCTCTCCAGAGATGTTTGATTGGGTTCAAGTCTGGGCTCTGGCTGGGCCACTCAAGGACATTAACAGAGCTGTCCCTAAGCCACTCTTGCGTTGTCTTGGCTGTGTGCTTAGGGTCATTGTCCTGTTGGAAGGTGAACCTTCAGCCCAGTCTGAGGTCCTGAGCTCTCTGGACTAAGTTTTCATTAAGGAAATCTCTGTATTTTGCTGCGCTCAGCTTTCTTTCAACCCTGACCAGTCCCCCAGTCCCTGCTGCTGAAAAACACCTTCACAGCATGATGCTACCACCACGCTTCACTGGTGGGATAGTATTGCGCAGGTGATGAGTGGTGCGTGGTTTTCTCCAGACGTGATGGTTGGAATTGAGGCCAAACAGTTCAATCTTCGTTTCATCACAGTCTGAGAGTCCTTTAGGTGCTTTTTGGCAAATGCCAAGCAGGCTTTCATGTTTCTTGCACTGAGGAGAGGCTTCCATCTGGCCACTCTGCCATAAAGCTCAGATCGGTTGAGTGTTGCAGTTATGGTTGTCCTTCTACAAGTTTCTCCAGTCTCCACACATGATCTCTGGAGCTCAACCAGAGTGACCATCGGGTCCTTCACCTCTCTTACCAAGGCCCTTCTCCCCCAATTGCTCAGTTTGGCCGGGCAGCCAGCTCTAGGAAGATTCCTGGTTGTTCCAAACTTCTTCCGTTTAAGAATTATGGAGGCCTCCAGCCAGGTCTCCTAAGCAACCAAATTGGCCTGGTTGCTAGGGAGGGTAGAGTCACATGGGGTAACCTCCTTGTGGTCGCTACAATGTGGTTCTCACTCTCGGTTGGGCGCGTGGTGAGTTGTGCGTGGAGTTGTGCGTGAAGCCTCCACACACGCTACATCTCTGCGGTAACGCGCTTAACAAGCCACATGATAAGATGCGCAGATTTACGGTCTCAGATGCGGAGGCAACTGAGATTTGTCCTCCGCCACCCGGATTGATGCGAGTCACTACGCCACAACAAGGACTTAGAGCGTATTGGGAATTGGGCATTCCAAATTGGATGGAGAATAGGGAAGAACATTTTTTTTTATAGAGGCCACTGTGCTCTTGGGAACCTTCAATGCAGCCTAAATTTTTCATAGCCTTCCCCAGATCTGTACTTGACACAATCTCTGCAGGCAGTTCCTTTGACCTCATGGCTTGGTTTTTGCACTGATATGCATTTTCAGCTGTGAGACCTGATATAGACAGGTGTGTGTATTTCTAAATCATGTCCAATCAATTGAATTTGCCAGGTGGACTCCAATCAAAGAGTAGAAACATTTCAAAGATGATCCAGAGAAATGGGATGCACCTGAGCTAAATTTTGAGTGTCATAGCAAATGACATGAAATGACATGACACATGAACACTTATGTCAATGTGATATTTCAGTTTTTTCTTTTTAATAAATTTACAAAAATCTGGTTTTTGCTTTGTCATTATGGGGTATGGAGTGCAGACTGATGTGAAAAAATAATAATTTAAAGCATTTTAGCATAAGGCTGCAACACAACAAAATGTGAAAAAATGAAGGGGTCTGAATACTTTCTGAATGCACTGTATCTAAGGATTCACTGCAAGCTGCTGCTGCTCTAATAATTATTGTTGGGATAATATTAAATGGTTGCAGTGGCCAGTCTTAGGGAGGGTTAATTTAAAAAAGATGTTTGTCAAACAAGCCCTGTAATTTCATTGGGCCATTTTACACTGTCATGACATGTCATTACATTTCGTCTGTTTATAGCATTACTTATTTTAAGCCCATCTCACATTTTGTATGTCATCCCTTATTTTTTTGCACTTCCACACATCCATGCTCCACCCCTTCCCTCATTCACTTTCTCCATCCTTCGCTCCCTCAACCCTTCACTCACTGGGTGGATTTCAGGAGTGGTGCGGATGGAGCAGAAGAACAGCTCTCTGTGGGAAAAGGAGATCTTTGATGATGGCCCATATGAGGTTGGAGACGAGAGCAAACTTGACCCAAACCTGGTGCCCGTCCCTGCCAACAGCTATTTAGGTGAGTCCATTATCACATAACTTTCCATTCATCATCCATATCACCCAAAGACCTCATTTCCCCTGATCCTCAGACAATTTTGTGACTCTAAAGTGTATCTAAAGGGCTCTTATTGGCAGGTGTGAGGTTGATATGTAAACTTTCTGTTACAGTTGGTTTAAACTTCATTGGGTGTTGGTAGGATACAAGGTGTAGCTATTTATTGCTGTCCTTATTCCTTCTTATCTTGTGTTTGGTTTTACTCCTTCTTATGTATATTTGCCTACTCGCCTCCTATTTGGAATCTTGTTTGTTTGCGCACTTGTAGGTGTGCTGTTCATGACTAGCATGTCCAGTAGCCACCCTGATCAGTTTGTGTATCAGTCACCTCCCCTTCAGGTTTCCAAGAAGAACGTTTATGATGTGAGAGCCAATAGCTATTTAGGTTTGTGGAATTTGGACACTAACATTGCTTGCATTCAAACTTTCATTGGTCATTGTTCTGGTCGTTCTACATCTATATTTTGTCATTTTATAAGCACAAATGTGAATGATGTACCTGAATCCTGCCAATCACTACATACACTAGTTTTGAGATTGTAAACTTCATGATGCATTACTGTGTTTGTGTCTGTTTTTTGTTTGAATCCACATTGCATGACTTGAATTTTCATGATGGTTTTCTTAAAGCATTTCAATATTTAAAATTTTGCAGACAGTCCTTATTTGACTTTCCATTATTTGAGTGCCCCTGTCAAGTCATGTCAAAATATTTTCATGCATGTTTGAATATGTTCATGATTCATTATTGAATGGATTTCAGCAGTCAATCAACAGATTCTATTGGTAAGCAAATCTGTCCTGGAACCCTCTGATTGGTTGTATCTGTCATAGGTTTCTCTCTGGACTCTGGTAAAATGCTGACTAAGAAAGGTCAGTTGACTATAGTTGCTGGAGCTCCAAGAGCAAATCACAGTGGGGCAGTTGTTCTACTAAAGAAGGAATCCAGTAAAACATCTATGTTGTCGGCCGAGTACATCCTAGAGGGTTACGGTCTTGCCTCATCTTTTGGTTATGACCTTGCAGTGCTTGACATCAATGGAGATGGGTAAGATCCCCAATACAACAGCAATATATTATATATGTATGTTATACCCATGTGTATGAAAGCAGCTTCATTTAAATGTTATTGCAATGTTACTACAGTGTTACTATGCAGTAATGTATGCTGGTCAGATGTCAAAGATCACATGCTGTGTTTAGAACAGTGTTTTATTGGTTCTAGATGTATAATTATACTGCACTAATTATTAAACAGGTGGCAGGACATTGTAGTTGGAGCACCTCAGTACTTTGTTAAAGACAATGATATCGGTGGGGCCATTTACGTTTACATTAATGAGGAAGGGGCTTGGGACCGGATCAAACCCAAGAGAATTGAAGGAAGCGCCTATTCCATGTTCGGTTTGGCTGTGGAAAACATGGGCGATGTGAATCTGGATGGATATCATGGTATGTGCTTAAAGCATAGTCTCTTTTAAGTCACTTCTAATACAGATAATGCAGATTAAGAACCAACAGATTGCAGAAATATGAATAGAGAAGAAGAGATGCCATAATATACATAAATGAACACAAATACACTATTGCTCAGTTCTTATTTTAGAAATATTTCTATATTAATGATATATAGTGGCCCCAATAAAGTATTTGGACACATTTGGACACTTAAGTCACACATAGAAATGCCTGAATTTTATTGCCTTAAATACAAAACATTACACCAAGTGGTGTCTTCAAACAAATGATGCTAGACGTTCTCTCAAAACGGATTTTGCTTTTGTCTGCCATTTCTGCAGCTCCCCTAAAATTCAAAAAGGTGTCGTAGTTCATCACATTAACTATGGACATGTTTCACTAATGCTTAACAACCACAAAGTGTCCAAATATATCTTTTGTCTTTATTTTTTAACAAAACTGTTTTAAAAATGTAAACCTAACAAACATATTTTTATGAAATCTTTTGCTTAAAAAGTATATTTCTTTAAAATAAATTCCACTTGGTTTGATATTTTGTCATAAAATGCAAAGACATTTATACATTTCCAAGTGTCCAAATCCTTTTTGGCATCTCTGTAATTATGATAACGATGATGATTGCAGTAATAATGATAACTGTATTGATTATGAATTGTAATTAATTTTCTCAATGTGATCCTGCTGTTTTTCAGATGTTGCTGTTAGTGCTCCATATGACAGCAGTGAAGCTGGAAAAGTGTTTATTTACCACGGCTCACCTACAGGCCTAAATAAAGCTCAGGTTCATCCCTATATTCACTCCTTTACTTTTCCTTTCTTTTCCTTCACTATTCACCCCTTTTCTCATTCATTCACTTGCATACCTATTAATTACAGGTTCTTAATGGAAAAGATCACAATGTCAAACTCTTTGGCTACTCTCTTGCGGGCAGCATGGATTTGGATGGAAACCATTACCCTGATCTGGCTATAGGATCTCTCTCTGATTCAGTGTTTGTGTACAGGTGTGATATTGACATTGATAGACAACATATAATACATTTGAATTTCTTTCACTGGTTTTTTAACTGGAATATAAGCCTTCTAAATTAACGCAGTGGATGCAGATATGGTGGCTAATTTTTTGTACTCACTTCCACAGGACAATAAATAAATTAATAAAATGTATTGTTCTGAACAAAATCATTAATAAAATATTTGCGAATTCCTTTAGAAACAAAATTTTTCTATAAATAATGAAATGGTCAAAAATGTTATGTAAAGTTCATTGTTTTAGAACATACACTCACTGGGGTGTGAGGAACTTTATGAGGAACACTATGGTCCTAATAAAGCTTCCGACATGGTCTTTTGCTGTTGTAGCCCATCCGTATCAAGGTTCGACGTGCTCACCACAGTTGTACAGAGTGGTTATCTGAGTTACCGTATCCTTTCTATCAGCTTAAACCAGTCTGGCCATTCTCAGTTGACCTCTTCCCTCAACAAGGCGTTTCCATCCGCAGAACTGCCGCTCCACCCACTGGATGTTGTTTTGTTTTTGGCACCATTCTGAGTAAACTCTAGAGACATTTGTGTGTAAAAATCCCAGGAGATCAGCAGTTACAGAAATACTCAAACCAGCACGTCTGGCACCAACAATCATGCCACTGTCGAAATAACCAAGATCATATTTTTCCCCCATTCTGATGGTTTATGTGAACATTAACTGAAACTCCTGACCCGTATCTGCATGATTTTATGCATTGCACCCCAGGGGGGAATAAAGGGGAGGTTAGCCCCCAATAATCAAAACAAGCATGTACAACCACCCCACCCCCCTCATTATTTATACCATGATCAATGGAAACATGGGTAAATGCTTTGTGCTGCAACCCTCCCAATGTCCAAGCCAAATCTACCCCCTTGAGGTGTACAGGTGTTCTCAATAAAGTGCTCAGTGAGTGTATATACAATATAAATGTAAACATAGTCATCATCATCTTACTTTTGTACAACAACTGATATTCATTTAGCAATGTGAATAGATTATTGAATTATGAATGCATTAATAATGGATATTACACTATAGGGCAAGGCCAGTTATCAGCATTGAAAAGACTGTCACTACCACACCAAAGGAGCTGGACCTCACTCAGAAAAACTGTGGGGACACTATATGGTGAGAAAACAATCACAATCCTTAAACATGACCAAATGCCCAGTAACCCCAGTCTGAAGCATAGTTTTATTGTGTTTTCTAGCCTTGAAGTGAAAGCCTGCTTTAAATTTTCAGTCAACCCTAAAACATATAATCCTACACTGAGTAAGTATTCTTTTACTTACTATTTACTCTGCAATTGTTTAACTCTGTTACCAAGAATGTAAGTAAACAAATGAAAAAGTGTTGTATTGCTTTGTGTGAGCATTTCTTTATTTCCTTCCTTTAGAGGTGGCATACACTATGAGGGCTGAATCTGAAAGAAGGAAACTTAATCTTCCTTCTAGAGTCACCTTTACCCAGCGCTCACCCAGTGACCTTGAGTATGAAAGCACAGGGACTATAGAATTCAAGGGTCAGGGAACAGAAAACTGCATTACAAGAGGCCTCAAATTGCTGGTACAGTGCCCCTTTGGAGCAGCAAAAACAGTGTTTACAGCTTTAAATTCACACACACACACACACACACGCACACACACACACACATGCACACACATGTTGGTGCGGCTATCCTTATGTGGACTTTCCATAGACATAATGATGATACAGTTTTATACAGTATGAACTATAGATTCTACGCCCTAACCCTACCCTACCCTAAAAAAATGTCCTCGTAAACCACCCAACCCCCCCCCCCCACACACACACACACACACACACACACACACACAAAATTGCTCTTTGGCTGAACTTCATTCATTCATGGACAGTGGTAGCACATGTTTGACATTAGCTTTCTTAATTTAACATTACTATGTAATCTCAACACAAACACTTAGTGTAGAAAGAACCTAGTTAAATTGGGTAAATCCCATAAAATAGACGTGTTAATGTAACTCAAATAAATCTCTTTTGTTTCTTTTGTACTAACTAGTGAAAGTAAATTTTAGTATGCTAAATACATGCTGATTGGAAGCATGACAGAGTGTTTTTAGTAACTATGCTAATGTTAGCACAGCAATTACTCAATGAAACGAGCAATCAATTTCACGTGCAACATCTACCTGTCCTCATCATTAGCTCAAGCTCCACCCTTCATCATAATGTTTACCCACAAAACTCCAACATTACAAAAACTCTTCTACATCTCAACATAACATAACATTAAACTCTAACAAGTATCCCACTTTATATTCATCTTGCAGAAGAACACATTAAATAACACTTGTCAAGTTAAATGCAAAGCATGCTGTTTTCATGTTGTCCCAACTCAAATGGATGAAGTAAACTTCAATTTTACAAATTTAAATGGATAGAACACAATGAAATCAAGTTGTGACAAAATGTTCTAGAATTGTGTTGCTTTAGTTAATTTGAAGTAAATAAATGCAACAAGCAGTAAAAATACTTTTTTGAGTGTTGAGGGTAGAACAGAAACTACTAAATATTTTGTTTAAAAGAACAGTTCACCCAAAAATTAATATTTGATAATTATTTACTGACCCTCATTTCATTCCAAACCTGTATGACTTTCTTTCTTCAGTGTAACACGAAAGGAGAAATTTTAAATAATGCATTGGTCACTTTGTCATTGGTTCCTTGCAATTACATATAATGGGGACTAAAGCTTTCATATAACGACATTGTAACAACTAAACTGGCGATTATGGAATGATTGCATACAATTTTGTTTTAGTAATAGATAAAGTTACTGTATTACTTACAAATAAACCATTATTTGGTATAATAGTGTAATTTGGTATACTAGTTTGACTAGAAGGAGGGACAATTTTAGAAAACTATTGGAACTGAATGTTTATTTTGCATGCCCTTACTGCGCTAAAATGAAGTACTGCCACCTAGTGGTGATTAAATCTATTTTATATTTACCATATCACAAAATCAGATTCTGGTGTCAGAACATAATTGCAGTGCAATGTGTTGTGTTGTATAGTGTTAATATTTTGTAATAATGCAAGTATATTATGTAAAAAGGAAATCCCCAGAGACAAGCTGAGAGGTATTCCAATTGAAGTCTCAGTGGCGATCCTGAACCCATCCTCACGCAGAAGGAGACAGAATGCTCTTCCATCTCTTCTTCCCATCCTGGACTCGAACCAAGCAGCCACCACTGGCACCAAGGTAACTATACCTTGCTAAACAATCAGCAATAAAGAGTGTTGTATCTTGTTTTGCAGTTAAATATATTTTAAAGGGTTAGTTCACCCCAAAATTAAAATTCTCTCATCCTTTACTCACCCTCATGACATCTAAGATGTGTATGACTTAATTTCTTCTGCAGAACACACAAACAAAAATGTTTAGAAGGATGTCTCAGCTCTGTAGGTCCATACAATGCAAGTGAAGGGTGATCAGAACTTTGAAGCTCCAAAAAGCAGATAAAGTCAGCATAAATATAATCCATCAGACTCCAGTGGTTTGTCAGTGTCTTCTTAAGCGATCCAGTAGGTTTTGGGTAAGAACAGACCAAATTGTAACTCCTTTTTAACTGTACATCATGACAGCATGATTTAAAGCTTGATTACACTCCTATAGCGCCATCTAACTCTGCACATGCATCAAGCACTAGGAAGTGTAATCGATCTTGAAATCATGTTTGTGTCTAGAGACTGCAATGGCAAGATGTACAGTGAAAAAGGAGTTATATTTTGGTCTGATCTCACCCAAAACCAGCTGGATTGCTTCAGAAGACATTGATTGAACCTT
Organism: Myxocyprinus asiaticus; assembly: GCF_019703515.2. Taxonomy (NCBI): domain Eukaryota; kingdom Metazoa; phylum Chordata; class Actinopteri; order Cypriniformes; family Catostomidae; genus Myxocyprinus; species Myxocyprinus asiaticus. Next base: position 25,110,904 of record NC_059350.1, on the reverse strand, counting down.
GGAGTCTGATGGATTATGTTTATGTTGACCTAATCTTGTTTTTGGAGCTTTTGGAGTTCTGGTCACCATTCACTTGCATTGTACAGAGCTGAGATATTCTTCTAAAAATCTTTGTTTGTGTTTTGAAGAAGAAAGAAAGTCATAAACATCTGGGATGGCATGAGGGTGAGTAAATGTTGAGAAAATGTTCATTTTTGAGTGAATTATCCCTTTAACGTTCTTCATGATCTAATAAATTTCACAGATGGAACAGGTTTTGAAAACGTTATTTCAACTAAACAGTTCTACAAACAAATTAAAATGTGCTTTTATTGTGTTTATTTAGTCACAAAGTCTGGTTCCAGTACCAAAAAGTATTTATAACATACTCTTTACCTTTAAGGTTGATATTGCATGAGTAAGAAACATCCAATCACTAACAAGGGAGACCATGAGAGTGTTCATCATTCATGTTCTCATTCAGTATTAATTCTAAATCTACATCGTGCTGTTTTTCAGGTTAATTTTATCAAGGAGGGATGTGGTACTGACCATGATTGTCAGAGTGACCTGCAGCTTAAGTATAAATTCCACACCAGGGAACAAAACACAGATAACTTTCATCCGTTACCTGAGTGAGTAAATTATAATTTACAATGAGGTTCCATTTGTTAACATTAGTTAATGAATTAGGTATCATGAACTAATGACGAACAATATACAGTATTTTTTTACAGCATTTATTTGTCTTTGTTAATGTTATTTAATAAAAAGAAAATGTTTATTGTCAGTTTGTGTTAGTTCATTGTGTGTTAACCAACGTTAACATATACCACTCTTGATTTAAAATATTAACCAAGATTAATAAATGCTGTAAAACTTTTGTTCTTTGTTAGTTAATGTTAACAAATGGAACCTTATTGTAAAGTGTTACCATTAATATTGTTAAGTGTCAGAGAGCACTCGTTCATATCTGAACTAAATTTATGTTCAAATGATGTTAGTGAAAGGGATAGTTCACCCAAAAATCTTATCATTTACTCACCCCCATGCCATATGCAGATGTGTATGACTTTCTTCTGCTGAATACAAATGAAGAGTTTTAGAAACATATCTCAGCTCTGTAGAACCAAACAATAGTGAATGTTGGCCAGAACTTTGAAGCTCCAAAAAGCACATAAAGGCAGTAAAAATGTTATCCATACGACTCCACTGGTTAAATCCATATCTTCAGAAGCGATATGATAGGTGTGGGTGAGAAACAGATCAATGATGCATTATTTTGCTCATCATAATCATTTATTATTTGTTGTTATTTATAATTTCATTAGAATTTAGTAAAATACTTTGTGTAAGGTTTATGACTAGCATAGACTTCATGACACCCACTGAGTTCTGTAAATTACCTTTTTTTTTTTTTTTTTAGTTAAAACAAACTGCTCCAACTGTTTTTTTTAAACGGGACTCCAAATTGCAAAGGCCGCCTCTGGCTGTAGACTTTGTAAACAGCAAACAAAAAAGTGTCCGCATATTGCGGACATTGACGCTTTTCACATGTCAATCATTTTGCTAGATTTCATAGTGTTAAATTTGAAGCAGAGCATTGAGGCTGTGATTCATAAAGTTTGTCAGTTGAGGGTGCTATTGTGCCACTGTTGAATTCGACAGCCACAGGAACAAACAATACTGTTCTTTTGCTCAGTTTTGGTCTCCAAATTATTTTTGGAGGGCGGGGTTTTGGAATGAGGGGACATGGCTAATTCAACAGCTCAGTCACATGAAAGCTTCAGAATGCTAAAATCACTTACAGCACCTTTAAGTCTTTTTTTACTAAAACTCTCCTCTTTCACTTTCACATTCTTCTTTAATTTTTGCCGATTCACATTCTTTTTGCATATCGCCACCTACCTGGCAGGGAGGAGAATTTATAGGACTTAAATATTGATCTGTTTCTCACACACCTATCATATGTATCGCTTCATTTTTAACAATTGGAGTTGTGTGGATTACTTTTATGCTGCCTTTATGTACTTTTTGGACCTTCAAAGTTCTGGTCACTATTCACTTGCATTGTATTGTTCTACAGAGCTGAGATATTCTTCTTAAAATCTTTGTTTGTGTTCAGTAGAAGAAAGAAAGTCATACACATCTGGGATGGCATGAAGGTGTATAAATGATGAGAGAATTTGAATTTTTAGGTGAACTATCCCTTGAAGTTCCTATGCTCTTTCTTCATAGCATAACTGAGGCAAGGTGAATAGTTTATTTTAATCTTCCTGTTTTTCTTTCTCTCAGGGAAAATGGAGTTCCGATCATGTCACTTAGCAGTCAAAAGGAAATTGCCCTAGAAATCACGGTGACCAATCATGGTGATGCCGCTTATGAGGCACAGCTGACTGGCTCCTTCCCCAGATCTGTCTCTTATTCTGCTGTTCGCACTAAATCTAGTGTAAGTCCAACTTCCAGGTGCCTGTCTAACTTGAAACCAACTAGCGTATTTGTTGTGCTTTGAGTTTGATTTTAATTAAATGCCTCTGAATCTTTATAGGACAAACCAGTCACCTGTTTAGCCAATCTGAATGGATCACAAGCTGATTGTGAACTCGGAAATCCTTTCATAAGAGATGCTGTGGTGAATATTTCATGTATATGTGAAAGTGAAGTTCAATTAGTTAAATTTGTTAATATTCATAAGAAAAATATTTTATTTCAGACAACATTTTACATCATTCTGAGCACGGGAGGAATTTCTTTGGATACCACAGAGATTGAAATTGACCTAAAACTCAAAACGTGAGTAGTTTCATAGTTCTTGATGAGGAAGAAGTGCATTATTAAAGCTAAACCTGCATTTTCTTCCAACGTTCATCTTCACCATGCCAGTTAATTGATTATGTTTTGATTGAGCTATTATTCAGTAGAAAATCTCACTCTGTCTCTCTCTCTTTTTTTTTTTTTTGTTAATTTCAGGACAAGTGATCAGAAACGGTTAGAAGCAGTGAAAGCCAAAGCCATTGTTAAGATCCAGCTTTTGCTGTCCCTATCAGGGTAGGTTTGCATTGCACATTGATGCTCTTTGTACAGTACAATCATACAACAAAGCTGAATTAACATATCTCAATACATGCCCCTGATTGCTGCTGATAATGTCAGTGTCCCATGTTTGTATCTTAATATACTGTCATTATGTGTCGTCCGCAGGGTAGCAAATCCTTCTCAGGTTTACTTTACTGGAGAAGTTAAAGGAGAGAGCGCCATGAAGTTGTCAAGTGATGTCGGCAGTCCAATTGACTATGAATTCAGGGTGACAGTTCTATTCTAACATAAAACCAAACACTCTACAGTATTTGGAGTACTGACAATTCAAGAAATGATAGTACTGAAAGGACCACTTTCAGTACTAGCATTTCTTGAATTGCATTCAAATGATTTCACATGTAATAAATTCAGAGTTCTTTTGAAAGACTGATCCTGTTAATTATAATGATTGACAGGTTACAAACTTGGGCAAGCCTCTTAAATCGTTTGGCATGGCATCTATGATTATTCAATGGCCTAAGCATAACTCTCAAGGGAAGTGGCTACTGTACCTCATGAAGATGACCCCAACGGGTTTGGACAGCATAAGTTGTTCCAATCAAGACGAGATCAACCGACTTGGATTGAAGGTAGCCCAAACAAAATATATTCTAACTACAGCCAAAATGATTGTATCCATCAGTTCAGTCATGTTTTACTCATGTCCCATAGATAAATCACTGGACTCCATAGAGAAATGAACTGATTGTATGTTGCTTCATGGTTATTTAGGAACCTTCAATGTCACGAGTAAAACGTGAAATTGGGGAGGAAGCTCCAGCAAAAGAGGGAACATTCTCCCTTTTAAGTGACAAGAGGAAATTTATAGTTTTGGTAAAATCACACTAACATGAAGCATAACACCTGTTTCCTAAGTGCAGATTTAACCAGTGTTGTTTCTAAACACTTGATTGCTTTTACATTTTAGTCATGTGATGATGGAGCCCAGTGTGTAACATTTAAATGTCCTCTAATGGGAATGGACAGTAATGCTGTCATTAGTCTGAGAGCTTACCTTTGGAACAGTACCTTCTTGGAGGTGGGTGTATTCTTTGATGTAATATGAGATATTATAGGTTTGAAATTAGAAGATTTTTACATTTTGTTTCAGTTCAGTAATAATTTTAAAGGAATGCTCTGGGTTCAGTACAAGTTAAGTTCAACTGACAGCATTTGTTACCACAAAAAAATTATTTAGACTCATTTATTTAAAAAAAAAGTAAAAGCAAAAATCATGGTTGCAGTGAGGCACTTGCAATGAAAGTGAATGAAGCCAGTACATAAACAGTAAAATATACACTCAAAAGTTTCAAAAGTTTAGACACAAGATGGAAACATTATTAGTGTTAACATGATTGTAGTGTGATAAAATCCCTTATTAAGCTTATCTGTGTAAAGTTACAGTATATCTAATATCACAACTTAGTTCTCTTGATGATGTAACGCTGGTAACGCTGTAATCTGGTAAATGCAGTAGCGCCTATAAATTCCTAATTTTAGCACACTAAAATCATGTTAACACGGAAAATGTTTGCATTTTGTGCAGCCTAGTCTCATAGAATGAACGTTACTATAACTACATTATAACTACACGCAGTTTCCTGGTGAAATTAACACTATAGGTGCTACAACAGCTGTGCGTATTATTAATGTTCACACAAATCACAACTACACTGGCTGATTATTACTTTATAAACACTTATTTTTCACACTATTGCTCACACACTATATTGTGATATCGAACCACTTTTACTCTAATGCATCATTTGAAAAACGATAAATTTTAACGCTTGTATTACAGACTCACCTACATTTACACACATATTCCGATGTGATTAGCTTGTGCTCTAGCTTACCTGATAGATTGATGGACTTTGAACTCAGAAGACCGCGGATCAAGACCAGTCAAGCACGCAAGCTGACACATAAGACATAATGTCATAGAAGCAACACGAGATGACATGGTTGCTTCAGAAAATGTGTTTTTCATGTCGCATTTTGTTTTTGGTTTATATGTTGGTTAAAGGTAAGAATGTCTGTTTTGTTCACCTCTCATTTCATTTAAGATCTCTGTTGGTTAGATTTAGGTTAAAGTTTTAGGTTAGGGAGGTACGTTTTACTATTAAAATTGCCATGTTATATTCACCTTAAAAACCTCGTCTGATTACGACACCATTTCACTCACTTTTGGCATCCTGCTCTGGACATTTCACTGGGAAACTGCAGCCAAATGTGTAATAAGGCACGTAATTTTGTTTTGCAAAACATATTTCATGAGACCTGGCTGGTTTTGAAACTATACTTCTGAAACAGTCTATATTTTAACATGAACTAGCCCCTTTTCACTTTCATTGTAAGTGTCTTACTATAACCGCGATTTTTGCGGGGTCATGTCAACTGATTTTTTTGTGGTAATCAACATTATGCCACAAATGCTGTCCACTTATCTTAACTTGTATTGAACATTCCTTTTAGTGTAAATTTGCTAATTGAATTTATTTTGAACAGGACTATGCAAAGATGAACTACATCGATATCATTGTTAAGGCATCACTCGATTTCAAGTCCTCAGCTACAAATATTCAGCTGAAGAATGAACCTGCACAGGTGAGCTGGGCTACACTTACATTTTAATTATTTATTTGTTCTCCTTGAAACATGCATTAAGCAATGTATATCTATCAGATGAAAATGTAGGGCGACAGCTCTGTTCTATTGAATGAATAGATCACATGTATGTTGAAGGGATAAATGCATTTTGAAAACAGTGTTTCCTGTTATAGGTACGTGTTACTGTGTTTCCGGAGCGTAAAGCAGCACAGTATGGTGGGATGCCCTGGTGGGTCATACTAGTGGCCATTTTACTAGGACTCCTCTTGCTGGGGCTATTGGTCTTCCTGCTCTGGAAGGTACAATCAAATGACTAAACACTGATAACATCTAGTAAACCAAAAAACATTGATGAATGCCAAACCTGTGTTTAAACAACTGAAAAAGACAGCTTAAAGGAATAGTTCACCCAAAAATGAAAATTCTCTCATCATTTGCGTGCCCTCATGCCATGCCAGATGTGTATGACTTTCCTTCTTCTGCTGAACATAAAGGAGAATATTTAAGCCCTGTAGATCCATACAATGCAAGTGAATAGGTAATGAGACTTTGAAGCTCAAAAAAGCACATAAAGGCAGCATAAAAGTAATCCTTAAGACTCTAGTGGTTAAATCTATATATTCAGAAGCGATATGATAGGTGTGGGTGAGAAACAGAGCAATATTCAAGTCATTTTTTACTATAAATCTCCACTTTTGCTTTCATATTCTACTTTTGTTTTTGGCGATTCGCATTCTTCATACAAATCGCCACCTACTGGTCAGGGAGGAGAATTTATAGTACAAAAGGACTTAAATATTGATCCGTTTCTCACCCACATCTATCATATCGCTTCTGAAGATATGGATTTAACCACTAGAGTCTTATGGATTACTTTAATACTGCCTTTATGTGCTTTTTGAAGCTTCAAAATGTTGTTACCCATTCACATGTATTTTGAGGACCAACAGAGCTGAAATATTCTCCTAAAAATCTTCATTTGTGTTCAGCAGAAAAAAGAAAGTCATACTCATCTGGTATGGCATGAGGGTGAGTAAATGATGAGAGAATTTTCATTTTTGGGTGAACTATCCCTTTAAACCAGTTGAAGCTTATGCTGGTTTTAGCTGGTTTTATTTTCAACAGGATACCATAACCTTTGCACTTTTATTTACTGTTACATTAAATAACCTGATTTTCATCATTCTGTACTTTGCAATATAACTTTAAGTATTGAAAACAAAAACCTTTACCTCTTTTAGTGTGGTTTTTTCGGCAAAAATGGGAAAGACCCTAACGAACCTGAAAAAGAGAGACTGACTTCAGATGCGTAGAGAGAAACAGACAGAGAACGAGAGCCTCTCTCTTAGGGTAAAAGAACTTAACAGATGTGCTCAGAGCAAGCATGAAGAGTTGGTTTAGCCCATGCTAACCCACTTTAGTCTGAAGCACATGCTACCTATCAGTGCCTTGATCTGGGGTAACGGTGGCAGTTTCCACAGCTTCCATTGCGCCAACATAAGCAAAATGCTATGAGGAATGCAAACTAATCATGTATGAGGTTGTTGTTGTGGGAAAAGGGCTTACACATGTTTGTGTTCACTCTTACGCTGCTTTAGGTGCGTGTGACTGGGTATGACTGAATGTTTGAGTCTGACTCTTAAGCTCTTTTAAGCATTTAGATGTGGCTTGATTTGGGAACTTGCATATTTCTCTGGCCTTCTTGTTATTTTGTTTTTTCCCCAGAGCATCTCTCTTGCTTTCAACACATACGAACCTTTCTCCAGCCAGGGTCTTGCTTATAAGTTATCTTTAAAACACTGTATCTTTATTGTTCTATCCATATTCTAGGCATGCTGCGCACACACACTGCAAGCATCAATTCATCCGTCTTTGTTTGAACTTGCTATCTTGAATTTTTGCTTTTGAGGATTGTTAAATTGACATTGTGCTAATTATAATTTTTTCTGAACAGTGTGGATTTTTCAAGCGTTCCAAGTATGACGACAGCGTACCCAGTTATAATGCTGTGCGAATAAAGAGGGAGGAGAGGGATTATACACCAGGGAAAGAGGAAATGGATCCTTCGGAGAAGAAACAATGGATGACTTCTTGGAATGAGAGCGAGAGCTACTCATAGCTGTTTGATAACCTGATTGAAACCAAACCAATGACTCCCTTCCTAAGGCCTTTAATGCTTACTTTTGCACATACTGAACTGCTTACTTTTTAGAGTCCCAACAAAAAGTGAAAAGAGAACATTTGCTCTTTTATTGCCGGGAAAGGGATTTTAGAGATTGTATTACGAAATGTCTGCTGGAAGTTACAAATTCATTAGCAAGGAGGGAAAAAAAGAGGTTTACTTGAGTTTTTCAAATTTACATTAACATATGCTTCAGTGAACCAGCCCATTTCCATTCCTTTGTTTTATTTCATTTTTCGTACATACCACAGTGTATACTGTATACGTTTAATGTATTTATTCTCAACAGATGTTTCTTTTGTAACAAAGACCAAAGATCTTTTAATTTGTATTACTTTGTTTTATGTACAACATTCGTGGGTTAAAGGAAGGACTTCTTAAAGAATATTCCAGGTTCAATACAAGTTAAGCTCAATCAACAGCATTTATGGCATAATATTGATTACCACAAAAGTTAATTTTGACTTGCCCCTCCTTTTCTTTAAAAAAAGCGAAATTCTGGGTTCCAGTGAGGCACTTACAGTGGAAGTGAATGGAGCCAACCTGTAAATGTTAAAATGCTCACTGTTTCAAAAGTATAGACACAAAATGTAAACAATGACGATTTAAACAACTTTACAGCTCAAATAACACATGAGTTTTAACAGAAGAATTAATGTGTTTTTATGAAATTAAAAGCTTAACATTTCTGCCTTTAAACCCTCCGAAAATTGGCTCCATTCACTTCCATTGTAAGTGCCTCACTGTAACTTCGATTTTTGCTTTTTTTAAAGAAAAGGCTGAGGAGTCAAAATTATCTTTTGTGGTGATTAACGTTATGCCACAAATGCTGTCGATTGAGCTTAACTTGTATTGAACCCGGAATATTCCTTTAATGTATTGGTCCTTATCTTTTTCTTATCTTGATATCCAACATAAACTGTCTGGATGAATGTAAATATTTATGTGCTTGGAAATATGTTTTCTTTTTATTGTGTTTGCATAACTGTTAAAAAACAATCTGGTACAGATTTTATTTTGTCAGGCAGGTTTTTGCTGTACTTAAACTGTTACAACTGGGACAGATTTTAAGAACTACACTGATATTTACAGACGCCTGATAAAGTATTGGTTGACTGAAAAAAAACTGCCACAATCCATTATCAGCTCAGCATTTTAAAGTTTTATTTTCTTTATTGAAGGCCATTTAAAAGTATCTTTTAATAAATGTGAAGTTACTTTTGTTTTATAAAAATTGTGGCAAAATAAATTGTCAAATAATGTAAAGTATTTATGCTGTAAAGTGACCTTGAATTGGACAGTGATGTTTTGAGCACACAAATATATTAGTTCACAAAAATTGACATTGAAGTTTTGAAATAGGTTATAAGAGCTTACGCGCCATTTTCCCCAAAACAAGGGGGTCTATTTTAACTGGTGAAAGCTCTCCGTTAGCATTCCCACTCATCTCAGTGGCAGTTGCTTGGCTGTCGCATGACCCAGAAGTACTGAATTTAAAAAATGATTTTTTTTTAATGATCAATCTGGTTGTTTTGTGCCAATAGCCTAAGGCGTACATACCATGTAACTAATCACTCTGGACCTGCAAGGAAATTAATCCTGCAACACTGACTGGCTGATGGCACCATAATGCACCAAGCCCCAAGACTTTCATTAGCGACTATGCAGAGCTGTGATGTGACAGGCAGCAGATGGGAAAAGACATGTCCATTTAACACTTTTGGAGAGCCCTCCAAAATATGGTACTGGTAAAACAACTACAATATAACAAATGAAAAATTTATATTTTGCTTGCAAAATAATTTATTCCATAAAATGTTTACTTATGAATGCTCAACAGTGGAGAAAGATGCTTTTGCAACCAGAAAAAAAAAAAAAGAAAGGTTCAAGACCTCATTGCCAGGGGCGGATCTACCGGGGTGGCAAATGCCACCCTAAGAAAAGGTGTTGCCACCCCATCTGCCACCCCAGTATAAGTATACAAATGTATAAAATATAAATGTAAAATGTTGACATTGTGTAAGAGTTTATTCGTGTTGAACTGCCTCAACTCTCACCAGACGCACAAATGACTACACAGACTGAACATGTGATTGATTACAGTGGCAGCCAATCACATGAAAGAATATCAGTGGTCAATTGCGTGATAGGTTAAAGAAGCGGCCAATGGTATGATGGGTTACAGCAGCAGCCAATCGCGTACTTGCTGCTGCAGCGCATGTGCAGTGTTTGGGTACTCGCGGGTTTAGGTTTTTTGAGCTTATTTCCTCAACCACAACAACATGACAATATGTACAAATACATGGAGAAAAAAGAGGTAAGAGATAAATTTCTCTTTTTTTTTCCAAGTCTTCACTGAATGATTATTCGATATATTGCCATCAGTTGAGATATTTCCTCAGCACTTTCTGAAATAGCTTTTGTCAGGTATGTGTATAATCCAGATTCCAGTTCTTGAGTAGGAGTTTCTATTTCATCTGATCTATGTATGTTTTGATTGGCAATCCTGCGCTGGAATGTGTTATTTAGAATTTTAGAACATTTGTTCTAAAATAGAACAAATGTTCATTTTGGCTATTATCAGTGTTTTTTTGTGTCAGCAGTTTTTTTTTTTGCAGCTCGTGCTCTTTTCGGGGAAAGAGAAAAGTATATCCTCTGCTGTGATAGCGAGGTAAAGTTGGTTGCAAGTTGGATATTCATTGGATATTCGCCTATGGTGTTTATGGGACTGTCTGAAAACTCCATACACTGTGCTAAAACATCACGGGCGTTTGAGCATTCATTCAAATGAATTGCATGTTCTATCGTGAAAAACACTGCTGTTGGAAAGACTGACTTACTACAGGTAAAAGTATTACAGTGTGCCTTACCATATGAGTACAGTATTCAATTATTTTAGAAAAAAACAAACACAACATTTCAACAAAATTATATTTTTACATTTCAAAGGTTGTAGTAAGCTGCTATTGGACAGAGTGACTTTCTACAAATGAAATGATTACAGTATGCTTTATCATATGAGTACAGTAATCAATTATTTTAGAAATAAAGTCATAAAAATAAAACAAAATAATATTTTCAAATTCCAAAGGTGTAGTAAGCTGCAATTGGACAGACTGACTTACTACAGATTACATTATTACAGTATGCCTTATGATATGAGTACAGTAATCAATTATTTTAGAAATAAAATCATAAAAATTCAACAACATTTTATTTTCACAGTATAAATGTTGTAGTAAGCTGCTACTGGACAGACGGACTTACTACAGATGCACTTATTACAGTATTCTTATGATATGAGTACAATAATCAATTATTTTAGAAATAAATTCATAAAAATTCAACAACATGATATTTTCACATTATACAGGTTGTAGTAAACCGCTATTGGACAGACTAACTTACTACAGATTAAATTATTACAGTTTGCCTTATGTGTACAGTAATCAATTATTTTAGAAACAAAATCATAAAAATTCAACAAAATTATATTTTCACATTCCAAAGTTTGTAGTAATCTGCTATTGGACAGACTGACTTACTACAGATTATAATATTACAGTATGCCTTACGAAATGAATACAGTAATCAATTATTTTAGGAAAAAAAAAACATATTTTCACATTCCAAAGGTTGTAGTAATCTGCTATTGGACAGATCGACTTACTACAGATGAAATTACTACAGTATCCCTTATCATATGAGTACAGAAATCAATTACTTTAGAAAAAAAATTATACAAATTCAACAAAATGATATTTTCATATTCCAAAGGTTGTAGTAAACTGCTTTTTAACAGACTGACTTCAGATTACATTATTACAGTATGCCTTATGATATGAGTACAGTAATCAATTATTTTATAAATAAAAATCATAAAAATTCAACAAAATTATAGTTTCACTTTCCAAAGGTTGCAGTAAGCTGCTATTGGACAGACTGACTTACTACAGATGAAATGATTACAGTATGCCTTATGTGTACAGTAATCAATTATTTGAGAAAAACAATCATAAAAATTCAGCAAAATGATATTTTCACATTCCAAAGGTTGTAGTAAACTGCTATTGGACAGACTGATTTACTACATATTATAATATTACAGTATGTCTTAAGATATGAGTACAGTAATCAATTATTTTATAAATAAAATCATAAAATTTCAACTGAATTATATTTTCACATTCCAAAGGTTGTAGTAATCTGCTATTTGACAGACTTGCTTACTACAGATTAAATTATTACGGTATATTATTACATTAGGCATGCCTTATGATATGAGTAGGCAACAGTAACGAATTATTTTAGAGGTTGCAGGAAAAAGATGAGAAACAGTTATAACAGTTCATGTTTCCTGTACTACAGGCAGGGTTGGGGAGTAACAGAATACATGTAATGGGAATACGTATTTAAAATACAAAATATAAGTAACTGTATTCCACTACAGTTACAATTTAAATCATTGGTATTTAAAATACGGTTACGTTCAAAAAGTATTTTGATTACTGAAGAGATTACTTTGCATTTTATTGTCATTTGTTTCATTTAATATTTAGTCCTTTCAGATGGAAAACATTTATACATATAAATGATGCGATCCAAAGTGCATCTGAACAGCAGTGAAACACTTTCTTATGATGTGTTACATTCATACGAGCAGACAGAAGTAAGTTTGAAGTAAGTTTGGAGCAGAAGAAATAGAAATAAACCTTGTGTAAATTGTCAGCTTTACATTAAGCTAAAATACTATTTCTAGCCATTTTACATGCACGTTACTAGGCACGATCATATTTTGTATCAAGAAAATTCACATTGGATCATAATTTCTTTTTTTCTAGTAAGACCTTTGATATTAGGGCAAAAATCGTATTCTTGATCATAATTTTTGTATTGTTTTCCTGTAAAAATATCTAAAAATCCTGTAAACAAGATCAGTTTGATTGATCTTGTTTTAGAAACAACACTGCATAAGATATTTAGGTTTTTCAGAGAACGTATTTTTAACATGTGTATTTTGTCTTACTGTCCTGGCAGAGTTTTTATAGTCAAAACAAGAGAAAAAATCTACCAGTGCTGAAGAAGTAATCCAAAGTATTTAGAATACGTTACTGACCTTGAGTAATCTAACGGAATACGTCACAAATGACATTTTACAGCATGTATTCTGTAATCTGTAGTAGAATACATTTAAAAAGTAACCCTCCCAACCCTGACTACAGGCACAATGGTAGAGGAGGTATAAAAAAAAATTCTGATTGAAGTGGACAGGAAAGATAGTATCACATCCTAGAGCAAGGGTCTTCAACAGGGGGTCTGCCGTTGTAACGCAGGGGGTCCGCAAATTATTGTTTAATCCACCACTGGTGGCATTTGTAATAATCACTCACTCGCACGCGAGCGACAGCGAGAGACAGGAGTATGAATTATCGACATGTTGGAATCCTTCGCAGCTGCATGCCAAATCTTAAAGTGTGACTAAACATCGCTAGTCAGCAGAAGCGCGCAGCCCAGACAAACCCTTCACACGACCACTACTTATCATGAGCCGCTCAAAGCGCGATACACATCAGGTTCAGCAGTGCTGCAGTGGAGGGTCATGCTGTGCGGTTGAGCAAATAACAGCCTGCTTTCAAAACAATAGCGTACTTGCTTGGTGTAAATAAATAGTTACCGCTGAGATTATTAAATTGGCATACAGGGTCCGTGTATACACAATACAGTGACTCTCAAATCTACATAATTAAAGGTGCACTCAGTCATTGTTTTCCTCATTACAAATCAACAGCAATTTTAAAATATATGTATAAAATCGATCACATGAGATGAAGACTCCATTTTAGTAACCTAATGAAAGTAGTTTTATTTTGCATGTACAGGGTCTGTCTGTTTTTCTGTCTGTCTGTCTTTTACTTTCTTTTTGGAGATTTGGCACAGGGATTTAAAAATGTCACTTCATGTCAAAAATGTTGCAGACCCCTGCTGTACATCCTTAATCTGATTGGCTGATTTTAGCTGGTCACCCAGCCTAGCCAGGCTGGTCAGTTAGCTGGTTTCAGAAGGGGTTTGAACACTTTTTAGTTTGTCAGGCTGGGAGACTAGCTAAGACCATCCTGACCAGCCAAGACCACCCTGACCAACCTGACTAGCTAAGATCAGCATGACCAGCCTGACCAGCCAAGACCATCCTGACCAACTGAGACCATCCTGACCAGCTAAGACCAGCCTGACCAGCCAAAAAAAAAAGGCTTCAAAACCCCTTTAAAACCAGCCTGACCAGTTATAACCAGGCTGGGCGAAGCTGGTTTTAGCTGGTCTTTTAAGCAAGGCAGCATTTAATGATTATTTCATTGACTTTGCAATGTAAACATCATGAAGTATACATAGCCTACAATAATTTGGTAGCCTACCATCCACGTTTTTATAGGCATAAAACACAACACTCAATTTTATACAATATGTAACGGGGTCCCGGCTCCATCTCTCTACCCATCAAGGGGTCCTTGGCCTGAAAATGGTTGAAGACCCTTGTCCTAGAGCAATGTGCTCTAAGAAACGCTGTTGTGCAGAGGATGCTGTAACAACCTCCAGTTAATTTAAAAGTCCAGTTGTACAGTTGTCTTTCCTCATCATGTTCTTGACACTTTCTGAGTCATCTGCTCTGATGTACTGTTGCCTCCTGTGCCTGGCTAATAATCAGACTCAGGTTGTCCTTTTCCCTTCAAAATCCACCACCAGCTTTTTTATGTTTGTGATATTCAGCTGGTGGTGTAAAAAGAGGCCATTGTTATTGTTTTACTAATATGTTTTTCTTAGTCTTATTTTGCCACTTCTAGGCTGGTCTTCACAGCATCCTCCAGATCACTCAATCAGCGTTCAGAAAGTGTTTGTTTTATATCATATAAACGCTGTTCTTATTCCCTGTTTATTAATGTTTTGGACTGTTTATGGGGATGAATTAAAGCACATGCGAGCTGTGTGCTAGTGAGTAACCTGTACAAGCTTGTAAACCTGTTTCATGTGTATCTGCATTGTCTTTTCCTCACTAATATTGTAATTATACTTAAGAGATATATTTTACGTGCCATATATCCGGGAAAGTATATATATTTATGTATATATTTATACATATTTTTGAATTATAAACAACTACAACAGCTCGCTGATTAGGTGTCAGCCGCTCTGTTGAAGCAATGCAGAGGGCATATCTGTATATATAATGGCACATTTTCTCTTCTATTATTTATGAATCGTTTGTATTCTTAATCTATTTGAGTTTAGTAATTGCTGTTAGATTATTGTGATCTGTTGGATACTGCATATACTTATGCTTTGCATTATATTTTCTATCTTATAGAAAACCACACAAGTATGCATATTCAAGCAAACTAAGCTCAACTGCATCGTTTTATTGAGTGTGGTGACAATAAATGGGTTATTCCCGAACCCCATCAGTTTGAAGTCTCTAACCGGACACCCCATAGCAGGCCTGTTATCCACTGGCATATAAAACATAAATGGGATAGAACCATTTTTTCAGGCAGTTCACACCAAAACACTAGACATAGTAATCTATCAACCTCCTTTTTTTTCAGAGGCAGCTCCATTTCCAATCATGAATCCTGTTAATTAATGTTTGTATACAGTAATTAATGTTTTTATACAGGATGTATACAAAAATTATTGATGTTATCATGTTAATACTGTCATAAATTGTTTCAGAATTTCTCTACTCTTCCCTTAATAAAATGTACAAAATTTCCACCAACATGGCTTATCACAATTATTATAATTGTATTACTATTTAAAGACAATTTTAAATTAATTTGAGGTCTTCTTCAAAGAACGTGTGGGACCAGTTTGGTGTTGTATGTAGTTTTGTTAGAGTAAATAACAGAAAAAATGGTTACAAATTAATGTTATTTGAGTGACATTATTTAAGGTGGTTATTGAAGAAATACAATGGCTGTTTAAATATATGGTTGTTTCAGTTAGGACGACTTCCATCAGTTGTATAACTTTATTGACAGCTGAAGCAATCTGTTGGATGTATGGTTCTGTTCTTGGCCCTTCCTGTCCATCCATGCAGCCATGCATGGTCTGTGGTTAACAGAACAGATCCAGCAGAAATACATTACAACATGGTACAGATTGTTTCAATTGCATTTAAGTACATTCATTTATTTTTTTATAATTTGTTGACACTTCATATAACTATATGCGTCATATAACGTTGTCTAGGTTCATGGAGAGGGTAGGATTGCCAATTAAGTACATGAATTTGTAGTGAAAGTCCAATCAGCAGGTGAAATGATGAAATCAGGGTTAGTAAAACATAGCAAGTGCCACAAAACAGGGGAGCTCACAGACTGAAATCATGACAGGATGTTAAAGTTATTTTGAATACACGTTAAGCTTAATCAACAGCGTCTGTGGCATATTGTTAATTACCATAAAACATTATTTTGACTTGGCACTCCTTTCCTTTAAAAAATGCATGAAATCTGGGTCACAGTGAGCCACTTAAAATGGAAGTGAAAGGGGGACAATTGGTAAACATTAAAAACTAACGGTTTCAAAGTTATAGCCATATGTATGTAAAGAATATGCATGTTAACATGATTTTAGAGTAAGAAAATCACAGACCTTTTGTGTGTGTGTGTGTGTGTGTGTGTGTGTGTGTGTGTGTGTAAAGCAATATCCAATTTAACAATGTTGTTGCCATGAGGGTTTCATGCCGTAAACCTTAAAACCATGAAATTACCCAACAATTAATGTTTAAACAAATTTACAGTTGTAAGTGCTTTAATAATTTACAGTTGTAAGTGCTTTAATAAATGTTCAATCTTACACTGGCCCCATTCATTTCCATTGTAAATGGCCCACAATAACAAGTGAAAATCAATGTTTGTGGTAATTAACATTATGCCACAAATGCTGTCAACTGAACTTGTCTTGATAGGAAATACTGTAATAATTTCACCTGTAGTAGGTCAGTCTGTCCTACAGCAGCTTACTACAACCTTTGAATGTGAAAATAAAATGTTGTTGAATTTTTCTAAAACAAATTGATTATTGTACTCATGTGATAAGGCTTACTGTAATAATTTCATCTGTAGTAAGTCATTCTGTCCAATAGCAGCTTACTACAACCTTTGGAATGTGAAAATAACATTTTGTTGAATTTTTATGAATTTGTTTCTAAACTAATTGATTGTTGATATGTGAGGTAATAATGATCACGTGATTATACATTTTGTTTCAACTTTCTATCCCACCTAAGTCAGTCTGTCCAATAGCAGCTTACTACAACCTTTGGAATCTGAAAATGTGTTTTACTGGCACATCAAAGGAATGAACCACTGGACACCACCGATGTTTTAGGGTAGGGGGTGGAATTTGCAGACAGTCCCTTACTTGCTAGGCAATCAAAACCAATAGTAGAATCCTGCAGTAGTGGAGGCTGCAGTTTCAGGACCGCAGTTTTAGGACCGCCTTTCTAGGACCCAAGTTTTTTTTTTTTTTTTTTTTTTTTTTTTTTTTTGTGACAGCGCCACCTATCGAATTGGATGACCGAAAAAGTGCAACCAAGGCAGTATTCCCACCAAATACTAACGAATTATAGTTTTAATGGTTTATTCCACCCAGATACTACTTTCTATATTGCAATCCAACTTGGTTGCTGAGAGCTGCATGTTGAGCAATTTGTGTAACTAATTAGCATAATTAGTTCATTATCAGGTAAAAGAAAGATGGAATCATATGCTATGACCTTTGCAGTCACTAGATCTCAACCAGATATTTCAAAGGTTGGAGAGAGGCAAGACACAACGATGACTCTGGGGCCAGATTCAAGATTGTGTATATATTTTATACAATAATAAATAACAACAATACAACACACATAAACAAAAAAACAAAAACAAATGACCCCTCTTTTGCCCATCAGCTGCCACATGGACAGAAATGCTGTAGGCTTCACCGACTCCTGAGAGAGAGAAAGACAGAGAGAGAAGTGAATGAAATAAGAAACATTTACTTTCACATGTTCAACTCTGTAATTTCAGATTTAAAAGAGCTTAATGACCTCTCAAAATTAAAAATACTCCTAGTAGGAGACAGGGCATATCTTGCTGCCCAATGTATATCAACATGCCACAACCTGAGGGACAGTGAATGATCAGGACACACAGAGCACACGCATGCATCCACATAAACATGCATGATATACTATACATATATAATTAATATACATCAATCTTAATGTTAATTAATGTTCATAATACTGTTATTGTGTACTGTCCAAAGATTTGGACAAATTATATTTTGATGCTTTAGCAACACTGTTTTTTGAAACTTTCATGTCACTAAAGCTCCTTTGAATTAAAAAAATAAAAATAAATAAATCTTCTTTCCTACATTGAGCTTAATCTTTCCATGAAATCACTTCATATAGGCTATACAGTACATGACAGAATCTAACACGTGGTAACCATGGACTGTATGTGGTGTAGGCCTGTAGAATAGGCCTACAAAATAACTGACTATTAAAAATGCCAAATGTCTCATTTAGCATTACAAAACAATGTCAAAATGAAGAGACAGGCTGATAACATGTATTGTGGGGTAAACAGGCAGTCAGCACAGTTTAATTATTAAGATTATTTAACCCTTGTGCATCAATTTAAAAAAAGTTACTCAAATGTCCTTTTACTATTAATATAATAAACTTTTTCCACTTTCACCGACTTAGATTTTTTTAACCAACATTAGTCCTGATCATAACTACCAAATATTCATTCATTTTCAGGATCTTAACCCCTTAAATGCCAGTGTGTTTACATAATGCCACTGTTGTTTTTTTACACACACACACAAATTTCTCAATACACATATACAAAACACACCCTGACATCCATACCAACACAACCACACAATTTTAGCTGCATCAGTTATTCATTTGGCCTGCAGTGCTCTATAATACCGCAAACAGAAAATAGGAAAAAAGCATGTATTTGCGCCATAGGCTAAACATGAGAAAAATGGCACCATCTGGTGGAAAATATTACATTTAAATTTTGAAGCCAGGGCTCTGGAATGAAAGCATAATATCACAGAATTCATGATTTTATGCTTTAATAACACTGGGATCAAATATAGCAGTTTTAATGGGTTTCAATGGGGACATTTTTGTCCTTAAGGTCCTGAGTGTAACTATGTTGTGTACACAGTGAATTATATATGTATTATAGGAACTGAGGTTGAAATATAAAAAATCCCCAAAAATACACACCTTTGGCAAAGTTTATGCCATTGGCATTAACACAGCCAAAGTTATCGAAAAAAATATATAAAAAATGAAAAAGACAAAAATGTCCCGAAGGTCGCACAAGGGTTAAACTTAATTAAAATGGTAAACAATGAGTATTAAACAAGCGTTCACACTGAAGACAGTAGGCTACTGCTGATTTAATGTAGCTGACAGACACAGATCATATCAACATGCTTTTATCATCTTTTGAAGTTTAATTGATGACTAGAATTAGTGATCATAGTCATTAAGTCAATACATAGTTTGGCTTGCCAAAATCACACTACAGTATCCTTAAACAAATAAACAAATAGGCTAACAGTTCATTTTGCAGCAGGATATCAGAAGCTAATATATGATTGTTTGTAGTGCCTTTAAGACTATAGTAAGCCACACTTATGGTATATTTTTATATATTTATATTTTTTTTATATCAAACATAGAAAAAGTACTTACATAGAATAGTTTGAGCATTATTTTAATCCAGGAAAATAAGGATGAGACTGTAAGGTCTTCGTGACCTTGCTGAGAGAAACCTGGGCACTCAGCCATGACAGAAAAGTTCTAGGGAGAGAGTATTCTTCAAAGCACTGAATGGCACAGACAATAGTTAAAGATTACCATAGCCAATAGTCAAAGTTATTGTATTATGAAAAATGTATACTTTCACAATAAATTCATTTAAAAGTTTTTGTTTTTATTTAAATAGACTAACTGCCAGACTTCCACCATTAAAAAGAAGTCAGAGAGTCTGTGAAATAATGGTGGCAAACAAGGAGAGTGGAGAAGCATGCTTATTGGTTAAGATAACAGGAGGGGTGTGCTTATGAGGTAATGTGTGATAACAGAAGGGTATAAACAAGTAAGCTTTGAATGAGAGGATCAAACGATACAGCTGGCATCTCGGCTTTGTTGCTTTGTTGCTTTGTTCAATAAAGTCTAATCTTTGATACCTGGAACCCCTGGACTTTGAGAGTTTTTTTGATGAGAGAGAAAAAGAGTCTTCAATACTCCATGACACTCTCACTTCGGCTACATTAACTTTGCTGTCCAATTCAAGACACCACAATTGTTTTAATGTTAAACAAATAAAACTTGATTCACATTCAGTACTAACACTCTGATTGTTGTCCATCATGTATTAGTGTCCTATTGCTAGAAATGCCGTGCTTGGTCATCCAATCGCTAGGTGACACTGTCATAAAAAATAAATAAATAGGGTCCTAGGACTGCAGTTCTGAAACTGCAGCCACTTCTACTGCAGGATCATGCAACTCATCAAGCATAATTGTCCAGCCACATCAAGCATTGACTGTTCTGAGTGCAATGATTTATGCACGTATAGTATTGTTAAATACCCTTTAACCCAACTGTGCTAGTGATATCTTTGTAAGATTGTCATCTGCAGAGAGCACGGTAGAGAAACTGAATATCGAACCTGCAACTAACTTTACCCCACTCACTGAGCGGGCCTTCTCGGCCATATTGTTTTTGTGCATGTAGAGCGTGTGTTTTGACTTCATCTCTCTCTTAAGCACTCTCAGGTGTGGGGTAACCCAGGTGAGCTGATTGTTAATGGGGAGCACTGGCACACAGTGTGTTTCCTTCCAATATAAACTGAGTGTTCCATGGCTGGTTTGTGTGATGGGAGATGGGTGTTCATGAGCTGTGCCATCTTGGTAACCGATGCTCTCGTGCAGATTCCCACTGGTGTGGAGAGTTTGTGGTTGTCGCTGTCTGAACTTCAGAGTTAGATGTTTTTTCATATACAGAACTGTCCATAAATGTGTCTGTGTTTCCGCTTCTCTCGTCTCCCCGCATCTTTTATAGCATTTTTTTTTTTTTAAAGTGTAACACCCATCCACTGACATACAGATGTAATCTTTGTTACTTTTATTACAATAAAAGGTATCCAAAACCTCTAAAAACTAAAGGCAAAAAGTAACCACTAGATCAATCAGTCATGTTCTTGATTAAATTGCTGGTCTATGTGTTCATCTACTGACTCCCAAGACTGATAGTGGCAGATGTAGAAATGAAATTACCGTATTATTTGAAATATCTATTTGAGTGCTTGAATGGGTCATGAAGAATGACTGTTTATCAAAATAGGTAATTTAAAAGGATCTTTTATTGTGCATAAAATAATTTTCATGAGTTTCGCAGCACTGCCACTCAAAGTACAGTTTTCCTAGGGTTTATTTTTATTTAGAACTAACTTTGTGTTAATGTTCCCTTTCAAATGGCTTATTTCAACTGTTACAAAGTTGACAGGCCTACAGGAGTTTATTGGCAGAATAACATTGTTTATGCAAGCACTCTCCATCCAAGGGTACACTTAACAAAATAAAAATATTTGGCCAGCATAATCTGGAAGTTTATTCCAGATTGCCAGTTTTATGTCAAGCTAAGAAACATTTAGAATTTGTTGATGTTTAATTTTTTTTATTTTGGCAAATCAGTAGCAAAATGGTTACTATGTGTTTCCTGTCATTCAGGTTCCTGGGCACTACCATCTCACAGGACCTGAAGTGGGAGACCCACATTGACTCCATTTTGAAAAAGGCCCAGTACAGGTTGTACTTCCTTCGCCAGTTGAGGAAGTTCAACCTGCCACAGGCGCTGCTGATACAGTTCTACTCAGCAGTCACTGAGTCTGTCCTCTGCACTTCTATAACTGTCTGGTTTGGTTCAGCTACGAAATCAGATATCAGAAGACTACAAAGGACAGTTCGGACTGCTGAGAGGATTATTGGTTGCCCCCTGTCCTCCTTTCAAGAACTGTACACTTCTAGAGTGAGGAAAAAGGCTGGAAAAATCACTCTGGACCCCACTCACCCTGCCCACTACCTTTTTGAACTGTTGCCTTCTGGCCGATGCTTCAGAGCTCTGAGCACCAGAACCTCAGGCTATCCATCTCATAAACAGTTAAAACTGCCCCATTGAGCAATAATTAATGTGCAATACACAGCTTAGTCTTTTTATATTATCCAACACATCCAACCACACAATGTATATATATATATATATATATATATATATATATATATATATATATATATATATATATATATATGTGTGTGTGTGTGTATATATATATATTTATATATATATATTATGTATGAATGTGTGTGTATATATATATATACAGTTGTGCTCAAAAGTTTGCATACCCTGGCAGAAATTGTGAAATATTGGCATTGATTTTGAAAATATGACTGATCATGCAAAAAAAAAAAAAAAAAACTGTCTTTTTTAAACCTGTGTGTGTCACCTTGTGTGTCTGTAACAAGGCCAAACATTCAAGGGTATGTAAACTTTTGATCAGGGCCATTTGGGTGATTTCTGTTATCATTATGATTTAAAAAGGAGCCAAACAACTATGTGATAATAAATGGCTTCATATGATCACTATCCTTAAATAAAAGACAGTTTTTTTTTTTTTCTTGCATGATCAGTCATATTTTCAAAACCAACGCCAAAATTTCACAATTTCTGCCAGGGTATGCAAACTTTTGAGCACAACTGTGTGTGTGTGTGTGTGTGTGTGTGTGTGTATGTGTGTGTGTATATATATATATATATATATATATATATATATATATATTGCCTATTGTGTATTCTATATATACTTTTTTCTTTTCAATATTTATTTTTTTATTCAATTTTTAATTATTTTTTAAAAGTCTTGTTGCTGTTTTGTATTGTTGTGTACTGGAAGCTCCTGTCACCAAGACAAATTCCTTGTATGTGTAAGAAATACTTGGCAATAAAGCTCATTCTGATTCTGTGGAAATGCAGTTGTATTGCAAATTCATGGATAAGTATAATTTGATAGTGACTCCAATGAATGAACTAGTACTTGTTGCAATGAAGCTTGGTAGATCCATAAGAACTACGCATGGGCGCTTACTTTGGTGTTGCCACCGCTCATAGTCTCCATGCTGCCCCATGAAAAAATGTCTAGATCCACCCCTGCTCCTTGCTCTAGTCTGTACCACCTGTTTCTGACCAACAACAGCAAGAAGTGAATCATGATTTGCGATTGTGACGTAAAGGATATTGGCTATTTAAAAGGAAGGGGGATTCAAATTTCTTTCATTTAAAGTGCTTTATTAATTGTAATAAGCAATTGTGGGATTAAGTTCCCTGCTTTTACTCCAAGTAATCCTCCGGTTTCTGGATCACTGCTGCTTTTGTCACCATTTTACAGCTTTTTTCCCCAAATGCATACATCTCCGGAGGGGCAGATTAAAAAAAAAAAAAGTAGTCATACTTTCAATCAATAAGAATGCAGCTCTTTGATCTCATATGCTCCACTACTTAAAATAAGTTCTTTAGAAAGTCCAAATATATAATTAGTAACAGTGGAAGATTTTAAATTCAAAACATAATTGTCTTGATAAAGGAACAACTATGCACTATTATACACTACTGATGTTTACTTTGGACCACTGTTTTATTTTTCTCATAACTGGGTGCCTTTTTCCGCGCGTACACACACACACACGTCTCCTTATTTGCATTTTTGTATTAGCCAGTCATTTCATTCTTGCAAGTATTTAGACACTTAACATTTATGAATTTCATTGCATTAGGTAACAAAATATCAAAGCAAGTTTCATCTGCAAACAAATGATGCTAGACTTTTTCTGTATTACTAATTTCACTTTTCTGAGACATTCTTGCAATATAGAGCCTAACTTTTAACCATACACAAATTGATCTTGTGGACATGTTCTGCTTATGTTTGACAAAGGTTCCCTAATGTCAAATTCTGTCTCAGTTTTTAACCATATATAGCTTGTTTTATTTGAAGCCAATTTTTTAACGTTTTGCTTAAAAAGTGTGCTTGTGCTATCATGCTTTAAAATAAATGCATTTGATTTTTATAAGTATTTTATTGTATGATGTGTATCACACAGTGCCTATAGAAAACCATCATGCCCCTTTGGAATAGTCACTTTTTTTTCTTACAGCCTGAAATCAAAACCCATTAAAAATATATATTTTTTTCCAGCTTTATTTACAAATTTTGCCTTACAACATTAAAGTAACAAGAAAAGAAAAAAAACGTCAACAGTTCAGATTCATAAAACAGGGTTTGAAAAGTGATCATCTATACCCATGGGTTTAATAATTTGTAAAACTACCTTTTGCTTTAATGACAGCCTTCGGTTCTAGATTAAGGAATATTAGCTCAGTTTTCCATGCAAAGTTGGAGTTCAGTCAAATTGCGGGGTGAATGACAATGGACTGCTCTCTTCAAGTCCATCCACAGATTTTCTATTGGATTTAGGTCATTGACCTTCCTATCCTTAAGCCACTGGGATTTTATTTTTATTTTTTTTGGACGGTGTGTTTAGGGTCATTGTCATGCTGAAAGGTAAATCACCTGCCCATCATCAGTTGTCGAGCAGAGGGCCACAGATTTTCCTCAAGAATTTGGGTGTACATGGTAGCATACATTTCTTTCTTCAATCCTGACCAATTGCCCAATTCCTGTTGAAGAGAAACACTCCACAACATAATCATATGACCATAAAACATTTTGCTACATGGCATCAGAATCCTCCAGGTGTTATTTCGCAAAGTGCAAGTAAAACTTAGTGTGGCACTTTTTCAGGAAAGGTTTCTTTCTTGCCACACTGCCATACAGGCCACCTTTGTGTAAAGCTTGGGAGATTGTTGTCACATGCACAGACTGATCAATCTCAGCCATAAGGGCTTGAAAATCCTTCAAAGTTGCCTTTGGCCTCTTAATAGCTTCCCTGATCAATATCCTCCCAGCAAGGCCATCCAGTTTGGAGGGATGGCCAGATCTATGCAAGGTTTTGTTCGTGCCATGTGCTTTCCACTTCTTAATAATGGTTTGAACGGTACTCAGAGGGATAGTTAAAGCCTTTGAAATATTTTTGTACCCTTCTCCTAACCTGTGCCCTTCAACAGTTTGAAAGCACCTTTCCAACCATGGTGAATTCTTGAATTAATTACCATGCATCACTAGTGATGGAATCCTCATGGAACAGCCGGTTTTATTCTGAAGTAATCAAAACCACTACAACTGATGTCAGGTGGGGGCCAATTAGCCAGGTAATTATTCAGATTTTTTTTGTTGAAGGTTCATAATGTGTAAATACAGCTGGAAAAGGTTAGATTGAATTTATTTAAATTTCCAGGGTGTAATGTGACAAATGATACGGATTATGACAAGATATGATGACTTTCTATTGGAAATGTACACTGATGAGCCAAAACATTATGTCCACCTGCCTAATATGCTGTTGGTCCTCCGTGTGCTGGCAAAACAGCACTGGTCCACCGAGGCATGGACTCTAGAAGACCCCTGAAGGTGTCCTGTGGTATCTGGCACAAAGACATTAGCAGCAGATCCTTCAAGTCCTGTAGGTTGCGAGTTGGAGCTGCCGTGGATCGGATTCGTTGATCCAGCACATCCCAGAGGATGATCAATCGGATTGAGATCTGGGGAATTTGGAGGCATGACAACACCTTGAACTCTTCATCATGTTCCTCAAACCATTCCCGTACAATGTGTGCAGTGTGGCAGGGCGCATTATCCTGCTGAAAGAGGCCACTGCCATCAGGGAATACCATTGCCATGAAGGGGTGTATCTGGTCAGCAATGATATTTAGGTAGGTGGCATTGGCCAAATTGACATCCACTTGAATGGCTGGACCCAGGGTTTCCCAGCAGAACATTGCCCAGAGCATCACACTCCCACCAACGGCTTGTTGGTTTCCCACAGTGCATCCTGGTGCCATCACTTCCCCAGGTAAACGGTGCACACGTACACGGCCGTCCATGTGATGTAAAAGAAAAAGGGACTCATCGGACCAGGCGACCTTCTTCCACTGCTCCAAGGTCCAATTCCTATGCTTGCGTGCCCACTGTAGGTGCTTTCGACGGCGGACAGATGTCATCATGGGCACTCTGACCGGTCTGCAAATACGCAGCCCCATATGCAGCAGGGTGCACTGTGTGTTGACACATTCCTCCTGTAACCATCGTTAAAATTTTCTGTGACTTGTGCCACAGTAGACCTTCTGCTGGTTCGGACCAGACAGGATAGCCTTGATTGTCCTCTCGCATGGATGAGCCTTGGGCGCCCAACACCCTGTTGCTGGTTTGTCCCTCCTTGGACCACTGGCGGTAGGTATTCACCACTGCTGACCGGGAGAACCCCACAGGCCTTGCCATTTCAGAGATGCTCTGACCCAGTCGTCTGGTCATAACAATTTGGCCCTTGTCAAAGTCACTCAGGTCTTTACTCCTGCCCATTTCTCCTGCATTCAACACATTGACTACGAGCACTGATTGTTTGCTTACTGTATAATCTACCCAGACCTTGACATGTGGCTTTGTTAGGAGATGATCAACGTTATTCATTTCACCTGTGAGTGGTCATAATGTTTAGGCTTATTGGTGTATAAGAGCCATTTGAGCGTAGGTAGTGTCCAAAATACTTTCTTTTACTTTACTTTCGTGAATTGCCCAGCTAGTTCAAGCTCTAATTTTAGCAATTAGGCTAATGTCCTAAATCAAACATATTTCTATTAAAAATGTAATATAAAATCTGTAGTTGTAAAATATTTATTTATTAATACACATGTAAAATCATCATCAGTTTTGACAGAAGACAATTGTTCTCCTCTCATTGCATTAAAATGTACATTACTAAAAGTTAAAAAATCATTCTTTCCAAAATGAGAAAAAAAAAAAAAAAAAACCCACACGTATACATATATATATATATATATATGTGTTGTGAAGTGCTCACTTAAAAGTGCACACTTGGAGAGGGAGCCAAAGCTTACCTAGGTGTGATCTTACAAAATCTGTGAACACCCTCTGATTGTTAGTTAACTTTAGGCTAAAGTGCAGATTGTGCACTAGCAGCTTGGCTCATGATAATTTGCCGTTTAAGTCTGGTGAATGAGATTGTACTTGGACTAAACCTTATTGCTTAGTGCAGGATATTTAATATTACTTCGCTGCCCTCTGGCGGACAGCAGTAAAATCATTTTAGTACCATGTACAGCACCAACGCTCATAACACACAAGCATATCTGTTAAAGGCAATGAAATATTTTTTTGGATAATTATTTATAAATTCCCATTTTCTCAAAGTGCAATTATGCATGTTGAATGTCAGTGTGGTTAGCATGAATTGATTCTTTAACACCTGGGTTGTGTCAAGAGCTGTTAAAGATCTTAGCAAAGACACATTTACAGTAAAACGTGTTCTATCAGTCTTGACTGCCAGAAGACCTCTGCTGGAATTTCATTGTGTTCTCCCATTTACTTTCTCACCAGTCTACAAGTCATTCGTGCACTGTACGAGACAGTGTACTCCATCTTTATCAGTCCATATATTATCAGTACTCATATCAGTCTGCGTGCACATTTACTGCCCCGAAGAAGGTCCCTTAACTGGATGAGTCTGTTACCTCAGCAGGCTGATTCAAAGTTTGTCGGCTTACTGCTTTTATTCTTGACCTCATTCTCTCTCCCCTTTTCTTTCTCTTTTTTTATTTGCTGTTTTTCAAATTTTTCCTGAGCCTTCTTCATGTTTTTCAATCTCTTCTTAATGGTGGAGCGATCTCTGTGGCTCGACACACCAAGCTCCTGGTAGAAAACACACATTTCCAGTAAGTGTCATCATTTAAATTATTACAGATTGAGTCTCATTCAGTAACTCACGAGCTCATTCAAATTTATGCACGCATGTGTGTGTAAAACCTGTGTGTGGTTTCACAGAAAAATCAACATTGTTTGCACTTCCATTGTTTCTAAATTTAGAGCCACATGTACACACTAAATCACTTCTGGTCATTTATATCACCATGGACAGTTACCCTACAAAAAGTCTTATTATTTTTTTTATTTCATAGGAGCAAAAAAAGCCAAAATGCACTACCAAAGCCAAAATGCAGTAACTACAACACCGAAAGTGTGAAAAACGGCTTTTGGATTGTCCAGACAAATGTGGATTAGTGGTGTAGTGCAGTCAAACCTGTCTATCTCAAGAAGGATCATAGTCCAAGTTACTTGATTTCAGTCATAAATCAGTTTTAAAGGGATAGTTCACCCAAACGTTTTAATTGTTACTGCGTTTTGCCTTTGCAGAGCAGTATCATGCCAATTACTTCTGTAACTCCAGGCATGTGCTCCCTCATTTAAAATAATTTGGATTCATCAACAATAGAACAAAGGCAGAAACAAATTTGTGTGATAATCTGGAGAGAAGTTTACATGAGAACCTTTTCTGTGCACACAATTAAGATAAGTATAGTAGGGAATGAGACTTATTGACTCTATACCAATATAAAAAATACATTAAAAAACCAGTCAGCTTCTTAGACTTAAATTACATCTACCAACCTTAAGTTTACTACTGTCCATGCACAAGAGATGTTGGCCATCCACACTCTTAACTGTAAACTCCCCTATATACTGTTCCATGTTCATGCCCATCAACCAGTTGCAGACTTGCTGATTAGTCCACTCTGAAAGGGGCCGGTTCTGCCACATGTATTGCTTTGCTCCAGGAACATCCTCAAGTGTCTGAGAATAAGAGCACGCATAATACGTTTTCAGTTAACAGTGGAAGATTGCACTCCACCAGCCTGTCATGCAAAAAGCAAGTCAGGTCACTCAGGGGTCATACTCAAAGCCTTCTGGCATTTATTTTCAGAAAGAACATCTACTTGAATAGGGAAAGAAAAATCTCTGTTAATCAACATTACATTCAAATAACATTGCAGGAAAAAAAAAATTGACAACAATGGTATCATCCATTTTGCTGCTTCAGCTTAAATCAAGCAAAAAACAAAAAACAAATATATATATATATATATATATATATATATATATATATATATATATATATATTTTTTTTTTTTAGGCTGGTCTAGCTAATGCACATGCACATTTTATCTAGAAAATAAAATGTCTCTATCAAAAAGGTGATTGGTTATTTTAAGGTGTAAGGTGGGATTCCAGCTGCCATATTTGGCATTAAGATTTCTCCCATTCATAGCATGTACACAAGTGGTCCATCTCATTCTCAAATTTATGTCTCTGGCAAAATGTCAAAGCTACTCTACATATCTTCAGTATGTTTAAAAAGAATAGTCTGCCCAAAAATTAAAATTCTGTCATAATTTACTCACCCTCTGTTGTTCTAAATTTGTATGTCTCTCTTACTTATGTGGAACACAAAAGTAGACATTTTAATGAATATCATGGGCCGTCTTTTCAACAAAATGGCAGTGGATAGCGTTTCGATGTGACAACTATAAGGCCACGTCCACATTAATCCGGATACATTTAAAAAGAGTTTAAGTTTTCGAAACGCTCTCCATCTACATTGCCATTTCCAAGCATTTTCCAAAAGTTTCTCATAAACACTGACATGTATGAAAACTCTTAAATCCCCTTACTACGCATGTAAAAAAACCAAAAACATCAACAACAAAAAAAACGCCATTTGTCCTCGTGTTCCGTTGTTGGACAGCAATTCAGAGTAAACTTCCCTTTGCCTTTGAAGGAATGCAATGTGAAAGTTGTACAAAGTAACATTTATCTTTAACAATGCTATCAAAGTGGATAGCAGAAAAAACAATGACACTTCAACATTGGCTGCCATCTTGATTTTTTTGGGTTGAATGGATCACATGACAACAAATACGTCATCATTTTCAGATATCTCCGTTTTTCCTGTCCACACTACAAAGTGAAGACAGCGTTTTAAAATGTATCCATTTGGGAGAGTGTTTTCAAAAAGCTCTGTTTTCGCAGTCAAAATGCCATCTTAGTTTGTCTGAAAGGCCAAAAGTATAGAAAAAGATGCATTTTCAAACTAAAACATATTAGTGTGGACATGGCCTAAGTAAGCCATTCTTAGGTTGTTTTTTTTTTATTTTATTTTTTTTAAGTGTAAACACCGTCTCTGTGGTGCTATAAAATTCCTGTTTGAGTGGCCCATCCAGTCCGACAAAACAACACTGACTCAACCAGTGGTATAAATTGGGGGTGGAACTATCTGTATGTTTGATCAACAGTAGACGGGGGGCGTATTTGGAAAGCAAAGTTTGAATTTATTTTTGTTTTTGCTATGTCATTCAGTTGCGCAGAAATGACAGACAACATCTTTAAAAAATGACCCAAAAGTATCAGAAAAGAAGTCCATGCAACTCCTGTGTCATATTCTATGTCTTCTGAAACCATACGATAGGTTTTGAGAAACAATCCACAATTTAAATTATTTTGCAGTGAGAATCTTGAAATCCATTGGATGTTCACGAGCGCTATGAGAGGAGCTTGCTCACAGGACGTGAGGGAATGACATGATGGTAAGAAAATTATAAAGAATTTTATTTTGGAGTGAACTGTTCCTTTAATTCTGTGTGCAAGAATTAAAAGCACCAGTTTACAGTTGACATCCAGTTGACATCCAGTTTACAGTTGACATCAAAAACATCTTTTATCTGCCCTGTTACCAGGGCAGATAAAATCTGGAGCACACACAGAAGAAATCAGGTCAGAAATAGAGGAAAAAAAAAAAAAAAAAGGAGAAGACCAAGACAGATTAAAGTCTGAAATGTTTGACAGCTTTCTTTTTGTCTTAAAATCTTAGTCACAGACACACTCAACACAGCTTGTGAAATAATGTTACCTGTGGCAACACCTTTCCAGCAGGGCGTAGAGAAAGGCTGTTGCAATCATATGGGGAAATTCCGCATACCACAAGCATTACAATGCCACACCCATTTACTGCTTATTGCTAACACTGGTATCATTCTAACCATAAACAGAATAGCAGGACCTTTGTACAGATAGGAGCCCCTGAGCTGTGCTATAACAGTTAAATAGAAATGCATGTATACTGAACTACCACGTGTCCTTCTTATAGCTACTGTATGCGCATGATCTCACTCTTTCCTTTATTCCCTCACTGATACACGCATTCTCCTGACACTGTTCAGTCTCTTTATCCAAACACCTTACCAACCAAAAGCTAAAGTCCTCACTGCTCAAATATATACAGTGACATGCTAACTATTAACTAAAGTGAAAGGTCATGCAGTAGTGACCCCGTGGCCACTCACCTCACAGGAGGAAAAGGTATGTTTGTGCGAGCGTGCGAGGAGACGGGGCTCTTTCAGTAACCCCGCCAGCAAAGAGCGAGGACTACCTGCATGTGATTCGTCCATCACAGATAAGCTCTGTAACAAGTACGACATGGGGACACACAAGTAAACATATACAAATAGACATATAACGATTGCGCACAGTTTTCACAGATATTCATAGGACCAAGCTTTGAATGGAAATAAAATAATTAGGAGCTACAAGCATGCTCTAATCAGTTTTAAAGTGGATAATGGTAATGCTTAGGGGCCGATGAAGGTGAAATATCAAAGCAAATATCACCATAATTCCTCAACATTCAGTTAAATTTTTTTTACATGAATGGGACACCTGATTCGCATCATGGGGGGCAGCATGTTAAGATCCTATGACCCTCCAAATTCTACTCACTATATCTTGGTAAACAGACATGTTCACTCGTGGAATAAATTAACACCTGACTGTAAAAAAGGTATTTCTATAATGGCATCAGTAAAGCATCTGCTTTTGCTGCATCCATGCCACTAAATGTCAGTTTAAATCCAAGATCACTGCAATATCAGCAGTCGTGTCTAGAAGGGAACTATCAGGCTGGGAAAGTCTCACAACAGACTCATTTGCTGTTACTAAGGTTATGGTTAGGTTTAGGGGTATGGGTAGGTGTAGGGGGTTACTGTGCGGCTCCATATAACACAATGTATGTTGCAACTCTTGCAAGACTTTCCCAGCCCAAGGGTTATCTTCTAGACACGACACATACTGTATTGGTCAGCACAACTTAAAACAGGTCCCATGTTCCCAGAAACCAGCAGAAAGGTGAATCTACTTTGTATTACTAATGAGAGTTGGTGATGAGTGCTTCCATACACAAAACTATTGGCATGCATCTTTCATGTGTTAGTGAAATGAAATGCTGTCTAAATCTGCTGTCTAAAACAACCATGAACAATCTTTCCCAAAAGTACATTATCAGACAACTAAAACTAAGCGGAGTAACCAGAAACTAACACTATTCATGGTGATACTCCATTAATAATCCATTAATAAACAGGATTTGGCTTTATCAGTATGGGCCAAAGATTATATTGTGAAAGAATGCATTCACTACAATGGAAAATCCCATCTTTAAACAAAACCATGCCCAACATGAGTCCACTAAGGTTAGTAGCTCCTAGTAGAGTTACTACTGTCCTCTCACAGCAGATACGTATATTAGCTGGAGAACTGACTGCATACTGTACCAAATCTAAAGAGTGAGTGAGAAGAGTTGGCCAGGAAAGGTTGATCTGTTTTAAAGAAGAGTTATTAATGAAAAACACATAGACAAAATTACATACTTGTGCTTTAAAATAACTGTGCAGCAAGAATAGTACTCATTACCAGCACACAACTTCCCATTCTTTTAGAATCAAAGACTAAGTATGACAGGATTGCTAAAAATGTAACCTCAAATGACATCTAAGCATGCAACCAATTGCTTTGCAAAGTCTGCTTCAAAACCATTACTGACCAATCCTACCTTAGCAATTGTTGCCGACTGCAATATTGTCAGACAAGCTTTTGCTCTTTTCTAATGTAAGTCTATGGAAATCCTGTATGCTTGGATGGTTTTCAAAGAATTTTACACTAATGTTAAGTTGTAATCGCTATTACATGAGGCTTTTCTCTTTTCAGTTGACTGTGATAAATTGTTTATATAAATTCTGATTCAGATCATTTTAATTGCTTAAAGGAATAGTTCACCCAAAAATGAAAATTCTCTCATCATTTACTAACCTTTGGACATAAAGGCAGCATAAAAGTAATCCATACGACTTCAGTGGTTAAATCCATGTCTTCAAAAGTGATTTTATGTGTGGATGAGAAAAAGATCAATATTTAAGTCCATTTTTACGATCACTTTCACAATTTCAATTTCACATGCTTCTTTTATTTTTGGGGATTTGTATTCTTCGTGCATATCGCCACCTACTGGGCAGGGAGGAGTATTTATGGTAAAAACAGACTTATATTTTATTATCTGTTTCTCACCCACACCTATCATATCGCTTTTGAAGATCTAGATTTAACCACTGGAGTCTTATGGATTACTTTTATGCTGCATTTAAGTGCATTATGGAGCAACAAAATGTTGGTACCCATTCACTTGCATTGTATGGACCTACAGAGCGGAATTAATCTTCTAAAAATCTTCGTTTGTGTTCTGCAGCTGAAAGAAAGTGATACACATCTGGGATGGCATGAGGGTGAGTAAATAAGATAATTTTTCTTTTTGGGTGAACTATCCCTTTAAACTACATAAAAAATGCTTTGCAATGTCAAAATTCTAGCCAACTACTATAATATCCATTCTTTTTTTTTTAACATGTTATGAGCATGTTTTACTAAAAAAACATGCTGTTCACCGAAGTCTCTGATTAATTCCTATGGGACGTTCTGTAAAGCTTGTCTGAGTGAGCAACAGAAACAAATGGGGGGGAGCTTAGCAAAGGGTCAATTGCAACCAACTTTGCAGTCTAAATTAATTTTAAATTGAATACCTTTGTGTTGTGACAATTTCTCAAAAAACACAACCCATTAAAAACCCTCCAAATCTTTTCTCATTCAGAATATTTCTAGAAAGCCTATCCTGAATGTCTAAAACCTTTGTCATCATCTTTACCGTTCTCACCTTGTTTGTTCGATCCTGCCCATCCTCTATGCGTCCCTCTGGAGCACGAGGAAGACTGCCACTAGAAGCAGAGCGCTCCTTTTCCTGCTCATTATCTTTTTCCCTCTCTCTGTCCCCAAACCAGGAAAAGGGCATGCAGGAAGGGATGGAAGAGATAGAGCCAGAGGGGGACACATTGCTGCTAGACTCATCCAAT
Source organism: Myxocyprinus asiaticus (assembly GCF_019703515.2). Classification (NCBI taxonomy): domain Eukaryota; kingdom Metazoa; phylum Chordata; class Actinopteri; order Cypriniformes; family Catostomidae; genus Myxocyprinus; species Myxocyprinus asiaticus. Next base: position 25,076,723 of record NC_059350.1, on the reverse strand, counting down.
AAGTCTCCTGATCCCCTGAGTTTGGACAACAATGAAACCACACTAATGAATCAAATTAACTAATGCAGACTGAGACAGATAATATTTTCTATATCACAGCTGTCGACAGATTTTGAAATGATAAAAAATTAATTAACCTCAGTTAATGTAGTAGGTTAATAATAGGACATTTAATTTTCAAACCTGCTACCAACAGATCCTCTGAGCGTGGTGCTCTCCCGTTTCCTGCCTTTGCCTCCAGACCTGCGGATACCACTGTAGACCAACACAAAAGCAAGCACAATAGTAGGCATCACTAAAATTTGCAATAGGAAGTGTGAATGTTAGTGCACAAGAGGAGGCTGCTGGCCCGCCCTACCTGAAATCTGGGAATCGTCTTTTAGACTTTCGTGTTGGTGAACCATCACTTTCTTCATCTGAAAAAAGAAAGAATAATCCAAATCCATTCTTACTTGCTGTATTACCTAACAGTTTTTAGATGAATATGGCTAAAGCAAAACCAGTGAAGTAGTGCAAAATAAAAAGAAATCAATGTATTTTTGCCTGTTTGTACCTCTACTGTTTTTGTTCTTGCTGCGCTCCTTGGCCTTGCTCCTCCTGTTTTTCAGGTTAAGGAGCAGACTAGAGGAGGACTGTGAGGAGGAAGGAGACTGGGGGGTGGAGGAGTCTTTAGGGGGAGAGAGGCTGGCCTGTGTGCTGCTGCCTCCCTGGGGTGTCTGGCTCTGGATGGAGGGTGAAGTGGACAGATTGCCTCCATGCCTTTGGTCATGACTAGACTGTAGAGATGGAATTGGTATGGAGAGGCTCTCAATGAAAGATCGCCTTCTTTCACTACTTGTTCTTTCCAGTTTGTTGTCCTTTATACACACTGATTCCTGGATACACAGGATCCAATTGAGAAATGAATGTGGATGAAGACCATTGTTTACAGCTGGGATATAAAAGATTGTAGGGGTGGGGGGGGGGGTCTCTGGGTATGAAAGGTTTCTAGAACATTAATTTTCATTTTTTTGCACCAACCCGTGGAGTCTATACTGGCCTAAGAGCATGCTGTTATTATCAGAAAAAGGGGGACATACCAAATATGAAGAAATTCTAAAATTCATGCACATTTTCAATTCAAATTGTCACTCAAATTGTTATGCTGATAATATAATTTGTAATTAATTAAAATAGAAGCATTTTCACTAGTGGTCACTTTTTAACCTCACTGTATAGGGACAAACAAAAAAGCACAAACCAAATACAGTAGTAGCTATTCCAGTAGTACATTGCACTTGCTTAAGGATTTGAAAAGTATGAGACGGTTTTGTTAAAACTGAAGAGAAGGACAGAGATAAAGACCCTTGAGAAAAAGCTAGTTTAAAATGACAATAATATGACCTGCAATGAAATACTGTAAAGTATTTAAATGCTTGCTGTTCAAAACACCTGTGATTGGCTGGGTGCCTGTGAGCCTCTTGCTGACTCTCTGAGTTTATGTCGGGATGGCCGCTTGCGTTGGGATCCCTGTGCCAGTCTGGCTTTGGCTCTGTAGACACTGCAGTCTAGACGATCTGTCTGAGGAACATCTCCCCAGTCTGCATCTGATGACAGACTGAATCTCAGACAACTCCACAAAAACTCAGTAATCATTAATCCTTTTTTTGTCCAGAAAAGACATAATTAAACTATTCTAATCTCGATAAGGAAAATCTAGACAAAATAAAAACTAGAGTAAGAGATACACTATATTGCCAAAAGTATTTGCTCATCTGCCTTTAGACGCATATGAACTTAAGTGACATCCCATTCTTAATCCATAGGGTTTAATATGACGTCGGCCCACCCTTTGCAGCTATAACAGCTTCAACTCTTCTGGGAAGGATTTCCACAAGGTTTAGGAGTGTGTTTATGGGAATTTTTGACCATTCTTCCAGAAGCGCATTTGTGAGGTCAGACACTGATGTTGGACGAGAAGGCCTGGCTCGCAGTCTTCGCTCTAATTCATCCCAAAGGTGCTCTATCGGGTTGAGGTCAGGACTCTATGCAGGCCAGTCAAGTTCTTCCACACCAAACTCACTCATCCATGTCTTTATGGACCTTGCTTTGTGCACTGGTGCGCAGTCATGTTGGAACAGGAAGGGGCCATCCCCAAACTGTTCCCACAAAGTTGGGAGCATGGAATTGTCCAAAATCTCTTGGTATGCTGAAGCATTCAGAGTTCCTTTCACTGGAACTAAGGGGCCAAGCCCAGCTCCTGAAAAACAACCCCACACATAATCCCCCCTCCACCAAACTTCACAGTTGGCACAATGCAGTCAGACAAGTACCGTTCTCCTGGCAACCGCCAAACCCAGACTCGTCCATCAGATTGCCAGATGGAGAAGCGTGATTCGTCACTCCAGAGAACACGTCTCCACTGCTCTAGAGTCCAATGGCGGCGTGCTTTACACCACTGCATCCGACGCTTTGCATTGCACTTGGTGATGTATGGCTTGGATGCAGCTGCTCGGCCATGGAAACCCATTCCATGAAGCTCTCTACGCACTGTTCTTGAGCTAATCTGAAGGCCACATGAACTTTGGAGGTCTGTAGCGATTGACTCTGCAGAAAGTTGGCGACCTCTGCGCACTATGCGCCTCAGCATCCGCTGACCCCGCTCTGTCATTTTACGTGGCCTACCACTTCGTGGCTGAGTTGCTGTCATTCCCAATCGCTTCCACTTTGTTAAAATACCACTGACAGTTGACTGTGGAATATTTAGTAGCGGGGAAATTTCACGACAGGACTTGTTGCACAGGTGGCATCCTATCACAGTACCACGCTGGAATTCACTGAGCTCCTGAGAGCGGCCCATTCTTTCACAAATGTTTGTAGAAGCAGTCTGCATGCCTAGGTGCTTCATTTTATACACCTGTGGCCATGGAAGTGATTGGAACACCTGAATTCAATTATTTGGATGGGTGAGCGAATACTTTTGGCAATATAGTGTATCTGCTAACTCTAGTGTGTGAAATTAACAACTTTTACAGAAAAAATGTCTTTAAGGCGATTAAAGAGCTCTTCTGTACCAGAGTGAAGGTCATCTGTAGACAGTCCATTTCTTTCAGAGGAACCAGAGGTTGGACTGCTGGGTTGACTCTCTCCTGCAGGGCTGCAAGACTCTTCGGGCTGGTCTAATCCACTGTGGCCCTCCAGAACAGCTATCTGAGAAAAGCACAGAGGTAAACATGAATATACAATTATAAGACTCTATTCTCTCACATTTGTATCATATGATATCCAAACTTTGCTTAAAGGGGTCATGACATGCCTTTTTTATTATTTTAATATGTTCCTTAAGATTCACTTATAATATTTGTTAAGTTTATCTGTACAAATATATATTTGTAAAACATGATAATTTCATTTCAAAACATCATTGATGATGGCACTTCACAACTCCATATTGCTCTGTGTTATGAGGGATTTTACTCATGGAACACTGCTAGTGGTCCTGCATAAATCTTAAACTGCATCTGTGGCACCGACTGTACATTCTTATAATCCCATCTAATTAAATTCAGAGAAAGTATTATTATCATTATTTATATACAGTAAGTGTAGCACATTAGATCATAAACCCAATGAATTTAAAACACTTAAAAGATCATAAAGGAATAGTTTACCCCAAAATGAAAATTCTGTCATTATTTACTCACCCTCATGTTGGTCAAACCGATATTTCTTTCTTCTGTGGAATTTTGAAGGATGTCCCATTCACTGATTTCAATAAAATGACAGTTGTTAGTGATGATTCACTTTACACTTTAAAGCTTAAAAAGGTCCCAAAAATAGTCCAAGCACCTTGTGCATCATATTCCAAGTCTTCTGAATAGATATGATAGTTTTTAATGAGAAAACAAGTTATTTTACAGTGAAAGTTCTGACTTCCACCATAGCTCTCCTTTGCACATTCATGAGTATTTTAATGTGTTTACGCAAGAACTTGATCGTTTTTCACATGATACATTTTGCAAGGTTTAACCCTCTGTAGTCGGACTTAACCCTCTGTAGTCGCACTTACTGCTGCGCTAATCTCCGTGAACTTTTGCTTGGAGCACGTCACAAAAATGAACCGAAAGTCAGTGTATAATTGTCCCACAGACATGATAAATATGTCTATAGAAACCTTGAAATGTCTACTTTTAAATGAACCAATTAAAATCCAAAACAAATATTCGCAGATTATATAATGCGAAGGAAACTAACGAGAGGTACAGTTTTTTGGGTCTCATCTCATTAGGGCAGCTCTTAGGAACACCCATTAGCAGAGTGCACTATTCATATGGTAATGACTTGGGAGTCTGGGATGATCCTCACGAACATGGCAAATGCCCCCATCAATGCTACAAAAGTGGCATCAAGATTCATCAGATTCTTTGATTTTTCATCGCTTTTGGAAGATGGCACGCTACTAACTTAAAGAAGCTCTCCAGATGATCCTGAACAGGGAGGAAGAATTAAAATTTTCCTCAGAAGATCACAACTATGCTGAGAAATGCTAGCATTTTAAATATCGACTTGATCCAGCGGAGGATATACTTTCTGATGATTAGGTCATTTTTTCATCTATTCATTGTTTACGTAGTGTGTGATAACAGGGTACAATGGGGCAAAAGGCTCTGCAGGGTAAAATGCTCCTTTGATTTTATTTTCTCCCAAAACACTAAATAGCATACATTTTATTCCATACTATATATTATTCCAATCACAACAGAGGTTTATTTGTTTATAGAATACTTAAGAGGTAAAGAAATGTCAAATATGATTGAAATGAACAAGAAATGGTGCACCCTTTTCTAAAGATTTATTTTGAAATAGAATTACCTTCATTTGTTACTCTAAATCCATATTGCTCTCGCAAACGTATTTGTGATATTTGACAACTTATGCTATAACTATTTCACGAAAAAAAAAAATTATATTGTTAGTAATAGTTACAGTATATATATATATATATATAATACTGTGAACTATGTTGTCAGTAAAATACACACACAAAAAAAAAATTATTTGTCTTCTCACAGTGACATTCCACATTGATAGCCCCATTATGGGGTGGGCCATTATCACCCTATGGTGTGAAATACATCAAAATTCATGACCATTGACACGCCCTTGCATACAGCCTTTCTAAAACAGAAGGTGACTTCCAAAAGTTAAATCAATTTATTGTTTAATGTGAATGAATGGACAGGATGTTTTTCACAATATGTTGTAGCAAAGGCTCTATTCTACAAAATTCAGCACTCAAAGGTCTTGTGAAATTTAAGTATGTGTTTTATGGCCCTATTTCAGTGTCCTTAATTGTTTTGTTTTTTTCACTAACCAAGTTTAAAGTAGATTTTCTCAAAAATACAAATGACTACATAAATGTTGCTCATATATTATTGTAGCACAATTGAATACAGTGTAATGAGACTTTTGCAATTAATATGGTGTAAGTAACTGAAATAAGCACAGATGTTAGGGCATGTCAAAACATCTCCAGGATCCAAAAAACACCTCAGACTCAATAGGGTTAAAGTGTGTAATTTCTGTGTGTAAAACTAGCAAAACTAAACAAAATTAAAATAAACACTGTTTTCAAACAGCTTTCCGAATACACCCCCCATCTGGTATTGATCGAGTAGACAGATAGTCCCACCCCAAACACATGCCATTAGTCAATATTAGTGTCAGACTGGACAAGCTGCTCAAAACAAAGAGATGAATATTTATAGTGCCACAGAGACATAGTGTTTACAGTTTTTGAGAAAATTATCTCTGCATATTAAGCTGGGAGAGGAGAAAGTATACAGAAAGTTACATAATTCAGGTTTTTAGCATGAGCCATTGTGAATGAGCTTCTCTCATACACTTAAAGCCAAAAGAAAGCTGTAGAATATTTTCACTGTGAAATACCTTAAAATCGTATGCCTTTAGAGTATCTCATGGGCTCCTTTTATGACACTTTTGGTTCCTTATTAAGCTTTAAAGTGAGTCACTCACTTTTAGCTGCCATTGTATTGAAATCAATGAATGGGACATCCTTCAAAATTCCTCCATTTGTGTTCCACAAAAGAAAGTAATACAGGTTTGGAATGAAATTATGAAAATTTCCATTTTTTGGTAAACTATCCATTTATTTGGAATCTTATGCTGTTTTAAACAAGAAAAAATGTACACATCTCCACATGGTGGATTTTATTCAGTGTAAAGGTCATTAGGAGAAGTGAGGGAGGGTTTTATTTCCATGAACAGGACTGCAGTGTTCTAAGCTGGCTTACCTTATGCTGTAGTTGCCTCACACTGCTCTTGTACTCTCTCTCCCTTTGCTCCAGCCTTCTCTTCAGCTCTGCCTCTTTCCTTGCACATTCAGCCTCTCTGCAAGTCAACCACAGCCCCATCATTAACAATACCTGATGCAATGAATTCTTCAGGCATTTAGTTCTGTTTAAGAACGATGTCTCATGTAGATCTCTTTGGAGCAGAAAAACATGACTCAATTTCCAATAATTCACCCTGATTTAGACTTCCACTAAGACCTACATGTCCCAGAATACCTCAGCAGAACGATTCTGAAATAACAACACATAAGATCCTCAAACCCACCTCTGTTCATGCTCTTGCAGAAGTTTAATGGTCTTGTTGTACTTGAGTTGCAGGGCATCATTTTGACCCTGGGCTTCATTCAGACGCTGGTTGATAGTTTTGCAGAGGGCCTGAGCATCAAGCCAGTATTTTTCCAACTTTTCAATGCGCTCTTTGCTCTCCTCCACACTTCTTTCAAGGGATGCACCTCGAGTCTCCCAAGACTTACGGTCTGCTTCACACACTCGCAGCTTTGATATCACACACACAAAGAGTTACACAGGTCTGCAGGTATAAGAGTAACTAAATGCAGGGTCCCCACCACTTCAATAAATGAATTTCCATGACTTTTCCTTAATTTTTCAATTCATTTTTGAATACTGGATAAGGATTCTTAAAAATAATTGCATCATGACAGGAATTTCTAGCTGATTCAATATTTTCAGAGCATACTAGAAAAAAAAATTTCCATGACTTTCCAGGCAATCATTTTCATACAAATCATAATTTAAAAATTCCTTCATGTTTTTCATATTTCCCATTCTCTAAATGAGAAACTTACAGCTTTTTGTAAATCAGAGCTTTTTACCTACCTTCTCTCTCATCTGATTGAGCTCTGTTACAGCGGCACTGTGTTTTATCTGCAGCTATAAGAGATAATTTGGTGAGAGTGAACACTTTATAATGATGAACATGTTGAATAAATTGCGTTCAAAATGTGTGTAAATACACGCTATACCTGTTTGAATTTTTGCTCTAGCTCAATAGGATCTATATCTTCAGGTATTTCAATGCCTTGGCTCTTCAGTTGTGAAAACACTTCCTGTGCCAAGTCATATGACTCATCCTCCACCCCCTTCTCCTTTTCAGTTTGCTCCCGTTTATCCTGCATCAATCATAATGAGCCCAACAGTGACTTTGTCACTTAACTATTCAAAATATCAAGCTTATCTTAATGTTCACACACCTGTTTCACAACACACACACATACCTGTTGCAAAACACTCTTTTCAGCCAATGGCTCGACTTGCTGCTGTTCCTGATGTTGCTGGTCCTGGATTTGGAATATCTGATCTTCATCCTGTAACTGGTGGTTCAGGGATTTTTGATGGTCTTCATCTTTGGGTTCCTGGTTTTCAGGGTTCGTCTCTTGTTGTAGAGTCTCATTGATCAGACGGGCCACCTCGCTATCCACTCCTGGTTTTTCTCGGCCAATGAGAAACCTGCATTGGAGTAGAAGAGGTTGTAAAATTCCTTCATGTAGTTCTAGGACTATGAACCTTGCTGGTATTATATGCACTATACGATTAGATTTTGGTCTGGTGAATCATTAACAAAAGCTTCTTACTTAATAGGCAAGTCATGTATTGTTCATAAAGTTTCAGGCTAGCATAATTACAAGAAAAAAAAGAAGAAAAAAAACCTGCACTCATATGAATACTTGGCCGTTTAACTAGATTGAACAGCTTGTGACAGGATCAACTTTAGTCAGTCAGTAGTCATTTAGCAAACATTTTTATCCAAAGACTACAGTATACACTACTGGTCAAAAGTTTTAAAACACATTCTTTACTGTAATTTTTTTCACATTTTAGAATAATAGTAAAGTCATCAAAACTATGGAATAACATAAATGGAACTATGGAAATTATGTTGTGACTAAACAAAATCCAAAATAAATCAAAACTGTGTTGTATTTTAGCATCTTCAAAGTGGTCACCCTTTGCCTAGAATTTGCAGAAATGTACTCGACATCACTCATGAAATGAGGGCGCACCAGCCGACTTCCATCCCCCAAGGATCACTTTCCTGCTGATCATCACACTGGTAAGGACCCAGTTTTTAATGTGTGTATTCCCTAAGTTAACCCCCGCCCCATTACCCAAAATACAAAGTCTGGGGGAGAATGAAATCTGAGAGCTCAGGATCTCACAGACATAACTCTGAACCCTCGACCAAAACTCTTGAATCTTAATACAATACCAAAAAAACGTGGGCTATGTCCCCATCCTCTAATTGGCATCGGCAACAGGTGGGTGTATCTTTAAGACCAAGCCTATGCAATCTAGAGGGAGTCCAATAAAAACGATGCAGAATCTTAAATTGAATGAGGCGCATCCTTGCATCCCTAGACATAGGCGTAACATTTTTAAAAATCCTACCCCATTCTTCATCCTTCAGTAATAAACTCAAGTCTTTCTCCCATAATTTTTTGAGAGATGTCAAAACCCCATCCCCTAGACTCTGAATTAGCCAAGAACAGTACGCTGAAGCCTCGTGACCCTTTCCAAAAGCCTCTAGTACCATCTCAAGAGTGTCTGCAGCTTTAGGGGGCTGCGTACTTCACCCAAAGATGGCATGAAGTAGATGGCGCAGCTGTAAGTACCTGAAGAATTGAGATCTGGGAATCCCAAACCGCTGTGTAATATTTTCAAAGGATCTCAATGCTCCATTTTCATACAGGTCACCCAGTGTAGCAACTCCCTTCTCAATCCATTCTGTCCAGCAAAAAGGGGACTTGTTTATACACAATTTAGGGTTTAACCAGATACTTGCGTCAACGTTCAGGTAAATGTCCGAATTGAGCACGCGGGAAACTTTTGTCCACACTAACTGCATGTGTGAGATAACGGGATGTGTCTTTACTTCTCTGGGCAGCTTGGTAGAAAGACATTGCAATTGCAAGATAGGGGCAAGGACCTCCTGTTCGATAAAAAGCCAGGGAGAAGCTCTTTCAGGCAGAAGCGACCAATGCGCCAAAAGCATAATAGTAAAACAATATTTTGGGAAGACCTAACCCACCTTTGTCAATTGGCCTGTTTAACTTGTTAGAATGCATTTGAGGACATTTACCATTCCAGATAAAAGATTTAGCAATACTATCAAATTGTTTAAAATAAAAGAGGGGAACTTCAATGGGGAGAGACTGTAATAGGTAGTTAAATTTTGGAATACAATTCATTTTTATAACATTAACCTTCTCAATCATAGATAACTGTAATGAAGCCCACCTTTCCACATCACTCGAAAACGTTTTTATTAAAGGGTCAAAATTAACTCTGACTAAGTCACATAAATTTGCTGGGAATAAAATACCCAAATACTTAATGCCCTGTTTAGGCCACTGAAAGGCGCCCGGCTGAAAAGCCGTTACCGGGCATAAAGCTGTCAGAGACAAAGCTTCGGATTTAGACCAATTAACCCTGTATCCTGAAAATTTAGAGAAGGAATTAATAATTCTGTGGAGGCAAGGCATAGATCTAGTGGGGTCGGAGACGAATAATAAAATATCATCTGCGTAAAGCAAAAGCTTATGCGCAACACCTCCTGCCACCACCCCTGGAAAATCATCCTCCTTTCTTATCGCGGCTGCTAATGGTTCCAGAGCAAGACAGAACAATAAAGGGGAAAGAGGGCAGCCCTGCCGGGTGCCCCTACTCAGAGTAAAATAATCTGAAATTAATCCATTCATTTGTACTGCCACTACAGGGTGTCTATAAAGTAACTTAATCCAAAAAATAAATGTACTCCCAAACCCATACATTTCCAAAATCGTAAAAAAATAATCCCATTCTACCATATCAAATGTCTTTTCGGCGTCAAGTGGCAGCGACCGGAGACTGATCATTCACTATTAACCACATGATATTAATGAAACGCCTAATGTTATCAGAAGAACTACGGCCCCGAATAAACCCCACTTGATCTATATGTATAAGAGATGTCATAATTTTACTTAATCGGTTAGCCAAAATTTTTGACAAAATTTTTACATCTGGCTGGATCAGGGAAATTGGACGGTAACTTTTACACTCACTTGGATCTTTGTCCTTTTTAAGAATCAGACTGATCCGGGCTTGTGTCATGGATGGGGGAAGCTTTCTATTCTTTAATGATTCTGTTTATACTTCTAACAAAAGTGGAGCCAATTCTGTAGCATAAGATCTAAAAAATTCAGCGGCAAAGCCGTCTGGCCCAGGAGCCTTGCCTGTAGGTAAGGACTTAATTACCTCGTCAAGCTCCTCCAAGGTTATCTCAGAATCAAGATAATTTTTTTGCTCAGTCATTAATTTAGGGAGTTCTAATGGTTCCACAAAGTTTCTAATATCTTCATCAGTAGACGAAGACGTGGAGCTATAAAGATCAATATAGAATTCTTTAAAAGCATTATTAATATCAATGGCCGTGGTAAAAATTTCACCACCAGCAGATTTCACTGAGGGAATGGTAAAAAAAAAAGACTCTCTATTTTATATATCTAGCCAAAAGCTTCCCTGCTTTGTCCCCCGACTCAAAGTATGACTGTCTTGCCCTGAATAACCAAAACTCCACCTTCCGCAACAAAATAGTATTATGTGTGTATTTCAATCAGGTCAATTCTCTGAGGCCGTCAGATGACATTTGGCGCTTCAGCTCTGCCTCAGCATTTTTAATATTCCCTTCTAACTCTACGAGTTCGAGCTTTGGATTTTTTGGTGAATGAGGCATACTGTATGATCTGACCCCTAAGAACCGCCTTAAATGCTTCCCAAGCCACACCCACAGAGGATACTGAGGACCAGTTGGTCTCCATATAAACAATGATTTCAGTCTTTAACATTTGTTGGAAATCAGGATTTTGCAAAAGGGATACATTAAAGCGCCAACTACATGATTTCTTTTTCTCTGTGGTTGGCAACATCTCTAAACACACCAGGGCGTGATCTGAGACTAAGATGTTTCCAATTTAACATTCAACATCAGATGAAATGAGAGACTTGGATATAAAAAAAAAAATCTATTCTAGAATAAATCTTATGGATTGATGAAAAAAAATGTATAGTCCCTACCAGATGGGTTCAAAAGTCGCCAAATATCTACAAGACCAAGATTTTTACACATCCTGTGAAGCGTCAGTGTTGCTCTAGGGGGCTTACACACTTTTGCTTCACTATGATCAAGGACTGAATCCATCAATAGATTAAAGTCTCCTCCCAATATTATATCATGAGGGGTGCCAGCGGCTTGCAACATCCCCTCAAGATCTATAAAAAGCCCTGATCATCAGCGTTAGGTGCGTAAATATTAGCCAAAATCAACCTTTGCTCCTGAATGTCTGCTAAAACTATAATGACTCTTCCTACTTTATCTTTAATCTGTTTGAGAAATTAAATTGTAGATGTTTATTTATCAATGTAATGACTCCCCTACTCTTACTTGAACCAGCACTAAAGAAAACATGTCCACCCCATCATTTCCCAAATTTTTCAGCTGCCTGCAGGGAAAGATAGTGTTTCTTCAAGAAATGCATATCATATTTTTTACACTTAAGAAAAGAAATAACCTTCCTTCTTTTTATGGGGTGCCCCAACCTATTCACATTCCACGTGGAGAGTGATAATCCACTCATATTAACATTTGACATATTGATATAATGAAAAAAATAAGATTTTACAGACCACATTCCCCAATAATGCAACAATCAAACCCTGAACAAAACAAACAGAAAAAAGAAAAATGTGCGCATTAACCCCACGCATGACAGAGCCAACCGGGGTCAATCCCTCTAAACTCAAAGAGTCCATGTACGCATACAATAACCCCCGCGACAACTTTGCCATTGGATTGCTCAAGTCCGGTGCTTCTATACAAATTTTGTGAGGCAAAATTACATAACAGAAAATACTTTGTAAAACATACCCCAGCCAACAGGCAAAATAAACAAAGAACATGTAGATTCATTCACAGAACTGTCTCGAAGGTGTGTTCATCCACAAAATAAACTCCAGCTGATATAAAGTCATTCAGTTTCCTCGGGCAGACAAACAAGTGTTTCAAGTATTCAGGCTGTTATGAGTGCAGCAGATGACGTAATCATTCCAATGTCCCGCAAAAATACTCCACATAACAAACTCCAGCCAACAGGAGGCATAAGTACAAAGAGCGAACAGATTCATCCACAACTGACCCAAAGGAGTATTATTCAACAAAACAAGCTCCAGCCTATAGGCGGAATCAGCACAAAAAAACAAACAAAAAAAAAAAACAGGCATCCCGGTTCCTCAGATGATCAAGAGTCAAATTCACTCGGAGGTCCGTCAACTTTATAAAAGACATCCTTTATGTGAGCATGTAGATATTTTGCAGTCATCCATAGTGTCCATTCTCAATCTGGCCTGGAACTTCAGTGTAAAAGTGATCTTCTGTCAATGCAAAAGTTTCTTGGAGTCATGCCACAAAACAAACTCCAGCCGCTAGGTGGAGCCAACGCAAAAAGAAACAAAAATTGCGCCCAGCTTCCTCGGACAGTCGAGACACTAAACAGCGAGTCAGTCCACTCGCATAAGAAACGCCCAATGGTTTACTCACCCATAGTTTGTATGAAGGCCAGTACCTTTTTGAGGCATAAAAATACTTTGCTGCCATCCTTGGTGTCTATTCTCAGTTTGGCCGTAAACATCAATGCAAAAGCAGTCTTCCGTTGATGTAAGAGTTTCTTACATTCCTTGAACCAATCGCGTTTCTCTCGTCGAATTCGCAACATCCGGGAACAAGAAAACATTGTGATTCTTCCAAGAGAGCTTTCCTTTGCTCCTCGCCTGGTGCGACACGAGATCTTTATCAGATGATCTCAGAAATTTGGCCAGAATTGATCGGGGCCTGTCTCCCTCAGCAGATCCGTGAGCCGGGACTCTGTGAGCTCGCTAGATTTCCAGTTTATGGCCTGTTATGTCGAGCAGACTCGGGAAGAGATCGTCAAGGAATTTCGCCATATCTCTGCCCTCTTCATGCTCAGGAATTCCAACAATACATGTGTTATTCCTTCGGCTCATATTTTCAAAATATTAAAGTTTTTCCAAAATAGATTCCAAGTCTGTTTTGGACTCGGGCGGATTAGCGGATAGTTCCCTTTCCGATGATTCCAAATAATCGATCCGTTTCTCAACATACGACACTTGTGCCCAACTCAGATAATTTTGTTTCCATCGCCGTAATCGATCGACGTATTACAGCGAGATCTTCCAAGTCAGCAACAACCTTTGTCAGCATCACCAAGATGTTGAACAGTTGACGCTGAATTTCATCTCCCGACGTGTCGTCCAAATCAAGTCCCCGGCTCACAGTCCTTTTAGAGGCCTCAGCTTGAACACGTAAGTGTCTTTTAATGTCTGCAGAGTCTGAGGATTTTGACTTCTTTGCCATGTTTACCTCAAAGAGCAAATATGTAATGATGTACCAAATCTCACCGGATTATGATATGAAAATAATTAAAAAACTAGCAAAGTGCGCAGAGCTAGTCGCTCAAACGTCTGCTCCTCACATGGCGTCACGTCTCTCCGGGGTCACACAAGGTTAAAGGGACAATTGCCCTACTGCAGCCTGGGGTTAGTTGTCTTGTTTAGGGGCACAATGGTGATGGCTCACAACTCATTCCTTGTTGGGCTTGAACCAGCAATCTGAGCTCAAGCCCAGAAACATACTTCACAAAAGTATGTGAACACAGACCAGAGTGCTTGGCCAGCACTTTGCCAACTCACAGTCCAGTTGAACATGTTAATGTGCATTTTTGTGTTACTGTGGAGGAAACAAACCTCAGTACACAAGGGGGTGATAGAGTTTTTTTTCAAAAGTTTGTGACATAAAATCAGATGCATTATTATGCAGGCAAGTTGTTATAAATATAATTTTACTCAACTTACTTGTTCAGCAGTATTCTCTTCAAACTGTTGTACAAAGCATACTTGTGTTGAGCTATGGATTGCAGTCGGACTCATTTAGGAACCCACCAATGCACAAAATCAAGCATGCTTAGCTAGAAGTGTCTGCGTTCATGTACTTATATAGAGTATGTTTCGGGCTTCGGCCACCATTCCACCCACCTTAGCTTTAGTTTGTTGTGTGTGGATACTTACTTGACTAGACCTTTGGTATTCTTCAATGTGGTGGCAGCAAACAGTTGAGTGACACCAACCAGGCTGATTCCATCTACCTCCACAATCTGATCATTAACCCAAATACTGTTAAAAAGAAAACCGCAAAGTTGTCTTTTTTTATATACAGAACCATCATAATCTGTTAAATTATATTGTACTGCATCACTTACTATCACAAGAAAGTTTAATAGAGAAGTTTAATTTCAGACTCAAGATGTGAGACCTACCGTCCATCCCGATGAGCTGCACCTCCCTCTGTGATGGTTTTCACAAAGATGCCCAGTTTCTCCATCCCCTGATCTGCCCCAACCCCCATCCCAATGATACTGATGCCCAGACCATCATTTCCTACACAACAAAACAAAACAAACCGAACAAATACAAGGACAGTTATTTACACTGTAAATCTGCGGCCTCAGGAATTTAATATAAGGACACACATTTTGGGACAAAAGTGTTTGAGAAACCTTTCTGAATGTCTATAGGGAAAACATCCATTTTTTCCACCCTCTTTTCCAGCTCATATTCAGCAGATGCAGACACAGGGTCCACCTCATCATTACTGCGATCATAATGTTCATTAGAGAAGGTGTAGTACACCTGCAAGAGAGAAAATAGACTCAAAACCAAGAGCACATCAGTGCCCACCCACTTTTTTTAGACGTCTTGTTTCCAGAAGTATTTTTAGTATAGAGTATTTTGTCCATAGGGATTTCATAAAATCCCTCATATAAGAGTCATGAACCAAACCAACCAGCACCGAGGTGAATCACAACCTTTGATTTGAAGGAAAAAAATATTTGAAAAATCTGACAAAAAGAAAAGGTACAAGACTGTGTACTTACCATCTTTCATGAGGGAACGTACTAAAACCTAGGGCTGATTTGGACAAAAAATCTAGTTGCGATTATTTTGAAAAATATTGTGTGATCTGATTATTAACATGCTGTCTTTTGACCAAAATTAAGTCATGGGCAAGCATGCTCTACTGCCCATATAAATACTATTCAAATCATTACAGATATAACAGTAACAATAATTATTATTATTAAACAGTACCATACTGTACTTATGTAATAATTTCTTAACTTGCATGTGGCATTGCTATGCAGTCCAGTTAAACCATTAAGCTTTTATTTTGGCGGAACACTGAAGGAAGATATTTTTTTGTAGTTGAGTTGACAATGGCCTTTTTAAAGCAGAGAAAATTCCCATCCACTCTTCGGTCCATAAAAGCCCTGTGTTATTTTACTTTAGATTTGGATAGTAACTTTTAGCGGCCAAGTATATTTGGAATTATGCATGTGTAATCAGTGAATCTAGAGCGCTGTAATCGAATTAAATGCTACAAGAAAATAGAAAGCTATAGATATAAAGTTGTTGATTATAACTATAGAAACATAAAATTGATTGTTGAGATACATGAAATTAAGATTATTGCAAAATATTCAAATATATACTAATATACAAGTTGTTTGAAAGTGTAGGGGAGGCCGATTTGATTGCGTCATTCACAGTGAATCATGGAATTGGGCGGTCACTGCATAGATTTTTTTGGCACACTTTGTTGGCCACGATTCTTTGACTGGTGGATCTTTCTTTGCTGGTTCTTCATTTTTAAGAATTTGTGTTTAATGGCAGAATTTCTGGTAAAGTTGAAATAACGCTGACTGTCTTCAATAGAAGAATGCATCTACCATTGAATAAAAACCTTGGAGCTCATGGTAGGTCTGTCTTTAAAGGTGTATAAGGAATAGTTAAAAATTAGTTCGCCAGTGGAGAAATTGATAAGGATTTTTACTTCAGGAACCAGACTGTTGCACTCTATAAAACACTGATTTCTTACATTGATTAGGCCATAACCTTGCATAACTGACAAATGTTTTATTGATTTCATAGCTAATGCTGATAGAATAAATTGATGTTTTGATAAGATAAAAAGTAAAGCACCCTCCCTAGTCCACTCTGATCATTTATTAAAACTAAGCTGCAATTACTGGCCATCCAAAAATCTCAATTACGCCTATTCAGTATTCAGTGATTTGGCTCACCCTGATGAATGACACTGTGATCTACACTGGTAAACAGAGGTTAGCCAATCATAAGAGCGGTAATTTACATAGCACATTCACGCCTTTACAATAGGTGGCACTAATCTACAAGCATAATCTACATGCCCTGAAAAAAAAATAAATAAAAAAAATAAAAAAAATAAAATAAAACTTGCTTTGCCATGATTGTTTGTTCCAGGGGTGAACTGGCTTCTTAGGAATCCACTGTTTCTATTTAAAATGTTCATCGCGGCGAAAAATCGTGGCAAAAATTAGCGTTTGGTGTGCAAAGGCCTTAAGACTGGCAACAGACTTGGACAGCATACAGCGGCACAAATAATCAAAAAGGAAAACACTGCTTCCAAATTAGTCATTCTGACAACACTGTTCGACAAAGCAAAGTGGCACAACCAGTATTCTCTGTCTGTTTATTATTTTCTTTCATCATGCTACCTTTGCTTACACCATCCCTCCCTCTTTCTTTCTCTGACTTGATTCTTTCTTTCTCTACATCAATCACACTCCTTTTTTAACCTTTACTTCATTCTTTCTCTGTCTCTGTTTTCTTTTGTAAAGCATCTGCAGTTGTCATGGAGTAAGCGTGCATCTCTGAACAATGTTCTTTTCTTTCCAAACATGCTCGAGCACAGTGTCTCTTTCTATCTCGCTCCCTCTTTTAAGCAGTGGCTTTCTGGCAGGAACACAGGACTGTTTCTTCCTGGGACTGAGAGAGACTGCCAGTGAACTATGACTTAAATAAGGAATAAGGTGACCAAAAAATGTCAGAGATTAGTCTTTGTCATCATATTGATTTGCAATCTCTACAGTTAGGACTATCTTACATTCTGTGTATTCGATACTGCGCATAATTCACGTTTTTACACGGCAGAGCGCACACTCTCTTAAAGTGCTTTTTAAAAGTATGTCTCACTCGCCTGCCCACTCTGTGTGTGTGCCTGCGAGACACATTGGCAGAAAAATCAATAAAATAAGTACACTTTTAAAAGTACATTCCCAAACTCCACTAATTATTGGAGCTCACGCTTACGTCATTTTTAACTGAAAATGTTGACTTAATCAAGACAATGTAAAAAATACTACGAATCAGGAAATTTAAACTAATATGACAGATATAAATAGATCATGATAGAAATTTTACAGCTGTCAGATATTTGTAGCACAACCTCTATATGTGACCTGTAAAGCTGGCACTTTAAATGAGAAGAAAGTCAGAAAATATAATGAACGAGAACACAGGTCAGGCCATGAGAGGGGAGAAACAAGCCCTGCATCTCTATTCACATACTATCAACACTAAATATTATGCAAGCACAAATCCTCAGCCAAAGGAGTTACTAAGAGTCATAAAAATGTGGTCTTCAGCAAAGTACACCTGGGCACAGCAGGAGGACTGAAAAGTGTGAAGTGTAGAGATATAGCCTAATAATATTTTTTTATTATTATTTTATGTTGTATTTTATGGCCATTATTAAATGTTTTAATGTGCCTATTCATTAAATGTATTAAAAACAATTATTGAATAGTAAGACCCTCCCGCCCTGGTCCACAGTGTCAAAAATACAATATAAAAGTTTGAATGTAGAAATCGATCCATTGGCAATGTTTAAATTGTTTTTATTACACTATACAAAACACCAACTTTTGGAGACCAAGTTAACAACAAATAATTGGCACCCATTCTCACTCCGAAGATGTCAAATACAGCCGCTTGTGCCAAGTGTATCTGTCTGCGTCCCGCAAGTGGACAAGGAGCACCCACTACATAACATGCCCACTTCAAGTAATGCCTTCCTTGGATCACAAAGCCATTTTATTGGCTAAAACAACTTTTAAAATCTAATGCAATGGCGGTATGATTCATGTTGTCTTAACTATGTAAATGACAAAGAATAACTTCCAAATTGTTACATTTCATATGATTAAACTGAAGATATAAATGGTGAAATTGAACATTTCTGTTTTCTCCAGTTAGCTCACAAGCTAACAGGTTAGCCTTTTAGCTTAGCATCTTGTCATTTTTATCACGTTTCTTCTCACTGTCGCCACCTAGTGATACGGCGATATGATTGTATTCAATAAAACTTTTACATTGCGGTATATTTAAAAATTATACTAAATTTAATTTTTTAATCTTTGAGTTTAAGGTTAGGTTTAAGGGTAGGGAAAGGTATAGGTGTAGTGTTGCTACGGGACTCCAAATAAACACAACAAACATAGTCTATGAATGTGACATCCAACTGTTGTCAGACTTCAGCATTTTGCCGGTTATTTCAAGGGGGCGTAACTTTTAGTGGGCGTGTGCCTTGTGGTAGTCTTGCAGGATGCAGACAGACCCTTCTCACTTGTTCAAGAGCCAAGCACGTCAATCTAAATAAGTTGAGAGCACCCATTAGCATCTGTTTCCCAACACAAGCGGCAGGTACGCCCAGGGCAGTCTCATAAGGGAGGCGTCAGCGTCAATCTTTGGATATTATCATGTGTTTAACAGCAAAATGTTTTATTATACTAATAAATATATTAGTGTAGTTACATTATGCAATCCTATAGATATTTTAAATAACCTAACCCATCCCCATTACTAAACCTAACCAATTATCAACATTATGAAACATGATATAACAGACAGGTAAATTTAGTCACAATAATTTGATTTACATTACACTATTATATAGATATTTATGAGCACCTGTCCCCACCTTTATGCCTAAACCCAAACAATTCTCAACAATATAAAAGACATAAGCAGATAAAAGTAGTCACAATAATTTATTAAAAAAATTATACAAAAGCATTTTAATAGTATTACAAACCATACGATAGCATTAAGTGAAGAAAGGAGTGAAACTGAAAATATCGCTGAAAATCTCTCCCTGCTTGAATGCAGATGATCCAAGCTAGGAGCTCTACCGGTCACATCTCATTCAAAAGATACATCCGAACTTGAGTTCATCACAATTGGTCACGAGACACGCAAGAGCCAATGGTGTTTGAAATCATCAAGTCTGTGTCGTAAGTCTTCTTGACATGGCAATTTTTGAATGTGTTAAAACAAATCAAGATGGGATGTTATGACAAACGCCGGGGTAACGTGATCATTGAATAAAAACTGAAATTTGGGTCCGTTCTTCACACAAAGCATTTAGAACATATGAAATTCACCCGGACCAAAAGAGGTAACTTCAGCAGAGCAGAATGTGTACAGAAAACAACAGATTTTGGACGTTGGACGTCAAGGATTAACCACTGCAAATGAATAAATATTGCCGATTAAACATTAACCAGTGTTGCTCAGTTCAAATTAATTTAAAATCATACCCCAACATACAATATATCACAATGACAAAATTGTACCCCAACATATAATTTAATGATGATAAAATTGTGATGCTATTTGCATCGCTCTATTGATGCCAAAGGTTTCTTATTAAAAGCAATGCGCTTGCCGGATGCGTCAGAAATGGACGCTAAAGGGTGCTTTTGGCATACACGTTGAGTGAGAACGGGTTGACAATTGATAAATCTAGGCCTAATTTAATGGGTTCTTAAACCTCAAATTAAAGACCTATTGTGAAGACAATAGTTTTTTTTATTTATTTATTTATTTATTTTTTTAGCTAATATTAAAACCCTGTGGTCTCTAACAGAAATTCAACACAAACATCTGCTGAAATTAAATCCTCCTTCAGCACCAATTTGAGCAAGGCAACTCACTTCCTCATGGTCCTCTATATGGGAAACAGGATGAGTAAACATGGAACTCTACAAATAAAACAGAGAGCAAACTGGTCCTATAGGCGGATAACAAATGAAGGAACACTATAATACAGTATACAGAAATGACATGAAGGTGCTTGTTTCCTCTGAGACATAGAGACGGGAGACGCGTGCTTCCTGATTTAGAGAGAAAACTCATCATAAGATAGAAGTCTGTTTAGTTTCCACCTCATTATCTCACTTGGACACAGGAAACGAACTCATACTGACCTACTCTGAACAGATCTGCAGATGGTTGATTTGATTGGACGGACCATATTTAGACATGTAAATGGTTGACTTCTGCCACAGTGTTTTAGACAAACCTACAATAATTGTGCAAATTAATTATCAAAGACTACATTTTTAGGAAATTGCATTACAAATCCACTAGGTTCAAAAATCTTCAATGGGCATAATGTTTCTGACTATAATAATCATTAGAAATTGAATTGTAAGACTGTGTTTTGACCCAGTCCATAGCATCTTCAGTTTGCCACACTCTGAAGAAATACATGTCCTGGTTAACAAACTTAAGAGATTTTTAAAGTGGTAATGAAAAACCCATGCACACATAAAGCCTCATGCTATCGATTAGTTTTGAGTGGTCAAAATTGTAGACTTTAGCCACCTAACACATTTAAGTTGCCTTTGTTCTCACAATATCCAGTATAATAGATTTAGCCTTTAATCTGATTAAAATGCAAAGACATGAACTTCCACAACCTCTAATTGGTACAGGCAGATGAGATGATTTGCATTCAGATCCACGCAGACAGACAGACACACAGAGCCTTTCCTTCCCTAAACAGGATCCTTTCTAAGTGCTCCACTTTCAAGGGGTCCCAAAGTCAGACACATGACTGGCAACACAATGCACTTCCTGTTTGATTGCTAACCAGTGTCTGGCATGAGACACATGAAATAAGAACCATCAAAGAGATATGTGTTTGCTTTGATCATTTATATGAATAACTGAAAATCTGTACTGACTAGCATACTCGATATATTAATCACAGTTGCCATCTAACAGATTAAATTCATCAATCAGACACAAACATTTTTACAGACAAAATACATGTTATTATTTGTTCCCGTATTACAGGAGAAGTTCAGACTCAAACCTGAGTCACACCACCTAAGGCCAGGGGTAACGCCCCCAAGACATGGAAATAAATCCTGTACATTTCTTTGTAAGAAGACTGTCCGTACAAGAAACAAATATGATATTACATGCCTGAAATGATGCAAGCTCAGGCAGGCCCTCTGTTAAGAGTTGTCTTAAATGTTCTGGGTAGAGGGTGGTATTTTACACTGATCCAGTACCATAGCCCCAACTTTAAAGAATCATTTGAAGTAAACAGTATAACTAGTCTCAGTCAAGTACAACACATTCAGTTCAACAATCCTTTTGTTGAACCTAAAGATCTAAAAGTACTCCTATTTTCTGGAGACAATCGCAGACAGAGAACGTGGGTGCAAAATACCTTCAAGCAAGTAGGATCTTGTCACCTTAACTTGATTGATAGCTGCAACAGGACCAACATAAACATGCTTGATAAACCCTCTGAAAAGTAAGGGCGAAGGTGCTGACCAGCCATGGCTGTCAGCTAAAGGTGCTAACACAGATTTGGGTCACTGCCGTCAGGCTAATACCTTATGGCTCTCACAAAATCCTGCTATACTGTACAAACACTGTATAGATGTTAAAGCTAAAAATATAAAAATAAATACATTTTAGTGCATTAAACTCATTCTTAAAGTGCTTCTATCAAATAAACAGTGATATTAGCCAAGACATACCTTAATAGGTGCTGTAGAGAACCTGATCTTTCTCTTTGGAGTGAGGTCTTCCTCATCAGAGAGGCCTGGAATTTCCTCAAATTCCTGGGATTCCTCCTTCACTTGAAATTCCAAATCGGTCCAGTTGTCCTTGTCATCCACAAAGGCTGCATTCTCAATTCCACAAATTAAAGATCTATTCCCCATCAACCCTGGATCATCTTGCTGTTGCCTCTCTTTTTCTTCTAAGACATCATCTTCCATGTCTCGCTCATCATCATCCTCTAAAGCTTTAATAGCTTCCTCTACACCCTCATCCTCCTCATCTCCCTCTCTCCGTTTATCCTGCTTTTCATTTTCTTCAACATCAGTAGCTTTCTGATCACTCTCTCTCACATCAGTCTCTAGAACCACTTGGTCAGTCTTCAATTCTACTTCCTCAATAACTTTTTTCTCCTCCTCTTTCTGCATTCTTTTCTCCTCAAGAAACTTACCCTCCCCTCTATGATCGTCCTCTATTTCAACCTGTATGGTTTCCTCAAGTTCTCTCCATTCCTCCTCATGCTCTGTAATGCTCATTTTCGATTCCTTTCCCAGGAATGTTAATTGGACCTCCTTGCTGTCATTCAGCACCTTGCCAGAATTGTGAGGTGTGGTTTGGTCCTCCTTTCCAGCCTCCTCAAAAACATCATCCTCAATATGTTCCTCCTCATTGCCCTCACTCTCAGATGATTCATTCTTCACCACCACCAGCTCAGCTCTAACCGTGGACAAACCAGGGCCCTTTTCAGAGTTCTCACCTTCAACTTGAGCCCCTTGGAGGGCAGGCTCCTTGGCTACATCTCCAGATGCTTGATTAGAGCTACTCCTTATTGATAAGTGGTGGTTCTTTTGGCTTGTATACAGAGAAGTGGATTCTGTTGAGATAGTAGCTTCTGAGGACTCATTAACATGTTCTTCAACTGTGGAACCAGAATTATGGGAAGGTTGTAATGTGTTCTCCAAAGAGACTCCATTCAGAGGAGAAAGTGAGTGTTGAGGGGTACTGTGTAAATCGGAACCATTTAACTTGGGCAAACATGTTTCAGCAGGAGAATCAGTCCATAGTGAATAAGAGGTAGGGGAACTACAGCTGTCTGGTGACGAAGGGGGATCTGAGTGGTCACTAGCAGCAGAAGGTGACTGGGAATGACTGATGGGACTGTGGGATTCTGTGGAGGGCGCAGCTGACAGTGATTCACTATCGCTATCCAACATAAAACTCTCCAGACGTCTGGATATTGGCCCGGCATTCATTGACAAACTGAGCTTATGTGGGGGTGTCTCACTTTCACGTCTCCCCTTTTCCTTGTCCTCCTCATTTGCCTGCCCCTCCAGCTCTTTAGGTTTGTCCATTTTCTCTCCAGTAACTGACACTTTCCTGTCTTGTCTCTCCACCAGTTGAGGCCGGTTGATAACTTTAACAGAGGCAGATCTCTCTGTTGGAGATTGATCTTTAAGGCCACTCTCAAACAGTTTCCTGGTCATTGAGAACTTCTCAGCCAGTGCCGTCTTGTCAAAGGAAACATCCTCTGTCCTCCGTGCCTCAAAGGAGGCTGAATCTAGACTAGAAACACTACTCAGACTGGATCTGTAAGGGATGGAATCCAATGGAAATCTGGGTGACATGGGTTTGGTGATGTTGGGACTGTCTTGACTTGGTTTTCCATCCATTTGCAAGAAGATATTTTTTATTTTGCTCACTTTGTTTCCTGATGGTCTGCCTCGAGTCTCACTGCCTCCATTGGAGAAGGGGGAGGTCGGGCTGACTGATGTGCTCCCATCAAATGAACATTTGATTGAATGGAAGTCTGATTTATAGGCGTTCCTGTGTGGAGACGGGCTTCTCAGCGCCCGCTCACTTTTGTTTTCACTTTTAAGCATGATCATAGATAAAAATAAATAAATTAAAAAAAAAAAAAAGAACTGGCTTGAAGATTTCAGTAAGTAGAATGTTTAAAACTGATACTAAAAGTGTAGCGTATATCCAGGTGTATGACACAGCGGTGTCCTCATTCACACTGGTCGAGATTGTAGCTGCAGGAGGAACCGAGTGACAGTGCCAATCGTCCTTACCTACATCAAAGAGAAATTAAGACACGTTATTAAATTCTAACCTTCTTTTTGAAACAACTATTTTTTTCTTCCCAATACTTCTTTAAACAACCAACATGCGTTCAATGTACAATTAAGGGGGGAGGGACAACTTTAAATAACTTTGAGACTCTTATGCATTTTGCTACTAAGTCTTTCATTAAAATGTTTTTTATTTTGACGCATAAACCAATAGTTATCCTATTTAAACTCCTCTCAAGTTCGACCAAACTAGCAGATGTTCTAATAAATTATACGACCATATTTAGATTATTCCTTTCGGACACATCTGTTCCCACTGACTCCCAACCGACTTGCAATTCTAATGGAGCCCGGTTATAAATTTCTGCAAGTCAGTTTATTTTTCCATTGTCGAAAGCAACACGACCGGATAAACAAGTTTAAACTTACCTGAACTCCATTCATTGTAGCTTAAGGAGGAACTGACAAACCATCCATGACCAAAACCCAAACGATCACAAAGTTCTCACACAATTCGTCGTCATTCCCTTCTCCACAGCCTGCATGCCTTTCTCCGTGAAAGTAACAGCTCAACAAACCTTATCCCCACACGCGCGCTCCCTCCTTCAGCGTCATACCCGAGGCTTCTTTCCAGTGCGCGCGAGTCAGCCACGCACGCGCGCGCTTGGAGAGCGCGAGAGGCAGAGAAAAGAATGCTTGGACAACCGTGGGAAAATGTCAGCTAGTAGCTAATCTCATCAATAAATATGCAGAGCTAAATCCAGATGAGGTTAGAGTGGTCTATGTCAGACATGACGTATTTTGCTATAATAATAATAATAATAATAATAATAATAATAATAATATATATATATATATATATATATATATATATATATATATATATATATATATATTTTTTTATTATTATTATTATTTTTTTTTTCTACATTGTGTAGGAACCGTGCTCTGAAAAACAGACTTGATACTGACTCTAAAATCTGATCTCACAAAATTGAATTATTATCATATTTATCAAGGCAAATATATCTAGATATATTCTAGTGTTTCCCATTTGTTTTTCCTTAGACCAAAACACAAATATGGAAAAACCAACAGTAACTTTAAGTTAGGATAGCCTATTTTAATCAAAATTAAGAACCATTAGTTCTGTTTCCTGTAACTGCTCCAGCATTTTGGACCACAGAGCTGCCATATCTGAATGTAATCTTCCTGACAATTACAAGTAGGTCACTATCTTAGTGCTTCTGAGATGAGACGAGAGGAGCAGAGGACAAAGAAAAAGAGATGAACGTAAAGGATTGAAAAGAATGAAGAAACGCTGAGGTTTGAAAACATGCATATATCTCATTACCACAAAACAATTTTGAACATAACACGAGAGAAAAGAAAACATCACATACAGGACACATCATAAATGCTGTTGAATAAGGACACTGTAAACTGCCAATTAAATTGCACAAATGTTTATAATATACAATTATGCTCTAGACATTAAGTCTCCTCCTCTGTTTGTCTTGGTCTGGACTGTGTCCCATTGTAACTTTCAGTGTACATAAAATCTCTAACAGATGGCATTTTGTAGCTACATATTGAAAGTAGATTATCTCTGCTGATCCACTGTCGTTGTTACAGAGTGACAATCAACATAACTGGATCATATTTATTTTTTTTAAACTGCTCAACTGATGCACTGTAAAACATATTCCAGAGGCTGCAGGTTAGAATTGTGTTTATTAAGCTTTTGTGAATAAAAATAAATGGTTGCACATCACAATGAGTGATGCACATCAAGCTGGCCTTAGTTAATATTATACTGCATAATCAGTATCATAATATGGAGGGTATAAACATTACAAATCACACCATCAGAAATTGTCTCACACTGAAACCCCATGATTCAAAGACCAAAAAAAAAAAAAAAAAAAAAAACCAAATACAAAAGTCCCACTTACCATATCAATATTCCTTCCCAAGGAAAAATGTGCTCTACATCTTAATCCAGATTTGATGAGTGAAACAGACTTCTGGAGCCTGCTGCTGAGCTGATAGTCCTGTTTTACTATGACCTGTGTTCTGTTTCCTGTTTGAGGAAAGTTGTGATATGATGCATCATCAAAGTCCTTTTTGCTCAGCCTGGGTTTGTTGCATGGCCTGAATTTGGTGCTGTTTTCCCCAGGTGGCCCCAGGACCTAGATTTATAAAAATATCAACCAATCACAGAGGCAGCAAGAGTCAGAGAATGAGAAAGAGATTCAAGAAAATTAGCAAAGACTGGACTGCAATACCATTTACGCATTCTTATAGAGATGATGAACTGTAACATGTAAGTTTCTTTCTTTATCTTCACAGGAAAAATCAGGATTTAAGTAAATGGGAGACAATATAAAAAGATTCACAAGGTTGATGGCTGTAAAGATACCAGCTCTGGTTAATGCCAGATTGATTCAGGGAGACACACGGTTCTGAAGAAAATAATAAGTTATTTCAACATTTTATGTATTAGAACTCAATGTGAGCACTCAGATCTTATTGAACCAATTGGAAAAATAGGTCCTTTGGCAATTTTTTGTTTACTTTGACATTGATCCAACTGTGAATTGTTACATATTGTAACAATATGTGACACATATGTCAATGGCTGAAAGAGTGACCTCATTAAATGTATCACATATAGGGATATAAATAAACCCTTGTCTTTGACTTAAGTTACAACAGCAATTCTTTTAAAATCCATTCTGATTTAATACCAGACTCCATCTTTGTCTAAAAACAGCCCACACAATGAACTCTAAAATCATTTATCAGTCCAGTTATAGATATGATATGAGGGTGTTTGATAATTAATAAATACAGGTAACATTTAAATTGAACTATGGACTCTCATATTTCCAACTCTTAGCTCTTGCTTCATCTATAGCTCTGGAAAAAATTAAGAGACCACTGCAAAATGATCAGTTTCTCTGGATTTACTATGGGTATGTGTTTGAGCAAACTGAAATTTTTTGTTTATTCTATAAAGTACTGACAACAGTTCTCCCAAATTCCAAATAAAAATATTGTCATTTAGAGCATTTATTTGCTCCTTAGCTCATCACCGATCAGTGGGTGCGATACACTGTGGCTTGAAGGCCTATCCAGGTCTCCGTCTAACCATTAGACAACCAGGTAGAGGATCGGTGATGATCTGGGGGTGCTTCATTAAGGCTGAAATCGGGCAGATTCATTTTTGTGAAGGACGCATGAATCGAGCCACATAAAACCTTATCCTGGAAGAAAACTTGCTTCCTTCTGCTCTGACAATGTTCACAAACTCTGAGGATTGTTTTTTCCAGCAGGACAATGCTCCATGCCACACAGCCAGGTCAATCAAGATGTGGATGAAGGACCATCGGATCAAGACCCTGTCATGGCCAGCCCAATCTCCAGACCTGAACCCCATTGAAAACCTCTGGATGTTGATCAAGAGGAAGATGGATGGTCACAAGCCATCAAACAAAGCCAAGCTGCTTGAATTTTTGCGCCAGGAGTGGCACAAGTCAACCAACAGCAAAGTGAAAGACTGGTAGAGACTAGAGAGCATGCCAAGACGCATGAAAGCTGTGATTAAAAATCAGGGTTATTCCACCAAATATTGATTTCTGAACTCTTCCTAAGTTAAAACATCACTACTGTGTTATTTAAAAATGAATATGAACTTGTTTTCTTTGCATTATTCAAGGTCTGAAAACACTGCATCTTTTTTTATATTTTGACCATTTGTCGTTTTCTGCAAATAAATGCTCTAAATGACAATATGTTTATTTGGAATTTGGGAGAAATGTTGTCAGTACTTTATAGAATAAAACAAAAATATTCATTTTACTCAAACATATACCTATAAATAATAAATCCACAGAAACTGATAATTTTGCAGTGGTCTCTTATTTTTTTTTTTCAGAGCAGTATATATATATTAAATATGTAAGACTTTATATAACATAGTAAGCTGTTTAGAGAGATCTGAGGGGTGATGGCACTGTAGAGATACAGACACAGATGGTGATCTATTTACAACTCTCTATTTAGAACTTAACTCAGTTTCCCATGTGTTTTGGCCTGCTACAGTTGCTCATAATTAATCACGGGAACTCAAAACACTGATAACAATGAAGACTCCCACTTAAAGCCAAATTTAATCTCTTTTATTTATATACGACTTCCATGTGGAACCAAAGAGTCTTAGAAAATCAAGTGAAAATATCTATTATAATAAAAATTAAGACTATGGATTGTTTTTCCATCTTATAGTTACTTGCTACAGCAAAATACACTAGATATCTCGATTACACTTCCTATTGCTTGATGCATGCATGGGCAGAACTAGATGGCGCTAGGAAGTGTAATGGAGCTTGAAATGATTATCGCCAAGGAAACGGCACTGTAAAAAATGTCTTTAATTTTAACAGTAAAAGACTGAATAAATGCTACAGAAAATAAATCTTTAATTGATTAACAAATATTAACTGTAAAATATACAGTAAAAACTTTAATATATTTTAAAAGACAATACAGTAGTTTTTACAATAAAATATTGTAAAAATGAAATTTTTAGATGTAAAAATTTACATTATGTTTAACAAGAGAGTACATTATAGTTAAATTATAGAGTAAATTATTGTTAAAATTACAGTAAAAAACAATAATCAGGCAGTCCTACAATTCCCTGCATAACCCATCATATTTCATTATATTTTATAGGAATAGTTATGTTTCTTCTTATTTTTAATATCAGTTACGTACATTGGGGTGCTCTGTTTTACATTTAATGTAGTTTAGTTAATGTTTACTGCATTATTTAAATTTCACATGTGTTACCCTGAAGGTGTTTAGTGTTTGTGTGAGTCACACTGAGCACTGTCTCTACATGCTTATTGGTCATTGCTCCTGGAAGAACCACTATTGGTGAACTTCATGTCATTATGTGCTCTTCTGTAATATTTACGGTGACTAAGAATACGTTATAAAGTAAAAAGCAGATTTTAACAGTTTCAGAAGGTTAATATCAAGTTTATGAAGTTTTTTTACTGTAAATTTCACATTTTTTTTTTATAGTGCCATCGTGGTCATGTAAATTACAACAGTTTTAAACTGTAAAATGTATAGGTTGTTCTGTAAAGTTGTTTACATTTTTACTGTATTTTTACATAATTATTCTTTCAACCACAGCTGCCAGTTTTTATTTATTTGTAAAAACAACAGGATGTTTTTTTTTTTTTTTTTTTTTACAGTGTGCAGTTATCAAGATTTATAGTGAAAATTGAGTTACATTTTGGTCTGTTCACACCCAAAAAAGACTGGATTACTTCAGAAGACATGGATTAAACCATTGGAGTTTTATAAATTACTTTTATGCTTCCTTTATGTGCTTTTTAGAGCTTCAAAGTTTTGGAACCTATTCGCTTGCATTGTATAGAGAGCTGAGATATTCTTCTAAAAATCTTTGTTTGTGTTCAGTAGAAGAAAGAAAGTCATTAACAACTGGGATGGCAGGAGAGTAAATGACAAGAGAATTTTCATTTTTTAGGTGGATTTACTGTCCCCATATGGGTACACCAGGCATTTATTTGAGAGATTTTGCCCAGTGCGTGGAATGAGATGAAATACATATTTGTTTGCAATGAGAAGATTGTAAAGAATTAACTATATTAAATTCTAAAAATATTATTAATCGTGTTAATGTATTTATTTGAGCATAAACCTACTTGCTTTACTGAAAACAAAAGCAGTGTGCAGTGGAGGGCTAAACAGTCTATAGAATCACCTTTGGCTGAAGGTCAAATGTCCATAATAAAAGTGCTTAAATACCTCATACAAAAACAGAGGCGAATCACCGAGGGGCATCACACACCAAAGAGCGCCAGAAATGGTTAGTCTACAGTTTCTTATTCGACATCACCATCTACTGGAACACCTAGAAACATAATTTCATCTGACTCGACGACATTAGTGGTACCAGAGAGTCTCTGTTGTTGCATTATACTGCGTTATAAGCGTCGCGACTATCTTCCTGCCTGCTGTCCTGGACTGCAAGGACCTCACTCCAAGGTTGGACATCTGAAAAAGACAGTTTCTCTGCGTTATGTGTATACAATATCGCTTTATAATTGCTTGTCGGTCAGAAAAACCGCTCGTATGATTAACTGGTTATTGTGAATGCATAATGCCTGGTATTTTGGTCAGGCTGGGTTTTATTTCTAGTTGGCGAATATTACAGAATATGGCGCTTATGCGACTTAAAGGATCTGTGGTGGAAACCACTTTTATACCCAAAGATTCGTGTCATCTCTGTTCTTTGGCAAGCAGACAGCCATGCTTTGATATAATTGCGGCTCAGGCCACATGCTTTTCATGTTGTTGTTGCTGCTGTCCATACATGCTTGACATTATTACATAATCATATTTGTTCAGTATTCATCATTAGAACAGCGGGATGATTGCGGATTATTATTGAAATGGGGATCATATAAGAAGACTTGAATTGTCTAAACAAATGTAAATAAACAATTTTGTCGTTTTTTTTAATTGACATGTTTTGCCGCATAGGGTTGTGCTGTTACATGAAACCCAGACAAAACAGCTGCGAAAGACATGGCAAGCGTTAAGGATACCGTGACATTAGGTGAAATATTGACCAAATTCAAATAATTTGGGCCAATAGTTTGAGGTAAAATATTAATTCAATTAAAAGGGGGATTTCTTAATTATCTTAGAGTTTATTGTTGTGATAACTTATTCTAAACTGTTTCATCAGGATTCCTTTCAATGAAAAAGGACACATATGACCTTCATCATTATTCTACAATACAGCCATAAGAATATGAACTGAGATTTATTGTCTCCTGTTATGAAGAGGTATAGAGTTCAATGAAAGTCCATATGTTTTCTTTTAGTGTGCCAATTAAATTCACCAAAACCACTTACAGCCAAAAGTTGTAAACAAATAAATGAGGCCATAGAAATGTCAAATTCAAGGAGAGACAATTACTAAATTTTCTCAAATTTCAACAATATGGTTGTTGCAGTACACCCGAGCACATAGACCATGAATAACTTATTTGTGTGATAAATTATTTAGTCTCCTGTTTCGTGTTAGGCTGACTGTAACCCAATGAGAGCTCAGTGATGGGGAAGGAGAAGCTCCACATCAACATTGTGGTCATTGGCCATGTGGACTCAGGAAAGTCCACCACCACTGGTCACCTCATTTACAAGTGTGGAGGCATCGACAAAAGGACCATTGAAAAGTTTGAGAAGGAAGCTGCAGAGGTAGGCCAATTAGATATTGCTACACTTTGTTGCTGTCATAGAGATTTTATTTTTATTTTTATTTTTTTTAGTAAGTTTATGGATATTATTATTCAAAAATCCTCACTGTGTGGGAAAAAATGACATAATATTTACCAATATCTTAATATATAAGCAATATCTTGTTGAACATATTGAACATATTGTCTGTTCCTCAACTTGGCCTCTGATCTGAGGTCTAAAGTAGTTAATTTATCTGAATTTCTGTAACACCCTCTTTAATAGATGGGAAAGGGCTCCTTTAAGTACGCTTGGGTCCTGGACAAGCTGAAGGCTGAGAGGGAGAGAGGCATCACCATCGATATCTCCCTGTGGAAGTTTGAGACCAGCAAGTACTATGTCACCATCATTGATGCTCCGGGACACAGAGATTTCATTAAGAACATGATAACTGGCACCTCACAGGTCTTTATATAAGTCTTCTTAACAGAGCCAGAAAGAATGTTTCTGTTCATTCCTTATAACCTTATAAATGAAATTTCTCTTGGTACAGGCAGACTGTGCTGTGTTGATTGTGGCTGCTGGCGTTGGTGAATTTGAGGCTGGTATCTCAAAGAATGGGCAAACCCGTGAGCATGCCTTGCTGGCATACACCCTGGGTGTCAAACAACTGATCGTGGGTGTCAACAAGATGGACTCTACAGAACCCAATTACAGCCAGAAGCGCTATGAGGAGATTGTGAAGGAAGTCAGCACTTATATCAAGAAGATCGGCTACAATCCAGATACTGTAGCATTTGTACCAATCTCTGGATGGAATGGGGATAACATGCTGGAGGCCAGCCCAAACGTTAGTGTTATATTAGCTACAGCTGTAAATTTTACAGATATTAATAGACATGTCCTTTTACATGGATTATTGTGTATTAAGTGAACCCATTTGTTTTTCCTGTTCTTAAGAGATGAAATATTGTGAGCATGATGTTGTTATGCATATCCATAAATATATATTAGAGGTCGACTGATAGTGGATTTTGCAGATACCGATAAAAAATGTGGTGGAAAAGGCCGATAACATGCTATTAATCATTTTGATAGTTTAATAGTTTAAAATCAATTCATAGAATGTTGCAACATTTGCTTAGTCGGCACAGACATAGAGGCCAGAGTCCAAAATGAATAAAATCCCAGATGTATTTTATTTTTTAACCAAAATACCAATAATAATCAGAAAAAAAAGATTGGGTGCATAACGCGGGACTTTTAACACTAAAAAAGCCTGAAACACAACGTGGACTCTTATTTTGAAATGATGGAGACTTGGCTCAATTACAATGATCTATATTTAATATTTACCAATTTAAAATTTTTATAGCCTATATTATTATTATTATGACAACATAATGTATGAAGTTGGAGACACTATATATGTGCTGACGAGGGACGTTTCTATATAGTCAAAAAAAAAATGTAATGCCCTCGCTTCAATTTAAAAAACATATTTATCAGAGGAACACGGAGGAATAAAAAAAAAAAATATTGGTGACTATCGGCATAGATGTTTGCCTATAACCGATAGTTATAAAAAGCAACTATTGGCACCGATTAATTGCAAAAGTCCATATATCGGTCTACCTCTAATATATATATATATATATATATATATATATATATATATATATATATATATTGTTTTTGTTGTTTTTTTTTGTTTCATTCTATAAAATACTTACAACATTTATATCAAATTCCAAATAAAACATTGTCATTTAGAGCATTTATTTGCAGAAAATGACACAACTGGTCAAAATAACAAGTGTTTTCAGACCTTGAATAATGCAAGGAAAACAAGTTCATATTCATTTTTAAACAACACAAGACTAATGTTTTAACTTCAGATCAATATTTGGTGGAATAACCCTGATTTTCAATCACAGAATCTATGCGTCCTGGCATGCTCTCTACCAGTCTTTCACGTTGCTGTTGGGTGTCATGGTCTTGGTGAGTCCACTGGTTTGTTTCAGTATGTGGTTACATGTTCTCTCTATAGATTCAGGTGTCACTGGCTCACGTAATCAGCGTTGCCATGGGAGCCTTGATTGTTTCTATGGTAACGCTGATCATTCCAGCTTGCTCGCAGCAGGCTTGCAGCACCTGATCGCCATTATTTCCCTGGCTATATCTACCTCACTCTGTTTTGTGTTTGTCGCTCGATTGTTGTTTGAGTCCTGTTACTTACCACTCCCTCCCTCTGCCCTAGTATATCCTGTATCATGTTCTGTGTATTGGTTGCCAGTCTGCGCTGTGTGCGCCAGGATTGTGGTTACCTTCTAGTCTGTTGCCTCGCCTCTCTTGACGCTTCCCCTGAGTTCCCCTCAGCGATACTTCACTGCATTGGATCTGCTCCGCACACGACCACTACGTCAGTCTCCTGACTCCGACTCCGCTGCTAAGGTTTCTTCACCGGCCCCAGCGGTTCTTCCTAGCATCGGGCGCTCAGAGCCCCATGTCATTCCTCCATACTCAGGTGAGGCAGGGTCCTGTCGCACATTCCTCACGTAGTGTTCACTCTGTTTCTCACTGAAGCCCTCAACATACTCCACGGAGGCAGTCAAGGTCACCTTCACTATCACACGCCTGACCGGGAGGGCCGGCCAGTGGGGAACTGCTGTATGGGAGAATCGGCACCCTTGCTGCTCGTCATTCCAGGATTTTTCGGCTGAGCTTCTTCGTGTATTCGACGGAGCTGTACATGGACCTTCAAGGATTCTGTCTGGGTTGACTCAGGGTAACCGCTCGGTTGCAGACTATGCTATTGAGTACCGAACTCTCGCCGCTTCCGCCGAATTGAATGAGGCAGCCTATTGGAGTCGGTTCCTGGATGGCTTGTCAGACATGATCCACAATGTGGTTTACACTCTGGATTTGCCTTCCGATTTTGATGACCTGGTTGCTCTGGCCATTAGGGTTGACCAGCGCCTTGCACTTCAACGCAGCCAATGTCGCTCCTCACCTCCCAAGCCGGCTGACCGTTACCATCCTCCCACTCCACTCCTGCGGCAGGGGTCTCAGTGCAGCTACCCGAAATAGAACCCATGCTGATCGGGAGGACACGCTAATCATGAGAAGAGAGGCGGCGCCGCATGTCCAAGGGGCTCTGTCTCTACTGTGCTGGTCCTGGTCACGTCGTCACCAACTGCCCAGTAAAAGCCCCCGCTCGTCGGTAAACAAGGGGTTACTGGTGAGCACAACTCCTCTGAGCAAAAACCCTGCATAACGACCTGTTCTCCCGGCCCGGCTGCAGTTCAGAATGACCAGTCATCCTGTTTCTGCCCTGGTGGACTCCGGAGCGGAGGGAAACTTCCTTGATGCTGCCAAGGCTTCCAAGTGGCAGATTCTGGTGGTAAAGTTGGCCGAACCCATCACGGCGTACTCTCTTAGTGGCTCACCCCTGACCATCGTCACCCATTCTATGGAGCCGCTCACCCTCATCACAGGTAAATACAATGAACAACTCTCCTTTCTGCTGGTCTGCTCTCCCTCAGCACCGGTGGTACTAGGGAATCCATGGTTGGTAACACACAATCCACACTGTCTTTCCCATTGTCTTAACTCTGCTGTCTCTCCTGTCCAGTCTTGTGTGTCTTTTCAGGATGAACCAGCGGATTTATCCGGTGTAGCTGTGGCATACCATGATCTGGGGGCAGTATTCAGTCGGTCCCCACCACGACCCTTCATCCTCATCGCCAATATGATTGTGCAATCAATCTACTTCCTGGGACTTCTCCTCCATGAGGTTGGTTGTATTTGCTCTCTGCTCCCAAGAGGGAGGCCATGAATATGTATATTACTGATTCTCTAGCAGCCGGTCTTATCCACTCTTTCTCTTCACCTGCAGGGGCGGGGTTCTTCTTCGTGGA
This sequence comes from Myxocyprinus asiaticus, assembly GCF_019703515.2. Classification (NCBI taxonomy): domain Eukaryota; kingdom Metazoa; phylum Chordata; class Actinopteri; order Cypriniformes; family Catostomidae; genus Myxocyprinus; species Myxocyprinus asiaticus. The sequence continues at coordinate 25,041,284 of NC_059350.1, read as the reverse complement.
AAATGACAGCTCGCTTAGACCCTGTATTGATTATCAGGTGTTGAATGATATCACGGTGAAGAATCGTTATCCTTTGCCGTTGATGTCTTCAGCTTTAAAACTTTTGCAGGGGGCGTCCGTCTTTACGAAGTTGGACCTACGCAGTGCTTATCACCTGATTCGGATCAGGAAGGGCGATGAGTGGAAGACAGCCTTTAACACCGATAGGGGGCATTTTGAATATTCAGTCATGCCATTCGGATTGGTCAGTGCCCCCGCTGTCTTTCAGGGGTTCATGAATGACGTGCTTCGGGACATAGTTGATCGATTTGTTTTTGTTTATTTATTTTATGGGGCTATTGCCTTTCCAGTGTTGCCTTGTTTACCAGCCCCCTCTGTTCCCTGCTCAAGAACCCGATGCTCAGGTCCTGTCCGAACACGCCTTTATCCAACGGTGCCGTCGCACCTGGTGGATAGCCAGAGAAGCCCTCCTCCAGACTGGCGCTCGTATTAAGAAGTCGGCAGATCGCCACTGGTCTAAACCTCCAGCTTACGTCTGCGGGCAGAAGGTCTGTTTGTCTACTAAAGACATTCCACTATGACTATCCTCTCTTAAGCTGAGGCCCAAATTCATCTGGCCTTTTCCCATCACTAAGGTCATTAGCCCGATGGCGGTTCATCTCAAACTGCCCCCTTTCCTTAGTCGTGTCCATCCAGAGTTCCATATTTCTTGTGTCAAACCCATCGTCTGGTCTAGTCTTCATCCTTCCGCGCTCGTCTGGCCCCCGCCTCGTCTGGTGGATGGCGCCCCGGCTTATTCTGTTAAACGGTTACTCGACATCAGATGCAGGGGCAGAGGTAGACTGGGAGGTCCTGAGGAGAGATGCTGGGGCCCGGCCTGGGACATTCCAGACTGCACCCTCATCGATCAGTTCCATCTTGATCATGGTAACTCTTCTGGATACGCCAAGGGTGGTGGGGGGGGGGGGGGTACTGTCATGGTCTCACTGAGTCCGCTGGTTTGTTTCAATTTGTGGTTACATGTTCTCTCTGTTGATTCAGATGTCGCTGGCTCTCGTAATCAGCATTGGCATGGGAGACTTGATTGTTTCTATGGTAACGCATATCATTCCAGCTTACTGCGAGCGAGCACCACCTGATCGCCATTAATCCCCTGGCTACCTCACTCTGGTTTGTGTTCGTCACTCGATTGTTGTTTGAGTCCTGTTACTTACCACTCTCTCCCTCTGCCCTAGTATATCCTGTATCATGTTCTGTGTATTGGTTGCCAGTCTGCGCTGTGTGCGCTGGGATTGTGGTTACCTTCTAGTCTGTTGCCTCACCTCTGTTGACGCTTCTCCTGAGTTCCTCTCAGTGATACTTCACTGCACTGGATCTGCTCTGCACACGACCACTATTCACACAAGCCTATGAATATACTACTCTACAGAGGATTCTTCGAGGATCTAAGTTACACTTCCACTACGCACACAAGCCTACGAACACACCATCCATCTTCAGCTGCAGTTGGTGCCAGGTTCCCCTCTCGAAGCTTTACCAGCCTAGCTGTGTTTGTTAAATAAACTGATCATTGTTCTCTGCAATTCTGGTGCAAAAACTCAAGCAGCTCTGCTTTGTTTGATGGCTTGTGGCCATCCATCTTCCTCTTGATCACATTCCAGAGGTTTAAATGGGGTTCAGGTCTGGAGATTGGGCTGGCCATGACAGGGTCTTGATCCAGTCGTCCTCCATCCAAACCTTGATTGACCTGTCTGTGTGGCATGGAGCATTGTCCTTCTGGAAAAATGTTTTCTTCCAGAATAACCTTGTACGTGGCTTGATTCATGCGTCCTTCACAAAGATGAATCTGCCCAATTTCAGCCTTGCTGAAGCACCCCCAGATCATCACTGATCCTCCACCAAATTTCACAGTGGTTGTGAGACACTGAGGCTTGTAGTTCTCTCCAGGTTTCCGTCTAACCATTAGATGACCAGGTGGAGGATCGGTGATGATCTGGGGGTGCTTCAGCAAGGCTGGAATCGGGCAGATTTGTCATGGCCAGCCCAATCTCCAGACCTGAACCCCATTGAAAATCTCTGGAATGTGATCAAGAGGAAGATGGATGGTCACAAGCCATCAAACAAAGCCGAAGACTGGCGGAGAGTATGCCAAGATGCATGAAAGCTGTGATTGTAAATCAGGGTTATTCCACCAAATACTGATTTCTGAACTCTTCCTAAGTTAAAACATTTGTATTGGGTTGATTAAAAATGAGTATGAACTTTCTTTGCATTATTTGAGGTCTGAAAACACTGCATCTTTTTTGTTATTTTGGCCTGTTGTCATTTTCTGCAAATAACTGCTCTAAATGACAATATTTTTATTTGGAATTTGGGAGAAATGTTGTCAGTACTTTTTACTCAAACCAGTAAAAAAAACAGTAAATTTTACTCAAACACATACCTATAAATAGTAAATCGAGAGAAACTGATAATTTTGCAGTGGTCTCTTAATTTTTTCCAGGGCTATATATAAAGTGTCAATAATTATGTTAAAAATTACACAATTAAATTTGATGTGGTACCACTTTCTATGAAGCCCATATTTATAATGCATTGTAAAGGCATTATACATGCAGTATACTGCATTCACAATGTCTCATAATACACCTTATTATAAGTTATAACTTCTCATAAATAATGATAACAACAGTTATAATACCTGATAAGACTTACCGTATTCATAGTTATACTTAGGAGTATAAAGCATTATAACACGAGCAACATCCAATTTGAACGCAGTATAAGCTAATAAAGCTAATCATAAAAGTGTTGTCATGCAAAAGCAGCATAGTGTAAACAGTCAAAAGGCTTTATGATATGATCATATTATAAGTGGTCTTTGCCTGCTTTAAGTAAAGTTACAAAAGCAATATTTTCTTATAAACAGCCATATCATAAACTTGGAACATACAATACATTACAAGTCAAACTTATACAGTGGAAGTTATTTAAAAAATAAGTCTCCAAATAAGATTCACAAACATTAAAGTTTATTGAATAGAGTCCACTATAGAATCAGTTTTATTTTTTTATATTCTTGTTTGTGTTTACACCCAAGAAGTTTGGCTACATGTGTGATCAACATACAGAGAGAGAGAGAGAGTTTCTGATATAGGTAAGTATTATAATGCATTATAATGTTGGTTACAATTACTTATGAGAAGTTATAACATGTTATAAGGTGTATTATGAGACGTTACTAATGCATTATAAGGACTTTACAATGCATTATAAATATGGGCTTCATAGAAAGTGTTACCGAAGTTTGTTATAAAATTGAAATGTGTAAATCTTTAAAATCGGCTTAAATATATATATATATATATATATATATATATATATATATTTTGTCTCTGTAGATGACCTGGTTCAAGGGCTGGAAGATCACTCGTAAGGATGGTTCTGTCTCTGGGACGACTCTATTGGAAGCTTTGGATGCCATTCAGCCCCCAACCCGGCCCACTGACAAACCGCTCCGCCTCCCACTGCAGGACGTCTACAAGATTGGAGGTGTGAGGATAGTCAGTCAGAAGAACAGATTTTTTAGGCCTTATTTGTTTTAGGTTGTAAGTCATCACTGGGGAACACACTAATTTAAAACTAGCTTTAAAATAATATGTATAGTATAGCTAATTTTTATCTACATTAAAGGTGAAGTGTATAATTTTTGTGCCACTAGGGTCACTAAATGGAACTGCAAAAATAATATAAAAAAAGTTTTTCCAAACACAAACCCTCATCTGCCATCGGTTGATACAATCAGATAGTCCTGTCTCAAACTCACGCCTTAGAGCACACAACATCTTTAAGTGTGGTGATGAGATTTTAGAAAATAAAATAACTGACATTGTGAAGACAACACTGACATTTCCAGTAAAATATATGCATAAACATTGCTTTTTCAACTTAAAGCTCTCTCTCTCTTTTTTCACTGTTCAGGCATTGGTACTGTGCCTGTGGGACGTGTTGAGACAGGCATTCTGAAACCTGGTCTAGTTGTGACTTTTGCCCCAGTGAATGTGACCACTGAGGTGAAATCTGTAGAGATGCACCATGAGGCTCTATCTGAAGCTCTGCCTGGAGATAACGTGGGATTTAACGTAAAGAATGTCTCAGTTAAAGATATCCGACGTGGGAATGTTGCAGGTGACAGCAAGAATGACCCTCCACAGGAGGCAGCGAGTTTCACCGCTCAGGTAAGCAGAGTGGATAAAGTTGTTGTGATGTTATTTAACAATATCACACAAGCAAGATTGCTGTTGTTCTGAATATCATCATGGCTGTAATTAAAATGCAGTTCATTTCTTTTCAGCGAAAATAGTTCCCAAAGAAGCCAACGCATAGAGCACAACTCTGCTCTCTACACTGCTTTCATAGTCTGGTTTAGAACGAGAGGTGTTTTGTTTATAAACAAATCTGTTTTTGCACAAATCTTTTAAGTGAATGAATCATTATCGTTCAATGATTCAGTGACCCAGTCATAACATAAAAGACGCTCATTTGATTCAAACAGCTGTCAGACTATATAATTGTATCACCTTTTTTGACACGTAAAGGGGTCAAGACGTGCCTTTTTTACAAAAAAGTTTTTTGCAAAAAAGCAGTCATATATTTGTAAAACATGATAATTTTCCACCCTCATTCTGAGCCTCTATCAGAAATGCTCAGTTTTGGAGCTGCTTCTCCTTTAAAACTTGACAGTAAACACCCACTGTTATGACTGACTCTCTGCTCTTGACTGATCTGCTCTCTCCTTGCCATCTCACTGCTCACCACTAATGGGCAGGGCTACGGAAGTGATAAGGTAAAGTAGGCATTGATATGTGTGTTTTGGAGGCGGTCAGATGCAAATGTCTACCACAGTGTGATATCACAATGTGGAGGAAGTAGAGAACGAGTCATTTTTGCAGTTTGGTTTCAACAAATGCTCTTTGAGTTCTGAAACTTACAGTATGTTTTTTATAGCACAATGACCTATAATATGTCAAAAGATCAAGGAAAAATGTATTCTTCATTACCGCTTAAAGCTCGGATGGGCCCGCGAGAAACAAATAATTATCAAAATATTAATAACTACAGTCTTGACCAACACAAAATAAGTATTGTAAGTACGGAAAGCAAAACCAATCGTGTTAGGATTTAGGGATGTGCCCGAGTAGTCGAATACTCAAGTATTTGTTCTGCGATAATTATTAGAAAGTAAAAATACTACTCAAATTTCACAAAATGTTGCTTTGCTGACCGTAAATACATTGAAATTCACGTTAAATCCCAAACAGCCAAACTAAAACTCGCAGTTATAACTGAATGCATTGGGTGGCGCTGTGGACAGAAGTTGATCACATTTGATGAGAGAATGGCGTTGTCTGCCTCCAGGCGCAGTGAAGACCACTCATCTGATAGCAAAAGCTGAGATGAGTGGGAACATATATTACAGGAGCCATTAATTCCACCAGATGAGGATCAAATTAATTGGTGGACAGAAAATACAAAGCGCTTCAACAAACTTGGTTGCTTAGCAAACCGTTATGTGTGTCCCTGCAACGTCTGTGCCAGCAGAGTGCATTTTCTCTTCAGCCGGCCTCATTGTTAACAGACTAAGGAGCCGACTTTCACTCGAGCATGTGGATATGCTTGTTTTTCTCAACAAGAACATGACATGTGAGACAATATAAACATGATAACCTTTATATGCCAATTGTTTATATACGTTCTGTACATTAATTGCAGCAGTTTACTTTATTAGTGAAACAACACAGGATATCATATAAGCTTGTTTTGGATATAATTATAAGCTTGTTTTGAAATGGTGATGCAACCTAAATGAAAAAAAAAATAATTTCACGTCTAAATAAACAAATAATCGAGTATTTGTTTTATATGAGCTCAAATATTTGAATACAAAATTATTGAAAAATGCCCATCCCTATTAGGATTCAGATCGCTGCAACCAGAGGTGTAAGCCATCCAAATATGAGCAGAGAGGATCGATCACTTTAATTAAATATGGCCACCAGGAGATGGCGCCAAGTACATGACACAGACTTAATGATGGCTCAAATGACACTGAATGGAACTGAATGAGATCTTGTTACAAATGCCTGCATGCTTTGGAGAGAGAGCATACCTTTAGTCATTGTTGTATTTGCGTGTGTAATTAGTTCTTATGTACAATTATTATGTATTATTTGTTTGGAGACTAGGATAAATGATTTTTGTAATTCTATAACTTTTGATTGCTTTGTCGTATCAACACAAACTTTTACTCAGGTACAGGTGACATGATTGGGACAAAAGAAAAGCAGTTTTTTGGAGCTACCTTATTCACACCCTGAGATATATACTGAAAAATCTTAAACAAATTTTTTTGTGATTTTTCAGCAGTTTCTTAGGCTGAGAGTCTCAGAATGTATCATAATCTATATCATAATTTATTTATTTTTTTGAAAAGTTTTATTTAAAATGATACCAAACACTTGACCCTCGTTTGTTTTTCTTTTTTCCCCCTGAGTTATAAGCCTTTCATTTTGGGTATGCCAATGAAACAGGAAATCTTTAAAAACACCTTCAGAGCTTAAAGGGTTAAGGGTGCAATTAGTCATTTTTGTTTATGTTGTGCTGGCTGTTATGACAATCATCCTGGATTCTGACACCCAGTGGTATGATACAAGCACTATGCAAAACAGCTTTTATTAGGCTGATATGAGATTTATTTTTATATTTACCTTGAGGGAGTTCTGAATATCCCTAATTGTGGTCTAACAAACACGATTTGTGTCTTTTTGCCTTTTTTAAATTACACTTTTATCCTGGGAGTATTTGTCATTACTGTCTATTCCTCTTCCTGTTCAGGTGATCATTCTGAACCATCCAGGTCAGATCAGTGCTGGATATGCCCCCGTGCTAGACTGCCACACCGCTCACATAGCCTGCAAGTTTGCTGAGTTAAAGGAGAAGATTGACCGTCGCTCAGGGAAGAAACTAGAAGACAACCCCAAGTCTCTGAAGTCTGGGGATGCTGCTATTGTAGATATGATACCAGGCAAACCAATGTGTGTGGAGAGCTTCTCGGAGTATCCTCCTCTCGGTAACTGTCATGTCTTCATTTGTATATGTTGGATGCTAAAGGTTATAGATTCTTCTAGTTGCTTGAATAAGAAACACAACGAACAACACTCTGTTAGCAAATACTGTGGCCTAAAAAAGTATTTGGACACTTAAGCCACACTTAAAATGTATGGATTTCATTTCATTGGATAACAAAATATAAAATCAAGTAAAATGTTTAAACAAATTATTCTAGATCTTTTCTTTCAACTATCTTTACCTTTCTTACTAAGTTCTTTTTAGGTAGTCACACCCCTAAAGTGACAATGTCTTCATGTCTTCATGAATTTTTAAAGTCGACCAAGAGCTTACTTTCCATGAGCTGGCACTAAATAACTTTCTTATCACAATAATTAGTTCTGTTTAAATAAGTTCTGTTTTTCTGATGATCTTCATTTCCCAGGACGCTTTGCAGTGCGTGACATGCGTCAGACCGTAGCAGTGGGTGTCATTAAGGGGGTGGAGAAGAAGACCCCAACCTCCGGCAAGGTCACTAAATCTGCTCAAAAAGCCCAGAAGATCAAATGAACGTTGTGCTGGGCTGTGAACACTTGGGTCAGCCACATCACACCTCCTCTTTTCAACTCCATAGACAAAGCTTGGTTACTTGTCACAATGCATCGCAAAAGCAGAAGAAGGAAAAGTAAAACTCATGCCTGCTTTGACAATGATTACAATAGTGTTAGTAAGTATATTCATGTTTAAGTGTATGTTCTGTTTGAGTTTCTGTTGTATGTGCAAGTTCTCATAGTCTTTGTTATATTGTTCAACTGTTATAAGCACCTTAAACTAGCAAACAGGGGGAGTGTGGAGTAAGCTTTGTTTTTCCTGTATCCTCAGCTTGTGTGCAATTGCTCAACCCCTCTAACTCTGACCAGCCACCTTACTAATATTACTTGTGTGACCTTGCTTGTAATAGTAACTAACTGTTCCAGCATCTAGCCCAATGCCTATGAGATTTTAAATTAGTCTGTTCTGATTTGATATGTCGTGACGCAGCTTTAAATGTGAACTTTTGAGTTTTGCTTGTCTTTTTCTGGTTGTACGCATGAAGCTGAAGTAGCTAGCGCACTTTACGGTCTACCCAAACAGCACTCTGAACAAGCATGAGCTATATTGTTTGCACTTGCACTCATGTACTTTAAAGGGAAAATGATTTTCCATTATCTAATATATGTCGGTTGATAACCAAAAATAAAATACATTTTAACTCTGATGCCTGCTTCTCAATTACTGCACAAGGATTCGCAAAGTTGTAAAGACCTTTGGAGATTTTAGGTTTTTGTATTAAGGTCAGATATTTGAGAAATCTGATGCAAATATTAAATGCTGGTGGACGTGCCCACAGACTTAGCTTTCTAAAATGATTTAATACAATACCAAACAAACTTATAACATGTATTTGTGATCTCTAAGATTTTTTTACGAAACCAAAGCTTGTTAACGTTCAGAATGTTGGCTGAATTCAGTTCAATTTCTGTAGACAGTGACTTAATTTAAAACTTAATAAAGCACACAAAAGTATCATAAAGTAGTCCATGCATCATATGCCAAGTCTTCTGAAGACATATGATCACTTTGTATATGATGAACAGACCATAATGTAAATTGTTTTTCACTCTCAAATCAAATCATTGCTAAACTATGTAACTATGTTGTAACATTTGGTCACAAGAAACTAAGAACCAATGAGGTTTGATGTTATTGACGTCGCAGCAATATTGGAGTCAGTGCTTCTTAGATAGCAATGATTTGATTTGAGAGTTTGAGAGTTTTTGTAAAAGATTTAGCCAGCAGGACTGGATTAAATTATCTCCTAATGTGTTCTGCAGAAGAAAGAATATCATTTGGGTTTGGACCGACATAAGGCTGAGTAGATGATGACAACATTTTCATTTTAAGGGGAACCATTCCTTTAAGAAAGCTTTTGTTATAAAACAGCAACTGATTTAGTATGGCAACTTTAAGGTTCTCTTCTTAACATTTAACCCTTAAATGCATACCTTGGGTCTTTAGTGACCTATACCTAATACATTTTCTGGAGTTGTGCCCACTCCCCTTTAGTATTTCTCAATCTATATCTTATAAATAGTGTAAAAAAAAAAATAAAAAAAAAAGCCCATCAACAAAAAAAGCCAAAATGGCAAAAAACAAAAAACAAACAAACAAAACAAAAGTGTATAGGGTCATTAAAGACCCTAGGCATATAATAGAGGGTTTTGTTTCTCGCACTTCCATAAAATATATTTTTATGATTATGTCATATCTACTGTATATAAGTTTACTATAACAGGATATCTATTTATTTGTTTATTTCAAGAGAAATGAGTACTATATTCATAAAAATAAATACTGCATTATGGTGATTTTCTGTATGACATTGGTAAATTATAAGTATCCCATTTACGTCTACACATACATACATGCTATTTGTTACTCAAGGTGGCACTGATGTTTCAGCGACTGACTTGATTTACATTTGACATTGCTATTTGATGAAGAAACAACATAGAAGTAAACTATAGCAAGTACAACACATAAACAGTATGATATGACTATTGTCATTTGAGTGTACAACTGAAATAATGTAAGTTGTGCATCTGTTTAGTCTCAGTAAGTGCCAGAGGAAATACTTATGTGTAGCTTATGTGTATCTTATGTGTTATGTGTAGCTCAATATGTGTTTGACAGCCAGTTGCATCTCCTGAAATTTCAGTGTGAAAGAAATGGATCCTGTTCTAGATTTGTCCTGATTTGTTGCAGTGTCTCTTTGAAATATGAAAAATAAAAACATCAAAATACATCAAAATACATTTTATTCTATTATTTTCAAACTATTTTGAAACTATTTTGAAAATTTACACTATCTGGCCATTTTGTAGATCCATTTGCGATAGATATACGTGCTGGGTCTCTAAAGACCCGAATATGTAAGAGAATTTGGTGAAATTCCCATGCATTGAAGGGTTAATCTGCATTATCAAAACTGTACAATTTTCAGTAACAACAAATTTGTTTAATGTATCTGGTACTTTTTTTTACATTAGAAAAGTAAATGACCTTGTAGTATAACATGATAAATCAGAAGGTGCAAAATATTTCTGCTCTTTGATGTTATGATACTTTTTTCTTTTTCAGTCATTTTTTGAATTTTGGGCTGGTGACAGGGCTTTTGCTGACTGAGATGTGTCTGTGCACTGGAGACATGCAATGTTCATGCAGTCCAATTCAAAAGTTCATGCCATCTCAGACTTTGATAATTTTTAGCCATTTGATTATAAATCTAGCACTTTCTATCTCATTCCGTACATTTGTGTTAATGTTACAGTACATTTGAAAAGAACAATGCATGCAATGATATGTCATGTACGGTGATCTATATGAAATGTAACTGTTTCTTTGAAAAAAACAACAATAAAAAAACAACAACATAAGAACAATTATAAAAAAATTGAAAGAGAAAAATTGGCACCCTATTCCATTATGTTCTAAATACCGTTTGCCCTCAATAAGAATACAAAAAACTTCTAAAATAAAATAAGCTTTCATTTCAAGGTTCATTCCGTAGGAGGCATTTTCTAAGAGTTTGTAACACGTTGGATTACGTTATTTTAGTCGAACATGTGGCATACTGATAGACTCATTGCTGCCTGTATTGGGTGTATGTCCACTTGCTATGCTGTGGCTTGCACCAGCTGTAGTACTTGTTCGAAGCAGCTCAGAGGGGAAGGATGCATCAATGTTGGGCTGGGAAAGAAAGTTGAACCCTTGAGCAAGCGTCTTAGTTGAATTCTCCAGGTCTCTATCGCTGATGAAGAGATCAGCTTCTCGCCAACCCCTCACCCCCATCTCAATCCCCCCAGCTGAGGAGTCCTGGCTGCTGCTAACACTGGTGGAGAAACTAGCCTGACTAGAGTGTCTGTCCACATCCAGATCTACCAGGACTGGCTGCATGAGGTCCTGAACAGAGAGAGACTTCCCCAGTCCTCTGTCACCACTGCATTGACCTTGCTCTGGGGCAAGAGGAGAGACTGCAGCCAGGGGGTCCATATACATCTCTGCATCCAGACTTATATGTCTCCTCCAAGAACTATCCTCTTTAGCACTGGGTCTGCTTCTCTGCTGAAGCTTGCAGCCCACACTAGAGTTCAGCCCAAATTCTAGGCCAACTCCCTTAAAGCAAGACTGGGCGTAGTCAGCTGGGTTTGACCTACAGGGTCCAATGATGCGGGTCAGGCCAGGTTGAGAAGGTACAGTAGAAAGCTGATGTTTTGAAGATGCTGTGGATAGAGGAGGTGGAGGGGGTTGTCTGACGCAAGGAAAGTGACCCCCAGTAGAGTGAAGTCTGTTGGAACTGAGGATCTGAGATGGACTCCCTTGTGCTGATGGACAATCCGTGGATGGAGTTGAAGGTACCTGGAAAGTGGATGGATTAAATGGTGATGCAGAGGCTGGATTGAGCCCAGGAGAAGATGTTGTGGAGTTGTTCTGGTTGAGGTTGAGTTCATTGGGGGCTAATATGAGTTGGAGAGCTCTGGGGTGATTGCTGCTGAGGGTCTGGCTGACCTGAGAAGAGCAAGAGAGATCCTTACTAAGGATGGTGCTCTGATAGTCTGATGTCTCCTCCATGCCAAAGGGAGGAAGAGAGGAGAGAGTGAGGCCAGACGATGAACCCTTATGCAGAACCTGGCGGTAGATGTCAAGCAAAGAGTCCAGTTTTGATTCGATAGACTGTACCTGTGGAAATGAATTACAGAAAACTGAAATTTTGGTTCCATAATTTTTCCAAAAAGTAAATAAAAAATGTTTGAATCAAAGTAACTTTAATGTTCATTCAGTGACCATCTTGGTAACGTCCACAGTAAGCTATTTTCTATGAAGGCAATAGGCACTGAAGTACAGCTCCGACCTCCTTGAATGGGGAAAGATCGAAATCTTCCAAATTATTGTGTTATGTTATTGTATTTCAATAATAATAATGAGCAATAAAATCTGACAGCAATGGTATAATCAATTTAGCAGCTTAGCCTAAATCACACAAAAACAGCCTGGTCCAGTAAAAGCGATTGTGTGTTCTAGAGCAGAGTTTTTTAGGGGTCTGTGTGGACTCCCAGGGGGCCAGATACTATTTGCACTCCTAATTAAATACTAACAAACAGTATCACTGTAATGTGTTTATTGTGTTTATTTAGAGTCCCACAGACACCCTACACCAAATCCTACCCATAAACCTAACCCTAACATTCCCTTACAAAAATGAACCATGATTTTACTGAAAAAGCCATAATAAACATATATGTTACTATATTAACACCATATTACTGAAGTAATACCATAGTTAATTGCATTAAAACCACCAAAAAACATGGTTACTACAAAATTACTAGAGTAAAACCATGGTTAATTTCACCTGGATCAAAATTTTCTCATAACTCCCCAATCGTCACCATGACCAAATTACTGTGAGGAAATCACCCTTTATATCAAATTTGTATTATTATAAATAGTATTAAAGGAAATATTAAGAGGGGAAACATGATGGGAAAAAGTGGGAGAAAAGGGGGAATCGAACCTGGGTAATTCGCATGAAAAAAAATGCACATCCACACTGTTTTTACAGACTATGCCATTGCAGCACCACTTATGGGGTGCAGTTTGTCTTAAATTTCTGTGTTTCCATTAGACTATTTGAGTCCAAATAGCAGCCCTGTGTGGCAGGTGCTATATACACCTAGTGCAAACAGTCACTCAGATTTTTGTTTTCTCTCCTAAAAAGAAAAACTACAAAAATCATTATATTAATGGTCTTTCTAAGCACAATATATGAAAAATAATGCCTTAAAAAAGTTAACTTAATTAATAATGCCCCCAACACATACGTAAAATCCGTAATAAGAAATGTTACTATAAGGGTTTTTGCTATTCTTTGGCAGTAGGGGGCAGTCAGCACATTTCCAGCTGTACAGGCAACGTGCTTCCTCAAACCAAAGAGAGCAGGCAGCAAAGCCTTCCACAGATGACATGCTCTTGCACTCAAAAATAGCTGGACCAAGCACCGCAGAATGCAGGCAACTCGAGACATGTTTTGAAAAAATTTTAAATTATGTTTAACTTGACACACCATCCTGAAAACACGGCGTTTGTGACTAGAGACGCTGAAAACTAGTGAAACGCGACGCAACCAAAGTGAGACACTCCAAAAGCATCCGTCAGATGTGTGAGTCCATAGTCCTTGGCATTAAAATGTTTGAAAACCCCTGTTCTAGAGTAAATAAACACAGGCAATGCCTCTATCAAAAAGGCAAATGGCTCTTTAAACTTTCTTTGAAAAGCAGGACTTTCATTTCTACAGCCACTGCATTGAGTGCTGCAATTTCTCCCATTAATCTTTCAACAAATTGACCATCTCATACTCCTTATACTCTTTATGGTGTGACATTGCACAGGCCACACTGATTACCAAAAATAAAGGAGATTATGAATATGTAATGCACTGTTTATCTGTGTCTCTATACTCACCTGTCTCTCTACTTTACACACCCTTCCCAACATGCTCACGTCTTCTAGCATGTCTCCATCAGACAACAGTTTCTCCCTGATCTTCTTATCCATTGCCATCTGCCCCCTACCAAGAATCTGATCCACCCTGAAAGTAAGAAAGATTGAGACATTTGCAAGAAGAGACAAGAATAAAATGAGTTAGAACTGCATGAAAAGGAAATTATATCCACATCCCAATAAGAGGTAGAGACGAAACAAAAAAAATTAAAGATGAGATGAAGAAAGGTTCATGACTTTTAATGTTGATTTTGTGTGAAAGAACTTAGATAATGTTTCCCCTTTTAGTAAACACATGGTCAATGGCATCAAGTATAGCATTGTAAATCCTGCCCATGGACGGTTAATACAAGTTTCATAATCCATGACAATTTAGAAATTGCCAGCATTAGCAGAGTACCAGACTCTTTACATTATGCATAAAAAAATAAAAAAATAAAAGACATTTTTTTGAATGGAGTTTTTGTCTTGTACACTGAAATATTCTCGGAGAAATTCAAAATTATGCAGACTTGCAACTAATGTGACTGCTTTTCATTGATTTTCATTGTCTATGAATAACTTTCTGTCAGGAATTGTACTATCCTGTTTTGGTCACATGGTGGCACTGGTTTCACTTCAATTAAAAGCCTTGACTTTCTGACTCCACTTGACTTCAATAAGGAAATATAATGGAAACCATAAAATGGACCAAAAGACCTAACATAGCTATAAAGAAAAAAAGGCCTTTAATTTCCTTCTTAAAAGAAAGTCAAACATATATGGGATGGTATGAGGGTGAGTAAATGATGAGAGAATGACATCACAGGATTTGCATCCAATCAAACTCTACAGTGTTTTGGCACAAATTTTCACTTGATATTATGGTTAATACTAATACAATATTTGGCTCCATGTTTGTTCCATGTGTTCCTCTGTTGTTTATGCATTTACACATGCATTTTGCATTGTCAATGTCCTCTTCAGCCTATGTCACATTAACATAATTTTGCATATTGTTGTGTCTATGCAGTTCTTGGTAAAATTCACATATTTTAATTGCGATACTGTGTTGAGTCACTACTTGATGTCCAATGTAATATCTAAATCCTGAAGCAAAACCAGTTGAGAACAACTGGTCTAGCAGAACCTGAGGGGTTTCCCACCACCCAGTGACCCATACATGAGCAAGGAGAACCATTGCCTCAGGAACATCAGAACACATGTCAACAAGATGACATTAATGAGAACCAAACATACCAGTGTGAATATGATATAGAGGTCAGCCACATGGTCACTAATAATCTCTGTGTTAGTTACAATTTTCAATGGAAATGTAACTGTTGAGTAAAGGTTTGTTTTAGTTCATATGGCAGACAGCACAGAAAGACGTTAAGTGTTGAACAAGATAAATGAATCAAATGATGTTTATGAATACGAATATTGATTGCCTTTGCTATGAGTGAAATTGATTTATAATGAGACTATTTTGAGACATGAGTTTTGACTGACTGTGTAATATGGCTAGGCCTTTGGATTGGCTGTGTAATGGGTATGACACCTTGGTCCTGCTGTGATGCTGTTAGATGGAATACATACAGTATGCAAAGATAGAATGAGTTGTGGCCTAGTGGTTAGTGCACATGTTCCATGTTGTGTGTTGGTGCTCATGTGGGTGATGCAAGAATCTGGCTTACATAATTTCCCTATTGTGCCTTGTATTTCTTGTTCTCTGTGGTCTTTCACAGTAAAATGCTTTGAAAAGCATTCAGATAATGCATTTGTTCACCTCATCAGAAGCTGTATGTGCGTGCATGTGTGCATGTCTTTGTGTGTGATAACAAAACATGTAGAATGTAGTTGATTTGACCTACCTGGTCTGCAAACTCTTAATTCGACAGAGCATGTCGAGGTGACCGGATGAATATTGCTCTATTACATCCTTCACATCATAAGGGCGTAGGGTTTCCTTAAATTTCTTCTTTGCCACATGGAATTTCATGATCCTAAAGAACCATAAGGCTAAGGTTATTCTTCCATTTAAGATTTTTACACTGCCAAACTGCAGTGAAACGGTTTTCTTAATCAGTATTTTTCTGTTGTTTTCCAGTAAAAATATTTAAAAAAATCCTTAAAATAAGATACTGTAGATTTATATGAGAAGCAAATAAAGCTTGTTTTAAGCAGATTATTTTTTATTACCCCAGTGGCAAATAATTTTTTGTTTTAAGCACAACCTCACTAAATTTGGCTTAAAACAAGAAAAACCTATGTGCAAATGAAGTAAGAAAAATATAAGGCCCAGGATCGGCCGGGATTGAAACTCAGGACCTTTTTCGCTGTGAGGTGACAATACAAACCACTGGGCCACTGTGTCATTCAAGAAAAAAAATAAAACTCAAGTATTACAATCTGAATTTCCTTTGTGCCTTTGCCTGCCGTGGGTAACACTGAAACTGCTTCTCTCACCTAAATGTTCAAAATTGTAAGTAATCGATTACTTGTTTTTTTTTTTTATTGTGTTAGAGTACTCGACTACGAAATGACTTGAAATGCCCATCCCTAGTATTCAGCAGAACAATTTAAAAGTGGAAAATAAAAATATATGACTGAACATATTTTGATAATTATCTCAAATAATTTGCTCAGTTTACATTTGGGCTGTCTCAAATTTCATAAACATTGTTGTGGACATTATAAGGTGACCAAATCACAACATGGTCAAATCCAACATCCTGAAAAAGTCTGAGCTTGGGATCACACACACACTCTACAGGGTTAGCATTTAGCACTTCGCCTAAATTCAATTTTTCAATCCTCATAATAAGAGTGAAAGAGAAATGCTGGTAAAGATGAGCACATACTGTCATTCTAGTATTCAGCCTTCCACTGACCCACACATACTAGACAAAACAAAAAGAAAAGGGAGTGTGGTCTGTTGTATGAAGATGACGGTATTCTTTTTTCTGTCATTAGTGAAATGAGACTCATAATTGGTCTCATGTTCTCAGTGGCTGTGAGGAATAATGAAATAAGACTGACAAGCAGACCGTGCCATATTCGTTTAAATAACATTTATTATGTACCAAGCATAGAGGCCACAAAAACAGCTTTTAGTAGATTATACAGTAGATGGCTTGGAATCAGCTTTGATACTATGGGCCCCTTTACACCTGGCATTACCATGGATTTTCAGTAATCCGATCACAATCGGATAGCACTTGACCACATACTCTCCGGAGACAAATCGTATGCTAATACTAGGTGTAAATGTGGCTGAGACTCAAAGGTTTTTTGAGCTTTCATTATTTCATTTAATTCTTCATAGTATAGAAGAAAACACACTATGACTTCTTCTGTTGTTTTTCATTCATTTAATCAGGTTTTGTTTGGAGTGTCTCTGACATACTGCAAGACAGAGAAAAGAGTTGTGATATAAAGAATCCTTTGTCTTACCTCACTGCTCTGATGACGGACTTCAACGCGGATGGCATATCATCTGCCGACATGTCACAATGACACCCTTTCTCATCAAAACCCTCATCGACACCAGCGTTAACCTCACCTGTGACACACACAAACACACAATGAACATATTGAAAATGCAGCTGGAGGATGAAGACACATGAGATTGTCAGAATGGTGAATTCAGGTGAAACAAGAGAAAGAGAGAAATAAACCCAAATTAAAGTATTTCTGTATTATCAGGAAAACATTGCTTCAATCTGGCAAGGTCTCCTACACAAATTGATTGAGAATGGCATCAGAGGGGGAAAAATGCAACATATGTAAATCAATGTAAACTAACAACAAGTAGTGTAGAACTGTGGAGCACAACAGGGCTGTAGCTTTAACCCCACACTCTACAATATATACTGAGATGTGTAAAGTACTTTAGTATACTTACTTTTACTCACATACATTTCAAAGGAAAAAAATCATACTTTTATACTCCTTACAATTTCACTTAGACCTTCAAAACACAAAGTAAACATATTTCACTGGTCATCATGATGTAAATCTATATTTTATAGATTTCTATAATCTATACTTTACAAGACTTAATTTAAACAGCCAATGAAATCCATTTCAGTGTTGGGTAAGTTACTTGAAAATAGTAATCCATTACAAATGACTAATTATTTCTCTAAAATTTTAATCAGATCACTTAACTAATGAATTCATTGAAAAGTAATCAAATTACTAATTACTTTACTTTTAAGTTATTCTCTAAAAGACCTTTTCCGCTCAACAAATTCAAAATAATGTCTTTGGGGCCTGAGTAGCTCAGCGAGTAAAGACGCAGACTACCACCCCTGGAGTTCGTGAGTTTGAATCAGGGCATGCTGAGTGACTCCAGCCAGGTCTCCTAAGCAACCAAATTGGCCCGGTTGCAAGGGAGGGTAGAGTCATATGGGCTAACCTTCTCGTGGTCGCTATAATGTGGTTCACTCTCGGTGGGGCGCTTGGTGAGTTGTGCGTGGATGCCGTGGTGGATGGCGTGAAGCCTCCACACGCACTATGTCTCTACGGTAACATGCTCAACAAGCCATGTGATAAGATGCGCGGATTGACGGTCTCAGACGCGGAGGCAACTGAGATTCCTCCTCCGCCACCTGGATTGAGGTGACTCACTACGCCACCACAAGGACTTAGAGTCCCACTTAGCTTTGGGAGTTGGGCATTCCAAATTGGGGAGAAAATTATAATTCTTTATTTCTTTCAAGTTACACACACAGCACCTCACATTTCTCCTCCACAATGACTTGTTACGAGGCCATAATTCATGTATTCAACCTAAATAATATATTAAAAATAAGCATATTGCTATAATGTAATTAAAATAATAAAATTAATTGAAAGTCAGTAACTGTAATCTGATTACAATGTTTTAAAATGCAATGCACTACACTACTTTTCTGACTAAAAAGTAATTACATTACAGTATCTGATTACTTTTTAATTGGATTACACCCAGCACTGGTCACCACATACTGTAGCATCTTTGACTAGAGCAATGTCTTTTAGTTATGTTCTAACAATAGTTGAGGATAAACTCAAGTCAAGAGAGTACATGTTTGGTGATCAGCCAATCGCCACTTGACACTTGAACTCTATTCAAGTGTCAAAGAACTACCAAATCAGCTGCGGCTGAATTTAATGTTTAATTTCAGGTAACAGGCTTCATAGGTATCACACTGGACTCGGAATTAGAGCATAAATGGCGCATATTTTTTTCGCCGCACATGTTAACAGGTTAGAGCATTCACATAGGAAGCGTTAGCAGCACGCTGGAGCGGCAGTGCAGCAGGAGTTTCGCCGTTGAGTCTATTTTTGCTGCGCTGCTCACACTGAATTAAAGTGCCAGTGTACTGTTGATGGACATCATGATGATGAGTTGACATGGAAAAACAGATATTGCCCAGAATAAGCATGTATTTGTAGTCTAGTGTGTTTTTGTATTAATTACAGCTCGTAGAAAAACAAAAACAAAAAAATAAATAAAATAAAATAAAAAAATTTAATGACAAAATGCAATTATTTTAATTATTTAGCAATAGGGTTTTAGCATTTAAAACTACAGTACAAGTCATAGCTTAAATAAATAAAAATACCCTATACACTATTAAACAGAGCAGGTCTAAAGGGTTAACAGCAATACACATACACAGCCCAGTGTTAACAGCTGAGGTAAACAAATGCACGCGACAGCACGTGGTCGGTGAATTCAAAACTTACCACAATCTTGTATCAGAAGACACTTGTATTGAAGTACTCTATTACTCTCAACTTTTTACAGTATAAGAATTAATTAACAAAGGAAAAAACGAGGGATGCTGTACCTGGCTGCTGGTGAAGATGGTGAGTTAACATATTGGAAGCGTGTCCTTTTTGTGAGGAAAGTACTCATTCAACACTCAAGTTTTGGATGATGTTTGAACAAAGAGATATAGCTATCCAATAGCTGTGAATAATACTTATTTCTGGCTATACTATTAAGTGTAATCAAGCCAAACAGATCAAACGGTCTTCTCTAGTGCAAAACAACGTTTAGGCTCATCGTCCTCCCCCTTTCACTAAATAATGATGTTTAAAAATGAGCAGAGCTCATTTTCTTGGCTGTAACTATATGAAATAACTCTACAAGACTGCATTAGATTACACAAGCATCATGTCAATACGATTTCATGATGATCATGTTTGTAACACTTAGCAATAGCTCATTCCTGGTAACCATTTTATAGCTTTATTTTCTGTGTAGAGTGCAGCAGTTTCTGCAGCAGAAGTGCTGCTGGTGTAAAAGCACACGTGTTGTTTGCAGCGACATTGTCGCGACACACTGCTTCAGTTCGGCTCACGCGCTGCTTCGGTGTTATGTGAAGGAGGCGTCAGGGATTAAGCACAAAGTGCTTCACAAAACATACAATCAAAAATGCACAGAGTAAAACACAACATATTCTATACAAAAATAGAATAGTCTATACAAATGAGTTTTTAAACAAGACTTAAAAACAGCAGATCTATTGTCCCAGGGTGTTCCATAATCAAGGGACCTTCACTACAAATGCTTTATCACCTTTAGTTTTGCATCTGGATCTTGGAACAGCCAACAGATCACGACAAGAAGATCCATGAGGTCTAACTGTTTCATATGGTCTTAAAAGTTCTGCTAAATATTCTGGTGCCATGTTATGCCCTGTATGTAATTCATAAATTGGTAGCCAAAGCAAAGAAGCTAAAACTGGAGTAATATGATTAAAAGACCTAGTTCATCAAAAGTCTAGCATCATTTTGCACTGATTGTAGCCGTGCTAAAGTGTGTTGACTTAAAACTGAAAACAGTGCATTACAATAATCAAGTCGAGATGAAATAAAAGCATGTATAAGCTTCTCTGTATCCCTGAAACTCAAGACATGTCTAGCCTTGGAAATGTTCCTTAACTGATTAAAGATTAAACGAACTTCCAGACGTGATATTCAAAATTTAAATTAGTATCAGAATAGACCCCCAGATTGTTCACCGCCTGCTGATTATTTGGGACAACGTGTCTAAGTGCTGACTCTATATGACTTTTTTTTAGAATCATGACCGATTATAACAACCTCAGTTTTGACAGTATTTTTATTATTTTTATTTTTATCCTCTTTTCTCCCCAATTTGACATGCCCAATTCCGACTACTTAGTAAGTCCTCGTGGTGGCGCGGTTACTCACCTCAATCCGGGTGGTGGAGGACAAGTCTCAGTTGCCTCCACTTCTGAGATAATCAGTCCACACAACTTATCATGTGGCTCACTGTGCACGACACCGCGGAGACTCACAGCATGCGGAGGCTCATGCTATTCTCCGCGATCCACACACAACTTACCATGTGCCCCATTGAGAGCTAGAACCACTTATCACGACCACAAGGAGGTTACCCATGTGACTCTACCCTCCCTAGCAACCGGGCCAATGTGGTTGCTTAGGAGACCTGGCTGGAGTCGAACTCACGACTCCAGGGGTGGTATTCAGCATCAGTACTCGCTGACCTGCCCAGGCCCCATCAGTTTTGAAAGTATTAAAAAAAAATGTATGTCATGTACATTAGTGTACATGCACTTTTATTTATTTATTTATTTGTTTTTTTTTTGCTGATGCAAGCCCTTGTGTATCATGGCAAAAAGCTTATTTGAAATCTACAGTATAAGGCAGGTCTATTCAACCAAATTCATCTCGTATCAAATCCTCAGTGTCCCGCGCAAGGTTGTCAGCTGTCTAAGGGGCTGATCACACTGAACGCATCGTGTCTGTTCGCACTGTTTTTCTTTTTTCTTCTTTTTTTTTTTTTCTCCCAATTTGGAATGCCCAATTCTCAATGCGCTCTAAGTCCTCGTGGTCATGTAGTGATTCGCCTCCATCCGGGTGGTGACTCCAGCGTCTGAGACTGTCAACCTGCGCATCTTATCACGTGGCTTGTTGAGCACGTTGCCACGGAGACATAACGCGTGTGGAGGCTTCACGCCATCCACCGCGGCAACCACACTCAACCCACCACGCGCCCCACCGAGAACGAACCACATTATAGTGACCACGAGGAGGTTACCCCATGTGACTCTACCCTCCCTAGCAACCGGGCCAATTTGGTTGCTTAGGAGACCTGGCTGGAGTCACTCAGCACGCCCTGAGATTCGAACTAGCGAACTCCAGGGGTGGTAGACAGCGTATTTTACCACTGAGCTACCCAGACCCCCCGCACTGTTTTTCAATTGTTTTATGTAAACTTGCGCTAGACAGACGTCGTGCTGTCTCAATGTTTTAACAGTGTCTCGCGCAGGAGTGCCGCATTTTTAGACGCTTTCAGAGGTTGTGCTAAAAATAATCCCTTATCTGTCATTTTGACGGAATGGGAAGATTAAAGAACTAAAATTATGGACGACTGATAAGCGTGAGTTCGGAGAAGGAGAAAAGTTATTTTCATTAAAGGTGCTGTAGAATAGCAGATTTTATCCGCTCTGGAACTTTTACCAGACTGAGACGTTGAATTGGACACGCCACCGCTTTCCAAAACACCACCCTCCAAAGATAGCATTGATACCGTCACTGAACAGTAGGGCAGTGTGTCTTCTCATGGTTTTCAAACAGTAGCAAAATAGTGCCCTCAGCTGACAACTGTTATGAATCTGAATATGACATTAAACCTGAATGTTCCGCTTTAACTGCAACACTTTGAGAAAGCGCAAAATGACTGGCAGGCAGAAAGCCCTTCAAAGTCTTCTGATTGGCTGATCAAAGAACATGTCCGTGGCCCACGGTAACATTTTTGTTTGCTGTTTACAGAGACCAGTGAGATATTTCAGGACACTTATTTCAGTTATATTTTTCAGAAAAAAAGAACAATTTCCACATACCATTCCATAAAAAATAGCTTACAGTGAATTTGAAAAGTCAACAGTTTATATGTTATTGTTCAATACAATTTTTATTATCAGTCTGATTTACTCTCTGTTATGCACTAATTTTGAAAGCACTTTTTCCATTTCTTTTTTTTTTTTTTTTTGGTCAAGTTATCTGTATTTGTATTTTTTCAGAATTTCTTGTTGGAACAATTTTCTCATGATAAATATAAAACAAAATAAAGCTATAAACATGTTTTATTTATATAGTGAATACTATAGGCCTAACACGATATTTGATAGAAGCTTTTCGTTAACAAACTATTCTGGCTTGGTCCAATGCCCCAAAGATTTTTTCCATCTGGCCCACTTGTCGATGAAGTTGAATAGCCCTGGTATAAAGCATGAAAAGGATCCCTTTTAAGGCAACCTAAGTGCTATTTGTCTTTTTGACAGATGAGGTTCTACACTTCTCTGTCAAAATTGATAATAGTGCACAATTGTTGTGTGGTGCCATTTATTTCTGTGTGACCTGAGTTATGGGGGACATCTCCACGATGATAGCACTAACAAGCGGTGAAGTGCAGAGTCAATCGCTTTTCTGCACCTATAAAAGATTATCTATGGCCACAGCTATGATGTAAACCAGAGACAGGGGGAGGGAATGTGGTGTGCTGGGGCCGGTTGCACCAGTAAGTTCAAACTTAGCCTAGTTGTGGCGTAAATGGGCACTAAGTCACAATTTATGCACTACTAAATATTTGAGCATTGCACCATTAAACTTAGGTAGAACGTAACCCTACGTATAAACTAAATATTTACGGAAGCCTCCGACCAGGAGTAACAGATAGAATAAAAAAGCAGACTGATATTTTATGACATCAATGAGCTCATGTTTTGCATGACGTTATGATGTTGACATTTAGGAGAGAGAGAGAGAAAAAAACGTACTTTTAAGTGGCTCTTCAGCATGAAACCAATCTAATGGTGCAATTTTCAGGGTGTGTCGACCGTTGTCAAGTTTCAACACATTCAAAATATATATAGGATATTAAAATGAATAAATGTCTGTTTTTCCAGCCTGTTGTATTAGTATTTATTTATCACCCCTCAATTATTTTAGATACAGTTCCTATAATATTGTTATTTACACAGGGCAAATATACTATTTATCAAATCTACTTTTATTATGTATCATATTTTAATTACGATATAATTTATTACAGCTGACAGTTACATGAGCAAACAAGGGCTGAACATCAACCGTAACAAGATCAAATTGAAGTCACGGCTTTTTAACACTTCTGTGTATAAATATGAAGGCTGCTTATTGGATAAATACAGGTAAACGTCATATTGTGTGACTACGCATTACTTTACAGAGAGCTTACGACCTACTAGTTAAGTCTTGCCTTAAGAACAGGTGGTGCAACCAAATTAAGCACTGACTTAGTTACAAACTAACTAGTAGTTACTAAGCCCTTAGTGTGAACTTTACATCCTAACTTACGTGAGAACTTACGCACAGCTGGGGCAACCCTACCCTGGAATCACTGGATTAATCTTTACTTTTGCTACATGAAGGATTCTCACAACCTTTTAACAGAGGCTGCCGCAATTGATTAGTCCTGAAACAGAGAAAGGCATTTACAGCCATAGGGCATCAATGAGGAATGAATATAGGCTTTTGGCTAAAATCTACAATTCTCAGTTTTGCTTTAAAGCAAAAGGTTTCTTGGCTGTTGAATTATACTACAGCCTGAATAGTTAATAATTTTTACTAAAGGTTAAAATACATTACTCCATTTCTTACACTAACTAAAGTTTACTCTTTGAATATGCTTGTGTATTCTCTCCCCATGGAACATAATACAAAATACAAGACACACAAGCATCAAAACACCTAAAATTAGATAGTAATTCTTCATTAACTAATTTGACTTTATAATGTATATTATATCAGGTGCCTTACAGACTTCCCTCTCTCTGTGGTGTGACTCTAGACTTCATATTAAATCTCAGTCATACCGTGCCTCAGAATATAAATCAATTAATGTGTTTTAATTATACATAAAACATGTTACTGCAGACGAGATCTCTTAACCTCACAGTGGATGTGTACAGAGCCAGTGTAGTCCAATGTGTGGATATACTGAGGGTTTATATTTGATTGGTTATCTGTTACATTATCATTCAGTTTGGTAGATAGGGTTGATCTTTGAGCATTGATCTTTGGATTATGTGTTTGTGTCAATGTGACTATGCTTGCTTGTAAACTGCCTGAATGCCACTGCTTCAATGAACAGACATTCCACAAACCTAATTCTAGTGAATACATATATTTATACAACATTCATCTCAGGTTCTTTAATTTGATTGGATAAGTGGCATTCAAAGAATGCTAATATGAAATGTAACAGCATTAGGATGTTTCACTGTTTGTATCACCCCACTTGTCTGTGTTCACAGAGTTTCAGACCAGAGTACGTGAGTGGTGCGAAATGGAGTTGTGTGATTATGAAGCAGATTTTTTAGACTTGGCATAAGTTTTTTCTCTCACTCCAGGATCACTCCGGTTTCTTTCAACAGTAGAGAATGAGCAAGGAGCGGGAAATGGAAGAGACTGATCTCACAGTAAAATCGGACACAATAGGCTAACTTGTCTTTAGCTAAAATCTGTCTGTGATTATTGAAATTCTAAACACTGCCCTCAGTGGCCAAAGCAGCAAGTGCTGTTGGGCATATGGGTACGTGTGAGCTCCATTTAGCGGGTGAAATGTCCACTGAGGGGCGCCAAAAACAAGTTGAAAAGCAAGCTGTTTTCAGCTGTATATGATGTAATACAGTGAAAAGAAATGCATATTTTATAAATGGTATCCTCAACCCCAAACCCAAAACCAAATTTCTTCCGGGTTTCAATACGGGATGTGGACCTGGGTGCCCCACACTGCTGAAGCAACGTGCTTCTGGTCACGCCACAAGGGAAGGTAAATACGCTTGAGCCGAAGCAAAAATGTCTGATGGAAGATGCCGCTTGTCAGTGAGTCTGCATAATGTGGCCAATCCTACGTTATTGGAACTTTAGGAAACAACATGCCGACTTCCTGTGTGATCATGTTGAATGGAAAACCTGGAGTGATTACAGAATGCTTTGAGCAGATGAAATTGCAGGGAAATTGCTTTTGGTCCACTACACTCACTTACTTTTTTCCAGTCTGTGCGTTGCCTGGTGGCACAGAAAACGTGATGTTTTGGCTTCTTTTGGAAATATTTTCCTTAACGGAGAAAAAAATAGTCAAACTAATTGGCAATCTGAAATGTAAAGTACTCAATATTAACTTCTTGTTTATAGAACTGTTGTATAATAGCAATATCACAAAATCATGCTGTTGTACTGAATATCAGCACAGCAAACACAAAGGTAGATAAGGAGAGGGATGAGGAAATAATTCCATCTGTTGTGGTTCAGTCAATGGCCTTTGGGACCCAATTAGGATTATTAGGACTTACAATGATCTCAATCAGAGGGACAGACTATTATTTAACAACCATAATCATCATCATCATCACATCATGACAATAATCATATGCTCTATAAATACATTTCACATGGCTGGGTCATTTAGACTATAATTCTTTTGGTTATCTTCTTAAATTCTGAGCCTAAATATTAAACGGATCAGTATTCACTGCATAGCCAAATTAGAATAAACAGAACAAGTGGAAGTAAATTCCTATTTCTGTCAATGCAATTCAGACAAAAATCCTTCACCTTCAGGAGTGGACCGTGATTGGCTCTTGAGACGGAGGGAGGGTCTGAATCGGGTGCGGTCGTTAAAACTCCAACTCTTCTGGACCTTGGTAGGACTCGATCCATCAGTGCTGATCTCGGCTCCAGGTGATCGTCTGTCTGTAACAGACGCCTGTCTGCTTTTAATGCTTTGTCCACGTGGGCTTGCCATTCTTACCCGGTCCTTAAAACTCAGCTTCTGACTGAGAGGGGAGAGAGAGAGAGAGAGAGAGAGAGAGAGAGAGAGAGAGAGAGAGAGAGAGAGAATGAAAGAGTGAAAGAAGGAATGCCACTTTCATTGGGTCATGGCAATGACAATTCAGATTCATGAGTGTAGCAAAAAAAAGTGCAGAGGCCAAGTCCTTTTTATTAGTCCTGCAATGCATGTTTAGACCCCAATGGTATTAGAAGTGCAGTCAAACAAATGGCACTCTAAACAACCATTAAGTATGGGCCTTTCAGGTATGAGTCGCCAAGGCAAAATCTAATGTAAGACGAAAGATCCTGAGAGTAATTCCAAGGAAAGGGGCATAAAAATCCATTAGTAGTTCCTTCAATGTTCATGCAAAAAAAATTTGGTCAGCTGATTTTTATTGATTTTCATCAATGGTGGCTTGAAAGGTTGAGGATTTTTCTTCTTGATTATGATCATATCGAAGAGTATGTGAGTAATGGCACGAATAGTCATTTTTCCAAATTTCTGTTATAGAAATGCTATTCATTGCTATTAACATCATGAGATCTCAATGAGTGCTGCTGTTGGTACACATGAAAAGGGTACAGTTTCTTTAGGACACTTGCAAAAATTCTTAATCTATAAGTTTAAGGGAAAATACATTAGAATCCTCTCAATTTCAGAGAAAATAGGACAGACAAATGATCACGATGAGAAAATAGAGCAGTGACCACTCATGCAGCACTACAATGAGTCATCCACTTCTGCTCAATAATTTCACATTTGCAACTATGCTAATTATTCTACCATTACCTCTTGGTCATTGGATAAATAGTGCATCATAAATAAGTGGGTGGAGGCTGTTTCACACAAACAACTGGTTAGACACCATCAACACACCATACCCAAACATCAATTTGGAACCTCTCTCAGACAGTGGTCATTGATAAATGGGTGGATTTCTTTATTTGTACTTTTCTTAATGAACTCATAATCTGAGAAAACGATTTTGTTTGGCTCCATTCAAATTGCCCACAGTCTGGAGCTCTACCTTGGTAATTTTGGAAATGACACCACTAGCCCTTTCTGTTATCTGGGCTAATGACACCATGCATTAGTAGCTGTTGTGTAACACCATCATTCACACACTCTGACTTGACATTCTCATCTCCATTATTTTCTCTCTCTAATTGAAGTCAATGCTCCAAAAACATGGAGGGACTAATACATGGCAATTATTTTCCATTTCATATTCCCTCTGCTTATTGTATATATTTGTAAGTCTGATGGCAAAATATATAGTGCAATTAATAACAGGGGGCAGTAAACAGTCTCTAGACATCAGAGGTCAGATTTTTTATTTTTTTTGGCTGGCTCAAACTAAAGCAGATTGCACATTGTAAGATTTTTACAGTCCTTTACGAATGGTGCTTGTCAGACTGTACGAAATGATCCTAGTGAGATCTTGGGTAAAAGCCATGGCACAGTGTGCAACATTATGACAGACTGTGCGATACACATCGTAGCCAAGACTCTGTCTTGCCAAGTCCCAGTCGTCCAGATTGACAGCACTGACTGGGCGTTGTATCTAATCTGGGTATCGTGATCAAAGTCTGCCAATTTTGCCCCGCGACAAGAGAAGTCCCTGAAATCAGTCTCAGAAGGCAATATCAGGGCCAAAATGATACAGTTTTAACAGACTAGTAGTCAGTTGTGGTTTTACACTTTACAGTAACAATAGCAATCTTCAGAAGTCTGTCTAAATCATATTGTCTACATCTGTCTTCATTATTTTTAGAGGATCATGATATTGCAGAATTATGTGTTGTAACATCAAACATTAAAATCTAAAGGAGTATGAACAAAACAATACAGACCTTGTAGATGACTCGCCTTGGTCCTTCCTTTGGGTGTTATGTGAATGTAGGAAAGAGAAATATATAAATGTGAAAACTGTGTCATTTCAAATTAATCTACAGTTTACAGTCGCCTTATTAGCTACAAATGACACATAAGTACAGATTCATATGATCTAGTGTATCATGAAATACATCATGCATACAAATGCACAAAAAGAAACAGCCGAGAATGTAACAGCCAGTTTAAAACACAATGCATGGATAAATTCAATCATTAGCAAATATGTGCAGGGGTTAAATTGGGATTTTTGAAGGGGGGGGGACCCTAACACCAGCGAGGTGAAGTGACTGTCTGCCGCATCCAGTTAAAACAGTACCGTTCTAAGCAAATATAGCAAACCAGGTTCCAGCACAGAGTAGATGAAAGTATAATGCTTATATAATTAAGTTTAAAGAACTTTAACCCTTTAAGCTCTGAAGGAGTTTTTAAAGATTTCCCTTTTCAGTGGCATACCCAAAATTAAAGGCTTGTAACAACAACAACAACAACAACAACAACAACAAAATAGGTCAAATGTTTGGTATAATAATAAAAAAATATTTTAAATGTTTTATTAATATACATTATGATAAATGCTGAAAAAAAATGTCAGCCAAAATGTAATTTAAAAATTATTATTATTTTTTTTTAGATTTTACATTGTACTGTATATCTCAGGGTGTAAATAAGGTGGCTCTAAAAAACTGCTTTTTTTTTGTTCCCAATCATGTCACCTATAACCAGGGTTGGGAGGGTTACTTTTGAAATGTATTTCACTACAGATTACAGAATACATGCTGTAAAATGTAATTTGTAAAGTGTTCCGTTAGATTACTCAAGGTCAGAAACGTATTTGAAATACTTTGGATTACTTCTTCAGCAGTGGTAGATTTTTTCACTTGTTTTGACTATAAAAACTCTGCCAGTACAGTTAGACAAAATACACATTAAAAATACATTCTCTGAAAAACCTAATTATCTTATGCAGTGTTGTTTCTAAAACAAGATCAATCAAACTGATCTTGTTTTAAGGATTTTTAGATATTTTTACAGGAAAACAATAAAAAAAATTATTATCAAGAATAATATTTTTGCCCTTATATCAAAGGTCTTACTAGACAAAAATAAATTATGATCCAATTTGAATTTTCTTGATAAAAAAATATGTTCGTGCCTGGTAACACGTGCATGTAAAATGGCTAGAAATAGCATTTTAGCTTAATGTAAAGCTGACAATTTACACAAGGTTTATTTCTATTTCTGCTCCAAACTTACTTCAAACTTACTTCTCTGTCTGCTCGTATGAATGTAACACATCATAAGAAAGTGTTTCACCGCTGTTCAAATGCACTTTGGATCGCATAATTTATATGTATAAATGTTTTCCATCTGAAAGGACTAAATATTAAATGAAACAAATGAAAATAAAATGCAAAGTAATCTCTTCAGTAATCAAAATACTTTTTGAATGTGTCATGTACTTGGCACCATCTACTGGTGGCCATATGTAATTAGAATGATTGATCGCATGACTCTCTGCCCATATATGGAGGACTATCACCACTGGTTGGAGCAATCTGAACCCAATCTGATGGGTTTAGCATTCCATGATGCTACAGAATTTCCGGTGACTTCATCTAATCCAGGAAAGCTAAAGTGTTTGTAGCCAGATAGCAAGATACCAGATAGCCAGATGCTGTGTACACATTGTGCTTTGTGTTGGTTTTCAAATGATCTATGCATCCAATTACTTTGGATGTGGGCTCATTTGAAAGATAATCACCCCCTCTTAAGTAATGGTATGTGATATTTTGTGTTCTGTTTATTTTTTGTGAAGTTATAAGCAAAAACAAGCTGTTCACATCAAACATGTATGTCAAAGACATATACTTAGCTATTACTTGCTATATTTTTGTCTGTGAGTAAAACAAATAAACTGGTTGTATTTTAATCTTTGAGAGCTTTTCCCAATTTTTTTTTTAATGTTTTTTTAATGATTACAATAATGTCTAAAAAGCAATATTTTTAATAAATGATCAAAACGGAACACTTCTAATTTGTCTTCAAATTTCAAAGCACTTGTTCAGTTGTGGTCACAATGCCTGCATGCATTGAAAAGAAGAGCTTCTAAGCTTTCAAATGATACATATTTTATTTTGTTCAAGACTGTAGTTATTAATATTTTGATATTTTTTTTCTGCTGGCAGGCCCATCCGAGCTTAGAGGGTTAAAGGTGTTTATGAGTGAGCACACTAACTAAATATGCATAAAAAATGCTGAACTGGACCCTGCATGCAAGAAATATAATGAAGTGACAAACAAACTGCCAAAACATTTTTTATTTTTTGAATCTGAGGTGCCGGAAAGCTGTTCCGGACTGTTCCACCTCAATTTAACCCCTGTTCACGTGCATATCAAAAGATGCTCAGTGTTTTGCAAGCAAATTCAATAAGCTTAAGCAAATTAATATGCCATATGTACAAGGAGCCCTACTGAATGTTTTAGCAGAAGTCTAGCATATTGTGTGTTTAAGATAATGCTTTTCAGCAGATGGTTTCATGGTCTATTTAAGTTTCATGACCTTATACATGATATAAGGACATATGGAAGATGAGGCAATGGACTTAATCAGTTCGACAATTCGAATGCTGCTGATACAATTTACCAAGACAGAGCACTACTTCATATTGGGCCATCATAACACAGAATGTGGTTATAAATGTGAAATGGACAAAAATGTTACTGTCCACTTGAATCGCCTTTTCCCTTTCTCTCTGAGAGAAAGACTTCAATCAGTAGTTTAAGGACAAATAGACCTACATCAGGCCCACTGTTGTCTGTAACAACAGAGCATGGAATATACTGATTCTTTTGGGTGGCTATTAACTCATTTTCATTTGCTAAATGCAAAATGGACAAACATTTTTGAATGATGAAATAAGCTGAAGAGTGAAACATGTGGGAGGTAGGTACAGAAAAAGTTATGTAAGGAAATCAGACAAACAAATGAATGACTGACGACCTCTGTCACAGATGAACAGACAGGAAATAGAAGAGCAGCTGCCAGGGGTTTGTACCTACTTTGTAGGACTGCAGGTATGCAACGCCTTCATATGAGGCTTCCAGGTAGCAACGGAAACCGAGTTCTCATCAGCCGCATAGCTACGCCACACACACTACATGCAAAAAATATATAAAACCAAAGAACAAGGGATAAAGGAAGAAGAGGATAAAAGGAAAAGGGCGGTAGAGAAGAAAGAGAAGGAGAAAAAAAAATGGGAAAAAGCAGATTAGTAGAAAAACAACAAAGGTTTCTTTTCGGTCAACGCAGGCACCCATACATGCCTGTGCACAGGGACTGTAGACTCATAGTGACGCCAAGTGGCCTCAAGGTAAGGACGACTACCGTCAGTGGAGTAATATCGCCACACAGCCTTATACAAGGTTAGGGAGAGTGAGAACACAGTGAGAAGAAACACAAGAAACACATTGACATAGCTATCTAAATGAGGACATACAGTACCTTGACTTCTATTGTTTTTACATAAAGCTAATTATAAATACTACCAACATAATCTCATGACAACTCATACTAATTTCTTATGAGATGGTGAAATTGTAAGAAGGCTTGACTTGCATGAAAGATGTGAATTTAATTCCCACAGAGACCAACCAATCAACAAACAGAATTTCAAATCGATAAAATACAGGCCTCAAATTTTAGCTATCCTCCTATCCAACACTTTATTTTAAGAAAAGAAACAGCTGTGAACAAATTTGGCTACTCATTCATTCTTTATTTATCAATGCAGTACAAATGAATGATGTTTGTCAGTAACCTCTAATATGCTCCCGTCATCGTTCCAAACCCAATGTTTTTTACTTCCATGGTTAAAAAAAAAATATATATATATATACAGGTGCATCTCAATAAATTAGAATGTCGTGGAAAAGTTCATTTATTTCAGTAATTCAACTCAAATTGTGAAACTCGTGTATTAAATAAATTCAATGCACACAGACTGAAGTAGTTTAAGTCTTTGGTTCTTTTAATTGTGATGATTTTGGCTCACATTTAACAAAAACCCACCAATTCACTATCTCAAAAAATTAGAATACATCATAAGACCAATAAAAAAAACATTTTTAGTGAATTGTTGGCCTTCTGGAAAGTATGTTCTTTTACTGTATATGTACTCAATACTTGGTAGGGGCTCCTTTTGCTTTAATTACTGCCTCAATTCGGCGTGGCATGGAGGTGATCAGTTTGTGGCACTGCTGAGGTGGTATGGAAGCCCAGGTTTCTTTGACAGTGGCCTTCAGCTCATCTGCATTTTTTGGTCTCTTGTTTCTCATTTTCCTCTTGACAATACCCCATAGATTCTCTATGGGGTTCAGGTCTGGTGAGTTTGCTGGCCAGTCAAGCACACCAACACCATGGTCATTTAACCAACTTTTGGTGCTTTTGGCAGTGTGGGCAGGTGCCAAATCCTGCTGGAAAATGAAATCAGTATCTTTAAAAAGCTGGTCAGCAGAAGGAAGCATGAAGTGCTCCAAAATTTCTTGGTAAACGGGTGCAGTGACTTTGGTTTTCAAAAAACACAATGGACCAACACCAGCAGATGACATTGCACCCCAGATCATCACAGACTGTGGAAACTTAACACTGGACTTCAAGCAGCTTGGGCTATGAGCTTCTCCACCCTTCCTCCAGACTCTAGGACCTTGGTTTCCAAATGAAATTCAAAACTTGCTCTCATCTGAAAAGAGGACTTTGGAACACTGGGCAACAGTCCAGTTCTTCTTCTCCTTAGCCCAGGTAAGACACCTCTGACGTTGTCTGTGGTTCAGGAGTGGCTTAACAAGAGGAATACGACAACTGTAGCCAAATTCCTTGACATGTCTGTGTGTGGTGGCTCTTGATGCCTTGACCCCAGCCTTAGTCCATTCCTTGTGAAGTTCACCCAAATTCTTGAATCGATTTTGCTTGACAATCATAAGGCTGCGGTTCTCTCGGTTGGTTGTGCATCTTTTTCTTCCACACTTTTTCCTTCCACTCAACTTTCTGTTAACATGCTTGGATACAGCACTCTGTGAACAGCCAGCTTCTTTGGCAATGAATGTTTGTGGCTTACCCTCCTTGTGAAGGGTGTCAATGATTGTCTTCTGGACAACTGTCAGATCAGCAGTCTTCCCCATGATTGTGTAGCCTAGTGAACCAAACTGAGAGACCATTTTGAAGGCTCAGGAAACCTTTGCAGGTGTTTTGAGTTGATTAGCTGATTGGCATGTCACCATATTCTAATTTTTTGAGATAGTGAATTGGTGGGTTTTTGTTAAATGTGAGCCAAAATCATCACAATTAAAAGAACCAAAGACTTAAACTACTTCAGTCTGTGTGCACTGAATTTATTTAATGCACGAGTTTCACAATTTGAGTTGAATTACTGAAATAAATGAACTTTTCCACGACATTCTAATTTATTGAGATGCACCTGTATATATATATATATATATATAAATAATTTTCCTATTAAAATCATGGTTTAGGTTTAGGATTTGGGTAAGGAGTTAGACTTTCTGGTAAGGTTTAGGTTTGGGGTTAAACTTAGGAAAAATCATAATATCATTCATTGGATTGTTTATTTTTCTCTATGGGATAAATGTTAACAATTTCGTATATTTTGCCATCAAACTATTACGACTTGTCATGAGACCGGATTGATACTAGAGACTAAACCTAAACATACTGCTAAAAGAAAAATACTAGTTTAAGAATGCAATGTTTTAATTAATCTTTTTTTTTTTTTTAAATGAGGATGTCTCCATGTCTTCTGAGGACAAACACACACACACATAGACAATATTAAGGGTTCACCCAGTGTGTTTCCACAACTTTGAGTGCAGGACATGTTTACAAAACAAGACAATTACTGCTGCAGTCTCTTAATCCCTGGTGTCAAATCCAAATCCTGTCATATCTAAACTAGCGAGACATTGGCTGTCCACACAAGTAAAATCAGCTGCAAAATTAACTATAGGCTTTTTTCCCTTAGATAAGACTAAACACAATCTCAGCCATCTCATAAAGTATTTATTGAGCAACAAAAACCATTGTGGTGAATAATGTATACTGTATGCATCAATCACAGTTACTTAAAAAAGATATGGGAACATGAGCAAACAGTACCCTACTCAGAGACATGACAGTTCCCCAAGATTTCTGTTAAATTCCTTTGTCATAAAAATACTGTATAATATCATCCATTAAATGTCACTGAGAATGTAAAGGCAAAATGTGAAAGCTCTTAAGTCTGACCTGTATGAGGCAGGCGGCAGGGTTCCTTCTCTTCTCAAAGTGCTTCTGTCTGTGCTGTTCTTGTACCTTCAGAGCAAAACCAGACCCCAGAATACCCTGCAATGCAAGTGCAGTGGAGTCATGTCACTATCAATAGGAAGTGGACAATGGGCTATAGGAAACAAATTCATGCAGTGATGAGCGCTCAACATTTGGTTGAAAAGTTATTATAATGGTGATTTATTAAACCACATCCTCTATTTTATGCTTATGTATCAATGTTGATGTGTCAGATCCAAAGCCACCAGACATAGGAAGTTATTTTCCCACAAGCCATCAGCCATCATCAGACTCTCACCCAGTAGCTCCGCCCTTATTAATCCCCTCATCCCACTCAATTGTATAACAGCTTTATTGCACATGTCAAAATATTTGCACTCATAACATACACTACAATACTACATGTGTATATATAAAATATAGTGCAAAAGTTTTAGGCATTTGTGAAAAAATTTGTATAGTGAGGATGTCTTCAAAAAAAAAAACAACTGTTGTAGGACTCCTTGTTCTACTTCTATTCTGTTTGCAAAAGGAATGCTTGCATTTCTAAAGTTTATATTTCCTAAAGCAGAAGATTTAAAGTAACTGTGTATATACACCGATCAGCCACAACATTAAAACCACCTGCCTAATATTGTGTAGGTCCGCCTCGTCTCGCCAGAATAGCGCCAATCCGCATCTTAGAATAGCATTCTGAGATGCTATTCTTCTCACCACAATTGTACCACAATTGTACAGAGCGGTTATCTGAGTTACCATAGACATAGGAGAGATGAGTCGAAATACATTTTTGTGATGATCAATATTTTGCCACAAATTCTGTTGATTGAGCTTAACTTGCACTAAACCTGGAACATTCCTTTAAATGTTGAGATGTGGGGACTGTATTTTGAATTTTAGGTGTTTACACAAATTTACACAATGTTGTAAATTTTGTGTTAAAATGTGTACCTGACATGACAAGTCTACTCATAATTACACATGCAATATGAAATTATATGGAAATAATAGGCTACATGGAATTTGTAAATAATAATAAAAAAACCTAAAATGTGGTTAAATAGTGAAAAACAAAATATAAAATAAAATATACATTTTCACAAACTATATATTGCAGAAATTTGCATACCCCTTTTGTTTTAGGCCTATACGTTTTCACACCCCTTTCAGAATGTATGCAAATACAAGAGATAAAAGATTATATATTTTATGTAGTACTGTCCTTCAAAAGCTACATTACACAAAATGTACTGTAATTTACACAAATCATCCTGTTGATGCAAAAAAGTTTGCATCCCCTTGGTTCTTGTGTTGCCTTCTTGAGCATCAATGAATGTTTGCACCTTTTGTATTAGTTGTGTATGTGTCCATCAATCGTCCTTAGTGTCAAAAGCTGGATGTCTATATCATTTAGCCACTGTTGGGAAGAATTCTAATGTGCAGAAGATGGTAGGAAACCAAAGAATGTACAGTGTTTTTCTTAAGAAAAGTGGGCAGCTTCACTGCTCAGGACAAAGCAGGGACTCATGAACAATTATTACACAAACAGTCATTAATCATAGAGAAAGCATCACACCATATTAAAGGGTTTGCTCTTGTGCCAGTAGTTCTCAAGCTCGCGTGCAGTCTGTCTCATGAAAGCGCACAGGAGATCAATGGTCGGTGTAGAGTTTCACTTAATAATACATCAGATTTCGGTTTGTTTCTCACCAAACCTTAATGTATTCTTTCAGAACAAGACATGAGTCGCATACAATAATTTGTTAGACTTCTGAATTATACTTTTGCGTCCTTCTGAAGCTTGAAGATGTTGTCACCATAAACTGCCATTGTGTGACATCACTGAGCACATTTTTTTTCCCCACAATTTCTCCCTTTGTGTTAAGAAAAAGAAAGAAAATCATATGGAGTAATAACAACACAGGGGTGAGTAATCGATGACTGAATTTTCATTTTTGGGTGAACTAATACTTTTAGAACCAAGGGAAAGTAAACTTTTGAACCGGGGCGTTTGTTTAAATTCAGTTACCATTTTGTGTTGTGGAATATAAAGTATGTGAGTATCTGTTGTCAAATAGCTTCTTCAAGGTAGTACTAAATACATTTTTATGATACCTCTTATTTTTTTTAAACAACATGGACACATCAGGGTTTTAGGTGCACAAGCAGTGCGTAGAACTGCCCCATGTTTTCCATGAATTTACAATCTTGTCCGTGTTAAATGACTCTAATATTAGCAGTGGGTTTTACCAGTGTTTTCGGATGAAGCATTTGCAGTCAAGTCTTGAGATGTAACTTCTCAGGGAGTGCTAATTACTACTGTGTTGACTCATTATTTTCCCAAACCAGTCGGCAGATAGAGACAAAAAAGAAATCTCAGGATATATTATTTCTTTAGATAGGAATCATTTTAGATAAAACTAATCTAAATTGAAAGGACAAACTGAAAATGAAGTAGAAATAAAAAACAAAACTAAAATTCGAAACATTAATAACTCTGGTTTTAATGACTAATGCAGCTTTCACTTTCTTTAGTCTATGTTTGAGTGGAAGGGAAAAAGCAACAAATAAAAGTTAAAATAAATAATATAATATTATTTAAATAAATAAATAAATAATTAAAATAAGCTTAAAATATTGATGTTGAGTTTATGGTTACAATTTGAATTCAGATACATGAACAGATTCATTCGGACTCGACTCAGACTCGGCCTGTTATGGACTCAGTCTTGAGTCCAACTTGGCCCCTTTTGGAATCGGACTCGACTTGGACTCGATTGTTTAAAAACTCGGACTTGACTTGGAGTCGACTAAGGTGGACGCGAATCCAACACTACTGTATATACAATATATATATATATAAATATTATATATATATATATATATACACACGTATATGTACACTGTTGGAAAAAAGTTTGGAATAATGTACAGATTTTGCTGTTTCGGAAGGAAATTGGTACTTTAATTCATCAAAGTGGCATTCAACAGATCACAAAATATAGTCAGGACATTACTGATGTAAAAAACAGCATTATCATTATTTGAAAAAAGTCATTTTGATCAAATCTAGATAGGCCCTATTTCCAGCAACCTTATCCTTGAGTAATCATGCTAAATTGCTAATTTGGTACAAGAAAATCACTTGCAATAATATCAAACACAGCTGAAAGCTATTGGTTCATTAAATTAAGCTTAACATTGTCTTTGTGTTTGTTTTTGAGTTGCTACAGTATGCAATAGACTGGCATGTCTTAAGGTAAATATTAGGTCAAAAATGGCAAAAAAAGAAATAGGTTTCTCTAGAAACTCATCAGTCAATCATTGTTTTGAGGAATGAAGGCTATACAATGCTTGAAATTGCTAAAAAAAACTGAAGATTTCATACAAAGGTGTACACTAAAGTCTTCAAAGACAAAGGACAACTGGCTCTAACAAGGACAGAAAGAGATATGGAAGGCCCAGATACAACTAAACAAGAGGATAAGTACATCAGAGTCTCTAGTTTGAGAAATATACACCTCACATGTCCTCAGCTGACAGCTTCATTAAATTCTACCTACTCAACACCAGTTTCATGTACAACAGTAAAGAGAAGACTCAGGGGTGCAGGCCTTATGGGAAGAATTGGAAAGAAAAAGCCAATTCGAAAAGAAAAAGAAAAGGTTAGAGTTGGCAAAGAAACACAGACATTGGACAACAGACAACTGGAAAAGAGTGTTATGGATCTTAACCCCATTGAACTTTTGTGGGATCAGCTAGACTGTAAGGTGCGTGAAAAATGCCCAACAAGACAGCCACATCTATGGCAAGTGCTACAGGAAGCGTGGGGTGAAATGTCACCTGAGTATCTGGACAAACTGACAGCTAGAATGCCAAGGATCTGCAAAGCTGTCATAGCACCATGTGGAGGATTTTTTGATGAGAACTCTGAGTAGTTTAAGAAGTTCTGAATTTTTTTTTCAAATTGTAATAGTAATTTTTCACGTTACTAATGTCCTGACAATACATTGTGATCAGTTGTATGCCACTTTTGGTGAATAAAAGTACCAATTTCTTTCTAAAAGAGCAATATCTGTACATTATTCCAAACTTTTGGCCGCCAGTGTGTGTGTGTGTGTGTGTGTGTGTGTGTTATATATACACACACACAGTGGCAAGAAAAAGTATTTGAACATTTTGGCATTAGTTGGTTTTCTGCATTAATTGGCCATACAATGTGATCTCATCTTCATCAAAGTCACAAGTATAGACAAACACAATGTGCTTAAGCTAACAACACACAAACAATTGTAATCTTTAATGTCTTTATTGAACACATCCCATTAAACATTAACAAAACTGTGGAAAATGTAAATGAACCCTTGGATTTAATAACTGGTCGATCCTCCTTTGGCAGCAATAACCTCAACCAAGCGTTTCTGGTAGCTGCGGATTAGACCTGCAAAATGTTCAGAAAGAATTTTGGACTATTATTCCTTACAGAACTGCTTCAGCTCAGCCAAATTCTTAGGATGTCTGGTGTGAATGGCTCTCGAGGTCATTCCATAGAATCTCTATTGGGTAAAGGTCTGGGCTCTGACTGGGCCACTCCAAAAGGTGGATTTTCTTTTTTGAAGACAATCTGTAGTGGATTTACTTTGACGTTTAGGGGCATTGTCCTGCTGCATCACCCAACTTCTACTGAGCTTCAGCTTGCAAACAGCCACCCTGATATTATCCTGTATGATATCAGGGATTCATTGTTCCCTCGATGATGGCAAGAGGTCCAGGCTCCAAAGCAGCAAAGCAGCCATCATGATGCTCCCTCCACCATACTTCGCCGTTGGGATGATATTTTCATGTTAGTTTGCAGTGCCCTACAGTATTTATGCCATACGTAGTGCTACTGGTTCTTCCCAAACAATTCAACCTTAGTTTCATCAATCCACAAAACATTTTCCCAGTAGCGTCGTGGAGCGTCACGGT
Source organism: Myxocyprinus asiaticus (assembly GCF_019703515.2). Lineage (NCBI taxonomy): Eukaryota > Metazoa > Chordata > Actinopteri > Cypriniformes > Catostomidae > Myxocyprinus > Myxocyprinus asiaticus. The sequence continues at coordinate 25,001,532 of NC_059350.1, read as the reverse complement.
GGTCTTTGGCAAACTTCAGGCGCAATGTTTTTCTTGGAAAACAGCGGCTTCCTTCATGGTGTCCTGCCATGGACACCGTGCCAGTTTAAAGTTTTCCGTATATGTAGACTCATGAACATAGATGTTAACCAGTTAAAATGATTCCTTCAAGTCTTTGCTGTCACTCTAAGGTCCTTTTTTTTTTTTTTTACATCATTGAGCATTCTACAGTGTGCCCTTTGAGTCATTATGGTTAGATGGCCATTTCTAGGGAGAGTAGCCACAGTACTAAATTGTCTCCATTTATACAATTTGTATAACTGTGGACAGATGAATATCTAGGCTCTTTAAGATAAATTTGTAACCCTTTCCGCTTAATACAAAGAAATAATTCTTGATCGCAGGTCTTATGAGATCTCTTTTTTGCAAGGCATGGTCCACGTCAGCAGATGCTTCTTGTGAATAGCAAACTCAAAATGTTTGAGCGCTTTTTATAAGTCAAAGTAGCTCTAACCCAGACCTTCAATCTCATTTCATTAACTGGATACCAGGTTTGCTAACTCCTGACTCTAATTAGCTTTTGTTGACATCATTAACCTAGGGGTTCACATACTTTTTCCAAACTACACTGTGAACGTTTGAATGATGTATTCAATATGTACAAGAACAATACAATAATTTGTGTGTTATTAGTTAAAACAGATTGTGTTTATGGGGGCCTGGGTAGCTCAGCAATTAAAGACACTGACTACCACACCTGGAGTCACAAGTTCGAATCCAGGGTGTACTGAGTGACTCCAGTTAGGCTTCCTAAGCAATCAATTGGCCCGGTTGCTAGGGTGTGTAGAGTCATGTTGGGTTAACCTCCTCGTGGTCGCTATAATGTGGTTTTCGCTCTCGATGGGGCACGTGGTGAGTTGTGCGTGGATGCTGCGGAGAATAACGTGAAGCCTCCACACACGCTAAGTCTCAGCGGTAACGTGGTCAACAAGCCACGTGATAAAATGTGCGGATTGACGGTCTCAGACGCGGATGCAACTGAGATTTGTCCTCCGCCACCCGGATTGAGGCGAGTCACTACGCCACCACGAAGACTTAGAGCGCGTTGGGAATTGAGCATGCCAAATTGGGGAGAAAATAAAAAAATAAAAAAAAAAAAGAAGAAGAAAAAAACCAGATTGTGTTTGTTCATTATTGTAACTTAGATGAAGATCAAACCGGATTTTAAGAATTTAAACATAAACGCAGATAATTCCAAAGGGTTCACATAATTTTTCTTGCCACTGTACATATTATTAGCCACGTATTTTTATTGGCCATTATTATAAAGTTTTTCCTATTTTCTACATTTCTGCTTGCTATTTATTTCTCTACTTATATGTAACTCTTGTCAAGCAATGTGTGGAAAAAAAGTAAATTGTTTACAGTTTATCCTGTTACTCTGTGCACATCATGATACAGACTTTGAACATGATTCAACACTAAAATATGCTGACCAATGAACTGAATAAAGATTACAGTCAGTATACAATATATGTACATATCAGTCTGTATTAAAAATGTTCCAAAGACTAGATTTGTCTTTTTTCTATATACCTACGTATATAAAGACTGCTACATTTGTATTCCATATACAGATCTGTATATGCTTTCTGTAATGCAATGTTTTAATTGTTGTGGAAACTGACAGTATGTGGACTAGTGTTCTTTATAAATTGCCTCCAATGTTTTCCCACAGACACACCCAATACAATTCTGCTTCATCAAAATTCAGCCACCAAGGACAACATTTCACTGTGTAAAGGAGGAACTAAAACAAGAAGAACAGTCTCAATTTGCAAATATTTACATTATGGTCCACTCTTGTGTCTACAGAGGTGACAACATGTACAAAAAAATGAATTTGTAAGAAAAAACAAAATTGTGTGAATATTTTTTAGATTATATCTTTCTGATTGTGTGATTATAACTAACCATTAGGATTTGTATAAGAGTGTGTCTTGGTGTGTCATGTTTACCGCAGGCAGAGTGAAGAAAGAAATCCCGAGCAGGGCAAAACCAGCAGACAGCATTCTTCCAGTCCAGGTTTTAGGAGTCTTATCTCCATAACCAATTGTAGTGAGGGTGATCTAACCAAAACAACACAAAGAGAGTAAATAGAGAACTATGTGGCTGTGCAATCGCAAATGCTGTAACTACACATTTTGGCTTAATTATGCTCAGTGTCATCAAATAACTAAAGCTATTATAATAATACATTTCCAGTGTTTGTGAATACATGTATAAATTGGACACTCTTTATACTGTATGTCTTTATGTGTTTATCTCCTCTCCTATGTGTATATGTGGCCTATGTCTCTTCTTTCTGGGTTAAAACAGCCTGTATGAGGCAGACAATGATTCCTTTTTATTTAGCAATTTACTCTCTGAACCACCAGGGGACTATATGGAAAAGGTTTCAATTTCCCAAACAAGGTGAAAGGCAATGATCAAAGGGCTGAACGAAAAAGGTTTAGCCTGAAAATATTACTAAAATGTGAAATAATACTAAATGTAATGTGATATCACTGATTATATTTAACTGAAACTAGTACTTCCTGCAATTTTCCAATAGTGGTGCCCATAAGAAAGAGAGGGAAATGACTCAGGACTATTGCATCATATTGAACAAATTGTCACAGACTTGGCAAAACAAAAGTTGCATGCCTTAATCTAATTATCTGTTTTGTGAAGCTGTACTTGGTATGACTCTCTTTGGAATGTACCATTGTGTAGATATGAGGTGTGTGGAGACTCACCGTGCCCCACCACAGTGCATCAGCATAGGTGGCAAAGTCTTTATTGAACTCTTTCTCCACCAGATAGACCAGGAAAGAGGAAAAGATGAGCACAAGGAACCCAATGTACCAGGCAGTAACCAATTCCTATTGAACACAGAAGCAAATGCTGAGGACATCCAGAGGAACTCCGTTACGACAAATATCTGTACACCAGGGTAAATAGATTCAAAATTATTCTTTTCAAAACACTTTTCAGCTACATTGTCCTTTTAGAGATGGTTCAAACCATGCTTTTAAATGATTCAGGCAGTTTTTATACAAGGCAACAATACCTAAAGCACAGAATTCTAAACTATTTTTAGAATTTATTATATTATCTAACCTCCAGTTAATATAGAACAAAAAGACACAATATTCAACAGCAACTGATGCTAATGTACTTTGAAAGTGAATCTGATTAACCGTGTATTTCTGGAAGTAAAAACATTGGAATTGATCTAAATGGAGGGTCACAATTTTATTAAGTCTCATTCATTCTCAGAGTATTTGTATTGGAATGTTTGTCTTAATTTGGAGGCATAAATTCATTAGAGATGGATTTTTTTATCATCCACAAATGCAATCACATGTGTCTGAGTCACATACTGCTTCACATGTTTACCTAGAGAAAAGTATGGTCCTAAAAGTTGAATATCACTTCAGAATAAAAAAGAAGATAAAGCTTCCTCTCTCAACCTCAACTGATGTTCTACTTTAAGTTCAAGTTCTTCACCTCAAGTCTGCCAAACTTACCTTGCTGTGTGCATAAACTACAGATCCCAATAGCTTCCAAGTGCCTCCACGGCGGTCCATGCGTACCATTCGCAGGATCTGTAAAAAACGTAAGCTTCGCAGTGCAGATGTTGCAAAGATGTTGCTTTGGCTTCCCGCCGAAACCACAGCAACAGAGGCAATCAGCACTATAATGTCTGAGAAAGAAAGGAATAAATGAAAAAGAAAATACATTTTAGGACATATTTTACATGAGTAGCAAGCATACTAAAATGTTCATAAAAACATCTGAAAATGTTTTTGATGTTAAAATATTATCTATAATATCCTAACTTACAATGCAGAGAAATAAGTAAGGAATAATTGACGACAGACCTTTAAATTGTTGAAAAATAATGCACATCCGAGGTGTTAATGCGGTCATGACACACAGCGGAATTTAATGGGTCGCAGTCAATTATTCCACTTATACCATGGTTACCACACCTTAAGACATCGTTCAGGGTTTTATCTCAAGACATTTTCTGGGTTTCGTCCCTAAAACGCACTTATGAGTTGAACTACTTTCTTCTGCCACAGATTCAGTGTCTTAATTTAATACAGCTCAAGCCTTCGTTGTTAATTCGAAAACATCACGTTAAAACTAACAACGGAGGCTTGCACTGCTTTACTCGAGGACTTACTGGAGTAATAAGGTAGAGCGTTTGTGCATGTGTGTGTGAGTTTGTATTTGAAGGATTGAAAGAGAGATCAGTTCTGGGATTACCTTTTTTGTTGCAGCTCTCGTCAGATGTAACATCACTTCAAAATCGCCAAGATGTGTGTCGCCATATTCCCGTTATAAACCTTAATAACTTTTTTCATCCCCACTGAGATGCAGGAGTGTGCCGACATGACGACTCTATTTTTCTCTCACGAGAATGTTTGGGCCTTAAATGTGTGCGTTACGCATATAATGTCTGTGTGTCCACGAGTGTGGGAGTGTGTGTGTGAGAGGGGGAGCATGAGGGTTTTTCACAAAAATATTTCAGATAATACAGAAACTGTTGTATTGATCAAGTGTATCTAACTTTGATACAGTTCAAGCCTTCGTTGCTAATTCGAAAAGTTTTTTTAGAACTAGCAACGAAGGATGCGCAGATTTTCTCTGTGTGTGTGTATGTGAGCGTGTGTGTGTTAGCGTGTGTGCGCATATGTGTGTGTGTTCACGTATGTGTGTGTGTGTGTGTGTGCGAGTGTGTGTAAGTGCGGGGAGACGAGGGAGCGCGAGGGCTCTTTTTAACCAAAATTGAAATAAATGTAGGATATTTTAGACATTGTTTTGACATTCTTAACCGATTTACTTTAACCAATGACTTTGTTTTTATTTGTTATTTTGTTGTGGTATCCTGTAGGGATAATCTGGCAAAGTGATATGGAACCGTTACGCGGTCAAGACCTGGAATTACTTTATAGCCGTGCGTTTCCTTGAAAAATAATTGCACACCTTAAAATGTCCGTGAGCCAATCAGAATCAAGCATTTAACAGACCCGTGGTATAACTATTAATAAGCCATTGTGTAAATATGTCTCGGTTATGACTGTAACCCTGAAAGGAGGGAACAAGATGTTGCATCAGTAGGAGTGGCAATCTCTGAAGCCCTTTAAAATCACGCCAATCTATTGGCAAATGGTGCTTAACGATTCGCTACTGATGCGTGCGTCATATAAACTGGAGCACAGGGTAATTTTCGACTGAAGGGAAAAATTTAGATGTTCCATTTAAAGTCAGTCACTTTAACGCTGTGTCAGTAGCTACTCATGTTCCACATGCACTTAACCAATCCACACTAACTGCACTTACTATTGAAATTAACTTGCACTTACTGTACACACACACAAAATACTTCTGTCTCTTTCTGTCTCTTTCTTCTGTGCTAGCACCTATACTACTCCAGACACCTTGAGAGCTTGGCAGTACAACACTGTAGATGTTGTTGAAGTTTGTAGGACAAATTGCTTGCTATGTTCCTCAAGTCTCTTTGGATAAAAGCATCTGCTAAATGACTAAATGCAAATGTAAATGTGGCTGATGCTATGGGAACCGTATACCATAGCGCCATGCTACTGTTTCACACTCACAAGGCAACGCCTACTAGCTAATAGGATAGTTGAAAGGCATCAACATGGTCCCCCTCCATAATGAAAAATAGGAAGCAAATAGAAAACCACATATAGTTACAAAATATAACAATGACACTACATACAGGGTAATAAAACATTGTACAGAAATACACGCCTGCGCCATGGAAGGGGTTCAGAAGGATCAAGAAGAATAAAGACCAAAATAATTATGTAATGCCACTAACCAAAAGGGTTGCGAACATTAAAAACATTACTCTTCATACCAGAAGTTGGTAGGGGACTTGGAAAGAGAAAGAAGAAACATCCAAGTTATAAAACTCATTATACATGCATCATTATATATTGTTATATATACTTGTTAAATATATAATTATACATATATATAAATATCCAATATGCTCGGTGAAGGCGCTCATGGTGTCACCAAAGTGGCCCTGCTGTGACAAATGTCAACAAACAGCCTTGTCCTTATCACGAATCTCTGATGCTCTATGGACATCAGGCTACCCATCGACAGGCCTCTGGCTTGGGCGGTAATTTTAGTACTCCGGAGCACAAGATCAGAAGCACGATGCAGCTCCTTGAAAGACTCGGGGTCTGACATGTTCTCATCCATGTCTTTATGGAGGTCAGTCTGGTAAGCCTGCAATACCGCATAGTGTGCAGGGTGGAACCAACCTGACCTGCCACAGTGTAGGCCTTGCCTACGAGTGAGGACATAAGCCAACATAGTTTGGACAGGTGCACCTGCCAGGATTTCCATCCCAGTGCAGAGGAGGGGCATAGATGTGCCGACAAGCATTGTGAAGGTTGCTGCACCAGAAATGTGCATAGGTGCAGAGTATAGCAAACGCCACATTTTAAACCAGCTGGTCATGCAGTTCGGGGAAAAACAGCATCAGGGTGGAGCGATAAGCACAATCTGCCAATAGATTGCTGTAATTTTTAAGGGCTTCAGATCATCACTCCTGAGAGGAGTTCCCATAGCATCAGCTTCTGATGCAGCGTCAAAGTGACCAACTTAAAAGGGAACTCTATGCCACACTAATGTGGCTCTATGGCGCTATCAGTACGTAGCTACGTACAAGATGTGTACTTGATGTTTTTCATGAGGGAATGAACTACAATCCTATTAAGCATTGTAAATGACAATCAAATTAAAAAACTATGGAAAAATATAAAACAATTGATTTATAGCTGTGTTTTATAAAAACAGAAACAATATATCTATTGCTCGTTGGGCTTCTTTGTTTGTCCCAATTCTCTAACTGGTGGATCTTTCTCTGTTGGATCATTAGTAGTGTATTTATTCAGCACATATTCTGCAATTAAACCAAAATTTTAAAAACATAATTTTAAATAATAGAAGCATATATCTTCGATTAACAACCTGCAAGCTCATTGTATATCTGTCAATCAGTTATTGTTTTTTTTTGTTTGTTTTTTTCTCCCCAATTTGGAATGCCCAATTCCCAATGCACTCTAAATCCTCGTGGTGGCATAGTGACTCGCCTCAATCCGGGTGGCGAAGGATGAATCCCAGTTGCCTCCGTGTCTGAGACGTCAACCGCACATCTTATCACATGGCTTGTTGAACACGTTACCATGGAGACATGGCGTGTGTGGAGGCTTCACGGCATCCACCGCGGCATCCACGCACAACTCACCACGTGCCCCGCCGAGAGCAAACCACATTATTGTGACCACAAAGAGGTTACCCCATGTGACTCTACTCTCCCTAGTAACCGGGCCAATTTGGTTGCTCAGGAGACCTGGTTTGAGCCACTCAGCACTCCCTGGGACTCGAACTTGTGAACTCCAGGGGTGGGTTTCAGTGTCTTTACTCACTGAGCTACCCAGGCCCCAATATGTTATTGTTAAAAGACAAGAATATAAAAATCCACAAAAAGAGGTAGATCCTTTTCCTATTTGGCTTCTAAACTATAGAATGACCTTCCTAACATTGTTCAGGACTCAGATACACACTCCCAGTTTAAGTCTAGACTAAAGACTCTTCAGCCAGGCATACACCTAATTTATCCATCAACCAGTAGTTATGGTTCATCAGTCAGGTCTGCTGGAATCAGAAAAACTTATCATATTCTATAACTGTGCTTTAAAGTGAATGGCATATACTCATAGTTAATCGTTAATCTCAGGGTTATGTTTGACTAGCATTTCATCTTCACAGACAACATTGCAAGAACAGCCCGATCACGCAGATTTGTGCTGTATAACATTAGGAAGATCAGACCCTTCCTATCTGAGCATGCTACACAAGTCATTGTTCAGGCTCTTGTTTTATCTAGACTGGATTACTATAATGCTCTTCTGGCAGGACTTCCTGCATGTACTGTCAAACCTCTGCAACAGATCCGGAACGCAGCAGCACGGTTGGTCTATAACGAGCCCAAGAGAATGCATGTCATGCCTCTTTTCAGCAAACTGCACTGGTTGCCAATGGTTACTCACATCATATTCAAGGCATTGATCCTTGCCTACAGAACAACCACTGGCCCCGCACCCCCCTAGTTACACTAGCTACTTTAGGTCTAAGTGTCCTCCTGAAGCTTAAGATAAGTGGGTGAGCAGTGCCTCAATGTCCCATCTCACAGAGGCACAAAAACACTTTCCTGAACCTTCACATTCCCGTTCCTGCTAGTGGAATAACCTTCCAAACCCCACTCAAGCAGCTGATTCTCTAGCCATCTTCAAAAAACATCTAAAGACGCATCTCTTTCACGAGCACTTAACCCAATTCTACTAATGGAAAAACTGTACTCCTAATTTGTAAGTCGCTTTGGATAAAAGTGTCTGCTAAATTAATAATTGTAAAATGTAAATGATCTACTCTAATATTATTCTATTTGTTTCCCTGTCTCATTACCAGAGCCTGCTAGATCCAGTCGTCCGATGTCCCACTCCCACCGCTATGTTTCACTAAGCGATGACTACTAACTGCAGCCTGGCCAATCAGACAGTGAGGGGTGCTTTGATGATCACTGTCTGCATTACTTCAATCTATTACTATGGACTTCACAGAGGATGAACTGCTGCCAACTCCAACTGTACAACAAGGGATACTTCACTGGCCACTGCCTGCACCTCGGACTTAGAATGGATTTCAGTGGAAATTAACTGCCACAAGCTTCCAGCCAGAGTGTGAGGCACCTAGGGATGCCACGATTATACAGTTTTAATATTAACCGCAATTAAAAATGTCACTGTTAATTTAACCGTAAGAATTTAGAATCCATGGATAAAACCGTGAAATGCTTTATTTACACGTGGCAAAACTATTTTATATAATGTAAATATAATATAAAATAGTTTCTCATTTGCTTGTGCGTGGGTGGTTAGGGAAGCTGTTGCTATGGTTACAGACGGTAGCCGCGTGGTGTTTTAATGGCCAGGTGCTGCGGACTGAACATGAACTTTCAATTCACATGAAACTGAAGCTTAAACACACGAATTCCAAAATATAATGGAGGAATTCGATATACCAGACTCATATCCATCAAAAAAGCGACTTAAATTGGCTGTTTGGCAGCATTTTAATGACTGACTGAAGACGACGGATGTAAAACAATCAGACAGAAGTCATAGAGAGATAAACATCCTACAAATGGGACAGGATACTCCAATAGACATCCAACAACAAACTAGTAAGTTCAACCAACAATAAATGTAAATTTTAGTCATTATCAGACTATAAATCACCTGCTGTAAGCAATGTTCCCGTTATTATGCTTAGTCCAAAGGTTTATTTGTGAGATGCTGTGGACCGTATTTTTATAGAGTTTGTAGCTGATTTTTTATGTTTGGGTGTCTGACAGACAACGGATAGCTTTAATAAACTGATGCAGAAGAAAAAACTGTTGGATGCCATGAACTACAGTACATGCTGCGCACCCAAAATAACCTTACATGTACACTTTTGAAGCACTCAGGTTACACTGAAGCACATCACTGAGCTCGGGATGCACATAAGCCGTGTCGTGCCCTAGATTGGAGCGTCTCTTTTACCTCCTATTTATTTTTTGTGTATTTATCAGTTTTCTTATTGTAGGGCTGCCCTTAGCAAAATCAAAATCAAATCACTTTTATTGCATCCCCATATTCCCCAAAAATACGTTCACTGAGACATTCAATTGTCATATGATATGCATTTTTTGCATCAGTGCTGTTGCATCATAAGAAATGTGCAAATAATCGTAAAACCGGTTAACCGCAATTTTTTTCTCAGACAGTAATCTAACTGTCAAAAACTCACACCACAGCATCCCTAGAGGCACCTCTCACTGAACTTTGCTTGCATCATCTTGGTCATAGGATGGACTACACTCTCTTAAAATGCAATACATAGACAATAAATGAATGGCAACTAAAGCCATCATCAGCCAAATAAGAGATGGAACTGCATCTATGTGCACTTCCACAGTCAATTCAGGATGGACTTCAGACACTTAGGCCCTAATCATTAATCTTACAGTTCAATCAATATCCTTTAGTTTTAAACATTGGGAACTGGCTCCCCCAGCTGAGCCTGGTTTCTCCCAAGTTTTTTTTTTCTCCAATAAATAACAACTTATGGAGCATTGGGTTTCTTGCCATAGTTGCTTTTGGCTTGGTCTCGGTGGACCTACAGACAAATAATTTTTAAATCATGATTTTCAATTGTGTTTTTCATTTAAACTACTCATTGAGATCTTTAAAGAGGTCATGTCATGAGGAATCAAATTTCCCTTGATATTTTGGCATATAAGGGTCATTCTACTACAAAAACATACTGTAATTTTCAGAACTCAAAACTTAAACCATAATGCAATAAAAGCATTTATTGAAACCAAGCTGCAAAAAACACCTCATTCTCTACTTCTGTGACTTCCCTACATCACTAGGGGGACCACTAATTCATGACTGCCACTAAAGTGAAAAAACATCAATGCCTACTTTACATCATCGTACCCGTAGCACACTGGTGCTCAGTTCGTACACCGAGAGAGAGAGAGAGAGAGAGAGAGAGAGAGAGAGAGAGAGAGAGAGCAGGACAAACAGGCCTAGTGTGGTCTACTAACTATTCCTGAACACCAAAATTAGCCCATTTGGACTATTTTTAATTATTTTTGTATATAAACATGCACTAGACAGACGTCTCTGACCATTGTCATGTGTCTCGCATCGCTTAAAAAAGATGCAGTGTCAAGTAACAACTCTGAAAAGGAGACCCCATTCTGTTTCATCAGCTGCTCGGCCTCTTGTTGCTTCTAGTACAAATGTGTCCTGGGCACTTTCTTATGCCCATGACTATTTTTAAATGTTGGTGTATGTAAACAAGCAATAGATGGACGTCTTTGGCCGTTTTTATGCTTTTCCAGCTATGCGGGCTTCAGTGCGGAATGATATTGTACATGTGTGTGTCTAGTTCACCGTGCTTTGGACTATATGTATGGGTGTTTTTTTTGGCTCATATCAACATGGATTGTAGGTTTTTTTGGCTCATATTAGTGTGGATTGCTTGTGAACCAGTCATAATATTATTCAAGCTTTGCAAAGGAACTGATATTGAAGGATGGGGCAGTTAAAAACTCTTGGACCTGAATGCAAAACCATTAGTCAACAGTTTCATTCATGAATCTTTCAATTTCATGACTGCTTGATAGTTTATGGTGCTGCTGTGCTTACAATAAGTGAACAGTTTAATATATCCGAATGCAATGTGTTGGATGTGCGTAATGTGTAAACCCTGAAAAAAAAATTTGTAATATTGTGGAGCTTGTTCATTCTCTTCTGACTGAGTTTCAAATATGGCTGTATTTGAGGGGCTGCACAATGTTAGCCAATCATAACAGCGATTAAAGCCATTACACTGAAGTTTAAAGGGGACACTGAGGCCAAAACTGAGCGTTTCAGACAAAGGGCCAGAGACGGTGAAAAATGATCATATATTACCAAATTCTTGTTTTGGTGCAAAAAAAAAAAAAAAAAAGGTTAACCTCAAGGAAGTGGACCTCAAGTGGACCTCAAGGAAGATAATAAAATTATTTAAAAAAAGAGTATGTCATGACCCCTTTAAGACATTACAGACATTACAGCACAATTTTATGTTACAGCATAGTTTTCTGTAAGGTTGCTTTGAAACGATGTGTATTGTGAAAGCGCTAGTCAATAAAAATGATGACTTTACTTGGCTTAAAAATCAAATCCCCTATGAAAAAGAATTTAATGGGACTGTTGTGCTCTATAACTTTTGCAATTCTGTTGGTTGATGCTAGTGGCACAGAAATTACACACTCTTTAACCTCTAATTCTTGCATTTATCTAAAAGTAGCTGAAACGAAAATTTAACTAAACATTTCTGTGCCACTTGCAAGACTCTTAATCCCAAGGAAATTGTTCCTATAAAAAAAGTATACTGAAATCCCCTTTGCACAAAAGCTTCAGCTAAATTAATAATTAGTAAATTAAAAGACAAATATGTTTCTGTTGTGTCTATGCAATTTATAAGGTAAATGAGCTCTCAAACTACACAATTTACTTCTCAAAAAAGAGTTAATTGAGGACCAAGCAGAAAGTAACATAGTCTTGCAGTGTACAGTATGTAAATTAATTGGAAAGAGTGATTTCCAATCATGCCTATATTCTTTATGGGAAAAGAGTGTGGAAGGAGGGCAAAAGAGGGATAAAGACACAGAAAGAGCAAGAGAAGGACACGGGAAGTTCACACAGAAACCACATCCACTTGGAGAAGTCACATCAAACCCTGAAAGAACACAAACAATTCCAAGGCACTTCTCAACTGCAATAATATTTTCTTTCTCTTTTTTCCCTCTCTAATTTCTCATATTTTTGTATCTGATGAACTCAAATTTTCCCGAAAGAGGGCCTCCATGCTGCTGCTCCTAACTCTTATGTAGTCTGTCATTCTTAGTCAAATCAACACATGTGTGCTTAAATCTTCAGGGAGTTGCGAGTTGGGATGGAAAATGCTGATTTAGGTGTAGAAGTGCATTCTAAATGGATACAATTATGATGCCATCATCAAACACATCAGAAAGATGACTCATGAAAAATGCATTAGGACTTTACATGAAAGAGACCATCACCACCACACTATATCAGCCTTGAAAGCATGTTGGTGTGAATATGCCTTTATCTGTTCTTTATATTTACATTTATTTAGGTGATCTGCAGACACTGAGACATTGGAAATCAACTTGATATCAATCAGGGCTGTAACCACAATAGACATTATGGGACTTGTCCTCACAATATTCAGATTAGTGCTCAACAGATATTGGCTTTTCAGTGGTTGATTCTTAAGTTATAACTTTTAGTTACTTTCATTTCTGAATATGGAATAAATGTTTACATCTTTGATAGTAAAACATGATTGTTAGGCACAAAAAGTTACACTTTCTCAAAAGACTTTCTCAAAAAAACTGGCTTTAATAATACAGAGAATTCCCAGAGAATGAATCCTTCAAATTCAACATAAAAACATGAAAAGTTATCTTTTAAAAATCCTTAAAATGAAATCATACAAACCAAGACTAATAATGTTTTATAGAATTAAGATATACAGTATATTATACTAATCTGACTGAGATGAGAAATGCAACTACTGTATATATCATATCACAGTATACAATGTTAATATTTCTGGCTCAAGATGAATGAAAGAATAAGTTGACTGTGATTTGACAGGTCTATCCCACCAGACTTAATCTGAAACAACTGATTTCTCTTTGCAGTGTTGGGCACTAAGTTTGAGAAAAGACATGGGACACTGCTGCTATACAGTGCTGAAGGGTTTACCTGCACTAAAACTATATCACATACAGTTGAAGTCAGAAGTTTACAAACACCTTAGCCAAATACATTTAAACTCAGTTTTTCACAATTCCTGACATTTAATCATAGATTACATTCCCTGTCTTAGGTCAGTTAGGATCACTACTTTATTTTAAGAATGTGAAATATCATAAAAATAGTAGAGAGAATAATTTATTTCAGCTTTTATTACTTTCATCACATTTCCAGTGGGTCAGAAGTTTACATACACTTTGTTAGTATTTGGTAGCATTGCCTTTAAATTGTTTAACTTGGGTCAAATGTTTTGGGTAGCCTTCCACAAGCTTCTCATAATAAATTGCTGGAATTTTGGCCCATTCCTTCAGACAGAACTGATGTAACTGAGTTAGATTTGTAGGCCTCCTTGCTCGCACATGCTTTTTCAGTTCTGCCCACAAAATCGGATTGAGGTCAGGGCTTTGTGATGGCCACTCCAATACCTTGACTTTGTTGTCCTTAAGCCATTTTTCTACAACTTTGGAGGTATGCTTGGGGTCATTGTCTATTTGGAAGACCCATTTGTGACTGAGCTCTAACTTCCTGGCTGATGTCTTGAGATGTTGCTTCAATATATGCACATAATTTTCCTTCCTCATGATGCCATCTATTTTGTGAAGTGCACCAGTCCCTCCTGCAGCAAAGCACCCCCACAACATGATGCTGCCACCCCCATGCTTCACAGTTGGGATGGTGTTCTTCGGCTTGCAAGCCTCACCCTTTTTCCTCCAAACATAACGATGGTCATTATGGCTAAACAGTTCAATTATTGTTTCATCAGATCAGAGGACATTTTTCCAAAAAGTAAGATCTTTGTCCCCATGTGCACTTGCAAACTGTAGTCTAGCTTTTTTATGGTGGTTTTGGAGCAGTGGCTTCTTCCTTGCTGAGCAGCTTTTCAGGTTATGTGGATATAGGACTCATTTCACTCTGGATATAGATACTTGTCTACCTGTTTCCTCCAGCATCTTCACAAGGTCCTTTGCTGTTGTTCTGGGATTGAATTGCACTTTTCACACCAAATTACGTTCATCTCTAGGAGACAGAATGCATCTCCTTCCTGAGCGGTATGATGGCTGCGTGGTCCTTTGATGTTTCTACTTGTGTACTATTGTTTGTACAGATGAACTTGGTACCTTCATGTGTTTTGAAATTGATCCCAAGGATGAACCAGACTTGTGGAGGTCCACAATTTTTTTTCTGAGGTCTTGGCTGATTTCTTTTGATTTTCCCAAGATACATCCACAGGTACACCTCCAATTGTCTCCAATTAGCCAATTAGCCTATCAGAAGCTAATTGGATAATTGACTAAAGACTTGACATCATTTTCTGGAATTTTACAAGCTGTTTAAAGGCACAGTTAACTGGGGGCCTGGGTGGCTCAGCAAGTAAAGACACTGACTACAACACCTGGAGTGGCAAGTTCGAATCCAGGGCATGCTGAGTGACTCCAGTCAGGCTTCTTAATCAACCAACTGGCCCAGTTGCTAGGGTGGGTACAGTCACATTGGGTTTACCTCCCATGGTCACTATAATGTGGTTCTCGCTCTCGGTGGGGCACATGATGAGTTGTGCATGAATGCCGCGTAGAATAGCGTGAAACCTCCACACGCGCTAGGTCTCCATGGTAACGTGCTCAACAGGTGTGATAAGATGCGTGGATTGACTGTCTCAGATGCGGAGGCAACAGAGATTCATCATCTGCCACCCGGATTGAGGCTAGTCACTACACCACCACGAGGACCTAGAGCGCACTGGGAATTGGGCATGCCAAATTGGGGAGAAAAGGGGAGAAAATCCCCCCCAGTTAAAAGTGAAACAATCTGTCTGTAAACAATTGTTGGAAAAATTACTTGTGTCATGCACAAAGTAGATGATCCTAAATGACTTGCCAAAACTATAGTTTGCTAATATGACATCTGTGGAGTGGTTAAAAAAATGTGTTCCCTATCTGTCACTCACTCGACGTTGTGTCGATGTAGTGACACTAGGGGTCACTCTTGGGAGCCCGAGACACCTCTGGTCTTTGATAAAAAGCCAATGAAAATTGGCGAGTGGTATTTGCATGCCACTCCCCCAAACATAGGGGTATAAAAGGAGCTGGTATGCAACCACTCATTCAGATTTTCTCTTCGGAGCCGAACGGTCATGCTCACTGAGCTGAATTCTCACGACTGTTCATTCATCTCTGCTGGATCTGACGGCACATTTCAGCGGCTTCTCCCTTCTCTGCACTGGTGCACTGCAGAGAACGCCCCTGGGCGCTTCGGCAGAAAAAAGAGAGTATATTTTCCTGAAAGAGTATATTTCTCTAAAAGAGCGGCACACACGGAATGCCTTTTTAAAGACACGTTTTTTTAAATATGCCTTTCCGATTGTGTGTTATTCCTGGTTGCGGTGGTTACCTCTCAACTTCAGACAGTCATGATTGCTGTCTTTCGTGTCTGGGCACGACACACACGGAGGCAGCGTTTGTGGATGTTTCATGTTCTCACTGTGAGAACATGACCATGGCAACGTTGCAGTTGCGGCTTGCTTTCCTGAGAAAGCAAGTCACCCCAGCGGCTCCCCGCCTCAGTCCTTCTACCTACGGGTTTGGGGCCAGCGTGGCTAGCACTGGGGGCGATATAGGGACCCCAATGGGACCGCCCCCGCCGGGTATCCCCCCGCGGACCTCCCATTCCCCAGCACACTCGTCTGCCCCGATCGGGCTTCCGGATGTGTCCACCGGCTCGTCTTACAGCAAGTTCGACCTCTTGTTCGGAGCCCGCGAATCTGATGAGCTCTCGAGTGCAGCATCGGAGAGCGGGCTTGTCCAGTCGGACGCAGAAGCCTCAGCTGGGCTCCCCCCTTCGGGGACGATTGCACAGTCACAGGCTGATGCAGAGATGATGGACATGATTTCCCGGGCAGTCTGATTTCGTCAGGCTAGAGTGGAACCCTCCGCCCTCCCTTGAACCCTCGCTGCTCGATGATTGGTTCCTGGGCTCTCAGCACCGCTCAAAGCAAATATGTGTTTCCCCCAGTGAGCCTACTTGCACAGACTCTGCGCAAGGTCAGGGAGGACGAAGAGCAGGTCATCCTGGTAGCACCCAACTGGCCCACCCAGACGTGGTTCTCGGACCTCACGCTCCTCATGACAGCCCCTCCCCAGCGAATTCCCCTGAGGAAGGACCCTTTCTCAGGGATGGGGGAATCTCCATGTCTGGCCCCTGGACGGGACCTGCGGTGGTAGACACGATCACTCAGGCTAGGGCCCCCTCTACGAGGTGCCTGTATGCCTTTAAGTGGCATCCGTTCGCTAAGTGGTGTTCTTCCCGATGGGAAAACCCCCAGAGATGCGCAGTTGGATCGGTGCTTTCCTTCCTGCAGGAGAGGTTGGAAGGGCGGCTGTCCCCTTCCACCTTGAAGGTGTACGTTGCTGCTATAGCAGCACACCACGACACAGTGGACAGTAAGTCCTTAGGGAAGCACGACCTGATCATCAGGTTCCTGAGAGGCGCCATGAGGCTGAACCCCTCCAGACCGTGCCTCGTTCCCTCATGGGACCTCTCTGTAGTTCTTCAGGGTCCACAGAGAGGCTTTGCCGTCTGCTAAGCTTAAGACACTCTCCTTGAAGACTGCCCTCCTGAAGGAGGCAGACCCAGCCCTGTCATTGCTGTGTCCGGTGCGCGCTTTACGCATCTATTTGGATAGCACACAGAGCTTTAGGATCTCTGAGCAGCTCTTTGTCTGCTTTGGTGCACAGCAGAAAGGAAGTGCTGTCTCCAAGCAGAGGATCGCCCACTGGCTCATTGACGCCATAGCTATGGCATATCACTCCCAGGACGTGCCGCCCCCAGTAGGGCTACGAGCCCATTCTACCAGGGGTGTAGCAGCCTCCTGGGCCCTGGCCAGGGGTGCCTCTCTAACAGACATTTGCAGAGCAGCGGGTTGGGCAACACCCAACACCTTTGCAAGGTTCTACAACCTCCAGGTGGAACCGGTTTCGTCCCAGGTAGTGGCACGCAATACAAGCGGATAAGCCCGGGATAGCCGGCCGGGTGTATCGCTTGCACATAGCGCCTTTCACCTCCTCTGAGCTGAAGATGTGTGCCATTAATTCCCAGTAATGTTCACAAACTATGTTCCCTGGTTGACTTCCTCCGAGCCCTGTGGCAGTCGAGTTTTTGGAGAGACTCGCTGCCAGCCCAGTACACGTGCTAACTAAGAGCCCTGTTCTGGGGTAGGTGCTCCGCATGTGGTGGTTCCCTGTAAGGCTAACCCCATGCGATGTATATCTTCCGCTTATTTGTTTACCTGTTGGAAAACTGCGTCTTCCTTGGGCAGAGCCCCCTCTGCCACAGTCTCTATGTTTGTAGTAACTCCTCCCCCGTTGGGTAGGATCTACCATGAGACCTCTCTACATGATCGGCAAGACCATGTGACATATTTTCCACTTAAATATCCCCCCCTCTCTTGGGCGAGGTGTGGTCTCCGTGGTGTCCTCCCCTTGGGAGGGACACCCCCCGACTAGACCTGGCGGCCCAGTCGGATAATCCCCCTTGTTTTTTAGGGAGTGGAAAAAAAGAAGGGGAAAAGAGGCCACAACTGGGTTAGCCTGTCTCTATCTTTTGGGTAGTTGACTTGTCCCCAAAGGGCCGTTCGACACGCATAACTATGTTGGGGGAGGTTACGTGTTGGCCTGGTGCGCTGGCTATGAGGCACACAGTTGTCTGCCCGTCACACACCGCCAGTTCACGTAACACAGTTCAGCCAGTTGCTGCGTTTTGTATAGGGACCCCTAGTGTCACTACATCAACACAACTTCGAGTGAGTGACAGATAGGGAACGTCCTGGTTACTTGTGTAACCTCCGTTCCCTGATGGAGGGAATGAGACGTTGTGTCACTCCTGCCGCAACGCTGAATTACCGCTGAAATGGCCGGACCTTGTCTCGGCTCCTCAGCATAAAACTTGAATTAATGGTTGCATACCAGCTCCTTTTATACCCGTATGTCTGGGGGAGTGGCATGCAAATACCACTCGCCAATTTTCATTGGACTTTTATCAAAGACCAGAGGTGTCTCGGGCTCCCAAGAGTGACCCATAGTGTCACTACATCGACACAACGTCTCGTTCCCTCCATCAGGGAACGGAGGTTACGCAAGTAACCAGGATGTTTTAATGACTTCAACCTAAGTGTATGTAAACTTCTGACTTCAAATGTACATCATCATCTGAACACCATTCTCTCTCTGCCAGGGTCCATTCATCAATTTGACATATAAATACCATCACAGTAATGGAGGTTAATGACTTAATTAATAAAATAGGAAACCTACACTTAATTTAAACTCGATAAAAAATAAATCCAGCCTGAATAACTTTATTCTGGAAACGATTTTCTAATCCATTTGTTTAAACACATAAAAAAAACACAACAATTCCCCACGATAATCACAGCAAATGACCATAATGACAGTACTGTAAAATTTTGGTACAGTCCCTAAAGCATTTAGCGGCAAGTCAGTCATTAGCGACACTGTTTACCCACAGGTCCTGTAGGACATATGGGTATCGAAATATTCAATCTTAATGAACTTCAAATGATCACAAACAAATGTTTTCAAAATCTTGGTGGTAAACTGTTTCCATTCATGTCTGATTTATAAACCTTTTGGCAACCGCGGTACATTTGAAAAGAATCCTAAAAAAACTCTCATATCATGACTATCATTTGAAATTGCATCTGCATTATAAAAACAGCCCAACTGGGCATGTAAACCATGAATCTGTCAACACTGTGTCTGGTTTGTGTACAAGACTCTGAGCATGAGTCACAGTGCATGGAAGTGTGTGAACAAGCCTTTCTCATGAATGCGCCAAAGGAGAATGCGGATGTCAAGATTTATTGTGAATGAGGACTTATGTTTTGTTTCAAAGTGTATTTATTGATTTTTACAATATAAATCACACTTAACAATCCCCCCACCCTCACCATCAAATCACCAGAGTAGCGTCCATACTGTCTATTAATTCAGATAAGAATTGTAAGTAGAAGAACTGAGCATACATGTATACATGCCTACATACATCAACCTTCAAACAAAAATAAAAACAGATACAAGTACATACACTCAGAAGAGAAAAAAAAAACAACAACAAAAAAAACAATGATAGGGCATTATTTAAATAGACTTATCAACATAGTCAATAAAAGGGCGCCACATCTTAAAAAATTGTTTTTCCGATCCTCTTAACGAATACCTAATTTTCAAGGCAGAGACAAGACATCATATCTCTAATCCATTGAGTATGAGTCGGTGGAAAGGGATCTTTCCACTTTAATAGTATCGCTCTACGTGCTAACAAGGAAGAGAAAGCAAGGACTTTATACATTGATGCTGACATCCATGACTCCTCTGGAGCAACTCCAAATAATGCCACCAGAGGTTCTGGTTCTAATCTGTGCTGAAGAACCGCCGAAAGGGTGTGAAATATCGATCGCCAGTAACGCTCTAATTTAGGGCATGTCCAGAACATGTGAATTAACGATCCCTCAGTACATTGACACCTATTGCACAAAAGGTGGCTAGTACCAGGAAACATTTGAGATAGTTTAACTTTGGATATATGAGCTCTGTGTACTACTTTAAACTGTATAAGTGAATGCCGAGCACACATTGACAATGAGTGGACCTGTTTAAGAACACAGTTCCATGTATCTTCAGAGAGTGGTCAGTCAAGGTCTTCCTCCCAAGCTCTCTTAATGTTATCTAGAGAGGAAGATGCCAGATTGGTCATTAAGTTATAAATAATGGAAATTGAGCCCTTGGCTAATATGTTACATGAAAGGAAACTATCCAAAGGATTTTCGGAAGGCATCACTGGAAAGTCTAATACAAATGACTTAACATAATGTCTTACTTGCAAGACTCTAAAGAAATCTGACTTGGTAAGACCAAAACGTAATGCTAACTGTTCAAAAGAAGCAAATAAATTGTCAATAAATAAATCTTTGAAACATTTTATCCCCTTGTCAGACCAACTCTTAAATGATCCATCCTGCATTGAAGGTGAAAAGAAATGATTACGGGCAACAGGGCTAAGAAGAGAAGAATCCTGTAAACCAAATGATTTCCTGAATTGGGTCCAAATCCTCATCGAGTGTTTCACCACTGGGCAATCAACCGGAGTGTAAGAAATTAACTGTAATTTAGTTGCAAGAATTGCTGGAAGGGAAATTTGCTTATAAGCATTTATTTCCATGTCCACCCAAGACGGTTAATTAGGCAAAAGGTGATAATGCCACCAATACAGCGTATTTCGTATGTTAGCTGCCCAGTAGTAAAACTTAAAATTAGGTAAGGACATACCACCATTGCATCTAGACCTCTGAAGGTATACTTTACGTAGGCAGGGGTGCTTACCGTTCCAAATAAAAGTAGATATAACAGAGTCCAGAGATTTAAAAAATGACAAAGGAATGAATAAAGGTAAACACTGAAAAAGGTAAAGAAGTTTAGGGAGCACCACCATTTTAATGGAGTTAATGCACCCAATAAGAGATATCTTTAAAGGGGAGCATTTAGAAAGATCTTTCTTAATTAGTTCAAGAAGCATGCCAAAATTATGTTTAAAAAGATGCTTATGATGGTGAGTGATACAGACCCCAAGATAAGAGAACTTGTTTTTGACTAGTTTCAATGGTATATTGGAATACTGTAGTTGCTTATCTACCTTGTTAATCGGGAAAAATTCACTCTTGTGCAGATTAACCCTGTAACCAGAAAACTGACCAAAATTCTCAAGCAAAGATAGAGCTGCGAGTAAAGAAGTTTGTGAATTAGAGATAAAAAGCAATAAATCGTCTGCATATAGAGTTACCTTATGCACGACCTCACCACGGGTGATTCCAGTAATCTGCTGACTCTCGCGTAGGGCGATTCCTAAAAGCTCAATAGCTAGAGTGAATAGTAATGGACTTAGCGGACAGCCCTGTCGAGTTCTGCAGTACAAGTTAAATGGCTTAGAGTGCAGACCATTGATCAGGACTACTGCAGAGGGAGCACTATAAAGTAATTTAATCCAAGAGAGAAAGACCGGACCAAATCCAAATTTTTCCAAAACTAAAAAAAGGTACTCCCACTCCACCCTGTCAAACGCCTTCTCGGCATCCAAAGAAACAACACATTCTGGAATGGCCTGATGCTGAGAGTATATCACATTAAGTAAGTGGCGGATATAAAAAAAATTATTGACGATTCTTTATAAACCCTGTTTGATCAGGGGAAATGATAGTGGGGAGGACGTCTTCAAGTCTTGAGGCAAGAACCTAAAATTTTAACATCGCAGTTGAGCAAAGAAATCGGCCTATATGATGCACAATCTAAAGGGTCTTTATCCTTTTTAAGTAATAAAGAGATATAAGCTTGATTTAATATTGGGGGAAGTGTCCCAGTCTTAAAAGACTCAGAAAAAACAGATGTCAAAAAGGGAGCAAGCTATACAGAGAATCTTTTAAAGAACTCTGACGGAAAACCATCAGGTCCTGGGGATTTACCAGAAATTTTTTTTTTTTAAAAGGAAACACTTAAGAATATATATATATATATATATATATATATATATATATATATATATATATATATATAAAACAATCTAATTTAACAAATATATATCCAAACAAAATGTCTCTCTCCACAGCCCGTCACCGAGCACCCCCAAAAAAAGCCAAAAACCTGCCCCATTTCTTATCATATGCAGCCGAATTGCCAAGCCATCTATATGACATCTCTTCAAATGACGCTACCTTGCCCAATTCGGTGCACCATTCATAAAAAGAGGGAGTGCCTGTCGACTTCCATCCCCTCAAAATTATCTGTCTCACGATCATCACGCCGGTGAGGACCCACCTCTTTACATACCCATCAACTATATCCATAACCGTCCCATCGCCCAACACACAAAGTCTGGGACAAAACAGAACCTGAGTGTCCAGGACCTCGGAAACAAAATTCTGGACTTTCAACCAAAACTCCTGAATCCTCGAACAAGACCAGAAGGCATGTAATAAATCTCCATCCTCTAACTGGCAATGCCAACAGGTGGGTGTGTCTTTTAAACCCAGCCTATACAATCTAGAGGGGGTCCAATATAATCAATGCAAAATCTTAAATTGCATCAGACGGACCCTTGCATCTCTAGATGTAGACTTTATGTTTTTTAGAATCCTCCTCCAATACCAAGTTCAAATCTTTCTCCCACAATCTCTTGAGAGAAGTCGAAGTTCCGTCCCCCAGACTCTGAATTAACTGGGAGTAATACACTGATGCATCATGACCTTTTCCAAAAGCAGAAATCACCTCTCCTAGAGTATCTGCTGCTTTAGGGGGGTGTAATAGTACAATAGTACAAAAATAGTACAGAGCAAGTGGCGTAACTGAAGATACCTAAAAAACTGAGATCTGGGGATCCCAAAATATTGAACCAAATTTTCAAAGGATCTCATCACACCAATCTCATAAAGATCACTGAGTGTATTAACCCCCCTCGCAATCCACTCTGACCAACAAAAAGGGGACTTACTAATGCATAGTTTGGGGTTTAGCCATAGGCTCGAGGCAACATTTAGATAATTATCTGAGTTAATAACTCTGGACACTTTTGTCCATACTGAGTGCAAATGTGAAATGATGGGGTGTGATTTAACTTCTCTGGTTAGTTTGATGGAAAGGCTTTGCAATGGCAAAATAGGGGCAAGCAGTTCTTGTTCAATGCAGAACCAAGGATGGGCTTTTTCAGGTGGAAGCCACCAATGAGCCAAATGTCTGAGACCGAATGCATAATAATAAAACAGAATCTTGGGTAGGCCCACCTTTGTCCATCGGCCTATGTAACTTACTGAAGTGTAATCTGGGACGTTTACCATCCCAAATGAAGGACTTCGCTATGTTATCAAATTGCTTGAAATAAGAGAGGGGGACATCTACTGGGAGAGATTGTAGCAGGTAGTTAAATTTTGGAATACAGTTCATTTTAATAACATTAACCTTCCCAATCATCGATAAATGTAATGAAGCCCACCTGCCCACATCGCTCGAAAATCTTTTTATTAAAGGGTCAAAATTAACACTAAATAAATCAGACAAATTTGCTGGGAATAAAATCCCCAAATACTTAATGCCCTGTTTGGGCCATTGGAAGGCACCTGGCTGGAAGGCCATTACTGGACAGTACGCTGTCAGAGCCAAAGCTTCGGATTTAGACCAATTAACTTTGTATCCTGAGAACTTGGAAAAGGAATTAATAATTCTGTGGAGGCAAGGCATAGATCTAGTAGGTTCAGAAACAAATAATAAAATATCATCTGCGTAAAGCAGAAGCTTATGCGCCATACCTCCCGCCATCACCCCTGGAAAATCATCCTCCTTTCTTATCATGGCTGCTAATGGTTCCAGGGCCAGACAGAACAATAAAGGGGAAAGAGGGCAGCCCTGCCGAGTGCCCCTATCCAGAGTAAAATAATTTGAAATTAATCCATTTGTTTGTACCGCTGCTACAGGGTGTCTATAAAGTAAATTAATCCAACCAATAAATGTACTCCTGAACCCATACATTTCCAAAATTTTAAAAAGATAATCCCATTCTACCATATCAAACGCCTTTTCGGCATCAAGTGAGATGGTAGCGACTGGAGACTGATCATTCGCCACTGACCACATGATATTGATGAGACGCCTGATGTTATCAGAAGAGCTACGGCTCCGAATAAATCCCACCTGATCTATAAGTATAAGAGATGTCATAACCTTACTTAATTGGTTAGCCAAAATTTTTGACAATATTTTTACATCTATTGGATCAGGGAGATTGGACGGTAACTTTTACACTCGCTTGGATCTTTGTCCTTTTTAAGAATCAGACTGATCCGGGCTTGTGTCATGGTTGGAGGAAGCTTTCCATTCTTTAATGATTCAGTATAAACTTCTAACAAAAGTGGAGCCAGTTCTGTAGCATAAGATCTAAAAAATTCTGCGGCAAAACCATCTGTCCCCGGAGCCTTGCCAGTAGGTAGGGACTTAATTACCTCATCAAGCTCCTCCAAGGTTATCTCAGAATCAAGAGAGTTTTTTTGCTCAATCATCAGTTTAGGAAAATCTAATGGTTCCACAAAGTTTTGAATATCTTCATCAGTAGACGAAGATGTGGAACTATAAAGATCAATATAGAATTCTTTAAAGGCATTATTAATATCAATGGCTGAGGTAAAATTTTCACCACCAGCAGATTTCACTGAGGGAATGATAGAAATAGACTCTCTCTGCTTTATATATCTAGCCAAAAGCTTCCCTGCTTTGTCCCCCAACTCAAAGTATGACTGTCTTGCCCTGAATAACCAAAACTCCACTTTCCACGACAAAATAGTATTATATCTATATTTCAATCGGGTCAATTCTCTGATGCCATCAGCTGACATACAGCACTTCAGCTCTGCCTCTGCACTTTTAATATTTCCTTCCAACTCCATGAGTTCTCGTGCTTTGGATTTTTTGATGAATGAGGCATACTTTATGATCCGGCCCATAAGAACCGCCTTAAGTGCCTCCCAAGCCACGCCCACAGAGGATACTGAGGACCAGTTGGTCTCCATATAAACATTGATTTCAGTCTTTAACATTTGTTGGAAATCAGGATTTTGCAAAAGGGACACATTAAGGCGCCAACTATATGACTTCTTTTTCTCTATATGTGGCATCACCTTTAACTCACCAGGGTGATATCCGAGACTTAAATGTTTCCAATTGAGCAATCCACAACAGATGAAATGAGGGATTTGGATATATATATATATATATATATATATATATATATATATAAAAAATCTATTCTAGAATAAATCTTATGGACTGATGAAAAAAATTTATAGTCCCTACCAGATGGGTTCAAAAGTCGCCAAATATCCATAAGAACAAGATTTTTACACATCCTGTGAAGCGTCAATGTTGCTCTAGGGGGTTTACACAATTTTGCTTCACTGTGATCAAGGACCGAGTCCATCAAAAGATTAAAGTCTCCTCCCAATATTATATCATGAGGGGTGCCAGTGGTTTGCAGCATCACTTCAAGATCTATAAAAAAAGCCCTGATCATCAGCGTTAGGTGCGTAAATGTTAGCCAAAATCAACCTTTGCACCTGAATTTCAGCAAAAACAATAATGACTCTCCCTAATTTATCTTTAGTCTGTTTAAGACATTTGAATTGTAAATGTTTATTTACCAATATAATGACTCCCTTGCTCTTACTTGAGCCAGCACTAAAAAAAAAAACATGTCCAACCCATGTCTTCCCAAATTTGTCAGCTTCCTGCGGGGAGAGATGTGTTTCTTGAAGAAACACTATATCATATTTCTTACATTTAAGAAAAGTAATAACCTTCTTTCTTTTTATGGGGTACCCCAACCCATTCACATTCCATGTGGAGAGAGATAGTACACTCGTATTAACATAACATAACATTTTGATATAGTAGAAAAAATAAATTGTGTGTCAAAAACAAAATTATACAGACCACATTCCCCATTAGTGAAACAATCAAACCCCGAATTCCCCCGAACAAAACAAACAGAAAAAAGAAATATGTGCGCATTAACCCCGCGCACGAAAGTGCCAACCGGCGACAATCCCTCTAAACTCAAAACGTCCACGAACGCCTACGAGCCCCCACGACAAATTTGCCATCAGATTGCAAAATTTTGCCTCACAAATTACATAACAGAAAATACTTTGTCAAATAAACCCAGCCATTAGTAAGAATGAACACAAAGAATGTGTAGATTCATTCACAGAACTGTCTCAAAGGTGTGATCTTCCACAAAACAAATTCCAGCTGATATAAAACTGTTCAGATATGTTCAGTGAGCTGGCTGTTATGAGTTCAACGGATGACGTAATCATTCCAATGTCCCGTAAAAATACTCGACAAAACAAACTACAGCCAGCAGGAGGAATAAGCATGAAGAACAAACAGATTAATCCACAGCTGTTCCAAAGGAGTGTTATTCAATAGAACAAGCTCCAGCCGCTAGGTGGAACCAATACAAAAATAAACAAAACCGGCATCCCAGTTCCCTGGATAGTCGAGTAAATTCACTCGGAGGCCGCATAGAAGTATATACCATGACTTACACAATCCATCAACTTTATAAAAGACATCCTTTGTGTGAGCATGTAGATATTTTGTAGTCATCCGTAGTGTCCACTCTCAAACTGGCCGGGAGCTTCAATGCAAAAGTAATCTTTTATCAATGCAAAAGTTTCTTTAAGGAAAGTGTTATTCACAAAACAAACTCCAGCCGCTAGGCGGAGCCAATGCAAAAAGAAAAAAGAAACCAAAATGACGCCCAGCTTCCTCAAGAGTAAGTACAGCGAGTCGACCCACTCACATGAGAAACACCCAATGGATTACTCACCCAGTGATTCAATAAAAAACATTGCCTGATTGGGACATGTAAATACTTTGCGACCATCCTTCGTTTCTATTCTCAGTTGAGAGAGAGTATGTTTGAAAAAACTGACATCATCGAAATTAGGGGCATAAATATTTTCTAAAGTTAGATTCTTGTTGCATAGTGTGCCTACAACAATTATATAATGCCCATTCTTATCTGATATAATATCATTTGGTACAAAGAGTACATCCTTATTAATCAAAATAGCCACACCTCTTGCCCTTGCCTGGAAAGAAAAAACTGTCCTTCCCAACCACGATTGAGGTGAATGTGATATGCGCTGCATAAATGGGTTTCTTCCTTAAACCTCTGCTTTAAGCTGTCGAAGATGAGCAAGAACTCTGTTTCTCTTCACCGAATGATTTAAGCCCTTGACATTCCAACTCAAAAATCTTAACTCTCTAAATTATAAAGAGTCAAATAACATAAAATCAACAAGGATAAAAATATACTTTTTACCAAACATAAAAAGTATAAAGTCAGCATGACGCCACCCCATAAGAAAACCCAACCCTCCCATTAAATCAACCTAACCCTCAAAGAACATTACAATAACAGCAAATCTACCTTCTAAAACAAAAACTAAGTGTTCTGAACACTTCCTTATTTCACCTTACCCTACACAATCCTCAGTCCCTTAAAGCAAAATATCCTCATTATAAAACATATAGATAACACTACTATATCAAGTAGTAGGCTTATCTTATGAGCAGACCCATGGCATAACGATCCTTTGCTCATTTTACTAATTTTATTTAAACATTTTACTAATATAATAATCAAAGGGAAAACCAAAATAAATAAGTGAGAATGCAAAGAGCAATAATAATCTCCCCTAAAGTAAACAAAACTTGTAATCAAAATCTTGCAAACAGTGATTGTGATAACATCAAAAAATAAACGAAAAACATCATATAACAAATCCGATTCAGCACGTGGAATCAGATCAAATGCAACAGCACAAACCAGTCGTTAGAAACGTAGAAATGTCCACGTAATGTAAAACACTACAGATGAACTGTAAACCATTTATGGTTTATGATGTCAAAGAACTCAGAATAAATCTGGTGTTGTTAAGTCAATGTAGTACAACGCCCCCCCCCATGATATAGATAGTAAATAAAGTCATAAATCCACCGTTCAAGTCTACTGAGCGGCCATCGTTACACTATAAGAGGGGCTACGGTGAGCCGTCAAAAATTCCTTGGCCTCATCCGCTTGACCATTCCTTGACCATCTTCCTTGGTCAGGATCCTCAACCTTGCGGGGAAAAGAAGGGATGGCTTGAATCCAAGATTGTAAAGCTCTGTCATTACCCCACGATATTGAGCACGCTGCTCCAGAACTTCTGGACTGTAGTCATCGTAGATGGCAATCGGTTTACCATGGTACTGCAAGGATCCTCTTCTCTTACGAGCCTCTCGGATCACCGCCTCCTTGATCTGATACCAATGAAAACGAACTATTACTGCTCTCGGCTTCCCTCCCTGTTTCGTCTTAGATATCAGAGCCCGATGAGCCCTGTCAAGTTCCGGGGAAGATGGCAAAATCTGCTCGCCCATAATTTCCGACAGCATCTTGGAAAAGAACACTGTGGGCCAAGGACCCTCAACGGACTCCGGTAAGTCAGTGATCCTGATATTATTACGCCGACTGCGGCCCTCCAAGTCCGCTGTTTTGGCCTTGAGCTTAGCGTAGTCCTCAGTTAATTCAGCACATACCGCTTCAAGAGAGTGAATTCGCTCGCTGAGGAGGTCTGCATTGGATTCCAATGATGCTATTCGTGCTCCATGGTCCGACACCGCAGCCTGGACAAGGTCAAGTTTTGCCTCTACAGATGACAAGGCAGTTTTGAAATCAGCAGAGAGAGCGGCTCTGTGATCTTCCAATAAGCTAGTCAAGGCCGACATGCTAACGTTGCCATGTGCCGCGGGCACGTCATCTTTAGCGGTGGTATCTTTCTTCGCTTGTTTGGCTGATTTAGATGCCATTTTTCTGCTTCCTTAGTTATTAAACTTGTTATCCCATTATATTCGGAAAAAATTAAACAGGTAGAGGATTATTAACTGATAACAAAAAAGATCAGTACAGGGAGCACGAGGTAGACACGTCTACTCCATTCGCATCCAGAACCGGAAGTCAGGACTTAAATTTTGGTCTGATTCTAAGCCAAAGCAATCCTAGCACTTCAGAAGACATGGATTAAACCACTCAAGTCATATGCGGTTACTTTTGTTCTGCCTTGATGTCCTATTGTAATAATTATTACTGCAAATCCCTTTGCACAAAAGCATCAGTTAAATGAATAATTAGTAAATTAGAAGACAGTTATGTCTTCTATTGAGCTCTCAAACTACACAGTTTACTTCTCTAAAGAGAGTTCATTGAGGACCAAGCAGAAAGGAACATAATCCTGCAGTGTATGTGAATTAATTGAAAAGAGCGATTTCCAATCTGCCGTCATGCCTGGAGCTTGGAAGTTTTGGACTTCACTGACTTACATTACATTTTATGGCCAAAAACACCTTATACATCCTTTAAAATATCTTTGTTTGAGTTCCACGGAAGAAAGAAAGTCATTCAAGTTTGAGGTGGCATGAGGGTGAGTAAATTATGAGAGAATTAAAATTTTTGGGTGAACTATTCCTTTAAGACTTAGACAGGACGTTTCTGTGATACAGCCCCTGAAGACCAGCCATTAAACAAATTAATACAATAATGTTTTTTTTTTTTTAAACATAAGGGCTTTTTCAGTTTTTTTTCAAGCAACATTTTTAACCATCAAACTAATAGTATCTCCCTCATCAGCTTTGCACAGAGACATATTATTCCCATTATTAATGACATTCATTACTCTTACTGTTTCCCATTTAGATCAGTGAGGTCAGGGATAAGTGTTAGCACTTAAGAACACAGACATCATAAGAAAATACAGAACAAGGCATTATTAACAGCAAAGCCAGCATTAATGAGCTCAGAGGAGAACACACACAGTGTAAAAAAATCTGGGAACAAATTGACAGGTTGAGGGGTCAGTGAATGAGAGCTGTTTGCTGAGGTGGATCTGGTGTAAGGTGACCAGATTTCTGAAATTTCAAGTTCAGTGGTTAATAGGTCATTGAAATTTCATGTTACTTACTAAAAAAGGGGACAAATTGGATTTTATGTATTTTGACCATGGTGAATGTGGTGATGTGCTGAACTATGCACTGTAAGAAATTATTTGGTTTAACTTAAAAAAGTAAGTAACATGGTTGCCTTTGAGTTAATTTAAAACAAAATTTTATAGTAAAGTAAAATAAATAATAATTTGAATAAAAAGGTATAGTAAATAACAATTAGTGGAATTATTATTTTTTATTATTATTATTATTTTTATTTTTTTTTTACATTATATTAATACATTGCCATTGTGTCATTAGTTTACTCAATAAAAACACAAATTCTTATGTTATATGAACAAATTAGTGAATCTAAGTTGATTTGGCAAAAAATATAACGTTAACAAATCATGGAAAAAAAAAAATGTTTAAAATATTTACGGTGTGGCGTATCATGCTCTATTAAATACAGTAGCCTTTGTCTCAATGAAATTCAAACACAGAGGTAAAGTTGATCATTTTTAGTGGTCTAATAATTATTATTATCATAATACTATTTTACCTAACTGTTTGTGTATCTCATATGGACCTTTTTTTTTCCCTCCCAATTTGGAATGCCCAATTCCCAATGTGCTTTTAAGTCCTCGTGGTCACGTAGTGATTCGCCTCAGTCCGGGTAACAGAGGACGAATCCTAGTTGCCTCTGCATCTGAGACTGTCAACCCGCGCATCTTATCATGTGGCTTGTTGAGCGCGTTGCCACGGAGACATTGCGCGTGTGGAGGCTTCACGCCAACCACCGCGGCAACTACGCTCAACTCACCACGTGCCCCACTGAGAATGAACCACATTATAGCGACCATGAGGAAGTTACCCCATGTGACTCTACCCTCCCTAGCAACCGGGCCAATTTGGTTGCTTAGGGGACCTGGCTTGAGTCACTCAGCATGCCCTGGGATTCAAACTAGCGAACTCCAGGGGGTGATAGCCAGAGTCTTTACCACTGAGCTACCCAGGCTTTTATTTACTGTCATAAATTATTTTCTCTCTTAACAACACACTGGCAACTGACTATCAACCGACAGCCTGAATGTCAATACAGCACAATACAACCTACTGTATATCTTATATATACTATTTTTATTGTATACTGTGCATTCTATATTGTGTTTATGTGTATTCTATATTGTGTGTATTGTATATTATTATTTGTATATTGTGTTGTGTGTAAATATGTATATATTAGATATGTATATTGTGTTGTGTAAATCTGATGTTTATTATAAACATATTTGACATATTTACTGGTATATGTCTCATCACTGTCATGACTGCTGTGTTGCTCGGAACTGCACCCAAGACTTTCACTCACTGTTGCACTTGTGTATATGGTTGAAAGGGATTTGATTTGATTTGATATATGGACATTAAGTGCAGCACTTCAACATGGTAACTAACAGATATTCAACAAATAAAAAGGCTAAATAACTAATATTTTTTTGTCAAAGTAAGAAAAGCAAGAATTAAGAAAGGCTCCAACAAAGAACGGCACAAAATTGCTTATGCACATCCTGAATGCAGAATGATGCGCTTCAATCTAAACAGAGAGCTTGGGAGTCTCAGGGCGATCCTCGCTGCACACTCAAAAGTGCAGAACTGCAGAACTGCAAGTTAATGATGCATGTTCACATCTAGTTCATGAAATCGAGCAGTTTAATGTTATTACCAACGTCCAGGAACATTTACCCTCCACAGTTCAAAGATGTGTAGTAAGCAGCTAACTAGCTTACTGACTAAATAACCAAGCAGTTTGTTTATCTAACTAATTAACCGACTAACTAACTAACTAACAAACATGTGGTTAGTTAAGTTAGTTATCTTAACTAACTACTAAGTGAGGTTAGTTAGTTAGTAAGTTAGTTACATAAAAAGATGCAAGTTACACAAATAAAAACAAACACCTTATAACTGGTCAGAGCAACATCTCTTTGAAATATTTACTGTAACCTCTAAAGATTTCAGTTAGTTAGCTAGTTGGTTGGTTAGTTATTAACAAATTTAACTAAATACTTTTAGTTTAGTTATTTACTTGTTACATAATAGGACACAAGTTACACAAATAAAACAAACACATAATTTATCAGAGCAACGACTTAAAGTATTTTAATTTATCATCTAAACATTTTAATTTGTTAGTTGGTTATTTACTAACTTAACTAATTAGTTAATTTAACTAATGAATGAACGAACTAACTTATTTTTAGTTAATTTAAGTTAATTAACTAACAACTTAGTTTAGTGAGTTATCTAACTTAACTAACCACTTAAAAACAAACACCTTATCATTGGTTAGAGCAATGTCATAGTTTGAAGTATTTTAATATAACCTTCTAAATATTTAAGCTAGTTAGCTTGTTGGTTAGTTAGTTATTAACTAACTTGACTAAGTAATTTTAACTAGCTTAAATTAACTAAAAGTAGGGGGCCTGGGTAGCTCAGCAAGCAAAGATGCTGACTACCACCCCTGGAGTCGAGAGTTCAAATCCAGTGTATGCTGAGTGACTCCAGTGGTTGCTAGGGTGAGTAGAGTCACGTGGGTTACCTTCCTTGTGGTTGCTATAAGGTGGTTCTCGCTCTCGGTGGGGCGTACGGTTAGTTGTGCGTGGATGCCACAGTGAATAGAGTGAGCCTCCACACGCTCTAGGTCTCCGCGGTAACACGCTCAGCAAGCCATGTGATAAGATGCACGAGCTGCCTATCTCAGAAGGGGAGGCAACTGAGAACTGTCCTCCGCCACCCGGATCAAGGTGAGTCAATGCGCCACCACAAGGAATTTGGGCATGCCAAATTGGGAAGAAAAAGGGGATAACCCATCCAAAACAATAAATAAAATAAAAAAATTAAAAGTAGTTAATTAAGTTAGTTAATTAATGTGAATTTATTTTTTTGAGGTAAATACTGTATAAATATAAAATATTTTAAAAATGTATTCAATTGAATTTAATTAAATGTATTTAAATTAATTAATTTATTATTTATATGTTATTTATTAATGTGAAATCAATAAATTACTCTTCCACGCTAATCACACTAGTCGCCATCTCACAACATCAGCAGAGGAAACCCGTTTCACTCCACCTATTCAAGCTCTAGCAAAACTGCCTGTGCCTACTTAAACCCCTGCTTAGCCTCTCTCCACCAGATCTTAATGGGCTAAATAACAATGCATAAACTCATTTTCCAAATGCAGACCTTGCTCCAATGGCCTCAGTTACCTCAATGCAAGTCCTGAACCCTGATCATAAACCATGAAAGCCTCTCAAGCTTACAGGCTCTTGTTTCCCTGAGGGACACCTGTACATTCACTGAAGACTCACCTATGACACAAAATGGCTTTCTTGCGAAGCGAAGTCGCCCCTGCCATCCTCTGTATCGGCAACAACAACCGGCAGACCAGATCCGAATGATGTACTCCAGCCCAAACACAATGATCATCACAAACTCCTGCAAGACAAAGAAAAGACAGTCAGGTAAAAGCAGGACATGCTTAAATTTGTGTGGGTGTCTACTTGTAACATCTGTGGTTGTGAAAACAATAAAATGTTTACACAAAAATAACACACTCTAACAATCCAAATTTTGTCACACCTACTCATTTATTACTAATTTCCACATTTTAGAATAATGGTAAATTCATCAACACTACATTTCACATTCTATACACTCGAAGATTACACTGGGCTTTCTCTCAACAAACTACTGTACATGATGTATCCACATTAGATGCTTTATAAACAATATTGAAGAAGTGCCAGTGTATGCGACTTTTTGGCTAGAAATGTTACCTTCACTATTCAGTCCAACTCAATTAATTAATTAAGTAAATATCAATATTTTAGTTTTGTAAAGAACATACATTGGCACGATTTACATTTGCCTTAAAAACTAATTTAAACCATTTAAGCATAAGTTTTTAGATCAAATGTTTTTTTTTAAGCTCTTGATAAATATAAGTTCAGTCAAGTGTGTATATCAGGCTTTCTTAGAATTAGACAATAAGGAATAAACCTCTTGCACAACAGCACTTTTACTACAAACACAGATTGAGGAAGACTTGTCTATCAGAGACATCTTATCCAACACAAATGCAAAATAATCTGATTATGGATCCATCAATGAGCTCTGATTTCTGAAGTAGTCATGTATCATTTTGTAAAAACACTGACATTTAGTTATAATAAGGAAATTATTTATTATAATCCTCACATCATTTCTCTGACCATTTCTCTCTCTCTCTCTCTCTCTCTCTCTCTCTGTCACACACACACATGCATGCACACACATACACGCACACTCATGACATGCACACATACAGCAGCAGATGTTGACGTTTAGGCCTAACCACCGAAAGGAATTCACAGAGGACTTTAAAGACTTCTATTAGGTTGACTGATATCATGACTTTGCATTTTTAATGAAAGTGACCGCAGTGTCACAGAAAAAAAGATCTTCCGTGATGATCACATAAGTCTGCAGTAATAGTTTGCACCAGAACACAGACAACAGATCATCATTTATGTTTGGTGTCAGCTGAGTCAATAATCAAATCAGGTCCATTTCTATAGCCATCATTACCAGTACACAAACCAGCAGGCTTCCATGAACAGAGAACACCAGAGTAACTGAATAGTCTTAACAGGGGACAAACCTTTGATCCAGTGTTTCAGCCTCTCACCTGTAGCTGGCTTTTGTCAGGGCGTGAAAATCAATTAACAACTGACAATATTCCAGCATGCTGCATTGAAGCCAGGGATCAAATTCTGACAAACAAATCACAAAGCTTAAAAAAGAGAATGTGTATTGTATTAGCTTGATCAGTGGTGTAGGTTTCATTTGATTTTTTTTTTTTTTTTTTTTGGGCACAATGAGTCATGCCATAATACTTATCACATTTTTAGAGACTTACACTACATATTAACATCAAGGCTGTTTTGCTTAAGGTATACTGCATTAAGAATGTGTTATTAAATAGCTAGATCATGAATAGGAGAAGCACCATGCTCAATAAAGCCAACCAATGCAGCTCAAGCCAATAAATAATACTAATCAATAAAAAATATATACAGTTAAATGTTGAGATGGTCTAATGTTGTCTTGTAATTGTCTTTGATCATGGACATCTGAGTTAAAATCTCTGATATTAATATTTATTTTTTCAATAAACTGAGTAGCTGCAGTGCCTTTGTAAGCATTTATTTTGTGATTTTTATAACTTTACTTGGCCTGTACTGTACGGTGCATGCCCCATTATGTTTGGCTTCTAGCAGGTGAGGAGATGCCCAGCAGAGGGGAGGTATGTATAGCATATGGAGCTGTTTAGAAAAAGTTACCTGTCAGAGCACATCATTATCAATGAGAGATGCGGGCAGTTCCCTATCTATCACTCGCTTGATGTTGTGTCGATGTAGTGACACTAGAGGTCTCCCATGGGAGCCCCAAACACCTCTGATCTTTGAGAAAAGGCCAATGGGAATTGGCAAGTGGAATTTGCATGCCACTCCCCAGACATACGGGTATAAAAGGAGCTGGCTTGCAATCACTCATTCAGATTTTTTCTTCGGAGTCGAGCGGTTGTGTTTCAGCGAGCTGAATTCCTCCACCGATCCATTCACCTCGAAAGCTGTTGGATTTACGGCACATTACAGTGGTTTCTCCCCCTCTTGCACCGGTGGTGTGCAGAGAACGCCCCTGGGTGCTTCTGCAGCTAACATAGTATATTCTTCCTAATAAAAGGGTATATTTTTCCTACAAAAGAGTGGCACAGACAGAGCGTCTTTTTAAAGATGGCTTTCCATCTGTGTATAATTCCTGGTTGCGGTCACAATCTCTCCGCTTCTGACGGCCACAATCGCTGTCTCACGTGCTTGGGTGCTGCCCATGCGGAGACATCGTTCGTGGATGGCTCATATCCTCATTGCGAGAACATGACCATGGCAACATTGCGGTCGTGGCTTTCCTTTATCAGAGAGAAAGCCACCCCTGCGGCTCCCCGCCTCGGTCCTTCTACCTATGGGTATGAGGCCACGGCGGTTAGCACTGGGGGCAATTTGGGGTTCTCAATGGGAGCTCTCCACTGGGAAACCACCCACAGACCTCCCATTCCCCAGTACTCTCGTTTGCCCCTTGTCGAGTTCTGGGATGAGACCGCCAGCTCATCTCAGGGCAAGTTTGTGATCTCATTTGGGGCTCGCAAAGAGGATGAGCTCTCGATCATTGCATCGGAGAGCGGGCTCATCCAGTCTGATGCCGAGGACTCGACTGGGCTGCTACCCTCGGGTGCGGTCACCCAGTCGCAGGCTGACGTGGAGCTGGCGGCAATGCTTGCCCGTGGAGCCCTCCACTCCCCCCTGAACACTCGCGGCTCGATGATTGGTTCCTGGGCTCAAACACTGCTCACGGCCGCGCCCCACCCTGGTTACTTTCTTCCCGGAGATGCATGATGAGCTCATGAGATCGTGGCAGGCACCTTTCACTGCCCGGACACGATTTATGGGCTCCTCCGCTCTCACTACCCTCAACAGTGGGGCTGCAAGAGGGTACTCGGCGATTCCCCAGGTGGATAAGGCTGTTGCGGTGCACAGGGCCTGTAGACTTATGTCGAAACTGGCGACTAAGGCCTACGGTGCCGCTGGACAGGCCACCTCCACCCTGCACGCCATGGCTCTCTTGCAAGTGCACCAAGCCAAGGTGCTGAGAGAACTGCACGAGGGTAGTTCTGACCCGGGATTGATGCAGGAGCTGCGCTCGGCGACGAAGGCCGACAAGGTACGATTCCTTGATGCCCCCATCTCCCAAGTTGGCCTGTTCGGCGACACCATAGAGGACTTTGCCCAGCAGTCCTCGACAGTTAAGAAGCAGACAGAGGCTATCCAGCACATCCTGCCATGGCGTGGATCAAGATCCCGCACCCCGTCTGCTCGTCGCCAAGGGCATCCCTCTGTGGCAGCAACACCGGCTCCGCCGCAGCCTGCCCCAAGAGGCCGGCCCCGGCGTGGAGCCACCCGCAGGTAGCAGACGCCACCCGTCTCACGGCCCGCCGCTAAGTACCCGAGGAAGGCTTCGAAGCACCCCTGGGATGGGCGACCCTGGGAGACGGAGACCCGCTACAGACTTGGAGCTGGTAAACAGACTACTCCATCTCCCTGTGGAGGGCAGGGAGGAGAATCCTTGTTTTCCTTTCTTATGATTTCGCCGCACGCCCAAAGAGCTGCGGTACCCACATTTTCAAGAAAAAAGCAGTTTCCTCACTTCCTGGGTCACACATTCGGTGTCCACGGCCGTCGTTATCACGACCGCCGGGCACCGCACCTTTATGTCAGGTCTAAAAAAAAAAAAAGCCTAAATATCTTACGCAGTGTTGCTTCTAAAACAAGATAAAGAAAATGTATCTTGTTTTAAGGATTTTCAGATATTTTTACAGGAAAAAATAAAACATTCTCAACAATAATAAGATTTTTGCAGTACATCATTGCCCTAATGTCGAATGTCTTAGTAGAGAAAAAAAATTAATCTAACATGAATGTCTGATAGAAAATCTTGATAGAAAAATATATAATCATGCCTGGTAATACGTGTGCATGTAAAAGGCCTAGAAACAGCATTTTAGCTTAGCATAAAGCTAAATGTTCAAAAGACAATTTCACAAGGCTTCACTATTTCTGCTTTTCCAAACTTGCTTCAAACCTCCAAAGAGTGTACACAACCCCATCTTCTTCTAATCGCATCATTTATACGGATTAATGTTTTCCAACAGAATAAACTAAATAGGATACTACATGAAACAAATTACAACAAAACACAAAGTAATCTCTTGAGTAATACAAATTATTTTTGAATGTAACTGTATTCTGATTGTCAATGATTTAAATTGTAACTGTAGTGGAATACAGTTACTAATATTTTGTATTTTAAAAATGTAATCCCGTTACATGTATTCCATTACTCCCCAACCCTGCCTATATCTTGCCTGTGAAAGGATACACCACTGTGAGTGAAATGGGCCAACCTTAACATTTTCATCCTTTAAATCTTTGTATATTTATGTTTTATACTGTTGGAGTTTTCAAACTAGAGCTGGGGATCCCCAGGGGGCTGCAAAGGGGTGCTAGGGGGTCCACAGAAAATTTCAGAGAGAGAAAAAAAAGAGTAACAAAAAGTTTATTTTCTCAAATTTGAGAAAAATCTACATTCATTTCAAATGAATTCCCTTAAAACATCCAATATATGCCTATGAGCTTGACTGTTATATTTAGAGTACTTGGATGTCAAAAACCAGAATTTTTTTATTTAAATAGATTTTAATAACTATATTATCTCCAAATATTTTGGCACAAGACTATTATCATGCTTAATGGTTCAAGTGGTGGACATTTTGTTTTGTACTGTGGTTCAGATCTTACCAGAATGAAAAGACTTTCAGAGGCCATTTCCTGGTGATCTGGAATGGTGGAGAAGACAGACAGCACTAAGCAGCCAAAAACCAGGACAAACCTGTAAAAAAAACAAAAAAAACACAGTCATTTAGAGAGGCAAAATAAAGCTCAGCATTAGTACAATTGACAGTTTTATTGAATGATTTTACACACAAATGCAATCAAACTGTTTCTATATTCTACCATCTGTGCTACAAATTACAGATTTATATTCCATTGACAGTTTTTTTAACTGACTTTTCTCATTTTTATCATAACTCTAGCCTCTGACATAAATACTTGAAAAATCCCAGCCACAAATAAGAAACCCTCCTCCAAATATTTTAACTTCTAAGTACCATAACCTTAATTTTCCATCTCGTCAATATGAAAAATGGCACAGAGGAAACCGCAGTTCAGACAACAACCGTGCCCAGAGATTTGAATTATTGACCTCTTCAAATAAGGGGTGGGAGACATCTGTATTTGATCAAAGAGGTCTACGTCAGCTTACTGATCTCTCTCTCTCTCTCTCTCTCTCTCCCTCTCTTCCATTAAATTTATCCCCCCTAGATCTACTCCATCTAGTCCTGTTCCCACTGTCCCTTACAACTCTAAATTTCTTTGCCCCTTTCCTTGCAAATTCTCATGCCCTAACACTCTTTTTCTCTCACTCCTTCTTTCTTTCTCGCCCTCTTGCTGAAATTGTCTCCCACGGGATGCACCCAGGTCCTGACCTTTAAATATATGGAGTACCACGGACATTTATGAACAAACAGTTTGAAAAAACAAAATAAAATTTATGAATAATAATAATAAAAAAAACAACAACATAGAAATTTGTATTTATTTAAAGGGATAGTTCACTCAACTATGCATGAAGAATGCAAAACGCCAAAAACAAAAAAAGAAGAATGTGAAAGTGGAGAGTTATAGAAAGATATTACTTAAATATTAGTCTGTTTCTCACCCACACCTACCATATCACTTCAGAAGACATATTTAACCACTGGATTTGTATGGACTACTGTTATGCTGCCTTTATGTGCTTTTTCAGCTTCAAAGTTCTGACTACCATTTACTTGCATTGCATGGAGCTGAAATATTCTAAAAATTGTTGTTTGTGTTTAGCAGAAGAAAGAAAGTCATACACATTGGGGATGGCATGAGGGTGAGTAAATGATGAGAGAATTAAAATTTTTGGGAGAACTATCCCTTTGAAGTCAGTTCATAGATAAAATAACAATCTAGGCCTAGTGACAAAAAATGCAGATTATATTCAGATTATTATATCAAAATTCAGATTTTTTTTTCAATGAAGAGTGTACATTTTTATTATTCAGCATAACAGTGAAAACTGAATGAATGCATTCAGTTTTCATTCAAATTCTTAGAAAAGAAATGTGAATGTTTTAACTATTGTTAATGAATACAACTTATTTATAATTATTTATAACTAATGATAAAAATATATTAGTATGTAGAAATTAATATTAACCAAGATTAATATATGCTGTAGAAGTACTTTTCATTGTTCATGTTAACTATTGCATTAATGGTAAATTAAAGGGCTCGAGCCTCTGCCCCTTTCATGCCCAAATCTAAAGGTGCCCTTCTGGTCATCCAGAAAAAGGGGGAAAATCGAATAAAAAAAGTAAAATTATTAAATAACATTAAATAATACAAATCTTAATAATCTCACAATAATAGTAATAATGTGTCAATATGAGATTTCCTTGAAAATAGCGGAAGCATTAAAGGAAATTAGGTGGCGGTGCTTTTAACAGACCGTACTACAGAAGATCGGATCATTAGAGTGGCTTGGCCTCAGACGAGTAACTGGTCAGACTGAAAAATCTACTCTATGTACTGTCCTGTAAATTCATAAAAAAAATTATATTCGATTGCTGCCGGATTTCAGACATCGCAAACATGCAGTGTAGACAGCTTTATTAATTATAATCGGACCAGTCATGTCACTATGAGTATAAATAGAAATTCAATACCTCTTTCATAGAAAATACTGAAGGAGCTGTCTGATTCAGCCAATGTTGGTTTACTTTTTTTTTTTGTTTAAAGCAAATAGACACTTTAAAAAAAGGACCATGGTATTACAAGTTCCCTATCTGTCACTCACTCGACGTTGTGTCGATGTAGTGACACTAGGGGTCACTCTTGGGAGCCCGAAACACCTCTGGTCTTTGATAAAAGGTTTGCATACCACTCCCCCGAACATACGGGTATAAAAGGAGCTGGTATGCAACCACTCATTCAGATTTTTCTTCGGCTGTTCATTCACCTCTGCTGGATCTGATGGTGCATTTCAGTGGCTTCTCCCCCCTCTGCACTGGTGCACTGCAGAGAACGCCCCTGGGCGCTTATATTCAAAAAAAAAAAGAGTACACACGGAACGTCTACCCACGGGTATGAGGCCAGCACGGCTAGCACTGGGGGTGATTTGGGGACCCCAATGGGACCACCTCCGGCGGGTA
Source organism: Myxocyprinus asiaticus (assembly GCF_019703515.2). Taxonomy (NCBI): domain Eukaryota; kingdom Metazoa; phylum Chordata; class Actinopteri; order Cypriniformes; family Catostomidae; genus Myxocyprinus; species Myxocyprinus asiaticus. Next base: position 24,960,469 of record NC_059350.1, on the reverse strand, counting down.
TCCCCCCACGGACCTCCCATTTCCCAGCATGCTCGTCTGCCCCGATTGGGCTTCCGGATGAGTCCGCCGGCTCGTCTCACGGCGACTTCGAGTGCAGCATCGGAGAGCAGGCTCGTCCAGTTGGACGCGGAAGCCTCAGCTGGGCTCCTCCCCTCGGGTGCGGTCGCCCAGTCACAAGTTGACGTGGAGATGACGGACATGCTTTCCCGGGCAGCCGTGAGCGTTGGGCTAGAGTGGAACCCTCCGCTCTCCCCTGAACCCTCGTGGCTCTTTGATTGGTTCCTGGGCTCGCAGCGCCACTCACAGCCACGCCCCGCCCCAGTTCCTTTCTTCCTGGAAGTGCACGAGGAGCTAACAAGGTCGTGGGAGGCACCTTTTATTGCCCGGTCCAAATCTTTCAGCTCCCCCACCCTCACTACCCTCGATGGTGGGGCGGCCAAGGGTTATTTGGAAATCCCCTGGTGGATAAGGCGCTCGCGGTGCACCTATGCCCGCAGAGCGCCACCACCTCGCGTGGGAGCCCAATGCTCCCGTCCAAGGCCTGTGGGTTTACATCATCCCTGATGGCCAAAGCCTACGGTGCCGCTGGACAAGCCGCCTCCGCCCTGCACACCATGGCTCTCCTGCAAGTCCACCATGCCAAGGTGCTAAAGGAACTGCACGAGGGTAGTTCTGCCCCGGGATTGATGCAGGAGCTGCGCTCGGTGACCGACATCGCTCTCCAGGTGACAAAGGTCACGGCGCGGTCTCTCGGGCAGGCAATGTCCACCTTGGTGGTCCAGGAGCACCACCTTTGGCTCAACCTGGTCGAGATGGGAGAGGGCGACAAGGCACAGTTCCTTGGTGCCCCCATTTCCCAGGTTGGCCTGTTCGGCGACACCGTCGAGGACTTTGCCCAGCAATTCTCGGCGGTGAAGCAGCAGATGGAGGCTATCCGGCACATCCTGCCCCGGCGCAGCTCAAGGTCGCAGAGGCAGCCCTTGCCCCGTTAAGGGAAGTGGGCATTCGCATCCTCAACGATCGGCTAATCCTAGCTCACTCTCGGGATATGTTGTGTGCACACAGGGACCTGGTGCTCTCGCACCTCAGCCGAATAGGGCTTCGGGTCAACTGGGGAAAGAGCAAGCTCCTCCTGATTCAGAGCATCTCTTTTCTTGGCTTGGAGTTGGACTCAGTCTTGATGATGGTGCGCCTCACGAATGAGCACGCACAGTCGGTGCTGACCTGTTTGAAGGCGTTCAGACAGAAGACAGCGGTTCCACTGAAACTGTTTCAGAGGCCTACGGTCATGGTTACAACCATTTACTCCAAAATGGGCTGGGGCACTGTATGAAATGGGCATGCAGCCACCGCTACGTTGGCACATCAACTGCCTCGAGTTGCTGGCAATTCTGCTCACCCTGCGGAGGTTTCGGCCATTGATCCAGGGCAAGCATGTGTTAGTTTGGACAGACAACACAGTAACGGTAGCATATATCAACCGTCAAGGTGGTTTATGCTCCCGTTGTATGTCAAAACTTGCCCGCTGTCTCCTCCTCTGGAGTCAGCAGCACCTCAAGTTGCTGCGAGCCACTCACATCCTGGGCGACCTCAACACTGCAGCGGATGCGCTGTCACGGCAGGTTACCCTCAGGGGAGAGTGGAGACTCCACCTTCAGGTGGCTCAGCTGATTTGGAGTCGATTCGGTCAGGCACAGGTAGACCTGTTTGCTTCCCAAGAATCCTCCCGCTGCCCGCTCTGGTACGCCCTGACCGAGGCACCTCTCGGTATAGACGCACTGGCACATAGCTGGCCCCCTGGACTATGCAAATATGCATTTCCCCCAGTGAGCCTACTTGCACAGATGCAAGGTCAGGGAGGACGAGGAGCAGGTCATTCTTGTAGCACCCTACTGGCCCACCCAGACGTGGTTCTCGGACCTCACACTCCTCGCAACATCCCCCCCCGGTGAATTCCCCTGAGGAAGGACCTTCTTTCTCAGGGATGGGGCACCATCTGGCACCCACGACCAGACCTCTGGAATCTCCGTGTCTGGCCCCTGAACGGGATGCGGAAGACTTAAGTGGCCTACCACCCGCGGTGGTAGACACGATCACTCAGGCTAGGGCCCCCTCTACGAAGTGCCTGTATGCCTTGAAGTGGCGTCTGTTGCTAAGTGGTGTTCTTCCCGATGCGAAGACCCCCAGAGATGCGCAGTCATATCGGTGCTTTCCTTCCTGCAGGAGAGGTTGGAAGGGCAGCTGTCCCCCTCCACCTTGAAGTTGTATGTAGCCACTATAGCGGCACACCACGACACAGTGGACGGTAAGTCCTTTGGGAAGTACAACCTGATCATCAGGTTCCTGAGAGGTGCCAGGAGGTTGAATCCCTTCAGACTTCGCCTCATTCCCTCGTGGGACCTCTCTGTAGTTCTTCAGGGTCTATGGAGAGCCCCCTTTGAGCCCCTGCAGTCAGCTGAGCTTAAGGCACTCTCTTTAAAGACTGCCATCCTGACTGCGCTCATTTCCATCAAGAGGGTAGGCGACCTGCAAGCGTTCTCTGTCAGCGAAACGTGCCTGGAGTTCGGTCCGGGCTACTCTCACGTGATCCTGAGACCCCGACCGGGCTATGTGCCCAAGGTTCCCACGACCCCTTTTAGGGATCAGGTGGTGAACCTGCAAGCACTGACCCAGGAGGAGGCAGACCCAGCCCTGACGTTGCTGTGTCCGGTGCGCGCTTTACGCATCTATTTGGATCGCACACAGAGCTTTAGAGTCTCTGAGCAGCTCTTTGTCTGCTTTGGTGGACAGCAGAAAGGAAGCACTGTCTCCAAGCAGAGGATCACCCACTGGCTCATTGACACCATAACAATGGCATATTACGCCCAGGACGTGCCGCCCCCAGCAGGGCTATGAGCTCATTCTACCAGGAGTGTGGCAGCCTCCTGGGCCTTGACCAGTGACACCTCTCTAACAGACATTTGCAGAGTACTGTTGATTCCCAGTAGTGTTCACAAACTGTGTTCCCTGGATGATTTCCTCCGAGCCCTGTGGCAGACAAGTTTGCGGAGAAACTCGCTGCCAGCTCAGTACATGTGCTAACTAAGCCCTGTACTGGGGTAGGTGCTCCGCATGTGTTGGTTCCCCATAGGTAACCCCATGTGACGTATATCTTCCACTAATTCGTTTCCCTATTGGTAAACTGCATCTTCCTTGATTGGTAAACTGCATCTTCCTCTGCCCAGTCACCATGTTTGTAGAAACTCCTCCCCTGTAGGGTAGGACCTACCATGGGACTTCTCCACATGACATACTTCCGACAAAGCTCGGCACGATCATGTGACGTATTTTCACTCAAAACATACCCCCCACCCCCCCGGGCGGGATGTGGTCTCCACGGTGTCTTCACCTTGGGAGGGACACCCACCCGACGTAGACCTGGTGGCCCCAGTCAGTTAACTCTTTTTTTGGGGAGAGGAAAAAAGAGGATAAACGACTGGGCTAGCCTGTCTCTATCTTTTGGGCAGTTGACTTGTCCCCGAAGGACCGTTCGACACTCATAATAGCATTGGGGGAGGTTACGTGTCGGCCTGGTGCGCTGGCTACGAGGCACACAGTGGTCTGCCCGTCACACACCGCCAGTTCACGTAACACAGTTCAGCCAGTTGTGGCATTTCGTATAGGGACCCCTAGTGTCACTACATCGACACAGCGTTGAGTGAGTGACAGATAGGGAACGTCCTGGTTACTTGCGTAACCTCCGTTCCCTGATGGAGGGAACGAGACGTTGTGTTCCTCCTGCCACAACGCTGGACTACCCGCTGAAATGGCCGGGACCTTGTCTCGGCTCCTCAGCACAAAACCTGAATGAGTGGTTGCATACCAGCTCCTTTTATACCCGTATGTTCAGGGGAGTGGTATGCAAATACCACTCACCAATTTTCATTGGCATTTTATCAAAGACCAGAGGTGTTTCAGGCTCCCAAGAGTGACCCCTAGTGTCACTACATTGACACAACGTCTCGTTCCCTCCATCAGGGAACGAGGTTACGCAAGTAACCAGGACGTTTTTGGATATGTAGCTGCCATGATGTCCATTCAGAACAATGATATTATGAGAAAATACTACAGAAAGTGTCAGTTCTATAAAGTGGATGATGTGGTCAGAGTGATAGCTGCAGAGATGACAGGTTGAAGTGAGGGAACAGAGATGAGGGAAAGTGAAGAGAAGAGGAATGAGACAAGAAAAAGTCTAGAGCCCTAACAAAAAAAACAAAAACAAAAAAAAAAGCACTGTGGTGTAACCATGGTAATAACATGGTACTAAATGATTCATATTTCATGATATTGTGTGTATAAATACTGTATATAAAAATGCCTTTTTTTTTTTTCTTTTTGCCTTCTGCCCCTGCCCCTGCGGAAGTCTGTGCACGCCACTGATAATACCTGCTGTATATACAGACTTACTGTAAAGTCTTAGCAACTAAATAAATAAAATGAAAAATGTAGTTATGATTTTTGCAAAAAACACCTATAGATGAATGCTTGAAATGAAGTTGTGGGGAAAACAGCCTACAAATTACATTACAATTTTTATATAAAAGTGAGAAGCCCTTTAACACGGGCTCTAGTATTTAAAGAGAGCTCTTTTGCTCATCTACCTCTCACTCAGACAGGACTATTTCAGTGCAGTGCCTAGGGTTGAAATGTCCTTTTTTTCCAGAGCAAAAGGAAAAAGAATGTGTGCATGACACTGAAGTAGCTCCCCTCATCCGTCATCCGATTGTCCTATAGCTAATTACTCAACCCTGTTCTCTTTTCCTGTTCCTTTGTTCCTGCATGCCATTTCCTGTCCTGGTGGGTGACAGTTGGCATCTGTAGAGTGTCATGGCCTTTGATGCTAGAAGATAGGGTCTTTACATTTAAATGCAGACCACAGTAAACACACAGACACACGTACAAATACACACACTCTGATGTGGCTCTTAATTGGCATCGTTTTGCATAATCAAATTGATTTGTTTTGAAGGTGAGTGCCAGGGACGAGTGACTAATTAACCATATCTCTCTCTCTCTTCCTCACCCAGATCACACCATCATTATTTCTTGTTTGATGTTCAAAACAGCAGATGTCTGAAATGATATTTCTTCTATTCCTTGTCACTGTAATTTACACTCACCAAGCACTTAATTAGGAACACTTTAATCCTAATAAAGTGTCTGATGTGGTCTTATTTTGTTGTAGCCCATCCGCCTCAAGGTTCGAGGTGCTGTGCATTCTGAGATGCTATTCTGCTCACTACAATTGTACAGAGTGTTTATCTGAGTCTCAAACCAGCCTGGCCATTCTCCGTTGACCTCTCTTATCAACAAGGCATTTCCACCCACAGAACTGCCACTCACTGGATGTTTTTGGTTTTTGGCACCATTCTGAGTAAACTCTTGAGTCTTTTGTGCATGAAACTCCCAGGAGATCTGAAGTTACAGAAATACTCAAACCAGCCCGTCTGGCACCAATAATCATGCCACGGTCAAAATCACTGAGATCACATTTTTCCCCATTCTGATGGTTGATGTGAACTTTAACTGAAGCTCCTGACCCATATATGCATGATATTATGCATTGCACTGTTGCCACACGATTAACTGATTATATAATCACATGAATAAGCAGGTGCACAGGTGTTCCTAATGAAGTGCTCAGTGAGTGTATATCCACATGACGTTATGAATAGATAAAATCTAGTGACCCAACAAATTAACATGTTTATGTCATTGTTTAAATCAAATAAAATAAATGTACTTCTAAAGCATTTTCACAATACGTTTTGTTCCAAAGCAGCTTTAGAAAGAAAAGTGTCTTACAAACTCTCCCAATGAGCAAGCAAAATGCAACAGTGGTAAGGAAAACTCCCTACAATGTAAAAAGTGCAACCTAGAATTGTTACCTCAATAAACTATTTCTATCTGATCGAAATAACATTTGTTTTGTTGATGTAAACTAATGTATTGTCCAGCCCCAACCAGTAGGTGGCAATATGGACGAAGAATGAGAATCACCAAAAACAACAGAAGAGGAATGTGAAAGTGAATATTTATTGTAAAAAAGGATTTAAATATTCATCTGTTTCTTACCCACACCTATCATAATGCTTCTGAAGATATGGATTTTACCACTGGATTCATAAGGATTACTTTTATGCAGCCTTTATGTGCTTTTTGGAGCTTGAAAGGTCTGGTTACCATTCACTTGCATTGTACTGACCTACAGAGCTGAAATATTTTTCTAAAAATCTTTTTTGTGTTCTGCAGAAGAAAGAAAATAATATGTATGAAATTATATGTTTTGACAGACAATTTTAAAAAACAAACCACTAATTAAAAAACATGTTTTTACTATAGAAATATCATTCTTAAATCATTCATAAAAAAATACAAATAAAATAATAATAAAAAATAAAAGAAACGTTTTAACTGTAATTACTGTGCCTCGCCAAAAAATACATTTCAAGTTGACTCCACTATGCATTTTAAGCTCATTTAGACTTATTATTTTAAGACCTAGAAACATTACATTTAGGAGCTTTTAAGCTCAAGCTCGACTCTTCACCACAGAGGTAACCCCCAAAATTCCAACATTACAGAAACTCTTCTAAATCTCAACATAACAGAACATTAAATATATTTTAATTTCAACATTTTAAAGCAAGCAAAGCAATTTCAAAGAATGCTGGGGAAAAAAAAAAATCTAAGGTTAAATACCATACATTTACATTTTATGTTATTAAATGATATAATATATACCAGCCTTCTGGAACTACAAAAAATCTATATTGTTAAATACAATAGTAACAACAGAAGGCCACATGATGACTTAAAGTTCATCAAAAGAGACCCTTCATGGAGCAATGACCAATATACATGCAGAGACAGTGTGCACAGTATCACTCACACAAACACAAAAACCATCAGGGTAAAATATGTGACACTAAAATAATGCAATGAACATTAACTAAACTACATAAAAATATAACATAGAATACCCAAATATACATAACTGATATTAAATACGAAGAAGAAACCACTATTTACATAAAATATAATGAAATGTGAAGGGTCAGGAAAGGATTTCTGGGAATGCTCAATTATTGTTTTTCACTGTAATTTTAACAATAGTTTACAGTAAAAGTATATGTGTCTCTTGTTAAACATACATTTTTACAGTTAATTATAAGGTAAAACCATATTTTAAATCTAAAAACATATGTAAAATGACATGTATTGTCATATTAAATATATTATCTTTTTTTTTTTTTTTTTACTGTATATGTACCTGTTAATTAATTAACGTTTTTTTACTGTTGTAACATTCTGGCAGGCTGAAGAGAGGAACAGACAGAGATGAAGTAACTGAAGTGTGAACTCAAGTGCAGTTTATTTACAGTGCTGGTAACGAAACAAAACAAACATAAATGACTAGACTTGACTTAACTATAAACTTAGACTTGGGGACGGGACATGGAAACAGAGTTACAACCAACAATACTCGAAGAGGGACTATAGCAAACAAGAGGGCTTAAATACACTGACAAGGGAAACACATGACAAAGACAACCATATGACAAGACTAAACTAATAACAAGATAACAAGAGTATTAAACAGGAACCAATTACAGAACAGAATGATAACAAGTTCACAAGACAATAAATCAATGAGAACAAGGTTGCGTTCCACATCCACTCGCTAACTCCCCTAAGCACTTCCCCTCAGGGGAATCCCCGGCACCATTTTGGAAGTCCGTTCCACTTTGTTTAGTGAGCAAGGGAAGTTTCTGTTGACAGACCCTCAACCCCACGATTTTGATAGAGGGAGCGTGCCTACTCTGATGTATGCTTCAGGCAGCTCCATATACCACAATACAACTCAACTGTGATGTGACAGCAGATTGCACTTCATAAACCCCACCCCCACACAACTCTTCAGTTAAGCAGTTTAGAAAAGTTAGATTGAGATTTAACTGCATAATATTTGTAGCTACCTTAAACTATCTGTTTATCACACAGTTATAGCCCATGTGTTCATTGTTATGTTAACATTTTCATTTGTGTAAATCTTGATTAATCCTTTCTAACAATACATTGTAATGAAAATAAATAAATAAATTAAACATACAATATTTATACATAAGCCTCTGAAATCAATCTCCAAAAATGCAAAAATCACTAAATAATTCTTCAAATTGACATCAGCCTTCAACATACTCCAAGTGATCGAAGGATTAATAACAATATGCAAACAGTAGGGATGTAAGCAGCGTATGACAGTGTGTATAGTTGTGTTTAAGCAGAAAACTAGTAATGGTGAACACAGATTTCTCTAAGTGCAAAAAGAAAGTGATACAGCAGCATTTACATGTCTTACAGTCATGAATAATTAAATGCAAAGTAGGGAAAAAGAGACACAGATTTGTTATTCGCCCATAAAAGCAATTTTCTTAACTAATGTGCTGTCTAGCGGTCACTCTAAGAGCCTGTGCATGAGGTATGCTGGATCACTCAACAACAGAGAAAACCCAGTAATCCTGCAAACACAGTGATGCGTGAGCTGTCCGTGGTCCTGCACGCAATTATATAAGCTGCACACAGAAGGTCTATAACGAATATCACACACAGTCATGATCACTGAAGTCCTCTTTATGTATTGTCGGTCCCTAGAGAGTTAAAGACGTAATATCTGTATTTAACTGTGCCATATATTTAACTTTTTCCCTCAGGGAGGCACAAGAGTTTGAGGTAACAGTTAAAGCGATTGCAAGAATAAACTTTAGACAGCTTTTATGTATTTGGGTAGTTGACACAATGTGTCCATTGACTTTTTATTTTTTATCAACATGAATATATTAGATTAAAATTTAATATGAATGTATAAGGAAAAGTGTATGTTTTAGGTGTTGAAACTAGTCTTAATTTAAGTTTTCTCTCAGAGACAGAATGACTGTCCTAAAGTAAACAAGACAGAGTATGTGTTGCTTATTTAAAAGAGAAATATACAATGATGCTAACTGTACTTCTACGGCTGTTTGATGTTTAATAAGCATGATTCCATGCACCAAGAGGTTTATTTATTACAAGCAGCCCTTCAACAAAACAAACAACAGCCACATAACCCATCAATTAATCTGTAGACTGAACACCCCCTTTTTTTTTACTCATATGTCTACAACACCACCTCCCTTTTCCAGGTCTCTACTTCAGCCTCTGTTTAACCATGCTAGCAGTAATAGGCTGTCATCAGACTCTCTCGCCCTGCTTTGTCATTGGCTCCTTGTCAGCATCAGAGTCACTGATGTGCTGGTGCTTTTCTCTTACTGAGAGAACAATTTCTCTTTCTTCTCACTTAGCCTATTTCCAGTATACAGAAAAGCTATTGTCGAATTTGATGAAAAAAATGCAATTAAAATGCTCGTAGTATTCATACTTTGAGAATCCAAAATATTAAAGGGCACATATTAAACGCTTTGGCTAGGGATGCTCCGATCAGGATTTTTACAGCCGATACCGATCACCGATTTTCTTGTCACCTGATTGGCCGATACCGATAATTTCACCTTTTATCAAGATCTCTGTCATAACAGGCCATATGTAAGCTTTCTGCACACAGTCACTATTAATTGAAATTTCCTCTTTCCTTTCCAGTAATATCACTTTGCCTTGTGTTTGCTGACAAAAAAAGTTAAAATTTTTAAAAGGCTTTAAAAAAGTATAAGCTAACAATTATTCTCTATATTAAGATATTTAGCCCTATAAAAAGTAAGCTTAAAGTCAAACTGAAGACAGACTGATAACCCATAGGTGCAATTAAACTTAATGGAACATTTTTGGTTATTGATTCATTGTCATTATTTCATATAATTATTATTGTTCCTCTAAGAAATTATTACAGACACATTTTTTATAATAAAAACAACAACCATATTAATAACAACAACAACAACAACAATAATAATTATTATTAGTAGTAGTAGTAGTGGTAGTAGTATAATTATTCATACAATAGTACCATATTTCTTTAATAATTTCAAAACTTGAATGTGGCATTGCTATGCGCAACTTTTATGCAGCAAAATGCTCTCGTCCACTCTTTTGTCCACAAAAACCCGGTGTTATGCGGTTACTAGAGATTTGGATCGTAACTTTTAGCGGGCCAGCATATTTGAAATTATGCAAATGTGCAATTAGTGAATCTAGAGCGCTTATCGCACGTTAGCACACCAAACCGAACTTGAGCACGAGAGGGAATTTGTGTGTATCAAGTATAGAACGGATCTGAAAACACTCATATCAAAAGCCTCATGCATGCTCAGACATATAAAGTGTCAATCGATAGAGATTTTGCTATATTGTGTATATCACTATATGTAAATATCCATGTGCACAGCGTGTGCATATCTATCAGTGGGCAGGGCTTCAAGTGAGACTGAGAGAATTGAGGAGACATGGACAGCGTTATTCTGGCATTGAAAATTTTAATGAAATTCAGCAAATTACATGACATTCATCTTGCGTTTGGCGCTTCATAAGCGCTAAAATACGCATGAGTCCAGCAAGTGTCTCTGCTCTGTGCTACATTCATTTTATATACTACATCTCTGATTGTGCCACTGCTTTGGCACTCAGCAACTGACGGTATCGCGGTGAGAGAGAAAAGAGTTTGGGGCTGCAGAAAAAGTGCTGCTGTTAACTGCGAAATCATGGGACTGTCTATCCAGTTTGAACTGAATAATTATGTCAGACGCATGCACGATACCCCAAGAATCCCTACCAAAAATTCACAGAATAATTTGATATACTTGAGTTGAGCACATTAATCCTGAATCAGCTCCTGAACTGGGAAAACTTTGCCCTGGTAATCGCCATGCTCAGATACTATTATATATTAAAGTGGAAGATGACCTGGATGGTGAAGTGCTGCGTTAAGCCAAAAAACTATTTAAAAGTTTGATGTTTACTGCCAAGTCCATCTATGTCAGTTTAATGTATTTTAAAAAACTGGCAATGGTCCACAGAGAGATATGGCTGGATGTTAGATTACGCTACTATTCTGAGCCGGATGTGACCACACATGGACTGTGATGAACTATTTCAATGATGTGTGGAGCTGCCACCTTTGTAGAGCATTCCAAATCGCTCTATTATGAGGCTTCTTTTCAGTTAGGATGCTGCCATAGAAAACAGACAGCGAAGCAGCTCACTATGTTTTGGAACAGAACCTTAGTTTTAGATAAATACCATCAAAACTATGTGCCTATTAACTGCGTGCATATTAATTAACCTCTAGTGATGGCTAAGTTCTAAGATAAAATACTATTTAATCTTAGTAATTTAGGTGTACCAACAATCAAAAATAAAAGAAAAATGAAGACTTACCATTATTGTGAGGTGAAAATAAGGATCCACTAAGACTGAGCGATATGGCCAAAGATATTGTCACAATATTTATATACATATCGTTCAATATCGGCATTTATGACATTTATCATTATATACATTTCATACCATTAATGGTGAAGAAAATGCACTCCACATGTTTGCAAGACCTCAAGAATAAATATAAATATAACGTTTTGGTTTACAAGTAAACTCCACAGGGTAAACTACCTTTTAGTTTTAAGTTCAAGAAGTATACTCAGTTTAGGATTTAATCCTACATAAGTTGTGTGATCTTTTTTTGACGAAATAGCGACAATTTCATTGTCTTCAGCAGATGTTTTACTACACTGAAAAATGTTCTTGTGACACACCACAATCCAGCTCAGTAGGTGGCAGTAATGCACCATAAGATGGATTGCCAACTGGCAATAAATATCACAAGAAGAAGAAATACTTCTGTCATGAATTCCGCCTTTGTTGTTCCTCCCGCTCACCACCAGAGGGCTCCATCACTTGGGGTTTGACTTTAACTCTCTGGACTCCATTTCTCATGATCTCCGTACCTGTCAATGATTACGTGTTCACCTGTTTCCAATTCACTCAGCTATTTAAGTCTCACTCTCACTCGCTGTCATTGCAAAGTCTTGTTTTGCCCAGACTGACATTTCTGAGCATTTTCTTAGTTTGTTGAATTACCTGTGTATTATCCTGGACTGTTTACCCTGTCTTTGATCCATTGCTGCTTGCCTACTATTAATGCCTTGTTTTACCTGGATATAACCTGTGATTGTCTGCCGCCTGCCCTGATCTCTTGCCTGTTTGTTGAATACCCCTCTGCACTGCCTTTGATATTACTGCTGCTGGTGATTTACCCTAGCCTGTCTAAATTTCTATGTTTATTGTTATTAAAAGCTGCACTTGGATCTCAACTCTGTTGACTCATCATTACAACTACCTTGCCCTTGTCAAAAAATTTGCAGATGTGATATGGATCATGAAAAAAGTTTACCTAAATAGTACATAAATAAACAGTAATGGTGTTGATGTCGGAGTTGCTATTGTGTTCAGTCAATAGCTGAATTGCATTGTCAGTGCTGTTTGGTACACAATGATATCATATTAGCCGGATAGCTAGGTGCAATCTACCGGCTACCTAGCCTCATTACTGGTTTATATGACAGCAGGGCTATGCAGCGGCTAGCCAGCTAATACTTCCTAAATGGCTGATTTAATGACTGTGATTCAGTTAGTTAGTTGTGTGTACTGTATAACTTTGCTGAACTGCTTGTGTTTTTAGCTACACCTTTGAATTATTTACTTATGGGTTCCTCTGCATAGTATGCTGGGATACGATAAAGTAATTTAACATAAAAACACACACACATCAGTTTTAAGTATGTATAGTGGGACAAAGCGCTTGAAATGCATTGGCTAGTCATTTGCATACTTGCATAAAATATGTTTCTGGCCAAAGACTGCAAGAGCTATCTTAGCTCTGAGAGTGAATGCATACTGTGCAGGCAAATAATCACCCATGCTCTAACTAAGTGCACAGTTAGTATGCAAGTGATGGGAAGTGAGAAAGTCAATTGCTACTACTAACACCAGCACTAATAACACTGTACAATGCAGTCTGGCATCAGAGTCTGCTCACATGATGTCTGGCCTCTCTACATCAACTGATGTGCGATAAAAGTGAAGGGATGAAAGAGTTGCCTACTCTTTGATGACATTTGCAACAAATAAATCCAGACAAAGTCCTAAATTAGTAAAATGCACTAGCCTGGTAAGTTCACAATGGCATATATAAATGCAGCTGAATATAAAGAAGAAAAACTTTAGCAAGTCAGTATTCTAGAAAGCATCTTAAATGTTTAGAGGCAATGTTTATACACTCACTGAGCACTTTATTATTATCGGCCCTGGCACTCCCTATGGCCAGTCCGCCCCTGGTCCTAATGAAGTGCCCAACGTGGTCTTCTGCTGTTGTAGCCCATCCACCTCAAAGTTCGACATGTTGTGTATTCTGAAATGCTATTCTGCTCACTACAATTGTACAGAGTGGTTATCTGAGTTGCCGTAGCCTTTCTGTCAGCTCAAACCAGTCTGGCCATTCTTCATTGACCTCTCTCATCAACAAAGCGTTTCCGTCCGTGTTTTGGTTACTTTGCTTAGAAGTCTGAAAATTGTTTGATTGGCAATTATAAATACTCTTGGCTGGTCAGTGTTAAATTGACAGTGCATTTAATCACCCAAAATCCGATAACTCTTTGGGACAGAGATAATCATGAACTAGTAGGTGTGCTCTTACAGTTTCACTTACTGCAGGTGCACTTACAGCATATGCGTTTGTATTCATGTAAACGCTTTTTGATATTAACTAAGACTACCAGGTGATTGTGCATGTTTGTGTGTGCCAGCATGCTTATTTGTGAGAACTAAAACAGATGAGTGATAGATACTTTATTAATTCTATAAAGAAAATTGCAAAAAAGTGTTAACTGTTGTCTCCACACTCTGAATCCCAGGGAGTTGTGCAGCTCTATAGTTAGAGTTTAATGGAGACAAATGATGAGTACTGACAGAATTGTAGTTCATGAAAGCTGCAGGATGTCTGCTGATGGACAAGTCAGTACATGCTTAATAAAGCAAGTCAAGGATAAGATAAATAATTAATTGATTTAAAACTCAAATGAAAAGTGGAAGTTTTACATGCTTTTTCATGAGATATATATATATATATTTTTTTATAAAATGAAAGAACATTTATTAGATTTAAACAGAATATCCCCTCCTGCTTTTATCTCAATATAAGCTGGATTTTTTAGAACCGTGGGAGAACAGCAGGCCCTGCAGTGTATGCAGAGGCGGCACTATGGAGGGGCTAGTGTGTGCTTCAGCCTCCCCAAGAAAGTCCATAGCACCCCCGTAGCACCCCCAGCAAATGTTTGTAACAGCCAGCAGATTATCCTCTGTATGAAGATTGTATGAAGAAACATTTTCCCTGACAATATTTTAGCAATCATGTCGTGTGTCCCGTATTTCTGTCGCCTGTTTAGAATCAGAACTAGTGATGCCCAGTTTACAAGCATTTCTCACTCCGTAAAAACAGAAATGAAATAAATAGAACAGAAAACAATCAAGTGGAATATTTACTGTCATGATACACAGAGCAGATGAGGAGGTAAACTTAACTTGTTTAAACTTTATTAAGCGCAGTCCAACTGCATGTCTCACAACAACTCTCTCTCTCAGTAGTGGTGGAGCAGCCCCCATAACATCACAACCCCGGACCCTGCTTTGTAACATCCAGAGCCCTTCTACCAAGGTGAGCCGGCAAAGTTAGCTAAAAAAGCATACTGCAACGGTCCCATAGACATTCTTATGGCGGTTCACTGGCAAGGAGACAAGAGACAAGAATAATAAACTGCTTTGGTGAGGAAACACTGTATAACTTAATGTACTGGCCACCTGTCCACTAATTTTCAACATGTTTTACACTCAACAATCCTATTGGAGTAAACAATGTGTGGAGTTTACTACGATAAAAATAGCTGTTTTTTAAGAGAAGTCACGGACGATTTTGCGACATGTAGGTGTCAGTTTACGGGCTCTCCACGTTCATACGGTGACACCGATATTTTGAATCAAAACCTGCAAGTGCATCCTTCATTTGACAGCGATGAATAATTAATAATTAATTAATCTTTATTAAGTTCAACACCTGCATGTGCAGCTTTTGAACAACTCAAGGTAAAGCCATTTTTTCAACCAAACAGGTATCAAAAAGTATCATTGCATGTGTACATTGGAGTACTATGTAAATACCATGGTGTACATCAATGCACTGCAGTATTACCATCTGATACCATCACAATACCATGGTCAGCAGGCTATTTTTTTGTATTATTATTTTTTTTTGTTGAGAAAGGTAGCTGATTTTGAGAAACTTTAACTAGTGCTGGATGTGCTGTGTGAATAAGTCTTTTATCAATGCTTTGTAGCCCGTAGTTACATTAATTGCTATGCAAGATATATAGTTGTGAAAAGGTAAAATTGCTGGTCCTAAAGTCACCAGAATTAAATACCTTAGTGCCGTTTTTGCAAAAAGTTTCTCCCGGGGGAGCATGTCCCCAGACCCCCAACAAGGGTATCACTTCTGTTGTCACCACATGCAAACTGATATTAATAAAATCGCTTGGCCATGCCGGGTTTTGCACATATTTAGTGACCATAGCTCAGCTCCCCCGTCAATGATTTCAAACTTGTGTGCTGTTTTTCTATGAGAATTATGCATCTTCACATAGCTCTTCACATAGCTCTTCCCATTCATGACAGATCATTGTGACCACATCTGTCTGTTTTGCATCTGGAAGTAAACCAAACTGATCTGACTGCCAATTCAACAACACTAGGACGAAAGCTCTGTTGCTGTAATCGATCTGTTGTAACCGAAATTCGAACCACTGCCCACAGTGGCCGAAGCTGAAAGGGTTGTAAAATATTACGTTCATGTGTGAGCTCCAGATAACAGGTGAAATATCTACAGGGTGCCGCCAAATGCAAGTTGTAAAGCAAGTTTCATTTTAATGATGTAAGCCTAATACAGTAACTCTAACCCAAAACCTAACCGTCAGTGGAGTACAAATGTAATTTTAGAGGGAAAATGCAACTTCCAAATCATAATCACCATTGATTATGCAAACTCAATTACTTCCTGGTTTCCATGGGACCAGAACTCGTGTCTCAGAGGTTGCTCGCACAATACGCCATCATTAGCACCACAGGGAAAGGTAAACTCCTTTTAAATAATGCAGAAATGTCTGATAGGACATGGAGTTTGTCAGTAATTTGAGAGTGTGGTCAATTTAAGGGTACCAGAACATTTGGTAGCAACATGTCAATTGCCTGTGTGATCATGTTGTGTAAACACTAGATGTAAGCTTTTGCGGAGGGGAGGATAGGGAGTGAATAACAACTTATCTACCTGTTCCTCACACAAAGCTGTCGTATGGCTTCAGGATCTTTGAATGAGTCACATTCAATTCTTTTACGGTGCTTTTTGTCCTTTTTAGAGCATGATAGACATTGTCACTAAGAACTGTCACATGTAAAGGGTTGTATTTTTTCAAAGATTTTTCAAAAATTTCTATTTTTGTTTTAGAAAAAAAAAAACATCATATGGGTTTGGAACAACTACATTTTCATTTTGGGGGAACTATTACTTAAAATCCTTCTGCAGTGTTTCAGTACATGTTTATGTTAAGTTCTTCCCATATACCAAATTATCACTTTACCTTGTGTGACCTAGCCAGTACTACCCCATCAACCACCACCATCTCTCCCTCTATAATCCCCCCAACCACAATTAAAGAATAACAGATGGATTGTATGTGTTAACCCTTGAATGATATATCTTAGCAAAGCAGCACACTTGGAGTAACAGCTGGGCAAACCAAACAACATTATAAACCTGGCAAGTGTGTATAATAACTGCTAAAAATCTCTGTCTTGACAGCTTGCACACAAATCATTGAGAGGAGATTGATCTAGTTAGTAGCAAAAATAAACGTGATAAGGGTGTTTAATTCATTTTTAAACATACAAAATTATTATATACACAAAACAAATGCATTTATCTGTGTGCATGCAAACACTGCTGAAAACAGTGATTCGAAATTATACAATTACACACAGAAAACCGAGGGCCAATTTACAAAACCATCATCTTGGAGCTGACAATACTCATATACAGTGGACACTTTTGGACAATTAAGTCACAGTTACAAATGTGTGAATATAATTGAATTAGATACAAATGATCAAACCAAGTGGCCTCTGCAAACAAATTATGCTTTTCTCAGAACAAACTTGAAAAAGCCATTTTTGCAATGAATTTTAACCAACTGTTGTCAGGGTGATTTTAGTGGAAGAGAGGCATATACGTAGCAAAATCAATGCGTTTTCAACCAAAAATATATTAGTGTGGTAGAAGAGATGACTGTACTTCAATAATGAAAACCCTGATCAAATCATATTGGTTCAGGAGTCCCCACTCAGTCTAGATACAGAATAGTCCAATTATTCTGACTTAAATTAGGTGTTAACTTTTTACAGATGTTGCTGTTAATATCATCTGCATCCCAACTCAAAATAAATTTTTTACTGTCAATTGTGCATTTCAATAGGAAAAAAATTCAATTTTGTTATTAAACCTATTTTATTTGATGCATTTGAAACCATGCCAGAAAAATGAGTACATCAATTCAAAGATTCTGGAATAAATGGCCACCGTCAGACACCTTGTAGATTCCTGTGAAAGCCTGAAACACTGGCTCAGCTATATTTGTAAAATGTGGTCCAGATCTATGCTATTTCATCCATATTTTATTTTTATTTTTTTTTGTTAAATACAGGATCAACTGAACTCTTGACTGAAGGAGACATGGTCTTTCCTAAAAGAAATGCTCTTTTTTGCTTTCACAACAACTGCTTGTAGAAGAACACAAACAACATAGTGGAGGTCCCTTACACAATGAGCTGTGAATTCTATAAGTGAATTCACTTTATTTAAGCAACATAACAATGATTCATTTAGACCTCATTTTAAAACTGTGGACCTTTTTGTTTGCAGCCTATTATGACAGGTCATTTATTGAGAGTATCATGGTGACCTTCCACACCAAAACCTACTCTAATCTGTGCCCAGATTATCTCAGACCGACTACATCATTATTTAAAACAATGATGTGTGAGGGACAATCATACAATATTAATATGGCACATTTAACAGATTTAGTCCAAACTCTTTCACAACAACATCCTTTTTTCTCTTTCCTCTTAGGTGCTACTCTTCTGTTGGTAGAATTGGTGGCAAACAGGTGGTCTCCCTCAACAGGTATGGTGGTGTATAACATGGCATTGTTTGGCATGAACTCAGCCATGCCCTGGGCTTCTACCCAGGGTAGTACATCTCACCTGATATGGCCTACAACTTCCAAAAGCACCAACAAACATATGACTCTTATGAATATGTCTCTGTCATGCACTATGGAAGAACTCAGCCATCAATCTAATTCCTGCTGGAATAAATATGGAAATCGGACAGAGACAGGAACCGTCTAACATCAACATCCTTTGGATCAACAAATTGTATGGATGGTGAAGTTGAGGCATACAGTATATATGTGTGGTGTTACTAATAATTTTATATAATTCATGTGAAGTCTTTAGTTGAATAATGGAATGAGGTGATGTTATCTGTCTTGCAATGGTGTTGAATTTCTGAAATGAGTAACTGTGTTGGGAAACTAAAGGTAATTAAACTACAAGATAAAACATAGTTTTCATCAAAGATTGGAATTTTCAAAACTTGAATAGGGGGTGGGGTGGATTAAGAACCTATGTTAAGAGTAAACATATGAAACATAGGTGCAGCTCATCACATTAACTATGGACAAGTGTGTCACATTTGAACTTTGTGAAATATTTGCTTGAAAACTACTATATGTCTTTGCTGTGTTTCTGTATTTATTTTTAAAATACCGTATAAATGCCACTTGGTTTGAATTTTTGTTATATATGGAAAATAAATTCGTCAAAATTATCACATGATAAATCAACATACCGTTTCCCAATGTTCATATACCCTGAAATCAATCCCTTTCTGCTGAATTACTGATTAGAGCCATCCCCCATCTCTCAAATTATTGACAAGCAGCATCCCCCATTAGAGATTTTTGCATTAATTCAAATGTGTTCACCTTTCCCTGAAGCACTTTTGAAAGTGCATTGCATGAGCAATCTCTGAGACACAGGTTCTGGTACCATGGAAACTAGGAAATATACACGTTCACCAAAGTCTTTCAAGCAAGTCAGTCCACTGGCGGCCATCTTTGGAATGCTCTCTGGAAGCTATTTCCTGGAACGAAAGTGCAGCTCCAATATGTGAAAAAGAAGAATTTCACTGTATATGTGCAAATGTATAATGTGTGATAAATAAAGAAAATTATTATTAATATAAATTCTTGAATGGGGGAAAATCGAAATCTCAAAAATGGTTGGTCAAGATCAAGATCAAAGAACATATTTCAAATCAGCAGCAAAACTGACAAAACTGGAATCATACAGTACATTGTGCTTCTTTATTTCAGATTACGCCAAAAAAAAAAAAAAAAAGAATTCCCGGCTTTTATAGCTAATGCGCATGCGCATTCTACAGTTGATTGACAGGCGATGTCTGTATTTAAAAGGTGATTGGCTTTTACCTGTAAGGCACTATTTCCTTTCTACATCTGTTGACCATTGGGCATTCTAATTTCTCCCATTCATTTAAATAGAATTGGCCCGTCTCTGCTAAATAGTCTCTGACATTCACTCTGAGACAGGTTCTAGTTCCGTAGGAACCAGGAAGTAAATGTAACCTCCGAATCACGCTCACCAAATGTAAACAGTTACATTTTCACTCTAAAATTAAATTTGTAATTCACAGACAGTTAGGTTTAGGGTTAGGGAGTAAGGTTAATAAAATATACATTCCTATTGACCAGGGATGTGTGAGACTAGTCGACTAAACGGTTCTGATGCTGCTAGTTGACACTGGAATTACTAGTCGGTCAATATTTTTCCCCATTAAACTGTTCAACATTTTTACACATTTACATTTAGTTTTATATTATTACTGTAAATTACTGTCATGTTAATGTTAAACATTTTAAATATAATTAATAATACAAATATTATTTTAAAAAAGAGAATATCTGGAGCAGATGGTCACAAGTTTCATTTAACCTCAGGCTTTGTGTGCTTCTTCCCTCTCTCACTGGTGTGCACAGAAAAATGTCCTCTCTCAAGATGAGCAAAGTAGCTATAGAAATCACTTCGGTGGTGGTGGTGTGGGACGGGGATTTTTGAAATGTTGTCTTGCAAGTTGCTATGGATGTTATTACATTTGAGACTTCTTTAAATCAGTGCATGCTTGCAAGTTATTTTCCCACCAAACTGGCTTTTTCAAGTGCAGGATAATTGCCTCAGGTAAGTCGGGTCCCGTCAGGTTATTTTCAACAATGTGCCAACTGCTTAATGGGTTAAACTATATTTTATTCTGTGTGCACATCATATTTAAGACAATACAAATGTTTTATTGTACATTTCTCACAGGCCTATTTTTTTTCTATCCTATAGGTATTTGTTTTACATCGTAACTGTTATTGGTTCTTAACCGAACAGCTGTCATATTAGATCATAGGCTAATGCATGTCGTGAAATACATACAACTTCTGCATGGGAAAATCGTGTTTAGATATGATGGCTGCGCATATTCAAGCTGTGAACTGTTATCGTGGTACTTTGGTGACAATTTGTTATTTTGTTACATAAAATAAACATTATGTGCTTGAAATTACTCTTTGAGTAGCTGTTTGTTTGACGAATGACAACCGCTACTAATGTAAACAAATGGCAGCACGCATCAGATGAAGATCACATTTGATGTATTGACTGTACATATAAGAGCTGTAAACTTTTTATCAAGGTACTCTGGTGACGAGTTGGATGTATGTATATAAAATAAACTTATTCTGAGGTTTAAAAGACTGTATGAGTAACTGTTTGAGCGAATGTAAATAACAGATGCTTGACCAGTGCAGCCTGTGTCGGCACGAAAGCCGATTTGAATCTGGTAGCTTGTAATGTAACTGGCTGTTGCAGAAACACATATGTGTGATGCTACTCTGCGGGGCCCAGTTATTAACCGTCACATATGTGTGATGGTACTTATAAAAGAGTTAATGTTACCTTTTTTTAGAACAAAATAACACTCACTCAAATGTGCTGGAGACCCTAACTTTTAAGAAGGCTATAGCTGCAGGCAGAGCTCCAAAAAGGGAGGGGAGCTACAAACTGCCAGCAAAGATATAGGGAGCCCCTAACCTAACCCATTTCCTTAACTACAGCCCTTAGTGGAAGTGACGCCCCCTTTTGGAGTTGCCACAACCCCATTTTGGACAAACCCCGCCCTCTTTTGGAGATTTGGTGATCTCTGGCCTGCAGCTATACCTACTTGTAACTTTAAGCACACTGGCTAAAGTGTCGGCACCCAATTTAGGGAGTCATACAATTCAAGCCTTTACTCCTGGCTAAAGCAATGCCTCAAATGGTGTCAAGACCTCTTACACTGGTGCCATCAACGGTTACATTACATAGACTCAACATGTTTCTTCTCATTTATATACAAAAATGAATATGGTAGAAAATGTGTTTAAATATTAAGCAAATAATATTTATAATATTCATATTTATGTTCTCACAAGCTTGAAACTCAAGAAGAAGATGTAATCTTAAATAAAAAAACATTGGTTTGTGAATTGTAAAGACATCTGACAGTAAAGGCACAGACTCTATGCCCATACACGTAGTGCAAATTGTGGCAAGTCTGTCGCCCCACTTTAAACTGCGACCATTCATCAGACCTGTTTATATCTGAAGCAAAACCTCACCTGATTGATCACAGCCTTCACCTTCTCACTCCTCACAAATGGGTATTAATGACAGAGGGTCACAAGGTAATGAGACACCCAGACACCTTCTTACACTTTCATAATGATGTTGCTTCCTCTCTCAGGGGACCGAGTCTGTGTGGCTCTCTCTCTCGAGGCGTGTATCCAGGCATAGACATTTTTTTTATGGGCCACACAACCATAGTGCAATGATGATAATGGCTGCTAAAATACCTGACACTACTGTCTTGACATTTAGAATAGAAATGTCATATGTTAGAAATCATATATTAGCTCACTCTCTGAAATCATGGTTATGATGCTTTAAGTAAACTGCAATGACTTTTAGCCTTGTTAAATCCATTTTAATGCTGATACCATACCACAGCCTGAAGCCAGCTCACTCAGCAATAATCTAAATGATTTTTGATCATGTACAGGCTGGAAAGTTCCTGTAAAATCCACGAAAACATATAGAATACAATACCACCCCCCCCCCCCAAACAAAAAAAACAAAAAAACAATTTATGTGGTCACAACACTTTTATTTCCATCCATTTAACTTTTCATAATAATTTCTGTCTTGTCTACTTGATATTATGAGTTTCATGTTTTATAGTATCTAAATTTTTGTCATCTATAATTCAATTTAAAGTGGTGGAAAAAGTGCAATGAACTTATAACTGCCAGTTTAAACTTTGGCACCATTTATATTACACTTAACACTCCAATTTGCAGTTTTAGTAGGTTGATATTTAGCACCCTGGTCGGCTGAACAGTGAAAAATGAGAGCAGGTCATATTGTAGTACTGCATATTCCCTTTATAACCACAACACAGTGGGCAGAGCTCTAGGCCTAGGGCACAAGGAGTTTGTTTATTAGACTGTGAATACACGCATATAAGATGGAGATGATATCTCTGTGCGTCATATAGATACGGACAAGGAGTTAAGGTCCCTGTAAGGCATACAGGGTCATCAAAGAGATCTGTAACTTCACTTATCTAGAAAACAGCACTAAACAGAATTCAGTTTATATTGCCAATCACTAAATGCATATCTGTTTGTGTTTGTCATTGTGTGCACATCTGTCAGTGCAAGTTACCATGACCTGCGTGGGATCAGGATTCCAGTCAGAGTTTGATATATATGTGAATGCGTATGTTTTGAAATTAGCCCTACAGTATACAATTCAATCTCTGTTGTAGCTGTGCTATTGTACAGTATGTATTAAATACTCCTAACCCTAAGAAAGTCATCTGGGTGCTTGTTTAGAATAATGTTAACTTTCATTTGCAATATTTAAATCAAACCAGTTCCAAATGAGAAGGGAATCAATCCAGAAATGGAAAACGCCTGCAGCCAACAACCAACAATGTCTCTGGGCAAAGAAGCAACATTACAACAAAGAACAGATCAGATTCAAAGATAAAATATTTTGGATTGTAATTGTAATGCCTTATTGAAATTCATCAGCAGTCGTGTTTTTGTTGTGCTGCTCTCTGCTTGGCTATTATTCTATTCTATTCTATTCTATTCTACACTATAAAAACAATAAAGAATAATGTAAAAATGCTACAGTAAAAAGCTGTTAATTGGTGGACTTTGAGTTACCTTAACGCATATAGTGAAAAATGGCTAAAATAATAGTAATAATAATCTAAGTATTAAATTAAATTACCACATAATACTGTGAAAATTATTTTTTTAAGGTAAAAAATACAAGTCGCCTTATTATTTATGGTGACAAACAGTAAGAGAAGTCCCATTGTGACCCATCACATTTGTTTATTCAAATATGCTATTTAAAAAGTAATGTTCCCACTTTTCTTATCAGTTATGTATGTTAGGGTGTTTTATGTTACATTTTATGCTGTTTAGTTAATGCTTATTGCATCACTGTGTTACCCTGATGGTGTTTTATGTTTATAACACGGTGTACCGTTTACTAGTCATCGTTTGATTAACTGTAAGTCATTATGTGGCCTTCTATTTTACCACCTGTATTTTTATGGCAGATTTTTGCACTTTATGTAGGTTGGTATATTAAGAATATCAACATTACACCGGTTAATGAGATTTATGATTATGAATTGTGAACTATATAGGCACCAAAATGCCATTCTGCAATGATAAATGTTGTCACCTTATTTCTATTAAATAATAAATGATGGGTCTGTTGGCATGATTTCATACTGTATAGAATGGCCACCCTATTAATAAATGTATCAAAGACACAGGCTGTGAATTGGCATCTCAATAAATTAAACAGCTCTTTCATTCTTGCTCAACTTTCTCGAAGAAGGATCAGTCTATAGGAGTGTGAGTTGAGTGGTCCAGAGTCGTGTTCTCTTCTGTTCTGAACCAGCTAATACAGACACACTCCTGCCATTTTCTCTCTCCTTCACTCTCTCTGTCTCTTTGGCAGAGTTCATCAGTACTGTCCCACTGAACAGGCTACTTGAAAAGCAGAGGACCACTCTTATATCAGCTTAATGTGTAAAACTATCTTCACCTTTGCAGCACAGACTTATGACTGGTGTTATCTTAAAGTAATACCAATGCAAAATTGTTCAAAAGTACATGCAAATTTCCTTGAAATCAAAAATTTACATTTATTGAAATTATCATGAACTGCATGAGCCCAACAATACCATTAAATGACATAAGATGAATAGAAAAAATAATAATTTGTAAACACATAAACCAAGTGTGAATCAGGTGAATTTATAGCAAAACACCAAAGAGTTTAACTGGAAATTATGTTACTGAAATCTAAAAGTGTTTTCTCCTCCCTTTTAAAGCCTATTTAATTTGCTATCTTACCAATGCATGATTATATGGTTAGATGCATTTTATTGTTTGCCTATAGCATTGATTTTTCCCTGCTCTCCGCATCCCTATCAGAAAAGACCAGTGACCACCAATTAAGAACCACTGTCTTAAAGTTCATAAAGTTCATGGAATGATTTGGTAAAACTTTACAATAAGGTTTTATTTGTTCACATTACTTTACATGAACTAACAATGAACAATACGTTTACAGCATTTATTAATCTTGGTTAATGTTAATTTATACATATAGTAATACATTTTCTAAATCAAAATTGTTGTCAGCATTAGTTAATGCACTATAAACTAACATGAACTAAGAATGAACAATGTTAATTTTATTAACTAACATTAACAAAGATTAATAAATGCTGTAAAAAATATATTGTTCATTGTTAGTTTATGATACCTAATGCATTAACTAATTTTAACAAATGGAACTTTATTGTAAAGTGTTACCAATGATTTCTTATGAGACTATCACAGACACTTAATTTTGCATTTAATTTATAGTCATGTTATGTTATTGAATTGCATATCTATCCTGTTTTTTTCATCCACTGAACAATCAATGATGTACTTCACTGTAGTCACTGAATGAACAGAACAGTACTCGATGTTAATTAGAGCTCTGCAAATATGTTTTTGAACTGGGAGCCTAAACAGTCCTAATAGTATTCTGCCTTTGCTTGAAAACATGTTTATTTAGCAAGAACAAACACAAATTTATGAAGCACATGCACACACACTCAAGCAGTCAGAAGTTCTCAGGGGAGGGGGCTTGGAGCAGAGCCAGATGCTTATGAACACACAGTGAACAAGTCAGTAAACACAAAGAAATGAAATGCATTACAGGACAGGACAAAAACTATAATATAGTCAAGAAACTTTGTTCACTATAAAAAATAAATGATAATTTTAAAAAATTACAGAAACGTATGTGTTTGTGTAAATGAATGTGTATGTGTATTTGAAAGACACCAGGAACAAAAATCTGTTTATATTCATACATCTATCAATGTTTTATATAGTATATAATGCCGTTAAAAGTCATTGGTCTCCAAGTATTCAGTAAATGCATGTATTACCCAAAAATGATTCACAGCAATATTGCATGACATAACATGCCTACTCAGTCCAAAGCCATTTAGCCAATTCATGATAGCATGAGATGATGGATGGATTATGGGACTATGATAAATGTTGGATGAAAATGTCAGAGGAAAAGGCAACACTGTCGATTGTGCTTAACTTGTATTGAACCCGGAATATTCCTTTAAACATACAAACTGATTGACCATTATCTTCCCCTATTCCAAGGTTAAAGTATATGAATTATGAAAAAAGAAAACAATATATGTTTAAATAAAACATTAAACTTCAACATAAGGGCCAATTTGATCAACATGCTTAAACTTGTTTTCTTCATGAGGTTTTTTGTACTTGAGAAGTGAGTCAAGCTGAACAGAAGTATTTTCATTGTGCAGTTACAGTGAAAAGGTTTTATAGAAGGTATGTTGGAAGTTGCTTGACGAATGGGCTCACAGACTTCTTGACAAATTAATGTTTGTCTTTAATACAGCTACTTAAGGTTTCTGCCAAAACTTACACAACGGCAGCTGCTTTTGCGCAAGCCTCCAAGAGACTAAAATCGTTTTCATATTAGCCTATGGAAAACTTCTTAGCTGTGAAGGATTATTTTCAGCTAGACAAACAATAATACAATTTCCCCCAAACTGATCATTTAAGTGTAATATTAGATATTTAATAATTAGCTTGTGACAGGTAAGAATGTTAAAGTGTTCAGAGACTCCAACATTCTAAATATTGTCCATGTATATCACCCTTTGCCAGCCAAAACTAAAAAGTAAAGTAATTGATTTTACTTATGTAATTAATTGTACTGCTTTAACCACTGATATTTGGTAGTTATTTCTATCCAACATGATCACAAGGGAAGTCAGCATGCTGTTTCCAAAAGTTCCGGTACCCTAAGATCGGCAACAGTAAGCCGACTCACTGACATGCCCTATATCCCATCTGACATATTTGGAACGGCTCAACAACAATTACTTTCCCTCGTGGCACGACTGTTAGTGCATTGCGTCAGTTGCATGGGATACCACAGTTTAATCCCCATTCAAATGAGGAAGTAATCACATTTGTATAAACAATCACGAGCGTGATAAGGAGGTTGCATTTTTATCCCTAACATTGCATTTTGTCCCTACTAATGGTTAGTGTTAGATTTGGGTTTTGGTTGGGGGGTAGATTAAATAAAATAAGCATTTCTCTTCACTGTTTTACACCCTGTTCAGCTGAAAACATTCTTTTTAAAACTGACTTCTGGCGACCTCTCCTGGATACAAATGTATGTCACACTTGTTTATATGCTCTGAAACACTTACTGCTTTAGATTCTGGAGGTAGTGTTTTCAAATTCGATAAACGTATACTGATTTCAGCTAAAGAAAAATTGGCTCACACTTGCTGAATTTTATGTGAGATCAGGCTGTTCTATCAGTGAACAGCGCAGAGTACAAATTCTTGGCTATGCCAGATATTTACTATGCCAGAGTAAACCTATTCATCCTAAAGTAGTCTTGTGTTTATGTTACAATAACAATAGAAATGTGACTCTTAATTCAAAAAAGGCCCTCCACTAACAAGAACCAGCCATCGTCTGGGTGGAAAAATGATATAAATCCAAAAATGCAATTGACTAATCTAAAGACTTGGTCGGAAGCCCACCGGTTGGAATATAGTGAAGATATTTTCCATCTAATGATAGAAGAGCCAGATGCGCTTGCATAAGTCATTCCACATATCTTCAGTTCATTTACAAATCTTATCATAATGGAGAGAGGCCCAATCATAATTCAAACACACTCTACAGATCTGCCTTGGGAGGAAAGCAAAACACTCTATTCTGCCAAAATTGTGTGATCCTAAGAGCTAAAGAGAGCAATAAAAATGTGCATGTCTAAAAAAAAATGTCCTTCTTGCAGCTTATCATGGGGAAGATGCCCTACATGCTGCTGTTATGCTGGGGAAAACGTGTTTTAAGGACTAAATGTTACTGCAAATGTTCTGAGAGTGTGTCATGTGACTGTTGTCTAAATAAAAGAGGCTGAGATTACAGAGTATTACAGAGAAACAATGAAAGAAAGTCAGAGCATAGGAGAGAATATACTGGATAAAGATAGAATGGCTGAGTAAGGAATGATGAGTGGACAGACTCATAAAAAGGTACAATTACACCTCAGTCTGAATGGAAAACAGATGTGGCTAACATTCACCTGATCCTGTATTTGATCCTTAGTTGTAAATCAAGATTATTACAGTAATCAAGCATCCTTTCAAAAGCTGCACGGTTTCATTTATCCAGAGCAGATCATCTTCCTACAAACATTTTATGAGATTATGTCTAAACAAAACAAACAAGCTAGACAAAGTGTGAAGGTAAAGATAAAATCTCATATTCCAGCTTAACATTCAGAGAGCACTTAAAGTAATTTATTGGAAGATTTATTTCCCTGAAAATTGTAAATGCTGTGGGGCTATCAAAATACTGATCAGTTCAACACAGCAACACTGGATCAACCAATGGAATGAGTTTGGAGCGGGACTACCGTAACAAGTAGTAACCTGTGATTGTTACCTTAAGGAGGTACTTCTACCTGATCTAATCCTTAAAATTTGTTTTATTGGTGTTGTTGGTGCATACCGGCTAGGGCTAGGTGATAAAACAATATAAATATTTCTAGAAATATTATTTTTGATATTTAGCATATGTTCTACATCTAGACAATCGCAAAAGGGTAAAATTGCAATCAGTTCGACAAAGTTATACACACAACTAGCTAATTGAATCACAGTAATGAAATCAGCCAGAAGTATTAGCAGGCTAGCGGCTACATAGCCCTGCTGTCATGGAAACCAGTAATGAGTCTCAGTAGCTGCTAGCTAGCTATTCAGCTAATATGATATCATTGTGTACAAAACAAGACAGCACTGACAATGCAATACCACGGAAGCCTGTTTTGTCCTTTGTTTTTTACTTTTTTTCTGTCTTGTTTTCTCATGATCTCAACATAAACGTTTTTTTTTTTCTCATGATCACGACTAATTTTCTTACGGTTTTGACATAAGACATTTTGTTTTCATGTGATCACGACTTAATTTTCTTGTGTTCTCGTGATTTCGGTCACATTTTCTCTTGTGATCTCGTGATTTCGACTTAAAGTTCTCGCAAGAACACACCTTTTCGCTCCTGCAGCAGCTCACAACGTCACATCACAGCATCTTCATATTCAGTTTATCACAACAGTAGGCTTCTGCAGGTCAAGGAGATTTTTATCTCAGTTTTATCTAGTGAATTGTAAGCCTGCTGACCTGCATCTCTCAGTAATTATCCGCGATCCATGGAGTAGTGATGGGAAAATGAAGCTTTCTGAAACAATGGGGCTTTCATTACAAATGTACTGAAATTGGGTTTGTTACTCAAAACTTTTGTTAACGGTTCAATTTACTGCCATCTGGTGTTCAAAACAATTAAGCTTAACTAGGAAGCCGCTGTGGCCGACAACGTTTTGAAGCAACAAAATTCATTTTTAACGCCATTATGCCCTTTTTGTAGGGCTGGGCGATAAAACGTTCTCGATATTTATCGCGATAAAAAAATCCACAATATCGATGATAAGCTTCTGAGTAATTTTCGATATTTAGCCTGTGTTCTACATCCAGACGATCAGGTGTGTGTTGCTAAAAACACAAGCAGTTTGGCTTTCTCAGACTGTATGAAGTTGCTAACGTTAGCTGCCTTGCTAGATTAGGCTACGCCGGTCACAGCGGTCCGAGTACGGACCCTGGATTGATTCCATTCGGACAGCAATACATCATGACGACGGTTGTGTAAAAAAGATATAAAAATACGTAATCTGAATACAAAAATATTCAAACAAATATTGGACTGAAGTTATTAAGCTTCAAAACTAACAGATGGTCTTTTAACATTCATATCCAACTGCACTCGACTGATAAACTCTATAAAATATTTTAATATTTTCATAGAAGATCTTTCAGACTCCACTGCTTTGGCTGTCTCTGGGACCCCAATTCAGTTTTTTAGAGACTATTTTTACTGTTTAGGATTTTTTTTTTTTTCTTCTTCTGCCAATTTGGAAATTCCAAAAAATTTGCAAATTGCAAATGTGAATGATATTGTGATAAATATCGATATCAAACGATATGAAAATATATTGTGATAATATTTTTGCCCATACTGCCCAGCCCTACCTTTTCATCTTCTGCTAACTAAAAGTGTTTATAAATAAGTAATAACCACGTGAAGGCTCAAAGGCTTCACATATGACTTAAATCACTGTGTTCTTTTAAGAAATAATAACAATGTCTGAGAATAAATTAATAACTGATTATTAACACTTAAGTCGTAATCACGAGAAAACAAGTTGTTTTACGTTGAGATCATGAGAAAATTAGGTCATGATCACGAGAAAAAAAGACAGAAAAAAAGTTAGAAACTATGTATAAAATGGGCTTACGTACAATACAGCTATCGACTGAACACAACAGCAACTCCAACATCTACACCATTGCTGTTTATACGTGTACTATTTAGTTAAATGTTTTTTCATGATCCATAGCACTGTCACAGACAAGAAAGTGCTTCTTCTTCTTGTAATGTTTATTGGCGGTTGGCAATCCATCTTATGGTGCATTACCGCCAGGATCGTAACCACAATATACAAGTCCCCCTCCCCAATTATCAGATATGGCCAGATTGTCACCCCCAAAAATTGATATCCTTGTTGCTGTTCTGCTGCAGTCCATTATGCACCGCTGTCTAATTGTCATTAAGTTGTTGCAGGAATAACATAATGGTTTAAAAAAAGTTTAATTTTTACTGCGCTCAGTAGTCTAACATCGCTCGTCAATGTCATATGAGATAGCCAATCAAATCGATGAAGGCGGGACTCAAATTTAAGATGCTAAGTGGGAACCAGCAAGCAGTTCAGGTTAAGAGTGTTTGTGTCATGTGACATGTAAGTATGTAACTAAACATGCAATATTTGACCACTGTTATATGATTGAAATGTTGTACCGAACTACATTAATTTCCTAGGGTGCAAACTATTCACCATTTAGCCATTCGCCATTTTTAATTGCCAATATGTCATGTACACTATGTGATTTGTATGTAACTTTGAATGTGAAAACATAAATGGAGTAGTTTTCAGCGAATCAGGCTTAAGACAAAGAGCGAATGTGTGTATATTGTAAAGGAATGTAATGCCTGTGGTAATCTGGCAGGCTTTTGAAGTAGCTTTTTAGAAAATTCTCTTGACATTGTCTAAGAAAATTATCTATTAAAATAAAATATCACCCAGATCAGAGCTAGAACATGGTAAGACCTGTGACCTGTGACTTCTATTGTGCTTTTAGGTTTTGGCAAGGGCAGTGTCATATCTTCTTAATGCAAATATTATTAGGTAATAATTTAAAATCAATTTTCTAAATATTTTATGTCTTTAATTCTAAATTTTGTACAGCGTCTCCAAAGAGTCTACTTTTAAAAGATATTTTATTTTCTATGTCTTGTTTGTGCTCAAAAAATGAGCCACCAGTTAAAGGAATAATTCACTTAAAAATGAAAATTTGCTAATAATTTACTCACCCTCAGGCCATCCAAGATGTATATGACTTTCTTTCTTCCTCAGAATAGGATTGAAGATTTCTAAGAAAGTATCCCAGGTTTTTGGCTTCATCCAATGCAAGTGAATGGACACAAATTTCTGACAGTCCAAAAAGCATATTTAGGCAGCATTAAAGTAATCCACATGACTCCAGTCGATTGACACGTTTGTGTGATAAACATATAGCTAATTAAAAAGTTTTAACTTTAAATCGATGCTTCCACCAGCTCTCTATAGCTGTTTGAATTGACCTAACTCTCGCGTGAAGTATGTTCCTCTGTGGTAAACAGAGCAGAACTTCTGAATTCTCAGTCAGGCATTGACTGTTTACAGGAAGCGTTTTATTTTAAGTTAATAAAGTTTTAATTAGCAATTCGTTTTTCACACAAACGTATCGATTCACTTCAGAAGACATTACTTGATCGAGGGTTAGGGTTAGGTGTCCATTCACTTGCATTGAATGAAGCTAAAAACCTGGTATACTTTCCTAAAAATCTTAAATCCTGTTCTGATGAAGAACGAAATTCATATACATCTTGGATGGCCTGAGGGTGAGTAAATAATCAGCAGATTTTCATTTTTGGGTTAACTGGTCCTTTAAAGGAGTAGTTCACCCTAAAAATGGAAAATGTATTTTTACTCACTCATTTACTCACCCTTATGTTGTTCAAAACCCAGATGCTGTTACTTTTTCTTTGAACATAAAAACAGATATTTTAAGCAGCTCTGTTCCATAGAATAACAGTTTAGAGTGAGCAGGAGCTGTCGAGCTTCAAAAAGGACAAATACTATTAAGCACTATTAAAGGTTCAATATAAAGACATCATAACAGAAGTCCATATGACAAGTGCACTATGTTCCAAGCTATGTGTTGTATGGACTACTTTTATGAAGTTTTTATGATTTTTTTTTTTTCTCTTTGGACCTTAACAGCAGGAGTAAATAGGGCTGTGTCACAATTCGATGCAATCAAATATCGATATATGGCGATACCTTTTCTCATGATATTGTATCGATACTTAGATCCATGTATCGTGATATATCGTAATATTTTCAGTGCAGTCAGAGATGCTTCTATGAGGCACAAAAGAGACAAACTGATCCTGCAAGATTCGCGGTAATGCTGGACCTCTCTTCATTTTCAATCTTCATTTGTACGATCCCAATGCTTGCTCTTACTTTCTGTCTGCAATCAGGGCTCGAGTTGAGGGGGGATGCAAGAAATACCAAAAAGCATCCCCCTTGTAAACCACCATTCCCACTTACCATCCCCTTTAGGTCAATTGTGTCATGTATTACTTAGAACTAAACATGCATGTAAAATATTTCATATTTTATTTAATTTGTTTGATAAATAACAGACTTTAAATAAGGGCGATTAGTTGGTCAGAATTAGATTTCGACATGTATGAGTTTGCCAGATATCTATAGGTGAAATCCACCAATCAGATCTGGACAATTGTACGGTTTGGATATATGCTGCCAGGGTGATGCTTTAGCTCCACAATCTGGCAACCTTGAGCATGCGAGCTCAAGAAGCCATTCGACCAAACAAACACACTACTGTCAAAGTCCCTGCCACAGGTCTTAGAGACAGTAAGATTTTAGCACTTGTTCTACAGATCTAAGCAAATACATGTAAATAGTACAAAGTAGGCATGTAAAAAACAAACATTTAACAATATATTGTATATATGCAATATAATATATGCAATTTTAATACATCATATTTATTGATTTAATACATGGACTATATTTTAATAAAAGCTAAAATGTGACCAAAATGATGAAAAACTAAT
The DNA here is from genome assembly GCF_019703515.2 of Myxocyprinus asiaticus. Lineage (NCBI taxonomy): Eukaryota > Metazoa > Chordata > Actinopteri > Cypriniformes > Catostomidae > Myxocyprinus > Myxocyprinus asiaticus. The sequence goes on along the minus strand of NC_059350.1, from coordinate 24,927,218 downwards.
GATGAAATAAAATTAGTAAAAGTGATACTGTATGTCCATAATTTAACAAGTTAGAAGGTCCACTGTATAATTAATAACAGCACTAGCTGAAAGATCATTTCTTTCATACTGTACGTAAGAAAAATAGACATTATAACTGAAATATTCCCAAATTAAAATTAAAAGCGAAATCAAAATCTAATCATGCTATCGTGATGTATCGTGATATATATCGAATCATGGCATGTGTATCGCAATACGTATCCTTTCGTGAGGTGGCTGGCGATACCCAGCCCTAGTGGTCAATATGAACTGTTTCTGTATGGAAAAAAGCAGCGTTAGGGTTCTTGAAGAAAATATTGTGTTAAGATTCTACTGGGAGGAAAAAAAATATGAGGGACAACTTGAGGGCAGTAAATAATTTTGAGTATTTTCTTTTTGCTAGTCATGTCATGTCATTTTACAGATACATCAGTGATGAAAAGAAATTCAAATTATTCTTAAAATGTATTTCAAAAAATAAAGAAAAGATGACTGAAACAGGCAAATTGCTATAATTCAGACACACTGTTTGTCTTGTACTGTGTGAACTTTAAAAATACATCTATCTTTTAAAACCAAAAATTATACATTTTTGTACCTTTATCGCATTTCAGGCCTTTATTCATAAAAGTATTGCATTCAGCACCTTAACTATATTAAAGGACCAAAGAGGACCATTATATTTGTGACCTCAACACCCCCAAAATGGTTTGGTGCCCCCCAATGTTCAAGGCATGGTTACAGCCTTGATTACCGCTACCTACTGAGCTGGCGTGTGGAGCGTCACAAGAGAGTCTTTCAGTGGAGTCAAACGTCAGCTGAAAATTATTATCAAAATGAGGTCACACATCTTATGTAGGATTAAATACTAAACTGAGTGTACTTTAAAGGTACCTTACCCTCTGGGAAGTTAGGTTTACTTTCATTCTTGAGGTCTAACAAACACGTGGAATGCATTTCCTCCCCCATTAATGATATGAAATATATATTGTGATAAATATTGCTATCAAACGATCTGAAAAAATAAAAAAAAAAATGAAATACTGCAATAATATTTTTGGCTTTATCGCCCAGCCCTAATACTGGCTCACTTCGAGCACTGGTTAATAATAGTTTTGACTTGTATAAAACCAGTTAATTTAGATGTTTCCACATGAAGCAGTGCATACTGTATCACAAGGGTTCAGTGAATGTGAATTCATGTTGCTTGTTGAATTTTCAGGGTCAGAATGGCAAAAATCTCCAGTCCTTTCACTAAGAAAGGCTTTTTATCCCTGGTAGATTAGAATAAATTTGTGTGTGCACGTACGTATGTTTTACTGTGCCTCTGCAATCCTGACTCTGCTCACAGAAAGCAAGAAAATTCAGCAGACAACATTAATTCACATACACTGAACCCTTGTGACATGTACTGTCTGCATATATGTTGATATACAATATGTGATATCCCTCCAGTCGAAATTAATTACTTAACTATTTACAATTTAACTCTGCGTGACAAACAGAATGATTACTTTTCTTTATGTATTTTAATGAGCTTTCTTTCATTTTGCGATGTTATGGAAATAGGCAGAGTTCAGCACTCCTCACATGCGATTTAGTGGAGTGTGTATAAAAGCAAGCTGAGGAAGAAAATTCATCCTTCAGATGGCAAAACAGACGCAGTGTTAGGACTTTTCAAAAGCCCATATACCTCTCAAACATTTATGGAACATAATGGTGTGCATACTGAAACATCAACACACCATCTTCTAGCGGGAATGAAAGGAAGTCCTTTGATAGTGGTTTAGCAACTGTCTAATCCTCTTCAATCTCTCTCGCTCTCACTTTGACTCTCTCTGCCCTATTTTTATTTTTTTTTACTTTAATCTCTTAGTCTTCTCCATCTCTTGTCTTCAGACACAGTGTAGTCATATACTTTCAACATTTTCTAAAGAGCATACATTATTGTTAAAGATGGCATGCATAGTTTCTGCGCCACTAACATCACCAAACGGAATTGCAAAAATAATGACATGAAGAACCTTTTTTAAGCAGGTTTCTCGCATTTTCAATTTGGTTGGGGGAAAAAAAAACAGATAGTCCTGCCTGAAGCTCATGCCATTGGTTGAGCCAACATTGCTATGTCTGGCTGGTCGGGATGCTCATACAAACTGATCAATGTCACAACATTTACAATTTTCAGGAGAATCAGCCTGCCAATAGCTTACTTACAGTACTGTCACCGCATTTTAAGCTGGGATTGGAGAAAAAACATATATACACATCACACTTAAGAACCTTTTGGGTTCATTGCCTCATAATCAATAATATACTAGGGGAAACTGATTTAATAGTGGAGTTGTGGGTAAAGTTATTTAACAACAACAACCACAATCATTTACTGGTCAGATTACATTTTGTCACAGAGACAAATAATTTAAAAGGTAAGATGGTAAGCATGAAGTATAAATATGTGTTGGTGTAGGTTGACATTTGTTAAACATCTGTCTCCAACCAACCCGTTTCTGCTAAATGTATTATGGCAGAGTCCTAGTAAAGTGTCTGAGTGCATCTGGAAGCCATTGTTTTACAATATCATTGTCAAATTACCAGGCTAAATACACATTACAGATTTTGCTGTTGTTCTTACTCCTTGATCCTGCAAAATCAAACATAAGCACATCTCACTCATCTCTGTATCATCTTGCTGACACAGCTCTCCCCAAAATTGATACTAACCGGTAACTGCTATTCTGAGGCTGAATGTGTTTACCTACAATGACGGTACTATTTTAATTTTTAATTGGTGGAAAATAAGGAAAAAAATGATTGTTTGTATAACTGCAGGCTAGAAAAGGTGTTCGGTTCCTTAAGAACATGTACTTTCCTCGAGCTAGACATTACAAGAGTCTTCAAGGGAAGAAAGAATACATCTCACTCACCCATCTGCTACTGGATCATCAATTATTTAACAGGGAAAATTGAAAATGGCCCTCTATCTATTCTAAAAAGTTTGAGACACAGCATCCTACACAGGCTTGCGATGTATTTGTAGCAGTCAGACTCATGCTGTTACAAGATCAATTGTGCTATACTATATATTAATTAGGGTCAAGGTTCAAATAGATGAAGGTGATCCTCCATGAATTTGAAATGAACATATTAATGGCTAACTAGCATTGCCAATGCCAAATATGTATTAAACACTGAGAAGAGACAACTGCAGGTATGTTGCTGGTGTAGCAGTGCTCGAAAAAGCTCACGTCTGTAATGTAGCAGATGTTGGGCTTTCGGTTGCCATGGTGAACTTGCAGTTAAAGCTCTGGTCTATAATGTGTATCCACCGGACCTGACTTATGGGATATAGACAGACACACACACTCAAACACACACAAAAACACACACACACAGTTATATTACACTAATTGTGAATGCTATTGTGAGTGTTCACTAATGTTTATTTTTCGTGTTTACTTGTGTGGGTGCATGTTTCTATGAATACCCCCTCAGCTCTCCCCCACAGGCTGGTGAATCCGCTGCCGCGGGTGTGGCTGTGAAGTCTGGGCTGGTCTGCTGGAGCTGTAGGGAACCTGGGCACTTCCAGGACCGATGACCCATGATGGAGGTGGAGACATTGGTCTGGATCCCCGACACACCACAGGCCGCCCTCGATCGAGCAGGAGCTCGTATACCTGTGAGTATTAGGGGGGTACATACCAAGCCTTGGTGGATTCAGGTTGTAATAAAAGCTCCATTCACCAAAGCTTGGTTCAATCCAAGGCTTTGGATATGAGTCGGCGGTTGAAGGTAAGGTGTGTGCAAGGGGATATTCAAAATTACCCTTTAGTGACAGTCAGTATTCAATTTCGGGGACAAAGGCATAGTGTCGAGGCTGCGGTTAGTCCCCGCCTCTCCCATCCACTAATCTTTGGTACGAATTGGCCGGCATTTACTACGTTATTAAGGGGAATATGTGTAGATGAGTCCTGCAACAAAGCGTATCATTTGTGGTGTGTGATTCGCTGGCTGGGGAGGCGGTGCCAGGGCCGTCTACGTCAGCTCCACATCAGAAGGACGTAAGGGAGTGGGAGGTCTCAGCTTCCCAAGACCTTAGAGGATTCCCTGCAGGGGATTTCCCTCTGGAGCAGACGCGAGACGAGACCCTATGCCTCCAGCCAGACATTGCACTCCCATATTTTTCATTTATCAAGGATCGGTTGTATCGAGTAATGCAAGACACTCAGACAAAGGAGGATACAACCCAATTGTTAATACAGAGGAGCCGTCGGGAAATGTTATTCCAGATGGCTCATTTTAATCCAATGTGGGTCACTTAAAGCAGGAAAAGACACTGAACCATCTAATGGCACATTTCTATTGGCCGGGCATCCGTGGGAATGTTAGCAGGTGGTGTGTGGCATGCCGTGAATTTCAGCTGGTGAATCCACCATCCACCCCAAGAGTGCCTTTGTGCTCCCTCAAGTTTGTGCATGAGGACGCTTGAAATTGGGACAAGTGGCTCAAGCCCCTTGTATTTGCAGTTTGAGAGGTCCCACATTCTTGACTTGAGAGCAAAACTCCACACATTGGGGCAATTAACACATACAGGGTACTTGGCTACGGGAATTTACACTGGTAGATAAAGTCCTTGTATTGCTCCCCACATCGAGCTCTAAATTACTCGCCAAGTGGCAAGGACCCTTTGAGGTCACACGGCGAGTTGGGGAAATAGATTATGAGGTGAAATGAACGGATAGAGGTGGAACACGTCAGATTTACCACCTCAACCTCCTAAAACCATGGAGAGAGGCAGTCCCCGTGACTTTGGCGATGGTGGTTCTGGAGAGGGAGGAGTTTGGACCGGAGGTGAACTTAAAAGCCACCAATCAAGTCACCCTGGTCACTTGTGGAGACCACCTCTCACCATCCCAAGTTACAGAGGTTGCCACGATGCAAGGAGAACTCTCCGACGTGTTCTCGCCTTTTCCTGGTTGTACGAATCTCATAGAGCACCATATCGACACGACCCCATGGGTAGTGGTAAGCAGTCATCCCTACCCGTTACCCAAACACAAAAAAGAAGTGATTCGGGAAGAAATAAAGGCCATGCTGGATATGGGAGTAATATAAGAATTCCACAGTGACTAGGCCAGCCCGGTGGTTCTGGTTCCGATGAGCGATGGCTCGGTCCGGTTTTGTGTGGATTATAAAAAAGTAAATGCTGTGTCTAAGTTTGATGCGTACCTGATGCCTCGGTTTGATGAACTGCTCGATTGGTGAGACACAGCTCACTTTTATTTGACGCTGGATTTGATGAAGGGATATTGGCAGATCCCCTTAACACCCATGTCCCATGAAAAGACAGCATTTTACACACCTTTCGGATTACACCAATTCGTGACTCTTCCGTTCGGTTTGTTCGGGGCCTCAGCTATGTTTCAGCGGCTCACGCCACTGCCTATCTGGTTGACATCATCATTTTCAATAATGATTGGCAGCAGCACCTGCGTTATCTGAGGGCTGTCCTGAGGTCATTGAGATGGGTGGGACTCACGGAAAACCCAAAGAAGTGCGCAATTGGGTGGGTGGAAGTACGGTATCTGGGCTTCCACTTGGATCATGGGCAGGTGTGGCCCCAAATTGATAAGACCGTAGTGACTGCAGCCTGCCCGAGACCTAAGACCAAAAAGGAGGTGAGACAGTTCCTGGGGCTGGCTGGCTAACTATTCGACCATCACCGAATGGCTGATCTGACTAAAAAGGGGGCACCAGATCCGGTCCAGTGGACGGAGTCATGTCAGCAAGCGTTCACGCGGGTGAAGGCTGCACTTTGCGGCAGGCCATTATTGCACTCTCCTGACTTCACTCTCCCTTTTATCTTGCAGATGGATGCATCGGACAGAGGGGTGGGAGCGGTACTATCCCAGATGGTGGAGGGGGAGGAGCGCCCCTTGCTGTTCAACGTGCGGAACACTCGTTGGTATCTAGCTCTCCAGCCTTTTAAGTTCGAGGTGGTCCACAGGCCGGGGGTGCAGATGGCTGTTGCGGATTTCCTCTCCAGAAATGGGGGGGAGTAAGTGACAGGCCGGATGGCACCACGGCCTGAGGTGGGCAATGGGGGTATGTGGTGATGGGGGCGTGGCCAAGAGACATCTGTGGAGAGCAAGGCCAGGAGAGGAAGAGCGGTAATGATTGACACCTCTGGGAAATCACCTCTAACAGATGTTTTGTGTTGCAGTGAGAGCTGGAGAGGGATAAAAGGGCAGTCCAAACCACCAGAGCAGAGAGAGAGCTATGCTTAAAACGCCTCTCTGTGTGTGTGTGTGTTGCATTTAAGGTTGTGTGCTGAAAAGCCATGTTGATTATTTTAAATAAACTGATTCATTGAGAAGAGAATACACAAGTACACACCCCTTATTTGATGTAGTCTGGGTTGTATTTTTTACCTTGCGATTTTGTTCATGGTTTCCAAGAAGGGTATGTCTCGCAACCTTTGCAAAAATTTGGCTACCTTCTACCAAGTAACAGATGAATTTGCACCAAAATACTGTGGATACTATATACGCACAGCCTTTGACATCAACAACAAAATCTATGGGAAGTGTTTTCCCTTCCCTCCCGTTTTCTCCCACAGCCCTGTCACGACAGACCTGCAACCTATTTTGGGTCACAACCCACCAGTTGAGAATCACTGATTTAGCTGTTTAATGTGAAGGATGCATGTGTGTGTGTGTGTGTGTGTGTGTGTGTGTGTGTGTACGTGTGTGTTTATAGGGGGTTGTTTATGGGAGAATGCCTGCTGTTGAGAGGGTCCACCCCATTTGAACTCCTGCAGAGACTCTTAACACAGATGTAAAGGTCACAATGAGGTCCACCAAAACCTGAAATCTACACATCTGTTACAGACACTCTCGCTCTCTCTGTTCCTTTCATCTTATTTTTCACTCTGTGATTGTCCATTACAATAACTCTCTCACTACTTTTTAATGGTTCTGCGTTTGTAGGACTTTTCACTTCATATTGGTTCTCATGTGGCTCAGTTAAAAACATTAGATCTAGTATATTTCTGTTTTGTCCAGTACTACAAAAACAGTAGACTACGCTGAATTCACAGTGAGATTATTTTGATAAGGTTGCATGACATTCCCTCATCCTTGAAAACCTTGCTAACCATGAGTACATTAAATGTGGGTTCACTTGCAATTAGGATAAACATGAGAGGTTAGTGCTGTGAATTATTTCACAAGTGGTTGAAAAAAAAAGCTATCAAAGACAGCTGTGTGGAGCTTATAAAGCAGAGGCTGAATTATGATTGGATAAGATGCTTGAATTGAGTGTGCATGAGTAATCGACTAATGGAGTACTCGTTCTGCACTGGGTAGTCAACTATTAAAAATACTACTTGAATATCACAAATTGATTTTTCTTTATGCATTTGCCTGCTGTGAGCAGCGCTGGATACTGTACTTTCCCTCTGAATTTCTCACCAAATCTCACAGTTACAATTTAGTCCACAGGATTCTTGTTGGTGTCATGCACACCTACAGAACAAGGATCTTCTTTTATGGTGGAAAGAAACTGCGAAGCAGTACGAAAAACTCGGAATCTTATCAGACCAGTCTCTGAACACAGACAGATTACATTTAATAAAAAGCCAACTTTTTCCACTTGTATTTCTGATTAATAACCTGTGAAATGATAAAAATGCGATGGCCTTTATGTAGACTCAGATTTTATATACAGTATATGCATAACCCCTAATGCCATCAATATTGGTTTCTATGTTTGTAAGCTTCGGGTACGTTTTTTTTTTTTTTTTTTTAACATATATTTTTTTATTTATTTTTTTCATTTTATTAATGCATATTATGCATTTCAGGTTTTTTTCCAAAATGAAAAGCATAGTTTGTAGAAGTTACTTTATTTTGAAACCATTCTCAGTAACGATTGTGAATAAAATAAAATATACATTTCTCGTAAGTGTCATACTTGTTATTTTTAACTTACATTTTAATTTATGAGTAATTGATTGCTCGTTTTTTATGGGTTAGAGTACTCGACTACAAATATTTTGGAAAATGCCCATTCCTAAATGCTTGTACTAGGCTTTCTGACAGAACTACCCCTTACACTCACATTTTCATTATGTGACTCGACTTGGACTCACAGAAAACAAAATGAGGATCTGCTTTTATGGTGGAAAGAAACTGCGAAGCGGTATGAGAAACTCGGAAGCTTATCAGACCAGTCTCTGAACACGGACAGAGTACATTTGTTTTTTCTGAATAATAGCATGTGAAATTATAAAAATGTGATGGCTTTTAAGTGACTTGACCTAGACTCATTGAATGGACTGAAAACCAAGGGAAAAAATTGGGAAAATAGTCAATTTACTAGTAAAATATTCCTGTTACACTCTAACCTAATTTAATAATAATTAGCTCACTGGCAAATCACCTGACTATATTTATTCATGATTCTTAATGTTTTGACAGCAATGAATTGTACTGCAAATTTGAATGCCCTAAGACATGTTTATTCAAAAATATTTCATACTAAAAGACTAACCTGCTTTTCTTGAAAGCAAGAAAAAAGGAACTGAAAGATGAGGCAGCAGTTTTTCTGGAGTCAATAAGCACACCGATCACAACCAGCTTGACAAAGTCAAACATGTCAGCTGCAAAGAGCCAATTACACAGATGTAACATTATAAAGAGCCATTGGCCTCAAACTGTTTGTAAGACATTGAAAACTCCTTACACTGCAATGTTGTATTGTTCTGGCAGCTTGAGGAACAAGCTTACTTTCACAACAATAAAAGCACTAAAATAGTCTGCCCCTTCCAACAATGGTTAGCAACATTCAGAGGTTACACATTTTAAAGGTGAACTCAGTTCTAAATTTTGGTTATGTTGCAATGGCTGATATGGCAGTTGTCTTGGATTTATACTGACACCTAGCAGCGTGGATGCAGCATCATTCAAAATAAGTAGATTTTGATTACTGATGCCATTGTAGAAATGTGCTATTCACAGACAGCCATGATACATTTATCCCATGAGCAAATAGAGGCATTACCCAGATAAATTGTGAAATATTAGGCTGGTCATGTGACCTCAACATAGCAGACACTATAAGGTGAGCTGCTCAATCCAAATAAACATTTCTTTTTTTTTTCATTTTTTCTTTTTTTTTGGCCACTGATATGACATGATTCTTCATCTCATTGTAGTTTACATAATTTTAAACATATTTTTCATAAGCACTACTGATTTCTTTAGTGGTAAAAATAAAGTGTGTACTTTAAGAATGTACACAGATTATAAATGGATTAATGGAGCAAAATGGTAAGTGTGGAGGAATTTTTGCAGTTTTAATGCAGCATTCTTTTAAAGAGGACAAAAGTAAAATAGCTAATATCTAACCAGACTAGTGGATAAAAAAATCTAAAAATCCAAAAGCATGGTTTAATTTATGTAATCTAAGATCCCTTGAATCCACATACAAAAAGAACAAAACAAATACTCCCCACATTAACCAAAAACCAAATACTGCTTTCTTTCAAAACTTATACTAAAGATACATAAAAACAGACCAGGAAAGAAAATAGTGTTTGCAAATAGAAAGAGCACATTTTCTGTAGAACATCTGAACAAATCCACTGTTCTGTAATGTCGATGATTAAAAAGATATGACGTGAATTATTGTCCATATTTCTAAAAAACACTTTCAGAGCATTAGAAACTCTCTCTCTCTCTCTCTCTCTCTCTCTCTCTCTCTACACACACACACACACACACACACACATTGGTGCAGCTATCCTTATGAGGACTCTCCATAGACATAATGATTTTTATACTGTATGAACTATAGATTCTATCCCCTAACCCTAACCCTAACCCTCACAAAAAAATAAATATATTTTTTTTTACATTTTCAAAAAAAACATCGTTCAGTATGTTTTTTAAGCGATTCAAATTATGGCGACACTAGAAATGTCCTCATACACCACATTTATAGCATAATACCCTTGTAACCTAAAAAATAATCATTTGTAACCTAAAAAATATCCTCGTAAACCACCCAAACCCGCCCACACACACACACACACACACACTTTATGACCATATCTCTGTAGTAGACGCTACAAATGCTACTCTAAAGTGTGTGTGTGTCTAGAAGGGGCCAGACACAGACACTGTTGTATTGCTAAAGAGTGACAGTCCATAAAGGCTTTGGAAAACCTAACCCCCTTACCCAAAATTTTCCATTAATAAAATTTCCTGACTCAGAAAATTAGGAGGGGAAAGAAATCCAGAATGTCCATGTCTGTAGAAGCAATTTATTTTTGTTCTTTTTCCCTTTTTAAACATAATGTGATTAGCAGACTTGTTTGCATTTAATTTTCTTTTTTACAGATGAAATGCGGGAAAAGAAACATTGAAAGTGTAATAATGAAAGCCAAACTTAAAAACCTGAGTGCTGTGGAAAAGACCATATGTTGTGTGTTGTGTCCTAATAAAATTTAATTAAAACATTTCATGTATGTGCTAAGCAAAAGTGCTTCCTTTTAACATTTCCACGTAAAGAACATTTTTGCCACTAAATAAAAATTTAATTTGAAAACACTTTACAATAAGTTTCCATTTATTAACATTAATTAACAACATTAGTTAACATGAACTAACAATGAACAAATGTATTTTTATTAACTAACATTAACAATGATTCATAAATTATGTAAAAAATATATTGTTCATTGTTAGTTCCTGATACCTAATGCATTAACTAATGTTAACCTATGGAACCTTATTGTAAAGTGTTACCTGTAATTTTTAGACTAGTGTGAATTAGTAATGAATGGGTACATTGTTAATCTGTACTTCCAAGTCACTGACTGCACTCTTATTCTGCCAGCTCCAGACCATCTCTGTTCAGTTACAATTTTATCCATAAAGCCTCTGCACACAGAAAGACCATATACGACAGAGCTAAATATAAACCTCCACTTCTCAATCTCACTCTTTATAGAGAGCACTGTAGTGAGTAAAGTCTAACTAACTAACAAGAGAACATATGCAGCTCTGGATAACACTAGCAGATAGTTTCCTATCAGTACAAATCAAGGGTGCATGGCCTTTTGACCAGATCAAACAGTTAACACTTCAAAAACATCTGACCCTTAACAAAGGTGGAGAAAAATTCATCCTCCATCAGTAAAGATGACATTAGTTTAAATCTGTTGAAGAATAAACAAAGCTTTTATCCACAGATTAACTGATTTACATACTGAATGACATATTTAATGATAACAGCCAGTGAATTTACTTAAGAACAATTCATCCAAAAATGAAAACTTTGTCATCATTTACTATACTCATCCTCATGTTGTTTCAAACCCATATGACTTTCTTCTGTCGAAAACAAAAGGTAAATCTTTTAAAGAAAATCTTGGGCCATCCTTTTCCATATAATGAAAGTGAAGAGGGACTGGGTCTGTCAAGTTCCAAAATGACAGGCACCAAAAAAGTATCAAATAAAGTGGTCCATATATAAATAACTTGTGCATTATATCAGTAAGTCATACAATATTTTTCTATGCGGAACTGACCAAAAACTAAGACACTGACATCCCCAGTCCTCATTCACTTTCATTAGATGGAAAAGAGTGGCCAGTAAATATATATATATATATATATATATATATATATATATATATATATATATATATATATATATATATATATATACACACACACATACACACACATCTTAAAATATTTGATTTTATGCTCCACGGAAGAAAGTAAATCACATGGGTTTGGAGCGACTCAACCGGAAGTTAAAGGGATAGAAATTCCCTATTCACCTTAATACCATCCCAGATGTGTATGACTTACTTTCTTTTGCTGAACACAAACGGAAAATTTTAGAAAAATAATGCAAGTAATTGGGTACCAAAATTTTTAAGCTCTAAAAAGCAATCCATATGACTCCAGTGGTTTCAGCTGTTTCTTCAGAATTGAAATGATACATGTAGGTGAGAAACAGATCAGTATATAAGTCCTTTTTTACTAGTAATTCTCCTCCCTGCCCAGTAGGTGTCAATATGCACAAAGAATGCAACTCGTCAAAACAAAAGAAGAATGTGAAAGTGATAGTGGAGTACTTAAATATTGATCTGTTTCTCACCCACAATTATCATATCGCTTCTTAAAGGAATAGTTCACCCAAAAATGAAAATTTGCTGATAATTTACTCACCTTCAGGCCATCCAGTATGTATCTGAGTTTCTTTCTTCATCAAAACAGAATTTAAGATTTTTAGGATTTCATTTCAGGCCTCCTCCTTTAAACAATGCAAATTAATGTACTGCATTTTTTGATGGCCCAAAATGCATATTTATGATGCAAAATATAATCAAAATAATCCACATGACTCTAGTAGACAAATAAAGTTCCTTATCTGTCACTCACCTGGCGTTGTGTCGATGTAGTGACACTAGGGGTCACTCCTGGGAGCCCCAAACACCTCTGCTTTTTTGAAAAAAGGCCAATGGGAATTGGCAAATGGAATTTGCATGCCACTCCCCCGGACATACGGGTATAAAAGGAGCTGGTATGCAACCACTCATTCAGATTTTCTCTTCGGAGCTGAGCGGTTGCATTCAGTCCAAAGATGCAACTCAAAACTGCTGGATTTATGGCGCATTTCAGCGGCTTCTCCCCCTCTGCACCCGTGGAGTGCAGATAATGCCCCTGGGAGCTTCGGCAGAGCGAAAATAAGAGAGTATATTCTAAAAGAGTATATTTTCATTCACAAAAAGAGCAGCACACACGGAACGTCTTTTTAAAGATGCCTTTCCGTTTGTGTGTTATTCCTGGTTGCAGTCGTTATCGCTCCACTTCTGATGGCCACGATCGCTGTCTTACGTGTTTGGGCACTGCCCACGCAGATACATCTTTCGTGGATGAGTCATGTCCTCATTGCGAGAACATGACCATGGCAACGTTGCGGTTACGGCTTGCTTTCATAAGAAAGAAAGCCACCCCAACGGCTCCCCGCACCGGTCCTTCTACCTATGGGTTTGAGGCCGTGTCGGTTAGCACTGGGGGCATTTTGGGAACATCAATGGGACCACCTCCACCGGGTATCCCCCCAGGGACCTCCTATTCCCCAGCACGCTCGCTTGCCCCGATTGGGCTCTCACACAAGACTGCCAGCTCATCTCAGCACGAGTTTGACTTCTCGTTCGGAGCTCCAGAAGACGATGAGTTATCGAGCGCAGCATCGGAGAGCGGGCTCGTGCAGTCTGATGCAGAGGCTTTGGCTGGGCATCCTCCTTTGGGAATGGTCGCCCGATCACACGCCGACGGGTGGCGTCTGCTTCCTGCGGAGGGCTCCACGCCGGAGCCGGGCCACAGGGGCGGGCTGCGGCGGAGCTGGTGTTGTTGCTGCAGGAGGACACCCTTGGCGACGAGCAGACAGGGTGCAGGGTCTTAAGCCGCGCTGGGGCAGGATATGTTTTAAGGCCTCCATCTGCTTCTTCACCGCCGAGAACTGCTGGGCAAAGTCCTCGACGGCGTCATCAAACAGGCCAACCTAGGAAATGAGGGTGTCAAGGAACCGTGACTTGTCCGCCTTTCCCATCTTGACCAAGCTGAGCCAAAGGTGGCCCTCCTGGACCACCAGGGTGGACATCGCGTGCCTGAGAGTCCGTGCTGTGAACTTCATTGCCCAGAGAGCGAGGTCAGTCGCCGAGCGCAGTTCCTGCATTAATCCCGGATCAGAACTACACTTGTGCTGTTCTTTTAGCGCCTTGGCTTGGTGTACTTGCAGGAGAGCCATGGCATGCAGGGCAGAGGCGGCTTGTCCAGTGGCACCGCAGGCCACAGTCGTCAGGGACGACGTAAACCTACAGGCCCTGGACAGGAGCTTCGGGTGCCCATGGTAGGTGGCGGAGGTCAGGAGCCAGTTAAGTGCTTCAATGACTCTGGACTCAGCATGGCCACGGGGCTCGAGTCCCCTTGACGTGGCACCTCGAGCTCCGCCCCGTCACGAGGCCCCACCCGCCGGTACGTCCGACATGATCATTCCCTTGGTCCCCCTTGCCCGGAGTTTGGGCGCATGGCTCACGCATTCCAACCCATCGCGATGGCTGACCTGGACTGTCCGACTCGGCTACGCGATTCAGTTCGCCAGGCACCCGCCCAGGTTCAGCGGCGTCTGCTTCACCTCGGTGAAGGGCAAGAACACCACTATCTTGCGTGCCGAGATCGCTACCCTTCTGCGCAAGGGCGCGATAGAGCCTGTCCCTCCAGCCGAGATGAAGAAAGGGTTCTACAGCCCATACTTCATCGTACCGAAGAAAGGCGGTGGGTTGCGACCAATCCTGGACCTGCGAGTACTGAACAGGGCTTTGCACAGACTCTCGTCCAAGATGCTGACGCAAAAACACACTCTAACGAGCGTCCGGCATCAAGATTGGTTCGTGGCAGTAGACCTGAAGGACGCGTACTGCCACGTCTTGGTCTTTCCTCGACACAGACCCTTCCTGTGGTTTGCCTTCGAAGGCCAGGTGTACCAGTACAAGGTCTTCCCCTTCGGCCTGTCCTTGTCCCCTCCCATCTTCACAAAGGTCGCAGAGGCAGCCCTTGCCCTGCTAAGGGAAGTGGGCGTCCGCCTCCTCAACTATCTTGACGACTGGCTAATCCTAGCTCACTCTCAAGAGTTGCTGTCCGCACACAGGGACCTCGTGCTCTGGCACCTCATCTGACTGGGGCTTCAGGTCAACTGGGAAAAGAGCAAGCTCTCCCCGGTTCAGAGCATCTCTTTTCTTGGTTTGGAGTTGGACTCAGTCTCGATGACAGCGCACCTCACGAACGAGAGCGTGCAGTCAGTGCTGAACTGTCTGAGGCGTTCAGATGGAGGACAGTGGTTCCACTGAAACTTTTTGAGAGGCTCCTGGGGCATATGGCATCCTCAGCGGTGGCCACACTGCTCGGGTTGATGCATATGAGACCGCTTCAGCACTGGTTTCAGACTCGAGTCCCGAGATGGGCATGGCGCTGCGGGACACATCTCGTGACCATCACGCCGATCTGTTGCTGCCTCTTCAGCCCTTGGACCGACCTTGCATTTCTACGGGCAGGGGTTCCCCTAGAGCAGGTCTCCAGGCGTGTCGTGGTTACAACAGACGCCTCCAAGATGGGCTGGGGCACCGGATGCAACGGGCACACAGCCGCTGGCTCCTGGACAGGCCCGCGGCTGCATTGGCACATCAACTGTCTAGAGTTGTTGGCAGTACTGCTCGCCCTGCGGAGGTTTCGGCTGTTGATCCAGGGCAAGCACATGTTGGTCTGGATGGACAACACAGCGACAGTAGCGTACATCAACCATCAAGGCGGTCTATGCTCCCGTTGCATGTCACAACTCGCCCGCCGTCTCCTCCTCTGGAGTCAGCAGCGCCTTAAGTCACTACAAGCCATTCACATCCCGGGCGACCTCAACACCACAGTGGACGCGCTGTCACGTCAGGTTACCCTCAATTCGGTCGAGCACAAGTAGACCTGTTTGCTTCCCGGGAATCCTCCCACTGCCCGCTTTGGTACGCCCTGACCGAGGCACCCCTCGGTATAGATGCGCTGGCACACAGCTGGCCCCCTGGACTACGCAAATACGCATTTCCCCCAGTGAGCCTACTTCAGGGTCAGGGAGGACGAGGAGCAGATCGTCCTAGTAGCACCCTACTGGCCCACCCAGACGTGGTTCTCGGATGTCAAGCTCCTCGCGACAGCCCCCCCCCGGCGAATTCCCCTGAGGAAGGACCTTCTTTCTCAGGGACGGGGCACCATCTGGCACCCGTGACCACACCTCTGGAATCTCCACATCTGGCCCTTGGATGGGACACGGAAGACCTAAGTGGCCTACCACCCGTGGTGGTAGACACGATCACTCAGGCTAGGGCTCCCTCTATGAGGTGCCTGTATGCCTTGAAGTGGCATCTGTTCGCTAAGTGGTGTTCTTCCCGACGCGAAGACCCCCAGAGACCTGCAGTTGGATCAGTGCTTTCCTTCCTGCAGGAGAGGCTGGAGGGGTGGCTGTACCCCTCCACCTTGAAGGTGTATGTAGCCGCTATTTCGGCTCATCACGATGCAGTAGATGGTAAGTACTTGGAAGCACAACTTGATCATCAGGTTCCTGAGAGGCGCTAGGAGGTTGAATCCCTCCAGACCGTGGGATCTCTCTGTAGTCCTTCGAGGTCTACAGGGAGCTCCCATTGAGCCCTTGGAGTCAGCTGAGCTTAAGACACTCTCTTTGAAGACTGCCCTCTCGACTGCGCTCACTTCCATCAAGAGAATAAGGGACCCTCAGGCGTTCTCTGTCAGCGAATCGTGCCTGGAGTTCGGTCCGGGTTACTCTCACATGATCCTGAGACCCCGACCGGACTATGTGCCCAAGGTTCCCATGACCCCTTTTAGACACTTATGGCTTCCAGTCGGTTAACAAATTCCACTCTTTTTGGGGAGAAAAGAGAGGAAAACAGGCCTCAGCTGGGCTAGCCTGTCCCTATTGTTGGGCAGTCGACTTGTTCCCGAAGGACTGTTTGACGCTCATAAGAGCGTTGGGGGAGGTTACGTGACGGCCTGGTGCGCTGGCTACAAGGCACACAGCGGTCTGCCCATCTCACACCGCCAGTTCACGTAACACAGTTGAGCTAGTTGTGGCGTTTTGTATAGGGACCCCTAGTGTCACTACATCGATACAACATCGAGTGAGTAACAGATAGGGAAAATCATGGTTACTTTCGTAACCTCCATTTCCTGATGGAGGGAACGAGACGTTGTGTTCCTCTTGCCACAATGCTGAACTACCCGCTGAAATGGCCGGGACCTGGTCTCGGCTCCTCAGCACAAAACTTGAATGAGTGGTTGCATACCAGCTCCTTTTATACCCGTATGTCCGGGGGAGTGACATGAAAATTCCACTCGCCAATTCCCATTGGCCTCAAAAAAGCAGAGGTGTTTGGTGCTCCCAACAGTGACCCCTAGTGTCACAACATCGACAAAACGTCTCGTTCCCTCCATCAGGGAACGGAGGTTACGAAAGTACCCAACGTTCTTCTGAACCCAAACGATTGACTATTTTTAGAAACAAAACAATACTTATATATTTCTTAACTACAGATGTTCGCTTCCGTACATCTCTGTGACACGCGGGATGACGTAAGCTCATTGGTAAGGTCACGCATCACGTGGAGGAGGAGGCAGGAAGTGCGTCATTGTTTACAAGAGAAACTTGCACAGGCCACAGACCAATCACCGTTCACAAACCAAAACAGTCCAAAACAATTTCAAAACTATATATATATATATATATATATATATATATATATATATATATATATATATATATATATATATATATATATATATATATATATATATATATATATATATATATATATATATATAAATAATCATTTCCAAATAATATAAAAAATGTTTTTAAAAACATTACTGCAGTAAATAACCATCCTTTATTTCGGAGCAATGCCGTTGCCTTATCTACTTGTTGTTTTTTCTACTTGTGTTTTTTCTTTAGCAGAAATACATAGGCTATATGACTGTCAGGAATTCAAGCCACACAAGTTGTAGTTAGTGAAACCAAGTGTCTTTTGACTTGATAGTGAAGTGGTGTGAAGGTGAGTTATTTATGTAGGCAGTGATGAGTGAGTGAATTGAGTGCAGGTGCGGTGAATTAGAAATCGGGTGATGAGGAGGGGAGCGCTGAGGGAGGTGCAGAGCCCGAGGGAGGCATGACAATTACAAAGTTTTCACATATACCTGAGTTCGCTGGAAAAACAGCACGGGCACAGCAGATGAATTCAGATATCGACCCTTTGTTTCTTTCGATGGTCTGAAATGCTCAGGGGTAAAATGTTCATTGCACACCCTCCAATATTTGAGAGAATGTAGGGGTGTACTGATATCCAAGTTCAGCGCGATAAGCCAGAGCTGCAATCGCTCATGATCATGTATAGGCAATCGATGAAATGTTTATATTTTTCCCGGCGTGCATTTTCTTTGGGGTTTCTGAAGGTTGATGCATCCAGGATACACATGCCAAACGACCATTTTGAACAATACACTTATACAAATACAAATCTACAGCAAAGACAATTAAACTTTTGCACAGTGCTCCTTCTCTTGTATACAATGACGCGCTTCATGCCTCCTCCTCCACGTGATGCGTTACCTTACCAATGAGCTTACGTCATACCTCTCATGAGCGCGCGTCACAGAGATGTACGGAAGCAAACATTTGTAGTTAAAAATATACAAGTATTGTTTTGTTTCTAAAAATAATCAATCGTTTGGGTTCAGAAGAACTTTATTTGTTGACTGGAGTCATGTGGATTATTTTGATGCACCCTCAATATGCATTGTGGACCGTCAAAAAAACAGAGTACATTCACTTGCATTGTTTAAAGGAGGAGGCCTGAAATGAAATCCTAAAACTCTTAAATTCTGTTTTGACGAAGAAAGAAACTCATTTTGGGTGGCCAGAGGGTGAGTTAATTATCAGCAAATTTTCATTTTTGGGAGAACTATTCCTTTAAGACATGAATTTAACCACTGGAGTCTTATGGATTACTTTTATACTGCCTTTATGTGCTTATGGAACTTTGCTACCCATTGACTTGCATTGTATGAACCTACAGAGCTGTCTATGTTTGTGTCCAGCAGAAGAAATAAAGTGATACATATCTGTAATTGCGTGAGGATGAGTAAAGGATGAGATCATTTTCATTTCTGGTTGAACTATTCAAATGTACTCAATTACAAGTATACAAACAAATGAAAACATAAATCATAAACATAACAGACCGACACTGTCACGGTTAACTTTCAGTAAAATTTAGATACTTTTCTCAATTTTACATTAAACAAATTTACAGTCTGGTTAGCTGCAGGCAAATATACAAAATGAGATGAGAGACTTTTAATTAAAAACCTCATTCAGTAGCTTCTGTAATTAATGAACTAGTACAAAAACTTCCTCTATGCATCAATTTTGCATGCACGCACACAGTCATTAACAGTTATGTCTGTTGCCTGAAAAGAATGTGTGCATGTTTGCAGCAGGTGTTAATTCTAATTGAATTAAATACAACCTACTCAACCACCCAACACATTCTGCCATGCATACTTGGACATGAAAAGATTGTCAGGTTCACTCAGATCACTCTGGGAGCAATAGAATAACACAAGCATGCGCTAATGAAAACATGATCACAAGATTTTTTGCCTTAACATTTTCCTCTTCTTTATCTCTCATGCCACCATATGGAATTAAGTGGCCGCTCTGCCCTGTGCCAGTGGCTTGTGTATAAGCCTGCGAGAGCTCTTCCTGTAAGACTGCTTGGGGACAGCAGCTGTTGGTCCTAACACACATGGCAGAGCACTAATAGAGGAGAGTTGTATAAGTGTGTATGAATGCCATTTGTCAGGTTTTTTTCCCCTTCACTCTCTCTCTCTCTACCAGTGAACAATTGGTATGTGCCATTCCTTGTCCTCAAGCAAACCCAGCACTAATTGGGATTAGTATGTGTCTACACTAAAATACCAGAGGACACACGCAAACACACACATTCAAAACACAAACACGTGAGTAACATGCAATTCCTTTTATGTTTTCAGATTTTCAGAGAAAGCAATATGCACTTCAAAAATTAGCATTGAAATTCCATCTGTGCTTTTAAACTTCTACCCAGACTTTGAGCCGAACATCAAAATTGTCATACTACTGTATGTCACTGTGAAGTTAAATAGATTATGTCCAGATAACATATGATGTGACAATATAGATGTAGGCTTTGAAATAATTATTTGGATATTGTTTTGCCTTGCATTCTTTTAATAAACTGTCACATTTTATTGTAAGTTTTAGTTTTATATGTTGTGAAAATATATACATTTAATTACATTTAACAGTAGTGTGACTAGACTAGACTCTTTTTTGCTTGTCACACTCATAAACAGTCAGAGGCTAATTGCACTAAGCGCGACTAGGGATAGATGCTATTTACACTAAGTGTAAAATAAATAGAGTAAATAGTGTAAAATGCTTACTAGTATTTAGTATCCACCTTTTTCCTATGTCCCGTAATGCTTAGCGCAAAATATGGCATATTTCCGTATCAAGAACGCAGTTGTTGTTGCAGCGTACATCAATTCATTCTTTTGTTCGGTGTCAGAATTTCTAGGAGAGGGTGTCTGATTTCATGATGAAATACATCAATCACTATGTCAGTTTGTTACTGAACGATAATAAACTGCAAAAAAGTCACAAAGACAAAGAAAGCTGCCGCACTGTTTCTCCCAAATGTCTGATCAGACAGTTATTTCCTTTTAAATCCGCAGGTAAGTTTACATTTTTGTTCAGCGCAGCAGTCGATTGAGAGGTGGTGCTTCGCTGCCTTACGGGATGCATAATTTAGGAGGGTGTTTACACCTCAAATGAGATGTGATCACATACGTTTTTGACTACCTCTGTATGTATTTTTGTGATCCAATCACAAAACGTTTTACACCCAGTTTACAGCTATATTTAGCACTGACCATTTGCGATCAGATCATCTGAAATGCATCTTAATACCAGCTGTAAACAGGGTCTAAAATGACTGCAGCCGACACAAGCAAATGCTAAAGAAAGACTTCCGGCGAAAGTCACACCCACATCCGTTTCCCCAGTTAGACCCCTAGGAAAAAGTTGGATATTACTATTTGTAATAAAATAATAACATACAGTATAGGGGCATCACTGCAGTATGTTTATTGTGCTTATTTAGAGTCCTACAGACACCCTACACCAACCCCTACCCCTAAACCTAACGCTAACCTTCCCTTTTCAAAAATCACTGCGAGGAAATCAACCTTTATATTATTTTTTTATGTATTATAATAAGTAGTATTAAAGGAAATATCAAGAGTGGAGACAGCAAACAGGATGGGAAAATGTGGAAAAAAAGACGGATTAGAACTCGAGTCGTCCGCACAAAAAAAAAAAAAAAAAAAAAAAACACATCCACACAGTCTTTACACCACAGGCCATTGCAGTGTTTTTCTACCAGACTTTTGGTGAATAGCTGCACTGTGTTTCAGATGCTATTAACATCTAGTTTGTTAAAATACTGTATATTTGAGACAAATTGCTATACAGAACCAATATTTGTGTTATTCGGTTTTCCTCATCATTACAATTTTTTATTAAGATTTTAACACTGCTCCTGGATTTTTGTACAGTATAAGAAATGTATAATCAGTAGTAATGGTGCTGATGTGAGAGAGAACTGACTTAAATGAAAATTACACCACATATAGTCAGCCAATTAAAAAATATCCTG
The DNA here is from genome assembly GCF_019703515.2 of Myxocyprinus asiaticus. Lineage (NCBI taxonomy): Eukaryota > Metazoa > Chordata > Actinopteri > Cypriniformes > Catostomidae > Myxocyprinus > Myxocyprinus asiaticus. The sequence goes on along the minus strand of NC_059350.1, from coordinate 24,905,806 downwards.
AGAATGGCATTTCAATATTTACTTTGTGTGAAGCTGTGAAAGGCCAGAGGACTTTATGAAGGGAGAGGACAAAAAAGAGAGACAGACAGACAGAGAGAGACAAAGGAAGTCAGAGGGAGAAAGACAGAAAAAAAAAACAGCTGTACAGGCAGTTGTTTGACCGATTGCGTCATTAACATTTATTTAGTATCTCCACGGGCGATAGCGCAAAGAGAAGAGAGACAGACACATATACAGCCACAACACATGATCAGTGGGTCGTCATAAGAGTGTATTTTTTCATGGAAAGGTATGCAAACAAATGTTCCTACTCCCAGTGTTGTGAGATATCTCATCGGTGACAGCTCTAGACTCTATAAATAGCCAAAAAAATGTGTCCGCGGTCTGCAGACAGTGATGCTTTCTGCCTGTCAATCATTTAGCTGTTTTCATAGTGTTGTAGTTGCAGCAAATTATTGAGGCATAATGCAATTTTACGGTATGTTATTCATAACAGTTGTCAGTTGAGGGCGCTATTTTGCAGCTGTTGTTTTAAACAACCGCTTCTGCTCTCAATAAAGTTAATTTTGGTATCTTTGGAGTTCGAGGTTTAGGAAAGAGGGGACGTCGCTAATCCAATGGCTCAGTCTCGTGGAAGTTGAACGGCTGAAGTTGCTCACAGCACCTTTAAGTGAAAATTAAACTAACACATTTGAAAATAAGTAAATAAAATCACTTAAATTTATAATTCAAATTATACAATAAATAAACTATAAAATAACCCTGTCTCTAAGTGTATACTACAAAGCAAAATATACTACATTAGTGACACAAATCTGTCTGTCTGCAGATCATATTTGAATAAATAGCCAGACACTCCTTTTTGGTATCCTGTTCACCCTTAGATTCTGCCTGAGGACTGCAAAGATTAGACGATGCATTTTGTTTTTAAACAGGGAAGGAAGGAGCCAAGGAAATGAGCACAATTTCCATGTGAGCCATAGTTATCACCCAAACAGAAGGGTAGTTAGGGAAAGCTAATGGAGAAATACTGTACCTTCCTGCCAGTTCCTCTATTCTACAAGCATACGGCTGTTATGCAACATTTGTAGAATTTGTCACATTCATTGTGTCTATAAATGGGTAGTTGCCATTAAATACTTTTGGAAAGTTTACATGTCCCATAGTGTGACACGCTATCCTCCATCTAAAACTATTTTAAACAGCATTTTGCTAATTCTTATATAATTATTACACATGCAGCTTTTGTGACCTCATATTATGTAGAGTCCTTAAAAGAATATTTGTGCACTTCCTATGCTTCCTTATCCTTGCTACACACTTATACACACTGATCTTAGACTGCTTTTCAGGATTCATAATCAGTCAGTGGAGAAAATGTATGTGGATGGCAATTTATGTTTTATAATAGACATGTTAAATGCAACTTTAGAGAGTTTGAGACTTAATTAACCATATAAACCCGGGTAACACCTTAGCGACAATGTCTGAAACCAAAACAAGTGTGTAGTGGTGTGCTACATATGCTAATAATATCTAGGGGGGGGGGGTGGAGAAATGATTGGAAAAAGTTCAGTGGGGTTTTATTTAATTGCATGGAAAGCAGAACATCTGGCTCAGGAAACAGAGACAAGATGATTTTGTATAACTGATTAAAGATGAAGGCACTATTTTACTCTAATAAAAGTACAGTTTAATTGCAGAGAATATAATTTAAGAGGTAACATTAAGGATTGCTGACGCGCATTGCGCAATGTTACATGTGTCACATCTGTTAAGAGGATAGGATACATTTACAACAAAAGTGATGGCTGCTGCTTTTCAAGATGGGGGAAGCACAGACTATTGTCTTTTGCCTTAAGACATCTGCAATGTTGCTCCCAAAAACTCAACGAATTTTCAAAATGAAAACAATTAAATTACAGACAGATCAAAATATGTTTTTACAACAATTAGGCTAAAAAAGCCAATAGTCAAAATATCCAATTATAAAATTATCTTTGCAGTATATTATCATGCAGTAACACAATGGTGTAGTGACTGATGTATGTCATAAAATCAGAGACCCTCCCCTTGAAATCCGAACACAAGTGGTCACATGAGATGTATTTAAGCGACCAGGTGTAAACAGTGATGTGTCTTGCCTGACCACATGTGATCGGTCACCCGAGATGCATCTTAATACCAGGTTTAAAGGGGGTAATTTACTCTATGTAGAAAAAAGCAGACTGTGTTACTTGAACAAACCGTGCAGTAATGATGTGTGATTTTAACCATTTATTTTGCTAAAATATTAAAATTAACAAAGAATGATATGTAATTTATAAGGATGTCATCAAATATCGATATGTCAATTATTGATCGGCACATTATTTTATCGATATACTTTTAAGGCATCGATATATTAAAATAAGCCGACATTTAATTTAGAAGCCTATTTTTTTTTTTTGTTTTTTTTTTCAAATTTGCATTCTGAATTTAAATTCTCCCAAAAATAACTGTTTCAAATTTTATGAGCCATTTCATCCGCCAGATATGTCTGGTGTGCGACCCCCTTTAAGTTACCTTGCCGCTCACACTATACCAAAGTTGTGTTTTGAAATATGTTAGAAAAGATAAAGAGTACTGTGCAACGAGCAACCCTATTTATAGCTGAAAAAAATCCCGATATCAATAATCATCTGGAAAATCTTCCAAATATCGATGCGCGAAAAAGGCATCGATCGCAAGCCTAGTAATTGTACAGATTATTTGTACATATACGCTTTTTAAACACGTCATTGATGCATTTCTAATGAAATGCTTGGGTAATGCATTGGTTCACACAGAAGCCAAACATGGCAAGTGCAGTTTAGAGTGCTAAATATTATGTGCACACCCAGTTCGGTAACAAACAATACAGTAGTGACAACCGCATTCTATAACCAATATGGCATCCTTAAATGTTCACAATAAACTTACAATAGAAACTCAGCTGGCATTAGCTGGCATTAGCATGTTAAGAGACACCCATAAAAACAATACAGAGGTCACATCCTCCACAGATATCAAACACACTCATAACAGGTGACTACCACATTTGCAACACCAGCGTTCTTAATCAATCATGCAATCAAGCCGAGGAAGGCCATGGAGAAAGGGAATTGAAACGCACGTCAGGCAGCTGTGTGTTTCTGTTTGTGTACTGCACATGTGTTTGTTGTGCATTTCTTCTACCAACTGATTCACTTACACACTAATACAGTCACTAATGAGGGGCCATTACAGTGTCCAGAAATAGCCAGGAGACGGAAGACCAGAGTCTACCATTTAGACTTTGCTAATAAAAATATATGGAGCGTACTGGGGCCACATCTACAGAGGGAAAACATTTATGGAAACCAAGGCAAATAGAGTATGACAGACAAAGAAACAGCCCCCCTCCTCCTAATAATCTCTAGATGTACATATTTTCCATAGGAATGGCACTGCTATATGGCTGCATGTGTCTTCTACATTTCTGTTGTATAGAGCTGGAATGTGTGTTTGACAGCTGCTTTAAAGAAGCTCAGTGGGGCCATATTCTATACTTTTGTAGCATTTATATTATTTAAAAAAAAAAAAATTTGTCAAGGTTTCTAGCACCAAAACAGCCATAATACAGTTTTAAATGACCATTTCCACCCTCTCTTTAATCCATAGAAATCTCTGATGCATGGTGTCTGCTACATTGGACAGATATTTAAAAAAGATTTATAACCATTCAGGTTGTGATGTTACATAGAAACCATTGGTGATTATTACATTCGATCCTTTCTTTAATTCTATATGAATTTCCTCTTTTATACTGTATACCATAGTGTTTTTTACTAATTTTTAAATGGGTTTAGCACCGCTTTTTACCCAGGGTTATGAAACCCTGCTCCGGAGCAGGGTTAGCACCGCATTTGCGGGAACCCCGCATTGCGGTGCCAAAGGTGTATAGTTCGAAACGATGCAGTTTTAGAATGTTTCAGAAAGTTGTTTAGCAACACACAACCAATCATATAATGCCTCAGTGCTTACCTCATTTAATATTTATGCGCTTTGTACAGTCGCTGACACTTTCCCCAACTTTCATGCGCTGTTTATATTCTCAATCTGAGGGGAACTGGTAAGTGTCGAACAGTGATGGCAAAGACCGACATGATGAAGAAACAGTTTCTGTGTTTTTGTGGCATATTTAGAAGATGAAAGACATGGCTGATTTGCTTGGCAACATTTCCACAGAAGAGCAGCTGCATTGCCAGGTTGTGTGACCATCCCGAGCTATATTTGTCCAATCATTGTTATTGACACCGCAAATATGCAAATAAGAAAGATTAACTTGGGGTTAAAGGGAGAAAAGCCCTTTTGCAATTTAATAATTCAAGCATCAGAGGGTTAATCATGAAGTTGTTTTTGTTACTGCACCTTTAAGACTTTTACTGTATATGTAAATAACCTCTGTTATGATTGGTTAACCTCCATGTACCAGCACAGTTCACAGTGTTGTTCTTTAGGGCAAGCTGTTAAGTGCAAGTTGCTAAATACTGAATTAACATTTATATGTAAATATATGTTGTCATTTGTTAATATGCCGATAGTTATGGCATCATAATCATGAAACATTCTGGATGACCTGTTCTTTTGCAGCTTAATTTCAATAAATGGCCTTTTTGGACTGGTTAGGGAGCTTTGCATTGTGAACGTGAGACTACGTCTACATGATTCCTTAAAAATATTTCAAAAGATTTAGGAAAATCCTGTTTGTCATGATATGCCACCTTTAAACTGTTACATATTATAAACTATTATAAACTAGTGCATATTGTTGGTCACAACAAAATGAATACAATTATAAAACACAAGTGTCTCTGATACTGGCTGATCTTGCATCACTTTGGCTGAAGAGTTGAGAGTAAGATGGCAAGATGCTGCTTACAAGGTGCATATGATAAATGTGTCTGCTTCTGAAACATAAATAGAGCTGCCAGAGTCTAATCTGTACCGGAGATGATTATATGAACAGCAGACCATGGACAAACATAAATACCCTCACATACACAAACAGAACTAGGAATAGATACAGTACACATTTTTTTCTGAAAGACACCTACACGCAGTGGAGGCAAAGTGATAGTACACACATACACACACACAGACACAGACACACACATACACACATATGCACAGACTGTATGTCTGGAGCTGATTTATATCACTTTCTAAACAGGACATTTTTACCCCACACATTGCTGGTTATTATACTTAACTTTAAATACTCTTGTAGGTGGTTTAGCTCCACAAATAGATGCCTGTTTGTCCATTCATGACTGAGACAGAAACTCCATCGAGCCATAAACTATTGCAATCAAAAAATAGCTCTTTGGTTAAACTTGATTCAGTCATGGACAGTGGTTCCATGTGTTTGAAATGAATTTTCTTAACTTAAAATTATGTAATCTCAACACAAACACATAGTGTAGAAAGAACCTAGTACAATTAGGTAAACCCAACATAATTAGATGTGTCAATGCAACTCAAGTAAATCAATTTTGTTTCTTTATGTACTAATTAATGAAAGTGAATGTCTGCATGCTAAACACATGCTGGTTTGAAGCACTACAAAGTAGTTTAGTAACTATGCTAATGTTAGTACAGCAATTGCTCAACGAAACAAGCAATCAAATTCATGTGCAACACCTATCCTCATCGTTAGCTCAAGCTCCACTCTTCACCGTAATGGTAACCCCTAAAACTTCAACAAAAACTCTTCTATATCTCAACATAACAAAACATTAAACAACAGTTAACACCCTATATATAAATCTTGCACAAAAACACATAAAATAACATTAAATTTTAACATTTACTCTCCCTATCCAGTTTCATGCAAATCATGCTGTAAGACAAGGATGAAATAGAAGTAGTAGACAGAGCTCAACCATGGAAATGTTTTTAGTATTACGAAGTGAGAGGCACAATTAATACCATTGTGACATCATAAGGAGCTCTATCAGCAGTAGCCACACAGTAGTGCTTTTAGATCAGACTGGGCCGCCTTTCCTGAAAAATGCTGCAGCCGTTTTCAAATCAGGGTGGTATAATATTTTTTCCTTCTTTTTTTTTTTTTTTACAATGGAAAACAAGTGCTACCAAGATTAGCTGCAGTGTGTAAACTTTTATGACTACTCTTAAAGCTAACCAAGGTGGAGGGTTACAGGCTGTCAGAGACAATTTTCCACTTATGGACAAGTGGGGGCAAGAGTGTGTGTCTGTATGGTGCGTTTGTCTGTGGTTTAATGTGGAAGGGGGTAATTGTTCAAAGCTACACTTTTATTTATACTGTTAGTGAAGTAGACGAAATCAGCGCATGCAGAACTCTGCAGAAAAGTGCAGAATTGTGACATCTGTCATTCATATAAGTTGCATGTTTGTTTATTAAATATTTTGACTAATTCCATGATGCTTTCAGCAACCAATAAGAGTATCACTATCGGATCCATTTAACAAATTGTACTATTTTTAAACCCCAAAATCAGATCAGAAAATGTGAAAAAAGTCTGCAGATTTTGTATTGGCCTGGTTATGACACAAGAAGAATGAAGAGAGTGAGAGACAAAAAAATTAAATCAGCAAGAATAAAAAAGTTAAGAAGAAAAGGCATTTCCTTTGCCTAGAATAATTCTGCAATTCTGTCTGCAACCTATCGACTCTGCTAGGTTTATGTTACACTGCAATGAGATGAGGCAGTATTCCAGAGCACAAACTACCTCCTCTCAGATGGAGCTAAATTCTTCCATAGGAAAGGTTCAGCAATCACCAGCTCAATCCTCTCCACCCGCATTGGACAGAACTGCTCTCGCTCTCCGGTTGGCTACTATTCCATACCACATTTCCCCTCAAAGCCTTCAGAATTATTTTGCTATATCTCCCTGTCAGTTTAAAGGTTTGAGAGAGGCCCTCGATCAAAGGCTATTTGTCTTCTGTGGTACAAAATGAGATGAGACAGAAAAAAAGAATGAGAACGGTAGTGACATTTACTGATGTGCTGAGTGACGAAAGTGGCTGGTTGGAAACAAAAATTTCAAGGCAGCAGTTGACAAGGGAGAGATAAAGGAAGAAAATGAATGAGAAACAGAGAGAAATCAAGAGAGGCTTCTGGAAGGTAAATAACTCCATGGGATATTGATTTTTATTGGCTACATAATAAAAGCAGCTTGTAGTGTCAACGTCCTGGTGTCCTGGGTCAAAATAACCCAGAGTGCAATATAAGAACTTTCTTTAAATGTCATACTGTTTTATGTGACTTTTTTTGTAAAAAGTCTTACAAACTTTACTTTTTATAGTTAACCATCTCCTTGATGGCTTTTCTAATGCCCATAACTGCTTTGTGGGTAATGTATCAAGATAATACTTCATATATATCTAGAACGAACAAACAAAAAGAGCTTTGAAAAAGAACCACAGCAAAAAAATGAGGAGAAAAGATGAGGGGAAAAAATCAAAAGAGACAAAACCCTCTTCCAGACCTGGAATTCAATCAAAACTTTTCAAACAAACCTTTAGCATAAAGCCATCGGCTGGTTCATATGCTGGTGCAGAATTGATCTACAGACAAGCTTTTCCAACCCAACAGAAATCCAATGAGGTGCACAGGCAGCACATCTACATCATTCCTGTTCATTTATTGATGAGAGAATCATCATATCTCATTATGTCATGTGTGTAAGAGATCCTGCCAAGCACAGCAGATAAAAGCACTTGATTTTTTTTTCTTTCCTGTCCAGAATTGTTCGGAGGCGAGAAAAGTCCCAGGTTCAAATGATCCTTAAAGCATTGCTGCAGGCAAACCCCACGGCTGCTCGTTGGTTCAGAGTACTCTTCTCTACACGTGTGCCTGTTACAAGTAGACATATGCCAAGAAAATAATACCCATCAACCAAAGCAAAAAGAGTGGACTTTACTTAACAATACTGGCTTATTTTTTTATTCATTTATTTTAAAGGCATTGTTCACCCAAAAATTTAAATTCTGTCATCATTTAATCGACCTTATGTTGTTCCAACCCCATATGACTTTCCTCCTTCAGTGAAACATTTAATGAGAAGTTAAGCTAATTGTTGGTCTCAGTCACCATTCACTTATCATTATATAATGATTCATACATCATACATCATGATTTTTTCATACAATGAAAGTGAATGTTTAAAGAGGCTAACATTCTGCCTAACATTTTATTTTAAAGACCCTGTGAAATCAACTTTTGCTTTTAGTCCACATCTGTTAGCTTTAAGGTCATCTGTACATGTAAATGTTGACAATTTGTTTTCAGAAGATACAAGCATTTCAAATCTTCAGTCTCTCTTTTCCGGCTAAAAAAAAAAACATCCATGACGTCATACAGAGGTTGAGAAATCTTGTCCAATCAAATGTTTTCTAGAACGAGAATGCACTGTTCAGCGCGTCTGGCTGTGTTCTAACTGGCAATGATCATGCCATCGCAGGGCACTTTGAATGGAGCACAATCAATGCTGTAGGGTCGTTCCAAACAGAATTTCCAATATGAATCGCTTAAGAAGTGAGTTCTGACTAACCGTTATCACCTTTCAACCATCTGAAGCTTTTGTCTCCGAGGGAATACTGCATAGAGATGATCATTTCTGAATGGGACACACCAACGCGAGAGCGGAATGCGAGGAAAGTTTGTGCAGCCAGAGGTTTTCTGGGATGTACAGGCTCAAGTAAGTGTTCTTTATTCTTTATGCTAAGTGTATTGTGATTCAATTTGCTTGTTTCTCATTCATCTGCACTGGACTTACACAACGGCTCCAGCCTTGTCGTAAGCAAAGACCGCGACGTGCTGTGTGTGTTTGTGGGGTGGTTATGGATAAATGTTGTCAGTTAGATCATCATTCGGTTCTCAAGCCTTTGAAAATCTGGCCGGAATTGAGATCGCTTCACAAGTTTCCCCTATATGTGCCTCTGACATGAGCAGCATTGTGGAAATGGGTATGTGTGTGTGGCTGTAAACTAAAGCCTATAGGCTATTTTTAAAAATAGGACTATTCATCTGAGATGTCACGCCCCCACTTCCTGTTTCAGTAGGAAATACATCAAAACACCAAATCGAACTGTGCTCGTCAAGGCACTTCACGGGGACTTTAAGTTCCATGAAAGAAAACAGTTAATGGTTTGGAACAACATGAGGGTGAGTGAATGCGGACAAAATTTTCATTATTGTGTGAACTACTGTATCTCTGTTTCACTTGAAGTCAGTGCTCAGCATGGTGTGCGCACAGAGATACGAAAACTGCACACACACTCGCACACAAAGAAATGCATCCTCACAAGCAAGTACAATCATACACACACTTTAGTTAGGCTTAAGTCTTCATAAATCCCTGAGTGCAGGCAGAAGTATACTTTCCCTGCTTTAAAGCAGCAATTTCCCTTCAGTTAAATCACTGTGCAAAAGGTCACAACATTAATACAGCCATAACAGCAGCAATGACGGCCTATTCTTCTAGTTTCTATATTATCAGGTGCTTCCAGGGCTCTGCATTTTATGTTTAGGATGGATGTACTTCATTAAACCCTCACTGAAAGACACAGCGAACATTGTGGGAATGGGATACATCATGTGTATGGCCTATGGAGCGAGGAGATATCGAATGAAACATTTGTCTTCTCTACCTTGGGACTGATCCTAGACCAGTGTCTCTGAGCCTCTTGTATGCCTCAAGTATTATATGGAAATGTTTCAAAAGTGTTGCTAGTACATCATTTAGGATGGCGATGAGTCGAAATAGTGTTAAATTAAGGGTGTTTATGTTTTGTCGGCCTAATGTAGCTTCATGACTAAATGGATATTAAAGAGCAAAAAGGGGAAGAGAGAGAACTGCACTCTGAGAAACCAGCAACTGCTTTGATCACAATATTCAGAAGTTGTTTGCACAACAGAATAATATAGTATTCTTAATATTCATTAGTATCTTTTAAAATATTCTACTTTATTGCATTTTATTGTATATTGTACAGTTATTGTATTTCCACTACTGGCACCTTATCTTTATTTATATAATTGTTATATTAATAATAATAATATGATGTGTGTGTGTGTGTGTGTGTGTGTGTGTGTATATATATATATATATATATTGCTACTTAGGCAGTATTGTACAGTATGTAAAAACAACCCACTAAAGTACCAATGCCAATAAAGTACTTTGCAATCACGAATTTTTTTTTTAACTTTATTATTACTATTATTATTACTATTATTATTTATTTATTTTATTAGACTACTAGAGAGTGAAAGATGGGAAGTGGCTTTGAAAACCTCAGCTTCCTTCCTCATACTCGTTTATGAATGTGTGTGAACTTGCATCACAGCATAAACAAAAAAACAGCAACATCAGCCTGCTGGAGCCCCATGGCACTGCCTCCCTATATGCTTACTGACTAATTCCTGCACCTGCTGTGCCAACAAGCCCTCTAATATGAGCCTACCTACTGAACCTTTCCCCTGATTCCATGATCACTCTGAAAGAGATTGTTGAGAAAGCAATAATGAGTAGTAATATCTGACACAAATATATTGACTGATCCAAAATAAGCATCTAAGTTAGGATACTATTAACAGGCTGTTTTACTGCTGATATCCCACAGTGCCTCTATCGCAAATGCGAGAAAAGATATTCTAATAGGCCCATTTTGTCCCTGCCAAAAAGACCATAACAGACCAGCATGAATTCCCATAATGTTTCAGAATGGTTTATGCTGGTTAGTGCTGGTTTGGTACTGGTCTAGCTTATGAATCAGCATAGCCAAGTTGATCACCAGCAAATCTTAATAGGTTTAGCTGGTTGACCAGGGAAGTCTAGCTGGTTAAGCTACTGTAGGCGTTTCTTCCAGGCTTCCTACCAGCACACCAACATCTCATGCTAGGCACCAGCATCCAAAAAAAACATCATATTGTATGCTGGTGAACAGTGATGCTGGTCTTTGCTTTAAATAGGCTTACTGGTACCTCTGCTGAAGAGTCATCTGAACCCCCCAACATCACTGAAAACAAAAATAGTGCTGTTGTAATCAACAAAGTTGTTCATATTGTTAATGTTTGCAGTGTGGTTGATCATAATGGGCACATTCTAGCTTTGTCCCATCACATCACTCAAGGGTCTACAGCTTCCATAAAATATTCTTTAACACAACCACCTGCCTAAAAGAAGTAAATGCAGCCTGAGCCTGTGCTGATGTGGCACTAAAATATCTACAGACAGGATATCAATTGAAAAAGTTAGTGCTGACTTGGGCTTTAATGTTTAATCTGGTTGGTTGTGTGCATTCTGTCAAGGCTCTCTGTTCTTTTCTCTAGTACCTTACATTGTGTTGTTTGGTTGTCTGATGCCTCAGCTGGCTGTCGGCAGTGAGCAAAGATTAGTGAAGAGCTTATAATTAAATGCACCAAGTATCGCTGTAAACAGCACGATTGCTGCGAGATGAAAGCCTCCTTATACAGCTGTCACGACAGCGCTGTTTAAACGACTGCTCTAACACCAAAAACAAAATACTAAGCAAACTACAAAAAATAAGCATAGGAAATTGGACGAATGCAGTCATTTCTGCGGAACTTTGCCAAAATGTGGTATTGCATTACACTAAGCAGGAGAAATGGAGGTAATTTGCTCTGTATTTAATAACTCAGATTGGCAATATCTAATTTAGTTCATGAAGGAGCCCCATTGAGAGAAGCCAGAGATCTTTGAACTAAGTTACTGTAGACCATGAGATATGTCGCAGCTGAAGAAACTTCAAATCCCCTCAGGCCATTAAGAACCCTAGATTCTGTATGTGTAAGAGCAAAATTTTGATTTTTCAATAGTTTATTCTCTAAGTGTTGCCACTAAGCTTTAATTTGAACTCATAACTGTGTTTCCTGACATGTTACAGTACATTCTCAGCTAATGCAATGAGTGTGTGAGAGCATGTGTGAGTGTGTGTCAGCCATATCAGAAGCTACTGAGGATTTCCCATTAAAAGAGGGATCAAGTTCTCATTCCTCTATACCACAAACCTTCTTACACTCTCATACAAACACAATCACAAACACACACAGAGCACACATGACCAGTGTCTCTCTAGAGAGAATGTTCGGAGTGAACAGGTGCATCATGACCAACAGCTAACAGCAAAGGCCATGCAGATCCCCAACATAACACAAGAATTCTCCTGCAGGAACAGGTTAGATTTATGTGATATGTTCCTACAAAATGGTGCACTAAGGTCATGGGTTCAATTTCCAGGACAAGTATGTATTATTTAAATGAATAAATTGAATAAACAGTAACTCTCTTAGGATAAAAGCATCTCTAAAATATATAAATGTAAATGTGAAATGTCAATTTCAGTGTAATCTTTGCAGAATTACTGTTAACATAATACAGCCCCCTACACTGCAATTAAATCACTCGCATTTGCAACCAAATTAAAAAATAAACATACATCTAATCATACCTACACAGATTAGGTTAAAACCACCGTGCAACTTCTGTCTTGTTAGTGTGCACTGCCCTAATCAACCGTAAACATTTGCTTGTGGAGCTGCCAGTTCTCTTAAAGAGACAGTACCATTTTAGTGCTTGTTATACAAATCAATGTAAACTCAATGTAAAGTGCATATAAACAAACAAGTAACAAAATGGAGTAATGTAGTAAGTGTAATAAATGTGTACATATTAATATCTAAGGGACAATCATACATTATGAAATATTTCAACTTCAAAAAACATTGTAAATATGGAAGAATTTGACAAAGAGGTTTTTACAAAACCTAATGTTTTTACATGGTACTTTTGATATAGTAGCACTTAATTTATTATTTTTATAATACAATTATTAAATCATTGTTATATGTCGAATTCTGTTTTCATTATTAGTTTCCAACCTTGTGATTTTTTTTTGTTGTTGTTGTTGCTAAAAGTTTGTATTACATTTTTTAAACAATGACAACAGCTTGTATCATTACTATAAATGCAATTTCATGAGATCATATAAATAGATAGAATGTGAAATTTGTATTTTAAAAAGCTAAAATGTGACTGAAATGAATAAAAAGTTAAATATGAAATAAAATGTACAATCTCGCACATTGCATGGATTCATATATATAAATAAATACATTCTATATGTGAAGATGACCCCTTCTCAGTTTGCTTAATATCTTTTTCAGTTTTCATTTGCATTACATTTACATGTTGTCAAAAGTCTGGTGAGTAAAAACAGAAATTTACTAGCCAAAGGTAATTCTTTCTCCAACTTGTCCGTTGAGGTTAGATAAAGCCCAAAATTTTTATTTTTGGAGGCTGTTCACTTTATTTAAACAATGAATTTTGATTTAACACCATTGTATCAGGCTTCTTGTTCAAACACGATTGCATCATGTTAAACTGACTTGAATAGGTGACTCTTTGGCTTAACTCGATGTGTTCATTTTGAAAGAGCTCGTTTCAATCAAGCTCTATCAAAAAGGGCAACTGGCAGCAGGAAGTAAACAGTTGAGACACAGTTGGAAGCAGTCATCAAGTGTTTACATTTGAAGAGATAAATTTGATGTTGAGTAATTAAACTGCCATTCATTATATTGAGTTTAACTATTTTAATGTTTTGACAGGAGCACTGCAGGATCACTTGAGTTCATTTGACTTAAGAATAATTTATATACTTCCTTTAAATGGATTTCCATGACTCCTTATAACTTGACCAGATTGCCTTCTTTAATAAGTACAAACAACGGTTATTGCTGTATTTTTAATTGCCCTATATTGTCAAAATACAACGTATAACGCCAATTAAAAAAGGATTTGGCCTGAATGAACAAAATGAACTTACTGTGTATTGAAAGAATCAGTTAACATTTTTATGTGATGTGTAAAGCAAGTACATTAAAAACGTTAAAATACTGAGCTGGAACAGACACCTTTATTGTCGTGCATATTAATTTGGACACAATATATACTTATTTATTGAACCATGTGCGAAAATATCGGTTTGCATGTATTTAAGGTTTACATGCATGTAGCTTCTAATTAGAGGACTTTGTTTGGGAGAAGGAATATACTTGCTTATGATTGGATGCTGTCTCTGAGCGCACACTTTTCCTACAAGATGTCCGCTGCTGTCCGAGTGGATTCAAAAGTAAGTCATTTCAAGTTCAATCATAACTTCTGTTATTATTTTTGTAATACAGGAACTACACAAATATTAAATTGAGATGTATTTACATAAATATCCCAAACAGTGGGCATTAGAAGGAGACATACAGCAAGTTGCTGGTTTAGGTAACTGAAGTAACCTCTTAGTTTAACTTCAGCTTAATTATGATATTTTAGGATATGTAGAATACAAAACGAACAGCAACAGTTATCTAAAGAGTGTTTTGTCCATCTACAGGACAGTATTTTAAATGATGCAGCATGTGCTTAACTTAAGCAGCTCCTTGGTGTATTGACAGAGGTACAATTACTACATTTACAAGCATTTTAACATTGAGGAATTTTTGTTTAGTGGAGTTAGCCTGTGATTCTTTAGATAAAGATTTGTAAGGTTACTTTTGTGTAATTTAACTGATAGACTTATATGCTATTCATTTATATACCATGTTCGCATGGTACAAGTTTCCGAAGTAAGTAACGTGTGTGTGTGTGTGTGTGTGTGTGTGTTTACAGTAAAATAGCCATATTTCTTTATTTGATCTAAATGGGCAACACTGGAATTAATTGGTTTTCCCCATTTTTATGACTTAGATATTGTTTGACCACCAAGCAAGTTGAAAAGAAATAAAAATGTCCAGGTAAAACTGTTGTGTAAATGCACAAGTTTGATAATTTGTAGGGATGTCTTTCAATCCATTGTGAATGTAACTAGCCTTTCTTATCTCTCTGTTTCAGGCATTTGCTGAGTAGTGCTTTACAAACCAGAATCTACCAAACACACGTATGCAGAACTTGATTGGCACAGTCTTTGCTGATGACTTAATATCTCGTCAGAAGGCATTGGAGTCAGAAAAGACTTCTGGTGAACTTGTTGAGATTCACTTGATTCGTTACTTACAGGTATTATGGTCTTAGTTGTTTAATATTGTTCTGTGGTTCAACAGACCTTGATTTTACAAAGAATAATTTGAGCCTGTCCCAAACGTAAAGGGGTAGTTCACTCAAAAATAAAACCTCTCTCATTTACTGACCCTCATGAAATCCCAGATGTGTATGATTTTTTTTTTCTCCTGTACACAAGATTTTTAGAAGAATATCTCAGCCCTGTCAGTCCATACCATGCAAGTGAAAGGATACCAAAATTTTAAAACTCCAAAAAGCTCATAAAGGCAGCATAAAAGTAATGGTTAAATCCATATCTTCAGAAGCGATATGATGGGTGTGGGTGAGAAACAGATCAATGTTTAAGTCAATTTTTTAACTATCGCTTCAGAAGATATATATTTAACCACTGGAGTCGTATAGATTAGTTCACCCAAAAATGAAAATTCTCTCATCATGTACTCACCCTCATAACATCCCAGATGTGTATGACTTTCTTTCTTCTGCTGATTTAGAAGAATATTTCAGCTCTGTAGGTCCATTCAATTCAAGTGAATGATATTTGCTAAAAGTAATCCATTCGACTCGAGTGGCTTAATCAGCATCTTCTGAGGTGATCCAGCTGGTTTTGGGTGAGAACAGACCAAAATAAAACCCCTTTTTCCACTGTACATCTTGACATTGCAATCTCTAAGCACAATCATGATTTCAAGTTCTGTTACACTTCCTGGTGCTTAATGCATTTGTACAGCACTAGATGGTGCTATAGGAAGTATAATCGAGCTTGAAATCATGATTGCCAAGGAGATTTATAGTGAAAAATGCTATATATTTTGGTCTGTTCTCACCTACAATAAAACCAACTGGATCACTTCAAAAGGTATAGATTTAACTACTGGAGTCTTATGGTTTACCTTTTATGTTGCATTTATGTGCTTTTTGCAGCTTAGGTTTTGGTCCCCATTCACTTGCATTGAATTAACCTACAGAGCTGAGGTATTCTTCTAAAAATCTTTGTTTGTGTTCAGCAGAAGTAAGTCATACACATCTGGGATGGCATGAGAGTAAATGATAAGTGAATTTTCATTTTTGGGTGAACTATTCCTTTAATGGTGAGTGTACTGAAAAGTTGTATTCACATGTTATGTTAGAATATGTTTATGTTATAAGCCCAGACAGAATCTGTGCGCACAGAAAACTCGGCAGAATTGCAATATTTCTCATTTCTTAAGTGTTCTACAAATTCCCCATCACTTGCATGTTGTTTATGAAATAGTTTGGATAATTGTGTGATGCTTTTAGCAACCATTAAGTGTACCGTACTCTCAGGCTCATTTAACACATTTACCATGTTTAAATCCCATCCACAAAATTCTGCAGATTTTCCCAAAAAATCTGCTTGGAAAGAGCCAAACATGTCTACAGATTCTGTCTGAGCCTAAGCTTTCCTATCTTCAGACTATTGTGAATGTTACAAAAGCTATGAATTTGGGTTGGGAACTGAAGGGTTTTAGATCATTCACAATGTTTAGACTGAATTACACATTCAACATGTTCAACATTTAACACTAGATTAAAAATGTACTTTCAGGATCAACATAGTGTCCACACAAGTCGAACCACTGTCCTTCGTGCACTTCCTGTGCTGCTGAGAGAAGACGCCTCAAGATTCTTCAAAACATGCAGGGTAAATAACTTTATTCACACATTTCTAAATCATTTAACCATTTTTTAAACTTAAAGGAATACCTCACACAAAAATGAAAATTATTTCATTATTTACTTACCCTCATGCCATCCCAGATGTGTATGACTTTCATCTGCAGATCACAAACAAATATTTATAAGAGTATTTCAGCTCTGTAAGGCCATACAATGCAAGTGAATGGGTGTCAGAACTTTGAAGCTCCAAAAGCCAGTTAAAAACAGCATAAAAGTAATCCATACGATATAATTAGAGTGGATGAGAAACTGATCAATATTTAAGTCCTTTATTACTATAAATCTCCACTTTCACGTTTACATCTGAAAGTCTGTTTAGTTTCACTTTCACATCTGAAAGTGAAAGTGGAGATTTGTAATAAAAAATTGACTTAAATATTGATCTGTTGATCTGTTTATTGTATCTGAAGATATGGATTTAATAACTAGAGTCTTATGGATTACTTTTATTCTGCCATTTTGTTCTTTTTGGAGCTTCAAAGTTCTGGTCACCATTCACTTGCATTGTATGAACATACAGAGCTGAGATATTTTTTCTAAAATCTTCATTTGTGTTCTGCAGAAGAAAGTAAGTCATAAACATCTGGGATGGCATAAGGGTAAGTAAATAATGAAATAATTTTCATTTTTGTGTGAGGTATTCCTTTAAGTTTAAAAAATGGTTAAATGATTTAGAAATGTGTGAATAAAGTTATTTACCCTGCATGTTTTGAAGAATCTTGAGGCGTCTTCTCTCAGCAGCACAGGAAGTGCATGAAGCACAGTGGTTCAACTTGTGTGGACACTATGTTGATCCTGAAAGTACATTTTTAATCTAGTGTTAAATGTTGAACATGTTGAATGTGTTATTCTGTCTAAACATTGTGAATGATCTAAAACCCTTCAGTTCCCAACCCAAATTCATAGCTTTTGTAACATTCACAATAGTCTGAAGATAGGAAAGCTTAGGCCCAGACAGAATCTGTAGACATGTTTGGCTCTTTCCAAGCAGATTTTTTTGGAAATGATGAGAGAATTTTCATTTTTGGGTGAATTATCCTTTTAAAGATGATTTAAAGACAATGGAAGATATAAAGTCATACAGGTCTGGAACAAGTGAGTAAATAATGACAATTTTTGTGTGAACTATTCTTTTAAGTAGATGTGTATTTTGAAACAGATATTAATAAATTGTTCTTTAATTTTTCCAGTTTTTTCTATTTCTGCATTTCAGGGCTGAAGATTCAGAAGATCCAAATGTTGGATCAGTTGCCCTGTTAACAGCGATCAGAGAACTCACAGATGCTGCAATTCACTACAGTCTGGTCAGAAATTTCATTGTTCTTGAAACTGAAGTCATCACCCACCTGCCCAGGCTTTTCAGATTTCTTTTTACATTTGGACTGATTTATGCATTGGACCTGAGTTACCCAAAAGAGTTTTAAAGACAGGTGGCTTTGTAAGATTTTAACGCTGAAGGATGTGCAACACTAATGCAGCTGTAGACAATTTATCCTGTCGCTGTCAGATGTGTTTTCTTTTCTTTTTTTTTGTGTTGTGCCTCATGTTTTGTATCTCGTTTTTTTATATTAAATATGTTTACTTTTTTTTTAAGTTGCACAATTTTCACATTTCAATTAAGGAAACTTAAAAAGAAGGCAGTTGCAAAACATTTTTAAGTAATACTACTAGCACATTTCAAGTCACCTAAAATTATATTGTTTAATTGTTAAGTTAACATGGCTTAAAAAATAAGTTAATACAAAGCATATTCATGATTTCCAAAACATATATATTTTTAAGTTGTATAAATATATGAATTAAGTTTACAGAACTTTAAATTTTGAGTTGTGGTTAATTAAAATAAACATTAGTAATTGCATATTTTGATTGGACCAAAATCATTTCTTTTAATTTATATATTATGAGAAAAACAAGTGATGCATACTTGAGACTTAAGTTTTGAAAACTGTAAAAAGTTAGAAGAATTAATACGGGTTTACAGTATTTTTAAACCCTCCAAAAATTGGCCCCATTTACTTCCATTGTAAGTGCCTCACTTAAAGAAAAGGAAGGATGGTCAAAATAATTTTGTGGTAATCAACACTGACACAAATGCTTTCGATTGAGCTTAACTTGTATTGAACCTGCATTCCCTTTGAATGTGGTATGTACAACAGACTTCAGAACTTTTTTCCAATAAATGGATTAGTTTAATACCGCGTGCTGCCTCTGTAGTCTCGTTTGACAGTCACTGAAGAATGAAAAAATAGAATTGAAATTTTTTAACTGGCATTATAACTAGTTCTAGTATCTTGACCTAATCGACTTCATCGAATGTGATATAAACATGTAGGCTAAACAAGACAAGAAGGCTTAAATGTAGGATAACATAACTGATTCAAGTTAAATGAACACCATTCCTTCAAGTTAAACGAACACCATTCATTCAAGTTAAACTAACACCATTCGTTCAAGTTAAACGAACACCATTCTTTTAAGTTAAACTAACACCATTCAAGTTAAATGAACACCATTCATTCAAATTTAATGGACACCATTCATTCAAGTTAAACGAACACCATTCAAGTTAAACGAACACCATTCATTCAAGTTAAATGAACACCATTCATTCATGTTAAACTAACACCACTCATTCAAGTTAAACAAACACCATTGATTCCGTTTTGTTAAGAGAACTTGTTTCAATCATGTGGAACCACTGTCCATGATTGAATCATGTTCAGCCAAAGTGCTATTTTTTTATTTTTTTATTCTGTGATAAGTGTATATTTAACTACCTTCTAAATGCACAGGAATAAAATCTTTCTGTACAACTGAAATGCCTTCACTTCCTCATTTTCAGTGGAGCTGGACTATTTTCTGATACTGGAGTTGAAAGGATTTTAGCAGATGAGCTGAGCCAATGTAGTTCATCAGTGCCTGCAGACATGCTCTTGCAGTTCACACATGAGAGAGCGTGAGAGAGACTATAGGGAAGTACAATGCTAGTATATAGTGAATTAGAGTGCCTTATGGCATAAGGAATGGAATAGAGAGAGAATACAGTAAGTGTTTGTGTGTGCATGTGTTTGTTTGTGTGTGATAAGTGGACTGTTATTGCAACTGAAGAGAAAGAATACAGTATGTTGACTTGTGCAAATGGTAAATGTGTGTGGGCATTGCATAATACAAATCCATTTTGTTATAGGAGGAAGGTATATTAGAGTGCATATGTGTGCGTGTGGGGGTAGCCATTTTATGTAGATTATTTGTATGTGTGTGTATTTACTACTGATAGCATTTCTGTCTGTGCTTTCTGTGCTCAGTATGGTAGAACCTGATGAGAATGTAATGTGCTGTGATGTTAAATCCATTCTTTGTCAGAATGTGACAAATAAACACCTGCTACACATTTACAAGAGCCTTGACAACAGCGTATAGGCACACAAAATCAGCTTTACTGTAGGCCTACCTCTAAGACCATTAATGGTAAAGTATTTTTTTTTTCTATGTTTAAATAAGCTGCATTAAAGGATGGGACATATCTTAAAAAAAGACACATCCTTGCTATATTAGCACATACGATGCAACTTCTATAGTAAGAAGTGATAACTTATGTGGTGTTAAGATAAAAGACTTACAAATCTTTCGTATTTTAAATAACTAGAAATCTTTATGAAATTATTGCAACAATATGTACAGATTGCATATTTTGCAATAGCTTTGCTCTGATTACCTTTTCTCAACATATTTCCACTGACTAAACTTAATTCCCATTCAACTAATGTAACGTTCTTTAATCCCTTTACCTAACAACACTGAAAATGTAAAATGCAAAAATATCCGTACTGATGTTTTGCACAAACCTGCTAAAGCAGCAACTACAACACAACTATAACCAACTAATGGGATAATTTGATTGAATGCAAAAGCCACTCCAGCTTAAAAAAAATAGCTCCTCTATTTATCCACCACCCACGTGCCTTCAAGGCAGCCGAGCAAACAATCTCCTATTTCATGCTTGACCACATTTGGCCACTAGACATTTAAAAAAATATAAAACATTCACAGAATAATTCAAAAGAAAGAAAACTGTGAGCATTGTGCACATTCATGTGTGTAGAAAAGGTTTTTACATGAGCTAGCAAGAAATTCTATGAGAATCAGCCAGCCAGTATGTGCTGCAGTAGTGGGGAGACTGGGACCCACAGTGGCCAGTGAGAAAAAAGTTAATTTAAACCCTTATTTTGACAGGTTCACAAAACAATTGAGTTGACTTTAGCCAGAACATTGGGATCCTTTGAAAGCACATGCAGAGTTGTAAGTGCTACATACAGCCAAGAACAGCACATTCTATCAGAAAAGACTCGGGATTATTGGGTTTAATACGAACATATGCTTACATAGGTTTGACAAAATTGCATACATTTTTGTAAAATGATTAGCTCTGCTGGTGTTTAGGAATAATAATATGTACCCTACTTCCTCCTTATTACCTCACTGTGACCGAAAGGGCCAAGTTTATGAATAACCAAATCATTGATGGGTAAATGTGGGCAGTCATGTGTACATGTGGTTTGTCTGACGTCAGAAAGTTGCGAGAGTTCAGAACAACCCGTTTAGTTTCAATAAATGGTCAGAAAGACTCCATTCACCCCATCAAAGAAACCCTTTCTGACTGACCCTTTTCTTATACTGTGTGGGCAGCTGAGAGGGTGCAAGATGGCCACAGATGTTAATACTGCTGTAGGGTATCTCTCTCTCTCTCTCTCCCTCTCTCTCCCTCTCTCTCTCTCTCCATTTACTCCCTTCTTTACAGATAACCACACAGTAGCACAATTACAAACAAAGTAAATTACCCCATGACACGTGCTTACAGCACACACAGACACACGTTTGTTTACTTTATCATGGTGGGGACTTTGCTTTTGACTTCTATTGTTTTAATACTAAGCTCATGATATTTCCTACCTGTACCCCTAAACTGATCCCACGCTCAAACCTTTTTGCAATTTTGGATATTCATTAAGACATTATTTAGTCTGTTAAGCTACCCCTACCAATTTGATTGCACTCAAACAAGCTTGCAAATGTATTTGGTTATGTAATGCAAACATTAAAATGCAGGTAGCAATGTGATTTTATTAGACCAGATTGATTAAACTTATTTACTTTATTCAATGCTATATTGTTTCAGTGTTAGAAGTATGTTGGCATTCTTGGCATAATTGCACGGTTATATAAATATGCTGGTATGACCCTAAATGTTCTTTTGACAGCAAAAGCGATAGCTTAAGGATTGCACTTGTCAGATACATCTCCAGGCACCAAACTAGAGACATGTACTTATGCTTAATTAGCATTTGGATAATGATACTAAAACTCTTGTTTGCAATTTAAAAGCTTAGAGAACTGTACACACACACATGTGCATAGATACACACCCAATGAATCCTATCATATAAGTGTGCTTATTCAAGCACAGACACTGGCAAACAAATACAGACACACTTACTGTATTTCAGAGAGTGCATAATTAAATGGTGAAGTATTTTTGCTTCGTATGCCGTTTGATTAGGCTTCATGTTCTATTCACTCCCTATTACTCAATTACAGGGTGTGAGTATGTGACATTGAGGTTGGGTTTTTATGTGTATATTTGCCACTTTTCCTGGACTCAGCTTCTCTCTGACATACACATCAACATGCAATTTCTCCATTTAAGAGGTACGCCATAGTGCATTTACATAACAACCCATTTAAATGTAATGAAAGCCAAAATTTGAGTGACATTTTCAAAATTATCTCACTCATAACAAACAATCATGGATAATAGAGGGCTGCTAGCACATATATACAAACCCACCATCACTGCATTGATGGAAAGGTATAAGGATAGCCTGTGTCATCATACACTAATAACAGGGTGTGGTTATTATGGTCTCACAGATACCACATGAGTGAGTCAGATCTAGATGATTTTGAAGGGAAAACAAAAGAGTCTGAAATGATAAGAACAACACAGACACACACACACACACACACACACACACACACACAGAGAGAGAGAGAGAGAGAGAGAGAGAGAGAGATACTAAATAGGTAGACAGACAAAAAGGCATATGAAATGTTAGATTTTCTTATGTTCAGCTACATTGTTATCAGTGTTGGGTAAGTTACTCAAAAAATATTCCACTACAAATTTCTAATTACTTCTCTAAAATTGTAATGAGATTAATTTAACAATTACATAATTGAAAAGTAATCACATTACTAATTACTTTTAAGTTACTTTCTAAAACACTTATGTTGTGCGCTACGTTCAGGGGCGAGTTTGGATATTAGCAATAATTAATCATTTATGATTAATTATTAAAATCAATAGAACATTGATTAGAATCAATGTTATCTTTTTTAATCCTTTAAATCAACATCAAAGATAACCATCAATTATCAAATTCAATAGAATATTCATTATTATCAAAGATAATCATTAATTATTAAAATCAATGGAACGCTGATTAGAATTAACACTAGCTTATTGATCCTTCAAATTCATCAATCATCAAAGATAATTATCAATTTTCAAAATCAATAGAATATTAATAAGGATTAATATCGCCGGGGAACCACCCTGGAATCAGGGACAAATAACCAGACAGTATAACAATCTAATATTGAGACTGTTCTCTTAGGAAAATCGACGTCCGGAGAACAAAAACATTCAAAAGGAAACAGTGAAGGCTTGAATCCGAGCACTGACATCCCCTGCCAGCCTTTGACACAGGTGTATGCAAAACAAACCAAAACACTTCTCTTTGAAATATAAGTTTATTGATGCAGTAATATCAATTAATAATCAATACAATGCAAAGTCAATAAACTTCTGACTTACAACTACAAACTAAACAGTGCCATGATATGGTAACCAAAATAAGCCTATAACACATGAGAGGAAGGTGTGTGTGTGTGTGTGTGTGTAAGGAGTGACGTGCACAAAATGGCGGACGTGACTCTCATGGAGAGCACGTCACGTGAGATTTCCGGCCAGAGAATATGGCCGCTAATGTGGGCGGAGAGAAGCCGGTTAATGGCGTCTGCCCGTTCACCGCGTGTCTCCGGTTGTACGATAACTTATGGACAAAGCTGAGCTTTATCACCAAGTTATCTACTAGCCAAATGTGTGTGTGGATATGTTTGTGAGGGGTCGCGTGTGTGTGTGTGGTTAGTATGAGAGAGAGAGAGAGAGAGTGGCGGCACCGAAGCCGGTTTCGCGATCATTGGGAGAGAAAGCAGCTGTTAGTTTATCACTCAGAGACGCGGTGAATGGCTCGTAAATCGTCCCGCGGTCTTTGGTTCTTTAATGGATAAACTCAGTGTGCTGGTCTCACCCACGATGGCGGAAATACAAAACAGTCCAACGTGGTTGGACTACAACACAGCAAAATCTAATTCATGATAACAGTACGTTACATTAATACCTTGAGTATTATTAGCAGCAATGAGCAGACTCGGCAGTCCGTAAACTGTACAAGCAATAACCTTGATACACAAGAATAACACACTATAATATTCTATCTCTGCCCAGACGTAAACCTCTTACTTGAATCGCGTGAGAACGCAGGTAGAATGTGTGTTCATCCGTCCTTTAACTCCGACTCTGTTCCTCGAGGCTCGAGTGATGACGGGAGGCCGTTTCCTCACTCTGTCGGTGGGCGGTACGGCTGCTGATTCTCAGCGGGCTGGCAGAGAAATCAGTGACATCAACTTGGTTGAAGAGGGAAGAGAAATCTTCTTTCTTCACTTCTGCAGGCAAACGGATGAAGATGCGGATTGCTCGGCGGTCTCCTTCGGATCCGTTAGAGTGTTCGGTGGAACACAGAGTAATCTCAACTCGTCCAGTGAGATGGAGATTGTATGGCCAAAGTCATACGTTACTTCCTTGTGCAACAAGGCTACACCTGAGAGAAGCAATGAGCTGCTTCTACGTACTGTACACACGTAGTTGCCAAGTTCCAAGTTGCTGGAAACGATGCCCAGAAGGATCTCAGAGGTGTTTCTACTCCCGATGACATCATGGTTGAGGGGCATTCTGTCGTGTGCCTCATCCAACAGGAGTTCAGAATTCGATCCTTTGGAATTTCACACATAGGTGCAAAGTGAGCAAGGCTTCATGGGATTTGTCTGTTTTGGACTCCCTTTGTTTGATTTTGGCACGGTTTTTATCAGTAAGATTTATGACTGTGTGCGTAGGCCTCAGTCAGGCTTTACGACTGTGTTAGGCCTGCCTTTGTCTTATATCTGAATACATGAGGACCAACACTTAAGTTTTTGTTTTTCTGCAATAAATAAAAAATCAGTACAAAATCATTAAGTACCCCCAGTATTTATTCATTTACTCTGTCATTCATGATTTCATTCATTCCATTAAATTCTATCATTCATGTTAGGTAATGGCGGAGTATCTCTGTGCTGACATAGCATGTGTGTTTTCATTCATTGGCGGAGTCAGTACATGATGATGTTTCTGAGGGCAGCATGATTCTCTCTGGCCCTGCCTGCTGGCTGCTGATATAAGCACAATGTAAAGAGACACTAATCTAGAACCATGGTCTCATCAGCTCATTAAGGACTCAAACATAGAAACATATTTCCTGCTTCGGATCTTCCGGATAAATCAGTTCTCATGAGACAAGCATGTATTCGCACAAACATAAACAAGTAGACGCCTGCGCACACACTTACGCGTGAGATATCAGAATTTGAGTGAATGTGTCCGTTCTAACACAATGCATTCTTGCGTTTAAATTAAGCTAGATGGAGTGCAATTGAATGGAACAGAATGCAGCTGTTTTTTAACACGGAACGTTGCAAAAACAAAATTGTCTGTCTAGGGTACGTTTACGTCAGGATTCCCACACCTTTTAACAAATAAACTTCCATGACTTTTCCAGTCATTTGTGATTACTGGATAAGGATTTTTTAAAAAAATCATTTTAAAGAGATTGCACTCACAAACGGCATTTTCAAACGATGCATAACTAGATTAACTTATGGAACTTTTTAGTTCTATATGAAATATCCATGACTTTTAAGGATATTATTAGTTTCCATGATTTTTCCAGGCATGGAAACCGCAACTTTAAAATCCCCTGATATTGCCAGATTCCAGCCCAAAGGGTTGGAAGAAATATTTCATGTCATAAAAAAATAACACAATAAAGTATGATGGCAAAAGGAGAGATAAAAAAAACAAAAAAAAAACAAGTGAGTGCAAAGGGGTGAAAGCAAAAGAGAGTGAAGGAAAAAAGAAAATGGAGAGAAAGATAAATAAAGAGCGATGGTAAGGCTCCTCCGAGACAACAGAGACAGTGCAAGAAGGAGGTGGGCAGCTCATAAAAAATGAATGGGAGAAATCTCAAAGCTCAATATGGCAGCAGTAGTATGCCCCGCCTTTCAGAGACATTTTTTTTTATATAGAGTTTGTAAGTAAACAGTGTTCGACCGTTATTACAGCTAAAGAAGCTGATTTTATACTATTGTTTATACTATTGTTGATTTGAAATTTTATTGAAACATAATCTTAACCAAAGTCTCTTAACCATTATTGAAACTTAATTTTAACCAACATATATATATATATATATATATATATATAAAATTTTTAATTATTATTATTAGTCTATAGATACAGTCAGCAACGCGTCATACACTGGGGGTGTGGTTTAGCATGGGGGAAAGCAAAGCTCCGTTACCATAGTTACTCATTCATTCCTATGAGAAAAACGGGGAGAAATATCCAATAGATTTAATAGATTTATCTAATAGACTTTAACATCAAAAACATGACGAAAGGTTGTTGTGTAGTACCACATTCCAACTGACACAAATAGAAGCAGAAAGAAGACCACTGCGGCTGCAGTCTACCACATGCTGGATACATGATTTTGTGTGTTTGAGAAACATCAGAGAGGATTGAAGACTAAATCAATCATCATATCATCACAACAGCGGTTCTAGCAGAGAAATAATGATGAAAACAAGACAAGATACCTGAAAAAAACTTGATATGAGTGGAGTGCTGTTTATATTGGTTTTCATACTTCAATTAATCAAACCTCTAGGGGTATATTGTGCTTACCGTTCGTTTGTTGAGTGTTTTATTGTGTTTAATTAATGAGGTGAAGTTGCTGTAAATGTTTAGGTACACAGTACTGTACGTATACTTATCTCAATTAGCACTGTCTTTACTGCCAAGCAAAGTACTTATTCAGAAGAAACAATAATGAAAACTGCGTATGATTGTAGTTATATTGCATATTACATTTATTTCATCACCATCATTATTAAATCCCCCTTCTTTGTGTTTTTTATTTATTTATTTTTTTTTATTTAGTTTTATTGTATGTCTACTATGTTAACCTTACCAAAGTGTAAGCTTACTTGCATTGTCCTCTGAGGATGTAAATTTAATATAAAAATAATTAAAGATCTTCCATTAAAATCTCATCAGCCACTTCACAGGTTTCACCTTAAAGGTGCAGTATGTAAGATTCAGAAACCCTTGTTATTAATGACACCTGTGGCCATTAAGTGAACTGCAGCCAGCTTCCTGTTGCTCGTGCTCACGCACACACTCCATAGGGACACGAGCGTGTATCGACCAAAACAATGACGTAACGTACAAAGAGACTGAACATGATTCACCGACATCATGCTGACAGATGAGGTAGCATAATTAAAATGACACAGTTATGATTGTTTTACTACAAACTTTGAGAATGCATACTATATTTGACTCTCCAGTGCTGGATCAGGGCTAAAACAAAGTGTAGATATAGGTCTGACTATGCGAGACTTTAGTTTGAAGTAATCACTTTTCTTTGCATGATACATTGACTGCATTTATACGATAGCCTATGTCGGTGTTAGCTAGCTAGACAGCTTTACCAATAGCTGTTAGCTAAATTTGGTGGATGATGACATTATAAATATGTTGACACAATTCAGTATTGATGTGATTCCTGTTGGGACTCATGTATTCAGATAGAAGACAAAGGCAGGCCTAACACAGTCGTAAAACCTAACTCAGGCCCCCACATACCAAGTCATAAATCTTACTGATAAAAACCGCGCCAAAATCAAACAAAGGGAGTCCAAAACAGACTACAAATCCCATGAAGCCTTGCTCACTAAAGGATAGAACTCTCAACTCCTATGAGATGAGGCACACAACAGAATGTCCCTCAACCATGACATCACCAGGAGTAGAAATACCTCTGAAATGCTTCCGGGATTTGCTTCCAGCAACTTTGTTCGCTGTGTATAGACGCAGCTCATCGCTGATCTCAGGTGCAGCTTCGTGGCACAAGGCTTGAAACTGTGGCCATACAATCTCCATCTCGCTGGACGAGTTGAGATTACTCTGTGTTCAACCGAACACTCTAACGGATCTGAGACCGCCGAGCAATCCGCATCTTCATCCGTTTGCCTGCAGAAGTGAAAAGATTAAAGATTTCTCTTCCATCTTCAATCAAGTCGACATTTCTGAGTTCTCCACCAGCCCGCCGAGAATCAGCAGCCGTGCCTGCCAACAGAGTGAGGAAACGGCCTCCCGTCATCACCCGAGCCTCAAGGAATCGGGTCAGAGTTAAAGGACGGATGAACACACATTCTACGTCCTCATACGATTCAAGTAAGAGGTTTACGTCTGGGCAGAGATAGAATATTATAGTGTGTTACTCTTGTGTTTCAAGGTTTTTTGCTTGTACAGTTTACGAACCGCCATGTCCGCTCATTATTAATACTCAGGGTATTAATTATCACAAATTTGTTTTGCTGTATTGTGGTCCAACCACATTGGACTGTTGTGCATTTTCGCCATCGCGGGTGAGACCGGCAAACTGAGTTTATCCATTAAAGAGTCAAAGAACGCGGGACTTTTACGAGCCGTCCACCGCGTCTCTGAGCGATAAACTAACAGCTTTTGGCTCGTAGATAGCTTCGTGCTAAAGCTTAGCTTTGCCCCTAAGCTATCATACAAGCGGATACACGCGGTAACTGGTAGACGCCATTGACTGGTTTCTCTCCGCCCACATTCACGGCCATATTCCCTGGCCGGAAGTCTCGTGTGACATACTCTCCACGAGAGTCACGTCCACCATTTTGTGCGCATCCCTCCTCACACACACACACACACACACACACACACACACACACACACACACACACACACCCTCAAGTGTTATAGGATTATTTTGATTTCCATATCTAATCATATCACTGTTTAGTTTGTAGTTGTAAGTCGGAAGTTTATTGACTGCATTGTATTAATTATTAATTGATATAACTGCATAAATAAACTTTGTTTATATTACAAAGAGAGGTGTTTTGGTTTGTTTGCATAAGCCTGTGTCATGCTGACGGGATGTCAGTGCTCGGATTCAAGCCTTCATTCATTGTTTTTTTCCCGAAAATCAATATTCTTCGGACGTCGATTTTCCTAAGAAAACAATCTAATATTGAGACTGTTTTACTATCTGGTTGTTAGTCCCTGATTCCAGGGTGGTGCCCCGTCAATGTTAATCCTTATTCATATTCTATTGATTTTTGATAATTGATAATTATCTTTGATGATTGTTGAACTTGAATGATCAGTAAGCTAGTGTTAATTTTAATTAATGTTTCATCGGTGTTAACAATTAACGATTATCTTTGATAATTGTTGATTTAAAGGATTAGAAAAGCTAACATTGATTCTCATCAATGTTCTATTGATTTTAATCATTGATAATTGTCTTTGATAATTATTAATTATTGCTAATAACCAAACCCGCTCCTAAACATAGCGCACTACATTTACTAGAGCCCCATATGAGGTTTTAATGAGTTAGATTCAATTAATTAATTTAAATATTATTTAATAACTAAAGAAATAATTATTAATTATTTCTGATA
This sequence comes from Myxocyprinus asiaticus, assembly GCF_019703515.2. Lineage (NCBI taxonomy): Eukaryota > Metazoa > Chordata > Actinopteri > Cypriniformes > Catostomidae > Myxocyprinus > Myxocyprinus asiaticus. The sequence goes on along the minus strand of NC_059350.1, from coordinate 24,876,047 downwards.
GTAACACTGATCTAAACAACCAGTAAAGCCCTACATTCCATCACAACTGTCATTTTGATATATCGGTGCGCTATTGTTTTATAATAATAGAATGTATATATTTTCTGTATAACCAAGTTACATTACACTAAAGAATGGAGCTTTTTGCATTACCTTGAACACTGTCTAGCATTCATTTCATGTATTATTGTAGTTTACCTTGCTGAATAAATACAGATTAACATAGACAATAACCTGACTTTTAGTATAAAGAGAAGATCGTTTCAATTATTTGAAAGTTATGAAGCAAGGTAGCTTGCAATTCGTCAGCGTTAGCAGGCAAGATCAAGTTAGCTAAAATTACACAGATCAATCCTTATGGCACTATATTTCACATGCTTTGCAGTTATGTAAGCTTACCTGTCCAATAATAAGAACGCCAATTCAGGGTCGATTTTGATCCCCAAAACCGAACGAAGGTCCCTCCAGGAATCAAATGCCCTACTGATGTTCACTCTAGTTTTCGCTCGACCACAATCACGTTCCCGCTTAGCCAGACGGGATTCAGTAGATAAATGTTTTTCTTTTTTTTTTTTTTGGCTTACTCTGAGTTTGTGTAGGAGTCGGTGTTGTGCTGGAGCTGGACGTTTGCTGGATTACATCTCTAAAATAATGTTACCTAATGTTGCAGACTGTTGATGCTGATGAATAGCGGAAGAGAAGCTATTACTGAGGCAAGGCTCTCATAAACGTCACATCCTTTAGATTTTCCCGGCAAAAGCGACCTGCTCCCTTTGCATGAAAATCAGTCTACAGGCTTTAATAGGCAACCTAGGAAGTCCGGGAAGGGCTAATTTTTTAAGTTGCATTACAATCCACTCACACATTGGCAAAAAAAAAAATATTACATGAAAAATTTACATATTGCACATTTAAATTTGGGCTATTTTATGTGAACAATCATTTCAAAATATCATTAATGTGTGGATAAAACACTTTAATAATCATATTAAAATATATAAATAAAAAAGTTGATGTTGATTAAAAAACAACAACAACAAAAAAAAAAAATAGTTAAATGTTTTAGATACCAATCAAATAACAAATCAGCATGAAAATTGTACATGTAAACTTCTGAACAGTATGACTCAAAAGCTTGCAGCCACAGTGGTCGTCTTTTGGCTTCTATTTGTGTCAGTTGGAATGCGATACAAAAATCAGTTCCAGGTATTTTGGCTTTGTCTGAAGTGAAAAAAACAAACAAAAACAAAACAAAAAATAAATAAATCACACAACAGCTTTTCATCATGTTTTTCGTTGTTAAAATAGCCAAATCTATTGGATATTTCTCCCCATTTTTATCATAGGAATAAATGAGTAACTATGGTAACAGGGCTCTGCCTTCCCCCACTAGTGGGTGGGGCTTCCTTGCTGACTCTATCTATATTTAATGGAATATCCCAGGTAATATACAAGTTAAGCTCAATCGACAGCATTTGTGGCATAATGTTGATTATCACAAAAAATAAATAATAAGAATTCGACTCATCCCTCCTTTTCTTAAAAAAAAAAAAAAAAAAAAAAAAAGGCAAAAATCGAAGTTACAGTGAGGCACTTAAAATGGAAGTGAATGGGGCCAATTTTTGCAGGGTTTAAAGGCAAATAGTCATTTTTTACAGTCATTTTAGGGTTTGCTGATATCGTCGTGGCAATAATGTTGTGAAACTGGCTATAACTTTACACATAAAATGTTAGTAAGCACACTAAAATCATGTTAATGCGCATATTTTTTAATGATATACTTTTGAAACAGTGAGTATTTTCATGTATACAGATGGCCCCATTCACTTCCATTATAAGTGCCTCACTGTAACCCAGATTTTTGTGGTAATCAATATTATGCCCCCAATGCTGTCGATTGAGCTTAACTTGTATTGAACCCATATATTCCTTTAAGAATTAAACATTTCAATTGACAAATAACATAACAAATTACCATCAAACTTTCTGAGTGAAGGTATCAACCATAGGCATCATTTATGGTTGGGACCTGTCCCTACAAATTTTTGCCATAGCAAATTTTTTCCCTAAAACTTCTGAAAGTAGCTTTCATCAGGTAAGTGTCTAAAGCAGAAGAATTCCATTTTGTTCATGTGTGGTGATCCAGCGCTGGAATTTGTTATTTTGAATTTTTTGATGAGTGCTCATTGCAGCTGTTATAAGTGACGTTGAGTGACAGATGACAGCGGCAATGTTCCACTGACATACATATGTGATATTGGTTTATTAAAACAAAGTTATACAAGGGCAGATTAGAACCAGGAACTCCTTGTGCTAGAGGTGAAAACTTCACCATGAGACCAATTAGTCATCATGTGTAGATAAATGTTGATCCATGTATTTATCCAAAGACTAACAATATCCCAGGACCAAAAGTTGCAGATAAAGGAATAAAGTTATAAAATTAATTATGTTAAATATTTATTGGAGTTTTATCAAAACAGTAACATTTTATTTGAAATTACCTGTGCATAACTTAATTAATATTCATGAGATAAAGGGAGGTGAAAAAAACAGTGGAGATGTAGCAGAAATCAGCATGAGAGCAGTAGAGGGGCCAGGATTGCTGGAGTCACCCCTGCAACTGCCGTCACATGGTCACATGTTAGCCATGCAGCAAAAGACGAGGTCAGGAATATTTTTGATCTATGCCAGTCTCATGCCATCCTCCCAGTACCTCTCCCTCTCTTTCTCTCTCTCTTTCTCTCTCTCCACCCACTCTGGCTGTGTGTCTCTCTGTAATTAGGACTGTAATGAAAGCTCCTCGTTAACAGTGGCTGTTGATTTACTGTGGCGATCTCTGAATCAGTTCCTGGACACACCAGGGCTTTAAAAACTGCACTTTCAGCTGCTGATATTTACATGAGGCATGCGTGAAGCACGTGTGTTTGTGTGAGACTGTTTCCAGCAAATAAATGTAAGTGAGCATGTGTTTGTGGTCCATAATATTAAAACTTTTATGTGTGTGTGTCTCAGAGAAAAAGCATGTGAACTATGTTTCAAAGGAAGGACACTCATCACAGCTATATTTAATCTTAAAACATCAACCCCATAGCAGTGCTGTTTTTAACCAACGCAAACAACATCAGTCTATGCTGTTCATATGACTATTGTTACTCTTTGTGTGTTTAGCAAATATGTGTGCCAAAATGATCACACAGGAAATCAACATGTTGCTTCCGAATGTTCATGAACCCTGAAATCGACCGCATTCTGTCCACTTACTAATAAGCACCATCCCCCGTCAGACATTTTTGCATCAGTTCAGATATGATGTCTTTTCTCTACTGCGCGAGCAACCTCCGAGACACGGGTTCGGGTCCCATGGAAACTAGGAAGTAATCAAGTTCCCATAAACCATGGTGAGCACGATTCCAAGAACACATTTTTACTCCACTGACGGTTGGGTTTAAGGCCAATTTATACTTATGCGTCGAACCTACGCTGTACCCTGACATGCACCTCTTCAAAAATTAAGCGTCGACGCAGACTGCAGCAGCTGTGATTGGTGCACTTTGTTACCAGAGTCTGCCCCCCAAGATGATAACAACGATATCTGAGGTAGTGTCACATTTTACCTAGATAATATCTATGCTTTATATCACATTGTATTTGGACTCGAGACCATCAAAGCAATTGTCTTAATCGGGAGCATCTGCTCTTTTTATGGTCTGTTAGTGTTTCATCAAGTTACAAGCCAAACGTGACAAAAGATATCTGTTTACAGCTTGTAAACTCTAAAAGCTTATTTTCTCAGGGCTTTTACTTGATATTAATATGATATGTGAGTGAAATAATATCTGTGTTCTACTTGCGAACTTTCCGATCTGCACAATGATTTGACTGTATGTTTGACAGTATTGTGTGCAGTAAATAATATTTCGTACGTTATGAAAATGGACCTTTTTCAAACTCCAGGATTTGGAACACGGAAATAAACGTTTGCAGGGTAAACTTCGACAGCGGTGAATGGGAGTGGATGGGAGACCACAGCAAATATGATTTTCACTTACCCATTTGCTCCAAGACCAAAAGAAAAAATCCACTATTACGTTTGAAAGACTTTCCAGAAAAGGAAAAAAATAGACAGTGGTGGATTAAGACAGTCAGATGGGAGAAGATGCCAAATTTACTGTTACACTCTCAGCAGCTGTAATTGAAACCCCCTCGCAGCTGTGGTAATTCGTTTTTTAAAACTAATTCCAGGGTAATATTACAATAAGCATAATGTTATAAATTTACACACAATATTTAAAAAATGTATAATATTTAAAAAAAAAATTAGATTTACGCTGCTAAATAAGGCGGAAACACGTCATCACAGTCTATGAAAAAGGTCTATCGAACACTTCTAATTTGTCAGCAAATTAAAAAGCACCTGGTAAGAGTTGGTTATTGCCTATATGCACTGAAAGTCTTAAAAAAGACACCCATTTAGTGTTTGCCAAGCGAGGTAACTTATTAATTAATTTGATTTTTTCTTTTCATACTTCAAAAGTATGCCAAAATATTTATTTATTATTATTTAAGCATTTACGAGCCAGCATACCGTATTTATTTTTCATTTATTTGCTCCCTGCTATACAGTCAACATGTATATAAATAATATGTAGCCTACCTAAATTTCAACATGTTCACATACAGTACTTTAAACTTGTTTTTAATGCTACAATAATTTAATAAATATTTATGAATCCGCGAATTACATTGCTTTTGATTATTTATGAATGTATAATTAGTGTTTTGGTTGTGTAATCGCAGAACGTCGCAGACACCAACGCACAACTATATGTAGATGCAAACCAATGTGTTGGCCACTACGCGGAGCCTACGCCACAGGTTCGATGCAGAAGAATAAATCAGCATTTAGGGTTTGGGTTAGGGTGAAGAGTTATTTAAATATACATTCCTGTTGACTGCACTACATAATTTACAATTACAAATACTTCACCTGGAAACTGGAGCTCACACATGCCCATACTTTCAACAACACTTCCAGCTTCTGCCACTGGGAGCAGTGGTTTAAGTTGCAGTACGCGCAGAACGATTTCAGCAGCAGAAATTGCTATCGCAAATTCACAGTGCGACCATAGTGTCTGTGTGTGATTAGCAGTGTAAATGTTAACAAATGTTCTTAAAATGATGACACTGAAGAGCATAAACAAATGAAATGTATTGTTTTCTCACTCATATTGACACTGAAACAAACACACACTCAGTCTTTCTTTGTTCTAATTTTCATTAATGAAGAAATAAAAGTTGCAACACATTTTACACATCTCATCTGAAACCACAACTGGTTGAAAACAAGCCTGTAATAACATAAAGAACAGGGGAGAAGGTTTATTCTCCTATATAAAAATGCAATTTAAGGACAATTAACAACCTCAAAAACAAAGTAGTTAAATAACACAAAGATATGGGTGTGATTTCTTGTTCCACAAGTCTTATTTTCTGTTTGCATCACTGTTAAGTGCCTTTAAATGTTATCAATTATAGATATGTTTGCCACTGTTAAGAATTAACCACAGCAACAGTTAGTAGATGTGAGCAATTCCACAAAAATGTCAACCATACCATGGAAAAATAAAGTTTTAAGCAATGGCACAAAACCCCTTTTAAATTGTTCATTTAGATCTATATTTTACTGTACTATAGAGCTATAGTGGGTTTTTTTGTTTGTGAAAATTGCATAGTTTATCCACCTCACATGACAAACAAACATATTTTATAATTGCAAAAGAGGGATCTAAGGACTATTTATTTTCACTTTATGTAAACAAAAATAATTTTCCAGAGAGACAATTAATTATCTGAAAAATATGCACATTAAGTCATAACAATGCTTTTTTTTTTTTTTTATTATAAGAGCTGCATTTATGATGTCGCTGCGTTTCAGCACTGTGTCACATCCGTAACGTTTTAGAGGTTATGTTTATATCACTCAAGCAATATTCATTCAAATAAGTTGATACTTTCTGTACAAAGCTAACTTTCGTTGATGTACTGTACTTCATATCAAATCATATGTATGCCAATAAGAGAATCACAAACCTCCACCGCCTGTTCTTTACCATGATGATTCTGACAGATCACTAACTATTGCTTTGATCTGTGACTTGTTTCAAGCTCCTGCATTTATAGCTAGCATTTGGGAAGGGACCATTTTTACAAACTTTGCGATTTGAATTGTAATATGATAAACATAATCTTATATTAATGTGCTACTCGGTGTGTTCTGCTTACCCTTCACTCCTGCCAGGGAACCACTCACTCACGCAGCACTTTCTGAAGCTGTCAAATCAGACTTTAATACGCATCTTTTGTGGGTTAGTATTCGTGCCATATCGCAATTTCAGTCTTATTACAATCCCTTATGCAGCCTTGATGGATATACAGATGTCCCAGAGATCAAAGGCTACAAGTTTTAGCGTTTTGGATTGTTTTCCCCTCGTCGTGCTGCTTTCACAACTGTCACGTCCGTAACAAAGAAATGTCATGTCCGTAATAAGGGTTTTTCCCAATTTATGTGAAAACAACGATTAATAAAAATATTACATGTTCTTAGGAGTGCCAACCCTCCTATAGTATGTGGCTATTATTATTTCTGTATTGTGCTTTTCAATTCACAGTTTTTACAAAGTGTATGGCCTCCCGAAATCTCGTGTCTATTTTAGTCACGCCCGTAATGCAAGTTTATTTCCCGATTTAAAGTGGAAGAAATCTTGTTTAGACTGAACATTTTCTGATGTCTGGACTTTATCTGCAGGTGTCTATGATTATTCATTCAAATGGTTAAATATACAGGTCATGAGTACTTTACATGTGATGTTAAATTTGAAGTTTTCCCTGCATATGTCACGCCCGTAACGCTGGAATTGCCCATGTATCTTCTTGTAATGAAATATTTTTTTAAATTGTAAAGACAAAAGTCAGTCAGCTTGTGAGCTCAGAGGTTCCCAAAGTTCCCTATCTGTCACTCACTCGACGTTGTGTCGATGTAGTGACACTAGGGGTTGCTCTTGGGAGCCCCAAACATCTCTGATCTTTGAGAAAAGGCCAATGGGAATTGGCGAGTGGAATTTGCATGCCACTCCCCCGGACATACGGGTATAAAAGGAGCTGGCACGCAACCACTTTTCTTTGGATCCGAGCGGTGTTCATTCACTGAATTCCACTGCCATTCCATTCACCTCAAGTGTGTATGCTGTTGAATATACGGCACATTTCAGCAGTTTCTCCCCCTCATGCATGGATAATGTGCAGAGAATGCCCCTGGGTGCTTCGACAGCTAAAAGAGTATATTCTAAAAGAGTATTTTCCTCTAAAAGAGTGGGCACAGATGGAGAGCGTCTTTTTAAAGATGCCTTTCTGTCTGTGTATAGTTCCTGCGCCCTTTCCTGTGCAGTCGTTACCTCTCCGCCTCTGACGGCCACGATCGCTGTCTCACCTGTACGGGCCGCAGCCACGCTGAGACAGCATTTGTGGATTGCTCATGCTCTCACTATGAGAGCATGACCATGGCATGACCGCTCCCCACTCTGGTCCTTCTACCTACGGGTATGAGGCCACGATGGTTAGCGCTGGGGGCGATTTGGGGACTCCAAATGGGAGTGGTTCCGCCAGGTAATCCCCCACGAACCTCCCATTCCCCAGTACGCTCATTTGCCCTGGTCGAGTTCTGGGATGAGACAGGTGGCTCGCCCCAGGGCGAGTTTGATGTCTCATTCGGGGCTCGAGAGCAGGATGAGCTCTTGATCACAGCATCGGAGAGCGGGCTGATCCAGTCGGATGCGGAGGACTCGACTAGGTTCCCACCTTCGGGTGTGGTCGCCCAGTCTGAGGCCGACACAGAGCTGGCAGCCATGCTTGCTCGGGTTGCCGCGAGCGTCAGGCTTGAGTAGAAGCCTCCAGCCTGCCCTGACCCCTCGCGACTTGATGATTGGTTCCTGGGCTCAGAGCGCCACGACCTGCCCCCGGTTCCATTCTTCCTGGAGGTGCACGAGGAGCTAACGAAGTCATGGCAGGCACTTTTTACTGCCCGGACCTCTGAGCTTCTCCGCTCTCACTACCCTCGATGGTGGGAGACGGCCAGGGGGTGCACGGAGATTCCCCAGGTGGACAAGGCGGTTGCGGCGCACCCCATCTGCTCATCACCAAGGGCGTCCCCCTGCGGTGACGACACTAGCTCCACCGTAGCCCGTCCCGACTTCCCGGCCCCGACGTAGGGCCCCCCATAGGAAGCTGACGCCCCCGTCCAACGATCCGGCGCCAAGAACCCTAGGAAGGCTTCGAAGCGCCCCTGAGACGGGCGACCCAGGGATGAGGAGACCTGCTGTAAGTTTGGAGGTGGTGGACAGACCACTCCATCCCACAGTGGAGGGCCGGGAGGAGAATCTTTTGTTCCCTTTGAATTTGATTTCTCCGCAAGCCCGACACCCACATTTTCAAAGAAAGAGCAGTTTTCTCATTTCCTGGGTGTTTACGGCCATTGTTATCACGACCACCGGACACCGAAAGTCCATGGCAGGCAGGGCGCTACGGAAGCGGGCTCCCTGCCTTCGCATGCCCAGCTGCGGCACACACACACCCACGCTCAGGCGGATGTGACGAGTCACGAGGATGTTCACCCTCCTCCCCGTCATTGACCGGTCCTATGGTGGGCACGCGGAGCAAGGTAAGTGCCTTGATGTTTCTCTCAGCACAGCCACGAGCCTGGGAAGCGAGGCTCCTCGACGTGGCAGCTCCTGCTCCGCCCCGGCGCGAGACCACACCCGCAGGTACGTCAGATGCGATTGTCCCCTTGGTGCCCCTCGCTCGGAGCTTGGAGGCGTGGCTAGCGCTCTCTCGTCACGCTGGTTGGCTAGGACAATCCGACTCGGCTATGCAACTCAGTTTGCCAGGCACCAGCCCGGGTTCAGCGGCATCCGCTTCACCTCGGTGAGGGGCGAGAATGACTCTGCCCTGCGTGTGGAGATCGTGATACTTCTGCAGAAGGACACGATAGAGCCTGTCCCTCCAGCCGAGATGAAGAAGGGGTTCTACAGCCCCTACTTCATCGTGCCAAAGAAAGGCGGTGGGTTGCGGCCAATCTTGGACCTGCGAGTGCTGAACCGGGCCCTGCACATACTCTCGTGAGTCAAGATGCTGACTCAGAAGCGCATTCTGTCATGCATCCAGCATCAAGATTGGTTCGCGGCGGTAGACCTGGAGGACGCGTACTTCCACGTCTCGGTTTTACCTTGGCACAGACCCTTTCTGTGGTTCGCTTTCGAGGGCCGGGCGTATTAGTACAAGGTCCTCCCCTTCGGTCTGTCCCTGTCACCTTGCGTCTTTACAAAAGTCACAGAGGCAGCCCTTGCCCCGCTAAGGGAAGTGGGCATTCACATTCTCAATTATCTCAATGACTGGCTGATTCTAGTTCACTCTCGAGACCTGTTGTGTGTGCACAGGGACCTGGTGCTCAGGTTGGGGCTTCGAGTCAACTGGGAAAAGAGCAAGCTCTCCCCGGTTCTGAGTATCACTTTTCTCAGGATGGAGTTAGACTCGGTCTCAGTCGGTGCTGAGCTGCCTGAAGTCGTTCAGGTGGAGAACGGCGGTCCCACTGAAACAGTTTCAGAGGCTCCTGGGGCATATGGCTTCCGCCTGGGTTCATGCATATGGGACCGCTCCAGCAATGGCTTCAGACTGGAGTCCCGAGATGGGCATGGCGCCATGGCACGCATCGCATGGCCATCACGCCGATCTGCCACCACATGTTCAGCCCTTGGACGGACCTTGCATTTCTGCGGGCGGGGTCCCCTTAGAGTAAGTGTCCAGGCATATCGTTGTTATGACAGACACCTCCAAGTTAGGCTGGGGTATTTTGTGCAATGGGCACGCAGCCACAGGCTCCTGGACAGGGCCATGACTGCATTGGAATATGAACTGCCTCAAGTTACTGGCAGTGTTGCTGGCCCAGCGGAGGCTTCGGCCGTTGATCCAGGGTTGTCCGGACGGACAACACAGCGCCAGTAGTATATATAAACTGTCAAGGCAGCTTACACTCGCGTCACAAGTCGCAACTCACCCGCTGTCTCCTACTCTGGAGTCAGCAGCGACTTAAGTCGTTGCAAGACACTCACAACCCGGGTGACCTCAACGGCGCAGCGGACGTGCTGTCGCGGCAAGTCACGCTCAGGGGAGAGTTGAGACTCCACCCCCAGGTGGTCCAGCTGATTTGGAGTCGATTCGGCGAAGCACAGGTAGACCTGTTTGCTTCCTGGGAATCCTCCCACTGCCCGCTCTGGTACTCCCTGACCGAGGCTCCCCTCAGTACAGACGCGCTGGTGCACAGCTGGCCCCGGGGGCTGTGCAAGTATGCATTTCCCCCAGTGAGCCTGCTTGCACAGACCTTGTGCAAGGTCAGGGAGGACGAGGAACAGGTCGTCTCTCGGAACAGGAGCTCACGCTCCTCGCAACAGCCCCTACCTGGTGAGTTCCCCTGAGGGAAGACCTCCTCTCTCAGGGATGGGGCACCATCTGGCACCTGCGCCCAGACCTCTGTAATCTCCATGTCTGACCACTGGACGGGACACTGAAGACCTAAGTGGCCTTCGACCAGTGGTGGTAGACATGATCACTCAGGCCAGGGCTCCCTCTACGAGGCAGCTGTATGCCTTGAAGTGGCGTTTGTTCACGAATTGGTGTTATTCCCGAGGTGAAGACCCCCAGAGATGTGCAGTCGGGTCGGTGCTTTCCTTCCTGCAGGAGAGGCTGGAGGGGCAGCTGTCCCCCTCCACCTTGAAGGTGTATGTGGGCGCTATAGTGGCGCACCATGACGCAGTGGACAGTAAGTCCCTGGGGAAGCACGACCTGGTCATCAGGTTCCTTAGAGGCGCTAGAAGGTTGAATCCTCCTAGGCCACGCCTCATTCCCTTGTGGGATCTCTCCGTGGTCCTGCTGGGCCTGCGGAGAGCCCCGTTTGAGCCCCTAGAGTCAGTTGAGCTAAAGGCTCTCTCGTTGAAGACTGCCCTCCTGACTGCACTCACGTCCATAAAGAGGATTGGGGACCTGCAGGCGTTCTTTGTCAGCGACACCTGCCTGGAGTTCGGTCTGGCATACTCTCACGTGGTCTTGAGACCCCGACTGGGCTATGTGCCCAAGGTTCCCACAACCCCTTTTAGGGATCAAGTGGTGAGCCTGCAAGCACTGCCCCGGGAGGAGGCAGACCCAGCCTTATCGTTGCTGTGTCCAGTGCGCACTGTGCGCATCTACTTGGACCGCACGCAGAGCTTTAGACACTCTGAGCAGCTCTTTGTCTGCTTTGGGGACAGTGGAAAGGGAGGGCTGTCTCTAAACAGAGGTTCGCCCATTGGATCGTGGATGCCAACACTTTGGCAAACCAGGCCCAGGGCATGCCGCCCCCTTTGGGACTACGAGCACACTCCACTAGGAGTGGAGCCTCCTGGGCCTTGACCAACGGCACCTCTCTAGCAGACATCTGTAGAGCAGTGGGCTGGGCGACACCCAATACCTTTGCGAGATTTTATAATCTTCGGGTTGAGCTGGTTTCGTCCCGTGTGTTGTCAGGTACGAACAGTTAAGTATGCGGGACAGCTGGCCGGGTATACCACTTGTGTACAGTGCCTTTCCCCTCCCTGAGGGGAAGATGTGCACTTTTTTTCCCCATGTGAGTTCCCGAGACCGATGAACCCTGGATGTCTCTCCTCCTCAGCCCTGCGACAGGCGAATTCAGCAGAAAAATTTGATGCCGGGCCCAGTACATGCGCTAGTATGAACTGTACTGGGGTAGGTGCTCCACATGTGCTGGTTGCCCAAGGGTAACCCTGTGTGATGTATTTTCTGCGGTATGGTTTCCCTGTTAGTAAACCCGCGTCTTCCTTCCGGTCGCCTGTCTCAGCTCCTCAGCGCAAAACTTGAATGAGTGGTTGCGAACCAGCTCCTTTTATACCCGTATGTCCGGGGGAGTGGCATGCAAATTCCACTCGCCAATTCCCATTGTCCTTTTCTCAAAGATCAGAGGTGTTTGGGGCTCCCAAGAGTGACCCCTAGTGTCACTACATCGACACAACGTCTCATTCCCTCCATCAGGAAACAGAGGTTACGACAGTAACCAAGACGATTTCAGGAATGCAAAACTTGTGTGACACTGTCGAGTCAATGACATCCAAAATTTTTGAAGAGAGAGAGAGAGAGAGAGAGAGAGAGAGAGAGTATAAATGTGGTTTTGAGGAGTCTTGGACACATCCCAACACAATATGTGCTTTGACCTAACAACTGGTAGGTATATTAAGTTTTAAAAATGCACAACAGGATATATGGGACCAGTCATTTGACATCCAGATCTACAAACACAAACAAATACAATGCAAAAATAAAACACTTGTGACACTTTTAAAACAAGAAAAGAATTTATGAATGTGGTACACCAGTTACTGTCTCCCAAATCTAATTACAGTTACTCTATAAAGAGGAGTCTTTCAGAACTGTAATGGTGCAAGGACAAAGGTCAGGAGACATTATATTTTAGAGTGACTGAAACAATGTGTGAAAAACATACTGTCATCTATGACTGAATACCACATGTAAGTGAGGAATCTAATGATGGTTAAACTAATGCTTTTCTGAATAAATTTTACAGAGGTACAAGTGTTCAAAAAAAAAAAAAAAAAATAATAAAAAAAAAACATTTAACAGTGTTATCGTGTTAGGGTTCTTTGAACATTTAATCATTTTTAAAAGAGATCTGTGAGCAAGGTAAATGAACAAAGAATCAAAATGGCTCGAAACATGAGGTCAATGCTACACCTAGCAAGTTTTCCAAAGCAGGTTCTGACATGAAATGACATAAAAAAAATAAAAAAATAATAAACAGAAAGAGCATGCTGAGATGTTATATCTTTTATATATATATATATAAAATACTGTATCAAATTAAATCAGCTAGAAAATGGAGCAAAACCTTTGTCCAAATCTGGAACATAGTTACATCCAAAATTTTAACAGAAACTAATCACTGTGGCAAAATACTTTTTTTAATGCCTTACATGCTTTTCAAATGAGCATTAATTTTATTTATTTATTTATTTATTTTAAATTTTTTGAGGAATTTAATGGACGCAAACCAAAAGATATGATTATTCATAAAAGGAAAGATAAGCCTGGAACCAGTACAAAACCAGCAGCTTCATTATATAACACTTCTGTTAAAAACAAAAGACTTGAAACAGTCATACATTATAATTCTGATTTGATAAGCCTCATTCGAAGCCGCAACAAAATAGTCCATATTTGCACACATAAGACAGTGTGAACACATATCAGTTGAATTGTTCCAAGTTGTGAAATTGTTTGACAACCATAAACACCCTACAGTTACACTTGCTATGTCCAAATATCCATACTTCCCTACTATATAGTATTCCAAAAACAGTATTCCAAATCCTCAGTATTCATGAAGAAGTAAGAAAGAAATACCCGGATGGACTACTTTTTCCTGCGAGATTTTGAAGCGCAGATCAACTGGACACTTAACAATCCCATAATCCCTTGAGCGGTGAGGCATCATCACATTCAAAATGGTAGATTTAAAAGGGAGGAGGTGAACCAGGAGTCGGGCGGCTCTTTTCAACTGTAAGTGCTATATATACCAAGATAGTTGTTTCTTGTCCTTTTTTTTTTCTCTCTCATTTTCTCCCCAATATGGAATGCCCAATTCCCAATGTGCTCTAAGTCCTCATGGTGGTGTAGTGACTCCCTTCAATCTGGGTGGCGGAGGACGAATCTCAGTTGCCTCTGCGTCTGAGACCGTCAATCCGCTGGCTTGTTGAGCGCGTTAACGCGGAGACATAGCGCGTGTGGAGGCGCACGTTAATCTCCGCGGCATCCACGCACAACTCACCACGCACCCCACCGAGAGCGAGAACCACACATTATAGCGACCACGAGGAGATTACCCCATGTGACTCTACCCTCCCTAGCAACCGGGCCAATTTGGTTGCTTAGAAGACCTGGCTGGAGTCACTCAGCACGCCCTGGACTCGCTGAGCTACCCAGGCCCCCATTGTTTCTTGTCCTTAAATGGTGCTTGTTTAACAAAACCATAGCGGATTATTTCCGCAGTAGTCATTCTTACTTCATATATTTGGGTCACAGGTCAATACCCACATCCCCGGTTGAAGTATGTCTGAAATCTATTCATACTACTCGCATGCACACCTAAAAAATGTACTGTTTTACCGGCCGAGAAGTGTGTCCTTCATCAAATACAGTACATGCTGTGAAAGTACACGGTTTCAAACACAGGTTCTGTGTATACACACAGGGGTTAAATTGGGGTGGAGCAGTCCGGAATGGCATTTCGGCACCTTGGCACGGCATTCCCATCACCTTCGATTTAAAAAATAAATAAATGGTCCAGTCCTTAGCGCATCAGAACATGCTCCGATATACAGTATATTCGCCTAGAGCGGCACTGTTTTAAGCTTCACAGAAATGCAAACAGATGCACATACTGTATTAACCTAATTAATATTTTAAATGTATTCGACATATATAACACTATTTTAGAAATATTTTTAACTCAAATAAAGTAATGGACTGTTGGACTGTGGAACTGCCAGTCAGCTGTCAACAAAGCTGACTTCATTCCGGCCTTTGCCAGTCAGTAAAAACTCAATGTTTTGGCTCTGACTGAGACATGGATCTGCAGAGACAACACTGCAACTCCCTCAGCTCTCTCTACTGACTTAACTTTCACCACACCCCTTGTCTGACTGGGCAGGGTGGGGGAACCGGTTTGCTCATTTCAAACTCATAGAAATTCACTCCGCTTTCTTATCTCTGCAATAACACAACTTTTGAATATCATGTCATTACTGCCACTAATCCTGCTAAAATCCACTTTTTGGTCTATCGCCCCCCAGGTCAACTAGGCAACTTTGTTGAAGAGCTAGATGTATAGCTGTCCTCATTCCCTGAGGACAGCACTGTGCTGGTGGTCCTTGGGGACTTTAACATCCACCTGGAAAGACCTCAAGCGGCTGACTTTCTAGCTCTTCTGATCTCATTTAACCTTACAAGACTGCACACCCCTGCAACTCACAGAGCAGGGAAACAGCTAGATCTCATCCTTACACGTAACTGTATCTCCAGTAATCCCCTTGTTACCCTTCTACATATCTCTGACCATTTCTTCATCCAGTTTTCTGTTACTCTCCATTCTTCTTTACCTCTAACTCCACCTATGGTCTCCTTCTGCCACAACTTTCGCTCTCTCACCCACTTCCCTTCCATAGTCTTTGCATCCCTTCCCTCCACTAACCATTTCTCTTCATTTAAATGAAGCTACAAATGCTCTTTGTTCACATTAACTTCTTGCCTTGATAGTGTCTGTCCTCTTACCTCCAGGCCAACACGTGCCACACCCTACACACGCCCCTGGCTGTCGGAGACACTTCGTGATCACCGAACCGAGCTGAGGGTTGTGGAAAGAAAGTGATGCAAGTCAAAAGACCCTGCTAACCTGTGTAAGTATCAATCACTTCTCTCCTCTTTTTCCACTAGAGGTTCTGCTGCTAAAATTGATTATTACCAGAACAAGATCAGTAAAACTTCAGATTCCCATAAAATATTTTCAACTTTCTTGTCTCTTCTCTATCCTCCTCCATCCTACTACTTCTCTGACTGTTGATGACTTTGCCATGTTTTTTGACAAGGTAGTGAGCAACAGAAGCCAGTTCTCTACACCTTACACCCACAGCTACTCTCTTCCAACATCCCCATCCTTGGTTTTTCTCTTTCTCTCCTCTCTCCAAGGTGGAGGTATCCAAAATGCTTCTTTCTAACCGTCCTACCACCTGTCCACTTGACCCTATCCCCTCCCATCTTATGCAAGCTGCCTCTCCATTGAACTTACCCACACTCACACACAATATCAATGCATCTCTCACAACTGGAATCTTTCCCAATACATTCAAGCAGGCCCGAGTAACCCCACTGCTTAAAAAAACCAACACATAACCCCACAGTAGTCAACAACTACAGACCAGTCTCTCTCCAATCCTTCCTGTCTAAAACCCTTTAGAGGGTCATATTCAACCTGTTGTCTGCTTTTCTCTCACAGAACAACCTAAATGACAGACATTAGCCTAGCTTCAAAAAAGTACACTCAACAGAGACTGCCCTCTTATCAGTAGCTGAAACCTTGTAACTGGCGAGAGCTAACCCCAAATCATCCATACTCATCCTCCTTGACTTGTCTGCTGCCTTTGACACAGTGAACCACAAGATCATCCTGTCCAACCTCTCTGACCTGGGCATCACAGGAATTGTGCTTGGATGGTTTGAGTCATATCTCACTGGCAGATCGTTCAAGGTCTCCTGGAGAGGAGGTGTCCAAGACACACCAGCTGACCACTGGGGTACCTCAAGGATCAGTGCTTGGACATCTCCTCTTCTCAATGTACACATCATCACTCAGACACATTGAGGCACATGGCTTTTCCTACCACTGCTATGCAGATGATATCTACCTGCCACTCCAGCCTGATGACCCCACTGTCTCAGCTTGTATCTCTGCCTGCCTCTCTGACATTTTGGCCTGGAGAAAGGAATGACACCTTCAGCTCAACCTTGCCAAGACAGAACACCTCATGATCCCAGCCAACCCATCTGTTGACCACAACCTCACTATTCATCTTGGTTCAACTACATTAACACCAACCAGAACAGCCAGGAACCTGGGAGTGGTGGTAGATTACCAGCTTAATTTCACTGCACACATCTCTTCAACCAGACGGTCTTGGAGATTTACGCTTTACAACATCAGGAAAATCAGACCTTTCCTGTCTGAATATGCTACACAGCTGCTGGTCCAAGCTCTGGTCATTTCAAAACTGGACTACTGCAATGTTCTGTTGGCTGGCCTTCCAACTAACACTATTAAAGGTGCACTCAGCGATTCCTTAGAAACACTGTTGATATTCAAACTCAACTGCCAAAACAAACACACCCCTCCCTTCAGTGCTCCTTTGGAAGCTCCGTTCTTGACTTATCATAATCCTTCTTTTTAGTTTATATACGTCTGACCATTGTCTCTTGGTGTGTTTCTCAGCCATTTGTGCTCCTTGGAGTTTGGAAAGTTCGTATCAGCCAGATTTGCCGTCGCTCTTCTAATGAATTTCCCTCTCGCTCTGCCCCCACCCCTCATCCTAAGCACATTTAAGAACCACCCCC
The DNA here is from genome assembly GCF_019703515.2 of Myxocyprinus asiaticus. Taxonomy (NCBI): domain Eukaryota; kingdom Metazoa; phylum Chordata; class Actinopteri; order Cypriniformes; family Catostomidae; genus Myxocyprinus; species Myxocyprinus asiaticus. The sequence goes on along the minus strand of NC_059350.1, from coordinate 24,858,770 downwards.
TGTTGCTGATTGGCTGGAGTAGTGTTTGTTTTTGTCCCATTTACAGAGCCAAGGCTGTGTACAAATACTAGATTTGTTTTCAGCCCACCCACAGAACAGACAGCTAGCAGACTATGAGGAGATATTTGCAGAATTTGACAAAAAAGAGTATTGGATTAGAATTACTGAGTGCACCTTTAAGCCACTGCAGATGGTCCAGAATGCAGCAGCGCATCTGGTCTTCAATCAGCAAAAAAGGGCTCATGTCACCCCACTCTTGATTTCACTCCACTGGCTACCTGTAGCTGCCCGCATCAAATTCAAGGCTTTGACTCTGGCTTTCAGGACAGCCAGTTGAACCACACCTTCTTACTTCAATTCACTTCTTAACGTCTATGCTCCAACTCGCTCTCTGCAGTCTATGAATGAGTGACGCCTGGTGGTCCCATCACAAAGAGGCTCAAAGTCTATTTCACGATCGTTCTCTTTCTCTGCTCCTCTGTGGTGGAATGAACTTCCAACCTCCACACAATCTGCTGTTACCTTCTCAACATTCAAGAACCAGCTGAAAACACATCTGTTCCGCAAGCACTTAACCAACCCACACTAATTGCACTTACTACTGCACTTAACCTGCACTTTATGTATAGAAAACAAATCCTTGTCTGTCTCTTTCTTCTGTGCTAGCATCTTTATTACTCCAGCCACCATGAGAACTTGGTAGTCCTATACTGCAGATGTTTTTTTTGTTTGTTTTCTTTCTCCCCAATTTGGAATGCCCAATTCCCTATGCACTCTAAGTCCTCATGGTGTCGTAGTGACTCACCTCAATCCAGGTGGCGGAGGATGAATCTCAGTTGCCTCCATGTCTGAGACCATCAACCCGCGAATCTTATCACGTGGCTTGTTGAGCGCGTTACCGCGGAGACATAGTGCATGTGGAGGCTTCACGCCATCCATCGTGACATCCACGCACAACTCACCGCTTGCCCCACTAAGAGCGAACCACATTATAGCGACCACGAGGAGATTACCCATGTGACTACCCTCCCTAGCAACCAGGCCAATTTGATTGCTTAAGAGACCTGGCTGGAGTCACTCAGCACGCCCTGGGATTCAAACTTGCGAACTCCAAGGGTGGTAGTCAGCGTCTTTACTCACTGAGCTACCCAGGCCCCACTGCAGATGTTGTTAAACTTTGTAAGACAAATTGCTTGCTATATGTCTCCTTTGTAAGTCGCTTTGGATAAAAGCATCTGCTAAATGACTAAATGTAATTAAAAGTAATTTACTTAGTTGAAAGGCAGAAACTGTAATATGATTACAAGAAATCTATATGTAACACACTATAATACTTTCCGTAATAAAAAGTAATTAGATAACAGTAATTCATTACTTTTAATTAGATTACACCCAACACTGGATAAGGTTACATTAGTGTGTAATGCTGTATGAAAATAATCCTAGTTTTAGATTGCTAAATCTCATGGAACCAATTGCCATGCAGGAGCAGACAGTGTGCAGAGGCAGGAAGGGTACAGGATGACTCTTAGCATGAATTTATTTGCAATCCTGATCAAAACATTCTCTTTAAAAAAGCATTGCATTTTCATATTCAAGACAAAATTCTAGCATTCTAGCCAAACAATGACACAGTATCTTCCTATAAAGTGGCAAAGATTCAACATGATTTCCTGAAAGGCCTTAACATGAGATGGGATGGATTAAGTTTGGATAGTCTGAAATGAAACGGAAGAGGACCCAGTTAATCCAGGTGGAGCAGAGGGTGCTGAATGATTCACTGAGCATTATGGGATTGATTTATGTTACTGCCCTTTAGAATTAAAAAAAAAAAAACAGCTTAGGCCAGCCAAAGTTGGTTCCTGATGGTATGGTTAATGTTTCTGAGTAGTTTTGGGCATGTGTTATAATAATAATAATAATACTTTTGATTTATATAGCGCCTTTCCACAAGCTCAAGGACACTTTACACTCCATATACATTTAACAGGACAAAGTACATTAATATACATTTCAACAGAAGTTACAATCTCAATTAAAAAGGGGGAAATAAAACATCAATCAGTAACAGATAGATAATGTGCTGAGAAAAGATGTTTTAAGCTGAGATTTAAAGATAGAAATAGAGGAGATGTCACGGAGGCTCTGAGGTAGAGAGTTCCACAGTTTAGGTGCAACTACACTGAAGGATCTCCCACCAAAAGTGGATAGATGAAATCTAGGGACAGACAACAATTTGGAATCAGAAGAATGAAGAGTGCGTGCTGGTGTGTATGGATGCAGTAGATCACATATATAACGAGGTGCCAGATCATTGAGAGCTTTGTATGTCAGGAGAAGAATTTTAAACTTAATACGACATGAGACAGGCAGCCAGTGAAGACTGAACAAGATGGGAGTAATGTGTGCAGAACGCTTGGTATTAGTGAGAACTCTAGCTGCAGAGTTTTGGATGTATTGTAATTGGACAATAGTTTTAGCTGGTTGGCTAGTAAAGAGGCAGTTACAGTTGTCGAGATGTGATGATATGAAAGCATGAACTAGTGATTCTGCATCCTTCAATCTGAGAAATGGGGCGAAGTCGTGCAATGTGACGTAGATGGAAGAAAGCATTTTTAGTGATGGTTCTAATGTGAGCTTCAAAAGTAAGAGATGGATTGAAAGTGATTCCCAGATTCTTCATGGTTTTAGAGGGTTTGGTCAGATTTCCATCAATATTGAAACAAATGTCAATATTTCTTATAAGTGTTTGTGGCCCAGAAATCATGATCTCAGTTTTGTCAGCATTGAATCTGAGGAAATTATTGTTTAACCAAATTTTTACATCACTGATACAGGTAGTTAATGAGCTGATGGCATGTGTTTCATCAAAACATGCGGATGTGTAACTCGGGGTGTCATCAGCATAGCAGTGATAACTGAGACCATGACGATAGATGATCTGACCTAGTGGGAGAACATAAATTATGAACAGTAGTGGACCTAGTACAGAACCCTGGGGGATACCCTGAGTGAGAGGAGCAGTAGGGGATTTGTTTTTCTTAATAGAGATGAAATATTGTCTGTTAGTGAGGTAGGAAGAAAACGTCTCGGTTACTGTTGTAACCTCCATTCCCTGATGGAGGGAACGAGACATTGTGTCGATGTAGTGACACTAGGGGTCGCTCTTGATAGCCCCGATCACCTCAGATCTTTGAGAAAAGGCCAATGTGAATTGGCGAGTGGAATTTGCATCCCCCAATGCCCCAAAAGACGTCATGTAGTTCCCCACATCCCTGAGGGGGGGAAGCGACATAACTAGCATGGGAGCTTTTCTCTCTATGTTTTATCTCCACAGAGTATTAGATTCATCTGGGGCCATCTAACGCTATCATAACCATCGGGGAAGGTGTTCATTTCCTTTCCAATTCTTTCAGGGGAAAAAGACCCCGTGGATACCACATCCTGCCCAAAAGGGGAGGTCAACATGTGGCAATATGACACATGGGCTCAGCAGCCACACATGGAAGAGGCGCGGTGGTAGGTCCCACCACTAAAAAAGGGGGGGGGAACTCTATAAACACAGCGACCGGGGGCAGAGAGAGCTCTGCCCAAGGGAGACGCGGGTCCGCCGACAGGGAGAAATCGGCACATGTGGAGCACCTATCCCAGTACAGGACATATTAGACCCCGTAGTGGAGCTCTGAAGCCAGTGCTGAAGCGGTCTCATATGCATCAACCCGAGCGGCGTGACTGTCGCTGAGGAAGCCATATGCCCCAGGAGCCTCTGAAAGTGTTTCAGTGGAACCGCTGTCTTCCGTCTCAATGACTTCAGGCAGTTCAGCACCGACTGCGCGCGCTCACTTGTGAGATGCGCTATTACTGAGACCGAGTCTAACTCCATGCTGAGAAAAGAGATGCTCTGAACCAGGGAGAGCTTGCTCTTTTCCCAGTTGACCCAAAGCCCTAGACGGCTGAGGTGCCTGAGCACCAAATCCCTGTGCGCGCACAGCAACTCTCGAGAGTGTCGTGAATCAGCCAGTCATCCAGGTAGTTGAGTATGCGGAAGCCCACTTCCCTTAACGGGGCAAGAGCTGCCTCTGCGACTTTCGTGAAGACGCGAGGGGACAGGCCAAAGGGGAGGACCTAGTACTGATACGCCTGGCCATCGAAAGCAAACCATAGGAAGGGTTTGTGTCGAGGTATATCCAAGACATAAAAGTACGCGTGCTTCAGGTCTACCGCCACAAACCAATCTTGATGCCAGACGCACGCCAGAATGTGTTTCTGCGTTAGCATCTTGAACGGGAGTTTGTGTAAGGCCCGGTTCAGAACTCGCAGGTCCAAGATTGGCCGCAACCCACCGCCTTTCTTTAGTACGATGAAGTAAGGGCTGTAGAACCCTTTCCCCATCTCGGCTGGAGGGACAGGCTCTATTGCGCCCTTGCGTAGAAGGGTCATGATCTCCGCATGCAGGGTGGCAGCATTCTTGCCCTGCACTGAAGTGAAGCAGACGCCGCTGAACCGGGGCGGGCACCTGGCGAACTGAATTGCATAGCCGAGTCGGATGGTCCTGGCCAGCCACCGCGAAGGTTTGGAAAGCGTTTAGCCACGCGTCCATGCTCCGGGTGAGGGGCACTAAGGGGACGATTGCGTCTGATGTACCTGGGGGTGGGGCCTCGCGGCAGGGGGGGGCTGGCAACGCCACATCGAGGAGCATTGTTTAGACCCAAGGCGGCTGCGCTGAGGGGGACCTCAAAGCACTTACCTTACTCTGCGAACCCGGCATCGGGTTAGCGACTGAGGAGGAGGGCCACTTGAGCCGTCCTCGAGACTCGTCACAACCGGCTGGCCATAGGTGTGGGGGGGCTGTGTTCGTGGGGCCCTGGCTGTGAATGCTCAGTGTCTGGCGGCTGTGACAACGGCGGCCGTGAACACCAATTAAGTGACCCAAGGAGTGAGGAAATCGCTCTTTTTTGACAATTTGGATACCCTGAACAAAAAAGAAAAGGAAACAAAGGATTTACCTCCCGGCCCTCCAACGGGGGATGGAGTGGTCTGGATACCAGCTCCGTAGTGGACGTCTCGCTCCCTGGGTCTTCCATCTCAGGGGCCTTCCGGGTCTTCGTGCCGGCCCGAGAGATGGGGGCGTCAGCTTCCTCAACTGCTGGGCGAAGTCCTCAACGGTGTCGCCGAAAAGTCCAATCTGGGAGATGGGCGCGTTGAGAAAGCGTGCTTTGTCTGCGTCCCTAATCTCGACCAGATTCAGCCACAGGTGGCGCTCCTGGACCACCAAGGTGGACATTGCCTGCCCGAGTGCTCGCGCTGTGACCTTCGTCGCCCGGAGGGCAAGGTCGGTCGCCGAACACAGCTCCTGCAGCACATCGGGATCAGGACTACCCACGTGCAGTTCTTTTAGTGCCTTGGCCTGGTGTACCTGCAGGAGGGCCATGGCATGCAGGGCGGAGGCGGCCTGTCCAGCGGCACTGTAGGCTTTGGCCGCCAGAGACGACGTAGTCCTACAGACTCTGGAGGGGAGCGCCGGACGATCCCGCCAGGTGGCAGCGTTTTGCGGGCACAGGTGCATCGCAACCGCCTGATCCACCTGAGGGACCTCCGTGTACCCGTGGTCCGCCTCGCCGTCGAGGGTAGTGAGAGCGGACGAACCCGGAAGTCTGTTTTGGGCAGAGAAAGGTGCCCTCCACGACCTCGTGAGTTCGTCATGCACCTCTGGGAAGAAAGGAACCGGGGGGGGGGTTGGGGCGTGGTCATGAGCGGCGCCCCAAACCCAGAAACCATTCATCAAGCCGCGAGCGCTCAGGGGAGGCTGGAGGGTTCCAGTCCAACCTGATACTCGCGGTGGTCCGGTCAAGCATGGCGGTCAGCTCTGCGTCAGCCTCAGACCGGGCAGGCAGACCCGAAGGTGGCAGCCCAGTCGAGTCTTCGGCATCCGACATCGCCAGTGCGCGCTCCGATGCAGCAAAAGACTCATCCTGCTCGTGGGCCCCGAAAGAGATGTCAAGCCGGCCATGAGGCAGGCTAATCTCATTTCGGAACCGGACAGGAGCAAAAGAGCGTGCTGGGGAACGGGAGGTCCGCGGGGAATTACCCAGCGAGACCGCGCCCATTGAACTCCCCAAATCGCCTCCAGCACCAGCCGGGCCGGCCTCACACCTGTGGGTAGAAGGCACAGCGTGGGGGGCGGCAAGAGTGGCTTTCCCTCGGAAGAAGGAAAGCCGCGACCGCAACGTTGCCATGGTCATATCCTCGCAATGAGAACATGAATCATCCACAAATGCTGCCTCAGTGTGATCGCTGCCCAGACACGTGAGGCAGCGCCCGTGGCCATCGGAGGCGGAGAGATAATGACCGCTTCCAGGAATCACACAAAGACAGGAAGACAATGTGTGTGCTCTAATAGAGAAAATATACTCTTTAGCAGGAATATACACTCTTTTAGCGCTGTCGAAGTGTCCAGGGGCGAAATCTGCACTCGTCTTGCCGCTGGAAATGCGCCCTATATCCAACAGCATACGCTTCTTAAGAGGTGAATGGAACAGCAGTAGTATTCAGCTCGCTGATAGTACAACCGCTCGGCTCCGAAGAAAAAATCTGAATGAATCCTGCATTCCAGCTCCCTTTTATACCCATATGTCCGGGGGAGTGGCATGCAAATTCCACTCACCAATTCTCATTGGCCTATTCTCAAAGTAGGAATGCACATATCCTCACAGAAACTGAAATATGGTGTAACAGTATCTGTGAGCTCGTCCAGATCTGCAGCCTCATAAACACTCCAATCCGTGCAATCGAAACAGGCTTGTAGTTCCTGCTCTGCTTCACTGGTCCATCTCTTTACAGTCCTTACTACTGGCTTGGTTGATTTTAATTTCTGCCTGTAGGTTGGAAGAAGACGAACCAGACAGTGATCAGAGAGTCCCAAATCTGCTCTAGGGACAGAGCGATATGCATCCTTTATTGTTGTGTAGCAATGATCCAGTATGTTCCTGTCTCTGGTGGGGCATGTAATGTGCCGTTTGTATTTGGGCAGTTCACGTGTGAGATTTGCTTTGTTAAAATCTCCTAGAATAATAATAACTGAGTCCAGGTATTTTTATTCTGTGTCTGTGATTTGATCAGTCAGCTGTTGCAGTGCTGTGTTCACACACGCGTTTGGCACGATATACACACCAGAATAAACGAGAACGGCTTACAGTTCAAATGAGGACAGCACATCCTCTTTACCGTTGTTACATCTGTAGACTAACATTCATTGATGTATAAGCATGTTCCACCACCTCTCGTTTTCCCTGTTAACTCCCCGATGCGATCCGCTCTGAACAGCTGAAAGCCCGGCAGATGTAACGCGCTGTCCGGAATGGCTTCACTTAGCCAGGTTTCTGTGAAACACAAGGCAGCAGAGTTTGAAAAGTCCTTGTTTGTACAGGTGAGGAGATGTAGTTCATCCGTTTTGTTAGGAAGAGAGCGGAGATTCGCTAGATGAATACTCGGCAGCACTGTTCGAAAGCCGCACCGACGGAGCCTGACCAGTGCGCCTGCTCGTCTCCCTCACCTGTGTCTCATAGCGCATTTAAACAACACAGCCGCGCCTCTGACTAAAATGTCCAGCAAAACATCAGAATATTCAAAAACAGGGAAAATGTTGTCTGTTATATGCTGCCGAATGTTCAGCAGTTCGTCCCTGGTAAAACTGACTGGAAAAATATTAATAAACACAGTACAAACAAACAAAAACAAGAAAAGAACTGAAGAGCTACACACCGAGGCAGCCATCCACGGCGCCATCTTATATCAAGCAAGCCTGAGGTCTGAAAACGCCACAAATCACTCTATTGCAATTGCAATTTTACTCATGTTATTTTGGCGAGTTCCACGTGATAGGGATCAGAGAGAGATAGTTGCTGTGAGCCGTTATGTGTGTCACTCCTCCTCCATTTTTAATTGGCAAGTGTGTCATACCTTTGACTGTAGAGAGTGAGATCTCAGCAAAACAGTCTGCATGTGTGACACCCACAGCTAAAACGAGTTGTTTTGAGTCTGCTAGTATAGAGCCAGCTTTACACTGACTCCAGATCATTGAACTGTTATCCGTTCTCTGAACCTATAGTGGTTTCCTATGCACTTTAGGTTGTAATTAAAATTCACTGGACAAGCTATCATTAAAAAAGGCATATAGGCAGGGTTGGGAGGGTTACTTTTTAAATGTATTCTATTACAGATTACAGAATACATGTAATGTGTAACGTATTCTGTTAGATTACACAAGGTCAGTAATGTATTCTAAATACTTTGGATTATTTCTTCAGCACTAGTAGATATTTTCACTTGTTTTGACTATAAAAATTCTGCCAGTGCAGTAAGACAAAATACACATGTTAATAATACATTCTCTGAAAAACCTAGATATCTTATGCAGTGTTGTTTCTAAAACAAGATAAATCAATTTGATCTTGTTTTAAAGATTTTTAGATATTTTTACAGGAAAACAATACAAAAATCATTATCAAGAATACGATTTTTGCCCTAATATCAAAGGTTTTACTAGAAAAAAAGAAATTATGATCCCACGTGAATTTTCTTGATAAAATAATATGATCATGCCTGGTAACATGTACATATAAAATGGCTAGTAATAACATTTTAGCTTAGCGTAAAGCTGACAATTTACACAAGGTTTATTTTTATTTCTTCTGCTCCAAACTTACTTCAGACTTACTTCTGTCTGCTCGTATGAATGTAACACATCATAAGAAAGTGTTTCACCGCTGTACAAATGCACTTTGGATTGCATCATTTATATGTATAAATGTTTTCCATCTGAAAGGACTAAATATTAAAATGAAACAAATGACAATAAAATGCAAAGTAATCTCTAATCTACTTTTTGAATGTAACTGTATTCTAATTACCATTGATTTAAACTGTAACTGTAGTGGAATACAGTTACTTATATTTTGTATTTTAAATATGTAATCCCGTTACATGTATTCCATTACTCCCCAACCCTGCATATAGGTCTGTCATTGATTACTCATTTCCACAAATCTATCCTAATTAGTTAAGTTAAAGGCATAGTTCATCCAAAAATGAAACTTCTGTCATTATTTACTCAACCACTTGTTCTTCCAAACCCACAAGATTTGTTTTTTTCATCTGTGGAACACAAAAAAAGATGCTAAGCAGAATGTTAGCCTCAGTCAATAATTCACTTTCATTGCATCTTTTTCCATCCAATGAAAGTGAATGGTGACAGAGGCTGTCATTCGGGTTTGGAACGACAAGAGGTAAATGAGGATAGACTTTTCATTTTGGGGTGAACTATACCTTTAATGCTATACAACTAAAGCTGAAAAAAGCTGAGGATATCACCAAGACAAGCTGTAGTGGCACAACCTAGAAGTCTGTCTCAATGAATTTCTATGACTGCATTTTCCCCACAAATGAAAAAAAAAAAAATTGGACAGTAAAACACAATGGGGAGGACCCAGGCCAATTTCAGCTTACACTATATGAAGGACAAGTTACATGACAGTGGGATAAAAAAGCAAGAGCAGGAAAAAAAAAGCTAAACTTTCTATTGCAAATAGAGCCAAAGCATTTCAGAGGCAATTAAGGGCTCACTGCAACCCAGTTCTTTCAGATTGCATGTGTGTGAAGCTTAGGCGGATATGGCTGACACCTGTGCCTGTCCCATGGTATGAGTTTAATGCAGACTGAGGGTTTTAAGACAATTTACACTGACCTGGGAACAGTCAGGGCTGGGCCAGAGTAAACTGAAGAGAGATGGGGCATAAGCACTGGGGAGGGTGCTGGGAAGTGGAGGTGTAAAAGAGGATGAAGAGTTGCCCAAGTAGAGGTATGGAGAATTTGACAAGGGTGGGTACTAAAGGAAGAGAAGCACTGTTTGAGGTGCACACATATTAGGTCTACATGCAGTAAAAACGCAATGCAGCAGACATACAGGTAGTTTGACTTGTCAACATAATACGCAAAAACTGATGAAAATTTTGAAAAAACAAATCGGTAATCATTTACAATAAGGCAGTAAGGTTGTTAGTTTACATTAGTTCGCTGCATTAGTTAACTGCATTAATAACATTAAGTAACAATGAACAATACTTTTGTAGCACTTATCTTGGATAATGTTAATTTCAGCATATACATGAACAGTTGTATATACTGTATTAACACTTAATGCATTATGAACTAACAATGAACAATTGTAAATGTAAAAATGTTGTAAAAAATGTTCATCATTGTTACATAATACCTAATGTATTTCTTTCAGTTAACAAAAAGAACCTTATTGTAGTGTAAAAAATCAAATATGAATACGTATTCACTCCAATTCAATATGCATTGTTTTATGATACAATTACAGATCAGAATTTCTTTGTTGAATTATTAACTTAATATAAATATAATAAGTTAATAATAACTTGTGCATATAATATAATATAATATAATATAATATAATATATCCATCTATCTATCTTCTATATCAGCTTGTCCTGTGTAGGGTTGTGGGTAGTGCTGGAGCCTATCCCAGCTGTCTTAGGCTGAAGGCAGGGAAATACCCTGGACAGGTGGCCAGTCCATCACAGGTCAAACACACACAGAGATACACATTTACACTCTCACTTATGGGCAGTTTCGAGAAACCGGAGTACCCGGAGGAAACCCACGCGAACACAGGGAGAACATGCAAACTGGGTGAGCCGCGACTCATAAGGGGTCTTGCTGTGAGGTGACAGTGCTACCCATTGAGCCACCGTGCTGCCATAGTATACTATAATTAACAAATATAATAATTAATTAACTTTAACTTTAATTAATAAACTTTTAAAAGTTTGGTTTGCTGATTTAGGAAAACATGGCACAGTACCAGGGACTGATGGAGCTCCAAACCTTGAGGTTATATATAAATATAACCTATACATAAATCTTATTATATAATTTAATAAATTGTATCTTTCCAAAGAAACAAGCAATAACATTTTCCATTACTTACAAAAGGCCAAAAGCAACAACACTAGTGCCCAGTCCTCCCAGAGCACAGAATACCAGTTTATACTTTAAAACCTGTATCCTTAAATTAAAAAATAAAAATAAACATCTTCAACAAGAGTTTTAAAATGTAAAAACCCAGATTTTAATAGTCTATAATGTCACACTATTAAAAGCATGGCAGTAATAAGAGAGACCCGCACACACCCACACACAAATGTTGTCTTTAATGACCCAGCCCACCCTGTTATTCACTCTAACAGCTGCTGCATGTTGCTCCGTGATCACTTCTTGTATTGACATCTGTTTGACCACTAGTTATGCTTAACAGACCATATTAGAGGTAAATCTCCATATTTTGTCTTTGTAACTTATTTGTGTATGTGTGATAAAATAATCTATAATATACACACCAGTGTTGGGAGTAACACGATAAAAGTAATGCATGTTACATAATCAGATTACTTTTTCAAGTAACGGGTAAAGTAACACAATATTTTTCATTTTAGACCATAATATCGTTGTTACTTTTTAAATAAAGTAACGCGTTGCTTTGTACACCTCTACTGTCCCTGTATTGTGAGAAATCAGGAGTAAAAGTGTGCAAACTTCGGGGAGGAGATGTAGTGCACGATGGGCATTGTACTTCTATAGTGTGTGAGGCCAGAGGCTATTTAGCAGAGAGAGACGAGTCACTGCTATTTAAATGAATGGAAGAAATTGGAACGCCCAACCAAGAAGCTCTAGCACCCAACAGTCATTGGATGTAGAAAGGAAGTCCGACCTTGCATGTAAAAATCACCTTTTAGATACAGACATTGCCTGTCAATCAACTCGCTAACACGCATGCACATTTCGTGTTTTAGTGTAATATGAGGTCAACATTCGGTTGAGTGAAATGCGGTTGATTCATGTGTTAATACACACTGCATTAAAAAATCAGTAAACGAGTTTAGGCAGAGGGATTATAAGACTAGTCTTCCACTGGCCACATCAATTCACTGACTTATGCAGCTGAACTGCTCCGTGTTACAGCTCCCCTGTAACTGGGATGAGAAAAGACTCTAGATCTGTGACTCCGAGCAATGTTCTACATTGATTGTGTATGCATAGAAAATGTTTTAAGTTTCTAAATATATTCTAAATTTTTGTTTTATAATAAACAAGTAGTTTGATTCATGAAACAAACCGTTTTCATGACATTTTGACATTTTAGCATTAAAAACGATTCCATTCAAGTTGTATCAACATGCGCCTTTGAAGTTGTAGTGTCTGTACGCACCGTGGATCAACTCAAAACAAGCATGCACTGAGATGACTTAAGTGAAAAATATTCATTTATTCATCAGACTTACTCCATGAACATGTTAGGCTGGCATTCCCCACTGAATTTTATCCTGACTTTTGAAAAACATCTTAAGTTAACTCTGGCATTGTTGATGGACACCGGATATGATGATATACAGTATATGATGCAGGTTCAAGTGTTGGATTTTGCTGCTTTAGGTAACACAGTGGTTATTCTTCATTATTCATATTGATTGCCATGTTAATGGAAAAACAAATCATGCATATTCCTGTTACTGGTTGTTTATTATAAATATGACATGAAGACCTACTTTCTAAATATTTGTTTGTTTACTATGTTGTTTTGACATGAGTGTTGTACAGTAGCTAGCATGACCTGTAATGTCTTTTGTATGCAATGCATGGCTTATTTGTATGGAATGCATAACATAGCAGAAGAGAAAGTGGCTGTGAGAAAAAAGTAATGCAAAAGTAATGTAACACTTTACTTTCCATAAAAAAATAACTTTTTAATTAATTAAGTTTAAGGAGTAACGTACGGTGGCCGTGAAGTGTGAAACAAAACAACAAATCTAAAAACACAACGGCAAATCCAAAGACAAAATAACAATTCAGAAACACATTAAAAAATCATAAAACACAACAGCAAATCAGAAAACAAAAGAACAAATCAGAAAACACAACACCAAATCCTGAAACAAAACTACAAGTTAGAAAACACAACAGCAAATCAGAAAACACAACAGCAATTCAGAAAACACATCAGCAGTTCAAAAAACACAACGGCAATTTAGTCAAAACAGAAAGGGTACCATAGGTACCATATCTTGGTCCAGATCATTAATAATTTTTTCATATTTATGTAGTAACACTTGACTCATTACTTATGGGTTACCAAAATTATTAAAAAAAGACCTCCAGCAATATCTAACATGCTGAAGTTAATAATTTGTAATGAACAGAAGAGATATCCCAAGGAATACACAGGTTGGGCACATACATCCCTATATTTCTGTAAGGTAAGCTGACTGATACTCTACCAGACACTGTAGCCATGATTTAGAGAGATGCTACGTTCATCAATTAATTTCCACATAGAACACACGTGAGGCGCATGTTTCTCTGAAGGCACATTTCATGATCTTGTTCACAATAAAAACATAATCATTCACATTTTAGACACATGTTAATGTTTTGATTAGTAATTAATTAGTAGTTATTTTAAATAAGCCATAGTTAAGATTTCTCAATGAGGCAAATCAAATTCAGTAATTATTAATGACCTAACAGTGAACTACCTCAGTCATCAGTTCACTATTACATACTGATTAGTTAATCGTGTTTCCATATTAGTTAATAGTAGTAATTAAAGTGTTAATGTAGTACTTCTCATTTGTCCTGTATTAATTCCTGCAAAATTACCTATTAATGACAGACCATTATTATAAAGTGTTACCTGCGATACAAGTTTGGAATTTTAGCAAATGTTACATACTCTCAGGAGGACAAATAAGATTATGTTTTGGTTGGCCCAAATCATGTAGTGCATTACAGAAACATGCTCAGGCCTGTTCTTTCTCATTGGTTAAGAGCAAGAGAAGAGGGCAAAGGAGGATTAGATCAGACCTGAGAACCACTCTGGGAACTACAGCTGACCTAGAGGCTTGTCCACTCTCATAGAGAAAATGTTTCAATATGAGCTGCCCTCTGACTTTAGTGTACATACTCTGAAAAAAATCTATATAAAGACAGAAAAGCAATGAAAGCCCACTATCTGGGAATATGAGCATATTTCAAAAGCAATGTACATGATAAGCAGAAGCACATAAACAGGTATGCATAGATTAGTCTATGATGAAAAATCACTTTTGATGGCCAAACTGCCATTTTACTGTCTAAACCATGTAGACATCTGAATGTTTACATAGACTTTTATCAGCAAGTACTTCAGAAGTAAGAGTAAATTACAATCTGACATAAATCAGGCTTTCTTCTTTCCATCAAAAATGCATTTGAAGCATTTTCTTCATTGATTCAGTGAGTTGGAATTTAAAACAAGCCAAGACTGGTAAGAGAGGTTCTTTCATTTGGAAACAAGCAAACAAGGCTCTCTTTCTCGCACGCCTCACACACACACGGCCAATAACATACATTCACATATGTACATACACTGTAGCACTTCAATCCCATGCTATTGATAAATTTGAAACGACCATAATCCACAGGCTAAAAACAAGTGGAAGAAAGCAGACAGAGAGAGTCAAATGGTTGAGGACTTGGGACTAATAAGATCGAATTGGAAGAGAAATGACCTTGTGTCCTATTTTCATTCATCAACTTGCACAGTGTATTTCATAATTACTTACAGATAGATCAAGAAGAGTTACAGTTGTGTTAAAGTGAAATTTCACCCAAAAATGAAAATTCTCTCTTCATTTACTCACCCTCTGCCATCCTAGATGTGTATGACTTTCTTTCTTCTGCAGAACACGAACAAAGAATATCTCAGCTCTGTAGGTCCATGCAATGCAAGTGAATGGTAACCAGACCTTTCAAGCTCCAAAAATCACATAAAGGCAGCATAAAAGTAATCCATATGACTCCAGTGGTTAAATCCATATCTTCAGAAGTGATATAACACGTGTGAGTGAGAAACAGATCAATATTTAAGTCTTTTTTTACTATAAATCTCTATTAGAGATTTATAGTGAAAAAGGATTGAAATATTGATCTGTTTCTCACCCAAAATGATTGCATCGCTTCAGAAGGCATCTTAAAACAATGGAGTCATATGGATCACTTTTATGCTGCCTTTATGTTTGTTTTTAGAGCTTCAAAGTTCTGGTCACCATTCACTTGCATTGTATGGACCTACAGAGATAAAATATTCTTATAAAAATCTTTGTTTGTGTTCAACAGAAGAAAGTCAAACACATCTGGGATGACAAAATGATGAGAGCATTTTCATTTTTTTGTGAACTATCCCTTTAAACCTCACTCAGTACATCAAGTGAACATCACTCAGTACCCAGTAACACACATCAGCCTTACGTTTCACAGTAAAAACACACTTCAGCTAAAATCTACAGTAAACCCCTGAATAAATGAATCCAGTACAGCTAGTCTCTAACCTTCTTCATAACATAAGTCTTTAAAATCAAACATGAACGTTATTAATATTACCATGAACTATAAAGCCCCAATAATATTCAAAAGTATGAACATGACATGTGTAATTGCATTGTAAATGCATAAACAACAGCAGAAGTGGGATATACCAGCCTAATGCATGGAAAAAACACTGGGCCAAATATTGTATTAATATTAGTCATATTACCAAGTAGACGTTACAATTATAATTCATTGTGGTTTGATCTCCTCTATATTTTTATTAGACAGAGACATATACAGATAAAGACAAGGAGAGAAAGAGAGAGAAAACACGTAGAGCAACAAACATTTTTGCAATGGTCATATGATTTATCTTAACAGAAACTGTTTCTGAAAGTGTCTTTTACCAAATGCTGACTGTTTTCCTCCCAGCTTAAATACTACCTGCACCTGCAAATGCATGAGGCTTGTGCTGTGGTAAATATATCCAGTAGGGATAGCCCTGAGACTCTGAGGAGAACACGGTAAACACAAACACACAGAGCATCATTTATTCAAACCGTGTTCTTAAAAAATCAATGAGTGAGTCATTGTTTGTTAAAGACTATGAAAGGGAAGTTCCTTGTGAGAAGAAGTATGGCATGACCTTTATCTGAGATCAGAGCTGTTCTTGCAAGAGCTCAAGAAGCATAATGGTTTTACACTCTGACTGACGGCTTCCTGTAGTTGATAGTGTGTGAGTGAATTTGTGTGTGAGGTAACATGCATATCTGTTTCTAAGTCGCTGCAGAGTGTCTACCAAAGGCCTAATTGTGTCTATCTTAAAGTGGTGTCAAACTGAGAGTCTGATGACCAAATACCTTGACTCACCTCCACAACAGTGTCTCTATCACTCAACTCTCTCACTTTGACTGTCAGTTAGACTCTGTCTCGGTTTCTCTCATTCAGTCTTTTTATGTACAGTTTACTTAAATATGTACAATATATTCTAATAATATATATACTGCATATTCATTCCTTTTTATTCCTTTTTTCTCATTTTATGTTAAATTTGAAATAATTTTTATTCTTATTATATTCTTATTACTAATTTGTATGTTTGAATTAAAATTGACTTTTCATTTGTCTTTATGTAAAGCACTTAAAATTACCATTATAAATTAAATGTGCTATATACACTCACTGGGCACTTTAAGGAAACACTATGGTCCTAATAAAGTTCCCGACGTCGTCTTCTGCTGTTGTAGCCCTTCCGCCTCAAGGTTCAACGTGTTGTACATTCTGGGATGCTATTCTGCTCACTATAATTGTACAGAACAGTTATCTGAGTAACCGTATCCTTTCTGTCTGCTCGAACCCGTCTGGCCATTCTCCATTGACCTCTCTCATCAACAAGGCCTTTCTGTCTGCAGAACTGCTGCTCACTGGATGTTTTTGGTTTTTGGCACCATTTTGAGTAAACTCTAGAGACTGTTGTGCATGAATCGCTCAGTGAGTGTAAATAAACTTGCCTAGTCTTGCCTATTATAAAGAGAAAGCAAACAAAGCATACACAGTCTATCTCTCACGCATTTTCTCTACAGTAGGTACATGTGCTTTTTGGCACAGGAAGATAATGATCAGGTTTGCATTACATTACTAGATTGAAAAAGGCTCTACAGAGGAATGGGTGATGCAATGATCTGCTTATATGAGTGTTTGTGTGGGTGGGTGGGAAGAGGACAGTAAGAGGTTACAGTAGGAAAGAGCAGCATAGCCACTTAGAAGTGAGTGACAACTCCACCTTCAGACTCAAGATATGACAGTGGTGGGCACTCAAGTGTCTCTTTAACTTAAGTTCAACTCATCACATGCCTGATCTGGCTGGATTATCAACTAGTGAAGTGCAAGAGTGCAAACCAAGATGATTAACAGGTAAAAATATTTTTTGTCAGAGCATATGGTCACGTGTTCTCAGGGCAAATGAGTGTCCACAATGCACTTTGTAAAATCAAATAGTTATTGTCATGTATGCTTAATTATTACACCTAGAGGTATTACATCCTGAAAAGGTGCTTCCCACTCCATAGACTAGCACAATACAGAAATATGCTGTACATCACTAAGCTTATTCACATAAACTGGAACCAACTCAAGAGATTTGTTTTGCAGCTTTCTTTCAGTCAGAACTAATGAGAGACACATAAATCAGCTTTGTCAATGTATAATGCATATTTTCTCTCTCTCTCTCTCTCTCTCTCTCTCTCTCTCTCTACATATATATCTACTGTATATCTATCTATCTATCTATCTATCTATATATATATATATATATATATATATATATATATATATATATATATATATATGTAGCACCCCGTTCCCTTAACCTTCAATGGGCAGCGCACTGGGTTCTAACTGTGTGTCTCTCGACTTATAACAATATTCCCCCCTTTACCCCATTTGTCTACTGTAACACAAATTACACTGACAGTCCTATGCAACTTTTCTATTAAACAAATGAAGAATAACCTCAAACAACTCAAAAGTTAAGTTTAAGGAAATTAACAACTGGATTTATTTGTAAACAATTATGTAAAAATAAATAAATAAATGACATAAATGAATTATTTGTCTCCCTTTTAAGGAAAAAAAATCAGCAAAGACTTGAATCAAATATCAAAATGTCTGTTGTGTCTTTTCTCTGAAAAATGTCTCCCAATAGAACACACTCAGAACTTCACAGTCCCATAAAATGAAATAAACATGAACAATAAAGTTAATTTCACATTAAATGACACTCAAATATTACTGATGTTTAGGGCTGAAATGATTAGTTGACGTTATAGACAAAATTTTTCGTTGTCAAATAGTCGTTTGATGTCATCGTAACATGAGATCACATTAAACTCTAATGATGACGCACGAGAGCAGCACTACAGTTCATGCTTGACTGAGGAGAGGAAGCTTCAGGTGATGTAGATCGCAAAGTATGATGGAATTATAATGCAAAAATACCAAATAAGTAAATACAGAAGCACTCTCGTTGTGGAATAAGTGAAGCTGGAGCAAAACTTGCATGTCGAGCATCTTTAAAGGAAACACCCCGGCGTTACATCTGTAATGCAGTTATAATTAACGCATTATAGCTTTATTAAAGTTCAAATAATAAGGAAGCAGATCATGTAAATAACTACAAACTCCGAAACTGGAATTTCTCTGTGCAGTCAGCACCTCTTCTATGAGTTACGCAAAGTGGCCCAACCTAAGTGGGAGAGATTAAAACTGCACCCGGCTGATATACACTCTGTCACGGGGACACTCGTCCCTCGACCATGTGCGCTTGCTGCAGCTAGAATCTAGCGTGATGGCTCACGACTTATTGAATCATATTATATGTTTCACTGTGCATTTCTTATCGTGAAGCAAATTGGCAATACGCAGCTTTATTAATAAGAGAGAGTTTGTTTTTTGTGAGTTAAAGATGGATTGAAGTGAACAAAAAGGTGAGAGAGGGTAGTCTTCGCCCCTTTATACACTGCAACAAAATATGTTTTTGATTTGTTTTTGTTTTGGCTTGTTTTCCAATATAAATATCTAATACTCCTTTAAAACAACATACATTTTCTTTATCAGCTATACTGCAGAAGAAAAAACTGTTATCTGAGAATGTTGAATATAATATTAAAAATACAAATATTTTAAAATATCTAAAAATCCTTAAAAAAAAAAAAGAAAAAAGATGCATTCACATGAGAAGCAGCATATAAGACATTTAGCCTTGCTTTTAGAGAATAGATCTAAAATATAAGTATATTTTGCACTCGCAGAAGAGTAACCAAGTGAATATATACAAAATACACTTATATACACAATACACTTATATTTCAGATACATTCTCTTAAAGCAAGTCTAAATAACTTATGTTGCTTTTCAAGTAAATGTATCTTGTTTTAAGGATTTTTAGACAATTTAAAATGGAAAACAAGACAAAAACACTTGATAACAATATAATTTTTTGCAGTGAATTTCTTTACTGAATTAAACTTAATAAAACATATTTTTTTCCCTTTAATTCAGTGAATGACATTTAGAGGTATTTTTAAAAGATGATTTTGTCCTCTTTATTGTTAGCAAGCACGTTTAATACAACCGTTGGGGAACAATCTGAATAATCGGTTAAGAGCTAATGATTAATCGTTGCAAAAATCGCTGAATAGTTGAATAATCGCTCTAATAATTGTTAGATTAATAAATTATCAAAATAATCATTAGATGCAGCCATACTGATGTTATCAGCAAACACAGTTTAAATTAGTTGCAGAAATTCAGTGTCTCAAAATACACTTCTTTTGGTTCAATAACACCAAACAAAAGTATGAAACACCAAAACTTCCCTTACTGAAGTAATTAGAATGTAATTAATCCGTAATAACACTCAATACAACAGATGTAGGTCCACACACACACACACACACACACACACACACATTCACTTTCCAAGCCTGTTACAGGCCTGTAACGTAGCTTGTGAGTGTTGGGGCCTTGAAAACAGCAAATGGCCTCTTCACTCTAAAGAGCAAAACAAAATCAAACAGATTTCCTGAATGCCCTTTTTAAGGCAGACAATGTCCGCAAATTACTACTCCTAGTAAGCGGCAAACAGTCCTTCGGTCTCCCACTGCAGTCGGCGAAATGGCCATGCGATCCTCTCCCACAACACCAGAGGAACTCTAAACCTCACGGTGATTTAGAGTGCTGTCTGGTTCTCTGATTAATTTCAGTCTCTTCCTTAAAATGAAATAACTAATTAGATGCCCATTTGGCAATTGCAGTGCCACCGATAGTCTGTTAATCAGGTTATTTCTCGCTCTCAATCACAGAAGAATAAACGAAGCTTCATGCTGCGTTTTGAAGAAGGCTCCATGAAAAGATCTTTATAAACATGTATACAGAGTAAAAAGCATAAACAAAATCACAGAAGGTTTCTACAACACTTCACACATATAAAATTGAAGTTTAACACACTTATTTAGTGGTTATATACAATTTTTATGGCTTAAATCACAAGAAACACGGACCTC
The DNA here is from genome assembly GCF_019703515.2 of Myxocyprinus asiaticus. Lineage (NCBI taxonomy): Eukaryota > Metazoa > Chordata > Actinopteri > Cypriniformes > Catostomidae > Myxocyprinus > Myxocyprinus asiaticus. The sequence continues at coordinate 24,838,281 of NC_059350.1, read as the reverse complement.
TCTGATCGGCTGTCATTTCTCCCTTGCTCTTGCTCTCTCTCCAATCAGAATTCACATCCCATCCACAAGGGCAGGAGTGCATTAAATAATAACCAATCACAAATAAAATAACAAACATGCTGACAAAACACACATTTTGAGCAAGTGCATTTCAAACAAGCTCTATAGTTTACCGTAACTCTTAATGAGGCAGTACATAGGTATAACACTCCTTTCATGATGCATATTGATGGCGCCGCGGATGGCCGCCTCGGTGTGGAGCACTTCTATTGTTTTGTTGTTTTTGTCCTGTGTTTAGTAATCTTTTTTCAGTCAGTTTTACCAGAGACGAACTGCTGAACTGCCGACAGCATATACCAGTCAATCTTTTCCCGGATTTTGAATATTCGGACGTTTTGTTTGACATTTTAGTCGGAGACGCGGCTGTGTTGTTTAAACGTGCTATGAGACGCAGGCGAGGGAGACGAGCAGGCAGCTGGTCAAACTCCGTCGGCGGGGCTTTCGAACAATGCTGCCGAGCAAATCTCCACTGCCGAGCAAATCTCTGCTCCCTAACAAAACGGACGAACTACATCTCCTAACCCGCACAAACAAGGACTTTTCAAACTCTGCTGCCTTGTGCTTCACAGAAACCTGGCTGAGTGAAGCCATTCCGGACAGCGCGTTACATCTGCCGGGCTTTCAGCTGTTCAGAGCGGATTGCATCACAGAGTTAACAGGGAAAACGAGAGCTGGTGGAACATGCTTTTACATCAATGAAAGTTGGTGTACAGATGTAACTACATTAAAGAGGATGTGCTGTCCTAATTTGGAAGCGCTCTTTATTAACTGTAAGCCTTTGTACTCGCCACAGGAGTTTTCCTCGTTTATTTTGGTGAGTGTGTATATCGTGCCAAATGCGTGTTTGAATGGCTTGCTGCTACAGCTGGCTGATCAAACCACAGACACAGTACCCAGACTCAGTTATTATTATTCTTGGGGATTTTAACAAAGCAAACCTCACACGTGAACTGCCCAAATACAAACAGCACATTACATGCCCCACCAGAGACAGAAATATACTGGATCACTGCTACACAACAATAAAGGATGCATATCGCTCTGTTCCTAGAGCAGCTTTGGGACTATCTGATCACTGTCTGGTTCATCTTCTTCCAACTTACAGACAGAAATTAAAATCTGCTAAACCTGTATTAAGGACTGTAAAGAGGTGGACCAATGAAGCCAAGCTGGAACTACAAGCCTGCTTTGACTGCACTGATTGGAGTGTTTATGAGGTTGCAGACACCAATCTGGACGAGCTCACAGATACTGTTACATCATATATCAGTTTTTGTGAGGATATGTGCATTCCTACTAGGACTTATTTAACATTTAACAACGACAAACCATGGTTTACAGCGGAACTCAGGCAGCTTCGTCAGGCCAAAGAGGATGCTTACAGAGTTGGGGATAAAGTCTTGTACAATCAGGCCAGGAACACACTGAATAAGGGAATTAGAGTGGCTAAAAGAAGATACTCTGATAAGCTGAAAAACAAGTTTTCAGCTAACGACCCTGCATCAGTGTGGAGTGGCATGAAACAACTTACGAATTACAGGACTCCTGCCCCCAACCCTGTGGTGGACCAACAACCGGCTGACGACCTAAATGTGTTCTACTGTAGATTTGAAAGGCCCAAACTCACACCCCACACCCACTCTGACCTTCACTTCACGTAAACACCAACACCTCCTGCAACCACCCTCCTCCCCCCTCCTGCTACTCAACCTGCACACAGATCTGTGAAGATGATGTGAGCCGTGTCTTTTGACAACAAAGGATAAGGAAAGCTCAGGGCCCAGATGGCGTTTCACCTGCATGTCTTAGATCCTGTGCTAACCAGCTGGCCCCCATCTTCACACAGATCTTCAATAGATCACTGGAGCAGTGTGAAGTCCCATGCTGCTTCAAACGCTCAATCATTATTCCTGTCCCAAAGAAACCAAAAATCACAGGACTTAATGACTATAGACCTGTTGCCCTGATGTCTGTGGTCATAAAATCATTTGAGAGACTGGTGTTGGCCCACCTGAGGAACATCACTGGACCCTTTCTAGATCCCCTTCAATTTGCCCCTTGGATGATGCAGTCAACATGGGATTGCATCATATCCTGCAACATCTGGACAGACCAGGGACATATGCAAGGATCCTTTTTGTGGACTTCAGTTCAGCTTTCAACACCATCATCCCAGCTACAATCCAGAATAAATTACACCAACTCTCTGTTCCTATGTCTATATGTCAGTGGATTACCAGCTTTCTGACGGACAGGCAGCAGCTTGTGAGACAGGGGAAACTCACTTCCAGCACCTATACAATCAGCACTGGTGCCCCCCAGGGATGTGTGCTCTCCCCACTACTCTTCTCCCTCTACACCAATGACTGCTTCACCAAGGACCCCTCTGTCAAGCTCCTGAAGTTTGCAGATGACACCACTGTCATCGGCCTCATCCGAGGTGACGTTGAGTCTGCATACAGAAGGGAGGTTAAACAGCTGGCTGTCTGGTGCAGTCAAAACAACCTTGAGCTGAACACGCTCAAAACGGTGGAGATGATTGTGGACTTTAGGAGGAACACCCCAACACTGACCCCCCTCACCATTCTAAACAGCGCTGTGGCAGCAGTGGAGTCATTCAGGTTCCTGGGCACTACCATCTCACAGGACCTGAAGTGGGAGATCCAAGTGGGAGCGGTCATTGAGTCTGTCCTCTGCACTTCAATAACTGTCTGGTTTGGTTCCGCTACGGAATCAGACATCAGAAGATTACAAAGGACTGTTCGGACTGCTGAGAGGATTATTGGTTGCCCCCTACTCCCCATTCAAGAACTATACACTTCCAGAGTGAGGAAAAAGGCTGGAAAAATCACTCTGGACCCCACTCACCCTGCCCACTACCTTTTTGAACTGTTGCCTTCTGGCCGACCCTTCAGAGCTCTGAGCACCAGAACTGTCAGGCACAGGAACAGTTTTTTCCCTCAGGCTATCCATCTCATGAACAGTTAAACTGCCCCATTGAGCAATAACTATGTGCAATACACAGTTTAGTCATTCTTATATTTATCCAACACATCCAACCTCTTCTGCCATTTCATTCCTCTGAAAAAAAAACAACAAAAAAAAAACATTTGTACTGTACATAACAGATTTGTATTTACACTGTACATAACATATTGTATTAGATTTGCACTACCCATGTGTATGTGTGTATGTATGTATGTGTGTGTCTGTACGTATGTGCATAATTAATTTTATTTTTTATTATTATCTATGTCTTGCTGCTGTTTTTGTATTGTTTTGTATTATTGTACACTGGAAGCTCCTGTAACCAAGACAAATTCCTTGCATGTGTAAGCATACTTGGCAATAAAGCTCATTCTGATTCTGATGAAAGGACAGAAAAAGCAAAACCCTAGATAAGGTTATCAATTGAGCACACAGTCTCTTAATCTTTGAAAAAATCCCATACCAAGTAAACAGGTGTTACTGCACTTAATAATAACCCTAGCTGGGCTATACACACACACACACACACACACACACACACACACACACACACACACACACACACATATATATTTGTGAATTTTGGATAAATATTGTTAATTTAATAGGGATGCAGTGATATGAAAATATTTGGCCGATACGGATACTGATTTTAACACAAAACATAGGCCGATACGATATTTTGCCACATACCTTATTTTGTCATCAGATCACCGTTTTACGTTGGAATTATGCTTTAACAATGTAAAAAGAGGTTCAAAGCTTTTTCACTGTTCTAACAGTAAATTATTTCCATTGAACATGGATTGGATCTGTTGAACACATGACAGGCCAAAATTTTTAAGAAAGCTATAATAGAAGATTAAAATAAAATAAAAAAAACTAAATATGACAACATAATGGTTGATATGGAAAAAAAAAGGTTATTTTGTTCTTTTATATTTTTTTTGAACTTCTGTTTTTGCAGTTCAAAACAAGAGATCTCACATGTTCCATATATGCACTGTATATTATAGAACATTATGAATTCATACTATGCATATGTTGGGAAATTCCACGGATATTTCAACCAAATCATGGAAAAATAAAAAGTTTTAACCAGAAGGAACAAGACCCCCATTAAATTCTGTATTATAGTGGTATAATGGACAATGGATAATGCCATCCAGACCACTAGAGGGTGCCGATTGCTCACACAGCACTGACTGAAACACTGGATGCACAAATGCAGCCTTTTTAAAGTGATCACGCAAAGCATTTTGCAATTTGTAGTGGGCCCCCCTGGACCTTTGGGCCCCTAGAATCATTACCACATCTCACCCCACTAGCCCTGCTTCTATGATACTTTCAGCTCACAAGTTGACTTGCATTCTCTGCTGGACTTGTACACAGGTCCTTTGTGTTGCAAACGCAATGCTTTATCAGTTGAGCTACTGTGCAATTTGATCTCACTCAAATAGGCTTGTAAAGAGTTGGTTTAGTGATGCAAACGTTAAAATGTATCGCCTTGTCATGTGATACACTTTCGGCTCACAAAAGTATGTGTTTTGATGTCATAAGATAGATGTGAGAAACAGAGTGAAAAGTAAGTCTTTATATACTGATAATTGGCCATTTTACTCATGATTTGTGTAAAAGTGAATATAAGTCATTTTTGTTGTAGCATCTCTAGTGTTTATTTTGTCAGAAAACTACCACGTTACGCACAAGTAAACTTTATTTAGCAAAAATGTAGGTATAGTAGCATGATTTTACGAGACCAGGTTGGTATTATCTGCTATTATTGTATTGTATTACATGCATTATATTAATCATTGGCCACCTAATCAATATTGGCCATGGAAAAACCCATATCATTCGACCACTAATCAGAACCCATATTTCTAAAAGCCCCTCAGAAAACAAGCTTTGCTCTGTGACTGAGTGACATAAACAAGGGCAGCATGGCCTGTATCACTTTCCCTTCAAAGCTGTCAATCACCTTCAAGTGTCATTTTTATGAGGCTTCGAGACCATCATCTGCTGAAAAGCATCATGGCAGAAGGATGTGTAAGGTGACAATGCCGGGAACGCTGCGGCTTGGGGTTTTTAATGATTTCATCAAGAGGTTATGCAATTTCGTTAACACTGACTGAATCGCATGTGCATGTCATGTAAAGATTTTGTAAGAATTTAGAAGCTACAATGATGCTTTCTGAGCTCTGACTATGTGAACTGCACCTTTTGAGATGCAAGTCATAGTGTATATAGGATGCATAATTGGCAGTACAGAAGGGTTCAACTTCTAATTCCATTCTTGAGTTTAATTTGTCCTTTTGCCCTTCCACCTTTCTACTTTACCTTCTCTCTCTCTCTCACTTTCTCTTACTCTCCATTTGCAGGGTTAAAGTAGATCGAGTGCAGCTCAAAGGCACAACTATTTGTTGTGTCACTATAGAGTTAAAGAAGAGGGGTTTTGAAGAGGGAAGACAGAGTTTGTGAGGCTTCTCTTAAGTAAATCCTATTTTGCTCAGCGTACTAAATTACTACAGTAATTTGTTTATGGTTATTCAACCTGGACCATACTGCACTCATTTTTTAAATCACCAAATAGATTCCATGCTCTTTGTATACTGACCTGGTATTGTAATTTGCACGAATTCTTGAGAAATACAAAACGCCTAAAATTACTTCACTTGCCATTTCTTAATAGGCAGGGCAAAGTTTTTGACATGTAAGTGGATTATGAAATGGTGATCAAAGGCTTATTGTTTATAATATGTAAATCGAGATTGGCAGCAAGAAAAAGATGGATCTCAGAAATCTGCGACTTCAGCTTATACGTTTTGAGGACTATCTGGTGACAAAACACAAAATCATAAGATTCTAAAATGCCTTTTAACCCTTAAATGCACATCTCAGGCCTTTAGTGACCCAGGACCTCATACCACCCCTTGTACCTCATCCATTCTTTGGAGTTGTGCCCACACCTCTTTAATATTTCTCAATGTCTCTCTTATAAACAGTCTGACACAAATAATAATAATAATAATAATAATAATAATAATAATAATGGTTTAAGTTCCAAAAGTGTATAGGGTCATTAGAGACACAATGTAACAAGCGATAGCGAGAACAAACAGACCCGAGAGCAGAGGAAATGTTCCAAAGGATTTATTAACAACAAATAAGAGCAGTCACTGGGCTGTGGAATGTTGAAGATCCCGGCACCGGCTGCAGCAGCGGCTGCGCCATGGCCGCGCAAGTGGCAATCCATGAAAAGTGTGTTCGTAGAATGAGTGTGTGCATTGTGGAAGTCAGGAACAGACTCATATAATCCTCCATTGAAGCTTAGTGAGGTGCAGAACAACGCCCAGCTGAGATGGGCAATCTTACTCCCGACACACGGGCAGAGACGAAGTATCCACCATGGAAGACCAGCTGACATGCAGCAAAATTGGAAGGAAACCACACACCCGACATGCAGGCAACCAACAGATACATGAGACAGGACCAACTAGACAGAGAGAGTGAGGTTAGTACTCAACATCAAACAACAATCTAGCAAAGATACTGAGAACACGACAGGCTAAAGAAGGGAGTGAATTAGGGGAGAACAGGTGTTGCTCGGCACGCTAATCAGTGGCATGATCAGCATTCCCCCAGGAACAATCAGTGTTCCCATGGAAAAGCCGATCATGCATGCCAACCGCGTCTGCGAGACATGTGGAAGAGAAAATGACAAAATACACAAAACAAACCGACAAACTCACCAGAGCTGTGACACACGAGGTACTGTATATAAGTGTCTTTTTTTTTTTTTTTTTGTACTTCCATAAATTATATTTTTGTGGTTATCACAGGATATCTATTTCTTTGTTTATTACAAGATAAATAAGTACTATATTCATACAAATAAATACTAAATCACGTTGATTTTCTGTGCAACAACGAATTAACAACACATATAAATACATATTATACATGCTATTTCTTTATTTGGGTGTACTACTGAAATTAAAGTTGTGCATCTATTTAGACTCAATAAGTGCCTGAGAAAATACTTGTGTGTAGCTTAGGTGTATCTTACGTGTTATGTGTAGCTCAATATGTTTTTGAAAGTCAGTTGCATCTCAGGAAATTTCAGTGTGAAAATAATGAATCATGTTCTAGATTTGTTGCATTTTCTCTTTGATGTATGAAAAATAGAACATCAAAATATATTATATTCTATTATTTTCTAATAGTCTTGAAAACATTTAGAAAATTTGACACTATCTGGGTATTTTGTAGATCCATTTGTTATAGATATAGGTGTTGGGTCTCTAAAGACCCGAATATGTAAGGGTGTTTGGTGAAATTCCCATGTTTTTAAGGGTTAAAGAATAATATTCTACATATTCTGTGATGTTTATTTTATTCCCTATAAAAAATTTTTTTAAAAAACAACAACAAAAAAACAAACAAATCTGACAGTAATGTCTATCCTTTTTTTTGGCAAAAGATTTACATAACATACCCCCTCATAATTATCCTCATTATCTGTAAAATATTGTGTTTGGGCTGCCAAAGAACACTCGGTGAGGAATGCATTGTATTAGAATGCTTTTCATGATCCTTATGAAACACACAACAGCAAAACAGGGAGGAACTTACCTGTCTCAACTCCTCAACACTTATTGAAGGTTCTAATTCAGGCAAGCAATGCTATTATCAGTCAAATAAATCCATAAAATCTAATTGCCCACTTCATGGCATATAGGCAAATGCATGCATGAACAGAGCAGAGAATGAATGAAAACAGGGGTTCCTCCTTAGTATAGTGTTAGATAATGTGTGCAGATATTGAAGTCTGTCCTTGTGATTCAACAGGCTGCACTTGGACACAAGATTTGCACAAAACCTTGTGTCATCAAATTACGACACATTTTTTCCATCAGTTTTCCATTTGAAACCCATGCATTAAATCAGCATCTATCTTTTAGTTTTCATGCATATCTTTGGGGCTAATAAAAAGTGCATTGTTTTGGTGCCATCCATGTGTTCGACAGCCTGTCTATTTTGTACAGAAACAACAGAGAAAACATGATCTAGCCTTTTCACACATACAATTCATTATTATTTTTTTAGAAGCAGGAATAGATCACACTCATTGATCACACAATTTCACTGACCATGTCAAAAGCATGTAACACTTTCCATTTGTTTGTGTCTCACAGTAATGAAGATGCAAAGGTGACATCCTGGTTTTCCTGCATAGAGAATTATGAGACGGCTGCCTCCGTCAAATTTCGTGCTGCCTCCGACTGTCAGGGTAAGGATAATGTTTGCTCTAAACTTCGACATTGTTTGCCACTGCTGTGAAATTAAAACACTATAAAGAAATCTCCATAGAGCCAGCAGAACTTAGGCGATAGCCCTCCATTAAACTTAACAACAAGCAAGCTAATCAGGTGTTGGCTCAAAATAGCATCGTGCAGGGTCGGAAATGCCCCCAAAATTCAATTTTTGAATTGCTCCTGTTTGTGTTGTTTTTTTATATTGATAACATAACAGTCAATTCTGTGTGGTCACCGGAGGTGCCGAAGCAATTACCTGACTTTTTCCCTGATAACAGCAGAAAGAAATACTCCCATTTTTGGTCATACAGATAAGAGTAAGACATCATTCGAAACTATAAAGGGTTTACTTTTATTTGTGTACACTCACAATAAGAGCAAAACGTTGTAGTTTTGTAAAATAAAGAAATCATACAGCATGCGCTTTCTGCCGTCTCGGTCTCTGTGAACTTCTGTCTGGAGCACGTCACGAAAATGAACCGAAACTCAGTGTATACTTGCCTCACAGACATGAGAAATATGTCTATAGAAAGCTTGAACTGTCTACTTTTAAATTAACCAATTTAAATAAAACAAAAATATTCTCTGATTGTGTAATCCATATGAAACCAACGAGTGGTACAGTCTTTCCCGTTTGAGCTCATTATCGTTTTTGGAAGAAGACACGCTATGAATTTACCTCAGGAGAAGAGCGTGATCCGATACGGCCTTTCTAACACAAAAAGTCTCTCACAAAAGTTCATTTTGTGAGCGAAAACTGGAGTCTACAAAATCTATTATGTGTTTCGTGGCCTTATTTCAGTGACTCAAAAATTACTAACCATGCATAATCTTGATTTTCTCAAAAATGCAAACATGTACATCTCATGTTTGGAGGCTCTTATGTTACAGCACTGCTGAGAAAGTGATGCAGATTATTTATTCATTTTGTTAATTATTAATGCTTGACATGATGACTACAATCATGTCAACTGTATCTGGGCAAAATGTTGTACTGTTATCTCAAAGCAAGTTATGGCATTTGGAACCAAGGTAGCCTTTTTTATCAAAAGTCCAAAAAACTCTCCAAACTAGTGATCTGAGGGTTTTACTGAACCGAAGAACTACTTACATTTGTCCAGTCCAATCCAAACTGTAAAACAGTGGCCGATTGGTCTCTACACATCGTCCCTTCCCACCATACCCACCCATATACCTGAGATCAGAGATGATCTTATTATCGGTTTAAGAGGTTAATCAAGTTTGCTGTTGTAAACTATAAATGAACACATTAGCTGTTATGTTGTATTTAATTAATTTAATGTTGAACAGGTTAGCTTTTTTAATTAAATATGCCAATTAAGTTGATAATTGTCATTTTCTTCAATCATCTAATTATTAGAACATCTAAAATATGTTGCTTGTAAGTGTTTGCTTCTGCCACTGGAAGGTATGGTACAAGTGTATGTGTGCACATGATCAGGATGGTACCACCTCTGCCTCATTTTGAGCCAGGAAAAACCCTGTAAACATCATGATGCACCAAGCTGCTCATCATCAATATGTTTATTGCGTATTTATCTTACCTATTGAGTTGCATCTCCCCCACACTTTTAGTAAACTGTTTTATCTCTTTGCCTCACTCCCTTTTAGGATGCAATCATTACTTTTCAAACACCCATTTTCTTTTCAAAATTGCTCCTATTTGTGTCTCTGTTTGTGCTTGCTTGCTTTGTGCGTGTGCGTGTGTGTGTGTGTGTGTGTGTGTGTGTGTGTCCAACACAAATTAAAAGTCTTCCAAGGTTTCCCTCTTGAGGGCACATTGTAATCAAACTATCAGTCTTATTCTGAATGAGCATTTACCTTGTCAGCTTTGTTCACAGTAGACTACAATTCTTGGTTTCTCTGGAAATCAAGACCCAGTCGAAAAAGTACAACCATCCTGATGCTGTGCCATTTGAGAAGTGTTGTTTGGTGTTTACGTGCATGTCAGCTAAGTACACTGCTATTATAATTTCTGTCCGAATAAAAAGGCTTTTGTGGAAATTGGGTTATTTTCAAAGCTGAAATCAGTCTGATTTCTCCCTTTGAGAAATTCATAATTTACACATCAAATCTTTTAGATTTTTCCCTTTCAATAGCAACATTATAGGCTATTAAATATTACTTTAAAGTGTCAGTACCCCACACCCGAGAGATGTCTCCATTCATATACGTGGGAATAGTACTGAACAGCTTCAAAGCAACAGGTAAACGGTTGCTCGCTGGAAAATCTTTAAGAAATCTAGTAATGCTTTCCATGTCGCATGGATATACTAAATAGAATGTATAAATGTTGCACTTACACAAAAGCGTGATAGATGAAAGCCCAGGATCTAGGTCTCTCCAGCACGTTGTACAGGTAGTTTTGAATCCTCCGGTAGCGCGCGTTTCTCCGGCCGCTTTGCGAGCCGTACACCAGGGGCTTCCCGAGCAGACTCAACCGAGCGCCCTGTTTCCCCCGGTCTCTCTCCGTGCCCGCTGCACCTGTGCCGGCATGAGATGCGGACAACAAGCCGTCCACTGCCCGTGAGGAATTGTTCTTCATCTTATTACCACATTCCACATTGTGTGATCCGTAACTTTCGGCGTGTTGCCCCGGAGATGTGTTCATCCAGAGGCCGGAGCCGGCCTCATCTCCGCTGTGGTTGAGGGGCATGGCATCACCAACGCGGACCCAAACGCATGTGGCATGCGTATTGTTTTATTTCTGGTAGATGCGACGGGAGAGCCAGATAAACCACAGACACGAAATATGTTTCACTAGACACAAGAATAACCCCAACCACTCAAAATACACAGTTTACCTCCAGTCTTGCGACGCGTAGACACCACCTTCTTCGCTCCTGGTATGGATATACTTGAGTAAACGGGAGATGGATAAAGTAGCTAACTGCTGGCACTGACCCAAGAGAAGAGCCCGTCACAGTGGCTCTATGTGAATGCAGCTGTCTCTTACGTGTACAGCTCGTGTTACTCAATTCCAGCTCGCGCCTTTGATGTTGCTCCTCAACTCACGCGCGTGGCGCACAGGAAATCTACCATGCCATCATACTCGCTCATGATATAAGACGTTTCCGTAATATTCATGTAAATGTCTTCAATCACCTCCCGGTTTTCTCTACGACGAGCTCTCTAAGTGTGCGGCAATCTCACCCTTGTGGTAATAATTGACATGAACACGAGAGAGAGTTTCAGGAGCTGGTTAAATAAAGCAGACGGTTGAGAATTCAGTCGTGTGTTTACATAGTAAAATGTTTATTTGCATAGCAACTTGTTCTGGATATCGCGCTCTGTGTCGCATCCTTCACGTGCTAAAGTTGATCAGATGTCCTCCAATGGCGATGATGAGGAACCATCGTAAGAAAGAGAATAAAATGGCTCAGTGTAGAGTTACAATAGAAACAGTTATTTTAGAAGTTCGCTTTGAAATTAGTCTCTGCTGAAATATACATGACATTTTCACTCTTACCCGGAGCCTCTCGTAGTAATATACAGTTACTCTGCTGTAAGGACCTTGTGACCAAAAAAATAAATAAAATAAAATAAATAAATAAATAAATAAATCATAGTTTATTAATTATTTTCATCTTCGGGAATTCCGCGATAGTTAGGGATATGCAAAAGAGCAATCTGAGTCAATTTGATCGTCAAATTACACGCTATAAAGTTTAACTGTCCTTAGTTGTAAAAGTGACTGCTCAACCACCATTCTATTCAAAGGGCTTTATATAAGGGGAAAAAAAAGTTTAATCAGCTGCAGACCAATACAATTTTATCCGCGAGAATAAAAATAATTGTAAACAGAGGAATAAAATTAGGCTGCAAACGGCGTTTGAATTCGCGCGTTTTCCATCATCTTCATCGACAGCAGCAGCAGCAGCAGTCACATGGTCACGTGAGCTCTACTCAAGTACATTTCAGTTAAGTTTCCGTTATGAATCCCGCGCAGCTGTCACTGATGGGGAAACTGTGGCTTGTGTTCTTCCTTTGACCACACTGTGCTTCCTCTTTGAAGGAATAGTTTGTCAAAAATGACATTTCTGTCATTATTTTTTCACCTTTGTCATTCCAATCTCGCCTAACTTTCTTCTGTTGAACACGAAAGTAAATATTTTGAAGAATGTGGCATTCGCTGATTTCCGTACAGTGCCTCACTTTAAAGCTTAAAAAAGCACCCAAAAGTGTTGTAGGCTACAACATAGTCCAGGCTTCTCATATTCCATATCCAAACTCTTCTGAAGGCATACAATCATTTTGTACAGACCAAAATTTAACTCCTTATTTACTCTCAACTCTTTTAAAATTATTGATTAATTGTGTAATGAGCCAAAATCAAATATGACAACACGTCAATAACAACAAATCTTGGAATATTACACACACGTAGTATGGACTACTTTTATGACACTTTTGGGTCCTTTTTTTAAAGATTTTAAGTGGGGCACTATCCAGTGTTATTGTATGGAAATCAGTGATCGTGACATTTTTTAAAATGTATCCTTTTGCGTTACGCTGAAGAAAGAAAGTCATATGGATTTCGCAACCTAGTCTCATAGAATGAACGTTACTAGAATCACAGGTTTGCAAACTGAATTTCTACGTGCTGAATTCAAATTTCGTCACAGTTTCCTGGTGAAATTCATACAAGAGGCGCTACAACAACTGTGCAATATATTCACTTTCACACAAATAACGACCACAAAGGCTAATTATGACTTTATAAGCACTTATTTTTCTCACACACTGCTACTGTGTGTTATGAAATCCAAACACTTTTTCTATAACACATATTTTCAAAAACAATAATTTTTTAACGCTTGTATTACTGACCCACCTACATTTACACACATTCCAATGTGATTAGCTTCTGCTTTAGCTTACCTGATAGAGTGATGGACTTTGAACTCGGAAGACCGCCGATCAAGACCAGTCAAAGACACAAGCTGACACATGAGATGAGAGTGTCATAGAAGCAACACGAGATGACATGATTGCTTCAGAAAATGTGCTTTTTGTTTCTCATTTTGTTTTTGGACATTATAGGTTAGGTTAAGGTGTTGGTTTAGGGTAAGGATGTCTTTTTTGTGTCTACCTCTCATTTCATTTTAGATCACTATTGGTTAGGTTTACATTAAAGTTTAAGGTTAGGGAGGTATGTTTTACTCATTAAAATCTCTATCTAAAATTCATCTTAAAAACCTCGTCTGATTACGACACCATTCCATTCACTTTTGGCACCCCCGCTGGTCATTTCACAGGGAAACTGCAGCTAAACGTGGAACAAGGCACTTAATTTCGTTTTGCAAAAGTGTTACCACAGTCATGTGATTTTCATGAGACCAGGCCGGGGTTTCCTTTAAATTCTGTTCAAAGCACTTTCAATATTAGTAAGCATCTTGTGTAATTATCATGCTGGATTTTTTTTCAATATATGTTCTAAATAATTACAAAATTAACTGAGTTTTACCAGGATGAAAATACCAGGATGATGAAGTTGTGCCCCTTATTTTTACCAACACAAATAAATTCATTAAAACAGAATATAAACCCCCTACATTTTTAAGATTTGTATATAAATCAAATTGTTAATATGTTGGTAAAACACGAACCAGGCATAGTCAGTTTCCTTTTCTTTAAAACACCTGTTATTCTCTGATGACTTATTAGTTAAATGTGGATCATCAGATATGAGCTGCATTCTATGTTCTTCTCAACCTTCCATCCAATGACTCTGAATCCAGTGAGTGTGAAAACAGTATGCAATGAAGTTATAATTGGCTACATAAGGCAAAATTACCCTCCGACTCACATTCATTCTGGCTCATCAAGGGCTAAGAATAGAAATATACTCTCCCACAATGGAAATCACTCCTGCTTGTCATGACCTCTGTGCTGCAACCACCATCACTTGCCATCAGTCATGACTGGAGCGCTGGGGTCATTGGCTGAACACAGGGACATGTATCAGGCTAATTGCTGTGACGCGAGCTTGTCCAGGCAGCATGAAAGGACACGCAATCATGTTGCACTGAAAGGGAATGCGAGGGACATATAGGTGAAGTGAATAAATTGCATATATTGCTACTTTTCAATTTAGTTGCAGTTTGATGATTATTTTTGTTGGTCAGTCAGGTCAAGCAAATTGTATCCCTATCTGAAGTAGCCTAATGTGTTCATATTGGTGTAGATGTTGAGAATGTGAAGCCAAGAAAGTGGTCCATGAGGCAACACAACCCCCTTAACTCCTGTCTAAAGCTCTTGATTAAAACGGAATGTTCCTCTTCCTGCACTCTAATAAAAACTATGGCAACCCAAATGTTTTTTAAATGCATAATTTACTCCAGCTCTATGAGCTGGCCCAGCTGACCTCAGGCTTAAGTCTGATCTTGGCAAAGAAACTGAGCCCTTACAGCACAGGTTGCTGATACTGCATAGTTCATGATTCTCCACAGTGCAATGAAGAACACTCTAACATAAGTTTGCCCTCTGCTGGTAAAAGCAAGGACAACTTACATAAAGCCTGCCAGTCAACATCGGTATGTCTCTCAATAACACTGTTAGGTTTTATGATGGCATATGGGCCTTCACTTTTTCTATATTTCTATCCACTCACACACAATAATACAAACTTAAATACATAAAGCAGTCTCATGAGAAATTATTGTTATATAATTTTTTATTTATTTTTTATTTATTTATTTATTTATATTTTTGCCATTGTTATGCTTATAAACTATGAAGATAAACATGATTGGTGGAAAATGAATGGAACTTTCTGTGAGCCTCGGATAGTCAACAAGATGAGAGACTTTCCATCATGCAGGGTCATGCAAGCCAGACTGCATACAGATGTTATTGTTGCTAAATCTGAATTCTTAAAGGATGTCAACTAAAGCCAACAGTGTATACATGTATTAATAGATGATTGAATATACAGAACAGAAATGTCTGAAGTATAACACCAGGTCAAAATCAGTGATTACATTTATTTTCAAACTGTAACAATCTTGTGTTTCTGAACTTTGAGATAATTTGTGGGCTGAGGTTTGCTTGTGTAAGTGTATTGTTGATTAAAAAAGTGAGTACAATTAAACCCTTAAACGCATACCTTGGGGATTTAGAGACCCTGGACTTCATTCCACCCCCTACTTCATCCGTTTTTTGGAGTTGTGCCCACACCTCTTTAGTATTCCTCAATCTATCTCTTATATATATATATATATATATATATATATATATATATATATATATATATATATATATATATATATACACACACAGTACTGTGCAAACATTTTAGACACTTGTGAAAAATGTTGCATAGTGAGGGTTTCTTCAAAAATAGTGCAATAATTAGTTTTCATTTTTCAATTAACATCATCCAAAGTCTAGTAAACATAAAAAAAGCAAAATCAATATTTGGTGTGACCAACTTTGCCTTCAAAACAGCACCAATTCTCCTAGGGACACCTGGACACAGTTTTTCTTGGTTGTTGGCAGATAGGATGTTCCAAGCTTCTTGGAGAATTCGCCACAGTTCTTCTATCTGTTTAGGCTGTCTCAATTGCTCCTGTCTCTTCATGTAATCCCAGACTGACTCGATGTTCAGTGGGGATCTCTGTTGCAGGGCTACATGTTCTTCTGTTCTATTCTATTCTATTCTATTCTATTCTATTTGCAGAAGGAATATTTGGGAGTCTAAAATGTATATTACCTATTGACATACAGTTAAAGATATAAATAACAATCTTAAGACAAATGTTTTTGTTTTAGAATATTGCACAGTACTGTATATATATATATATATATAATGGTTTAAGTACCAAAAGTGTATAGGGTCATTAGAGACTCTAGGTATGTAATAGTGTTGTTGTTGTTTTTTTTTTTTTTTGCACTTCCATAAATTATGTTTTTTATGATTATTTCATATCAAGTGTACTATAATAGGATATCTATTTATTTGTTAATTACAAGAGAAATGAGTACTATTTTCATACAAATAAATACTATATCACATTGATTTTATGTGCAACAATTGTGAATTGTCAGTATACCATATGCGTGTACACATACAGTACATAATATACATTCTATTTGTTACTCAAGGTGGCACTGTTGTTTCAGTGATTGACTTGATTTACATTTAACATTGCTATTTGATGAAGAAACAACATGAAAGTAAACTACAGCAAATACAACACATGAACAGTATGATTTAGCACTACTGAAATGATGTAAGTTGTGCATCTGTTTAGACTCAATTAGTGCCTAAGAAAATACATTTGTGTATCTGATGTGTTATGTGTAGCTCTATATGTGTTTGCCAGTTGCGTCTCATGAAATTTCAGTGTAAAAGTATTGAATCCTGTTCAAGATTTGACCCAAATATGTAAGAGTGTTTGGTGAAACTCCCATGCATTTAAGGGTTAAGCAGTGTAGGCAGTCAGGAAAAGAACATGAACATTGGACCAAAATTACTTCCACACACTTTTTTTTATTTGGAAATAATAAAAATGAACTTTTTTCTTCTTTTTTTCTTTTTTTTACAGTAAATATAAAACATAAACATCGTATGAGCCACACCTGTATACAAACAGAAATGTTGCAGTGAATATTTTTTTCTTTTTTATCATCTCAGTGGAACACATACTTTAAGTTGTAAACAGTCAGCATTGGGTTTCCCCTCTATCCAAGAATACTGATAAAATAAAAACCTGTCTCTCATGAAGGAAAACAATTGAATTTTTCTGATTTTGTGTTTGTAGCAGAGGTGAGGAATTTGGCTTGAAAGCACAGAGAAAATGATGATCTGGCTACAGCTGTCGAGCAGAGTGGTCTGGCCCTCTAAAAGTGAAAGTGAGAGCTCTTGACTTGGACCCATATGATAAGAAAGGTGTCCGCTCAGCGGCCCCTTCTATTGGGATGGTAGATCTCAAAAGTATGCCTTGGCCCCTTTGAAAATATGGCTTAACCACATGGTTATTTCATATATAAAACACATGCGCTAATAAATCTCTGTGCAACTACATTTATATTAAGCATGGATACCAGTATGTGTGTATGATATATTTCTGATATTTCCTGTTTTAATATTGTAATAACTTAATGGGATGTATACACCTTTTAAAGGTTTATCTCTGTGGTTTTGAGGTAAATTATGATACAGTAAAATCTGTAAAACAGGAGGGAGGTTTTGTTCAGCGTTACAGCACATTTCCCCCAAAGGGTTATAAAAGACTGAAAAGCAGTCATAAATGTATTAAAATGTAAAAAAAAAAAAAAGAAAAGAAAAAAAAATGTTGCAACATTCAGCACCGAATGGAAGAAATGGACTAGTATTTTAGCTAATCTGAAAAGTCTGAGAGAAAGCAAATGGCTTCTTTTTCTTGGTTTATCTCTTATATTCAAGTACAAGCAAACTGTACAGGTACATGCAACATACAAGCTGGCCTACAGTATGTTGAACTAACACATATCTATTTCTGTAACTTTTTAACATTTGTGTAGTCTGTTTTACAAAAATGTGCATGCAGCTGGGAACTGATCCGAGTCATGCTGCTCTGCCGCACTGGAAGGAGTGGCCAGTGGTCTGACAGATGATTGGTGTTTATGTTTGTGATGGCAAAATCAGATTGGTCACTTCAACATATACAGAGACGCACAGAGGAATTTGCATTTCTATGACTCTTTTTGATTTCTGTAAAGTAAACAAAGTGGAAATAAAACTGATAATAAAAAGCTAACTTGTTGGCTTGATTTAAGAAAAATCTATTTTTTCATCTGCTTTTTTCTATTAAAAATCAAACTTTTGTGCTTGCATTTTTATTTAAAAACTAAAGAAAACTTAATGGCACATAAAACCTTACATATGTACAAGGGCTTGTTGAAGAGCTTGGGTTTGTCAAAATTCTTGAAACCTCAGGTTGATGTAAGTTGCTTTGCTAAAATTAATTTTACTAAACCATATCTATTGGTCAACACCCTAAAAAGGGGAAATCTACAAACACTTATCATCTAATGTTGTTCAAAAGTTAATTTAGTCACTGAAGACATACTCAATACATACTGTAACAGCACATTTGTGTAGATGTACATTTTCCCTTGTTAGGATGTTGACCAAACACCCTAAAATGGGAAATGCAGAATTACACAAATATGTTTATTTTGGGAATGTTTTTTCCAGCAACTAAATTGACTTTTTAATAACATTTAATGATAAGTATGTCTGAAAGAATTCACTGAACACGATTACGTATTACAGTGTACTGTAGGATAATGCAACAGTTTCCGTAAACAATAAATTAAAAAAATATATAATGTGCTAAGAAAAGTGTATCCAGATACTTTGTTCTCAGTCTAATTTTTAGCTTTTCTTGTCACTTTCACAGTATACTGGACAACACAATCCTCTTGTTTTTCATAAAACATATGTGAAAACAATCTGCAAAAAGAACTAAACAAATAAAAATCAACTTCTAGAAGAAAGCGACCTCCATTAACTGTCACAAAGATTGAAACAGAGGAATTCTGGAGGAAATAGACCACGGCTTTGGGTCCTCCAGGCTTAGGCACCAAGAAAGGCCCTGCCCTTCCAGACAACCTCCCCATGGGGGCGCCCTGCATCTTGTAAGGTCATGGCCATTGACTTTTTCCAATCCAAACAGGGTTTAGACAGGGCCTCGGCTGAGGTCCCACAATCCCTTGGTTAGAGGTCACCTTTGTTTTTTGGGGTTGATACATTCTGATGCTCTGTTAAAAAATAGCCAACATACAAAGTCTTGACTGAATATCACCCTGCTTTAGTTATGCACTCTCTAATGTATGTCACCCTAAAGCAGTGCTTCCTGCGTGGTAGTGTAGACAGCCCTAAGTCTCACACAACAAACAGTGAGAGAAACAAATGATTTTGTTTAGGACAAACAAATTTGGCAGAACACTGGCTACCCACAAAGAGGAAAACATAAAAACAAAGTCACAGGAGTGATTGTCAAATTTGAACAAAGCTTTGTGTTATTACATCGCATTTTCTGCCTGGCTCTTGTTGTCCTGCTGTCTCTCAGCTTTTATTGACTGTGCTCTTTATGCTAGTTCACTACGATCGAGCCCCCGCAGGTGCTAGCGAACCATCCAGGGATGTCTGAGAAGCACGTCGAGTTAGAGAGGCAAGAGTTGCGTCAACTAGGGAAGAAGGTGGGAAAAGTTTGTACCAGCCAATCACGTTGCTGGAAAGGTCCAGCTCCTCTAGCAGGATCTGTGCAACTCCCATGAAGGATTTGTGGTCCATTCGCCCATAATCTCCCCAGACAATTACCTAAAAGGATAAAAATCAACAGATTGTTTATTGATTCAGCAGCCAATGCTTATTATCAAAATTAATAATAGTCTTCTATTTGATGCAGTCCCTGTGGGTTTCAAAGACATTTTGTCAACAAAGTCTTGTTCAGAAGCCTGATCAACTCAGGAGGTGCAAAATGAAACTACTTGTAGAAAAGAGATAGGGAAGCCAAACGACTCACTTGTAACACTTTACACTGTGGGCTCTCTTCAAACTGCAGTGTTTGCTGGTACAGTGGGTCAAGTGTCTTGCGTGCAATTTTGGTCTTCTTCTTAGCTACATATGCCCCATTGTGTAGCAGATAGACTTTGACATATGGAGCTTTGATTGCAAGGAATGGATAAAAGGTAAGATAGGTGTTAGATTAGGTACTAACAGTCTTAAAAAATGTAGTTCCCTTTCGATTCAGTTCACTCGACATTGCTGTAAGCAGTATGGGGAAATCCTTTCCTTGACGACCTAGTTGAATCCCTTGTACAATAACACCAATCTTCTGATTGGCAATGCTGAGTTGAACTCTGCCCCTTTAGGTGTGCAGCTGGCCTATTTAAGCGGGTGCTCAATCACCATTACTTCAGATTTTTGTTCCTCCACGACTACGAACATTCAACTTCGTCTAGGAAACCCTCTCCGCTTCACCATCGAGATACGTTTTCAGCGGACGGTTCTTTTCTGCATGACGCAAACAGAATGACTTGTCACCTGTGCACTTGTGCCTGCAGCGAGAAGGACTACTGCTACCCTGTGTGTTCCGGTGAAGTTTTTGCCACCTTGCCATCGAAAACGCTCCGGGTAAACAGGTCTTCACTTCAGACGCTCGTCGCTTTGACCATGCAGCACCTCAGCGAGCAGTTACCCGCTTCCTTGCAGCGTTCCGGCAGGGACATTGTATCCTTTCATATATATATATATTGACTGTATATACTGTATATATTGCATTTTATTTACAGGCTTTTTCATAAAAAATTCCGTTGCGAGCAAGGCGTCTTTTTAAAGATGTCGTTTCGCAAGTGTTCCAAATGCGAGCGGCACATCCCGCCATCAGAACATGAGTCTCAGGATTCTGTGTTAGATCCCGAGGGACCACATGAAGGGGCACGGGGGGGCCACGAAGTTGAGCTGGATGGATTTGAGGACAATCTCGCATGGGCACAAACCCTGCAAAGCCCTCAATCCTCCAATGCAGCGTCCAGCCCCTGCTGCTCCGGCTCCACCAAAGACAGCCGAGCCATCGGTTATGTTCGATTATAGAATGTTCTCACGAGAAACAGAAATGTGCTCGCTGCTCGAGATGTACATCACATGCTGCTCATCCATGCTGAGTATGATGGAATGATAGACAAATGTGTTTTTTGGTGTGTTGTGTTCAAGAATGTAATCACAAGAAGCAGAAATGAGCCTGCTGTTTGAGGCACACATATTCACATGCTGCTCGTCCCCACCGGGTACGCCGGGATGGTAGACAAATGGGGTTCTGTGTGTGTTGTGTTCACATATACAATGTTATTACTCAATAGAGAAAACGCTTGTTGCGTACGCTCTCGCTGCACTTGCTTGAGAAGCACACACATTTACGTTCCATTAATTTTCCCTCCCCGCTTGAGTTCGCCGGGAGATTATGCATAAGTTGTTTTTGTGTGATTGTGTCAGAGATATTCTTGCTGCCTGTTCGAGACGCACATATATACGCACTGCTCTTTCCCCACCGTAGGTCGCCGGGATAGCGCACAAATGTGTTTCTGTGTATGGTGTTCACATAATAATTTAGCACACACACTATATCAACCGCTCCCCTGTGATGAGCGGCACTCTGTCTCCTGTCGCGAGCCTGCTGTCTCGCTGCACGCCGAGCCCTCGTGGGTGTGTCAGTCTATCACACCCCACACATTTTGACCAACCACTTCCTTGTGGCAAGCGGCGCTCTGTCTTCTGTAACGAGTGAATCAATAAGCCCGCTGTCTCACTGCGTGCGAGCCCTTACGGGCGTGTCATTCTATCACCTCACACACTATGATCAACCGCTCCCCTGTGGCGAGCGGCGCTCTGTCTCCTATAGCGAGCGAATCAATAAGCCCTATGTCCCGCTGCGCGGATGCTTGGCAAGCTCTCACGGGCGTGTTAAATTGTTTAGAGTTCGGACCAGGGCTTTCAAAAGCCATACTTAAACCTTGAAAAGGCTATGTGTATCTTTTCACAAGTCTGCTCTGTCTGGAGCACTTAGTTATTCAGCAGATAAGCCTCTGTTACGGGTAGGCTACCAGTTATATTCTATACAGCCACTATATCTAAACTACACTCCCCAAAATAAAACCTGTTCTCCAACCATGGTTGTGGAAAGGTTAAAATTACACTGTGTATATACTAATTTCCATGTGGTATTAACCACGTAGGTTACTATATACAGGTATATATACAGTATATACTGTACACTTAAGGCATGTTTTACATGTCATCGGCCTGGATGGGATTCTGTTCCCCATACTGCTTACAGCAATGTCGAGTGAACTGAATCGAAAGGGAACGTCTCCAGTTACACATGTAACCTCAGTTCCCTGAGGTGAAGGGAACAAGACAATGCGAAAGGTAACCGCACTACTACTTCAGTGATTTGAGGAAAGAGTAATGCCCTCTGTCCCTCAGTCAGAAAAATCTTAAGTAATGGTGATTAAGCACCCGCTAATATAGGCCGACTGCACGCCTAAAGGGGCAGAGCTCAAATCACCATTGCCAATCAGAAGATTGCTGTTATTGTACTATGGTTTCAACTAGGTCATCGAGGAAAGTATTTCCTCATACTGCTTACAGCAATGTCTCGTTCCCTTCATCTCAGGAAACCGGGGTTACTTGTGTAACTGGAGACGTTTAAATTACACATGAATACATTACTGAATATAATAAGAATGACTACCTTTGACAACTTGAGCTGATTTCTGTAACAGCTAGAGCTACTTAATGAGGTACAGCTGAGTAATATGATATTATATGATTTACATATGGAGTTTAAATTGTAAACAATCAGTACAGATTAGAGCAAAAGTGACTCACCAGGGAGTGATTTGGATCCTGGCTTTTGGATGAGACCTCGTGCTCTTATCACTTCCACCTCAAGCTGGCCTTTCTTATTTACCATGCCAATCTGAATGTCACCTTGACAGCATAGCAGATAATTACTATTTAATAACCAATTACTGAAAAAGTCCATTTTATTTAAATGGTACACAATGGATTAATGGATTTACACAAAAAGTTAATGCAAAGAGTTGTTTGACATACTGCTGTTTATATACTCAGTATGTCTCTACCAATCTGATTTTGCCTACACTAAAAATAAATAAATAAATAATAATAAAAAAGAAAAACAAATCTTGGGCTCAACTTGATTTAGTCATGGAAAGTGCTTCCACATGTTTGAAATGAGCTTTCTTGTATTACAATTACTATGCATTTTCAATTTAAATACTTCAAGTAAATGTAACTTAAATTCATTCAGTAAACACAACAAAATTTAACATGTTAAAATAACTCAATTGAAACTCTTTTAGTGACATGCTAGCTAGTTACAGGAAGTCTCAACATGCTAAACACATGCTGGTGGGAACCACTACTGAGTGCTATATTATGGTTAACACAGCAATTGCTCAATGGATAAATCAATGGATAAATCAATATGTAGTATACTCTAAATGTAATGTTCCTCAACCCAGGATCAAGCTCCACTCTTCACATAACAAAAACTCTTCTTAATCTCAAGATAAAAAAATAAATTAAAAAAATTACAAACTAACAAGTGCCCCTCTTTATATTCATCTTGCACAAAGACACATAAAAAATAATAATAATAAAAATATATTAAAATAAAAATAAATATATTAAAATATAAAAATAAAATTTAATATTTCCTCTCCCTGTTGAATCTCATGCAAAGCATGCTGGAAACTAGAAATAATTTGCCCAGATTCAGTTAACCAAACTGAAATGTTTTTTTTTTTATTTTTATTTTTTTTAAATTGATTTAAGTTTAATTAAATTAATTTAAGTTTCCTTGGTTACATGAATATTTTGAGTATTATGAACATGGGAGGATTGAGTAAATCTAACAATAATGAAAGTTAATTTTTTAATGTACTGTGAACTCTCAATGGTCCAAAATCCAGCTTCCAAATATACTTTTTTTCATACCGCATTCTTTCGTCTTGTCAGTCTTTATGTTCAATGGCTGTATATCCATTACGCATAAGTTATACAAAGGAAGTGATGATCTACTCACAAATAATGTAAAAGTACTTATTTTATTTAATATGACTGGGGTAAAACACAGAAAACCATAAACCAGCTTCTCATAAAAGAACATTAAAAAATCAAATGTGTTTTGATTGGCTGTAATTGTGCTGCAATGTGCAGCAGTTTCATGTTCAGTGTGGACAGACAGATTGCTTGTCACTGGAATCATATCGCATTGCCTCTGGTTAGACACAATTTAAGTAGTGGTCGATGTAAGTTTTTAATGGCCGATGCCAGTATCTAGAGTGCAGGGTGGCTGATAGGCCGATATAGCACAAAATATAATATTTTAAGTAACATATATAGTACATAACATTTCCAAAAAATATAAATAATAAAAAAAGATTTTTATTATCACCACATAAAATTTGGCTTTGTTAAAATAATTTGTATATAAATATATATATATATATATATATATATATATATATATATATATATATATATATATATATATATATATATATATATATATATATATATATATATATATATATATATATATATATATATATATATATATATATATATATATATATGTATATTGTGTGTTTTAAATGGTATATAGCATAGTTTCTTCTGGTCTCTGTTTAGTCATTCAATTTTAGTAATTTATTTGCACATGAAGAAATTGTTAATATATCAGGAAGAAGGAAATAACAACTGTCCCCACAGTAGTCCAGTAACCACAGATGGCATGTGTGCATTAGCAATTGCATTTTCTCAAAAAAGATTGAATCAAACACGGCGAAGCATGTGAAGCACTTTTACTTTGAAGTTGCTCTCAAGCGCTAGGGCGGATCCAGCAAGCAGTAATCTCCTGACAGCTTTCAGTTTACATGGCCCGGATTGCCTGCTTGGAGTGTCACAGACACAGAGTGTTGATCCAGGCTATTATAAAACGTATCTTCCTCTGAAGCATATGAGCACTCCATTAAAAGAAAACGCTGTATTTGCTCAAGTTTTGTGAGGTTCATAAATTACATCTGTTTAAATGAGGTATCCGCACATATGCAGACAGAATGTAACAGAAGTTTTATAGATATTTACCTTTATATCATTAGACAAGAACTGTTGATGAGAGAGGGAGAATAAAACATGCAAGCACTTTAAACCTCATGAGCTCCTGTGCATCTGACATGGTTCTGACACGCAGGACAGTTTAGATGAGACTTTGTACTTGTACACCGGTCTATATATGTTATAGTTACACAATGGCACATAACAACAAAACAAACTGTGATTTGTCGTTTACATGTCTCAGACTAAGGCTCCTTCACATGCAAGCAGGTGATTCTCACCACCCACGTGGCTTAAGAAACATATTGGCCTAAAGGGAAAATGTATCGTCTGATGCCGATAATTAAAAAATTCAGAATATCGGCCGATTTATCGGGCTCTGTAATATATTGGTCGACCACTAAATGTAAGAATAGGATGCTGCAAAGGAAAACATATGGAAAAAGGAAATTCAAAAATACAAAGGAGCAGAACTTACCAATTGCTGGTGTGGCTAGGGTTTGTCGACCAACGAGCTGAGCAGGGCCCAATCCATCAAGGAAGTCACTGAATTGAGTTTCAACTCGAACTGCTGGGAAGATTGGACTGACCAAGACATATCAATTTGAAATACTGCATGTGTTGTTCTTTCTGACTTACAGTAGATAAAAATAAATAAATAAATATATAAATAAATAAAAAAACTAGTAATGGGATCTGGGAGTTTTGGAGATTGGAACTCTACTATATCCACAATATGTTCAGCATGTCCATTGTATTTGGACACGTGGGCGGAACTGGTTGGTTAGCGAATTTGTAACACTTTACAATAAGGTTCTTTTCATTAACATTAGATAATGCATTAGGCATCATGAACTAACAATAAACAATAGATTTTTTACAGCATTTATTCATCTTTGATAATGTTAGTTAAAAAATATAGTTGTTCATTGTTAGTGCATGTTAACTAATGTTGTTAACTAATTTTAACAGATTGAACCTTATTGTAAAGTGTTACTGCGGATGTGCGGTTGGTCAACATGATCAAACAGGAAGTCAGTATGCTGTTTCCAAAAGTTCTGGTACCCTAGGATTGGTGACAGTATGCCGAATCACCGACATGAGACATTTCCCACCAGACATTTTTACATCAGTTTCAGTGTGTTAACCTTGCCACGTGGCTCAACTGGCAGCGCGTTGCATCAGCAGCATGAGAGACCCGGGTTGGTATCCATGTTGAAACCAGGAAGTAATCACGATCGCTTAATCAGGGATGAGCGTGATTCGGAGGTTGCGCATTTAGTTTTTACTCCACTAATGGTTAGGTTTAGGTTTGGGTTGGGGTTGGGGTGTAGAGTCCATAAAATATGCATTCATCATTACTGTAATACATTCTGTACAGCTGAAAGGAACTCACTTCACAACTAGGATTTGGTGACCTCTCCTGGACATAAATAAAGCTCACTTGGCCCTACAACACTTACCGCATTGGCCACTGGGGCAGTGTTTTAAATTTCGGTAAACTTATACCGATTTTTGCTAAAGAAAAATTTGACCTACACTTTCCGTTTCACTGTGAGATTAGGCTGGGTTGGTAGGTGTTAGCTATTGTGTCATCCTGTTAGATTCTTGATTTTTAAATATTGTAAGAAAATTTCTCAGACAATGTGCGCAGTTAATGGCTGTCCCAATAGTCAAGCGAGACTAAAGTTTAGCTAAAACAATGTTATGATTAGAAACCACTTGCAAAAGCACAGTGCTTCTGTCCCAGATGCTTCTCTGCCCATCGGCTGCCTATAGAATGATTGGCTTTGGAACATCTGCTTGAAAAAGCCTCTGAATAATTTTCAGAGAAAGTGAACAGCAGAGAATACGTATTTAATCCACCGTTATGGCTCTGAAATGACAGATGTCCAGAAACGGAGTGTAGTGCCATGAACTACAAAGGAACGATTGCATCATTGTGTCCAACAGGTGTGTACATGTGCTGAAAGTTCATTAGAAACTTTAAGAGTATGTTCATTTCTATTTAGCATTGGCCTCTGTGAATGCTACACATGTTTTGAAATGACATTGTTACTCATTATTAAAACAAACTTTGTTATTCCTTTCAGATGAGTGCAGTGAATTAAGTAGAGACGATGTTTTTAACTGTTTAATGCTGTGATTCTCAACGGATGGCCTCTACACTGGAAGACCATAATTATTTATTTGACATGTGCAGTAGTGGGATGTTTATAATGTTTGAAATTAACTGTAATTTGATTTTCTTCTGTCCTGCATTTTTCCTGCCTGCAATCCACTTTCTTGAGTGTCTTTGCAGGATGACCATGTCTTCCAGTAAGGGGAAAAAGGTGATATGGAAAATAATGTGGTCATTAATTCATAATCAATTAAATATATTTGTATATTGCATTTCATTATACATATTATTTCAAAGTTGCTTTAGAAAGAATACTGAACTTTTGTGTACAATATTTAAAATGCAAGTCCAACATTTATTTTTTATTTTATTTATTTTTTTGTTCTTTCTGAACGGTAGGCCTACATGCATCCTGATATCCTAAACAAGAACGTGTCAATCTGAAGTCAATCTATCAACAGAATCAGTCAACAGTTATGTCAGCACCAAAACATTTAATGTACGTTAGGTTTAGGCTAGCATTAAGATAGAGAGATTATGTAATTCAACTTAAAGTTATAAAGCTAGAATGAGTCTTACACAGTCATCTCCCACAAAATAATTGTATTTTATCCAAACAATAACAGCAGCATGACCGTATCATCTCCTGAGCCATGCAATGCACAAGCATCCTGCTGTCTGGACCTCTTCTGTCTCTATGGTAAGTATACAATCTCAGTAGAATGTACTCATAAGGTTCTGACTATACCCAATATCTACTTTAAAATAAACATTATCTAAAGTCCTCAAAACATGTCCATCCTTACAGATGTGAAGGCAATAATAGGCTTCAGAGGCTTTTCAGGTTACTCATAGCTTCTCCATCACTAGACATGATTCCAAAAATAACTAAAATGCTTCTATGTTGGGATGCACCGATATGGAATTTCTGGGCCGACACAGATAACTGATTCACAGCTCATTGTACTCATAAAATACAACAAGCACATTAGTTTCACTCACAAACTAGTGTTTTAGCCATTTTGAGTCACTCTGTGAGACTTATTTCAAGATAAATAAACAACATAACAAGGTGCAGAGATGTTGAAATAATCCTCACAGCGCGACATGAGCTTGGCTTTCTCTCACAAAGACATGCTGTCCTGCACTGTCACTTGCATCTGCCCGAGTCTCTGCCTGAAGTAAAGAAGCCGCAGGCATTCAGAAAAAACATAACAAATTATCGGCAAAAATATCAGCGGAAATTCCATTATCGGCACGATAATAATATTTTTATTTTCTCGGTTATCAGCAAATAATATATTGTCCACCGATATATTGTGCATCCCTACTTCTGTGTGTGATATTTGGTGACCATCCTCCCACCTGTCATCAGTAACAGATGGGCGGGGAAGAACAATATTGTGTCGCTGTAATTCTGTTTTCATTTGTTCCGAAGTTTCTGTAATTTTTAAAGCTGCATTAGTACTTAACAGAACTATTGTTTACAATTAACTGAAAGTTCTGCCCACATTGCTGGCAAGGCTTCCTGGGACTTAGGAATATTTTGGATATAGGCTACTATACATATAAAAAGTCTATGCATTACAGGGTTAGTTCAGCCAAAAATGAAAATTCTGTCATCATTTACTATTGATTTTCTTCCATGGAACAAAAGAGGAAAATTTTTGAAGAATGTTGACACTGCTCTTTTTTTTCCATACAATGAAAGTGAAGGGGAACTAAGGCTAACATTTTGCCTAACGTCTGCTTTTGTTTGGAGCAACATGAGGGTGAGTAAATGATGACAGAATTTTAATTGTTGGAACTATGAAATCAATTCAGCCTAAACCATAAGCATTTCATGCACAGTGCTGTTCAGCAGTTTTGCTTTAGTGAGAATTAATAATCCATATACCCAAAGTATATGGGCTTTTAAACTGGCATGTCATTCCCACAAACTGGGCAGACATTTTGAGACATGTTTATTGATAATTGTTACGCCTGACTGACGGTTGTCAGGGTAACAGGAACAGCACTTACAAAGGCTGCTATTTCTAGACATTAATGATCCTTGTTCGAAAATGGGAAATTATGTTGAATCATTGTAAATACAGGACCAAGAAATTGCTGCTGACCCCTGTTTTGGGACAGACATCTACATACAGTACAAGAACTGGCATCTGGCATGAAATGATAACAAGAATAAATGTTTCCAAGTTGTTTTAGAGAATGCTTAAGAGATGTTTGGAGAAGTGTGTGTGTGTGTGTGTGTGTGTGTGTGTGTGTGTGTGTGCAATGCATTATTCTATGCAAAAATGATCTTCTCATGGGGAAACACATTACTGAAAAATATATACATTAAGAGCTGTGTATATTTAGAAAGCATGGGAAATTACAAGAAAACTTACCTGCCCTCTGAATTGTAGCTGTTCATGCTGCCGTTGTTGGATTCTCGGCTGGGTTGACGGCTCATATTCCTCTGCAATTCCACAGCCATTCCTGTCTCTTGACTACGCTGGATCGTCCCTTGGCTACCCTTCGACTTCTTATTGGTCGCCTCTGATGAAAGACAGATTCCACAAACAATCAGGTCATCTACTTGTAAGAGTATAGGAATAGTAAAATCAGAATGGCTGATTTTAACAAAACAAGTTTTCAGCTAATGAACCTGCATCAGTGTGGAGAGACCTAAAAGACTTTATTAACTTCAAGACACCATCCCCCAACACTGTAGCGAACCAACAACTGGCTGACGACTTGAATATGCTTTACTGTAGATTTGAAAGGCCCAGTCTCACACCCCACACCCACTCTGACTTTCACTTCACACAAACATTAACACCTCCTGCAATCCCCCTCCTCTCCCCTCCTGCTACTCAACCTGCACTTAAGATCTGTGAAGAGGAGGTGTGCTGTGTCTTCTGGAAACAAATGACAAGGAAAGCACAAGGCCCAGACGGTGTTTCACCCACTTGTCTAAATCCTGTGCTGAAGAGCTGGCCCCCATCTTCACAAAGATCTTCAATAGATCACTGGAGCAGTGTGAAGTTCTTTGCTTCTTCAAATGCTCCACCATCATTCCTGACCCAAATAAACCCAAAATCACAGGACTTAATGACTACAGACCCGTCGCTCTGACGTCTGTGGTCATGAAGTCATTTGAGAGACTGGTGTTGGTCCACCAGAAGGACATCACTGGACCCTTTCTAGATCCTCTTCAATTTGCTTATAGAGTAAACAGGTCTGTTGATGATGCAGTCAACATGGGATTGCATCATATCAACATCTGGACAGACCAGGGACATATGCAAGGATCCTTTTTGTGGACTTCAGTTCGACTAAATTACACCAACTCTCTGTTCCCACATCTATCTGTCAGTGGATCACTATCTGACAGACAGGCAGCAGTTAGTGAGACAGGGGAAATTCACTTCCAGCACATGTACAATCAGCACTGGTGCTCCCCAAGGATGTGTGCTCTCCCCACTACTCTTCTCCCTGTATACCAATGACTGTACCGTCAAGAACCCCTCTGTCAAGCTCCTGAAGTTTGCTGATGACACAACTGTCATCGGCCTCATCCAAGATGAAGATGAGTCTGTATACAGAAGGGAGGTTGAACGGCTGGCTCATTGGTGCAGTCAAAACAACCTGGAACTGATCACACTCAAAACAGTGGAGAAGATAGTGGACTTTAGGAGGAACAACCCAACATTGACATGCTCACCATTCTAAACAGCACTGTGGCAGCAGTGGAGTCATTCAGGTTTCTGGGCACTACCATCTCACAGGACCTGAAGTGGGAGACCCACATTGACTCTGACATTGTGAAAAAGGCCCAGCAGAGGTTGTACTTGAGGAAGTTCAATCAGCCACAGGCGCTGCTGATACAGTTCTACTCAGCAATCACTGAGTCTGTCCTCTGCATTTCAATAACTGTCTGGTTTGGTTCAGCTACATAATCGGACATCAGAAAACTTCAAAGGACAGTTTGGACTGCTGAGAGGTTTATTGGTTTTCCCCTGCCTTCCGTTCAAGAACAGTACACTTCCAGAGTGAGGAAAAGGGCTGGAAAAATCACTCTGGACCCCACTCACCCTGCCCACTACCTTTTTGAACAGTTGCCTTCTGGATGGTGCTATAGAGCACTGAGCACCAGAACCGTCAGGCACTAGAACAGTTTTTTTCCCTCAGGCTATCCATCTCATGAACAGTTAATATTGCCCCATTGAGCAATAATTATGTGCAATACACAGCTTAGTCTGTTTATATTTATCCAACATACTCTACCTCTACTGGCATACATTCCCTTGCATCTGTATATAACAGATTTGTATTTGTACATACGTATACACTGGTGGCCAAAAGTTTGGAATAATGTACAGATTTTGGTCTTATGGAAAGAAATTGGTACTTTTATTCACCAAAGTGGCATTCAACTGATCACAATGTATAGTCAGGACATTGATAACATGAAAAATTACTATTACAATTTGACAAATTTTTTCAGAACTTCTTAAACTATTTCAAAGAGTTCTCATCAAAAAATCCTCCACATGCAGCAAGACAGCTTTGCAGATCCTTGGCATTCTAGCTATCAGTTTGTCCAGATACTCAGGTGACATTTCACCCCACGCTTCCTGTAGCACTTGCCATAGATGTGGCTGTCTTGTCAGGCACTTCTCATGCACCTTACAGTCTAGCTGATCCCACAAATGCTCAATGGGGTTAAGATCCATAACACTCTTTTCCAATTATCTGTTGTCCAATGTCTGTGTTTCTTTGCCTGCTCTAAACTTTTCTTTTTGTTTTTAATGTTTCAAAAGTGGCCTTTTCTTTGCAATTCTTCCCATAAGGCCTGCACCCCTGAGTCTTCTCTTTACTGTTGAATATGAAACTGGTGTTGAGCAGGTAGAGTTCAATGAAGCTGTCAGCTGAGGACATGTGAGGGGTCTATTTCTCAAACTAGAGACTCTGATGTACTTATCCTCTTGTTTAGTTGTACATTTGGCCTTCCACATCTCTTTCTGTCATTGTTAGAGCCAGTTGTCCTTTGTCTTTGAAGACTGTAGTGTACACCTTTGTATGTGTACAACAAAGGTTTTTTTTTTTTTTGCAATTTCATGCATTGTATAGCCTTCATTCCTCAAAAACAAACACAAAGACAATGTTAAGCTTCAATTAATGACCCAAATAGCTTTCAGCCATGTTTGATATAATGGCAAGTGATTTCCTAGTACCAAATTAGCAATTTAGCAGGTGTTGGAGTGATGGCTGCTGGAAATGGGGCCTATCTAGATTTGATCAAACATGACTTTTTTCAAATAGTGATGGTGCTGTTTTTTACATCAGTAATGTCCTGACTATACTTTGTGATCAGTTGAATGCCACTTTGGTGAATTAAAGTACCAATTTCCTTCCGAAACAGAAAATCTGTACATTATTCCAAACTTTTGGCTGCCAGTATATATATATACGGTATATATATATACTGGACCATGGCATTATCCGCCCATGTCTGTCTATGTGTGAGCGTGCGGTCTCTGTTTTTTCCCTGCTGTGCACTCTTCTGTCTGTTGTGTTTCATGTCTGGAGTATGGTGTCTGGGTCCTGACTTCCTGTCTAGTTCGGGTACGGTCTGTGTCGGGACCTGGACATTCATATTCCTTGTCTGTCTGTTATTGACGTGGGTTCATCTTGGCTTGTGTCATCTTGGCTGCATGCACTGATGTCAATAATCTATGTCAGTCTTTGTGTCTGTCTCTCACGTCTGCGGACGCGCGTTGCACTCACTTTATGCTGAGGTTCGGTCACTTCGGTAAGGTGTCGTGTGTGTGTGTGGCTGAACTCTCACACAAGTGCCTTCTCTCGTCTTGTTTGTCAATTGGCATGAATGTATATCACCTCACTATCTTGGCGATGTGCGCTCATGCCAATTGGATGTTTTGCCTTCTTGTGAGAACACGCGGCTTTGTTACTGTTTCTGTATCACCGCGTGCTTCTCTGTCTTACGTCACACCCCGCCTCCTTGTTTGCTTATTATTGTTTCATTAGTAACACCTGCCCTTTATTAACCCGCTTGATTTCTCTCCCTATTTTAGTCTCATGTGTGCTGCCCAGTGTCGTCTTGTTCTCCAGTCAATCCTGTATGTTTTTCCTAGTGCTCCTGTCGTTCCTGATCCCTGTTCCTGGTCTCGGTCCGGTCAGTCCTGATTCCTTGTTCCCTTCTGCCCCAGCCTGAATTACCCTTTTGTCCCCCTCGTGGGAGTTTATTTTATTAATAAAGTATTTTTGGTTTTGAACTCTGCGCTTGGGTCCTCATCTCTGCAACAAATGTGACACAATCTGCACAATCTCTTTTCCATGCTACATTCTTTCTGATGCTGAAAGCAGACAAAGCAGTGAAATAATCTGACAGTTCTTGTAGCCCCCTTCTTCTCTCTGAAAAACAAGGGCATTTCTCCTCATCCTGAATCTCTTTGTGTCTGCTTACATAAAACAGAGAGAACAGAACAGAGTTCCCCTCCAGCTCTTAGACTCCTCTAATGTGCTTTTAAGACTTTTTCAAAAGGGAACAAGCTCTGTGGCAGTGACACATGAGATTATTATGAGTTGCCCTTTAGAAAGTCTTATTATACTAAACAATGCAAAGTCAATCCTGACATCAGAAAGCACTAAAAGGGCCACAGGTGCCTATTTGGAAAGAAGCTTTTTAGGTTTGATGAGGACAAACCATAGCTAAAGTATATACTTGAACTCATAGAAGAATACTAATCAAGACCAAGTGAAATGGGAAATGTTGGCTGATTGTTTATGGCAGTCTGTAGTCTGATGGATGACTTTTATTCTGCCTTTGAGATTTTTGAAGATTCAAAGTTCTAGCCACCATTCACTTGTATTGTGAGGACCTACAGTGCTAAGATATTCTTCTAAAAATCTTTGTTTGTGTTCTGCAGAAGAAAGAAAGTCATACACGTCTGGGAGGGCATAAGGGTGAGTTAATGATGAGATAATTTTAATTTTTGGGTGAACTATCCCTTTAAGACACATACACATGAAAACGAGAAGAACAAATTTCAGAGTAAATCGTACATTAAACCATTTCCATGTAAACTGTCACAAGCAATTCAATGGTGCCATTTGCACAAAAATAGATTTAAATGTAATTTTTAAATTTACACAATATTTAAAAGGGGAACAACAGCACTTTAAAGATTTACAACACTTTAAAGAAAACATTAAATGGCATTCGCAATACATTTAACGTCCGTAAAGTAACATTTAATTGGATTTTGAAATGAGGGGTACGATATTACTGGTTAAAGAAATAGTTTATCCAAAAATTTAAATTATATTATTCAGGACTCACCCTAATATCACTCCAAACCCGTATTAATTTCTTTATTCCGTGCAACACAAAAGGTGATACCATGTTGCACATTAGGTCACAAGATGCGATGAGAACCAATGAGATTTGATGCACTTCCTTCAGCTGCCATATTTGATTTATCAATTATTTGTTTTCAGAGTGAATACTGATTTAAGCTTAGTTCTGTACATCACACAAAGTTAGGGCCAGATTAAGACACCTTAGTGCCCCTGGGCCTTGAACATATTTAGTGCCCCCTTTAAGACACACACACAACACAAATAATACTCTACAACTCCAGACCTGACATGAACACATGGAGTAATGCAGGGTGTACACAAGACCACAAAATATCAAGTAATTTTATAAACAATTTTCAGAAGAACACACTTATAGTGTAGCTCTAAAAACTTACTGTAGTTACTAGTAGAGTACTAATATACCGTAACAGTATACAATAACCATCTTTTTCAGGGTGAGATACAAATAAAGTACACAATAATATATGAACAGGGATTGCTCACCAAAAATTCTGAAATAATTTATTCACCTTCAAACCAAACTCCAAATGACTCATGCAATACAGTATATTCTGTATTTTCTAAATTCATGCGATAGTTTTCTGTGAGGAGCAGAATGAAATTGCAAATGTTGTCAGCCACTGACTGTGTCCTATGAGACACAATTTTTTCTTCCTGCAGAGGGCAACTGACAGCTCAGAAAACCAAACCCTCCATTCATCTGCATATACATTTTAGAATGTTTCAGATCTCATTGGAGACATTTTTATACTGGATATTAATTTTTTGATAAAAACTGATAATTCCAAGGATTCACACCTGTAAATGTAAATCTGCCTCAGCAGTATCAATAAAAGCCTTTTTTAAAATCCTTGTCCAGTAATAAAAAACAACTGTAACTGGCACCACGTAACAGTGCCGTCTACCCTCTGTTTTGTTAGCAGTCCGGACCTCTGGACAGTAATTAACAACTAATTAATGATCCTTAAAAACTGCCATTGCGTGGTGCCCCCCTGGACGTGGTGCCCCTGGGAACGTGCCCAATTGCCCAAATGGTTCATCCAGCACTGCACAAAGTGATCCAATCTCTTCGGAAGACTTGGTATATGGTGTATAAGTCGTACCAATTACTTTTACCATGGTTGTATGGTGTTTTTCCATCCTTTTTTGATCTTGACAGACAAGAGTCACTGTCATTATAGCAAATAAACCCTGTGAAGACTTTTTACAATTCACCTTTTAAATGAATGCTGCTGTTTCACAATCATTTGTCTTCAAATATCAGTGAGTTCCCTGTAACTGTGAAATGTAAAGACTGCTGTTAAAGTTGCAGATACTAACCTGTCTGACTGATTTGTGAGGTGCTTCGGCTGCGACGGTTTCCCACGATAGCCACGAAACGTGCATTGAGACTGGAGCGCCGCTTTTTTGCTCCGGTTCCTACTGTTCCAAGGGCAGTGTCAGACTGGCTGCCATCTGTTCGCTCTGCTGTGTTTATGTCACCACTAACGCTTGTGCTCTTTAGCATACTCCGACCAGATGAGGCTCTGACTTGACGACTGTGAGCAAGAGAAAGAAGAGTGAAAAGAGAGAGTTGAGACAAAATGGCTGATGTACAGGGGTACTTGAGAGAAAAATACACAGAAACTAAAGAAAAGTTGACTGTGGGAAAGCATTCACATAATCTTAATACTTTATTCTTTGTCTGTGTGTTTACAACAACATTAAAATGGTAACATTTTACAATAAGATTCCGTTTGTTAATTATGTTAACCATTTGTCCACATAGTAAATGAGTGCCCAATAAGATGCTTTATTAGTGGTCTTCGGGCGCTACATGAAGCAACTCCTGAGGCGGTGCAATATCTAACTGACTTGGACTTTAACTTATGACAGCTTATATGTAATGCGGGCTGTTTTTTTTTACAATTGTTAAATGTCATACGAATAAAAAAAAATAATAATAATTTGTTAGCATAAGTTAGCTACATTAGTTAACATGAACTAACAGAGAACAATACTTTAACATAATTTATTAACCTTGGTTAATGTTAATTCACCATATACTAATTCATTTCTTAAATCAAAAGTTGTATATGTTAACGTTAGTTAATGCACTATGAACTAACATGAACAATTAGTAATAGTTAGTTTACAAAAATAAAATTGTTCATTGTTAGTCCATGTTAGTTCATAGTGCACTAACTAACATTAACATATACAACTTTGATTTTAAATATAAATTCGTATATATTGAAATTAACATTAACAAAAATTTATAAACGCTGTAAACAATATTCAGTAATGTTCATTGTTAGTTCATGACACCTAATGCGTTAACTACTATTAACGAATGGAACCTTATTGTAAAGTGTTACTATTAAAACAATCTACTGCTCTGACTTTAACCTTAGATCTTCAATCTAGTCACATTATACTTGCTATGCACAAATCAGTATGAGGAAAAAAATATGCAATCTATTGTTGGGCAGCAGCCTTTGCGTCTCTAAATGAATGATTATGATCACAATCACAATGATTATGCTGCTGTATTAATTCACTGGCCCATTATAACAACACTTAGCCCATTTGATCTAATCGTAGTTGTGTTTACATGGTGGGGGACTTCTGACTTTTTAATAGCTCTTGGGCTAAAAAAAGTTTTTTTTTTTGTATTTTTATTTTTTTTACAAGAAATGATAGAGGAGACCTGACTTAACACACAAGTAGCAGTCTGGAAAATGTGCACAGCCATAGACATTTTAATTCTACTCTAGATGATTTTCTAAAAAAGTGGCCCAATTTACATTAGATCAGGGGCGGACTGGGATCCGGTGGGCCGGCTGCGAAACGGGGCCGAATGGGCTGCAATAAGCTTAAATGGGCTGCCGCGTTATGCAGAACAGGCCGCGATAAGCTTAAATGGGCTGCCGCGTTATGCAGAACGGGCCACAAAACAGCGCCGCTATATGCCGAAGGGGGCAGCCATATGCAGAAAAGGACAGTGACAAACCCCCCCCCCCCCCCCACCACCACCACCAAGGGGCCAATTTTGATGCAAAATCCCGGCGGATTTCTCTTCCCAGTCCCCCCCTGCCTTACATCACTCTAGTACATTAGATTAAGGCTAGATTTATCTGTGATAAATGGTGTTCAAAATCCAAGAGCAATATGCTCAATTTAGTTGTGGAAACTGTCTGTGTTATGACACAGCAGAACACTTTGACAGTGCAGCCATGTCCTCTGCTGCCCCCTGGGGGTTCGGAGGAGCTGCTGTGTGTCTGTGCCTTCTGACGGAGTCAAAGTACTGAAGGACTGTCCAGTTGCATTCTCCCCATCACCTCCAGACCCTAACTCCAATGTTGTTAGCCGTGAGGTGGGGATAGGAAGGGAGGAGAAGGGTCTCTCCTCCACAGGCTGGAGGGCAGTGACAGAGGGGGGAGCAGACAGGGTTCTGGGTTTAGGAGGATCCGGTTCTGGCTCAGTACTCAAGCATGGGAGGTATGGGGTCAGGCATGCAAGGAGGGCTCTAATACACACAACACAATACACATAGGACACACACAAATAGGCAAGTGAATGAAGTAGAATAGAAATGAATGAAATCAAACACATTGCACATTGAATCTAGTCTCAAACTACAAGTAGGGCACAGAGAAGAATATTCTAATACTATATGGATCATTTAAAGGCTCTGATATACTTCATATGAAATTGAAGAATGAACTGGTGCGACGTCATTTAGAACAAAATCTGGCCATAAAATAAGTTTTTTTTAGATTGTTTCAGTGGTTTGTATTAGCTCGTCTGGGCAAACAATTAGGAAAACATGTTACCGGCTGCTAAACACCTTCTTACTGCCACTGGTCCACATCATCTATAGGTTTGACCTGGACCTTGAGGCCGGCAGCTAATTCCTGTTCACGGCATTCAGTCAGTTAAGATCAGTCAACATGAACACACCGGCATGCAGTTATTAGTGAACTGGTGCAAATTTACCTACATCTATACTAACCTTCATGTAGAGACATTTTCCAAGAACATGTCATGCATTTTTTTTTTAAATTTTTTTTAATTAGGTCCATATTATGGCCACGCATAGAGTGTTAGCGCATTAGCGTCATGAATTCAGAATGAAAACAAGACAAATTGCGCATTTTATACTGCATATTTATTACTTTAAATCATCATTGAGTGGTTAAAAAGCATCTTTTACTCAATTCTATTCATATAATTGATAACACATTTTAATGTCACATTAGTTAAGGTTTTACTGAGCAGCCTCATATTGAAATGCAGTAAGACTGGTGTGCATT
The DNA here is from genome assembly GCF_019703515.2 of Myxocyprinus asiaticus. Lineage (NCBI taxonomy): Eukaryota > Metazoa > Chordata > Actinopteri > Cypriniformes > Catostomidae > Myxocyprinus > Myxocyprinus asiaticus. The sequence continues at coordinate 24,799,449 of NC_059350.1, read as the reverse complement.
GGTTCAAACCAAGCAGATTGTATCCACAGTGAAAGCTAGTCAGTGGCTTTAAAGTGATCATAAAGATAGCATTATAAGTGGTTAGTGAAAGTCAGAAAAGTGAAAAGAATAGTAAAGGAAGAACTTTTTATATACTGTAGAATGTTTATGATTACCAAAACGATGTCAGCTTAAAGGAGCTGTAAGTTATTTATATGGAGTAGCATGAAGAAAATGTTCTGTAAACCACAAAAAGAGGATCCAGTAGAATTTTAGGTGCTCTCTGCCTGTCAGTCATTTTCAGTGTTCGGGTTTACTGACATCAGGTTTTCTGACATGTCTTGGGAGGGTGGAAATTTGGGGAAAAGGGCTGTCTTGGGCAAGGAAGCTGGTCTATGTTACCTCACATCTCCAGCCACCGTATGACGCCTGCGTTTAAGCTCCTCAGAGAAGCGCCTCTTTCCCAGACTCCTCCTGTTATCTGTTCCATTCACCCCCCATGAAATCCTTCTCTCCTTCTTCTCTTCACATTTACAACTCTCCAACGACTTTGACCTTTGACCCCCAATACAACATGCATGCATGCAACAGAGCACAAATGATTGCAAGAAAAGTTAAATCATGCAGAAAATTAAAATGTTTAAACAGTAAACAAGCCATGCATGAGACCAAGAGCATGCACATGTCTGACACATAAAACTAGAACAACAAAGAATGATACTCAGAGAGATTATGTAAGCAAGAGAAAGTGAAGATGAATATAATTCTGAGGTGACAGAACAGAATATGAGACTATGGAAAACCTGTAAGCAGAGAGCTATAATGTGAGAGAACGAACAATGGAACTATTTTTCAGAGCATAAAATGAAACAGGAGACCAAAAATCCTCTCCTGTATTATCTGATGTGTATATCCTGAACTAAGGCCCGAAGTCTTGGAAACAAGGTCCATATTATGGCCGTGCATAGAGTGTTAGCGCATTAGCGTCATGAATTCAGAATATAAACAAGACAACATACTCTACACAAGTACATGAATGCAGACACTTCTATCTATGGTATATAAGCTGATTTCATGCGTTGTTACATTCCAAAATGTGTCAGACAGCAAATCAGAACTTAAAGCAAATGCACATTGCATTTTCGGTGTTTCCGCAAGTGGCATTATCATAAACTTTCTTCATTTACGGTCATTTTTCTCTTTCAGATCAACTACGTTCATGGCAGAGGAAGAGAATTTTGCTGAACAAGTTAGTTAAAGTCCAAATATTTATTGCTAGCTTTTTAAATGATAACTAGTGCTGTCAGTCGATTACATTTTAATCACGATTAATCACACAATTTTTCGTAGTTAATCGTGATTAATCATAGATTTTGAAATTTTGATTTTAATGTTTGAAATATAGTTCTTAAATTTGACTTTAAATATAATTATCTTTTTGTCAAAATCCATTTATTTCCTTGTTAGGAAAGAAAACAAAACAATATTTAACAAAATAATGCTTTATTAACATTTTCCAAACAAAGTCTTCCACAGTATAAAGATAGAAAATCACTAAAATAGCACCAATTCAAGTAAAATTTAATGTTTTGCAAAGTCTAAGTGGGAGCTTGACTAACTGAAAGAACCAATCCCCACATAGGTTACATATTCATTGCAATGGGCATTAAAACTCTTAAACTCTCATCTTCCACGATATTAATCAGCCGGCAGACTGTGGCTATCCACTTTGTTACAGCAATCGTGAGCAAAGCTTCCACCTTTGCAATGAGTGTTTTTGCTGTTTATGCTGTATTAATGGTAAATGCATTAATCGCTATTAATAAAAAATAACACGTTAAACTTTTTTAATTATTTGCATTCATTAACCTTTCTATTTAGAAAGCTCTCATGATAACACATCCGGTTTAATGGCACAGACATTTCATGGTAACTCTATCGCCCCCTTGAGTACTGAGGTTTTGTTAACGCCACAGGAATGAATAAAGTACTGTAGTTACAACCTGACCACACACTTGCAGCGCGTTGACCAAGCATTCACATCTACATTTGTGTACTTGCATAAAGTTTGTTTCTGGCTTTAGACTGAATAGACAGCTGGTAGGCAGCATCACCACATATGTGTGTGTGTGTGTGTGTGAGTGTGTGTGTCTGTGCATATGTACTGTCTAACCTGATTCTGCCGTGTGGTCTCTCAGATTGAATGGACAAGTAGCTGGTGGCGCTCAGCCGTGAGGCACTGCTGGCACGGGAAATGGCTGATGCATCGCTCATGTCGCTGTCTGATGACCTCGCAGACATGTTATCACAACTCCTCCTCTGGTCCTTATACATCTAAGCAATGAAAAACAAGATATGTTTAGATCTGTCCTAAAAAAAATGATTTCCAATAGAAGATGAACAATGGAATTTTGTACAGTATTAAACTTAAACTTAATGAGCATCTTAAAGACAGCATATTAAAATGAACTGCCTTGCACATATGAGTTGGACACTTGAGTGGCAGACTCACATCTCTCTTGTTCTTGAGGTCTGCCTCTGGGTCGTGACCAGAGCTGGCAGAAGACCGATAGTTCTGCACTCTCATCTGCAACTGACGAGCCCGCTCTTCCACTGCTAGTGCTACAAGCAGAGAGAGAAAAATAGAAAAACAGGGGACAGAGTGATGTCATCTGATTTGAGGTAGCACCGAAAAGATTAATTGATAATTGCATGTTAATTTAAAGGTGAAGTGGGTAATTTCTGTGGCAAATAATTTTTTAAGACTGTTTTCAAACAGGTTCCCTGAACACTCCTCCATCTTCTATTGGTAGTCCGAACGGAAAGCCCCGTCCCAAACTGATGCCATTGGTTGAGCTAACATTGCTATGCCGGGCAGGCCGAGATGCTCAAACAAAGATAGCAATGTTTTGATAGTGAAGCCTAAATGTGTACAGTTTGGGGGGAATCAACCTCCAAAGTATTTTAACACTGAAAAACTTACAACACACTTCAAGAAAAACAGTAGACATCTTTGTCTGTGGAGAAAATTTTTATTTTTTGTGAAAATGTTACTAATGGTGGAAATGAAAATTAAATGTCTTTGAACATGAAATATTTGTGTTCAGTACTTTTAAAGGGATGGTTCCCCCAAAAATTTAATATTCTCTCATCATTTACTCAAATTGTTTACTCCAGTAGTCTTCTAAAGTGATGCAATTGCTTTGGGTGAGAAACAGATCAATATTTAAATCCTTTTTTTTACTATAAATCTGGAGATTTATAGTAAAAAAAAAAGGACTTAAATAGTGCTGTCTGAAGTCATGGATTTAACCACTGGAGTCTTATGGATTACTTTCATTATGCCTTTATATGATTTTTGGAGCTTCAAAGTTCTGGCCACCATTCACATTCACAATGGACCAACAGAACTGACATATTCTTTTAAAAATATTTTTTTGTGTTCAGCAGAAGAAAGAATGTCATACACATCTGGGATGGCATTAGGGTGAGTAAATGATGAGAGAATTTTTATTTTTGGGTGAACTATCCCTTTAAACAAGCAAATGACCATTTTCAGGGAAAAAAGCAGAGAATGGAGAGAATGGGATACCTGAGTTAGGTTTCTCTTCAGGCTTACTGTTGACATGGTCTTCATGAGGATGGGGTTGAAGGAATGAGAAGTAGAGTGAAAAGAGACAGGAGTAAGGTGGAAAGATTAACAAGTGTGATCTAGCTGAGCAAATGAGAAAGGCTACAAATAAAGGAATCATTAGATTTCCTGGCATTAATAAAGGCAATTAGTACTGCGATAGTGTCATGGGTTTGGGATTTGATCTTGCATGGTTATAGCATTTCAGATAGATGATGTCTGATCTTGTGAGTTAAGAGAGGGAGAGGAAATTAATTTTCTACCTTGTTCTATACTGCTGCTCTTTGCAGGGAGTTGTGGCAGCTGTCTACCCCTTCGCCCTAATGACGTGGTCCCTGCCGAGGAATGATGTCCACCTTGTTGAAATTCTCTGGGAAGAGAGAGAAAAGATTTCGTGAAAAATACAGTAGCAGAAAAAGGATTGATGACAAATTTCGCTAAACAAATAAACAACAAACACAATGTTAAAAGATGTGTAAATTATTATATTTCATTGTACTGTACTCCACTACAGTGGCAAGAAAAAGTATGTGAACACTTTGAAATTAACTGGTTTTCTGCATTAATTGGTCATAAAATGTGATTTCATCTTCATCAAAGTCACATGTATAGACAAAACACAATGTGCTTAAGCTAAAAACACACAAACAGTTATAATCTTTCATGTCTTTACTGAACATTCACAGTGCTGTGGAAAAAGTAAGTAACCCCTTAGCTAATGACGTCAACAAAACCAAATTAGTGTCAGGAGTTGGCAAACCTGGCATCCAATTAATGAAACTAAATCGGAGGTTTGGGTTAGAGCTACTTTGACTTATAAAACACACTCAAACATTTTGAATTTGCTATTTAGAAGAAGCATCTGCTGATGTGGCCCATGCCTTGCAAAAAAAGAGATCACAGAAGACCTACAATCAAGAATTGTTGCTTTGCATAAAGCTGGAAAGGGTTGCAAAGTTGTCTCGAAGAGCATAGATATTCATCTGTCCACAGTTAGACAAACTGTCTGTGTTCTGTGGCTACTCTGTGGCTACTCTCCCTAGAAGTGGCCATCCAGACAAAATGACTCAAAGGGCACACCGCAGAATGCTCAGTGAGGTGAAAAAGAACCCTAGAGTGACAGCTAAAGACGTGAAGGAATCACTGGAAATGGTTAATTTCTCAGTTCATTTGTCTACTATATGGAAAACATTAAACAGGCATGGTGTCCATGGCAGGACAACACAAAGGAAGCCGTTGCTTTCCAATAAAAACATTGCTACGCGCCTGAAGTTAGCCAAAGACCACCTTGATACTCCACAATGCTACTGGGAAACTGTGCTTTTTGTGAACTGATAAAACTAAGGTTTAATTGTTTGCAAAGAACACACAGCACTATGTATGGCATAAAATGAACACCACATACCAACATGAACACATCATCCCAGCGGTGACAAGGACAATGGGCCTCATTCATGAAACACGAACAGAACGAATTTTCAAAACGTTAGTCGGTATGAACAAAATTTACACCTGCTCCCAACCATGTGTAAATCGTGCATAAGACATCCGAACGTGTGTTCTTTCAGACAAACTGTCATTTTGAGTAAGTAATGAAAAAATAAATAATTAAATGAGTGAAATTAACCATACTTTCTTTTTTTTTTTTTTTTTTGGAAAAGAAACAAAAAGCTTTTATTTAGAAATGTTTATTTGCTCCTTGCATTTTATTTTTTTCAAAGCATAGTTTTTCCCAAATCTTATTTCCAGCAGAAGCTCTTGACATGGGTTTGCATTTGATTTTCTCGAAAAAATAAAAGAAAATAACGTAAGTCCCTCCACTGTGACTGGCTGGACACTTTTTTAATTTGATATAAGCACTATTAGATTTCATAACATAGTATAAGCATCGGTAAATCGCATTCAGTTGACATATGGTCAGTGGTAAAACCATAAATTAACACATCGCGGGCAGGTGCATAAAGAATACAACAGGGAAAAAAGGAAAAAGCTCGCACACTGTCGTATAGTTTTTAAATCTGTTATATCTTACAGCATTTCAGTCAAAGACCTTCTTCAGGCATTCTAGCAATTTCTTTGAAGATTGAACCCATTACAAGGGAAGTATATCACTGTACAGTCTTGGATTTACTAGAGAAGTTTATCCAATGATGCTGGCGATGTGCTCAACTGAACCAGAGAAGGTGGTGGACATCCTCCTGTCGGCATGAACTGAACATTTTTTACACTAAAGCTTCATGTCAAACCATTTTTTTGACCTCTTGGACTAATTCACAAAGGACCCCCTGATGACACCAGGCATCCTAAGAATTTGGCTGAACTGAAGCAGTTCTGTAAGGAAGAATGGTCCAAAATTCCTCCTGAACATTGTGCAGATCTAATACGCAGCTACCTGAAATGCTTGGTTGAAGTTATTGCTGCCAAAGGATGACCGACCAGTTATTAAATCATTCCACATCACTGTAATAATGTGTTGGATAAAGACATGGAAGATTATACTTGTTTGTGTGTTGTTAGCTTAAGCACATTGTGGTTTGTGTATACTTGTGACTTTGATGAAGACAAGATCACATTTTATGACCAATTAATGCAGAAAACCAGATAATTCCAAAGGGTTCACATAATTTTTCTTGCCACTGTAAGTAATTATAGAGGCTCAAGAAAAAAAGAAAAAAAATTGTAAAAGAGCAATAAGAAATGTTTTCTATTTAAAAAGTTTTAAGTCCAAAGAACCTGATATGAACATTCTATTTTACTCGATTCTATTCTGTTCTGTCATGGGTAACAAATAAGCCAGCGACAAGGCTATTTCTACAATGACATCAGTAACCGGACAACATTTGCTTTGCTCATGTCATACTTCTGGGTGTCAGTATAACATCCATATAACATCATATCATCCTGCACAATAATAATAATAATAATAATAATAATAATAATAATAATAATAATAATAATAATAGAATCACTTAATGCAGACAGACATTAAGGACAGACAGTGTGATAGCATACAAGCACATTTTTGAGAAACTGATGAATCTTTCATTTCATATGGTAAAACACATTACAATAACCAGCAGTGCACAAACTAAAGCAGCTACAGGTTCAGTTCTGAGGGGCTCCCAGCATGCACCTGTCAGCTCGTGGGGAGTTAGGGCAGGAACCCCCCAATGTAGTCTGGCCAAAGGGCCTGAGGGGAGGCTCTCTCCTCCTGCTGCTGCCCCTCAGGATAGAAGTTGGCTGGAGTCTAAACACAACCACAGCAGAGCAGGCAAAGGGTAAAAATAAAAAATTAATTATGTAATGAAAATAATGAAATGAAGACACAAAAAATCAGACAAGGTAAAAAAAAATCAACACATTAGAAACAAAAATGAAACTAGTGAAAAACAGAAAAATATTCAGACTAAAATTTAGAGAAAGAAAAAAGAGGGCTAAATATAAAGGGTTAAATATAGTATAAAGATGAACAAGACCTGAAGAGATGGACCAAGATAGAGAGTGATAAAGAGATGCTTTGATGGTTTATTATGAGTCTCACCTGTCACAATCAATGGTTTTCATGTTAGCCTTCTGGCAGCTCGGCCTATCCAAACTGCCGGAATACCTGTTAGATGGAAGATGAGTGATCGAGAAAAGAAACAAACAAAAACGAGGAATGTAACAGCTAAATGGAAAGATATGGTGGAGTTCAAGACTGGATGATGCCTTTCTGACTTAAAGCTAAAAAAGGCTGAGTTTGAAGGAATTTTCTTTTTTAAATATAGAACATTTACATGCTAGATAAAATCAAACATTATACAGATACTGTCCTGGCACAGTTTGGCTGTGGAGTTTTCTCATTCTCATACCTTTCTCTATCGGGTGAGTGGAAATTGGTCTCTGGTCGCAAACAAGTCGTACTGGCACTTCTTAATCTGTCTAATGAAGGCTGAAGATCACTGCAGAAAGAGATAGACAAGAGAGAAAAAAGCAAGAAAAAAGCAAGAGAAAGAGAAATGGAGAGAAAAGAAAGAAAAAGAAAGAATGAGAAAAACAGACAAGAAACAGAAAAGAGAAAAGGAGAAAGGAAAGAGAAAAGAGGAAAAGATAGAGAAAGGGAAGAGAAAAAGAGAAAATATAGAAAGAAAGATAAAAGAGAAATGAAAGACAAAAAGGGTAAGAGATAAAGATAAAGAAAGAAAAAAATGAAAGAAAAGAAAGAAAAAAGAGAGAAAGAAAAAAGAAAGAGAAAGAAAGAAAGAAGGAGAAAAGAAAGAAAGAAAGAAGGAAAGAAAGAAAGGTCATATATTAAGCATAAACCATCCATTTCACAGTAGGGTAAGTGTGTCCTTTGGGAGTAAAAAAGACCAAATGTTGTGGGCTCTAGCCTTGCCAATGTATTCATAAAGTACAGTGTTTGGTAAACTTTGCATGAGAAGCAAATCTTACAGTATTTTTTCCTGTGTGCCAACCATACATTAAAGTGTGAAGGGTTTGTTGTTTAATAAAGAAAGACTATATGACAGATGGGACAGTGTGCAAATGTCCAGGATACTGAAGTATGCTTGGCATCATCTTGTCCTCTTTCTGTTTCCTGTCATTATTTGTTCCTTTACTTCTTTTTAGTAACTCACATAAATATCACTTGTCTATTTCCGATTCTCATGGACTTGATAATAACATAGGACTCCCTGTGAAAGATAGGCAGATAGCATTGAATCTGTAAACCAAAAGGGAGCTTGTTTTCAGAAAACAGAAATAAAGAAAAAAAAATTATATTTCCTCAGCTGAGCCCCAGCCCCTTACCTAACGCTGACCTCGTCTGTGAACCTGAGAACACGCTGTGGAATGGCACTAAGAGGGTTAACTCCATCCCTCTCTGTTCGCCATGGCGGTTTGTTCTTTAAGCGTGCAGGGAGGGTAGAGCTTAGCATGGGAAAAAACAAAGAAATAAACCAAAGCATGCATAACAGCCAGAAAAAGAAGCAAAAATCAACCACAAAGAGACCACTAAAAATGAAGCAAAATAAGAAATGATGGTATTTTGTCTGTGAACTTCACAAGGATGAGAAATGGCAGTGATTTTCAGATTAATGCATGATATAGAAGCTAAATGGATTTTTGTTTATCCATTAAAAAGAAACCAAGGTCTCTATGTAACAGGTCCTGCTCGACCCACTATGAGCGGGATTCGAACTGGAGTCTCTGGCATGGGAGGCGGGCGTGCTAACGAGGAGGCTAAAGGCTAAACAGCTACCTACCAGCTGGCTACTGTTACATCTACATGCCCACAGAGAAAAGCAAGCATGATATATGAAAAATGATGTCTTGAAATCTTCAAAACTGATGAGTTGACACAAGCATCATGAAACAGAGATACAACACAATGGCCGCAAGGGAGAGCAATTTTTGTTACAGTATAATAACTAAACAGAACCACAATACACAAATCGCACTAAGCAGAAGTGGAAGCAAAGAAACATTTTGCGATCCTGTCATTTTAAATGTGACATTTTGCAAGGGTTTGAATGTATCACTAATGTTATGGGAATATGCTCAAGTACAATAATGACAGTCAGTCAGATTTAAACAGCTTACCTGTAAATGTCTTTATGTATACCATTCACTAATAAGGGCATCTTTGGGGGAAGTGTGTTACACTGCCTAGCTAATTTCCTAATTATATTAGCACACAAAAAGCAAGCAAAGGGGTGGGGTGGGGTGGGGGGTGGGGGGGAGAAATAAATGATTACAAAGGCAAACACACAAGAAAGCATTTAAAATAATTTAGATAGCAGGAATAGAAAACTGAAGTTTTCTTTGAAAATATGAGGAAAAATGCACCATGAGGTAAATCCTAAAAGGTCCAAAGAGAACTCAAAGATGCCCAAACCTGGCACAGAATAAATAAGTTCATGCACCGAATTCTCATTTGGCTGAAATGTATACCTTCAATTATGTAATTTAAACTAAATATAATAAATACAGTACCTATAGAAAGTCATCATACCTTGTCAGAATTCTTATACTTTGTTGCATTACACCCTGGAAATTTAAGAAAATTCAATTGTACCTTTTCCAGCTGTATTTATACATTATAACTAAGGCTGTCTATTTGACGTGTTAATTCGGTGCGATTCATTATTCCAAAAATAACTCATTAAATAAATTAACACAAATAATCATGTCACCAGACCGTTATAAGGAATATTCCTTATATATGTGTTTTTCTACATTTCAAACTTAGTTTAACTTGACAAAGCGACCTAAAAAACGGTACGTTTATGACACGACACAACCTGACGCAGGTGTACATTGACACATCCTTAATCAAGCCCTTATAATAAATCTCGGACAGATTGACGAATTCAGTTGCAAAATGGATTGCTATGAACTGTAGGCCAATGATAGGCTTATGTTCAATAATATGGAAATAAACAATATATTGCATTCTAAAGCCACATTTTGTATTGTCTTTTTTATTGCGTTACTTGTGTGCCAAAATAAGGTAATGCATTTAAATTATCTGTATTCTTTTTTTAAAATATATATTTTATAAGTTAAATATAATGATTTATAATTATTGAATCATTATATATTGAATTATTGTTATTTGAGTGGCTTTCTCAGCAAATATTTACGTATGCGATTAATTGCGATTAATTAATCGGCATACCATGTAATTAATTCGATGAAAACATTTTATTAACCTTTAACATCAAAGTGAAAATAACATTAAAAAAAATATGAACAGTTATTAAAAATTAATTAGTAAAATACCTAGTTTGGATGAGCGATCAGCCCCCTAAGACGATTGTACGATTGCAAACTTGCTCAGGTGCAACCAGTCACCTTTCAGATCACATAACTGGCTAATTGACCCCCACCTGAAGTCAGTTGTAGTGGTTTTGATTACTTCAGAATAAAACTGACTGTTCCATGAGGATTCCATCACTAGTAGTTCATGGTAATGAATTCAAGAATTCACCATGGTTGGAAAGCTACTTTCAAAAGGGTTCCAGGATAAACACTGTGGAAAGGCACAGGTTAGGAGAAGGGTACAAAATGATTTCAAAGGCTTTAACTATCCCTCTGAGTACCATGCAGGGCATTGTCAAGAAGTGGAAAGCACATGGCACCACAAAACCTTGCCTAGATCGGGCCATCCCTGGATGACTGTACCAAGAGGATATTGATCAGGAAAGTTGTCAAGAGGCCAAAGGCAACTTTGAAGGATTTACAAGTGCTTATGGCTGAGATTGATCAGTCTGTGCATGTGACAACAATCTCCCAAGCTTTACACAAAGCTGGCCTGTATGGCAGGGTGGCAGAAAGAAGGCTCTTCTGAAAAAATGCCTCACTTGATTTCACTTTGCGAAATAATACCTGGAGGATTCTAATGTCACTGGCAAAAGGTTTAATGCTCACATGAGTCAAAAACTGTCATTCTTTTTGGACTGATTCCAAGCGCAATATTTGGAGAAAACCAAACAACACACCACCGGAACATACCATACCTACTGTGAAGCATGGTGGTGGCAACTTTATGTTGTGGGTGTGTTTCTCTTCAGCTGGGATTGGGCAATTGGTCAGGATTGAAGGGAAAATGAATGCTGCCATTTACACCCAAATTCTTGAGGAAAATTTATGGCCCTCTGCTTGACAACTGAAGATGGGCAGGTGCACCTTTTTGCATAATGACTCCAAACACACCGGCAAAAAAAACAAAAAAAAACATGCAGTTGCTTAAGGATAGGAAGGTCAAAGTCCTTGAGTGCCCAAGTAAGAGCCCTGACCTAAATACAATAGAAAACCTGTGGATGGACTTGAAGAGAGCAGTTCATCACTGCTCACCCTGCAATTTGACTGAACAATTCTGCAAGGAAGAATGTGCAAATGTTCCCTAATCTAGGTGCATGAAACTAGTAGAGACGCATCCAAACAGACTGATGGCTGTCATTAAAGCAAAAGGTAGCTCTACAAAGCATTAAATCCATGGGTATGATCACTTTTCAAACCTTGTTATACTAGTTTTTTTTGGAACTGTTGCCTTTTTCCCCCCATTACTTTAATGTTGTAAAGCAAAATTTGTAAGTAAAACTTGAAAAAAATAAGTTTTGATTTTAAGCTATAAGACTAAAAAAAAAAAAAAAAAAAAAAAAAAAGGGACTATTCCAAATGGGTATGATGATTTTCTATAGGCACTGTAATATATTTGCACCAAAGTATTTGCTTGCAACAAAGGTGTTAAGACACAAGTGTATCAAAAGAAACATAGAAATGTAAGGAATTCCGATTAAACCCTAAAGGTAACTGAGGGTAGTGGCTTAGAGTGAGGTGGTTCAATTAACAAATCCATGTTTTTACCTGTTTGTATGCAGGCACTCGGCACTCCCACCTCGGATTGATCTGTGCATCTCCAGGACCTCACTGAGGTTGCCATGGTGATAGTGACACATTGACAGTTTGACAACCAAACAAACATAAAAGAAAAGGATGGTGAGGAAAACGAAATAAATAAAAAGGAATATGTGTACAAAATGATAGATATGTGTTTAGCAAAATTTGTACTATTATTAATGGGAATGACTTAAAAACTATGACTGTTAGTCATATTAGTAGTATTAGTATTTAGTAAAGTAACAACATAAACCATTTTGTTGTCAAACTCTGTTTCTATAACATCAAATTTTCCTGATACTGTTAATATAGTAAAGAGAGTAAAACTATACAGTTCAATATGGATATAGCATACAATTAATTCAATACAGTGCTGCACTTATCAGCACAGACTGCTACATTGTTTTGAACACACAAATATATTTTAAATAAGTTTGAAGCACTGAAATAGGGATACCTGTCCTCTGAATATTCATAGTCAGAGTCTCCAGAACGATGTTCCTGGTGGGAGTCCCGGTAATGGGAGGGAGAGTAGGAATGATTGCGGTTTTTGTGGATCTCATCTAGACTTCTGATGAGAGAAGGAAGGGTGATGAGTTTTACAGCACACATAAATCACCCTCTAGAGGGCAAGACACTTCACACTGCTACTGTACTCACCTCATAACACAGAACACTTAGGAAAATTAGTGCATGAATGGGCTCCAAGCAGTGTTTGTATGAAAGAGATTTCATATGAATGTTTGTGCATTTACAATATGTGTTTGTCATGTTAATTTAGCTGATAAAAAAATATGGTGAAAATTAATAAAATTTTCCTGAGACAAAAATATATTATGAATAAATTTATAAAACTGACAAATTTAGCACAAAATACTGACCTTTCACCAAGCCCCGCTTTAAAAACGCAAGCTTTTGCTGTTTTCTATTAATTATTTTAATTTATTATAACTCCATGTAAGTTCTGTGTGATTAGATAGTTTTCATTGGACGTTTACAGAACTTTTCCAAAAGTACACTGTAAAAAAGCTACTATAAAAAAACTTTAATTGGTTAACGGGTAGTTATCTTAAAATATACAGTAAATATTTTAAAATATATTTAAAAAGACAATACATGTAGTTTTATGGTAAAATTTTGTAAAAAATATATATATTTTTAAATGTAAAAAGTATGATTTTCTGTATAATTAAGAGTAAAAATGTATATTATGTTTAACAAAAGAGTACATGTACTTTTTATGGTAAATTATTGTTCAAATTACAGTAAAAAACAATAATCGGGCATTCCCAGAATTCCCTGCGTGACTCAGTTCATTTCATTATATTTTATGGGAATAGTTATGTTTCTTCTTATTTTTAATATCATTTATATACATTGGGGTGTTCTGTGTTATATTTGATGTAGTTTAGTTAATGTTTATTACATTATTTTAATTTCACATGTGTTACCCTGATGGTGTTTAGTGTTTGTGTGAGTCACACTGAGCACTGTCTCTACATGTTTATTGGTCATTGCTCCTGGAAGGGCCACTATTGATGAACGCCATGTCATCATGTGTCATTTTGTAATTACAAAGGTGATTAACAATACATTATAAAGTGAAAAGCAGATTTTCCAATTGCCAATTTCACAACTTCATTGCCATGACGATGTAATGCTGTAAACCCTAAAACAGCGATTTAGACAACTTTAAAGCTCAAATAATGCACAAGTTTTAATGTAAAGTAAGTGTATTTATAAAATTATAAGCTTCACATTTCTGCCTTTAAACAATTGGCCCCATTTACTTCCACTGTAAGTGCCTCACTGTAAAATAAATTTTTGCTTTGTTTAAAGAAAAGGACGGACGAGTCGAAATTAATTTAGTGGTAATCAACATTATGCCATAAATACTGTCGATTGAGCTGAACTTGTATTAAACCCAGAATATTCCTTTATACTATAAGTCTTAATTCCCACATGAACATGTACAGGTGCATCTCAATAAATTAGAATGTCGTGGAAAAGTTCATTTATTTCAGTAATTCAACTCAAATTGTGAAACTCGTGTATTAAATAAATTCAATGCACACAGACTGAAGTAGTTTAAGTCTTTGGTTCTTTTAATTGTGATGATTTTGGCTCACATTTAACAAAAACCCACCAATTCACTATCTCAAAAAATTAGAATACATCATAAGACCAATAAAAAAAACATTTTTAGTGAATTGTTGGCCTTCTGGAAAGTATGTTCATTTACTGTATATGTACTCAATACTTGGTAGGGGCTCCTTTTTGCTTTAATTACTGCCTCAATTCGGCGTGGCATGGAGGTGATCAGTTTGTGGCACTGCTGAGGTGGTATGGAAGCCCAGGTTTCTTTGACAGTGGCCTTCAGCTCATCTGCATTTTTTGGTCTCTTGTTTCTCATTTTCCTCTTGACAATACCCCATAGATTCTCTATGGGGTTCAGGTCTGGTGAGTTTGTTGGCCAGTCAAGCACACCAACACCATGGTCATTTAACCAACGTTTGGTGCTTTTGGCAGTGTGGGCAGGTGCCAAATCCTGCTGGAAAATGAAATCAGCATCTTTCAAAAGCTGGTCAGCAGAAAGAAGCATGAAGTGCTCCAGAATTTCTTGGTAAACGGGTGCAGTGACTTTGGTTTTCAAAAAACACAATGGACCAACACCAGCAGATGACATTGCACCCCAAATCATCACAGACTGTGGAAACTTAACACTGGACTTCAAGCAACTTGGGCTATGAGCTTCTCCACCCTTCCTCCAGACTCTAGGACCTTGGTTTCCAAATGAAATACAAAACTTGCTCTCATCTGAAAAGAGGACTTTGGACCACTGTGCAACAGTCCAGTTCTTCTTCTCATTAGCCCAAGTAAGACGCCTCTGAGGTTGTCTGTGGTTCAGGAGTGGCTTAACAAGAGGAATACAACAACTGTAGCCAAATTCCTTGACACGTCTGTGTGTGGTGGCTCTTGATGCCTTGACCCCAGCCTCAGTCCATTCCTTGTGAAGTTCACCCAAATTCTTGAATCGATTTTGCTTGACAACCCTCATAAGGCTGCGGTTCTCTCGGTTGGTTGTGCATCTTTTTCTTCCACACTTTTTCCTTCCACTCAACTTTCTGTTAACATGCTTGGATATAGCACTCTGTGAACAGCCAGCTTCTTTGGCAATGAATGTTTGTGGCTTACCCTGCTTGTGAAGGGTGTCAATGATTGTCTTCTGGACAACTGTCAGATCAGCAGTCTTCCCCATGATTGTGTAGCCTAGTGAACCAAACTGACAGACCATTTTGAAGGCTCAGGAAACCTTTGCAGGTGTTTTGAGTTGATTAGCTGATTGGCATGTCACCATATTCTAATTTTTTGAAATAGTGAATTGGTGGGTTTTTGTTAAATGTGAGCCAAAATCATCACAATTAAAAGAACCAAAGACTTAAACTACTTCAGTCTGTGTGCATTGAATTTATTTAATACACGAGTTTCACAATTTGAGTTGAATTACTGAAATAAATGAACTTTTCCATGACATTCTAATTTATTGAGATGCACCTGTATAACATTAGTAAGGAAACTTACATTCGTTGAAAGGTAAATCAATGTTAATGTAATAACTTAACATTAATTCATTTGTGTATTGATTCAGGTCATAGTAGATGTGACACTAACAACACTAATATTATCAGTTATAATTGCTGACAAATGAGGTTCTTTATGTTTTGTTTTCAGTTGACAGTGATGAGACTTTGCCTCGATTCTGATTTGCGGTCTCTGCAGTTTTCAATCGTGTTACTGCATTTTAACTATTTCTTTAAAGAATAATGGTAGATAAAAATGCTTTGCAAAGTTACACTATAATATCCATTCAATTTTTACCACTTTATGAGCACATTTTACTAAAAATCTTGTTGTTCACGAAAATCTCTCATTCATTCCTAAAGGACGCTCTGTAAATCTTGTCTGATCTAGCAACAGTAACCAAGGAGGGCGGAGCTTAGCAAAGGGTGAATTTCATTATTAATTAATAAATGTAATGTCGAAGATAATATTAATAAAGTGCTGTGAACTGATTATTGGTCAGATAGGTTGAATTTGTAAGTTTATAAGGATATGGTACCCAGTCATTATCGTTTTAATTAGGTATAAATGTGGCTCACCTCTGCATAGGGACGTGTGCGGGTCGTGACCGGGCTCTACACTGGTCTTCTCTGTGTGGGGACACTGACCGCGAGCGATGCTGTATGGCCGCCTGTCTCTCGGGTACCATCAGTGTGCTTGACTTCTCCTTGTCTCGAGAGTTCCTCTCTGCTGCTTTAATACACATACATTCTGTATCATGGAATTGTTATATTCAAAAGGATGCAGAATCCTTTAGCAGGGTTATCAGAAAAACCACAGAGTGATAATGTAACAATAACACAACCACATTCACATTTCTAAAACAACTACCACAGTTCATGCTAAAAGACTGTGCTGAACTACCAGCACAACTGCTACTGCTTTACACATGCAATAAAACAAGATAAAACATGGGTAGAACAAAAAATGCATTAGCATACCTTTGTAATAGTAAAAATCTGATGCAATTACTTTTGTGGTATAGGCTTATTTCTTGGCATATCTATAAACCACTTAACCAACAAAAACAAATTAATGATGCATTGATACTACACATTGGTAATCGTATCAAGCCAATTACACCCCAAAGTACTTGAAATCAGCAGCAGTGATATAAATTAATTTCCCAGAGTGCAAATAACTAAAGATGATACTACAACAAATCAAAGATTTGATGGTTTGTTACAACAACAGAGATTACACAGATTTAATTAAACTAACCCAGCCCATCAAATCACAATGTGAAACAGAGCGTTAACTAGTCCAAATCAGTCTATGTTTTGTTTCTGTATCATTTTCACATTCATGAAAATATTTGTTTTTACCCTGTCACAGGCTGGGAAATTAAATGACCGTATTTTTAGAACAGCTTAACATTTAGTACTGGAGAAGCAGACTGACTTGTAATATACAGGAATTTAAGCTCTTAATAAAAAAAATAAATAAACAAAAACCCTGAATCTTACATTTACAATTTGCAGTTGAAGTTGCAGTTTTCATTTTAGGTTTTTTTTTAATTTTACGTTGGCCGAGAAGTGCACAACACAACAAAATTAGCTGAAAACACAATGCAAATACGCCAACATAGCACAGCTAAATTAACACAAAATAAAAAAATTTTTAAGCACTGTATTTTAAGTTTTGTGGCAGTCTGGCTCAGTGCATGAGAGATCATGTGGTTGCTCGGAAGATTCAGAGAGCTGCTCGTCCTGCTGGAAGTCACTACAAGAGTTCCCTGTTCAACACGTCACAAGAGAGCGTTGACGGGAGAACTAAGCGTATCTCCTGATCACTTTGCTATCTGAGCGGGGCAACAGCCTGCATACAGCCCATTTTCTGGAGAGCAGGACACCTTATAAGAAGTACTGTGATGTCATTTTCGCATCAAATGCTGATGAAGTTATGTGCATTATGAAGTCTGGTATAAACCCAACCAGGTATTGGCCAGAGCACTTAAGGACAAATAAGTACAGCCATTTTCTTGGTTGTGTTGTGGCTTAATTTCGTTGTGTTGTGGCTTATTTCCATTGTGCTGTGTTTTTTCTCAAGTGTCTTAACTTCGTTGTGTTTTCAGCTTTTCTTTTCTTTTCTAATTTGGTTGTGTTATGCAGTCCTCAGTATTGTAGTAAAAAATTTAAAATAAATAAATAAAAAAATATCTGTGAAACTCGATAAGAATCTGGCAATCTCCAACATTGCCTGGCTCAAAATCCTTGGATTTTCTATATCCAAGATAAATTTACAGTAAAACAACATACTAAATAATTTTGTTGTGTTGTATCTTATTCATTTTGTCATGTTGTGGCTTAATTTCATTGTGTTGTGGCTTATTTCGGTTGTGCTGTGATTTTTTTCTGTTATGTTGTGTCTTAATTTCATTGTGTTTTCAGCTTTTAATTGCTTTGCTAATTTGGTTGTGTTTTGCACGCCTCAGCCACCATAATTCAGGTCCTCAGTATTAACACTGACTGTAGTAAAAAATAAAATAAATAACAAATATCTGTGAAACTCCATAACAAATTGGCAGTCACAAACATTGCCTGGCACAAAATCCTTGGATCTATATCCAAGATAAATTTGCAGTTTAAGAACAACATACACCAGGGGTGTACTGGTCGATCTCGATAACAGGTCAAAAGGGAAAGAGAGTACAGAGAGAAACCACACAAATAACAAGAATTTTAAAGATTTACTTTTTATTTTCCTTGGTTCTGTAGCCGCACACTGTCTGAATGACAGGCATCTTATGTGTGTGCGGGCATTATGTGAGCTCGCGCTAATGCGGATTCGCACCTGAATGTACAAATATAAAATTTCTGCCAAAATGCCTGTCTTGGTAAGGAATTAATGTAAAAACACTGTCAGCTGTGTCTTAAGTGAATGTGAATAGTGGGACAAAAAAAGTGAATTTGTATTAAAATATCAGACTTTTGTAAATGCAGCCCAATAGATCTGCCGCTGTCTAAAATGTCAACAATAGTAATCAAACAACAACAACAAACTGAGAAAACCACTCACTTCTCTTGCATGGTAGATCATACTATAATAACATATTGAAAAATTTATCTCATTTTATTGAAATATGAGCACCCCCGACATACACGGTTTAATGCAAGTCTGACCTCTTGCAGTACTCTATGTTCTTATCATTGGTTTAACATAAAATACATGGAACATAGTAGCAAACATCTAAAGCTTCAAAATATCAGCCATAGCATATTGTTTTTTCAGAAAAATATATATTCTACAGCAAGCTTTTCTAAAGTCATGCAACAGAGGTAACAGCCACTATCATAAGACCCATAATAATCATGTTATATGCTGTAATACACTGTAATAACTGGTTAATAATCTCTTGCCATTCCAGCTTGAAAACAAAATTAAACAGGTCTTATGATGGTGATTAAAGTGTGTTATATCGAGAAAGTGATGACTTAGACAGCCATTACTCCATAGTGTCCATGCATTGAGTTCATGTGAGATGTTTCTGTGGTTCAATTTAACACTGCTACAGCCCAGCATAGGGGGAGGGAGACTGTATTTTGTGCTTGGCAAGCTAACACCCTGTGGACCCTCTTTTACTATCCATTATTCTATTATGATCATTCAAAATAATCCTGAGCTCTATCTGCTACTACGCTTTCATCTTTAGACAATTATGAGCAAAACCCAGTATATGAACTGTACTGCCAATGTTAGTATTCGTAGGTTTGCGCAAGTAGAGTGTGGTTCTAGCACACATACATTTTCATAGACACTGAAACATACAATATCAGCATATTGACAATTGTATATGAACATCTTTACAGATGTACAAATGTTTACAAATTTGTAGGTTCATAAAATATTAAATTAATAGGTTGTTCCCTATCTGTCACTCACTCGACATTGTGTCGATGTAGTGACACTAGGGGTCACTCTTGGGAGCCCGAGACACCTCTGGTCTTTGATAAAAGGCCAATGAAAATTGGCGAGTGGTATTTGCATACCACTCCCCCGGACATACGCGTATAAAAGGAGCTGGTATGCAACCACTCATTCAGATTTTCTCTTCGGAGCCGAACGGTTGATGTTTACTGAGCTGACTGTTCATTCACCTCTGCTGGATCTGATGGCGCATTTTAGTGGCTTCTCCCTCCTCTGCACTGGTGCACTGCAGAGAACGCACCTGGGCGCTTCGGCAGAAATAAGAGAATATATTTCTCTAAAAGAGCAGCACACATGGAACGTCTTTTTAAAGACGCGTCTTTTTAAAGATGCCTTTCCATTTGTGTGTTATTCCTGGTTGCAGTCGTTATCTCTCAACTTCTGATGGTCACGATCGCTGTCACGCAGCCGCCGGCTCATGGACGGGCCTGCGGCTGCGTTGGCACATCAACTGCCTCGAGTTGCTGGCAATTCTGCTCGCCCTGCGGAGGTTTCGGCCATTGATCCAGGGCAAGCATGTGTTAGTTCGGACAGACTACACGGTAACGGTAGCATAAGTCAACCGTCAAGGCAGTCTGCGCTCCCGTTGTATGTCACAACTCGCCTGCCGTCTCCTCCTCTGGAGTCAGCAGCACCTGAAGTTGCTGCAAGCCACTCACATTCCAGGCGACCTCAACACTGCAGCGGACGTGCTGTCACGGCAGGTTACCCTCAGGGGAGAGTGGAAACTCCACCCTCAGGTGGTCCAGCTGATTTGGAGTCGATTCAGGCAGGCACAGGCAGACCTGTTCGCCTCCCAAGAATCCTCCCACTGCCTGCTCTGGTTCACCCTGACCGAGGCACCTCTTGGTATAGACGCGCTGGCACACAGCTGGCCCCCTGGACTTCGCAAATATGCGTTTCCCCCAGTGAGCCTACATGCAAAGACCCTGTGCAAGGTCAGGGAGGATGAGGAGCAGGTCATCCTGGTAGCACCCTACTGGCCCATCCAGACGTGGTTCTCAGACCTCACGCTCCTCGCGACAGCCCCCCCCCCCGGCGAATTCCCATGAGGAAGGACCTTCTTTCTCAGGGACTGGGCACCATCTGGCACCCGCGACCAGACCTCTGGAATCTCCATGTCTGGCCCCTGGATGGGACACGGAAGACTTAAGCGGCCTACCATCTGCGGTGGTAGACACGATCACTCAGGCTAGGGCCCCCTCTTCGAGGCGCCTGTATGCCTTTCAGTGGCGTCTGTTCACTTAGTGGTGTTCTTCCCGACACGAAGACCCCGAGAGATGCGCAGTCGGATCGGTGCTTTCCTTCTTGCAGGAGAGGTTGGAAGGGCGGCTGTCCCCCTCTACCTTGAAGGTGTATGTAGACGCTAAAGCAGCACACCACGACATAGTGGACGGTAAGTCCTTTGGGAAACACGACCTGATCATCAGGTTCCTGAGAGGTGCCAGGAGGTTGAATCCCTTCAGACCGCACCTCGTTTCCTCATGGGACCTCTCTGTAGTTCTTCAAGGTCTACGGAGAGCCCCCTTTGTGCCCTTGCAGTCAGCTGAGCTTAAGGCACTCTCATCGAAGACTGCCCTCCTGACTGCGCTCACTTCCATCAAGAGGGTAGGAGACCTGCAAGCGTTCTCTGTCAGCAAAACGTGCCTGGAGTTCGGTCCGGGCTACTCTCACGTGATCCTGAGACCCCGACCGGACTATGTGCCCAAGGTTCCCACGACCCCTTTTAGGGACCAGGTGGTGAACCTGCAAGCGCTGTCCCAGGAGGAGGCAGACCCAGCCCTGACATTGCTGTGTCCGGTGCACGCTTTACGCATCTATTTGGATCGCACGCAGAGCTTTAGTGTCTCTGAGCAGCTCTTTGTCTGCTTTGGTGGATAGTGGAAAGGAAGCGCTGTCTCCAAGCAGAGGATCACCCACTGGCTCATTGACGCCATAACAATGGCATATCACGCCCAGGACATGCCGCCCCCAGCAGGGCTACGAGCCCATTCTACCAGGGGTGTAGCGGCCTCCTGGGCCTTGACGCCTCTCTAACAGACATTTGCAGAGCAGCAGGCTGGGCAACACCCAACATCTTTGCGATGTTCTACAATCTCCGGGTGGAACCGGTTTCATCCCATGTAGTGGCACGCACAAGCAGGTAAGTCCGGGACAGCTGGCTGGGTGTATTGCATGCGCATAGCGCCTTTCACCTCCCCTGAGCTGAAGACGTGCGCTGTTGACTCCCAGTAGTGTTCACAAACTGTGTTCCCTGGATGATTTCCTCCGAGCCCTGTGGCAGACGAGTTTGCGGAGAAACTCGCTGCCAGCTCAGTACACGTGCTAACTAAGCCCTGTACTGGGGTAGGTGCTCCGCATGTGGTGGTTCCCCGTAGGTAACCCCATGCGACGTATATCTTCCGCTAATTCGTTTCCCTGTTGGTAAACTGAGGCCCCTCTGCCCCAGTCACCATGCTCATAGAAACTCCTCCCCGTAGGGTAGAACCTAACATGGGACTTCTCCACATGACATATTTCCGACAAAGCTCGGCAAGACCATGTGACGTATTTCCACTCAAAATACCCCCCCCTCTGGGCGGGGTGTGGTCTCCGCAGTGTCTTCCCCTTGGGAGTGACATCCCCCCCCCCCCACCCGACTAGACCTGGTTGCCCCAGTCGGTTAATTCCTTTTTTTGGGGAGAGGAAAAAAAAGAGGATAAGAGGCCACGACTGGGCTAGCCTGTCTCTATCTTTTGGGCAGTCGACTTGTCCCCAAAGGGCTGTTCGACACTCATAACAGCTTTGGGGGAGGTTACGTGTCAGCCTGGGGCGCTGGCTATGAGGCACACAGTGGTCTGCCCGTCACACACCGCCAGTTCACGTAACACAGTTCAGCCAGTTGCGGCATTTCGTATAGGGACCCCTAGTGTCACTACATCGACACAACGTCGAGTGAGTGACAGATCGGGAATGTCCTGGTTACTTGCGTAACCTCCGTTCCCTGATAGAGGGAACGAGACTTTGTGTCCCTCCTGCCACAACGCTGAACTACCCGCTGAAATGGCCAGGACCTTGTCTCGGCTCCTCAGCACAAAACCTGAATGAGTGGTTGCATACCAGCTCCTTTTATACCCGTATGTCCGGGGGAGTGGTATGCAAATACCACTCGCCAATTTTCATTGGCCTTTAATCAAAGACCAGAGGTGTCTCAGGCTCCCAAGAGTGACCCCTAGTGTCACTACATCGACACAACGTCTCGTTCCCTCCATCAGGGAACGGAGGTTATGCAAGTAACCAGGACGATTTATTGTATTTATAATAATTGAGATTAATTAAATATCTTTAACACCATATTTATTTAACACAGTTAATACATTTATATTGTAACGGGTTCATTCTGTTCTGTGTGATTTATAAAGAATGGTCAGATTAAATGTGGCAGCTAACACACACACACACACACACACACACACACACACAAATCAGTAAATGAGTGAAACACAAGTAACATTGACAGTGTTTCACTTATACTGTGTTTCATACTTGTTGAGGTTTGATGAAAATTAAAGTGCAGATTACTTTACTTTTATTAGTCCCATCTGGATTTCATTCATAAATAAATATGCCATATAAAAAGGTCTTTCTTGGACAAAGTTTCTCCATCTCCATGGAATTGAGTGTTGAACTTAAAGCAGTTCCAAAGATTTGTATGTCTCTAAAGTTGTATACTCTAAATAAAAGTGCTTATGTTTTAAATGCTGTCAATATGTTGATATGTTATCTGCAACTGAGTCTCATATAAAGAACGTTACTTTAACTACATTTTTGGAAACTGAGTTTTACATGCAGATTTCTAATTAACACTAGAGGCGCTATAACAACTGTGCCTTTTATTCACTTCACACAAATCACGGGTACTATGTCTGTTTATGACTTTATAAACACTTATTTTTCACTCTATTGCTCACACCCTTCTTTGTTATTATATATAAAAAATTTTACCATAACGCATCATTTGAAAAACAATAAATTTTAATGCTTGTATTACAGACCCACCTACATTAACACATGTATTCGAACATGGTTAGTTTCCGCTCTAGCTCACCTGATAGAGTGTTGTACTTTTGATTTATCCATCTAATATTTACCTTGTAATCTGATTACAACATCATTTCACTCAATTTTGGTGCCCCCTGCCAAACATGTAAGGAAGCAGAATTTTGGTTCGCAAAAATGTTGCCATTGTCACAGAAATTTCATGAGATCAGGCTGGTTATATGTTCGTTTCAGTGTCTATCCAAAAATACCAAAAGTACTGTATAATTACCTATGAATACTAATGAGATCAATCTGATACTGCGCAAGTAATGGGCTTGGAAGACCAGTATGAAAAAAGCTGTATATATTAGTGACATTAGCGGTCTCTCACCCTGTGCTGGGTTTCTACTTTCTGAACAGAGCAATCACTGCCCCCACCCACCTGAGGACACTACCGTTATACCATCATCATAATCTGTCTCAATGATGCGATGAGATCCTGAGACACACATACACACACACACACACACATAGCATATTCAACTGCTGAGCAAACATACCGAACAACATATAAATCAAATGCACAACATTGCACCTTGTACATCCTACCATTGACAGGGGACCCTGCTTTCAAAGCAACTGTGTAAAGGTGATGTGTGTAATTTTATAGATGTTAAGGTACATTGGTCTGTATGTTTCAGCATGTCGACCAGGGGTGTCCTTCCCATACAGTGATGTAACTCACTGCTTAACCACCTTAGTACGATGCATCATTGGAGAGATTAACTAGCTATTCACGACTGTTTCCTGAAACTGTAGTAACTATGTCGCACATCCATCGTTCGAACCACATTAGTTCAACAACATAGAGCTGTCGTTAATGACGTTACGCAGGGGGTGGAGTAATAACTTCTGGGAAAATTAAATAATAGTATCTAATTTACAGTTACACCAGAAAGACATTTAATGAGAAAAGGCTGGTGAAGACACTAAATCAGCATGCACCGTGTAATGAGACAGATGCGTTGCGCTGCAGTACTGGGGTTTCCCTCTACATCAGACATTGGTGTTCCCCAGACCTGCTTAAGCACATGTGCACTTTTCAAATGGGTGCATTCCATTCAGAAGTGATCTTCCCTATGCCCTATTCCCTTTAAAGTCTTTACCATCTACTGTGAGAGCAGTGGAGGGCTTAAAGATCTGGGGCTCCAAAATAAAAGTCATTTGGAACTGACTTTTTAAGCCATTTTTATTGAAAATCTATTTTACAGCATACTTATTATGATTGTTCTTCCTTTGAAGTGCCCTTTGTTGGCTGATTTATCCCGTTTGGAACACAGCCACAAATGACACTTGTGCGTTAACATGGACACAGAAGCCGTATTCTCCAACAGAAGACGCATGTGTTAAAGCGCTTTCTCTTAACAGCCTTTTATCCCTTAAACGTCTGCATTTGTGTTTGCATGACGTTTCAAAAACAGCGCTTTCTTCAAAACCCCAGAATAAGCCATTTTCTTAAATGCATGTAAATGTGATAAAAGTCCTGAAAGAATGAAAGACATATATGGAATAAATGATATAGAAGCCTCAGCGAAGTGAAATAATGTCCACACACAGCAAACTAACAAGGAAATATGCTTCTAAGCACAGGTGGATAGCTGGTTTTAGGAAACACCAAATAGTTGAACTGATATGCGATCATAGTTGGTTAATGATGCTTTTGGGAAACACACCCCAGTCCGCTACAGCAACACTGGATCAACCAATGGGGTGAGTTTGGGGTGGGACTTTCTGTTTGTTCCACCAATGGTGTTAGGACAAAATGGTCAAAAACATTTTTAGTCATTTTTGCTGTTTCGTTTGGTGACATATAGTGGCACAGAATTTGCACACTTCACCTTTACCTTATGTGTTTTCCTTCACAGACACACACACATACTGAGTTAGCTTATACTTACTTTGCAGTTTCTTGCTGGGACTGTCTCCATGAACATGTCTGCGGGGGAGGCAGGGGGAAGGCTGGGGTAGAGGGAGGGAGGACACATCATGGGTTTGCAGTTTGTACCAGTGAGGCTGGTCATCCAACAGAGCTGTCTCCAGTTCAATCAGAATCTGACGAGAGTGTGAGAGGAGGAGAAAGACAGAGAGGGGAATTTGAACCATGAAAGAATAATTATTTGGAGGCCAATGAGATTCAAAGGATTGTAAGATATACACTGCACCTGTGAAGAAAGTCTTTTTGAGAGCATATCCTCACCAGGGGCCTTGTGTATAAATTTGCATACAAGCAAAATGGGCTTCAAAGAGCACATAACTATTTTTCTAGCCAGTGGGATTTGTAAAACACTTTTGTGCTTGACCATGTTTATGCATACTTCTACTGTATTGATGTTTTAAGCAATTCCACCATCAAACTAGTTAACTGAACACAATGCTTATTCAAATTACTTCTCAGTCGGGTTGGAAACCAGTAGCCAGTTTTTATTCAGAACCAGTTCCATTTTTTTTAATATCAGAAGTGAAATATGTTCATGACTGTCGGTTACCATTAACAGTTCTTGAACATGCATTCTTCCACCGATGTGGACAGAACACCGGACTAAAATTCTCTAACAGTGTTTCCTGTGATACCATTCAGTAGCAGTGCGTAACATACAGTATAGCTAGACCAGTTTAGTCTGATTCCCAGACAAATTATTATTATGAGTCCATCCATCCATCCATCCATCCATCTTCTATAGCCCTTATCCTATGTAGGGTCACGGGTAGTGCTGGAGCCTATCCCAGCTGTCTTGGGCCGAAGGCAGGGAAACACCCTTGACAGGTGTCCAGTCCATCACAGGGCAAACACACAGACATACACATTCACACTCTCACTCAAAGGCAATTTAGATTTTCCAATTCACTTGATGAGTGAACTCACCTTCATGTTTTTTTCATTATTATGAGTAGCATCTTTTTAATTAGTAACTTACTGAAAAGAAATTAAGTAATTTCTTTATCATGTCTTGAAATGAACCATGAATTGTTATGGTGTTATGTGCTCTTAAGACTTGTGAGGCTTATATGAGAGTAATTACTGGATGGTTATTGACAATGTGTTGTTAAAGATGCACACTGATATCTTCTGTATTAGTGGTCTTTAAAAAAATTATGAATACAGTATCTTAATTAGCCCGTGTAAGCACCTTTTGAAAGAATCTGTTCTGTTAAAATATGAAATGATCATCATTTTGTAACATGTTGCTAAGGGCAGTAAATACAACATTAATTGCATTCATTAGTTCTTCATATTTCCTCCTCGAAAGTACTGAAGAATAGCTAATGGAACCGTTAAGGAATCTGAATTATTAAGAGGAATATGAATCGGAACCTGAATCACTAAATTCCTTATGATTCCCATCCCTTCTGTTCCGTTAATTCCCTAATGAGGTGAATCAAAACAGTGCATTTGTTATCTAATGCTGAATGTATATACTGTATATCTTACTTTGTTTTAAGCATAGTTGAGGAAGCTACTTTGAAACTGTAAGCTTTAGGCTACTCAAATGAATTAACTCAAATAGGCTGACAGCATTAAACTTTAACAGATAAATGTACCGTAAATACAACCAATACAAATAAAAAACACCTTAACTCATATAACTGAGCCAAAATATAGTGATGATGAACAGCAGCACTTAACTAAATCAATTAGATACAAAGAAGACTGAGAATGCCATGTAGGGATTTCTGCGCAGAAACTAAAATTAATTCCCAATTTTTTGTCATGGTCATCTGGTCACCCCAGTTCAGTTACTACCCAACACTATATAAAAAAACAAACAAAAAAAAAAAAAACACACAATTTGAAATACACACACCTCTCCCAGAAATTCACTCTCATCCTCCTGGACTCTGGGCTGGTCCCACACAGTAATCTCCAGCATGCGCTCTCTGAAGTCTCTGCGGTTGATGTGAGAGTACAGGAATGTCTGGTTCCACTTTGGTTCTGCACTCTTCTTCACTGTCTTCGTCCTTCTCTTGCTCTTGTCACTAGAGGAATGTTTATAAGATTTTTATAAGTGTGTGCTTATTACTCATTCTTTTTACATTTATATTTAGAAACTCAGTGATACATAAAATGGAACATGCAAGTGCACATGTACAGTACAGTGTAAAAAAAATGTCTGTAATTTAATGGTAAAAGAATGTAAAAATCCTATAGTAAAACACATTAATTTGTTAACCTTAACATATTCAGTAAAAAAGGATAATATATTTAACAAGACAATATATTTAATTTTACGGTACAATATTGGTTTTTAGATGTAAAAAGTATGATTTTACCGTACAATTAATGCTAAAAATGTATATTATATTCAACAAGAGAATACATGTACTTGTTTTTTTTTTTTTTTTTTTTACAGTAAAATTCAGTTAAAATAACAGTGAAAAGCAATAATCAAGCATTCACAGAAGGCTTTGCGTGACCCATCACATTTCATCATATTTTATGGGAATAGTTATGTTTCTTCTTATTTTTAATATCAGTTATGTACATTGAGGTGTTCTGTGTTATATATTATATAGTTTTGTTGATGTTTATTGTATTATTTTGTCACATGTATAGTGCCACATGTGTTACCCTGATGGTGTTTCTGTGAGTGACACCGTACACTGTCCCTACATGTATACTGATCATTGCTCCTGGAAGGGCCTCTCTTGATGAACTTTATGTCATCTTGTGGCCATCTGTTGTTAATATGGTGTATAACAATACATTTTAAAGTGAAAAGCAGACTTTATAGTTCCAGAGGGTATTTTAAATGTATATAATTTAATAATACAAATAGCAGTGAACCGAAAAATATACAGGCATCAAATTACATCCCGTAAAGCCTGAAACATGGTCACTTAGGATACTTGTAATGCTTAAAAATACAGAAATATAGACTGTAATTTGCAAATGTACTTACCTTCTATCAGGAAGAAAATACATTTTGACGTAAGGATTTCTGGGTCGTCCGTCAGGTCGAGGGGGCAGGTCTCGTGCTTGTAGGACATTGACAATAAGCTGATGGCCCACTTTATCATACCATAATTTTGCCTTGGTTAAAAGAAATAACACTTTCAAGTTCTCGAAGTGGTAGCAAAGCACTGTTTAAGTGTGAGCTACCACATGACTAACATGTCGCAACACCTTCCTCCTCAGGTGAGAATATTTCCTCTGTAAAGATTTTGTTTCTCTCCACACTTACCGACAGCTGGCCTGGTAGTACCAGAGGGAGATCTCGCGACACACCAGGACTGGTGGGAGACATTACTGAGATGGATGGCCGGTCCATCTTTTGGGATTCATCTATAGAACTGGAACCAGCTGGAAGTTAAGACAGTTGACATGTTAAAAGTACATCTGTGCACACCAATTGAAATGCAGGCTTTCTGATGAAATGTCTTAATCAATGACAAGAAGAAAAAAGGAAGAAAAAAAGAGTTAAAGGGATAGATCAACCAAAAATGAAAATTCTCTCATCATTTACTCACCCTCATGCCATCCCAGATGTGTATGACTGTCTTTCTTCAGCAGAACACAAATGAAGATTTTTAGAAGAATATCTCATTTCTGAAGGTCCATAAAATGCAAGTGAATGCTCCAAAAATGCACTCCAGTGTATTCATTAATGTCTTCTATAACAAAACGCTAGGTGTGTATGAGAAATAAATCAATTTTGACAAATGATAAACCTATTAAACCTAAATAAACCTTATTAGCAGCTGTTTCTATGGACCACGATACTGTTTCCACACAAAAGCCATTTATGCAGCGGCAAGGAGCCAGAAGCTCGGTCTGAGGCATCTCGTCCATGCACTTGCATTCAAATTGATTCAAACAGCTCTCCTTGTTGACCGTTCCAAGATGGCACTGCAGTTGATGTATCAAAACAGCCGAATGAGGACATATGTATGAATATCTATGATCCTCTGTTGTAAACAACACTGTGCTTCCGTATTTTTTTGTATTTCACACATCAGTTCTCACGTCAATTTTTAGTAAAAATAGGTTTTAAATATTGATCGATTTCTTATACACATAGCATTTAGATTCAGAAGATATTAATTAATACACTGGAGTCATATGGATTACTTTTATGATGGCTATATGTGCTTTTTGGAGCTTAAAAAATTTGGCACCCATTCACTTGCATGGACCTACAGAGCTGAGATATTCTTCCAAAACCTTTCTTTGTGTTTTGCTGCAAGAAAGACAGTCATACACATCTGGGATGGCATGAGGGTGAGTAAATGATGAGAGAATTTTCATTTTTACTGTTCCTTTAAATTATACTCACAAAACTTACTTGACTCTAGAGGAGGATGTGACGTCCCAGGAATTCTTGGTGTATCTCTACAGGAAAAGGAAGATTGAAACAGGTGAAAATAACGTAAAGTGACAGATCATTAGCTTTTCTCTCTATCAGTTTTTCCAGGGTGATCTCATTCATATTCTTTGGTATTCGGACATAAAGTGTACACATACATTTTTGTACATTTGGATAGACACTGCAACATACAATATCAACATATACAGTAGATTGCATCTAAAAAGTAATCATTTTTACGTTTACAGTAGAGATGTACAAATCTTTACGAATCCTCTGAAAAGTGGTCAGAACTGATTTTGCTGGAGTTTAATACTCAGTCATACGATCCCAAAGCGGGACTCTCGTTAAAGGGATAGTTAAAGGGATAGAAAATGCTCTGATCATGCCATCACAGAGTTGTATGACATTCTTTCTTCTGCAGAACACAAACAAAATTTTTTAGAAGAATATCTCAGCTCTATATGTAGTTCCTCGCAATGCAAGTGTATGGGTACCAAAAATTTGAAGCTCCAAAAAGCACATAAAGATAGCGTAAAAGTAATCCATATAACTCCAGTGGTTAAATCCATATCTTCAGAAGCGCTATGATAAATGTGGGTGAGAAACAGATCAATATTTAAGTCCTTTTTTACTATCAATTTCCACATTCACTTCCACATTCTTCTTCTTTTGTTTGTGGCTATTCACATTCTTCATGCATATTGCCACCTACTGGGCAGGGAGGAGAATTTATAGTAAAAAAGGACTTACATTGATCTGTTTCTCACCCACACCTATCATATTGCTTCTGAAGATATGGATTTAACCAATTAAGTCTTATGGATTACTTTATGTGCTTTTTGGAGCTTCAAAATTTTGGTACCCATTCAGTTGCATTGTATGGACCTACAGAGCTGAGATATTCTTCTAAAAATCTTCTTCTGTGTTCAGCAGAAGAATGAAAGTCATACACATCTGGGTTGGCATGAGGGAGAGTAAATGATGAGATAATTTTCATTCTGGGGTGAACTATCCCTTTAATGAGTAAATAATGGAGGTACTATGTCCAAGAAAGAACTTTTAATGACAAACTTATTTATTTTATTTATAATTATTCAAATCAAGATGGGACTAAAAAAGTAAAGTCATTTGCACTCTTTGTATGACTCAATCTAATTATCATCAAAGCCTAACAAGTATACATTTTTAAGTGAAACACCATCAATGTTACGGTGTAACAATAATGAGTGTTCACTCATTTACTGAAATGAGAGTGTGTGTGCTTTCACAATGATTCAGACCATTCTTTAGAAATCACCCAGAAGAGAATGAAACCATTACAATGACAAATTAGGTAAATCCCTTAACTGTGTTAAAAAATATAATGCTGTTAAGTATATTTAATTCATCTTATTGGTAAGACTTTACAATAAGGCTCTGTTTGTTTACATTAGTTATTAGTGTATTAGGTATCATGAACTAACACCGAACGATATCTTTTACAGCATTTATTTTTCTTGGTTAATGTTCATTTATGAATATACTATTGTATATTGTGCATGTAAGTTCATAATGCTTTAACTCAGTGGTTCTCAACCTTTTTTGGATGAACGCCCCCCTCCTTTATTCCTATAAAATTAATATGCGAAGACTAAAATATAAGTGATTTTTTTATTATATTTCAAAAGTAATTGAAAAGAAAATAATACTGCATATTTTCTGCCACTGAAATGCTCATCCTACAGAACGCCACTGATTTTGAGTTGGATGCAAATGTAAATTTACAGTATTAACAGTAAGGTTATCTATAACATCTACTGTATAAAAAGTAAAAAGTTAACACCTAATTTATGTGTGTGGCAAGGAGGAGTGTGGGGCCGGGCCATGATGATGCACGCCCGGCCCATAATCAGGCTAATCAAGCCGATGAGAGGGATAAAGGCCACTTAAGGAGAGAGAGCTACAGGCAGCTGCCCTGTATGTGGTTATGTTTGTGTGTTTTTGTTTAATTAAATATTACTTTGATGCTTCTTCCGGTTCTCGCCTCCTCCTTTCCCTTTTATCTGTTACATTGGTGCCAAAACCAAGGAAGGAGGAGGAATGCGCCGTAGTAGAGTCCTCGCCACTACCATCCACCTCAAAGGAGCAGCCGCGGCCATCCGCCGGGGGACGGAGGAGCCCGGCCGCCTGAAAGCGGAGGAATGACTGCCGACTGCGAGGGGAGGAGGGGCTCCTTACCAACTGCCTGCAGCGGTCGGGCCGCTGCCAGGGGCGGAGGAGACCCCTACCCTCCACCAAAACGCGGCAGGGCGTTCCATCTGCCAGGGGCCAGAGGACTGCCTCCGATCCACCCAGGGAGGAGCGGCTGTCATCCACTAGAGGGTGGAGGAGTGACCGAGGACCAGGCTACGGCATTTCAGAGAACTGGCGAGTACGTTTTTTTTTCTCTCTCTCTCCTCTCTCTCTCCCGCTGTCGCTCTGTGTTGGCCTTACCCTCTCTTGTTGTTTTTTGTTTTGTTTTTCCCTCCCCTTGTCTCCCTCCCAGGTCCGAGAAGGCTGGGAAGACCTGCCAGCAGGCAGGGCCGGAAGGGCTTGTTATATGTTGTAACAAAAATTAATTATATTCCCTCACTCCCCTAAAGTAGCCTATTACAAATTTAATACAGTAGAGCTGAAGTAGTGATATGATAATATTTATTCTGAATCGATTTCTGCCTAAAGTACAGTTTGCTACTATAATAAATTCAAGGGTGGTGATGTAGAATTCTGTGTCGAATTCAAATGGTTTCCGCGTCACACGCCATGCTTCTCACTGATTCTGGCAGCGCTGTACTGATAAACGGTGCATGTTTAAGAGCTAGAGACGCTGATGCTATGCTAGAAAAAATGTGCACACTCTTTGCACACGCGCTGCTCTGTCTATTGGGCCGTATCCAACTACAGAGCCATACAAGTTGCATTAGCAGAGGTTGTGATGCTGTCTGTCTATTTGACACTACTACACCAGATACTTCAGGTGTGTCGCTAGACTTCAGAATCAGATGAACCGCGGTACAAATGCATACCAACCCGTATAATAGAGAACTGGTATATTGCAAGTCTAGATACACGTTTTTATGCAAAGAGGAACTTGATGATAGATTTGATTAATATGACTGATAAACACCCCCCATTTGAAACTTAAGAGCCCTCTCTCTACTAATTTGCTCTCAGCGACCCCTGGCATTCTTTGAATGCCCCCTAGGGGGAGGTACCGCCCCTGTTGAGAACCCCTACTTTAACTAATGTTACAATTACAATACAACATTCAATGTAAAAAATGTACTAGTATATGTTGAAATTAACATTAGCCAAGATTAATAAGTGCTGTTAAAGTGTGATTCATTGTTAGTTTATGTCAACTAATATTAATAACAAATACAACCTTATAAGTGTTACCCTCTCACTTACAATACAATTAAATCAACATATGAATTGAATTAATTCAATATTGTTTGAACATTACAGGTTTTGTAAACATTTGTATGTCTCATATGTTGTGCATACGTAAAAGCATTTAGAATCTATCAATACGTTGATATTATACATTTCAATGTATAACCAAACACACGTAAATGTATGCGTGCAAGAACCACACTTTACATATGAATACCTACAGTACGTATTAATGAGATCAAATTGGTTTTTCACACACATAATACACACACAAACTGGACTACTTATGAGATCCCTCATGAGATGTCATAGCAAAACTGTCCAAACACAGGAAAGAATAGGGTACCAGAGGACCAATCTATTGCAAAAACTGAACAGTGTTAACGGTTAGAGGAAGGTCTGGAGCACATAGGGTCACATGGACACACTGGGAGAGAACAACACTCTCAGATACTATTTTACTTACTGATATGCTCTATAAACCTTTTTCAAGAAGTTTTTGGACAGAATTTGTTGAATACATCTTTAACATGCAACAGGAAGAAAAACCATCAAAGTCAGACATAAATCCAAAGGTTCACTTTTATTTATCTCATTTACAGGCCAGCTGTTCATTGTTGTGGTTTAGCTTACCCAATTGGTCTGGAAACAACTATTTCCACTTGAGGTGCAGACTGGGATTCTAAAATAATGTTGTACACTTCCTTTTTAGTTGCTCCGGGCAATGCCTTTCCATTCCACTGTAACACCTCATCACCTGAAATAAAAAGTGATCATTAGCTACTTACAAAGGTCCTGCTTGGCCAGACTGACTGAATAATGAGCTGTGAAAAAATACATGCAGAAATGTGACCAAAAATATCTACTGTGATCTTAACATAACATATAATAATACTTGAATATATATATATATATATATATATATATATATATATATATATATATATATATATATATACATATATGCACTGATCAGCCACAAATTTAAAACCACTGAAAGGTGAAGTGAATAACATTGATTATATCGGTAAAATGGCACCTGTCAAGGGGTGGGATTTATTAGGCAGCAAGTGAACAGTCATTTCTTGAATTTCATGTGTTGGAAGCAGAAAAAATGGGCAAGCGTATGGATCTGAGCGACTTTTACCAGGGCCAAATTGCGATGGCTAGACGACTGGGTCAGAGCATCTCCAAAACGGCAGATCTTGTGGGGTGTTCCCGGTATGCAGTGGTTAGTACCTACCAAAAGTGGTCCAAGGAAGGACAACCGGTGAACCAACAGGGTCATGGGTGCCCAAGGCTCATTGTTGACCGTGGGGAGCGAAAGCTAGCCCCATCTGGTCTGATCCCACAGAAGAGCTACTGTAGTACAAATTGCTGAAAAACATAATGCTGCCAAGATAGAAAGGTGTCGGAACACACAGTGCATTGCAGCTTGCTGTGTATGGGGCTACGTAGTTGCAGACTGGTCAGAGTGCCCATGCTGACCCCTGTCCACCGCCGAAAGTGCCTACAATGGGCAAGTGAGCATCAGAACTGGACCATGGAGCAATGGAAGAAGGTGGCCTGGTCTGATGAATCACATTTTCTTTTAGATCATGTGGATGGCCGGGTGCGTGTGTGTCATTTACCTGGGGAAGAGATGGTAGCTGGATGCACTATGGGAAGAAGGCAGGCCAGCAGAGGCAGTGTGATGCTCTGGGCAATGTTCTGCTGGGAAACCTTGGGTCCTGGCATTCATATGGACGTTACTTTGACACGTACCACCTACCTAAAGATTGCTGCAGACCACATACACTCCTTCATGGCAACGGTATTCCCTGATGGCAGTGGCCTCTTTCAGCAGGATAATGCGCCCTGCCACACTGCAAAAATTGTTCGGGAATGGTTTGAGGAACATGGCGAAGAGTTCAAGGTGTTGACATGGCCTCCAAATTTCCCAGATCTCAATCCAATTGAGCATCTATGGGATGTGCAGGACCAACAAGTCCAATCCATGGAGGCCCCACCTCGCAACTTACAGGGCTTAAAGGATCTGCTGCTAATGTCTTGGTGCCAGATATCACAGGACACCTTCAGAGGTCTTGTGGAGTCCATTTCTTGAAGGGTCAGAGCTGCTTTGGTGGCACGAGGGGGACCTACATGATATTAGGCAGGTGGTTTTAATGTTGTGGCTGATTGGTGTATGTATATATATCAGATCCAGTTTTGAAAGATTGTTGTAGAATTTATGGCAAAGTCTTAGAAAAAGAATAGTTTATTTTAAAACAAAATATTAGCACCAGCACTGAACTAGGGATTTTTCTGATTAAATGGTGGGGTAGCACAGAACTAACCTGTGAACTATTACAGGTGCATCTCAATAAATTAGAATGTCGTGGAAAAGTTCATTTATTTCAGTAATTCAACTCAAATTGTGAAACTCGTGTATTAAATAAATTCATTGCTTACAGACTGAAGTAGTTTAAGTCTTTGGTTCTTTTAATTGTGATGGTTTTGGCTCACATTTAACAAAAACCCACCAATTCACTATCTCAAAAAATTAGAATATGGTGACATGCCAATCAGCTAATCAACTCAAAACACCTGCAAAGGTTTCCTGAGCCTTCAAAATGGTCTCTCAGTTTGGTTCACTAGGCTACACAATCATGGGGAAGACTGCTGATCTGACAGTTGTCCAGAAGACAATCATTGACACCCTTCACAAGGAGGGTAAGCCACAAACATTCATTGCCAAAGAAGCTGGCTGTTCACAGAGTGCTGTATCCAAGCATGTTAACAGAAAGTTGAGTGGAAGGAAAAAGTGTGGAAGAAAAAGATGCACAACCAACCGAGAGAACCGCAGCCTTATGAGGATTGTCAAGCAAAATCGATTCAAGAATTTGGGTGAACTTCACAAGGAATGGACTGAGGCTGGGGTCAAGGCATCAAGAGCCACCACACACAGACATGTCAAGGAATTTGGCTACAGTTGTTGTATTCCTCTTGTTAAGCCACTCCTGAACCACAGACAACGTCAGAGGCGTCTTACCTGGGCTAAGGAGAAGAAGATCTGGACTGTTGCCCAGTGTTCCAAAGTCCTCTTTTCAGATGAGAGCAAGTTTTGTATTTCATTTGGAAACCAAGGTCCTAGAGTCTGGAGGAAGGGTGGAGAAGCTCATAGCCCAAGTTGCTTGAAGTCCAGTGTTAAGTTTCCACAGTCTGTGATGATTTGGGGTGCAATGTCATCTGCTGGTGTTGGTCCATTGTGTTTTTTGAAAACCAAAGTCACTGCACCCATTTACCAAGAAATTTTGGAGCACTTCATGCTTCCTTCTGCTGACCAGCTTTTTAAAGATGCTGATTTCATTTTCCAGCAGGATTTGGCACCTGCCCACACTGCCAAAAGCACCAAAAGTTGGTTAAATGACCATGGTGTTGGTATGCTTGACTGGCCAGCAAACTCACCAGACCTGAACCCCATAGAGAATCTATGGGGTATTGTCAAGAGGAAAATGAGAAACAAGAGACCAAAAAATGCAGATGAGCTGAAGGCCACTGTCAAAGAAACCTGGGCTTCCATACCACCTCAGCAGTGCCACAAACTGATCACCTCCATGCCACGCCGAATTGAGGCAGTAATTAAAGCAAAAGGAGCCCCTACCAAGTATTGAGTACATATACAGTAAATTAACATACTTTCCAGAAGGCCAACAATTCACTAAAAATGTTTTTTTTATTGGTCTTATGATGTATTCTAATTTTTTGAGATAGTGAATTGGTGGGTTTTTGTTAAATGTGAGCCAAAATCGTCACAATTAAAAGAACCAAAGACTTAAACTACTTCAGTCTGTGTGCATATAATTTATTTAATGCACGAGTTTCACAATTTGAGCTGAATTACTGAAATAAATTAACTTTTCCACGACATTCTAATTTATTGAGATGCACCTGTATATCCCAATAAAACTAGTATTGTTGACATACTGTTTAATATTGCCAGGATATTTTCTCTCCTAACACAATTATGTTCTTTATAAAAACAAAAATAATCAGATTTCCCATTGGATGCTTGGGCAAAGTAAAAGACAACAACAGTGTATTGCACTTATAATTCTTGTTTAGAGGTCATGGGTTTGAATCACAGGACAACCTGGTATGATGTGTTCCCTGGATGTACAGTTACTTTCTTTTGATAATGGCAAATGCATAAATGTTAAAGATTGAAGATTTAGCTCTATTTAATGTTATTAATTGACAATAAATGTTTCATGAACAAAGTCACCATTATGGTGATTAGTGTTCCACTAGGTTGGGACTTTAGACATTCTTTGTCAACAAATTCCTCCTAGCCATTACCAAAATGTTTAAAGTGGAAACATTTGCTAGTTCTATGATATAAGGGAGAATATAGTAGGTTTGAAGTTTGACTTCAAACTAACGTAATACCCAATCAACACTTATTGTGTGATTCTTGAGTCTAATTTGAAAGATATGTGAAAAGATTGTTTATTCTGACTTATAGGCAACATAATTTTTAATATTGAGAATTGTTATGTAGGCAAAACACGTGATTTTTCAATGCATTTATTTATTTTTATTTATTTTTATTTTTTTGGATTTTCTCTCCTTTTCTCCCCAATTTTGGAATGCCCAATTCCCAATGCACTCTAAGTCCTCGTGGTGGTGTAGTGACTCGTCTCAAACCGGGTGGCGGAGGACGAATCTCTGTTGCCTCCTCTGTTGAGGCCGTCAATCCGCGCATCTTATCACGTGGCTTGTTGAACACATTACCGTGGAGACATAGCATGTGGAGGCTTCACGCTATTCTCTGTGGCATCCACGCAGAACTCACCACAGGAGGTTAACCCAATGTGACTCTACCCACCCTAGCAACCAGACCAATTGGTTGCTTTAGGAAGCCTGACTGGAGTTGCTCAGCACACCCTGGATTCTAGTCAGCGTCTTTACTTGCTGAGCTACCCAGGCCCCCATGATTCTTCAATACATAACTTTGTTATATGGAACAAATTAGACACCCGTAGACATCAACATTTGGGATACAAATTTTATCAAATAACAAAAATAATTTTCAGATAAAAGGAAAAACACTGATCATTATGAAACAAGCTGTTAAAAGTGACAACATAAAAACAACAGCATAATTAATTTATGCAGCAATGCATGCTGGGTACCAGCATCATTGGTTTATCATTGTTATTCTACAGCACAGTACTAATTCTACTAAATCACAGCAGTACTACAGATTCACAGTTAATCTTGTCACTTCGGTCATATATATATATATATATATATATATATATATATATATATATATTTTTTTTTTTTTTTTTTTTTTTTACTATAAATAATCCAAATATAAATAATCATTACCTGCTCGTAAATGGCCTACAATGTCAGCCAAACTTCCTTTCTTTACTTTGGTGATGAAGGCCCCAAGTCTCCCTGACTCTGTCATTTTCCCACCAATCACCTGGACAGGATAGATGACACAGTCATGTTTACTCACAATCTGCAATAATGAACCAAGTACATTTCTTTATGCTACATCCACATACATTTTCAGTCCAAAACTCTTTTTCCATTTCCTAACATCATACTGTACGTTTTCAGTTGAAAACTCTTTTTCCGTTTCCTAACATCGTTTCCGATTGTTACTAGAGAATGTATCGAAAGTCTCAATTTTCGGAAGAGGAAAATGCCTTTCCAGTGTGGATGAGAGGTGCAAATGTAGCAAAATAGCTAAACATATTAGTGTGGATGTGGTTTTAGCCTCTAATAGCCTCTAACAGGACCTTACAGCAAAGTCAAGTTTATCAGCAGAGCCAAATGGGGACTATTTGCATATACATGAACATTTAATAGTGTTAAAAAATGGCAAGAAAAAATAAAAAGCCAAGCTGAGCTTAGCACCTAGCGGACCTTTAAATGTAGTTTTATATCCCTTTAAGTGCAAGGCACCAACAGAAATACAATGTAATTAACGGGTTGTACACAGTCATTGACAAGCTCACCTTCAGACCCAGTAGGGACCCGGCTTCTCTTGGCATGGTGGAATGCTTACTTAGAGTGATGCGGCCAATCAAATGATCTCCCTCTTTGGATGGCTGCCAGCTAACAGGATGCTGAGAGAAAATGAACAACACTTATACACTCCCATTAATGGTGAGCACACATTTGCTGACATGACATGTACGTATAGACACACACTCAACAACTGTGGGTAGGCTTTACAAGCAAACATATATTGAGATCAGACAGATCAGCAACCGAAACAATGAAACAACTGCTGATTCTACTATAATTCACATTGTGACTGATCCATGACTGCTATATACTGTATATGATTGAAATGGGTAAAGACTTACATGCCACACAGTGGGGTCCAGAGGATGACAGTCCCAGTCACCTGCAGAATGAACATGAACATTGTAAATACAAAATAATAAATGTACAGGACATTAGAGTTGGCATGGGATTTTTAAAACAGAACTACATATTACAGCTGTCCAGACTCCAGATACAGGAAAGAACAGGGAGCCAGAGAACATATCCAATGCAGTGGCTGAATGGTGTACAAGTCCCCATGAACTGCCACGACAAGCACATTTTCTTTTCTGTATTGACATATTTAATATTGAACCAGAAAGTTGGGGTGGGGTAAATCAAAGGACGCAGATGGTAAAATAACTGGCAAAGAACCTCAGAATTTAAGTGTACCTGACCCAGCCCGTTAGCACAATTTCGCCAACCCTAGGCTTAGATTTAGCGCATACTTGCACAAAAATATCAAAACTTCATGGTCATGCCCACTGACAGTACGTAATTCAATGTTCTAATATAGTAAGTGAAACTATGCTAATTGAACGCATGCTAACCTTTAGGGAATGCATGTAAGAATGTTAGATTAGCAGGCTAAATGGTTAGCACACTAACTAAAAATGCAAAAAAAAAAAAAAAAAAAAGACATATAATTTAAAGAGTGCAGTATGTAAAACTTTTCATGTAATATTCGCCTTTGCTTTGCCAATGTGTGAAGGCTTGTAACGCAACTTAAAAAATGATCCCTTCCCAGACTTCCTAGGTTGCCTATTAAAGCCTGTAGACTGATTTTTATGCGAAGGGAGAGGGTCAGTTTTGCCGGGAAAATCCGAAGGATGTGACATTTATGCGCACTCCCGAGAGCCTTGCCTCGGTGCTTCTCTTCTGCTGTTCAATAGTGACAACAAACTGCAACACTAGGTAACATTATCTTAGAGATGGAATCCAGCAAATGTCCGGCTCCCAGCACAACACCGACTCCTACACAAAGTCAGAGTAAGCCAAAACATTTTTTTTATAATAATAAAAAAAAAATGTATCTACTTAATCCCATCTGGCTAAGTGGGAACGTGATCGTGGTTGAGCAAAAACTAGAGTGAACATCGGCAGGGCATTTGATTTCTGGAGGGACCTTCATTCGGTTTTGGGGATCAAAACCGACCCTGAATTGGCGTTCTTCTTATTGGACAGGTAAAATGCAAAGCATGTGAAATATAGTGCCATAAGGATTGATCTGTGTAATTTTAGCTAACTTGATCTTACCTGCTAATGCTGACGAATTGGAAGCTACCTTGCTTTGTAACTTTCAAATAATTTCAATGATCTTCTCTTTATAAAAAAAATTTTTTTTTTTAATATATTTTAATTTTTAATTTTTATTGAAAAATGTGTATCTATATAGTAAAAAAAAAAAAAACAGCGTATTGTATACTGTACAGTGTATGTTATTATTTGTATATTGTTGAATGTAATTATGTGTATAACAGATGTTTAAATTGTGTTGTGTTGATTTGATGTTATTGTAAATTGGTATATGTCTCATCACTGTCACGACTGCTATGTTGATCGGAACTGCACCCAAGAATTTCACACACCATTGCACTTGTGTATATGGCTGTGTGACAATAAAGTGATTTGATTTGATCTGATTTATACTAAATGTCATGTATACAGGATAAATTTAAGCAAAAATGCTGGTTTCTTGATTGTAGTACAACATACGACATACAAAACATACAATAGTGCAACATAACAGTGCAGTGCAACAGTAAACTGTCTGGTATAGTTCGGTAATATGTAGCTGTATATGTGTGTATCAGTATGCTATGTTAGCTGATAAGTAGTTTTAGTTTAGTCTCAAAGTCTGTAGTAAAACTGTGTAATTTTAATTATGCTACCTCATCTGTCAGCATGATGCCGGTGAATCACGTTCAGTCTCTTTGAACGTTACCTTATTTGTTCGCTCGTGTCCCTATGGAGTGTGTGCACGAGTGCGAGCACGAGCAACAGGTAGCTGGCTGCAGTTCACTTAACGGACACAGGTGTCATTAATAACAAGGGTTTCTAAATCTTACACACTGCACCTTTTAAAAGACATTAATCGAATTTCATGGTCAAGACTATATAAATCATCAAGCAATATTGTAAGTGTAGGATATCCAATCAGGCACTGAATAGAATACCCAAAACAAGATCACTTCATGGACCAAGGGGCATCGGAATGTGCGGACTGAATCCTGCACAATATCTTTGTAATACAAGGACAAATTATTTTCATCCAAGTAAGATGCATGTGTAATTGCTAGCTTGAAGCTCAGATCCAAGTGTGATCTTGACTCTTTCTTCAGGCCTACATAGACTATCATGATCATCTGTTTTACATGATCAAACAGGAGGGAATTGTGCCATTTTGGAAACTGTGTAGAATAACGTTCCCATACTGACTAGCTAGATTTAAACTAAAGAAGATAACCAAGACTTTATATCGAAAATAGAGTTCACTGAACTTCAGATGAACGTATCATATAGTAGCCTATGTTTGGTTTCAGCAATAAAGCTGAGAGGTTAGTGCCAAACCCTAAACAAGACAGCACTGCATAAATGTTTTACAGTCTCATTTGATCATCTTGATTGCATTCAGAAAACTGTCTTACAACTCTGATGGAGTGCAGGACCTGCACATACTGAAACAAGCATGAGCTATTCCTTTGGCAATCACTGACATTATAAACTTGGGAGTTAACTAGTTACTTGTCTTAAGGTGGGTTGCACCAATAAGGATTAAATTAAGAAGAGTATAGAGCTAATCAAAGATTTGTTGATCTAGGATTTATTTTAATTCGAGTTGTGTTGCACCACTTGATTTTAAACATGGATTAACAAATCAGTGATTATAATGTTAACCTGTGATTAAATCTTTCACTTGCAATTCATTTTGTCTGCCATGATGGATTAAACAGTGTAACAAAATAATAATA
Organism: Myxocyprinus asiaticus; assembly: GCF_019703515.2. Taxonomy (NCBI): domain Eukaryota; kingdom Metazoa; phylum Chordata; class Actinopteri; order Cypriniformes; family Catostomidae; genus Myxocyprinus; species Myxocyprinus asiaticus. Next base: position 24,756,811 of record NC_059350.1, on the reverse strand, counting down.
ACACTATTTTATTTCCTTTTCAAGTGTAAATATCAAATTGTCTCTGCAAAAAAGAAACTTGTGCAGGTAAAATAATTTAAAATGTTAAAATTTCTACAGTCGTTAATAACTGCTTCCTAGACAGATCAACGGCATAAAAGACAGATCAAATAAAAGCCAAGGAAATATCGCAGCTGTGCATAAGAAGTACTAATTTCACAAGCCATGAGAAGAATTTGATATCTCAATTAATGGAACAGTATAGGACCATAATCAAAGACAAGAAGACAGATAATGTTACCGTAAGAAAAAAGAAGAGGCGTGGGTCCAGCTAAGCACCAGCTTTAATGCGTCTGTGGGTATCAAGGACAAGCAAGATGTAATGAACTTGAAAGCCTGTTGGAAAAACTTAAAAGCAAAAGTGAAAAAAGATGCTGCCCAGGAGAGAAGAGGAACTTTTCTCATGGGAGGAGGTCCACCAGCAAGCAAAATGGATCCGTTGTCTCAAAAAATCATCCAGATCATCCCGCAACAAATATCTCCCTTATCTAACCCTTTTGATGATGATACCATTGCGGACCAGCCAGACCCACAAACGCCAACCTACAAAAGGCTTATGCAAACTTTCTAAACTCCAAGGAGGACAAATGGCTGAAAAACAGACCAAGAGAAAAAGGTCAGACGAATATAAACTAAAAAAAGAAGGATTATGGTAAGTCGAGGGCTAGGAGCCGCGTCAACATCGGTGAGGCTTTTCAGCGGTGGAGAGACCTCCGAGAGGTAAAAGGCTTGAAGACGGATGCAGAAGTTGCTCTTTTTCTTCTCGATAGGTGGGGAATATAAATTTCGCTATGTTTCACAGAAACTATATATGCTGTTGTTGTGATGTTTGATTTAGTAGCAGGAGAGATGTGAGTGTCTGGAGCTGGTGTGCGTAAAACCATCTCGCATGCATGAATTTGGGGGGTGGAGATCCAAAGGAGCACCGAAGGGAGGGGTGTGTTTGTTTTGGCAGTTGAGTTCAAATATCAACAGTGTTTCTCAGGAATCGCTGAGTGCACCTTTAACATGTTTGTTCGTCTTTTAGATACGAATAATGGAGATGTAGTGTCTGTTTCTTGCACGCATGCCACAAAAGTACGCGCCAGCGAGCCGATACCGTGCGCTCACACCACCACTATTAAACGTGTCAGCGAAGGAGATGCTCAGCAATGCCAAAGACTGACTTAAACTAATATCATTTTGAATTACTACAACTGGAGAAAGAGAAAAATATAATTCAGATCGACAATGCAAAGACACAGAGAGAGGAGCTTCTACTACAACGGGAAATACTGCAACTTCAAAAAGACAAACTTTGCAGAGAACTAGAACCAGTTCCAATTGTTTTTAAAGAAATCTAGAGAAATGGATGAAAATAGTCTAATTTAAAATTACAAGTAACATTGTTCAAACAATATTTTGTTTTAATGTTTATTTGTTGAACAGTACTGTATGTAAATTATATTGTATCTGGCTATATTGTTGCATTAATGTATTAATATTATATAAATTGTAATAGAGAACATGAAGGCAACCATTTTAAATTGGTCATCTTATTTGTGCAAAGGATATTCAAGAAACTAATTTGAATTAAAAATGTTTTCAATCAATGTTAAAAATGTATTGAATTGAAAGTATATTGCAGTGCATTGACATGTACACAGTTTCTCTCTCTCTCTCTTGTGTTTACATATTTGACATCTTTTAATGCCACATAACACAAATTATGCAGTAAAATGGTTCTCAATTAGAGTTCTCCGGACAGCATTTCCATTTGCAGAGGCAGCGCTGCACTCCTGCTGTGCATCCTCTCGGCCCTCATTTGGGTGATCCTCTTCAGACTCCTGTAGTAGCTAATTTCCAAGTCTTTTCCCAAAGTTGTATAATACTGCCCCTGCAACAATGACCGTCAGTGTTGTCTCAAGCTTTGCTCAAAGCTCATTCTTCATGCAAGGAAACCTTTTTTTCCAAACACCAAACACTCTCTCCACAAGACCTCTTGCTGCAATGTGGCAGGAGTTGTAGCGTTTCTCAGCTGGTGTTATAGGGTTCAAGAGGGGGGTCATCAGGTAGGCATGACAGGTGTACCCATTATCTCCTACCAGGTTTCCCTGGAATGCATGGCTTTCAAGTAAAGCACACAGGTGGCTATTGTCAAAGATCCTGCTGTCATGTGTTGATCCTGGCCATCGAGCCACAATGTTGGTGATTTGGGCCTTCTCATCACACACAACTTGAACATTGATGAAACAGTAGCTCTTCCTGTTGCGAAACAACTCTCCATTTTCTCCACCAGGGTTCTGAATCCGAATGTAGGTGCAGTCAATCGCTCCTATAACTCCAGGAAACCAGCTTTTGTATAAAATCCAGCCAGTGTTCCGCCTGTCGGTGCAAATCTTATATACTGAACTTTCAGTGTTGCAATTGCCCCTGATACCCTTCCAACAGTTCTGCTCACAGTTGATTTATGAACTCCAGAAAGGTCCCCATCCACCATCTGGAAACAACCAGCGGCATAAAAGCACAAGGCTATCAGAAGCTGGAGCAATGGTGGTATAGCTGCATTTCGGTCACTGCTATGTTTAATTAGGGGTCCAATTTTTTCATTTAATTTAATTACAGACTCCTTGATGAATCTATACCTTTTTGAAAATTCCTCATTGTCATAAAACTAAACAGGGTTCAGTCTGTCCCATATTTTTCTTCAAGGTACTCTTTCATTGTTCCCCAATCAGCCAAAAAAGTGCTGCCATTTTCTATATTTAAACCTCCTCAGCTGCAAGTTTAAAGTTAATCCTTAATTTAAATTTAAATCTGAGTTTAAAGTAATGGAACAACAGGATTAAGTTAATCTAGATTTACTGTGAAATTTAAATCAGGATTAAAATGATGGTTTAAATTTAACCATGATTATTTTTAAACAAGGTTTAAAGTTTGACCACAATCTCAGTTTAAGGTTAATCCTTATTGGTGCAACCCACCCTTACGCTATTTGTTGTAAATCAAGTCAATATAAATTAGCTCTGCATCTGTCATTGCAAACCAAACTGTCATTGCCAAAGAAAACAGGCTTCAGCAGAGCACAGTTTTAATAAGTACGTCCACAAACATTGCTAACAAAAATTCCTCACAACTATGGATAAAGTTGCTTTTTTATTTTTAGGTTTTTTAACATTTTTATTCATAGGACAGAGAAGGGTAAAGATAGGGAGAAGATGGGTTTAATGGGATCGGAAAAAATTTACCCAAACCGTATTCAATGTCAGGTTGTCCGCATAGCCTATAAGTACTACAGTACCATGCAACATGCTGGAGCACATGCAGGTCACAGCTCTGACAGGTGATATTATGTTTACACATGGTAGCTTTCATTTAAATAGATTTGAAGTACTCAATTTACACTCTGCTCTGTTTAATTGGTTAATAACTTTTATACTTAGCTAAACAATATCCATGTTGGTTCACAGCAGAAGAGAAGCTTTAATTTAGTTCTGCACAAATGCATCAAGCCAGGGACTTTCAAAACCATGAGGAGCCTGGAGCTGAGAGTGATAGGAAAACCCAAAGCATAATTGCATCCAGAGCTGGGATTGCTTACTCAATGATGACTAAGTGAGTCCCCAAATTGGACATGCTGCATCCCAGGACTGCCAGTCAGTCACTCAGCGATTTTATGTTAGAGGGTTTTATGTTAGAGAGCTGCTGTCCTAATTCCCAAATCTGTTGCTCTAAATTTATTTTATTTATTTTTTCCGAATAAACATCTACGCTGCATGAATCAACAAGGTTTGTTTAGCAGACTTTAGGTTCAGAACTGATCATACTTGTCACACTAAACAGCTTCAAGACTGCAGGTAGAATGATCAAGCATCCAGAGTTATGGGAAGTATCAGTAATAGTGAACTATTAGATCCTTATAGATAATATTAATTGCAAAAGAAACATTTGGAAAACACATTTAATACACATCGCAAATATACAGCACATAGGCCTATATCCTAAAAGAGTAAAATTTGACAAGAACATTAGCTACAGTGGCCCCAAAAAGTATTTGGACACTCAAGTCACACTTAAAAAAGAGTGAATGTCAGTACATTCAATGACAAAATATCAAAGCAAATGTCATATATTTAAAAAAGGATAGAACTAGCACACTTTTCAAGCAAAGCACATCACAGAAATAACTTTGTTAGGTTTGAGCAATAGATAAAACAATAGATATACTGTTCAAAATAAAGAGAAAGAAGCATTTGGACACTTTCTGGTTGTCAAACGTTAGTGAAAAATTTCCATAGTTAATGTAATGAACTACAGTACACCTGTGGTTACTCTGCTAATATACCTGTGTGATCTTGAGAGAAGGATATAACTGCAGGCAGAGGTCCAAAAAGGGATGGCAGCAAAGATATAGGGAGCCCCTAACCTAACCTTTTCCCTAACCTTAACCGTAAGTGGAAGTGACGCCCCTTTTGGAGTTGGCGCAACCCCCCATCTGGAGTAACCCCGCCTTCTAGTGTCTAAATAATTTTTGGGGCCACTGCACATAAATAAGGGTCACCTACCTTTTTCACTAACACTTTCGATCTCCACATCCTCACAGCTGGTGTATTCAGGTGTGGAGCCGCCCTCCTCCTCAGAGCTGCTGATGGACATCTGCCTCTTGTTGAAGCCTCGTTTGGGTCTATAGGCTCTTGGTGGAGGTGGCCGCAATGACTCCGACTGGTCCGAGCTAAGGGAAGAGTCTTTAAACAGGATTTCGGCAGCCTTTTCTCGCTTAGCCCTGTGCAGAAAAGCTGCGGACCCAGGTTCCAGATGCCCCTTTGGGCCCCAGTCGTGTCCATCCCTGAGGTCTGGGGGCCCTGCAGGGCCCACATGAGGGCCACCATGGCCCTGTTTAGCAAGGGATTCTTGTCCCCCAATGCCACCCCCCACGGTCCTGTCCACAGAATAAACTCGATGGTTCTCTAAAAGGGCCTTGCGGTCCTCGTTGCTAACTATTCGCTGCCTGCTCATGCGATTTCCAGCGGCCTCACCCCCATCTTGAAGCAATCCCATTTCATTGATGGCTAGATCACTGTGATGGCGCTCCTGACGCATTTTGGACACTTTGGCATGCATACGCATTTCCTGTTCTTCCTTCTGTGGTTTAACAGGGTAGCGGGCTAGGTTTGGGTCGCTACGGTAACGGGTCTGGTACTCCTCCTCTCGTCTTTGACGCTCTCGCTCTTCCTCCTCCTGTCTCCTTCTTCGTTCGGGATGGGGGTCATCCTCTGGGTACTCCTGGGAGTGGCCTTTCTCCAATCGTCTGCTGTCCCGCTTCACACCAGGAGCTCGGTCTTCAGAGGCTTGTAATGACAACCTGCCTGGACCCTGCCTTCTCTCTCCACGCCCAATCACCTTTCCATTCTGCTCATGCAGGGACACGGGTCTCTTCCTGTTATTGATTATATGTAACAAAGAAAAACTTACAATTGTGCAATGCAGCATTAAACATTTTCAAGTACCAGGCCAGTTTGCATATATTGAGATGCTACACTTGTTTTATGATACATAGCTCAACACCTGTATTTAAAATGGTGGCCATTCATGTATTTAAAATTTAAAAAAGGATTTAGCTGAATATGCATCTGATAGGAAGATAACAGACGTCATCTTCTGAAGAGATTATAAGGCAAGAGCAGCTGTTCACATACTGCCAGTGGAAAACAGGTCAGGATGAACACAGATTTTCTTTAAAAGTTAAAATATAACAAATATGCTGACAGAATACAGAACAGCACAGAGTCTGTTACTCACTAACATGACTCTGCTGAGTGCTGTGAGCTGTTGTATTTTCATGTATGTATTGGCATTTCTTCAAGTTGTCCCAGGTGTTGATTTTAATGAAAGCTTACAAATTATTATTATTATTTTTTATTATTGTTGTTTTATATATATATATATATATATATATATATATAAACTGTTAATATATATAACAATGTCCAATGTTGGATATTGTTAGTAAACAAATGAAATAAAGTAGTGAGAGAGTGAAAAGTGTGTTTTAAGAGAGTTTTAAAAGAGAAATCCATAGGGCCAAAAGTGCCCATAGTTGAAGAAACACTCATATATTCTTAGACAGGGTTTCTGAAAAAATATAATTTAGGATTAGCACGTGTATAAATCATGATTTTTGGCATACTTGTCTCGTGGTGGTTCACTGCGGGAGCGTGAGGCAGGCATTATATCTGCTCCCCTGGTGGGGTAACCAAGACCAATGCTGGGTGGCAGAGTGTTGATTGCATTAATGCCAGGAGCCTGTGATCTGGAACGCAACTTCCTGTCCTTGTCCATCTCAAGGCCACTGAGGGGAGCACCCACACTAAGAGGTCGCCCCCCAGGCCCAGTTGAAAACCATTCTCCTGATTTAGTTAGGATTTCCTGCTGTTTCCTGCACAGGTTACATACCCACATCACCTATGTAGACAAACAAATGTGTTGTTAAGGGAGGTACAGATGTAAAGATATGTATAGTACAGCTAATATTTTAGACTTCTGAGTATTTGAAGTTGAAGTGTGTAATTTCTGCAGCACTTGCATCACCAAACAGAATTGGTCAGCCAAACAGGTAGACCCACCCTAAATTTGCTGAGCTTATAATGCTATGTCAGGCTGGGTGGTGTGGTTAAAGAAACAGAGCAATGTTTCACTAAAACAGAGCCCCACTGCTTTTGGGAAATCAACCAAACAAATGAATTACTTTTAGTTGTTTCATAAAATTATGTTTTTTAACTTTGGAAAAATGACATACTTCAGCATTATCTTTTTATTGTCCACATCATTTTAAGTTAATTTTAAAAGAACAAACAAACAGACATATAATACACATACAGCACATAAATACATACATGTATACAAACATACTGTACATACATTCCCACATACATATTTTTAGGACTGGCAGTTCTAAGTTGATGCATGAAACACAAAGTGAGGTCCATTAAGAAATGTTTACCACATCTGTTGTGGAAAAAATTGACTCGCCTACACAAAGCCTAGATCTAAACCCCATTGAACATCTCTGGGGTAAATTGGAACGCCAACTGTGAGCCAGGCCCCATCAGGTAGAGTTAATAAAATTTGTATTCCTCTTCATTGTATAAAATCAGGTATGGCTGAAAACAACTTGCTTTTGGCACCCCTCTTTAGAAATTTCACCCAGAAAATGAGAAGGATATAGTTGCAAGCAGAGCTCAAAAAAGGGGCGGGAGCTCAAACCGCCATTAAGGATATAGGGAGCCCCTAACCTAACCCTTTCCCTAGCCCTAACCGTGAGCGAAAATTACACCCCCTTTTGGACTTGGCGCAACCCCTTTTGGAGTAACCGTGCCCCCCTCTGGAGTAACTCCACCCTCTTTTGGAGATTACACCCCCATATGTAGATCTCCGACCGGCAGCTATATAACTACTTGCAGAAAATGGAGCTCCCACATGCCCATATGCCCAACAACACTGACAACTCTGGCCACTGGGGGAATTCAAATTTCGGTTAGCAAAGACTAATTTTAGCTAAACAAATGTCAACCCACTGATTCAGATTTCACTATGCGATCAGTGTTTGGCCACATAGTGTAGGTATATGGTTTAGTCCCAAGTAAGTTTGATCCAAGAACTTACTGAGATCACAGTTTTTCTCTATCATCATTGTACTCTTGATCACTTAACCCCAGGGCAGTCCAGGGGGATCAGCTTGGTCCCATGAAAAGTGATAAAAATAAGTTTGCGAAGTTGGCTCATACAAAAACATATGACTTTTACTCCCATAGAGAAAAATATGCAAACCAACAAACAATGTTTTTATGATTTTAAAAACCTAACCAAACCTAAATCTAATGATAAAGTGTAACCACCTTACCCAAACCCTAAACCTAAATCATTATTTTAATAGGAAAATAACTTTTGTGTACCACGGACTAAAGAAAAAATCAGGGTTATGAACGAGACGATGGAAGAATATTATAGATTATTAACATGCATCAGTCATTTGTATTGCATAAATAAATATGGAATGAGTAGCCACATTTGTTCACAGACACTTCTTTTCTTAAAATAAAGTGTTGGATAGGAGGCCAGCGAGAATTTGATGCTGGCATTGCATCCATTTGAAATTCTGTTTGTTGATTGGTTGGGCTTTATGGGAATAAAAGTTGTACCTTTTCATACGAGCCAAGCTGTGTGATTTCTTACGATTTCATCATCTTGTACAAATTATTACACTTTGTGAGACTTTGTTGGTAGGACTGCAATTTGTATGCTCAATGTTGCTGTGGATGAAAACTGTGTTTCTAAATGGGAAGTAACAGAGGAAGTCAAATATTTGTTTTATTTATCTGGGTTTTTTCCATTACAAAGGCACAGGTTATTATATCTTCAGCCTCATATTTGTCAACCTGCTTCCTGCCATCTCTTTGCCTCTCCCTCTTTGTCTTTCCCCACCCCAAAGGAGGAATATAATTGAGCCCTGTAATGGTTCATTCATGAGATGGATGGCTGAGGCTTCCTAAAATACCTCAGCCGACACTATATTTCTTTACTTCCTCTCCCCATATTTATCCCACCCTCTCTCTCTCTCCCTCCCTCTCTCTCTCTCTCTCTTACACAAACTATCTCTCTCACACTCTCTTTGAGCTAGCTAGCTAGACAGGCCTGATCTCACATGATTAGCGGAGATGCTAAATCAAATGAACAGATCTTGCCATGACAACACATCCACGGCTTTAAAAGCACAAAGATCCAATCTATTGATCTGGCATTAGGCTCTTAAAGCACCCTGAGAATGACAGTAAATCCACTCCTATTACAATACATAAGGGCTGTCGAGGCTGGTTGTCCTCCCAAAATACAATAGGTTGAAAATAACTCTTATTGTCCAAGAACCTATTTTTCAGTGCTTTTTAAGGGCTGCGAAAGAAGCCAAAGGTTTGTGTCATACAGAACTGTATCATTAACACCATGCAATAGACGCTGCATGTTTTATCAGTTGGGTGAATAGTGTGAAAATGGAAAAGCAGACATCCACTGAAAAGCCTGTATCGTTACAGTCATCTTTAGCGCTAGCTGATCTGTCGGTTATGAAAGCAAGAGCTTATGTGCCACAAAAACAGGACGTTTCACAACAGCACTGGCAGAAATGCTTTATTTATGGAATAATGATCAGAGCTCTGTGAAACCTACAGCTAGCAAGAAATCAAATGACATGGCTTGTACATCTGCCACAGACGAGAAACCAAATGTTGCGACGAAGGTTTGAAACTTTGAAAACCTAACAATTCCTACAGGTTTATGCTACCAAGCATGTGCCATAGTTTCTCAAACTAACTAGAAATGTAATCTAAAGACAGACTCACAAACATTTGTACTCACATGGTGGCATCCTCCCCGATATTGGGTCCCCTTTCACAGGGTCAACATGCAACTCCATGAACATCCAGAAACAATATCTTCGAATAGTGGCCAGTGCTAGATATCTTTCGGAAAGTGCTCTGCGTTTCAGTGTTGAGGGGAGAGGCTGTTCTAGGGCAGGATGGACATGAGGGAGAGTGAGAGAGAGGGGATGAGAGAGCATCATGGTCTGATTGGATCCAGTTGGCATGGTTCCAGCATAATCTGAGGTAAATCAGATGTGCAGAGGCCCACAGCTGTCAACCAGCCAGAGAAACACTCTCAGGGAGGATTAGCAATCCCTGCTAATCCCGCTGCGCTACTAGTAGCCCTTCGTCATTATTCAATCCATCTGACATGACAATGCAGCCTGTGCTATTCCTCTCAACTCCACTGGAAACTACCACCGCAACATGTATCTTGAGACGAGGGACAAGCAACAGACCACAGACCTCTACATTTGTCTGCATGGAAAATGTTTTGTAATTTTACAGCTATACACTGCAATTAGTTTTTTGTCTATCTAAACATCTTTAATACAAGACACATTTACTTGAGAGACAAACTGTGTAAGATAAGTCTTGTTTTAAGAGAATATATATTGAATTAAGTTTATTTTTCGACTTTACATTAATGTTTCCTTTGTTAAAGTATTATGTGGGGGCTTGTTAGTGACTAATAATTATTTACAAATGCACTATTAATCACTGATATACAGTTGAAATATACCTGCCAAAGAGTGAGACATTTTACCTCACATTATAAATGCTTAATAACACTTATTCAACATTAGTAACCAATGAAAATGTACCTTAATGGTAAGTAGACACATGACGACTATATTAAGGAATTGCCAACATGAGAAACCTGTACATAAAAGATCAGTATGGTTTAATTGTCATCAGGTTTTATTTTATGACTTATGCTGTGAATGAAGACCTGAAAAGTGTTTTTGCAGAGGACTTTGGATAACTAGGACTAGGTAAGTTGGGACACCACTCAGAGAAGTACCATTCTTTTGATATCATCATGACAAAAAAGTGACAACACAAGTGAGTGAAATTACAGATTTCATTTTCATTACAGAAATTACACTTACATTTTACATTTATTCATTTGGCAGAATAATTAGAGGAACAGATCACCCAAAAATGAAATTCTCTCATCATTTACTCACCCTCATGCCATCTAAGATGTGTATGACTTTCTTTATTCTGCTGAACACAAACAAAGATTTTTAGAAGAATATCTCAGCTCTGTAGATCCACACAATGCAAGTGAATGATGGCCAGAAATCATAAAGGTCCAAAAAGGAGATAAAGTCAGCATAAAAGTAATCTACAAGACTCAAGTGGTATAATCAATATCTTCTGAAGCGAACAAGTTTGTTTTGGGTGAGAACAGACCAAAATGTAACTCCGTTTTTACTGTACATGTTGCTATTTGAGTCTCTAGGCACAATCATGATTTCAAGCTCGATTACACTTCCTAGTGCTTTGATGCATGCGCAGAGCGCTAGATGGCTCTAAGAAGTGTAATCAAGCTTGAAATCATGATTGCCAAGGAGTGAAGTAAAGTGAAAAAGGAGTTATAGTTTGGTCTGTTCTCACCCAAAAACCAAATGGATTGCTTCAGAAGGTATTGATTAAACCACTGGAGTCTTATTGATTAATTTTATGCTGATTTTTTCTCCTTTTTGAAGCTTTTGGAGATCTGGTCACCTTTCAATTGCATTGGATCAATTGGATCTGCAGAGCTGAGATATTCTTCTAAGAATCTTCGTTTGTGTTCAGCAGAAGAAAGAAAGCCATACACATTTGGGATGGCATGAGGGTGAGTAAATGATGAGAGATTTCTTTTGGGGTGAACTAACCCTTTAATATAAACAAAGCAGACAGTAGCAAATTTCATAATCCCTCTTTTTAATCTCACTAAATTAATATATATTTTTTGCTGCATTGTTACATAAATCATGGCAATTAGGGCATTTTATGTTTTTTATTAATATATGAATAAGTGTCTTTATTAAACATTTATAACATGTAAGTTAAAATCTTCTCTATTTGGACGAAAGTTACCTTTTTTTGCATGTTACTTTACCTGCATATGAAATATTTATAATGCATTTATAAATGACTTCTTACTCCACTCAATTGAGTTTTTGTTTTTGTTTGTTTTAAACAAAAACTTCATTACATTTTGTTCGATTTTTGCTTAAAACAAGAAAACAAATGTGCCAGTAGAGGCAAGAAAAATTTATTCTTGTTAAATGTTAAAGTTGTATGCAATAATTTTCCTTCACCCATAAATGTATGTTGTTTTAAGGTTTAATTGTTTCAATATTTTTTTTTCAGTATATTTATATATATATATATATACTGAAACATTTTTAACATTTTAGTATATTTATCATGTATAGGTGCAAACTGGTTTGAACAGATCATGATCACAGGAACGGTGAAGATCAACACAGCAAAGACCAGTGTTGTGTCCCACGTGTAAAAGGCTGGATCTGTAGATGGCTGGATTACTCGCCACTAGTTGTGTGCATTCGAGGGTGGGTAAAATAATCCAAGGCTTTAATCCTTGAATTAGACCCAATTCAAGCCACATACACAATGGAGGATTCACTTTCTTTCCATTTCGATTTCCATTATATATTTTTTTTCCAAAGGCCAGTTCACAACAATATCCAGGGCACCTGGATAAAGCCATTAAAGCTTCTCATCTTCCAAAGGCTGCTAGAGCCCCTCTCTCAAACGGAGAACTGAGGATGGGAAGAAAAAAAAAACATTTCAAAATGTAGGCCACTAAGACCTGGCCATTATCATGAGCGAGAGAGAAACAGTTAATCTAAGGGAGGGCAGGAACGATGGTTTCTCTATGTTCCTGAATAGAGTGAATAGGATTGGCTTGAGCAGGTAGATAGCTGGAAACAGTATCAGAAGAACCTATCAAAAATCAGACCGCAAACTTTATAAGTATAATTAAATTAACAGCAGACCTGAGATCCACACAGATGGACAGAGAGGATTAAGAATATGTTTTCATTTTGTGTGTGTGTGTGTGTGTGTGTGTGTGTGTACATTCATATGGGTATGAATCCATTCTCTACTGTTCACCAAGCGTAAGTGTGCCAGCCACCCCCTGCTTTGATGAATACTGTTCTCCATGGTAACCAAATCAGTGAGACGTACAGAGGGAGCGTGTGAGTCTCAAATATAGAGAGAGACACACAGCAAGTAAAAAGGGCAGGTTAAGATGTCAATACCATGAAATGACTATATGACTTTAAAGGACAGGGGAAAAGCAGTTACATATGTCTAATTTGGGAGAGAAAAGAAAGGTGGGACAGAGAGGAATAAGGCAGTATATTGCATCAGAAGAGGAATGTATTGTTGGATTGTTTGGGGAAAAGGACTAGGGCTCAAGCATGCTAGTTCAGAAGAAATAGGTTATGAAAAATAACTGTCTACCTCTCAAAAACCGACAGATCTGCTGACACACAAGCTCTTTCACACACCCCAAAGAAAAAACTTGCCCAAACATCATTCAAACACACACACACACACACACACACACACACACACACACACACACACACACACACACCACACACATACACACACTTGTTTTTCTTTCATGGTGGGGGCCTTTCAATGACTGCTGTTATTTTTATACAGAGCTAATTATATTTTCTATTCCCTTAGCCTCAGGCAAACTTTGCTTGCATTTTTACATTTTCATTAAGACTATTAATTAGTATAAACTATCATTTAGTAAGTTTATGAAGCGGTTTTCCTCCTGGGGACTGTTTGCTGGTTCCCACAATAGGTGAATTCAGGTATTTACTGTCAATGTGGGGATATTTGGTACCACAATGTAGGTAAAACCTGACACATGTATGTTCCCATTGCCTTGGCCTACCCATTCATATTTAGCAATAAAGAGGAGGTATACTATTCCTAAACATGGTGAAGATTATGATATTTAGCTAATGAGAAGCATCAACGTTCTCACACCCAAGGCAACATACTGACAATTAAAAAATTACCACTAGTGCAAGAGCTCTGTGCATCACTATATAGATGCCAAAAGTTTGGTGTTTCCCGAAACTGTAGTTCCAACAAACATTCGCAAACAGCATCACAAAGTTGTGTGGTTAGAACTACAGCTCTTTACCTGTGGTTAGAAGCATAGTTCCTGGGAGCCTGGGTAGCTCAGCGAGTATTGACGCTGACTACTACCCCTGGAGTCACGAGTTCAAATCCAGGGTGTGCTGACTCAGTGACTCCAGCCAGGTCTCCTAAGCAACCAAAATTGGCCCGGTAGCTAGGGAGGGCAGAGTCACATGGGGTAACCTCCTCGTGGTCGCAATTAGTGGTTCTCGCTCTCAATGGGGCGTGTGGTAAGTTGTATGTGGATCGCAGAGAGTAGCATGAACCTCCACATGCGGAGTCTCCGCGGTGTCATGCATGACAAGCCACGTGATAAGATGCGCAGATTGACAGTCTCCGAAGCAGAGGCAACTGAGACTTGTCCTCCGCCACCCGGATTGAGGTGAGAAACCGCACCACCATGAGGACCTACAAAGTAGTGGAAATTGGGCATTCCAAATTGGGAGAAAAGGAGATAAAAAAAGAAAAGAAAAAAAAAAGCATAGTTCCTTGTTAGTTTGATGTGTTTACATAATTTCACTTCGCCTAGGCATCTATATCTTTTATTCCATATATATATTTCATTCTGTCAAGATGACCATGTTTACAATCACTTAAGAAAACTGCTTATTCCAAATTTAGCTGAAAGCAGTGTTCAAACGTCACGTTAAATGTGAATGCAGCCATTTAAGGGTTTAAAGGCTGTTAAGAAAAAGCGCTTTAACCTTGTGTGACACCGTGTCCACATGCGTGGATGTTTTACTTTGGCTTCGCTATACGCAACACATAATTTAAATGAATACTGTTCACAGGAATCTAGACTGTCATTTAAAGGGTTAACTTCTGTCGCACTGAGTCACGTGACACAAAAGCATGCTGTCGATTTCCTTGAAACACTCCTATGGATGCAGCACCAACAAAAGTGCCTCTGGTAAGAAATCTCTTCAAGTTTTTTCATTGAAACATGTTTTGTTGTAAAGAGAAGAGTCTAGTTTTGTTTGATATGCTGCTTAAAAAAAAACAGTTAATTTTTAGCGCGTCAGCACCCTGATAAACATGATGTCCACATTTGTGGAAACTGGGACCGCATTTCCTCAAAAGTACAAAAGCATGTTGAATAACTTCCAACAGTAACACATCTGTTATTTAGCTCATTTAGTTTAATTTTAATATACATTTTGTTATGATTTATTTTGTTATCACTGTACAAAAAGATTCTATTCATTAACATTAGTTAATGCATTCCTCTATATTTACTATGCACATTCGCATTGAGAATAAACTGGTTCATCCAAAAGCTGAAAAATGTTGCTTTCAGAGGCTTTATATGGAGTTAGGATGAAAATAAGGTGCATTTCAAACCGTTCTGAGACCAATGAAGACAGACAGCACACTGGAGGTTAAGTCATTCACTAAATAAGTGCATTCAATGATAAAATCATACCAAAAGTTCAGTTTTAGGCTGCAGATGGTGCTTGGACCAATCAGCATGTTTGGCAGACATGGGACAATGGTAATCAGTACATAGATTCAGAATTTTATAATGCTACATTTAATTTTAACATGGTTGGTAGTGATTGAATGATGCTGGACATTACTTTGAATAAGAGTTATTTATTCAGCTTTACAGAAAATCAGCTGTAATGTCTTTAACATCTCAAAAACATGAATAACCAACACTGCTTGAAACATAATAAACAATTTGATTAAAAAATTAGGACATTCTATAGCTTAGTGTTATTTAAAATTTTACAATGTAGTCCCACTGTCCACATATGTGTCGATTTTTTAGGAAAACTATTTGCTCTAGAAACTGCTTTTTTAAATTTTTTATTAGGAGCTACTAGTTGCAAATCAAAAAGGGAAATAGAAAATTCACACAGCAGTCATGCAGGGGTCTCAGGAGTTTAATACACACGGCTTTTGTCGGCGAATACAGCTTATTATGTGTCCATGTC
Organism: Myxocyprinus asiaticus; assembly: GCF_019703515.2. Classification (NCBI taxonomy): domain Eukaryota; kingdom Metazoa; phylum Chordata; class Actinopteri; order Cypriniformes; family Catostomidae; genus Myxocyprinus; species Myxocyprinus asiaticus. The sequence continues at coordinate 24,741,252 of NC_059350.1, read as the reverse complement.
TTATAGGTTTTTAAAGAATACACATATGCTTATGTGCTCAAGTGCGTCAAGAGAACCCCAAAGTCTGATGTAAAGGGAAACCCCATTATTGCAGCGCAATGTATCTTTCACATTTACATCGTGCATGCCACTTTTGTGTCTTCAGCATCTTTCGTGCATTAAACATCTTTCTGCAGTACGTGTAAATGAGCTATTATAATTTGATATCTGCAGAAGTTATTACTCCACCCCCTGTGTAATGTCATTAATGACAGCTATATATTGTTAAACCAAAGTTGGTGGTTCGAACGATGGATGTGCAACATAGTTACTATGGTGTCGGGAAACAGTCACGACTAGCTAGTTAATATCTCCAACGATCTCCAACATGTCATACTATGGTGGTTAAGCAATGAGTTATGTTGTTGTACAGGAAACACACCCCTGATAATCTTTAAGATGGAGCTACACAACCATCAACGGCTGCTGGGGATAATGAGACTGAGTAAGGTAGAGACTCGGTTGATTATAATGCCAATAATGAACTGCGACCACCCTCTGCATTGCAGCTCAAGACTAGCGGCCCTTCACTGGCTTCACCACCTGCCCTTTCTGCCGTAGATCATCACACAGAGTACACAAGCACTGATCCTGGAATTTGGGGAGAGATCAGTGAGACTTTTTTGGAGTATTGGGTCGATAAAGGGCCACAGACAGCTGATTTCTCTGAACCAGAATAGCAATATAAAAATCATAAGAGAACAGTTTCAAAAAGCCTGTTTAATAGTAGGCTAGTAAATTGTGGAAACGAAACTGGCTCCTTTATATCCCATGAAAGGGAGCTGTGTACTGTTTTGTGTGCCCACTTTTTGGTGGAGTAAACAAGAATGTCCATTCAAAATTTGGGAGTGCTGATGGCTTCAACGATTGAAAGTATGTAAATGACCGGATTGTAGAGCATGAGGGCTCAGAGGCGTACCGCAAGTGCATCCTTGTATGGATCACTAGAACTGCGGAGAGGGGTAAAATCCATGGACTTAGACAACCGTAATTTTCCCCTAAAAAGAGTAGTTGCAGTAATTTTATATCTGAGCCAGGACTTGCTTTCAAAGGAGACACACAAACATTTGGATATAAACATTGAGAACTGCCGTGAACAAAGCATTGCCAATACAAGTAAAATGTCTAGTGATTATAAAGGTATTGTCATGTGTATTTTGTTGATTCGTGTCTTTTATTTTGAAATTGTATTTAAGCCCTCTTGTTTGCATTGTCTGGTTGTCAAGTATTGAATGTGAACGTATGTGGATGTGTTTCTTTCTAGCCAAGTCAAGCCATGTTATTTTTATGTCAAGTCAAGTTTTAAGTCTTGTCAAGTCCATGTTTTGTTCATGTTTTTTAGTTAAAGTTTTTGGATTACTGCACTTAAATAACTACTGTAAATAAACTCCACTTGGGTTCTCTCTACACTTCGTCATCGTCATCATCATTGCCAGCAGCCAGCACACATTACAGTTATGCAATCTCACATACACAAAATTAACCCATTAGCTGAATGGGTTCCTTGTGCTGCACATGCTCAGAATTTAATTGGAGTAAATACTTTGAACTGTTGTCTTGAGACTGATGAGTTTTTCACGTTTGTACATTCTGTTTTTAACTTCTGCTCAAAATCCACATGGAGACAAAAGTTTGAAGTTTTCGAAGATTTGGATTTCTGAGCAACATGTAGCAATCCCCTTTGAAGAACTACGTTCTTCTGCTCTTTTTCCCAAAGAAAATGTCCTATTCAAGGACTATAAAAAAAAAGGAAAACAGAAGTGCCGTAGCCTTGCTTTAGGTCCTCAGGAGAAAAGAAATCTGTTTCCTAATGTGGACCTAACTTTTGCATTTTCTTGACTTTGCTCGTAACTAATGCCAGTGGGGAACATTCTGTCAAAAATTTCATTCAACCATGTTGCAAGACAGACTAATCCATCTAGTTTTGATGTCCATGAAAAGTGACATTCTCCGATCCTTGGATTTTAGTGACATATCAAGGAATTCTCTTTCTGCAAAAGCAGGAAAAACAACTTTTAAGGTAAGCCTTTTCTTAATTATAAGCTGCTTTGGATATTCTGAATGGTTGAAAGAGAATTCTTAATTTTTTTTGCACGAGTGGTACAAGAAGGTATTGTGTCATGCTGTGTCAAGTTAATTCAAATAGTGTAAAGCAGCGCTGGTAGTCATGGAAAAGATTGTTTAAATTTGTGAAATTTTATTGTGACAAAGTATTTTGCATATTGTGGGTGGGTAGTGGGGAATTCATAGCCACAGGGCTATGGAAGGTCTTAAGGCCTGTATGCATTACATAACCAACTACATTTGCAAGCTTGTTTGTGTGCAATCAAATTGTGTGGTAGCTCAACTAATTGAGTTTTACTTGCAATGCAAAGGACTGGGGTACTGGGGTGTCGAAGCATTACAGTTGTAGTTCAGTTTTGGTCATAATGTCTACATGCATTGTAAAGTACAGCTTCTAAGCTTTAAAACGATACCTATTTTGTGTCAAGATTGTAGTTATTAATATTTTGATAATAATATTTTTCTCAGCAGGCCAATCCAAGCTTAAAGGTTTAAGATTACCCAATTCAGTTTGATGAAAATTTGTCATTCAATTGAAATGAGCACATCTTAAAAATAGACTGAGATATTTTTTGGAGTGATTTCTTTCACTTTTGCTCAGCTAGCTCAACCATTGGCAAGCTAAAGGAGGGCTGAAAAGAGGAGTAGCATGTAGTGAGAAGAGTGCCCACATCAGCATTTGTGCACTCCGTGTAAACAGAACATGGATAAATAGAGTCCCTAGCCAGCTCAAGGGAGGTGTTACACTGGTAAATAAAATTTCACCCAACAACATGGCTTACAACTAACAGCAAAGCTAAGCAGTTGTACTGTTTCGCACTAAAAGGCCCATAAGAAAATAGACTGCACAAGCATGTTGCTCTTGAGATCACCTTTGCATTAGCTTTCTAAAACTATTGTGGCATAAATAACTCAGGTTCAGGCTAAATCTTAAATCCAGTCTGCTCGGTGATTAATCACACCATGATGGCTTCACCAAATTAAGTGTAAGATAGCAACTGTACATGATAGATAAGCTCTTAGCACTAAACTTAACACATGACTCTAAGCTAGTAGATGCCAAACAATAAGACTTTTTTTCAACACTGACAAATTCTATACTTTAATCAGACATTCGGGAAAACTTAAATACAACAAGCACGAACACAGCAATAAACACAGACGCCCTACAGGAAACACACCACACACATAATGGTAAGAAAGCATATATCAATAGTAGCAAGTGCCCACTGGAGTGCAGGGTAAGTATTGTTCTCTGAGTGCTTTCATCAATACTAACAAAGTGAATTGCAATATGACATCCCCATTTCGGGCGTGGCAAAACCTTGAATTTTGACCTTGGACTTTCACCCCGTGGCATGCCTATTGCAGTCCCAGGGCACAGGCAGGTGCAGTGAACATGCACAGATAAGCATTCACTCATCACTGGTAGCACTTTTGTAAATGGGGATTCTATAACATGTTTAAAACATGTTTATAACATGCATTTGTCTAAAGTCTCTACTGAAAATGTTGTGTAGAGTACAACTTATTGTAATATTAAAGTTAAACCCATTTAAATAAAGAGCAACCAGTTCTGAGACGTCAATATTCCGACCAATCAAAATTCCAATTCCCATAACCCCCTTGCTTTGGCAACTTCTTTGGCAACCCTGGAGGTAGCAAGGAAGGGAGGGGGTGGGGGTTCAGCAAACACATGCTAGCTTTCTCTTTGCTTGCTCTCACGAGGAAAGAATTGGCGGCCCATGCAGATTCTACAATACTCAGAATGTCTTACCCTGTCCTTCCCTATGAGACACTTTGCATGAGCAGAAGACAAACAATGGGCGTAAAATTAGTCAAAATTTATGTGGTAAGATGTAGCAGAATGAAACCAACTGAATTTTTACAACAACCAATCAGTGACAAAGTTTGAGTAGTGTGACAACGCCAGTATTCTGTGAGCTCACTTCAACTTTCAATGGGATAGTTCACCCAAAAATTACAATTCTGTCATCATTTACTCACCCTCATATTGTTCCAAACCCTTAGGACTTTCTTTCTTCCGTGGAACACAAAAGGAGATGTTAGGCAAAATGTTACATCCTGTCTACACCGGGCGCGTTGACGTGTCATGATGTGAAAATAATCTGTATCCTACTGTGTTTTCAATGGAAATCCACTAGTATAAACATTTACTTACGGAATAACTATTACTGTAATGTTAGTGTTGCTAAAACTGTGTAAAAATATGGTTAGAAACAAAAGATTATTTAAGTATGAAACAAACAAAATTCATGTTAAAAAAGATTCAAACATATGATATTTGATAAGTAAAATAATTTTCTTTCCGACGGAATGGATAATAAAGTGGCTGCAGTAGTTCTTCAGCATGTCGGCAGTAGAACAGTATATCCGCTTATTGTTAGCACTGCGTTGCGCTAGGCTATAGACACTTCCAGTGTAGACAGTTTAACTGATTAAAATGGGATCTATTTGATTTTGACGTAATGCAACGCTCCGCTCGCATCTGGTGTAGACAGGGTGTTAGCCTAAATTACCATCAGTGTTTGGTTAGTAATTTAAAAAAGGACTCCACTACAAATTACTCCCATAAAATTGTAGTCAGATTACTGACTACTTCATCAAAAGTAATCACAATACTAATTACTTTACTTTTAAGTTACTTTTAAGTTTATTTTTAAGCTTCCTAAAACACATTCCACAGAAAAGTTTTTTTCCATTCAACATTTTTGATTGCACTTTATTTTACAGTACGTGTACTTTTAGTATACTTAGTGTAATTACCCAAGAAAGTACAAGTATTAGGTACCTACATGTACTTAACATGGGTTAAGGTTAGGTTTAGGGTTACTACCTACTATAGTTGTTGTAATTATATAGTACGTAAATGTAAAACAGTACTGTAAAATAAAGTGCTACCCAAATTTTATATTTCCTCCTTTATGTCATATGCGAGTCATACACTCAGCACCACACATTTCAACGGCTTGTCTGTGACTCTTCAGCTGCCACAGAAATGCAAACAGATGTACATGTAAGGAATAAATGACGAATAATTGACTCCTTTGTCATTCAGCATTATACTGTTATACCATGGTATAAGAGGAATAATTGACTCCGGCCCATTGAATTATTTAAAAATAATGTACACCCAAGATGTAAAGGCCACTCCGCTGCAGATCATGGCCGTATTACCACCATGGGGTGTGAATTATTTTTCAATAATTTAACGGTCCTGAGTCAATTATTCTGCTTTTACCACGGTTACAAACCTAAAGACATCGTTCAGGATTTTTATCAAGACATTTTTTGGTTTTCGTCCATAAAATGCTCTTGTGAGTGGAACTAATTTCTTCCGCCATGGATTCAGCATTTTGATACAGCCCGAGCCCCCATTGCTAGTTCAAAAACATAATTTTAAAACTAGCAGCGGAGGATTGCGATGCTTGTGCTGCTTAACTGGAGCACTTGCTGAAGTAACAACGTATATGCGTTTGTGTGTGTGTGTGTGTGCATGAACGAAAATGAGAGAAAGAAACCAGAGAGATCGTGTGTTGGATTACCTGTGTCTGCAGTTCTCGAAACATTGCTTAAAATCGCCAAGATGTAAGTTTAATTTTACTTCTCGCCATTCTTGTATATAGCTTTGCCGTTGCTACACAACTGTTTTATTAAGTTGCCGAGGTCCATTGACATCACTATGTGTCAGGCTCATGAGTATGTGTATGTGTGTGGGAAACAAAATGTGTGTGTCCATGTGTGAGAGTGTAAGTGGGGGGGGAGAGAGAGAGAGAGAGAGAGAGAGAGAGAGAGAGAGAGAGAGAGAGAGAGAGAGAGAGAGAGAGACAGAAAATTGAAATTGGAAAAAAAAACTAAGATATTATAGATATTGTTTGTCATTCTTATCCGATTAACTTACCCAATGTCTTTGTTTTATATGGTTATTTTGATGTGGTAGCCTGTATAGCTTTTTGAAATTGAAATAATTTGGTGGAGTGATATGGAACTGTTATGCGGTCAAGAGCTGGAACTTCTTCATAGCCGTGCGTTTACTTTAAAATAATTGCACACCTTAGAACGTCTGTCAACCAATCACAATCAAGCATTCAACAGACCCGTGGTACAAATATATAAAATTCATATTTTAAAAGTATTCTATATTTATATTATTTAAGATATATGTAACCCAAGTAATGTGCGTAAAAGTAACTTACGTAAAGTCAGTAAACTTACGATTAAATTGAAAGTCAGTAAATGTAATCAAGATTACAAGAATTTAAAATTAATATAAGAATTTAAAATGTAATGTGTTACACAATTTTGACTTAAGTAATTAAGTTACATTTTTGATAAAACATCATTTAGTATGTTTTTTTTAAGCAATCTGAATTATGGGGACACTAGAAATGTCCTCATAAACAACATTTATAGCGTAATACCCTTGTAATTACCAGTTTGTAACCTAAAAAAAGACCTCGTAAACAACGAGTTACACACACACACACAAGAAAAATGAATCAAATTTCTCCAATTCAACTACTTATATTAGCTACTGAAATGGCATTATAGTCCATACAATTCAGTGATTGTGCACATTCAGACATAACACAGTTTTCTCATAGCAGTAACAAAATAACATTAGCAGAGCACACAGCAGAAAAGAAAAGATAATCTCTAACCACTTTATCCTCCTTGAGTCATGCAGTCCAGGAAGCAGAGAGTGAAAGACAAGCAAACAGAGGGAGTAGGGGGAAGGAGAGAGGGGTGAAAGAGAGAACGTGTGAAATTAAAATTGAAAATAAATGGTGAGAAATGGAAAGAAAGAGTGTGTGAAAAAGAAATGTGGGAAAGAGGGAGGGAGGGAAGAGTGGGTAGAGGGAAAAGGAGGAGGGAAAGTGTTAGTGAAGCAAACGAGTATTCTCTGGGGCATCAAGACAGACATATGTAATAGGGCACGCCCTGACAAGGACAATCAATAATGTTTTACTGTGCACATCAATACGCGTTTAATACGCATCGAACTCTACTAATTACAAAATAGTATCTGTGAGTGATCAAAGGTGATTTTCATACATAACAGCAAACATGTGCAAAAATATTCATGTATGGTTCTGGTATAGATGAAATGTGAGAAGAAACTCTAAGATCTCTACACATGAATTCCACACATGAACATTTATGAGGGTCCAAGCAACCTCACAGGATGCTTGTCCAAGACTGTGAGACCTTGCTGAATCCATGTCTGTTATTTTGTTTCGTTAAGTTTAAACAGGTAATCCTCTGCACGTTGTTTGGTCGACAAATTGTGTTTGATTGAGAAGGGAAGTCAGCATTGAACCTAAGGATGATATATGAAGATATGAGACTTTGTACCTGTAATGCTCCTACAGGAAAACTCAAGAACTGCATGTCTTGGCCTTTTAGAAATTACTGATTTAGAGCCTAAATTTTGAATGCTTTGTCACAAATTTATCTGTACTGTGCGAATTACCAGAAGACAGAACTTTCTAAAACTGTACTGAAAATGTCAGATTTTTTCTGCAAAGGAAACTTAAACTTGACCATTAAGAGGATATGAAGGGCAAAATGAAATGCTGAAAATACTCGTATGAAATCTCAGATCTGCAATTGATTAATTGTCAAATTTTCTTTAATTTCATCCTAAAAATGTAAAATGTTGCTAATAGCACCATACTGTAGTACTGTACCAAAATTAGCAAAAAGATGATTTTGTACCATTTTAAAAATGTTGGTATCACGATATTTCGTTTGTACCATATACAATACAACCCTATTGCATACAGACATACAATATATCGTCATGGTTACTTTCGTAACCTCCGTTCCCTGATGGAGGGAATGAGATGTTGTGTCGATGTAGTAACACTAGGGGTCACTCTTGGGAGCCCAAAACACCAATGGGAATTGGCGAGTGGAATTTGCATGCCACTCCCCCAGACATACGGGTATAAAAGGAGCTGGTATGCAACCACTCATTCAGGTTTTGTGCTGAGGAGCCGAGACCAGGTCCCTGCCATTTCAGTGGGTAGTTAAGCGTTGTGGCAAGAGGGACACAATGTCTCGTTCCCTCCATCAGGGAGCGGAGGTTACGAAAGTAACCATGACGTTCCCTATCTGTCACTCACTCGACGTTGTGTCGATGTAGTGACACTAGGGGTCTCTATACAAAATGCCACAACTATCTGAATTGTGTTACGTGAACTGGCGGTGCGTGACGGGCAGACCGCTGTGTGCCTCTTAGCCAGCGCACCAGGCCATCACGTAACCTCCCCCAACGCTCTTATGAGCATCGAACGGTCCTTCAGGAACAAGTTGACTGCCCAACAATAGGGACAGGCTAGCCCAGCCGTGGCCTCTTTTCCTCTTTTTTCTCCTCAAAAAGAGTGGAATTTGTTAACCGACTGAGAGCTATATGTGTCTACGTCGGGGGGTGTCCCTCTCAAGGGGAAGACACCGCGGAGACCACACCCCGCCCAAAAAGGGGGGGGGGTATTTTGAGTGGAATACGTCACATGGTCTTACCGAGTCTTGTCGGAAGTATGTCATGTGGAGAGGTCCCATGGTAGGTCCTACCCGAAGGGGGAGGAGTTTCTACAAAGCACGGCGACCGGGGGCAGAGGGGCCTCTGCCCAAAGAAGATGCAGTTTACCGACAGGGAAATGATTTCGTGGAAGATATCACATGGGGTCGCCTTTGGGGAACCAGCACACGTGGAGCACTTACCTCAATACAGGGCCTGGGTCTGCCTCCTCCTGGGGCAGCGCTTGCAGGTTCACCACCTGATCCCTAAAAGGGATCGTGAGAACCTTGGGCACATAGCCCGGTCGGGTCTCAGGATCACGTGAGAGTAACCCAGACCGAACTCCAGGCACGATTCACTGACAGAGAACGCCTGCAGGTCCCCTACCCTCTTGATGGTAGTGAGCGCAGTCAGGAGGGCAGTCTTCAAAGAGAGTGCCTTAAGCTTAGCTGACTCCAAGGGCTCAAAGGGAGCTCCCCATAGACCCCGAAGGACTACAGAGAGGTCCCACTAGGGGACGAGGCACAGTCTGGAGGGATTCAACCTCCTAGCGCCTCTCAGGAACCTGATGATCAAGTCATGCTTCCCCAAGTACTTACCATCTACTGCATCGTGATGGGCCGAAATAGCAGCTACATACACCTTCAAGGTGGAGGGGGACAGCCGCCCCGCCAGCCTCTCCTGCAGGAAGGATCCGACTGCGCATCTCTGGGAGTCTTCACGTCGGGAAGAACGCCACTTAGCGAACAGACCCCACTTCATGGCATACAGGTGCCCCGTAGAGGGAGCCCTAGCCTGAGTGATCATGTCTACCACCGCAGGTGGTAGGCCACTTTTGTCTTCCGTATCCCGTCCAAGGGCCAGATGTGGAGATTCCAGAGGTCTGGTCACGGGTGCCAGATGGTGCCCCGTCCCTGAGAAAGAAGGTCCCTTCTCAGGGGAATTTCGCCAGGGAGGGGTCTGTCACGAGGATCGTGAGATCCGAGAACCACATCTGGGTGGGCCAGTAGGGTGCTACTAGGACGATCTGCTCCTCGTCCTTCCTGACCTTGCACAGGGTCTGTGCAAGTAGGATCACTGGGGGAAACATGTATTTGCGTAGTCCAGGGGGCCAGCTGTGTGCCAGTGCATCTATACCGAGGGGTGCCTCGGTCAGGGCGTACCAAATCAGGCAGTGGGAGGATTCCCGGGAAGCAAACAGGTCTATCTGTGCTCGACCGAATCGGCTCCAAATCAACTGGACCACCTGAGGGTGGAGTCTCCACTCTCCCCTGAGGGTAACCTGACGTGACAGCGCGTCCGCTGCGGTGTTGAGGTCACCCGGGATGTGAGTGGCTCGTAGTGACTTGAGGCACTGCTGACTCCAGAGGAGGAGACGGTGTGTGACATGCAATGGGAGCGTAGACTGCCTTGATGGTTGATGTATGCTACTGTTGCTGCATTGTCTGTCCGGACCAACACGTGCTTGCCCTGGATCAACGGCCGAAACCTCCGCAGAGTGAGCAGTACTGCCAACAACTCTAGGCATTTGATGTGCCAACGCAGCCGCGGGCCAGTCCAGGGGCTGGCGGCTGTGTGCCCATTGCATACGGTGCCCCAGCCCATCTTGGAGGTGTCTGTTGTAACCACGACATGCCTGGAGACCTGCTCTAGGGGAACCCCTGCCCATAGAAATGCAAGGTCGGTCTAAGGACTGAAGAGGCAGCGACAGATCAGCGTGATGGCCACGTGATGTGTCCTGCGGCACCATGCCCATCTTGGGACTCGAGTCTGAAGCCAGTGCTGAAGCGGTCTCATATGCATCAACCCGAGCAGTGTGGCTGCCGCTGAGGATGCCATATGCCTCAGGAGCCTCTGAAAAAGTTTCAGTGGAACCGCTGTCCTCTGCCTTCAGACAGTTCAGCACCGACTATGCATGCTCGTTCGTGAGGTGCGCCGTCATCGAGACTGAGTCCAACTCCAAACCAAGAAAAGAGATGCTCTGAACTGGGGAGAGCTTGCTCTTTTCCCAGTTGACCCGAAGCCCCAGTCAGCTGAGGTGCCGGAGCACGAGGGCCCTGTGTGCACACAGCAATTCTCGAGAGTGAGCTAGGCTTAGCCAGTCATCGAGATAGTTGAGGATGCAGATGCCCACTTCCCTTAGCGGGGCAAGTTTCGGGCGCCCGCGCCAGGTGGCGGTGCTCTGCGGACACAAGTGCACCACGAGCGCCTTATCCACCTGGGGGATCACCGAATACCCCCTGGCCGCTCCACCATCGAGGGTAGTGAGAGCGAGGGAGCTGAAAGACTGGCACCGGGCAGTAAAAGGTGCCTCCCATGACCTTGTCAGCAGGCAAGCAAGCATGCTGGGGAATGGGAGGTCCATGGGGGGATACCCGGCAGAGGTGGTCCCATTGATGTCCCCAAATCGCCCCCAGTGCTAGCCGATGCGGCCTCAAACCTGTAGGTAGAAGGACCGGTGCGGGGAGCCGCTGAGGTGGCTTGCTTTCGCAACCGCAACGTTGCCATGGTCATGTTCTCGCAATGAGAACATGATCCATCCACGGATGATGTCTCCACGTGGGCAGCGCCCAGACATGTGAGGCCATCAGAAGCGGAGAGATAACAACCTCAACCAGGAATAACACACAAACGGAAAGGCATCTTTAAAAAGATGTTCCGTGTGTGCCGCTCTTTTTGTGAATGAAAATATACTCTTTTAGAATATACTCTCTTTTTTCGCTCTGCCGAAGTGCCCAGGGGGCATTCTCTGCACTCCACGGGTGCAGAGGGGGAGAAGCCGCTGAAATGCGCCGTAAATCCAGCAGTTTTGAGGTGCGTCTTTGGAGGGAAATTGAATTCAGTGCACTGAATACAACCGCTTGGATCCGAAGAGAAAATCTGAATAAGTGGTTGCATACCAGCTCCTTTTATACCCGTATGTCCAGGGGAGTGGCATGCAAATTCCATGCAAATTCATACACACTGACTCTTAGGAATTATAACTGTTTTGTAATATAATTAGCTCAATATGGTTGAATTGCTATTACATAGATTATTCCACACAGAAATCTGCATTCAGAGCCCCACTATTGCTATTCCTTATTGAAAACCTTGAGATGGACAATATGTGACAGTAGGGAACCACACCCAGCAGGGCTGGACGGAACTAAGGCAGATTGTTCCTCAGCATGCCCAGTGAGATGAGTCCATTCTCAGGTAAGTCACTCGAGAGGAGGGGCGGCTGTCTTTAGAGACAGCAGGAAAGGGTGAGATTTTAAAATAGACCCTCTCATGTTGTGCTGCTGGGATCAGTCCCACACATAACCCTGCTGGTGCTGAGCAAAGTCAATGCTCAAAGAACTTTATACAGTCTTTAAACAGCTCAGAGCAGTCAGAAACTATAGGTGGTTCGGCCTTTGTATTTTTTAACTTTGGATTCAGTGTGAAGCCCCATGGCCCTAAAAGTTTAACTTTTGACTCTCCATTCCCTCTAAGCCTGAATTAGTATTCAATAATTTACAAAGATTCAGCAAATCTCCCATCAGGGAATCAAACAGACAGCTGATATGTAGTTATGAGGAAAAGATGGAGGCTTACAAATAGCAGACAAATGATAATTACAAATGAATTACTAAAATGAAACATGAAAATGCAATAAATTATAGAAGTGAAAAAAAGGAAATTACAGTTAGGAAGATAATATGGAGGATGAAAGAAACAGCAATGAAAGAGTGTAGCAGTGGCTCCTCACGTTATTCGAGCGCAGAGACACTCTTCCTCCGCAGCGGGCACAGAACTTAGTCTGGCAGTAGGAACACAGGTGCCCACAACCATCTGCAAATTTGGTCTTGCGGCAGATGCCACAGGTAGGTGCAACATCTTTATGGACAGCCTGCTGTTGTTTAGTCTCTGCCCCAATCTTCCTCACCTGCTCCTTATAACTCTCAAACTGCTGGTGCAGTGTCCTGAAAGACATAATGAAAGAAATAGAGGTAAAGCTGGTTAGTTTGTATGTATTGTTAGAGAAACCAAAAAATATGTCTGTGAAAGAGTGCATGATCTTGAAGTGTCATGTTCCATTTGAAACATCATATACTCTATGTATACAAACATCAAATAAACATATTTAAAAAAGGGGGATTCACATACACTTTAAAGCATACATGCTGCAAGAAATCTTCAATGTTATCCTAAAATCTAACAGCAAACATTGTAGCAATGTTTTGCAGATGAGTAAATGCTCTAAAAATTACAATCGATGAAAACCACACACATCAAATGTGTGATGGACAGTAATGAGCATGCCTGCCAGTGCTATATTTACATCATTTTATGTTCAAAATGCCCAAAATATAGGTAAGTGTATAACAGTCGTTAAAGCCAGAATTCAGTCTCTAGTGACCACGGTAAATACAGCCGTTAAAAAAAATAAATTAAAAAAAATAAAAATAAATTGTAAATTCATTGTACACATTTTTCTGTAAAGAAATTATGTCTCCCACACAGAGCAAAATGTTCGTCTACACCAACCGCAAAATTCCAACGCCTTTTTCAGCCTGTTACTGATATGTTTGTCATGTGTAAATGTACATTTGCAACTGTGGTAATAATCGTTCTTCATTAAATAACATTGCAAAAAAGCAAATGCAAAACATCACCTCTGTTTTTGGCGAACAGCCATGATCTGCAATTTCCTTTCAAAATCCCAAACTTGTATAAAACAGCAACTCCAGTATCCACACTAGCTCTTTAACAGAAGCACACTTTCCATGCCTGTTGGTCTCCATGGCTGGAAATGCTATCATTCTCTCTTGCTTGCCCACATTTGCACTTTCTCTTGTGAAATCAGACAGCAGACTGCAGTCCCAGGTATCTGGATGGTGGTTGTGACTTCGGGGAGCCTTGGCCTGTGATGCTGTATTACGCAGTCAGGATGAAACCGTTACGTGGGAAGTTGACGCCGTGGCAGCGGGGGGGTGAATCATTGGCAAGAAAATCAAAGTAATGAAATGGACCTCTTCAAGGTTAAAGCTTAAGACAATTTTTGGACCATTTCTAAGCACACTGAAGGGCTTGTTTTGTTGTGGAATTAATGTGGCAAATGTCTTCTAAATTCGATTATTTGTAAATACAAAATCATTATCCAGGGAAGCAAGACAAGTGTTCACCACTATAAGTCAACTTATAACGATAATTAGTGTTATATTTGAATCACAAGAAGATACTGATTGTTGGACTCTCCGCTCTATGTGTATGTTGAGATGTAAAGAGTTGAGGCTGCTTTTGGGTCAGTTCTCTCATGGCAGCAGGTGACCAGGGCTCCTGTCATCACAGAAACATAAGTAAGCCAGCACTACACCTTTTAATTTAGAATTTTTTTCTAGTTGTGTGCTCATGTAACCTATAAGAGAGAGAAAGTCAGACTTGCAAATCCTTACTGAAATTTAAACCATCATGCTTAAATTATATCCTGGATTGTCAATAACTGTGTGATGTGTCAAATAGGAATGAGTGATTCCACATATTTTTTTTACAATTGGTTTTTATAGTACTACTAAGTATATTGATACCAATGCTGATTTTTTTTTCTTTTATTTTTTCTTTTTTTTTTTTTTCAATTTCTAAAGGTACTTAAAGGCTATTACCATTATTTTTCAAATCCATTATTTTTTAACATATAATAGGCCTAAATGGTTATGGTTCCTTTGTATCTTTCCAAACCTGTATATTTTAATTTCTTCCATGGAACTCAACATTTCTTTTGCTATTATTTTCACATAAGTGAATGAGAACTGTGACTGCCGAGCCCCAAAAAAGACAAAAAAGTAAACGCATGCCCCTATATGTGTGTCAAAAAACATTTGCACTGTACATAACAGATTTGTATTTACACTGTAGATAACAGATTGTATTAGATTTGCACTACCCATGTGTATGTGTGTACGTATGTATGTGTGTGTCTATACGTATATGTATAATTCGTTTTATTTATTTTTTTATTTTTTTATTATCTCTGTCTTGCTGCTGTTTTTGTATTGTTTTTGTATTGTTGTGTACTGGATGCGCCTGTCACCAAGACAAATTCCTTGTATGTGTAAGCATACTTGGCAATAAAGCTCATTCTGATTCTGATTCTGAGTCTGATTCTATATGCACTAAATTTCAAGTCCTCGGTCTGAAGCCATATATGAGAGCTTTCAAATCTCCCACATTCAGATTTACCACATTGGCCATTCACACAAGAACCAATTCAATTTGAGCTAAATTTTTGTTTGGGGCTTCCAGTGTATGTGCACGAAACTGAAGCAGTTCTTGCATGCATCATAAGTTTGCCATGGCAGATTTGAATACACCACATTTGAAAGCCATCTTATGACATGACAGGACTTGGAATATAGTGTGCAAATCATGTAGAGTACTTTTATGTTACTTTTTTGGAGCATGACAGCCACAGTTCCAATTCACTTCACTTATTCATATGGGAAAGCGCAGAAATGCTGTGGCCTCTTCTTGACAAATGTAAATTTTGACATAGGGTTTGGGAAAAGGGATAGACTTTACAGTTAGGTTTAGGGTTGGGTTTAGGGGTTAGACTTAGGAATTTATTGATTCGAAATTCAATTCAAGTCATTGTTTGGTTGATTTTGCTCTATGGGAATTCAAGTCATAAAGTTTTGTACAAGCCAATTTACGATCTTAATATTGGGTTAACTCGTACAAATTATTACGAGATCAACATGAGATTGGGTTTCACAAATCCATTATAATAATTGTCACATTTATTTTCAAGATGAGTACCTCAGGATGAGTAAAAGCTAAATTAGTTCACCTATATTTTGCTAACACAGTTCATTTTAATGCTCATGATAGGGGGCCTGGGTAGCTCAGCAAGTATTGACGCTGACTACCACCCCTGGAGTCTTGAGTTCGAATCCAGGGTGTGCTAAGTGACTCCAGCCAGGTCTCCTAAGCAACCAATTTGGCCCGGTTGCTAGGGAGGGTATAGTCACATGGGGTAACCTCCTTGTGGTTGCAATTAGTGGTTCTCGCTCTCAATGGGGCACGTGGTAAATTGTGCGTGGATCGCAGAGAATAGAATGAGTATCCACATGTGGAGTCTCCGCAGTATCATGCACGACAAGCCACATGATTATTTTATATTTTTATGTCAGGATTGGTCCTTTAATAAAAATGTGTGTCAAAATATGTCAAGATCGATCCATCCTTTACTGATGTCAAAAGGATAAAATGTTGCTGATACTTTAGCCAAAACCAAGCAGTCCACTGGTTCACTAATCTAGAGAACTTTTCCATCTGGACGGTCGCTTTGCTACATGCTATAAACACCAATATAAGTTTACATTTCTGTAGGGACAGACTGAGGCTAGCTTTAAGGGTTGTTCATGAACTTAGATCTTTCTACATATTCCCAAAAGGCAAAACAAGTCCTAAAATATCTCCAAGGCAGCCTCTGATGATGTCACTGTGAGGTAAACTTTGTAACTTGTAACTTAACTGTTCTAAATCTTAAGAGCAGACCAAAAAAATAAGATTTATTTGGGACTCCAAAAGACAAGAAGAAACTTTTAAAGTTTTAGGAAACCTCTGAGAACTTTGAGCATTCCTTTGTCTAGTCTCAGTTTGTTGTGTGACAGAAAATTCCTTGTGGGATTGGAGAACACGGGGATGTCCTCATTCTGCCAAGAAAGTAAAACGCAATATAAGGACACCCTAATTCTTAACTAAAATATAGTAAACTTGTTTCACTTAAGAAGGTAACTTCGACGCTGCATCAGAAGCTGATGCTATGGGAGCACCCCCCCAGACTCTGTCACCCTATACCATCATGCCAATTTAATTGGCTGGTGACGCTTGGTGCTCCAACTATGCTGACAACATCATAGGCCACACCATCATAATTTTCCTCTTTCAGGGCAGCTTAGACATCTATCATGCTCTGGAACCCTAAACCCAACCCTGTTGATCTCTATGTTGATGAGCTGCTCCCGTCTCTTCCCGATTGCTTCTCAGCAGCTCTGCAGGGACCATATGAGTGAGGCGCAAGAGGTGGGGATATAGGGTGACGAGATTTTAGGAGGGTTTGTCGCAGGTTCAATCCTTGCGTGCCTCCTTTTTCTACATATTAAGTGGTTTGCCCATTCAGTATGAGCCCTGTATATATATAGCCTGGTATGAGCCCTCGCTGACACAGCGCTCGCTGAGATTGATTGTGTTCATGAAGAACACATGAAACTCGACACACTTTGCTCTCAACTCGCTTTCGTTCTGAAAGCTGAAGCCACTTCCCATTCTTCCCACTAACACTCCTCTATAGCTTCCAAAGGACCATATGAGTGATAGACGAGAGGATGGAATACATAGAGTGGAGATTTTAGGAAGGTTTTTTCCCGGGGGTGGAAAACAGGACAAAGCAGCCTCTGAGACTGTGTTGCTTGAATTTTTCATTTTTAACCTTAAAAACAAGGTCAACTGCACAAAGAGCGTATTGATTCCCAGTCAGTAAGTTTCCTTCCTAGGAATAAAACTAGGCACGGTTGTCATGTCAGCACACATGACCGGCTAATGTGTTCAGTCCATTCTCCTACACTTGACAAGGTTCAAGCTGGAGAGAAACCTGCCATTGAAAAAAATGTGAAAGGTGTTCACTGTGTCGGCCTGCCTTCGAGCTTTGCCACTGGTGTTGCCCTTTTCAAAGTTGCATGGGAACGGGTTTGTGGCATGATGCAGGTCATTCTGATGCCTACTTTTATTGTTTTGACTGCATGCCAGAAGACTACAGTGTCACAACATGAAATTAGACCTCGTTGCGAGGCATGAATGCTGAATAGGCCCTGTGGAGTAGTTTCTTCCACATTCCCAGGACAATGCTCTTACTTTCCCTGCCGTTGTATGCCAGGAATGAAAACACTATTTCAGTCTTTGCTGTTGGCGGTATTCCTGAAGTCTGTCATGCCCCAGCACGACTGACAGACCTTATAGTGGCTGCATGAGGCACAAACTTGTTCACAAAAGTTAGCAAAAATCCACCTTAGCCAATTTGATTGTGCTGAGCAACCACTCCCCGACGGTGGGTGGTGTTCAGCCGCTGGTGGCCACACACTGAGCACAGTCGAGCACGTAATGTGCTTTGGTTTGTAAGATGACCGCCTCACCTCAACTGTGTTCTGTCCAACATACAGTGTGGGATGTGCTGAATTTTATGTTCAGAAGTACAATACCTCTTCGCCAAAGAAGCGATACAGGAAGTACCAGTGTATGAGGTACAGAATGGCTTCTACAGCTGCTAAATTTCTGGTCGGTGGTCACCAAGTAGGATGGTGGTCTGTGGCCTATGCTGGACTCGAGGTGCTTGAATTGGACACTTATAAGTCTCCATTCAAGGTAGTTAGTCAGAGAAAGATTTCGTCTCATGTCCGTCCACTGGACTGGTTTTTGTCAAGTTAATTGCAGATGCAAATGTGCAGACACCCCTTGCTGCAGGCCATTCTGGAGATTTGCCTTCAAAGGTACTGCATTCCGGTTAAAGGTCCTACCCATGAGGTTGCCCTTGGACCTACGCACATGTATGGAATATGTTGATGCGGCGCTCACTCCACTAAGGCCGAGTGGCATTCGTGTTACGTCAACAATTGGTTGATTATAGCTTAATAAAAGTTCAAGTGTTTAAGCATAGAGACCTATTCTCATACATTAGGACCTCAAGGACAGCTGGAAAAAGAGTGTGTGAGTGTCTAGTCAGCAAATTTTCTTCTTAGAAATTAAAATCGACTTGGTAACCATATTGGTACCTGACAGACAAATGTGTTCAGTCCATTCTCCTACACTTAAAAAAGGTCAAGCTGTGAAGTACCCTGCCGTTGCGTCAATACCAGCGAGCACTCATCACCCTTGATGACATGTTGGCCTTTGCCTTAAAATGACGTGTCACTCTTTAAGCCATGTTAGCTAGTGGAGAATTCCCCAGGATGGGGGAATGGAGACTCTACCCTCAATCAGTTCAGAGGAATTGGGAGGTATTTGAGGAAGCCAAGGTGCACCTGTTTGCCTCCCCGGAGACCATGCATTATCTCCTCTGGTACTCCATGACAACACAAGCTCCACTAGGCTTGGACGCTTTAACTCACAGATTGCCAGCTTAACGCAAATATGCGATTACCCCCATCTGCTTGCTAAATTTGTGCAAGATAAAGGAGAACAAGTATACAGTGATACTAGTTGTGCCAAAAATTTCCAACAGCACTGGTTCACAGAGATGGTAGGGCTGCTAGATGCTTCCCCATGGGAAATTCCTTTGAGGACAGATCTGCTCTCTCAGGCTCGAGGCACGATCTGCCATCTATGGAGACTGCACGTATGACCTCTGAATGGGGCTCTTTGCTGATTGGTACTTCTCACATGGTAGAGACCCAACACATTGCCCTGTGCAGATGATACTCTCCTTTTTTATTAGAGCATTTGGATGGATGACTCACTCTATCCATGCTCAAGGTATACGTCACAACCATAGTTACTACTCATGACCTCTGAGGCTTGTATATAGGCAAACACCCTCTGGTCAGCAGATTTTTGCATGGTGCGAGATGGCTGAGACCATTTTTCACCCAGCACTGTTATTAGATGCATTTAAGGATTCCCCATTTGAGCCACTAGAGGCGTTAAGCCTACACATACTCTCACTGAAGACTGTCCTGCTACTCGCTTTGACATCAGTAAAATGTGTTGGGGACCTTCAGGCCCTTTTGGTTAGCAACTCTTGTTAAATTTTGGACCGGGCCTGTCAAAGCCTATTCTCAAGCCCAGAGAGGGTTATGTGTCCAAAGTACTAGCAAATCACTTTAGGGCTCATGCTGTTACCTTGCAGGTGTTCTCTCCTCCTCCCTTGGAGTCGGACTAGGCTAAAAGACAGCAAATGCTCTGCCCTGTAGGGCATTACACATGTACATTGACCAAGGGAGTCAATTCAGGGTATCTGAGCAACTCTTTGTTTGCTTTGGAGGCTGCTCATAGGGTTTGGCCATCTCAAAGCAAAGGAACTTTGTCACTTGTGTCACTAGAAGACATATGCCTGTCTGCAGGCTGGGCTTCCCCCAACACATTTTCCAGGTTTTATAACCTGCATGTATCTTCTGTCTTTTCCCAGGTCTTTACAGGGGAAGAAGGTTGATCACTGACCAATTGGTTAGTATTGGTGTTAGATCAACAACTATAGTCTCTCCTTTCCCAATGCTGTGAATGAGAACCTGTGTGCAATGTTTCAATACCCTGTTGGCTAGTATAATTGTACAAAATCCCTTGGCTAGACAATTGCTCAGCTTCCCTCCTTCTCACTAACCGAAAATATGTGTTGAGACATTGCTCTAGTACCTAGCATGGCTAGTGACTGTCTTGGATAGAGCCATTGGTTTATTGTCCCCAATTTCCTTCCTATTTCTCAATAATGATGTGGTAGTTACAGCAATGCCTTTTACTACCCTGTTGGCTAGTGGGCATTGTACATCAGTCAAAGTTACCTTCTTGAAAGGTAACGTCTTAGTTAATTTCGTAACCTTGGATCCCTGAAAGGAGGAAATGAGACGTTGCATAGCTGTGTTGCATCTGCCAAATATATGCATTCCCTTCAGTCGGAAAATCCTGATGGTGTGGCGCTGGGCTCCAGCTTATATACCCACAATGACATCAGCATAGGCAGAGCACCAGGCGTCACCAGCCGATCAAATTGGCGTGATGGTATAGGGTTTCAAAGTCAACACCCCCTGAGGGGTGCTCCCATAGTGTCAGCTTTTGACGCAGAGTCTCGTTCCCTTCTTTCAGGAAACCAAGGTTACGAGAGTAACCGAGGCATTTGCATGCATGATGAAACCAGTTATGGTTAAGATTTGTAGAATGACAGAACTTTAAATGCCCCTTTAATTGTCCCTTTCTGATGCAAAATCAGATTAAACCACTTCACTCAAAATATTAACAATTAAAAGACAAAGGCTAACCTCAATCTCTCTCCAGGTAAGAGTAATTATAGAGGTCTGGAAGAGGAAAAATTGTCTCTCTTTTTCCATCCCCAACTTTCAGCTCCTCATTGATCTAGTTTTCTCACATTCTCTCTCATGATCCATAGATGGCTTCAAGTTGTCCCTCAGACATCAGAACTTCTCTCTCACTCCCTCTTTCTCTCAGGCATGGCTTGTCTGGTAATTATCACTCATTAATTACACCAGAAGAGTAAGTGTGAGAAAGACAGCAATGAAGGATGGACAGATGGATGAATAGATAGAGGTAGAAGGGCAGCAATGAAAAGGGAGGAGAGAGGAAAAGAAGGACTATTTTTGTCTTGCCTGCTAATTTCCCGGCTGACGCCTTGCACTTAAAACACTCACTCACAAACACACACACACACACACACACACTGTCTTTTTCTTCCTCTTATTTCTTTTAATGTAACATAGATGCCCTCTTTTTCTATATCCCCAGCAATATTTTTTACAAGAATCCCACAAATGCTAATACCAGACTCTTTCACGACCAATACCTACCACACCCATATACACAAAGAAAAATAACTCAATACCATAAGACTTAAAGGTGCACTCAGTAATTTTTTACTGATTAAAAAAGTATTACTCATAAAGCAATTAACTGTAATTTTGAAACATATGTATAAAATCATGGCCACAGTCATATCAGTAACCTTATAAAAGCTGTTTTATTGTACATGGAGAGGGTCCCCTCATGGGGGTGCCATGAACGGATCATATAGCTAAAATCTACTCACTGTTGTAACCACCCTGTTGTTGGACATTTTCATGTTTTTAATTAATCATGGCTGACTTTGAATAGTGAATTTTACATCAGTTCAGAGTTATTGAGTTTGAATGATGCTGCATTCATGCCCCTAGGTGTCAGTGTAAGTCCACGACATAGGCCTACATAATTACTGAGTGCACATTTAACACATGCATGATTTTTCTCCCCAAACCACTTGAGCACAAACCACGCCCCCCAGTCATGACTAAACCCTCAGGAATGTTTTCATTGGTCATCTTAATCATGCAATCACCTGTGATTAATTCAGACTCCAGAAAGATTGTGAATGGATCCGATGCCGACCAAAGGTAAGATAAGCCTGCCAGCAGTTTTCAATAAGGGCGTGGTTTGCGCTCAAGTGTTTTGGGGAAAAAAATCATGCCACACTTAACACGGCTTTCACTAAACATAAAAATGATAATTAACTTAGAAATTTTTATTTGTAGGATAATCAATAAACAAAAGTAAAATGGGAATGTTTCCTGCAAAATAGTGTGGATCTTGTTATGTACTGTATTATCTCCCATTTTCCCCATGAGTTGACACCTCAAATGTGACCTGATCAAAGACATTAAACGTATAGATGAAATCACTCTGACGTCACACTGCGGACCACCATGCAGATTTTGCTCAAATGAGCATTTCTCACATTTTCTTCAGAAAATGTAAAAATCTAGTGACTAATACGGTTTGGTTAAGGAGTTAGACTTTATGGTTAGGTTTAGGTTTGGGGTTAAACTTAGGAAAAATCGCAATAACATTGTTAATTGATTCGTTAATTTGCCCCTATGGGAGTAAAAGTCGTACATTTTTGTACAAGCCAGTCTTGTACTATTTTTATGACTTGAGATTGGGTTGATCTGTGTAGAAGCATTCTGGCTGATACAAAACATGATCAATGCATGACATGGTTTTAAATGTATGATCAATAGTTGTATCTACTCTTGCCTCATGTATGTAATAATTGTATTGCATGTTTGATAAGGATATATTACTTTCTTACACCAATAGCTATCTTTAAGAAAGAAATGGCCAAAAAAAAAAAAAAAACGAAATAAGTATAAAACATATACATGTAGTGTATTACATATTTTACTTTGGCTGTTTGTTGATAGTGTTTAATGCTGCAACTGCAGGGAGGTTTTATGTATTTATAGACTAAGTGCTTTTTGTAATGGACCCTATGCCTACTCTCTTATTCTCTCTTTCACTCTCTCTCTCTCTCTCTGTCTCTCTTTCTCTCGCAATCTCTCAGTCTCATTCTCTCTCTCCCTTTACTTTTTCCTGGTATTCCCAGCTTCCTGTGTCCTTTTCTGATTTTCCATTTTCTGACAGAATTACTTTCATCTGTTTTCTATTCACACACACACACACACACATGCACACACACACAGACACACACATAAATACAGACATATACAGCAATGTTTTCTTTGGGCAATTGATTCCATATGCTGATATTTTAGCTGTGTGATTGAGACTCAGTAAGCATTACATTAAGTAAACTGGGAATTTTACTGACTAGTCAGTCACTCAAACACACACACAGAATTCCCGGTCAACCCATGCGGAATGCTTATTCATTAAAGGTTCTATCAGGAAGACTTTCAGACTTGAGTGAAATTCAAGATGACATTTATTTGATGAATATAAAACAGAAAATGTAATGTCTCTCTTTGGCGTAAGCCCCGTCTGTTGTCCGAAGAAGTTGTACTCAGAACCGTCATATCCTGCCGGAGATAGGAGGCAGGGGCGAGGAGCCTACCGGTCTTGACTGGTGGTGGTGGGGTGGTGGAGTTTGCCGTGTTAGCACAACTGAAACAGCAATGTGATAGAATGTGAGCAGACTCATAAAGCAATGTGTAACATATGTACATTTAAGGCACTACTTTATTACACTATACAAATGAGTCATGTAGCTGATTAATATCCAATGTGATGTGTGCATTCGAGTGTTGGGAGTTCCGACTGTTCAACTAAAACTTGTGAAAAGCAACAAGTCCATCTCTGCTTGTTTATTATTATGTCGTTGTGTTAGTTAAGGCCACCGACACAACAAATTGGCGACGAGGAAAGTTAATGTGAACCTGCGTTTCACATGTCGTGAAGAACTGCATAGACACGGAGGATTGGAGAAGAAAACGGAGCTAGACACTCGCATTGATGAGCAGCACCAATCAAGCTAATGGAGGCTTGAGCTACAGTGTAATTGAGCACAAAGAGAAACTTCGTATACAGATAAGTAAAGGGGAACGGTAGAAAAATGGCGATGATAGGAACAATCACTGCATTTGATAGTAGCATTGAAGATTGGGCTACTTATATTGAAAGAGTGGAACTTTACTGTGCAGCCAATGAAGTAGCTGACGATAGGAAAGCCACAGTTCTGCTAAGTGTTATGGGAGCAAAGACTTACGGGCTGCTGCGGAGCCTATTAACCCCCGAAAAGCCAGCGGATAAAACATTTAGACAAATAGTAGATACTCTACAGGGGCATCTAAACCCAAGACCATTGGTTATAGCTGAAAGATTTAAATTTCACAAACGAAATCAGAGCAAAAGTGAAAGCATTTCTGAGTATGTGGCCGAATTGAGAAAATTATCAGAACACTGTCAATTTGGAGCCAGATTGTCTGATGCCTTAAGAGACTAGTTTGTGGCTTGCATAATGAGGGAACTCAAAAGAAGTTACTATCTGAAAAAGACCTCACTTTGGAAAAAGCAATGAATGTTGCCATATCAATGGAAACAGCAGCGAAGGGGGCATCAGAAATTCACCAAAAAGCAATGAAAAGTGCTATGAATAAAATGTCACTGAAAACAAATAGAAAATGTTACCGTTGTG
The DNA here is from genome assembly GCF_019703515.2 of Myxocyprinus asiaticus. Classification (NCBI taxonomy): domain Eukaryota; kingdom Metazoa; phylum Chordata; class Actinopteri; order Cypriniformes; family Catostomidae; genus Myxocyprinus; species Myxocyprinus asiaticus. The sequence continues at coordinate 24,716,959 of NC_059350.1, read as the reverse complement.
GAAAAACTTCCCATGGTCCAAATGGTTTAAAGATAAAGAGTGAAGAAAATGTCACAAACAAGGTCACATTGAAAGAGTGTGCAAAGGAATTAAAAAGCAAACAGACAGAGTGTACTCTGACAGAAAACCAAAAATCGGAAAATACAAAAATGTACGCAAAATGACAGAGCACAGTCCTGATGAATAAAAAAGTGACACAGATTCAGAGAGAGATTTGACATGCCTTGATCTGCATCATGTGGAAGAAACAGAAGACCATGAAATAATATGGATTTCACCACAAGTGGCAGGAGTGAAACTCAAAATGGAGTTAGACACAGGCTCAGCTTTATCAGTGATTTCCACAGAGAATTAAAAAAGCTATACTCACACATACCACTAAAGAAGACAAAGAAACGATTAAAGACTTACACTGGACAACTAGTGCTTTCCAGAAGGAAAGATAAAAGTCACAGTCACATACAAGAATAAAACATCTCAACCTCTATGTAGTGAGCAATGGTGGACCACCACTGTTTGGACATGAGTAGCTAAGGAAAATCCGTCTGGACTGGTACATCATTAATGCATTGGTTGCATCAACAGAGAATTGCAACAGTGACACCTGTAGGAGACTATCAAAAATATTGGAGGACTCAGGACAAATGTTTGAAAAAGGACTGGGAAAACTGAAAGGCATCAAGGCAAACATTAAAGTAGAGGACAATGCAATCCAAAAATTTCACAAGTCCTGACCTGTACCTTATTCCATATGACCAGCTGTAGAGGTGGAACTAGACAACTTGGAACAAAATGGTGTCTTGTCCAAGGTGGAATGGAGTGTATGGGCAACACCCATAGTCCCAGTTATGAAGAAAACATCTAACTTAAAGCAAGAAAACCTAAAAAGGTGCATATTTGTGGCAACTTCAAAGTGAGTGTAAATCCAGTGCTCCACACAGTACAGTATACTTTTCCCTGCATTGAGAACATTTTTGCTTCCCTGGCGGGAGGCGAGCGCTTTACAAAAATTGAGTTGGCTCAAGCTTATTTACAGATGGAGATTGACGATTCATCAAAGAAATATCTGACGATCAACACACACAAAGGACTATACCAATACTACCGTCTTGTGTTTGGTATTGCCTGGCAATTTGGCAGAGGGCTATGGACCAAGTGCTTCAGGGCATTCCTGGAACCCAGTGTTACTTAGATGACATACTTGTCACCGACAAAGATGATGAAGAGCAACTTTCCAATCTTAAGCAAGTGCTGACATGGCTGAGTGAGTACGGACTCCGAGCTAATAAAGAAAAGTGTGAGTTATTCAAGAAATTTCATACTGTGGACATGTGATAGACAGTAAGGGCTTACACAAGACAAAAGAGAAGATGGAAGCGGTGCTGAGCGCACCTCCTCCTAAGAATGTATCACAATTACGTTCTTACCTTGGGTTAGTGAACTATTACCACAAGTTCTTGCCAAACTTATCCACAGTACTCCATCCCCTGAATGCTTTGTTGCAAACAGGGACAGCTTGGGAATGGACTGAAAAGTGTGAATAAGCATTTTGTGGGACTAAAAGACTAATCACTTCAAAAAAAGTGCTGGCTCATTTTAACCCTTCCTTGCCCATTAAGTTGGCATGCGATGCCTCACCTTATGGGATTGGAGCAGTGTTGTCACACAAGTTCCCAGATGGCACAGAGAGACCAGTAGCCTTCGCTTCCAGATCGCTGATGGCTGCTGAGCGCAATTATGCACAGATTGATCGAGAGGTGCTTAGTCTTGTGTGGGAAGTTAAAAAGTTTAACCATTACATATATGGACAAAGATTCACACTGCTGACTGATCATCAACCTCTCGTGGCAATATTCAGTCCATGGAAAGGTGTTCCGGTAATGACTGCACAGAGATTGGAGAGGTGGTCATTATTCTTGGGAGCACGTCTGTACGACATTGAATACAAAGGCACAAAACAGCATGCCAACGCGGACTGTTTGTCACGTTTACCATTGGAGAATTCAGAAAAGGTATCAACAGTTGATCCAGCTGAGGTGTTTCACACTACAATTGTTGAACCACTACCAGTAACCAACGCACTCATTGTGAAGGAAACAAGCAATGATCCTGTACTGGCAAAAGTCTATGACATTACGATTAATGGATGGCCAGCACATGGAGATTCCATGTATCCAGAATTCTCAGCAAGGAGAGAGCAACTGTCAGTGTGTCAAGGAACACTGATGTGCGGCTCAAGAGTGGAGATTCCTCCAAAACTGCGCACCCGAGTGTTGGATGCATTACATGAAGGACATTTGGGCACAGTAAAAATGAAGAGCCTAGCCCGCAGTTATGTGTGGTGGCCAGGAATTGATAAACAGATTGAGGACATCACAAAAAGTTGTAATAGATGCCAGAAGATGCAGAACGTACCACAACAAGTGCCCCTGCATCCATGGGAATGACCCTCATCTCCATGGCAACATGTACACATGAACTTTGCAGGACCATTCATGGATTCCATGTTTTTGTGGCCTGAAGTAATAAAAATGAAGTCAACAACATCTGAACAAACTATTTCTGTGCTGAGGACCATATTCTCCAGAAATGGCATACCACAACAAATCTGTTCCGACAATGGAAGGTAGTTTGTGTCTGAAGAATTTCAAAACTTCATGAAGAAAAATGGAATTAAACATTACACATCTGCTCCATACCATCCAGCCACAAATGGCTTAGCGGAAAGATTTGTACAGACTTTCAAAAAGGCAATGAAAGCGATGGAGAAAGAAGATTTGCCTTTGCAACACAAGATCGACAACTTTCTTTTTGCATATCGAAATGCAGTCCACGACACTACAAACCAGCCTCCAGCGATGTTATTTCTCAAGAGGAATCTGAGATCTCGCTTGGATCTTCTCAAACCAGATGTACGCCGCGATGTGGAGAACAAGCGGTTCAAACACATAAATAAGAAGACAACTAGGAGTTTCCATGTTGGACAACCTTTTCTCACTCATGATTATCGAAGTGACAAGTGGCAATCCGGGAGGATAGTCACAAGACATGGACTGCTAATGTGGATGTTGGAGACAATGTCTGGAGATGTCATGCAGACCAGATACTGAATTCTCAGGTGAGGGGAGACCTGAAGTCAGAGAACCCGCCTGAAAAAGAAGCAAATGTAAGTGAACAATCAACTCCAGAACCAACCATTCTTGAATCTGAAAGTAATGCAAGTGAGGATCGACCAAATGTGGTTAAAGAGACTCAGTTGCCAATGCTAAGTTCTTAAGTATTAGAAAGACGCTATCCAGAGAGGCAGCGGAAAGCTCCTCAAAGGCTTGACTTGTGAAACATAGTTACAATGACTGTTGAGAAAAAAATAAAAAAAAGTTTACTGTTTGTTGTCATGTGTAACAGTGAAGAATATGTAATGTTATTGTGCAAAGGTTGAAAATTGTTAATTTTGCAGACATAGAAATTTAGTTACTATTTGATTAAAGGGGGAGGAAGTGTAATATATGTACATTTAAGGCACTACTTTATTACACTACATGAGTCATGAAGCGGATTAATATCCAATGTGATGTGTGCATTCTAACTGGAGTTCCGACTGTTCAACTAAAACTTGTGAAAAGCAACAAGTCCGTCTCTGCTTGTTTATTATTATGTAGTTGTGTTAGTTAAGGCCACCAACACAACACAATGGCTTACATGTGATTGGCTAGGAGTTACCTAGCTAATGGTGCGATGATGTACAGCTGCAAGTCTTCCCGCTAGAACTACGCTGCGCTTACATTTCTAGGAGTGCTAAAAAGGTTACATATCCCTCTCTCTCTCTCTCTCTCTCTCTCTCTCACACACACACACACACACACACACACGAACAGTCTCTTTCTTCCTCTTATTTCTTTTCATGTAACATAGATGCCCTCTTTTTCTATACCCCAAGTAATATTTTTTTACAAGAATCCCACCAATGCTAATACTAGAGAGCAAAATGACATTAACGAATCATGCAGTAACTATAGTAGGTGTCTTGAAGGAGGTCAGCAGACCTTTAGATGTAAGTGCCAACATGAAATCGTTACTAACTGGTTGTAATTATTAACTAGTCAAGTCAGTGCTTAGTCAGGGCAGAAGATTGTTAGAGAATCAGATGAACTTGTTTACATCTCAAAGCAAACACACACATAAAGCTATAAGTCAACTCATGCACGAGTGCGCACACACACACACACGCACACAATTAAATGTAATTAATCTTGGAATTCAAGAGGGAATATAAAAAAAATAAAAACAGGTGGAAATAGATGGGAACATCAACGGAAGCCAGAGACAAGCTAAATTTGTAAATATTTCAGCAAGGGCTTCCAAGTCTGAGCTATTTTCAGCTACAATTCATAATTTAATGCTCACATTTTTTTCTTCCTTTGAAACCTTAAAAAGCCTCCTTTTGTAAGGAAAAAAGAAAGGAACAAGAAAAGATTATCCAGTGTTTGTCTTTTCAACAAACCAATCTTGGTAAAAACACATTATCTTTTAATAAGAATTTTTCTTCTGCAGTCAATCCATATTTTTTAGATGGGGTCTGGCAAGAGATTGGCCTCAGCAATTAAATCTGTGTCATAAGCAGTTTTACAGAAAAAAAAATGGCTGCTATCCTTTCACTCTTCAACCTTATCTCATTATTATTCATCCCTTTTCGTACGTAACATTTAAATGTGCATTCTTGTATGTTTGGATAGACGCTGAAATGTACAATATGGACGTATTGGCAGCATCTAAAATGTTAACATTTTTACGTATTTGCAGCTTTAGAAACATAAAAACATTAATGAATCTGTTATATATTATTATAAAAATATTGGTATAGTTAAATTTGTCCTGTTTTATAGATATTTTAGATCACTTAACCCTAAAGTAAAAAATGGAACAGGCATATAAATGTACAGTGACAATAATTGTAATTACAATATACTATTATATATACACTCACTGAGAACTTTATTAGGAACACCTGTACACCCACTTATTCATGCGATTATCTAATCAGCCAATCATGTGGTAGCAGTGCAATGCATAAAATCATTCAGATATGGGTCAGGAACTTCAGTTAATGTTCACATCAACCATCAGAATGGGGGAAAAATGTGATCTCAGTGATTTTGACCGTGGCACGATTGTTGGTGCCAGACGGGATGGTTTAAGTATTTCTGTAACGGCTGATCTCCTGTGATTTTAACGTAACCTGGTCTCAATTTCTGCTGAGATACACAGATGGTAGGGTCAGAATTTGGTGCAAACAGCATGAATCCATGGACCCAACCTGCCTTGTGTCAACAGTCCAGGCTGGTGGCGGTGGTGTAATGGTGTGGGGAATGTTTTCTTGGCACACTTTGGGTCTGTTAATACCAATCAACCGTTGCTTAAATGCCACAGCCTGTTTGAGTATTGTTGCTGACCATGTGCATCCCTTCATGGCCACAATTTACCCATCTTCTTATGGCTATTTCCAGCATGATAATGCACCATGCCACAAAGCAAAAGTTGTCTCAAACTGGTTTCATGAACATGACAATGAGTTCACTGTTCTTCAGTGGCCTTCCCAGTCACCGGATCTGAATCCAATAGAACACCTTTGGGATGTGGTAGAACAGGAGATTCACAGCATGAATGTGCAGCTGACAAATCTGCAGAAATTGCGTGATGTAATCATGTCAACATGGACCAGAATCTCAAAGGAATTTTTCCAATATCTTGTGGAATCCATGTCATGAAGAATTGAGGCTGTTTTGAGAGCAAAGGGAGACCCTACCCAGTATTAGTATAGTGTTTCTAATAAAGTTCTCAGTGAGTGTATAAATATATTTTTATATTTTATATTTGTTTTAACCACTAATCCCCTCCCCCACCCCTAAACCTAACATTAACAATTTCTTAACAATTTACAGACATACAGTAACAGGCATAGATTATGGGACAGTGTCTGTTAGTGGTGTTTGTGTTAGGCAAGTATTCAATAAAATTCTACAGACTAAAACATGTCCTTCTGTTCTACAACCATTCTATTGTATATTGTGTACAGTTCATGGAATATTTACAAATTGCATACATGTGTGTGAATGTCCATTTCCATCTTCACTGTCTTTAAAAGGTCAAATCTTTCCCCTTTACCTGTTGCCTCTATTGTAATGGCCTCCCTTTTCCTTTGACCCTTGCATCATGGGACACTACTGAGGTCTCTATGGCTACAATTTCTCTTTCTTGTAGCTCAGCACTGAGGACCTATCTGATCCTAACCTTAGAATAATCCTTGGCTCTTTTTCTGGTTTCTTTGAAGAGGGCCCTGGAGCACAGGAGGTGTTCTTTCCCTCCATTGACTACTGGTTTTGCAGAGTCCACAAACCCACATCCCTCATTAATATTGTAAGCTGGATGCTGTGTTTAAGGGCTCAAACAAGAACTTGTTCTGAATGAGGTGTTCATGGGAGGAGAGCTCTCCAATGAAGAAACTGTAAAGCTGGGGAAGCTATTGGAAGGAAGCTGTGATAAATCTTTCCTAATTGTGCATATTTATAAATTAAAATGTGATAAATGGGAAATATGGGCACATTTGCATCTGTGAATGTGACTGTGTGTACATATGCGATGCCACATTACATGTACTTACACATGTGACTTGACCAGGTGTTGCATTCACACATCACCTCCCAATGTTTAACTCTGACCTGTTCTCAAGGCTGCTTGAAACAACGAACAACTTGTTTACAGGGCTTTATCAGTACCAACTGCCCTTTTCACAACCAGGACTGAGATAAGACACACTACAGTTACCTGACCAAGAAATTATTATTGACTGATAACACAAAACCAAGAAAAACATTTCCTCAAATACTACCGCAGACTTCACCAAACATAAGCCAAACCACATTTATTGGGTGGTTACTGTCATCTAACACATATAAAAACAGTTACCCAATTAATAAAAGGAGCTTGCACAATCATATTTCTCTGTTAAATATCAATGGGCACAATGGGTTTTAACTGGCAAACAGTTATGCTTAATTGGCAAATCATCTGCACTTTGTGCTCTTGAATTGTCATTTATTGTGAACCAATACATTACAGTGAAACATTAATTAAACTTATGTATCATAGATGGTAAACAATGTGGTCTCTGAGGGTGATTTATAAACCTTCCTCATGTGTCTATAAGCTGTGAATTTACATTGCTTTGAAAACAGGCAAATATTTAACACATCCATACAAAATAATTACTGTCAATCTGGGGTGAAGTTACAACAGTGAACAGGGTGATCTAAATGTCACTGTAGCGTCTGTAGGCTGACTGTCTTTTGTCTGGTAACCTAAAATGTGCTCCATGTTTAAATTAATTAATCTAAATTAACAAAGTCAAAAAATATTATACAGTATACTAGTATATCATATAGGTACTGTATATACCTGACTAAATCAACCTAACTACAGTACATTATGCTAGGGTTAGATAAAGTAGAAATGGATCCTTAAGGTAACAATTGAAGATAACCACTTTTTTTTTACAGTGGGGCAGTCATTGCTTATTTCATGAAGTAAAGACCAAATAGGTGATATGGGAGAACCAAACATTCCAAGACTATTTTTCCCAGAGAAACCATGTCAGAGCTCAGCAATAAGGATTAGGTCCCTTTGGCCCAGGGCCAGGGTGATAGAATTTCAGACCAGTTGATAGAACTGTCACATGTCAAATCCATCGGGCCAGTTATCACTATCCTACATTTTACATTCATTGATCATGTGTTTCTTTTGTCTTGCAAAACTCAAACATTTGGTTTTGTGTGATGTATTGAACATAGTACAGATTTCTGCTAATTTAAACCAAGTTGTCACCATGTTAATGTTTTATTGCAAGATGACAGAAGAGTTTTTATTTTATTTATTTTTTATTTAATGAATGGAATTGTGATAATCTGGGAAGCATCAGTTAGAAAGTATTAAAAAATTATTAACAAATCAGTAATGTTTTGAATTGTATGTCATTGTTTTCCAGTTATTATTGCAAATGAAAAATATTTTTATTTTGTTTTTCATTTTATTAACCTTTACAACTCTGAATATGTTGCAAAAAAAAAAAAAAAAAAAAAAAAAAGCATTTACACTTCAAATGTTAAAGTCTAAGGATACATAAATTAGGCATTTGTGGTATCTTTGAAAGCTTAGAATCTTACATTTTCATAGATAACCACCACTTCTGCATTTATGTTACAAAAAATAACAAAATAAGGCCTGACAACATCCGCTTTGCAAATATACGCCATCAAATTTGCTGCCCTAATACCACAGTTTGAAAGATTTTCAAAAGAATCACAAAGTGAAATACAATTTCTGTAAGATGTCAAATACAAACGTCTCTTTTATGTGCTGATCACTGCTGCTGTAAGCCCCAAATAGCTAAAAATATTTAGATCTGCAAACTGCTCTTACTTTTACTCTGCAGTTTTCTACAAAATTAGCCATTTTTTACTTGTCTGTGAGTTTGCTTGTGTGAATAATCCAATGTTATATCTTAGATGTCCAGAACAAAATATGCGGTCTAGCAGCAAAGTATGCTAAACAAATCATTGGATATATATGTTATCAGCTATTGATAATAAAATTTTATATATCATCACAAAGCTTTCTAATGACACCTAGATTGCACTTCTAGTCCATTCAGAGATATTAGATGAAACAATGGGGGTGGTGCATGAACTGAAAATTAGGTTGAATGTCTATAGACAAGCACATCTGTGAGGGCTGAAATTCATTGGAGCACCACCTACATTTCAGATCTGCATTTTGTGAAGGAAGGTAATAGAGGAAAAATATTTGTTTCTTGTACTTACTGCCATCAGTTGGAATAAAATAAGACTTTTTGGAGACAGAGTGAACAGAAACAGAATGACATGCTTACAAAGTTAGGACAGCAAATATATATATATATATATATATATATATAGAAGTCAGAAGTTTACATACACCTTAACCAAATACATTTCAACTAAGTTTTTCACAATTCCTGACATTTAATCGTAGATTACATTCCCTGTCTTAGGTCAGTTAGGATCACTACTTTATTTTAAGAATGTGAAATGTCAGAATAATAGTAGAAAGAATTATTTATTTCAGCTTTTATTTCTTTCATTACATCCCCAATGGGTCAGAAATTTACATACACTTTGTTAGTTTTTGGTAGCATTGTCTTTAAATTGTTTAACTTGGGTCAAACATTTTGAGTAGCCTTCCACAAGCTTTTCACAATGAGTTGCTGGAATTTTGGCCCATTCCTCGAGACAGAACTAGTGTAACTGAGTCAAGTTTGTAGACCTCCTTGCTCACACACGCTTTTTCAGTTCTGCCCACAAATTGTCTATCGGATTGAGGTCAGGTCTTTGTGATGGCCACTCCAGTACCTTGACTTTGTTGTCCTTAAGCCATTTTGCCACAACTATGGAGGTATGCTTTGGGTCATTGTCCATTTGAAACACCCATTTGCAACAACTTCCTGGCTGATGTCTTGAGATGTTGCTTCAATATATCCACATAATTTTCCTTCCTCATGATGCCATCTGTTTTGTGAAGTGCACCAGTCCCTCCTGCATCAAAGCACCACCATAACATGATGCTGCCACCGCCATGCTTCATGGTTGAGATGGTGTTCTTCGGCTTGCAAGCCTCGCCCTTTTTCCTCCAAACATAACGATGGTCATTATGGCCAAACAGTTCAATTTTTGTTTCATCAGACCAGAGGACATTTATCCAAAAAGTAGATCTTTGTCCCCGTGTGCACATGCAAACTGCATTCTGGCTTTTTTATGGTGGTTTTGGAGCAGTGGCTTCTTCCTTGCTGAGCAGCCTTTGAGGTTATGTCAAGATAGGACTCATTTTACTGTGGATATAGATACTTGTCTAGCTGTTTCCTCCAGCATCTTCACAAGGCCCTTTGCTGTTGTTCTGGGATTGATTTGCACTTTTGCAACAAACTATGTTAATCTCTAGGAGACAGAATGCGTCTCCTTCCTGAGCGGTATGATGGCTGCGTGGTCCCATGGTGTTTATACTTGCATACTATTGTTTGTACAGATGAACGTGGTACCTTCAGGCATTTGTAAATTGCTCCCAAGGATGAACCAGACTTGTGGAGGTCTTGGCTGATTTGTTTTATTTTCCCATGATTTCAAGCAAAGAGACACTGAGTTTGAAGGTAGGCTTTAAAATACATCTACAGGTACACCTCCAAATGACTCCAATTAGCCAATTAGCCTATCAGAAGCTAATTGCCTAAAGGCTTGACATCATTTTCTGGAATTTCCTAAGCTGCTTAAAAGCACAGTTAACATAGTGTATGTAAACTTCTGACCCACTGGAATTGTGATATAGTCAATTAAAAGTGAAACAGCCTGTCTGTAAACAATTAAAAAGTCATGCACAAAGTAGATGTCCTAAATGACTTGCCAAAACTATAGTTTGCTAATATGAAATCTGTGGAGTGGTTAAAAAATGAGTTTTAATGACTTCAACCTAAGTGTATGTAAACTTCTGACTTCAACTGTATATATATTTATACACTACTGGTCAAAAGTTTTAAAACACTTACTCATTCTTTATTATAATTTTTTTTTCACATTTTAGAATAATAGTAAAGTCATCAAAACTATGGAATAACATAAATTGAACTATGGGAATTATGTTGTGACTAAACAAAGTCCAAAATAAATCAAAACTGTTATATTTTAGCATCTTCAAAGTAGTCACCCTTTGCCTAGAATTTGCAGAAATGTACTCTTGACATTTTCTCAACCAACTTCTTGAGGTATCACCCTGGGATGCTTTTTAAACAGTACTGAAGGAGTTCCCATCTATGTTGGGCACTTATTGGATGCTTTTCTTTATTATTTGGTCCAAGTCATCAATTTCAAAACCTTTTTTTTTTTTTTTATTAAATTTTAGTTTTATAATGAAATAAATTAATATGGTGGCACAATTATATTTTTGTCTACAAAACTAATTTCAAACATTTAAGCATACACCTTCAGATCAAAAGATTTTTAAGATCATGAGAAACATTTCAGTCAAGTGTTTCAAAACTTTTGACCGGTAGTGTATATATACACCGATCAGCCACAACATTAAAACCACCTGCCTAATATTGTGTAGGTCCCCCTCATGCCGCCAAAACAGCACCAACCCGCATCTCAGAATAGCATTCTGAGATGCTATTCTTCTCACCACAATTGTACAGAGCGGTTATCTGAGTTACCGTAGACTTTGTCAGTTCAAACCATTCTGGCCATTTTCCGTTGATCTCTCTCATCAACAAGGCATTTCCATCCACAGAACTGCTGCTCAGGATGTTTTTTGTTTTTGGCACCATTCTGAGACATGAAAATCCCAGGAGATCAGCAGTTACAGAAATGCTCAAACCAGCCCATCTGGCACCAACAATCATGCCACGTTCCAAATCACTGAGATCACATTTTTTCCCATTCTGATGGTTGATGTGAACATTAACTGAAGCTCCTGACCCGCATCAGCATGATTTTATGCACTGCAATGCTGCCACACAATTGGCTGATTAGATAATTGCATGGATAATTGTTGTTGCTAGACAGGCTGGTTTGAGTATTTCTGTAACTGCTGATCTCCTGGGATTTTCACACACAACAGTCTCTAGAATTTTCTCAGAATGGTGCCAAAAACAAAAAACATCCAGTGAGCGGCAGTTCTGTGGACGGAAATGCCTTGTTGATGAGAGAGGTCAATAGAGAATGGCCAGACTGGTTCGAACTGACAAAGTCTACGGTAACTTAGATAACCACTCTGTACAATTGTGGTGAGAACAACAGCATCTCAGAATGCTATTCTGAAATGTGGGTTGGCGCTGTTTTGGTGGCACGAGGGGGACCTACACAATTTTAGGCAGGTGGTTTTAATGTTGTGACAGATCTGTGTATACTGTATATATAAAAATTACATTTGAGTGTGAAAAATTGCAGGTGGCAGCCCCAAAATGCCCCCGAGTTGAAAAAGTACCTAAAAAATTCAAAATATTTTTATGGCACATGTAAAAACACATTGCTAAAAAAATGGGGGAAAATATCCAGTAAAAATGTTGGCAGTGTAAGTTAAAATCTGAAAAACTAGCCGACCTGATAAGCAGAGAATATACTTATTGTTGTGCCCAGCATGTTTGCCATATTGTCACAAACATGCATGATTCATAAAGTATGCTAGATTAAGATTATTGTATGATTATGGTAAAACTGATGATTTATGGGTGAACACGTGGTCAAACAGATAGATTGAGACATAAAGCTATTCATTCTGTATTGTGCTTCTCATATCATTCCCTGCATAGGCACCGAAATACCCAACTGCCACACATTTCTAGACTCTTTAGTGAGTCGTGATGCAGTGGCGCCTATGACTCAAACTATAGATTACCATTTCCGTTGCAGATTAGTCGTCACCGGATCTCTGAAAATTGCATAACCTCGCCTTAATTTTCTTTTACGTAATTTCCGTCTGGAGATAGAACGAACTGAGGGAGTACAAGAAACGCAACTCAGTGCCACCACTAGCGCTCGACGTCAGTCATTCATGCCGCCGACGAGAAGGAGAGGATGGTTGTCATATAACAAGAAATTGTATTTTAGATCTAGAAGCAGATGATAGTCGTTACAGTAGCAATTTATAGTAATCTATGCCGCATTAAGGTACAGATTTTCATTTTGTAGACTACTCATCCCCATAAGCATCGCTTTGACCGGACGAGCCATACGAAATAATCGCCAGCCAATAACTAACCACACCCTGTTCGTAAAGCGCCGAAAGACAACATACCTTTCCCAGATAGTGAACATCTGGGAATATTTTCTCAATAAGGCATACGTTTCACCTTCCCTGTCGTTTAAAAAGTGTTCATACGTGTTCTTTCACACCCAAGTGGGCACATGCCTAACACAAAATTCTATCGTCAGCCCGTACGTGAGACCTCATAAAATACTTTCAGAACTCCAGCGTTTGAGCGTCTGCTTAAGGGTGAGGAGCATCTTGTGTTGCCCCGGAGGTGCTTCGGGTGGAGTCGGGAGACACGCAGTTGCAAAGTATGATTCATCCTCGCGCTCTGTTACGCCCCGTCTGATTTCCTTGTTGCACCTGTAACTCGCCTGACCTCAAATCTAGCTAATTCCTACTCACACACGCTACTGTTAAAAAACAAAACAATAACATACTTTATAGTGGTCATATCTGTGACGATGCATTAAAGGCCATTGCAACCAGGCTCTACGAGTAAAATGCTTTTATACTAGTATATGAGGCAGAGGTAGTGTGGAGATCACGCATTCGCAAGCAGCAAAATCACTTCATTAGACTTTGGGGAGTAATTAATCACACGGTACGGGTATAATGGATAGGGAGAGGTCATGGTATGGAGCTGTGTCTCAAAGTATATGCCTATATGGCTAGGTGCTTGGCTCAGTTCTCGCAAGCATCTGTGGATACACAAAAGAAATTGCTTAGCCCTTACTTTAACATGGCTTGTTCCTTCTCCTCTTCCTCCCTTTGCCGAACCATCACTGCCATGATGATTTTCCTTTCCTCCTCCGTGAGGTGACTCAAGTCCGGCGATATATCAGGCATGGGAGCCGGCACGGTGGGTGGGCGAGGGACGCTTTGGGGCCCTACTGAGGCGGACATCTTCTGCCCCGCTCCCAGGCGTATCTATTGGTAGTATCCCGAGCGCGTAGAGCCACACCTCACGACATGGTCCACGGATAAAGCAGCGTTCCTGGAGAATAGTGCAAATCTCTCATGATTTCAGGCACCCACAACTGTGCTTTTGTTTCTCTTCAGGGTTTTTTTTTTTCTTTTTTTTTTTTTTTCTGCTCTCCACCCCCTTTTTTCTCTCTACCCCCACGCCCCCGCCTCTACCCTCCACCTGCAGTTACGGGAAGCCCAACATCTCTACGCCCAGAGACGACGCAAACAGAGGGACTCCGGCATTAGATAGCAGATCTGTGATTTCCCTCTTCACTGAACCAGGGGCTCTGTATTGGGCGAAGACAAAGGCGGAGTCCGTCTCTCGCCCACTGATCTCTCTCTCTCTCTCTCTCTCTCTCTCTCTCTCTCTCTCTCTCTCTCTCTCTCTCTCTCTCTCTCTCACTCTCTCAGTTGAAATGCACATCCACGGGCACTCACTATATATGAAATGGACAAAAAAGCATCAATATGCGAGTCACACTCACTTTCACTTTTTCAGATCAGTAAGCAAGTCATGTGTTTGCATCTTATGTATTTTTAGGAGTCTTATCTGGCAATAGTTCAGTTCGCGCTCTTGTCAGACTATTTTTAGCATCACTCCCGCGGATCTCTTAAATTAAATCAATTCGTCTGTTTTGTCGGAGGGTTTAAATTATAATTGACTTTCTAATGTGTGCACGAGATATAATAATAATAATAATAATAATAATAATAATAATAATAATAATAATAATAATAATAATTGGAGACTAGCTGGCCAAGTTTCAACGAAAGCAAGATCAACAACCCAGAAAATGCAGGGGAGAAAAGACAAAACAATTCAGTCTATACAGTAGATGAATTTGCAGAATTTAGATGACCAGACAAGTCACCTCAGTGTAAACTGAGATTGTTTTCAGGACCCTGGACAGCGACACGCGCAAGCAGTTCCCCCGTCCCTTTAGCGGACGAACTTGCTCCGTTGTAAAAAAAAAAAAAAAAAAAAAAAAATCAGTCAGAATATCAATTAAATCATTCCAAATTTTATGTTTATCCAGACTTGAAGAAGAACGTTCCTTTTTTGGTGATAGGGAAACTAGTACTGGACTGAGCATTTCTGCGCATGTCAAGAAAATGTGCCACTTTACAATCGGTCTTTATGAGAGTATACGACGACGAGCAAATGCGGTTTAACTGAAAATCGATAGCAAAGATGATTTAAAGTGAAAAACGTTGGCAACTTATTTAAACTATTGTCTTGTCTACATAAATTGGGCGAAGATGCCCTCTAAAAGACCAATGTGCATTTACTTTTAAATTGTAACATATTTCGATATTTAGAAGTTTAGCAAGTACAGGGTGGTGATGCATCATTTAATAAACCAGCACAAGAACTAAATTAGAACATTTACTAATTTAGATATCATAGCACAAAAATAACAATTGTGAAAATGGGCCATCTTACCCCACTACCTGGGGCAAGAAGCCCCCCATACTTGTCCTAATTGTCATCTGATTTTGACAGAATATACAACTGATATCATTCTTAATTATGTATATTTGTGGCATAAGTTGTATTTAAATGCGTTAATATGTTCACGTTTAGCAGCGTTATTTGCTCAGCTGAGTCGGACTGTCTTGCAGATCAGTATATTGAAAAGTTATGGGTCAAAAGCGTTCTGGCAGTCATATCAACACACTCCCACAAAGACATCATACTGATTCGTACAAGTTGGCTAAATTGTATGAAATCGCTGGGTCGTACGAACTTCTTCATTACTTTTGCAGTAGCCAATCAGGTGACTCTCCCTTGTCTCCTAAAACGCGATAGTTGCTTTCTTCCTATGCTTTAAATCATCTATATGGTTAGATATATGTATAGGTTAGGGCATAAAATTAATAAGTAAACAACGTCTGACACGCGGAACTTTAGCTTATTTCCGCATTACACATCCAATTATTTGCATGTCTAGAACTGGTACAAATTCATACGATTTCAACAACTCGAATTCGTATGACTTCTCATGAGATCGTGTTGGTAGCTCTGTAGGTCCTCACAATGCAAGTGAATTGGTACAAAAAGTTTGAAGCCCTAAACTGCACATAAGGTCAGCATTAAAGTAATCCATAAGACTCCAGTTGTTAAATCCATATCTACAGAAGCAATATGATAGGTGTGAGTGAGAAACAGATCAATATTTCTATATAATCTTGTTATAAATGTTTTTCACAGTCACAATGTTTCAAATTTCTTTATCTCATTGGTGCTGGAGAAAACCAGCGCTTTGTTTACGGGTGTATCCATCCATCATGGCAGCGGGGGCGTGTTTGATGGCCACCATCTAGCGCTCTACGCATGCGTTAAGCAATAGGAAGTTAAATCAAGCTTAAAATCATGATCATGCCCAGAGACTGCAATGACAAGATGTACAGTCTGTCTGTTCTCACCCAAAACCAACTGGATTGCTTCAGAAGACTGATTAAATCACTGGAGACTTTTGGATTACTTTTATGCTAACCTTATCTCCTTTTTGGAGCTTTAAAGTTCTTGTCACCATTCACTTGCATTGTATGGATTTACAGAGGTGAAATATTCTACTAAAAATCTTTGTTTGTATTCAGCAGAAGAAACAAAGTCATATACATCTGGGATGGCATGAGGGTGAAATTTTATGGACACTGCTAATATGGTTAGTGTCTCTTTAACAGTGCATCACATAACATTGAACACATGGTAGTTCTTTGTAGTTTTGTGTAGTTTGTGGGCTATTGTTTTATTTTAAGACAATAATTAAGATATTGAAGATATTTCTTAATCTTATTATAAGACTACACATTAAGAATGTGCATGGATTTCAGTTTTGTGTCTTCAATATAGCCATATATTGGAACTGTTAAAGAAAATTAGATTAGTTAATTAACCACTGCTTTAAAAAAAAAAAAAAAACGTAATCTGATATAAAAACTGTCTTTGTGGTCTCCAAACAAAATGTAATTTTGCTTCTTAAGAGATGTATTAGGCTATATTAATTATGAACTAATGCATTACATTATGAAAGGGAATAAATAGGCTACATGAAGAAGCAAATTTCTGCTAATTAAAAAATGGATAGGCCTATATAATTTTGTTAACTCCAAAACATGATTATGATGAAGAATCTGCCAACGTTTAAGGTTTGTGTCATAGTTTCTTGTAAAGGTATCGGAAACCTTTGAGACAGATAGTGGTAAGTAAATGAGATATACCCGCATGTTTGACAAATTACTTCAAGGAATATTCTGGGTTCAGTACAGATTAAGCTCACTCGACAGCATTTGTGGCATGTTGATTACCACAAAAAATAAAAAAATCGTCCATCCTTTTCTTTAAAAAACAAAACAAAAATTGAAGTTACATGAGACACTTACAATGGAAGTGAATGAGGCCAATTTCTGGAGGGTTTAAAGGTAGAACGGTGAAGCTTATCGTTTTATATAAGCACTTACATTAATTCTTCTGTTAAAACTTGTGTATTATCTGAGCTGTAAAGATTTTTAAATCATAATTTTCTACAGACATTTTAGGGTTTTAGGGTTTGTTGACATTACATTGCCATGACAATGAAGCTGTAAAATTTATTATAACTTTACACAAAATAGGTTAGTAAGCAATTTTATCACACTAAAATCATGTTAAACATGTTTGGGTCTTGTGGCTATACTTTTGAAGTAGTGAGTATTAACATTTACGGATTGGCTCCATTTACTTCCATTGCCTCACTGGAATCCAGATTTTTGCTTATTTTTTATTTTGTTTTATTTTATTTTTTAAGAAAAGGAGGGACAAGTCAGAATATAATGAATGGTTCTTGGCCACAATAAAATGATAAAATATACAGAAGATTACAGCGTTTCAGGTTTTGTCTAGTTGACAGAGCAGAAAAGGGATAAAAGAGCGAACTGGCATGTTCACTTCAAGCACTGGTGACAGGAAGGATGACCATAGTGCTTGTTGTCATGTTTTACAGTGTTGTGGAACTGTTGATTATAGCAGTGGCGGCTGGTCAATAGGGGGCAATGGGGCGCCGCCCCCTTCAAGTTACCCAGAGAAGAAGGTGACTTAAACATGTTAAACATAAGTTAATTATATATTGCAAAATAATTATGAAATAACATTTAGTCGTACTATGCACCTGGTAGTCATGTGTTAGCATTTATTAAAAAAACATTTTATCAAAAATGTTATTTGGTTCATTTCTGTGTGAATACATAGGCTATACTTCCGGTGTGCAGGGCGCCAGCAAAATGAGTGTGTATGTAGGTCCTTAAACTTTTGGCAAGCAGGTGACCTGAGGCTGCTCTCTAATTGTTTGCTTCAGATTTTCCCACGGGACTCAGCTCTCTGCACCTCGGACACTCCCATATTTGTTGGTAGCATATCAATATTGTTTTTATTTTTTGACCTCATGTGATTGGACGATTCTTGACCATTCTCAATGACGCTCATTAGTTGACTGATTGTTAGATTGTTAGTTGACTAATTGTTAGATTGTTAGTTGAGATTGTTAGTCGTTAATTGACTAATTGTTAGTTGCGATCGTTAACGCTGTTGAAGTTGAACCGCCACATTTCAGGTTGGCGCAGCAGTTTTTCCAAATGAAAGAAAATTCAGTTTTATCTTTACAAAAAAAAAAAAAACCTTTCACAAGGTGTTCACCTGAAGAAAAAAAAAAGGATAAAGGAGCTTTGACCAGATCGGCCAATTTACAAATTCAGCAGTCGTCAAGTGATCGAGGACGAGCTTACACCCGCGCTTTCTCCAGCTTGTGTTATGGCAAACGGAGTTGGCTAGCTGGATGCGGTGTAAGTAAAGCCTTTTATTGTTTTCCCTGTATGCTATTTCAAAGTCCTTGCATCGAAGTATTGTGGACAACGACGGGGGTACGAGACTTAAAGGTGCACTCAGTAATTCTAATCCAATACACTTTTTGTCAAATTCTGAAAATATCTCCTCACAGTCTGCTAGCTGTCCATTCTGTGGGTGGGCTGAAAATCTAGTATTTGTACACAGCCCTGGCTCTGTAAATGGGACAAAAACAAAGTGGAACAGACCGATCCACACAACACTACTCCAGCCAATCAGCAACAGGGGGTGGTTCTTGCGCATGCACAGGATGGGGGGTGGGTGGCAGAGCGAGAGGGAAATTCATTAGAAGAGTTACAGCAAATCTGGCTGATGCAAACTTCTAAACTCCAAGGAGGACAAATGGCTGAGAAACAGACCAAAAGAAAAAGGTCAGATGAATATAAACTAAAGAAGAAGGATTTGAGTTTAGAGGGATTATCGCCGGTTGGCACTGTCGTGCGCGGGGTTAATGCGCACGTTTTTCTTTTTTCTGTTTGTTTTGTTCGGGGGGATGTTCGGGGTTTGATTGTTTCACTAATGGGGAATGTGGTCTTCATAATTTTGTTTTTGGCACACAATTTATTTTTTCTATTATATCAATATGTCAGATGTTAATATGAGTGTACTATCTCTCTCCACATGGAATGTAAATGGGTTGGGGCACCCCATAAAAAGAAGGAAGGTTATTACTTTTCTTAAACGTAAGAAATATGATATAGTGTTTCTTCAAGAAACACATCTCTCCCCGCAGGAAGCTGAAACATTTGGGAGGATATGGGGTGGACATGTTTTCTTTAGTGCTGGCACAAGTAAGAGCAAGGGAGTCATTATATTGGTAAATAAACATCTACAATTCAAATGTCTCAAGCAGATTAAAGATAAATTAGGAAGAGTAATTATTGTTTTAGCTGAAATTCAAGGGCAAAGGTTGATTTTGGCTAATATTTATGCACCTAATGCTGATGATCAGGGCTTTTTTATAGATCTTGAAGGGATGCTGCAAACCGCTGGCACCCCTCATGATATAATATTGGGAGGAGACTTTAATCTTTTGATGGACTCAATCCTAGATCATAGTGAAGTAAATTGTGTAAGCCACCTAGAGCAACACTGATGCTTCACAGGATGTGTAAAAATCTTGGTCTTTCGGATATTTGGAGACTTTTGAACCCATCCAGTAGGGACTATACATTTTTTCATCAGTCCATAAGATTTATTCTAGAATAGATTTTTTTTTTTTTTTTTTTTTTGATATCCAAATCCCTCATTTCATCTGTTGTTGATGCTCAATTGGAAACATTTTAGTCTCAGATCATGCCCTGGTGAGTTTAGAGGTGATGCCACATATAGAGAAAAAGAAATCATATAGTTGGTGCCTTAATGTATCCCTTCTGCAAAATCCTGATTTCCAACAAATGTTAAAGACTGAAATCAATGTTTATATGGAGACCAACTGGTCCTCAGTATCCTCTGTGGGCGTGGCTTGGGAGGCACTTAAAGCGGTTCTTAGAGTCCGGATCATACAGTATGCCTCATTCATCAAAAAATCCAAAGCATGAGAACTTGTGGAGTTGGAAGGAAATATTAAAAGTGCAGAGGCAGAGCTGAAGCGCTGTATGTCAGCTGATGGCCTCAGAGAATTGACCCAATTGAAATATAGATATAATACTATTTTGTCGTGGAAAGTGGAGTTTTGGTTATTCAGGGCAAGACAGTCATACTTTGAGTCACGTGACAATGTAGGGAAGCTTTTGGCTAGATATATAAAGCAGATAGAGTCTTTTTTACCATTCCTTCAGTGAAATCTGCTGGTGGTGAAATATTTACCTCAGCCATTGATATTAATAATGCCTTTAAAGAATTCTATATTGATCTTTATAGTTCCACATCTTTGTCTACTGATGAAGATATTAGAAACTTTGTGGAACCATTAGATCTTCCTAAACTGACGATTAAGCAAAAAAACTCTCTTGATTCTGAGATAACCTTGGAGGAGCTTAACAAGGTAATTAAGTCCCTACCTACTAGCAAGGCTCCGGGGCCAGATGGTTTTGCCGCAGAATTTTTTAGATCCTATGCTACAGAACTGGCTCCACTTTTGTTAGAAGTTTATTCTGAATCATTAAAGAACGGAAAACTTCCTCCAACCATGACACAAGCCCAGATCAGTCTGATTCTTAAAAAGGACAAAGATCCAAACGAGTGTAAATGTTACCGTCCAATTTCCCTGATCCAACTAGATGAAAAAATATTGTCAAAATTTTTGGCTAATCGATTAAGTAAAGTTATGACATCACTTATACATATAGATCAGGTGGGGTTTATTCGGGGTCACAGCTCTTCTGATAACATCAGGCGTCTCATCAATATCATGTGGTCAGTAGCGAATGATCAATCTCCAATCGCTGCCATCTCACTTGATGCCGAAAAGGTGTTTGATATGGTAGAATGGGATTATCTTTTTAAGATTTTGGAAATATACGGGTTCGGGAGTACATTTATTGGTTGGATTAAGTTACTTTATAAACACCCTGTAGCAGCGGTACAAACAAATAGATTAATCTCAGATTATTTTACTTTGAATAGGGGCACTCGGCAGGGTTGCCCTCTTTCCCCATTATTGTTCTGTCTTGCCCTGGAACCATTAGCAGCTGCGATAAGAAAGGAGGATGATTTTCCAGGGGTGGTGGCGGGAGGTGTGCCGCATAAGCTTCTGCTTTACGCAGATGATATTTTATTATTTGTCTCTGAACCTACTAGATTTTTGCATTGCCTCCACAGAATTATTAATTCCTTTTCCAAGTTCTCAGGATACAAAGTAAATTGGGCTAAATCCGAAGCTTTGGCTCTGACAGCATACTGTCCAGTAACGGCTTTCCAGCCGGGCGCCTTCCAGTGGCCCAAACAGGGCATTAAGTATTTGGGGATTTTATTCCCAGCAAATTTGTCTGATTTAGTTAGTGTTAATTTTGACCCTTTAATAAAAAGGTTTTCGAGCGATGTCAGCAGGTGGGCATCATTACATTTATCGATGATTGGGAAGGTTAATGTTATTAAATGAATTGTATTCCAAAATTTAACTACCTGCTACAATCTCTCCCTGTAGATGTCCCCCTCTCTTATTTCAAGGAATTTGATAGCATAGCGAAGTCCTTCATTTGGAATGGTAAAGGTCCCAGATTGCATTTTAATAAGTTACATAGGCCGATAGACAAAGGAGGGCTAGGCCTTCCCAAGATTTTGTTTTATTACTATGCGTTCAGTCTCAGACATTTGGCTCATTGGTCACTCCCACCTGAGAGAGCCCCTCCCTGGTTTGTTATTGAACAGGCAGTTCTTGCCCCTATTTCGCTATTACAAAGTATCTCTATCAAACTAATCGGAAAAGTTAAGTTACACCCCATTATTTCGCATTTACACTCAGTATGGACTAAAGTGTCCAGATTGTTTAAATTGGACACTTATTTAAATGCTGCCTTGAGCATATGGCAGAATCCAAGACTGTGTATTGGCAAGTCTCCTTTCTGTTGGCCGGAATGGATTGTGAGGGGGGTTGCTACACTCAGTGACCTATTTGAAAGTGGTGTGTTGAGATCGTTTGAAAACTTGGTCCAACATTTTGGGATCCCCAGACCTCAGTTTTATAGGTATTTACAACTGCGCCACCTGCTTTGCACTATTTTTGGGAGTAGCACACATCCCCCTAAGGAGGCAGATGCTTTGGGAGAGGTGATTGCGGCTTTTGGAAAAGGTCATGAGGCATCAGTGTGCTACTCCCTGTTAATTCAGAGTATGGGGGACGGAGCCTTAACTTCTCTCAAGAGAGTATGGGAGAAAGATTTCAACTTGGCATTGGAGGAAGGAGTGTGGGCTAAGATTCTTAAAAACGTTAAGTCTGCATCTAGTGATGCAAGGGTGCGTCTTATACAATTCAAAATTTTGCATAGATTTTATTGGACCCCCTCTAGACTGTATAGGCTTGGTCTTAAAGACACACCCACATGCTGGAGATGCCAATCGGAGGATGGAGACATGGCCCATGTTTTTTGGTGGTGTGTCGAGATCCAGAAATTCTGGTCGAAGGTTCAGAATTTTGTGTGCGATGTGGTGGGCACTCGGTTTTCGTTTTGCCCCAGACTTTGTGTTCTAGGCGATGGGGCGGTCATCGATGTGGGGGATGGCCATATAGGGAACTGGGTTCTGACTTGTGTGATGATTGCCAGGCAGGTTATTTTGGGGGGTTGGAGGTCAGCTGGTGCGCCCCCATATCCGGAGTGGTGCACAGAGGTGGGGAGGGTGACAGCTTATGAGGAGGTGTCATCTAGAAGACGGGGTGGCTTGGATAAGTTTGCTCGGAAGTGGGGCAGGTATTTGGAGTTTTTGGAGGGTTCTCGGGTGGGGTGTGGAGAGAGTAATGTATTATAGTTTGTATGATTATTATGTGTGTATGTATGTATGTATGTATGTGTATATATATATGTATATGTATTTATGTTTGTATATGTATGTATGTATATGTATATGTTTTTTTTGGGGGGGGGGGTTGTGGGGTTTAAATGTTGATTTTATATATATATATATATATATATATATATATATATATATATATATATATATATATATATATACATGTTTACATTTCATTGTAAAATATTTTAAATATAAAAAAAAAGAAGAAGGATTATGATAAGTCGAGGAGCCGCATCAACATCGGCGAGGCTTTTCAGCGGTGGAGAGACCTCCGAGAGGTAAAAGGCTTGAAGACGGGTGCAGAAGTTGCTCTTTTTCTTCTCGATAGGTGGGTAACATAAATTCTGCAATGTTTCACAGAACCCATATATGCTGTTGTTGTGATGTTGATTTAGCAGCAGGAGAGTTGTGAGTGTCTGGAGCTGGTGTGTGTAAAACCGTCTTGCGTTCATGAATATGGGGGGCGGAGCTTCCAATAGAGCACTGAAGGGAGGGGTTTGTTTATTTTGGCAGTTGAGTTCTAATATCAACTGTGTTTCTCAGGAATCGCTGGCTGTGTCTCGTTTCGAAGGCTGCGTCCTCCGGAGGTCGCATTTGTCGGCCGCATTTGTCGGCCGCAGACGTCATCGAGTCTCGTTTCAGAAAAGTGAGTAGGACACTCCGAACGCAGCCTTCGAATGCGACCTTCTTTCACGGGAACTCGGAGGATGCATGAGGTGAATCCTTCGTGGGCACTCACAACCCACAATTCTTTGCTTCAACGGAAATGAACATCATTTGTCTAAATAAAATTACGCCAATTTGCTCGAAATATGGTGTTCAAATGCAAGTAATGTTAATGCCCAAGTTGAGGTACCTCAGTAGACAGGTGCAGAGTATATAATATGTATAATTATAGTAATATTTGATTAAAATAAAGTATTATAGACTAAAAGTACACCTGTAAAATCTATTTTCTTTTCTCTTTACATCATTATAACTCTCCTAAAATTTACCTCATACATTCCCTCCCAAAGGGACTTTGTTCCCTTCTCACTCAAAGCGCTCACGCTTGTTAAAGAGTGGTGTGCTGTCACAGCAACCATGTTACGTTCAGTTTACATTTGTCCTACAAAGGCCATCTCGTTTCAACGAGGCTTGTTTAAAGGAGGACACTCGGTATACTGCAGCCTTCAAAGTACGCATACTAGCTAGCACGCAGCCTTTGAAATGAGACACAGATGCTGAGTGAACCTTTAAAACATCTTTCTGAAAAATGCAAACGTCATGAAAGTAGCCGCAGCCATCTAGACAATGCTATGAGGCTACAGTTTCTTTGGGAAGCTTAGCATTGCTGAACAGCTAGATGAAGGCTACAGGATTGGCATTACAAGGTACAATGAAGAGGTGACAAAAAATCGTCACATCCTGTCTAGAATAATAGACTGTGTGAAATTTTGTGGCGCCTTTGAGCTGGCTTTGCGTGGCTATGATGAGAGTGAGAGCTCGGATAAGCCCGGGATATTCCGTTGGTTGGTGGATTTTGTTGCTTCCCTTGATGGAGTGTTGAAAGAGCACCTTGAGAATGCCACTGTGTTTAACTTCGAAAACTGTGCAGAACTAGCTATTGGACTGTATGTTGTCTGTTGTGAGGGAACACATAATCAAAGTAGCACAGAGCAGCAATTTTCTTTCAATCCAGGCAGATGAGACAATGGATATTGCCACACAATGTCAACTTGTGCTTGTGCTGCGCTACATTGATGCCAAAAACAATGTGCAGGAAAGATTTTTTGAGTTTATCCCTCTGCAGGCAGCTACAGCTGATTCCATTGCTACAGCACTAAAAGAGCGTCTTGGTGCCATCCTTCCTGAGGATCAGAAGAGTAAGCTCATCTGCCAGGCATATGATGGAGCCAGCATGATGAGGGGTGCCACTGCAGGTGTTCAGAGGAAGATACATGATGTGTACCCAAATGCCCACTACATCCACTGCTATGCACATCAGCTCAATCTGATAATGCAACAGACCACTTCTCACATAGCCAAAGTGAGATTTGCCAGCTTTTTTTTACAGATCACCCAAGCACACGTGTTTTTGATAAAGTAGTGGCCCATAGACTAACAACATCCAGCAATTTCAGATGGAACCTTCACAGCCGTGCCATCAATACCGTGTTTGAGAGGACTGTTTTGAAAGCATACGAGACTCGGGTAACTTTGACCCCATTACTGTCAGAGAGGCACGAGCCTTCGCCATGCCGCTGGAGGATCAGGATTTTAAGTTCTTTCTGTAACTTTTCCACCACATCATGCCGCATGTGGGCCTCCTCTATGCCAAACTCCAGAAGAAGGACACAGATTCTGTCTATATCATGGGGAGCATCCAGCAGTTCCAGCAGGACATACAAAAGATAAGGTAGTAGCTGTATTCCTTCTTTTCCTATTGTTGTTGTTGTTGTTGTTATTATTATTATTATTATTATTATTATTATTATTATGTTAAATTCTCTTTCTCCTTTGCAGAAATTCTTTCCATTCCATGGTTGACTGAAGCAGTGTAAGTAGTTCTCAGTCAGCGAAGCGGCGTCGGTCACAGTCCAGAGGTGAGTTTTTGTTGTAGAAATCAGTCACAGTCTATGTAACAATGGAGTATAGTATTTTTATTTAAATGTTTTAGGAAGATGTGCTCCGACATTTATATTTAGCATCAGATAGAGTATTGTTTACTATGCCATGTATGTATGATCAACGGGAGGAATTTAATTTATATTATTATTTATATATATATGTCTTTAACTTCAGGATCTATTATTTGCTACAAGATTTAAGCAATAATATTTTAAAATCATCAAAGACAAACACGTGAGAAAAATGTACAAATGCCCATAGAAGGTAAAATAGGACAATGCAGTTTAACTGGAGGCATTTTCATCAGAAATAACAACCTCATTTGTTTTTTTCCCCACAATTTATTGTCTTTTTGATGTAGCATTGTTAGCTTCATCTGTTCCTCAGCAAGGTATTTTTATTATTCTGGTTGCACTGCACTTTATAGGAAGATGGGGAAAAAAAATATTTTCTAAAATATGTATAAGCTTGTCCCAAAAAACATCCCAAACTCCTGTAATACATTTTGTCCTGAAGATGGCAGCAAAGGCTCTGTAAATGCCCTCAGAGTTGGCTAATTATTTAAATTTCTTTCTATTCTATCTATAACTTCATAAACTGTAACAGTGGCAGTAAAATAACTTTAATTGTTCCATATTTAGAAAGAATACTTGTTGGTTGGTAATTTTAAATGTTGCAACTGAAATTGGCATTTTGTTGTCACTACATATTTTTTATGTTTATATCCTTCTCTCTGTATGTCTGCGATACCATACTGGGACACACCAGGGAATGGTTCTCCTTCACAAACCATCTTGTTAGTGCCACCCTGCTTCAGTGGGACAGGTTTGAACAGTACAAGATGGCATTTCCTGAAGATGCACTGAGCAACACCTTGAAGGCCTATCCGGTGCTCAGTGGAAGTAAGCTGAAGACACAGCGTAGTCTCATCTACAGCAAAGAAGAGTTCAGAGCCTGTTGTGGTGCTGTGGACTTACTCCAGCTGTTTATGGAGAACAATCTTGAAGAAGTATTTTCAGAGACTGTCACTCTCCTAAAGATCCTCATCACCACACCCATGACAACAGTGGAAGCTGAGAGGTGCTTCTCAACCTTGAAAAAAATTAAGACTTTTCTGAGAAACAACATAACACAGGAGAGGATGAATGCATTGGCCATGCTGTCAATGGAAAAGAGACTGGTAAGTGAGATGAATGACTTTAACCAGAAAGCCATTGAAAAATTTGCAGGCCAAAAGGAATCATTTATGTTCAAGTAGTGATACTGGCCAGTGTTTAAGCAACATTACAGTGTTTTGTTTTTTGGTTTGTATTGTTTGTTATAACAGGGCATTAAAATGTATATAATTAATATATTATTAGACATTAAATTGATTTAGCAAAAATTAAGGTTTTGGCATTAAGTCTTCAATTTGATGCACTGCACTAGCATTAAGTGTTTTCCTTTTGAGTTTTCAAAATATACGTTCCAACTGATAATTTGATTGATTTACATTTAATTCAGTTCTTTAAATGTAATTATTTTCTAAGGTTTCATATATTGTTGATGCTTTTAATTAGGTTAAATATTGCTTTGAGTGGGTTTGGTGGTGTTGGAAAGAATTTTCCATTTTTTAGTTAATTTTCCATTTGTTTCCACCAGCCGCCACTGGTTTATAGTGAAATGGTCCCTCACATGATTTCGTCAAGCCCGCTTCACGGGTGTGCTTAAGTGTCACGTTCTCATGGATGTGATATTCAGCGCGATCTACAGTACATGATCAAGCCATGTTTCATACGCCCCACCATTTTCTGTCATTTCTTGACAGTGCTTCCCGCACCGATTTAACCGAAGATCTACTTAGCCCATTTGAGTGCTAAACAGGGGCGTGTCCAGATGGAATTTGATTGGACACCCCAAATTCTAAACTATGATTGGTAATTTCCTAAGTCGGAGGAGGGCCTTCAATAAAAGCTTGTTGAAGGTCCTCCTCTGACTTGGGAAATTACCAATCATAGTTTAGAATTTGGGGTGTCCAATCAAATTCCATCTGGACACGCCCCTGTTTAGCACTCAAATGGGCTAAGTAAACATTTTATTAAAGTTTGTATTCACTCAGTGTGGTCAAACTTTGAATCATATGTTGTATCCGGATTTAAAAAGTATTGTTAATGCAACAAGATGTGCACGTTATCTTTAGTTTATCTCCAGTTCTCAATTTCAACAAGTGAAGGCACAGACCCACAGTACAAAAGTAGGCATCTCCCGCCCTCTGTTGAGGGGAAACAGCATTGCACTGCAAGGGATTCCTCACTCGTTTAGCATGTTTGTTCTCTATTGTGCAAATAAACTTATATATCACTCACACACACACACACTCACACACTCACGCACTCTCTCACACACACACACACACACACTCTCACACTCTCTCTCTCTCTCTCTCTCTCTCTCTCTCTCTCTCTCTCTCTCTCTCTCTCTCTCTCTCTCTCTCACACACACACACACACACACACACACACACACACGGCTAGTTGTTAAACTTTTTACTCCAGTAATAATTTTTCATGGTCAAGTCAATTTCTGTATGTCACATATCTTAAAAGGAATAGTTTACCCAAAAATGACAATCCTCTAATCATTTACTCCCTTATGCCATCACAAACTTGAATGACTTTCTTTTTTCCATGGGACACAAATATATTTTGATGGAGATATGATGTAAATGTATATTTACAATGCAAGTGAATGAGGATGAAATTATCAAGCTCAAAAGGACAAAGGCAGAATAAAGGAAATTCATATGACTGAAGTGGTTTAATTCATGTCTTCTGAGGCGATCCAATTGGTTTTGAGTGAGAACAGAACAAAATGTAACTCAATTATCACAGTAAATCTTGACATCTGCAGTCTCCTTGGTGATGATTTCAAGCTTGATTGCACTTTGATCGTGTCTAAAGAATGCAAGGTAAAAGGGGTTACATTTTGGTCGTTTTTCTACATGGAGAGGGTCCCCTCATGGGAGCTGCCATATTAGGATCACATGACCAGCCATTTATGTCTCGCTTAATCTCAGTAACCGCCCTATTATATAAGTCACTTTCACTCATGGATTAAAATAATCATGGCTACCTGTGAGTAGTAAACCTCTACAATGGCATCAGTAACTGAAAACTAGTATTTGTATGATGCTGCCCCTAGGTGACAGTATTAGTCCAATTAAAAATATTTATTTTCTATACACAGCTAAATTAACAATTACTACATTAGCACACTGAAGAGAGGTACATTTTTAGCAGTGGGCATGGCAGTTAACTCAAACACAATAAACTTAACAGAATTGTGACTAGAGTACAGAAGCTTTATTTAAAAATTATTTTTGTGCAATTTAAATAAAAAATAAACATTGACATTTAACCATATAGTCAAAATATGCAAAAAAATATCATATTTTCAAATTAGATTCAGAGTCAAGTGCTTTTTAGATTTAGGCAAACAATTCTTGCCTAATCTTATTGCAATCTTCTGGATGACGTATCGCAATACCATTATGGAGAGGCATCTCCATGTATGGTGGCCAGAAAGTGTCATCAGTAGTCACATAAGGGTCATGAGGAGTTTCTAGTGCTTCGTTGGTCAATTTCTGTAATAAACAAATAAGTAAATGATTAAATGCATTAATGAATAAGGGTAAGTACATAAATGAAGTACTTTGTATCAAGGTTTATTTCTTAACTGAACAACAACTATCTTTTAGATTTTTCTAAATTTTCCTCATTTGATCACCTTTAAGTAACAACAAACATTAAAGGGGTCATGAAATGGAGAATCACATTTTCCTCGATATTTAGACATATAAGAGGTAACTACTATAAAAACATACTGTAAATTTCAGAACTCAAAACTTCCTCCCCAGTCTAAAAAGAACATTTATTGTTGCCACCCTGCTGAAACATCTCGTTTTGAAATCTGTGTGTTTGTGACCTCACGAAACATTGCTCATTTGTATTTACACATCCCGCAACATGTGTCATCGCACCCTTGGCCCCACCCACTGGCACGCAGTTCAAGTCAAAAGAGGAGGCCTTGTTTGGCTAACTACTCCTAACATAACACCTAAGGGGACCCATCTGGACTATTTTGAATTATTTTGTATATGAACATGAGCTACACAGACTCTTTGACTGCTGTCATATATCTCGCCGCTTTTAAAATATGCTGTGTCAAGTTACAACTCTGAAAGAGAGAAGCAATTCTCTCATTCAGCTGCTGCCTCTGTCATGGATCCGTTCATTTGCCCATCTGCACTATTTTTAATTGTTGGTGTGTGTAAACATAGGATGTCAGAGACGATGGACGTCTTTGACCGTTTCGGTGTGTTTCTGGCAATGTGCACCTCGGTGCGCCTTCAGTATGTGTGTGCATAATTTCACCGTTCTTTGGACTATGATATGCTTGTTTTTTCCGGCTCATGTCAGCATGGATTGCTTGTGAACAGTCAAAATACGATTCAAGCTTTGCAAAGGAACTGTTATTGAAGAATGGAGCAGTTAAAACACTTCAAAAACTCAAGTAAACCGTTTCATTCATGAATATTTCAAATGTCATGACTGTTTGATAGTTTATGGTGCTGAGTGTTAACAGATGTGCTTGAGATGAACAGTTTAATATATTCAGATGCAATGTGTTGGATGTGCGTTATGTGTAAAACTTGAAATTTTATTTTATAATGTTGAGGTTCATTCTCTTACAATTAAGTTTGCTGAATTTGAGGGGCTGCATGATGTTAGCCAATCATAACAGTGGCCGTTTACGTAGAAGTTTAAATTGTTAATTTTTATTTTCATGTCCTTCAAAATATTTTAATGTGAAAAGAACTAGTTAGAATTGGACTTCAAAATTATTAATCAACATCATGTAATCAGCAATGATAATTATATTGCCTATTGCATTTAAAAATACTGTATATTTAAATTCTCTCTCTCCATCAGTTCACAAATCTCATGAGTTTGATGTTCCAGCTTTTAGGACTGCTTTATTCCCCTGGTTTTACTCTGCTAATAAAGAGAAAAGACACGGCCCATGTCGCAAAAAGGAAAGCAAAGAGAAAAGGTGAGAGGTTTATCATCATAATGGCTTGTGCATGCCCCCGGACACGTAAATGCAGAAAGGTAAAAGTTCCCAGACTAGCTAAAAAGGATATTTATTAACAAAATATTTTATAAGTATTATATGAAAATAGTACATGAGTATATATTGTTCCTTATCTGTCACTCACTCGACATTGTGTCGATGTAGTGACACTAGGGGTCACTCTTGGGGGCCCCAAACACTTTTGAAAAAAGGCCAATGGGAATTGGCGAGTGGAATTTGCATGCCACTCCCCCGGACATACGGGTATAAAAGGAGCTGGCTCGCAACCACTCATTCAGATTTTCTCTTCGGAGCCGAGCGGTTGTGTTCAGCGAGCTGAATTACTCCGCCAATCCATTCACCTCGAAAAGCTGTTGGATTTACGGCGCATTACAGCGGCATCTCCCCCTCTTGCACTGGTGAAGTGCAGAGAACGCACTTGGGCGCTTCGGCAGCTAAAAGAGTACATTCTTCCTACTGAAAGAATGGCATTAATGGAGAGCGTCTTTTTTAAAGATGCCTCTCCGTTTGTGTGTATTTCCTGGTTGCGGTTGTTACCTTTCCGCTTCCGATGGCCATGATCATGGTTTTATGTGCTTGGGCGCTGCCCACGCAGAGACAGCGTTCGTGGATGGGTCACGTTCTCACTGTGAGAGCGTGACCATGGCAACGTTGTGGTCGTGGTTTTTCCTTCATCAGAGGGAAAGACCACCCCAGCAGCTCCCCGCCTCGGTCCTTCTACCTATGGGTTTAAGGCCATGTCAGTTAGCACTGGGGGCGATTTGGGGACCCCAATGGGAGCCACTCCACCGGGTAACTCCCCACGGATCTCCTATTCCCCAGTACGCTCTTTTGCCCTGCTGGGATGAGACTGCCGGCTCGTCTCAGGGTGAGTTCGCAATCTCGTTTCAGCGCTTGCGAAGTGGATGAGCTCTCGATTGCAGCATCGGGGAGCGGGCTGTCTAGTCTGACTTCTTCCTGGAGGTGCATGAGGAGCCCACGAGGTCGTGGCGGGCACCTTTTACTGCCCGGACCCGGTCTCTGAGCTCCTCCGCTCTCACTACCCTCGATGGTGGGGCTGCCAGGGGGTACTCGCCGATTCCCCAAGTGGATAAGGTGGTTGCGGTGCACCAGTGCCCGCAAAACGCCGCCACCTGGCGGGGCCGTTTGAGACCCCCGTCCAGCGTCTGTAGGGTTACGTCGTCTCTGGTGACTAGGGCCTGCGGTGCCGCTGGACAGGCTGCCTCCGCCCTGCACGCCATGGCTCTTCCTGCAAGTGCACCAAGCCAAGGCACTAAAAGAACTGCACAAGGGTAGTTCTGACCCAGGATTGATGCAGGAGCTGCGCTCGGTGACCGACCTTGCTCTCCAGGCGATGAAGGTCATGGCGCGGACTCTCGGGCAGGCGATGTCCACCCTGGTGGTCCAGGAGCGCCACCTATGGCTCAACTTGGTCAAGATGTGGGAAGCTGACAAGGTACGGTTCCTTGACGCCCCCATCTCCCAGGTTAGCCTGTTCAGCGACACCGCTGAGGACTTCACCCAGCAGTTCTCGGCGGTGAAACAGCAGACGGAGGCTATTCAGCACATCCTGTATCGGCGCAGTTCAAGACCTCACACCTCGTCTGCTCATCGCCAAGGGCGTCCTCCTGCCGCAACAACACTGGCTCCGCCACAGCCCACCTCCGCGGCCCGGCCCCGGCATGGAGCCACTAGCAGGAAGCAGACACCACCCGTTTCACAGCCAGCTGCCAAGAACCCAAGGAAGGTTTCGAAGCGCCCCTAGAGATGGTAAGCAGACCACTCCATCCCCCGGTGGAGGGCCGGGAGGAGAATCCTTTGCCTTTTCGTTGATTCGCCGCATGCCCGAAGGAGCGGTTTCCTCATTCCCTGGGTCACATATCCGGTGCTCACGGCCGACATTAGCACAGACTCCCGTTCAAGATGCTGATGCAAAAATGCATTCTAGCGAGCATCCGGCATCAAGATTGGTTCACGACGGTAGACCTGAAGGACGCTTACTTCCACATCTCGGTTTTACCTCGACACAGACCCTTTCTACGGTTTGCTTTCGAGGGCCGGGCGTACCAGTACAAGGTCCTCCCCTTCGACCTGTCCTTGTCCCCTCGCGTCTTCACGAAGGTCACAGAAGCAGCCCTTGCCCCGTTAAGGGAAGTGGGCGTCCGCATCCTCAACTGTCTTGACGACTGGCTAATCCTAGCTTACTCTCGGGATGTGTTGTGTGTGTGCACAGGGACCTGGTGCTCACACACCTCAGCCGGCTGGGGCTTCGGGTCAACTGGGAAAAGAGCAAGCTCTCCCCGGTTCAGAGCATCTCTTTTCTCGGCTTGGAGCTGGACTCAGTCTCGATGTCGGTGTGCCTCAGAAACGAGCATGCACAGTCCGTGCTGAACTGTCTGAAGGCGTTCAGATGGAGGACAGCGGTTCCACTGAAACTTTTTCAGAGGCTCCTGGGGCATATGGCATCCTCAGCGGTGGCCACACTGCTCGGGTTGATGCATATGAGACCGCTTCAGCACTGGCTTCAGACTCGAGTCCCGAGATGGGCATGGCGCCACGGGACACATTGCATGGTCGTCACGTGCCACCTCTTCAGCTCTTGGACCGACCTATCATTTCTAAGGGCAGGGGTTCCCCTAGAGCAGGTCTTCAGGCGCATCGTGGTTACGACGGACGCCTCCAAGATGGGCTGGGGTGCCGTATGCAACGGGCACGTTGCCGCTGGCTCTTGAACTGGCCCACGGCTGCGTTGGCACATCAACTGCCTCGAGTTGTTGACAGTACTGCTTGCCCTGCAGAGGCTCCGGCCGTTGATCCAGGGCAAGCATGTGTTGGTCCAGACAGACAACACGGCGACAGTAGCGTACATCAACTGCCAAGGTGGCCTACGCTCCCGTTGCATGTCACAACTCGCCCGCCGCCTCAAGTCGCTGCGAGCCACTCACATCCCGTGCGACCTCAACACTGCAGCGGATGTGCTGTCATGACAGGTTACGCTCAGGGGAGAGTGGAGACTCCACCCCCAGGTGGTCCAGCTGATTTGGAGTCAATTTGGTCGAGCACAGGTAGACCTGTTTGCTTCCTGGGATCCTCCCACTGCCCGCTTTGGTATGCCCTGACTTAGGCACCCCTCAGTATAGACGCGCTGGCACATAGCTGGCCCCCGGGACTACGCAAATATGTGTTTCCCCCAGTGAGCCTACTTGCACAGACCCTGTGCAAGGTCAGGGAGGACGAGGAGCAGGTCATCCTAGTAGCACCCTACTGGCCCACTCAGACATGGTTCTCAGACCTCACGCTCCTCACGACCATCTGGCACCTGCGACTAGACCTCTGGAATCTCCACGTCTGGCCCTTGGACGGGACGCGGAAGACCTAAGTGGCCTACCACCCGCGGTGGTAGACATGATCACTCAGGCTAGAGCTCCCTCTACGAGGCGCCTGTTTGCCTTGAAGTGGCGTCTGTTCACTAAGGGGTGTTCTTCCCGACGTGAAGACCTCCAGAGATGCACAGTCGGATCGGTGCTTTCCTTCCTGCAGGAGAGGCTGGAGTGGTGGCTGTCCCCCTCCACCTTGAAGGTGTATGTAGCTGCCATTTCGGCACATCACGATGCAGTAGATGGTGAGTGTTTGGGGAAGCACGACTTGACCATCAGGTTCCTGAGAGGCACTAGGAGGTTGAATCCCTCCAGACCGTGCCTCATGCCCTCGTGGGACCTCTCTGTAGTCCTTCGGGGTCAACAGTGAGCTCCCTTTGAGCCCCTGGAGTCAGTTGAGCTTAAGGCACTCTCTTTGAAGACTGCCCTCCTGACTGCGCTCACTTCCATCAAGAGGATAGGGGACCTGCAGACGTTCTCTGTCAGTAAAATGTGCCTGGAGTTCGGTCCGGGCTAATCTCATGTGATCCTGAGACCCCGACCGGTGTGCCCAAGGTTCCCACGACCCCGTTTAGGGATCAGGTGGTGAACCTGCAGACCCAGCCTTGGCGTTGCTGTGTGTTGCCGGTGCGTGCTTTATGCATTTATTTGGATCACACGCAGAGATTTAGAAGCTCTGAGCAGCTCTTTGTCTGCTTTGGTGGACAGCAGAAAGGGAGCGTTGTCTCCAAACAGAGGATCGCCCATTGGGTCATTGACGCCATCGTGATGGCATATCACGCTCAGGACGTGCCGCCCCCTGTGGGGCTATGAGCCCACTCTACTAGGAGTGTGGCAGCCTCCTGGGCCCTGACCAATGGTGCCTCTTTGGCAGACATCTGCAGAGCAGCAGGCTGGGAAACACCCAACACTTTTGCAAGGTTCTACAATCTCCGGGTTGTGCCGGTCTCATCCCGTGTATTGTAAGGTACAAGCAGGTAAGTTCCGGGACAGCTGGCCGGGTGTATCGCTTGCGCATAGCGCCTTTCCCCTCCCCTGAGGTGAAGACATGCACTTTTGACCCCCCCCCCCGTCCCTATTTGTTGGGCATTCGACTTTTTCCCAAAGGACCATTCGACACTCATAAGATCGTTGGGGGAGGTTACGTGACGGCCTGGTGCGCTGGCTACGAGGCACACAGCGGTCTGCCCGTCTTGCACCGCCAGTCCATGTAACACAGTTCAGCTTATTGTGGCATTTCGTATAGGGACCCCTAGTGTCACTACATCGACACAACATCGAGTGAGAACGTCCTGGTTACTTTAGTAACCTCCGTTCCCTGATAGAGGGAAGGAGACGTTGTGTCCTTCTTGCCACAATACTGAACTACCCGCTGAAATGGCCGGGACCTTGTCTCGGTTCCTCAGCACAAAACCTGAATGAGTGGTTGCGAGCCAGCTCCTTTTATACCCGTATGTCCGGGGGAGTGGCATGCAAATTCCACTTGCCAATTCCCATTGACCTTTTTTCAAAATCAGAGGTGATTGGGGCTCCCAAGAGTGACCCCTGGTGTCACTACATCGACACAATGTCTCGTTCCCTTCATCAGGGAACGGAGGTTATGAAAGTAACCAGGACGATATATTTTTAGTTTTAATGAGCTCGTAATCTGCTTCCCTGATGAAAAAGGCATGTAAAAAATAAATAACTTATGCTACAATACTAGTTAAACCATCATCATAAAATCATGAAGATAAACTAAAAATACATAATTTTTTATTAACATTTATTAACTTCAGCCAAATATTAGCAAACTTGGCAAGCTAGAAACAACTAAAAGCACTATAAGTTACCTTGGCGTTGGCAAATTGATAATTGTGAGTCACCACGTTTCTAAAGCCATTCAACCAGCACGGTTGAGTACGGTTAGCTAACTGTGCCGAGAATTCCGGGCCAAGAACGGTTTATTATTGTGCCGTGCCGAACCGTGCTCAAGTGGAAATGCTACTGTAACTGTTCTGAACTGTGCTCAGAACCGTTGCTATCTGTGAGCACATAGCACATTTTTATAGTGATATTAGTAACTTAAAACTTATTTTTGTGTATGATGTTGGCCAGATGGTGGAAAAGCAGCTAAAGACTCTAGTCCCATCAGTCTTAGAAAAAAAGTGGATTTATTCTACATGGGCACACATTCATGAGTGCTGCCATGTTAAAATCATATGACCAGATAAATATTACCCACTTTATCTCAATAATCCCCTGTAATTCGACACTTAGGCCATGTCCACACTAATATGTTTTTCTTTCAAAATGCATTTTTTTTCTCTACGTTTTTGCCTTCCGTCCACACTGAGATGCCTTTTTTGACAGCGAAAACTGAGCTTTTCGAAAACGCTCTCCCAAGTGGATACATTTGAAAACGAGTTTTTGCGTTGTAGTGTGGACAGGGGAAACAAGATATCTGAAAATGACTACGTATTTGTTGTCATGTGACGCAGTCATGCGATCCATTCAACACAAAACAATCAAGATGGTGGGCCATGTTGTAGCAACGTGGTTGTGCATGTTATTCACTTTGATAGCATTGTTAAAGATAAATGTCCCTTTGTGCAATCTTCACATTGCATTCCTTCAAAAGCGAAGAAAGAGTTTACTCAGAATTGCTGTTTAGTGATGGAACACGAGGACAGTTGCATTTCAGACCGTAAATGGAACGATTTTTCACATTCGCAGTAAGGCGATTTAAGAGTTTTCATACGTTTCAGTGTGGACGAGAAACTATTGGAAAACGCTTGAAAATGGCCACCCAGCACTTTATGCAGAATAAAGCAGCTTTTACACTAAGACTGTTATGACTAGAGTCTTCATCTCATGTGAGGTTGCGTCATTTAAACATATTTTTCAAAAATACTATTCTACTATTGCATTTTTTTAATTTATTTTTTTTAGTTTAGCACTTAGAAAAAGTTGACGCTTGCACCTTGAAGCACATGAAAGGATGTCATTTTAATCCAAACGTAAAACAGACATACCTGTGCTCTGATAATTTCTGATTTTCATGTCATAATGTTGTGACTCCCTCAGACACTGCATTTAACACTTCTTTTTTCTCTGCAAGCCATGTCTGCTCCCTAAACAATAATTTGAGTAATTGAGATTATATATTATACACAAATGGAGTTTGTGTGGAGTTATTCATGACTAATTTGAAGGTCATTTAAACAGAATTTAGTCTTAAATCTGTCACACCTTTTCAAAATCTCTTTCAGGGCATCCAGCTTTGCTTGTGAGCATAACAGGACCATTTTAAGCTGACTGGTCAGTGTCTGAAACTGTAAGGGGAAACTTGTAACTGCACTTATATATAATATTTATATACTTAATATTTCAGTACACTCATTGTGTATTGGGTGTAATTAAAGTGACTATTTACCTCTTCTTTTCCAACAGCTAATAAGGCTTCAGGAGTTGTTGGCAGCACTGGAAAAGATAAACACTAAACAGTTAAAAAATTTATATGTTTATTGAATTAAACCTGGAAATAAAGTTTTATGATTTTGCAGGTGCGATTCACCATAAATCAAGATGTAGATTGGAATGCAGATGCAAAAAATGTCATATAAATAAAATAGCCTGCTACACTCTCGCTGTTGCTTGCGTGCCAGTGATTACATGATTACGACATAATATAAGAAATATTTAAACCCCTGATCTGAAAACAATGGGGGAAGATAGGAGAAGAGGTGCATTTACTGTTAAAGGAATGTTCCTGGTTCAATAAAAGTGAAGCTCAGTCGACATCATTTGTGGCATAATTGTGATTACAACAAAAATGTATTTCGACTCGTTCCTCCTTTTCTTTAAAAAAAGCAAAAATCGAGGTTCCAGTGAGGCACTTACAATGGAAGTGAATGGGGCCAATTTTTTAAAGTTAAAATACTCACTGTTTCAAAAGTATAACCAAAAGACATAAAGGATATGAGTGTAAACATGATTTTAGTGTGATTAAAACACTTACAAAGTTATAGACAATTTTACAACTTTGTTACTGTGACAATGTAATGTCAACAAACCCTAAAACCCTAAAATGGATGTAAAAATGACGATATAAACAACTTTACAGCTCAAATAATACACATGTTTTAACAGAAGAATTAACGCAAGTGCTTTTATAAAATTATAAGCTTCACATTTCTGTGTTTAACCCTCCAAAAATTGGCCACGTTCACTTTCATAGACCCCATTAACTTCCATTGTAAGGGCCTCGCTGTAACCTCAATCTTTGTTTTTTTTTAATTATTATTATTATTTATTTAAGAAAAGGCAGAATGAGTCAAAATGATTTTTTGTGGTAATCAACATTATGCCACAAAGGCTGTCGATTGAGCTTAACTTGTATTGAACCCGGATCATTCCTTTAAATTGTACCATATTAAAGCAATGTTCCAGATTCAATTTAGGATAAGCTCAATCAAAAGCATTTGTGGCATAATGTTGATTACCACAAACATTTATTTAGAATCCTTTTTTTTTTTTTAAAGAAAAGAAAATCAAGGTTACAGTGAGGCACTTAAAATGAAAGTGAATGGGGGCCAATTTTTTTACGTTAAAATAGTCACTTCTTCAAAAGTACACTGGCAGCCAAAAGTTTGGAATAATGTACAGATTTTGCTGTTTCGGAAGGAAAGTAGTACTTTAATTTACCAAAGTGGCATTCAACTGATCACAAAGTATAGTCAGGACATTACTGATGTAAAATAACAGCACCATCACTATTTGAAAAAAGTCATTTTGATCAAATCTAGACAGGCCCCATTTCCAGCAGCCATCACTCCAACACCTTATCCTTGAGTAATCATGCTAAATTGCTAATTTGGTACTAGAAAATCACTTGCCATTATATCAAACACAGTTGAAATCTATTTGGTTCGTTAAATGAAGCTTAACATTGTCTTCGTGTTTGTTTTTGAGTTACCACAGTATGCAATAGACTGGCATGTCTTAAGGTCAATATTAGGTCAAAAATGGCAAAAAATAAACAGCTTTCTCTAGAAACTCATCAGTCAATCATTGTTTTGAGGAAAGAAGGCAAAGGACAACTGGCTCTAACAAGGACAGAAAGAGATGTGGAAGGCCAGATGTACAACTAAACAACAGGTTAAGTACATCAGAGTCTCTAGTTTGAGAAATAGACACCTCACATGTCCTCAGCTGACAGCTTCATTGAATTTTACCCGCTCAACGCCAGTTTCATGTACAATAGTAAAGAGAAGACTCAGGTGTGCAGGCCATATGGAAAGAATTGCAAAGAAAAAGCCACTTTTGAAACAGAAAAATAAAAAGAAAAGGTTAGAGTGGGCAAAGAAACACAGACATTGGACAACAGATAATTGGAAAAGAGTGTTATGGATCTTAACCCCATTGAACTTTTATGGGATCAGCTAGACTGTAAGGTGCGTGAGAAGTGCCCAACAAGACAGACACATCTATGGCAAGTGCTACAGGAAGCTTGGGGTGAAATGTCAGCTGAGTATCTGGACAAACTAACAGCTAGAATGCCAAGGATCTGCAAATCTGTCATTGCTGCATGTGGAGGATTTTTTTATGAGAACTTTTTTTCAAATTGTAATAATAATTTTCATCTTATTAATGTCCTGACTATACATTGTGATCAGTTGAATGCCACTTTGGTGAATAAAAGTACCAATTTCTTTCCATAAGAGCAAAATCTGTCCATTATTCCAAACTTTTGGCCGCCAATGTATAAGCACAAGACATAAAGGATATGCGTGTAAACATGATTTTAGTGTGATTAAATTACTTACAAAACTTTTCTGTGTAAAGTTATCGACAATTTTACAACTTCGTTACCATGACGATGTAATGTCAACAAACCCTAAAATGACTCTAAAAATAACAATATAAACAATTTACAGCTCAAATAATACACACGTTTTAACAGAAGAATTAATGCAAGTCCTTTAATAAAATTATAAGCTTCACATTTCTGTGTTTAATCCTCAAAAATATTGGCCACGTTCACTTTCATTGTCCCCATTCACTTCTATTGTAAGGGCCTCACTGTAACCTCAAATTTTGCTTTTTTTAAAGAAAAGGAGGAATGAGTCAAAATGTATTTTTGTGGTAATCAACATTATGCCACAAATGCTGTCGACTGAGCTTAACTTGTATTGAGCCAGGAACATTCCTTTAAGATATGAGTTTAGCATGTACAGAATGATGATGCACCACCCAATATATTATATGGGGAATTAAAAGGAAACATCTGCTAATTTAGTTATGGCACAAAATTGAAAATTGCCACACACACACACACACACAAAAACAAATGCTTAAAAAACTTAGGGGTAAACATTTCCCAGGTGTCATCTAACTTTATAACATGTATATTATACATCTCATATCATTTTTAATGTCATATTTTTAAGAAGAAGGAAAAAAAGCCATTATTGGAAAACCAACTATTTTATTTAAAATTTTGCATTGACAATTTAGCAGAATAACTGAATAATAACAGATAAACCAAACAACAGAATCCTGTCAAAAACATACATCAGAAAGATAAACTTATTCTACGAGTTAGAATTTTCCACCTCAAGCAAATTACCTTCTGTAACAGTCCAAACTGTTGCTCACAATCATCAAACAACAATGCTTTTGCATCCTTTGAACACTGATGAAAAGACTGGATGTCCTGGTCCATTTCGATTTGCTTTGATGGTGTTCGGGTCTACAAATGGGGTAAAAACAACAGAAGAACAGAATAAAAAGTTAAACACGTTAAAAAAGTAGATATAAAAATATTGCACAAGTGTTAATATTTTTCTTTTTTTATTTATTTTAAGCTCAAAATTATCAGTTTGACCAAAACAACATATTGAATAGGAATGCAGTAGTTCTTCATGATGCAGATTTCAGTTTTACAATGCAAGAGGTGATTGTACAAAAGTAATAAAGGGGTTGGTTTTGTTTATATGTTAGCCGTGTAGCTAACTAGCAATTTCAAATAACTGATCATATATCATTAAGTTCTGTAAAGATCAAAAAATTATATATAGTATTTGTATTTGAGCGAATGTTAAACCAGTGTTTAGCTAACCACTGTTCATGCCAAACAATACCACCAGCGAAAACATCATGACGTAAAGCTAGTGTCATATGATGGGGACATTTAAGAGTTTTGCAAATCTGCTGCCTACAAGCAAATGCTGAAAATATTGGACATCTTTTAATCTACCACTACTTTATCTATTGATTTGTATGAATATCTGCTGTCTGAGTTTTTCTTTTCAGGCATAGATCATGGGTGGCCATAGGGGTGCACTGCAGTAACAGACCTTATTCATGGTAACGGCATCTTTTATTTTTGACAGGAATGACAACGAGGCTGTGAGGGATAGTCTCACATCTCTCAATTGCATGAACAGTATAAAGCTGTAAAAAGCTCCTAGATCACATCTGATTTTCCACAACTCATGTTGTCTGGAGTTTTTGTCTACTGGATGTTCTTGAAAAGACGTTTTTTCAATGTTTTGTCCGTGGAACGATCCAAAAACACTTTAACTGCAGTACAACCCATTGAAGAGCCTGTACTTCTGTCCCTCACAGCCTCGTTGTCATTCCCGTCAAAAATCAAAGATGGCGCTTATGTGAATAAGGTCTAGAATTTAACATTTAGGCTAAGCTTCTTCGTAAATTACATTTAAAATGAAAGCCCTCTTACAAACATATTAAAACACAAGACCAGTGCAGGCCCTGTCTCAAAATCTCAAATCATCTCTGCATGTATCCTACTGGAACGTTCAGAAATGAGAGTGCAGAAGGAGCAGCAGATTCTCCACTAGGTGGCAGTGGAAGAATAAACTCGTGCTCAACACAGTTCTCTATCATTCGAGACATGTGAGATGCCATGGCAGCATTATTATTTTTCACCACCCGTATTCTGGAAGGTCCCGCCTCGTGCGTTCGGATTGGCTACTAAGAGCTACTTACAAGCGGCCTGCGATTGGCCAGTTGAGAAGTCGCTCATATAGCCTTAGTAACCATAGTAAACAGAGGGACATCATATCAATATTTAAGTCCTTTTTACTAAAGTGAAAGTCAATATTTAGATTTACAGTAGAAAAAGGACTTAAATATTTATCTGTTTCTAGGAATATGGTAAGAAATAATTGAAGATTTTATATTTCTTGGCTTACAGAAAAGTGAGAAATACACTGTCAACTGGGAATTAAAAATGTTGTTTTCTAACCTTGCTGCCTTATCATTATAATAATGCATCTGACTCCATATATTATTCAGTAAATTCAAGTTCTGCTTTAAATTGAATAAAATTACCGTACAATATTTTCAGTTCTAAGGGTGGCTATGTGATTACCATCAATTGCTATGTGCTTATCTGATCAATTTCTTTTCCACAGCATTCACAGAAAAGTCTTTAATAGTTCATTACAAAAAATACACATTCTCTCATGGGAAGTATGGTTACCTTAATATTTATTATATTCTTATATTTGGCATACAGTGAAAACATGAATGTGGGAGCCAGGCAAAATCGGTTTGTCATAAAAATAAAAAAATAAATCTCACTCATATCACTCATTATTGTTCAGGACAAAGTGATGTCACATATGACTAATATCCAGTACATTTACTCAGTCATTTACTATTATTAAAAAGAAAAACACAAACAGTTTTTCTACTGTCGAAACTGCAACGTGTCAAAAGTTATAGAATTACCTATGCCTTATCTTGAAGGTGGATAAGATAACCATCCAATCAGAACGCGCCATCGAGCTGGTGACGTATTATAGACAACTTGTCGTCCAATAATTTGACGTCTAATTATATCAATAGCGGGAGTTGCCAGAATACTGGTGGGGGGAAAATAACGCGTATAATAGGCTAATATGATATCTAAAGTAGTATAGGCTAATATGATAATAATATAATGGTAGTATAATACTACCATACATGTACTTCTCTTACAATTTCTGCCATATAGCAATATCGTTTTGAATTAGCTTTCGATGAAGTATAAAGGGCTAAAATAAATAAATAAATAAATAAATAAATAAGAAGAAGAAGAAAGAAAAAAAAAGAAATAAGAGTCATTCCTCTTATTCGGTGACATTTCAGTCCTCAGTACAAGTTGTGTTATTTATAATGTTAATTCCACTCGATTACAATTGTAATAGGCTTGGTAAATCTAATAAAGACTATGTATAATGTTACACACTGCTGTGGGCCTAAATATCAAATTTGTAATAATTCAAAATCATTTTCATTCAATTGCACTACTGTCATGTCCTCATGTCCAAA
The DNA here is from genome assembly GCF_019703515.2 of Myxocyprinus asiaticus. Classification (NCBI taxonomy): domain Eukaryota; kingdom Metazoa; phylum Chordata; class Actinopteri; order Cypriniformes; family Catostomidae; genus Myxocyprinus; species Myxocyprinus asiaticus. The sequence goes on along the minus strand of NC_059350.1, from coordinate 24,673,390 downwards.
GAGCTGCATGTCAAATATCTTTGACAAAAGAACTGCTAAATCATTGGATTTCTAATTTTTCCCCATACAGTTAAGTGTTTAGTATTACATTCTCTCTCTAACATGTATTCATTTGTGGTAAATGTGTCATTTATACACTGAGTGGCTAAATTAGTGGCTAATTTATTCACTGAATGTCCACCCCTTTATTTGTTCAGTATGTTATTTTTCACCCTGACCCTGCCCATTTCACTGGATGGACATCTGAAAATCATTTAGCTTGACCGGTATGAATTATTAAATCTTTAACATATCCCTTTAATAATGACACATAAATACACTTATAAAAGTATGTTTTTCATCCTTTTTGTAAGCTATCATTTTTAAATGTCAAATTGTAGAAATGACCCATAAACAAATTAAAAAGAGTCTGTGATAGGCTACACAAAAATAGGTAACTATAGGCAGGGTTGGGAGGGTTACTTTTGAAACGTATTCCACTACAGATTACAGAATACATGCTGTAAAATGTAATTTGTAATGTATTCCGTTAGATTATGCAAGGTCAGTAACATATTCTAAATACTTTGGATTACTTCTTCAGCACTGGTAGATTTTTTCACTTGTTTTGACTATAAAAACTCTGCCAGTACAGTAAGACAAAATACACGTTAAAAATACATTCTCTGAAAACCTAAATATCTTATGCAGTGTTGTTTCTAAAACAAGATCAATCAAACTGATCTTGTTTTAAGGATTTTTAGATATTTTTACAGGAAGACAATACAAAAATTATTAAGAATATGATTTCTGCCCTAATATCAAAGGTCTTACTAGAAAGTAAGTGGGTTCCACATAGCTTAAAGTAATCTAAAAAAAATGTATGTTGTATTTACAAAAAGGTTTATGTAAAGTTGACAAATATTCCTTAAATACAACTCATTTAAATTTGTTGTATGAACTAAAGAAATCCTAGTAAAGTCACTATTACTTTTACAGTTTACTTAAAGTTATGTTGAATTTACGAACATTTAGTATGCAATAAACATTTGTTATGGATTTCAGTTACATTGTAATTATAATACTTTGCCATACAAGTGTAGAAGAAAACCATGAAATAATCAGACACATATTTTGCAGGGGGAAAAAATGCTTTTTATTTGCAATACAGCCAAGCCTTGTAATAAATCTTTTTTTCTTTTCTTAAAAGAAATACTAGAAATGAACATGACATCAGCTCAAGTTTGGCAGCATACCCCAAAATGCTACAGAACTCGATAGGTTTTTTTAGCCCTTATTAAAAGGAACATTTATGGCTGACATATATTTTTGATCAATAAAATAAAAGCAAAAAATAAATTAAAAATTTCACAGTTCTGAGAAAAAATAAAATTAATTAATTAATAAACAACAATATAAACCGCAGCATTGCACTGGAATAAGAAACTGAACATGCAATGATTTATTCTATAAGTTTGTTTTTAAGTACCTGTATTTTATGTGAAATTTTGTTTGCATCAAGTTCCATTAACACCTTCTGAAGAAACTCAAAGGTGTACTTGAGATCAGATGGATAGCTCAGATTCAAGCTATATATTACTGCCAAGAGCAGAGCACAAGCCTTGGTGACATCTCCAAGTTCCTGAAGCACTTTCACTCCTTCAACAATGATCCCAATATCCAATGGTGGTTCTTCAGGTCCTGCACCTTCAGCTCGGACAATGAAAATTGCAATGACTATTTTAGCCATGTCTCTCTCAGCTTTCTCAAAGTACAAAAGCTATTTGGTATTCCACATGAGTTTTTTTTTTTTTTTTTTTTTTTTTTAGCAGTATTTGTCAGGATGTCAAAGGATTTCAAAATATTAATACCTTACGAAATAATCACTTCAGTCTGATTCGTCTGCCTTACACAGCTCATCTACAATGAAAGAACACGTATAATGTAATAGAAAAGCAGAGCCAGACTATGACATAAACTTACATCCTGAAGTAATAAAACTATATAGCGTACTACATATACATTTATTGGCAGTATTTTTCAGGATGGCAAATTATTTAAACAAAATATTCATACCGTGCAGAGTCGCCAATATAATCTTTTCATTGTGCTTCGCGCAGCTGCATTTACATACGGTATGCGCAAAGGGACATCCCGTTTTGGTTTTTTTTTTTTTTTTTTTTTTTTTTTGTATTTGTGCGTTTCACTAAACAATGATTTGTTGACTGAACAAAAACGCCTAAAGTAAAGGTGACGTTTTTTGTTGAAATAACTAAGTTCAACACATTTTATGCAGTTGCTTGTGTTTGTTTAGTAATGTGAACAAGAAATTATTCAGTAAAACTGACTCCAACTAAGTTCTGTATTCCACTACAGTTACAATTTAAATCATTGGTATTTAGAATACAGTTACATTCAAAAGTATTTTGATTACTGAAGAGATTACTTTGCATTTTATTGTCATTTGTTTCATTTAATATTTAGTCCTTTCAGTTGGAAAACATTTATCCATATAAATGATGCGATCCAAAGTGCATTTGAACAGCAGTGAAACACTTTCTTATGATGCATTACATTCATACGAGCAGACAGAAGTAAGTTTGAAGTAAATTTGGAGCAGAAGAAATAGAAATAAACCTTGTGTAAATTGTCAGCTTTACGCTAAGCTAAAATGCTATTTCTAGCCATTTTACATGCACGTTACCAGGCACGATCATATTTTTTATGAAGAAAATTCACGTTGGATCATAATTTCTTTTTTTCTAGTAAGACCTTTGATATTAGGGCAAAAATCATATTCTTGATATGATATCTTGTAAAAAAAATATCTAAAATTCCTTAAAACAAGATCAGTTTGATTGATCTTGTTTTAGAAACAACACTGCATAAGATATTTAGGTTTTTTAGAGAATGTATTTTTAATGTGTATTTTGTCTTACTGTACTGGCAGAGTTTTTATAGTCAAAACAAGTGAAAAAATCTACCACTGCTGAAGAAGTAATCCAAAGTATTTAGAATACGTTAATGACCTTGAGTAATCTAACGGAATACGTTACAAATGACATTTTACAGCATGTATTCTGTAATCTGTAGTGGATTACATTTCAAAAGTAACCCTCCCAACCCTGACTATAGGCTATACAGTTTTGATAATGGTCAGCTTGCTATTGCTAATTTGAGCATGGAAATCAAATTGGTTAAAGACATTCATGGAAATAGGGGAGACTTGGGGCTGTTGTGACAGGGGTCAGTCGTAACACTATTTACCCCAATCAGGATCAAGCTACATCAATGCCACTGCACATGCATATCCAGTAAAAGACCTCCAATCTGCATGCTTAAGATCTGCAGCTTCTTCACATCAATGCACATTATATCCAGATGCATGTTATTGGGGTTATAAAGTAAATTTTTTTAATCTACAGAACATTTTTGATTGTCATAAAGTTTTTATGCAAATTATATAGCCTTGAAAACCTAGATTTATAACCTAGAAATATAGCCTTGTTTTGATCTGTCTAGCTGGCTATCAGTTAGCATGTTTGACATGCGTCAGTGCTGAAGTGTGTGGCTAGCCAGGGTTGGGAGGTTTACTTTTAAAATGTATTCCACTACAGATTACAGAATATAGATTACTTAAAGTCAGTAACGTTATCTGAATACTTTGGATTACTTCTTCAGCACTGGCTTTTCACTTGTTTTATATTAAAAAAAAGAAATTCTGAAAAAAGGCTAAATATCTTATGCAAAGTAAATGTATCTAGTTTTAAGATTTTTTTTTAATATTTTACAGGAAAACAATTAAAAAGTATTTGCAGTATATCTTTGCCCTATAATATCAAAGGTCTTAATAGAGAAAAAGAAAATATATGTATGATCGAACGTAGATTTTCTTGATAAAATGTTTTTTAATCGTGGCTGATAACGTGCATGTAAAAGGGCTAGAAATAGCATTTTAGCTAAGCATAAAGCTAATTTTTCTCATGAGGACTGCGTCCAAAAACTGGAAAATGCTGACTTTGGAGCCTGTATATGGAGGCAGGATGAAAATAAAGTGCTTTTCAAACTACTGAGACCAGTTTCCTAATGAGTTACATTCATTCAAAAATGCTGTCAGTTTAGCCATTATCTGATTAAGCAGCAAGTCAGCTGCCTGCGTTTTCGGAAGCAGCCGACAGTTTACGGGTTAACTACTGTATTTAATTTTCCTATTTAAGGTTAACTATTTTTGCTGCTCCAAACTTACTTCAAAACCCCACAGTATACACAACCACATCTTTTTCCTCAATAAGGTCATATTCACCTTTTTACTCATAACATTGTAAAAGCACTCTCTGTATGAATGTAACACATTTTAAGAAAGTGTTTCACCGCTGTTCAAACGTTCTTCGGATCACATTATTTATACGGATAAATGTTTCCCAACTGAATAGACTAAATATGCAATGTAATCTCAGTAATCAAAATACTTTTTGAATGTACCTATATTCCAACGATTTAAATTGTAGCTGTTGTGGAATACAGTTACTAATATTTTGTATTTTAAATACGTAATCCCATTACAAGTATTCCATTAATTCCCAACCCTGTAGCTAGCATATATAATTCCATCATGGCTGACAGGATGGGGTCAGTTGTTCCAGTGTTACTGACCCCATTAATGTGTTAAAACTATAAAAATTGATTATACAAACTGTAAGATTTTAGCTAGTTAGTGTAATAACTGAAATTATAAATACTGATCAAGCTGATTAAGCTTTTCTTTATTTCCACTGTTCTGAGCTATGAGAGCTACTTTCGCCCTGTGAGCAGTGTTATCCCAAACAATGGCACACAAAATACACACTAATGGCAAATAAATGCATATACTATATATGTCACAAATATCAGATTGAATTGTTAAACTGAAATGCTCTTTTTATATTAGGTTTTCACATGGCCAATACAGTTCACTCCTGTTATTAGCTGTTGATTAATCTATCATTTTTGCCAACCCCAGCATATAAAATTAAACAACTTACAATAGTGTGTAGGTTTTTCATGAAAATCATGCACAAAATTATTCTCAAGATATGACTGGGAAACAGCATTTATCAGATGTCTGTGTGTAAAGCTACAATTTAAATAGCTCTTTGAAAGCTATTTCAAAAAGAAAAGTTGTTCTTCTGGCAAATAATTAAGCGCAATATAAGAGTCCCCTACTGCCTGATAAAAGTAATGTAAAATACAATTGGATCTCTCTAAAATAGGTTTAATGAAACTAGATGTTACAACTGAAAATCACAGTTAACCCAGGTAACATTTCACTTACTTTATTTATAGTATCTTCAAACATTAACATGGTAGAAATATTTGGTTGGCATGAGTTATTAGCAGACAAATATACCTCTTTTTTGACAAACATTTGTGATGTAGCTTATTTACGTATACTTCCTGAGATTTACCTAAAAATGTTAAATGTTACAACTGACTGTCTCTCCCTATTCTTTTTAACACTGGACAGTTAATCACAAATAAATAGCCTATTTAATATTATAAGTAGGCAATGTGGTCAGTGTTGTGACTGACCATTAACATTAAACCACAATAATATATTTTCTTCTTACGCTTCATATTATTCCTCTTAATATAACAATATTGAAGTAGTGACTTTACTACTTAACTACAACAGTTAGCTGTTCATAGCAGGTGTAGATCTATATGCACCTGCCACTGTACGTGCAGACACGCTCAGTGTGTTTTGTTTACACGCTCTTCTTGGGCATTATTAGCCTCCACAAAGTCAAATAGCCTTAAGTAAGGAGAAGAGTAGCTGTACAAACAAAAGACCCCCTTTTAGCAAAGCTGACATGATGGTCTTGGTCTGAACGAGTCCCCTATACTTAACATGAAAAACTCCAAAAAAATGAGGATGTATTCTTGAACTAAAAAGTCCCCCCACACAAATCTAACAAATCATTTAAAATCACCAAAAGGGGGATGAAAGTGCCTCACAAAAAGAGAGAGTTTCATTGTAATTCATTGACTTGTTCAAAACGGCAAGCTAAAAGGGCGAAAAGAAAAGAGAGTATATTCATGGGTACAGGTGCTTTCTCAAGGAGAGACTCCTATGTATGGCCTTTGTTCGCGCTGCGTTAAACTGTTTAAAAGAGGGGTTAATGCGCAATCCATCAAATTGTCTGAAATTGTGTGAAAATTTCAGAAACCATATGGCCTCCAAGCAGTTGCGTCCTTTTTGTGTGGCGAGACACACTTGTTTCAGTATGGTGAACTGCAGGAGTCCAGCCATGCGCCATTGTCACTTGTCACCTCAGGGTGGATGGCTCATTTGTCCTCAGCTTTCATGCTTTACGCTGGAAATTACAGCTTCACCCGTGAACAAAAAGGATTATATAGCCCTGGAGAAACTGGACCAAAACTTGGTGTTTTTGTGTCTTTCTTCTCCTTTTTTTCTCCCCAGCGCCCAGATTTGTGTTTCTCACATAAATTTTATCCAGAATGGAAAAACACACATTGTTGGGTCAAAAGCCAAAGGTTCTCTGTTTCTTCTGCAGAGAGCAAAAACAATAGCATTAAAGGGGCAAGAGTTTTTTCTTCCATTCTTTTTTCTTTTTGAGGAAAGAAATCAAGGCAGTTAGCAATTACAAAAAATGTACAAGTGCACAAGTTCGTTAGCTCTTCTGTCAATGAAACTTTTACATGCAGTTAGACTACGCACCAGCGCCGGAACCAGTTTTGAAGCGTGTGGGGGGGGGGGGGTTATCAATATACACAGTTAGAATAGTGACGTAATCTAACTGAAGAGATTCAAATCTGATTCCGCACCAACACTGAGAGAGAGACTGGCATACATCCACTTGTCATTGCACAGTTCACACATACCTTTGATGAGGCAGCTGTCTTCAGTTTCAGATACTTCTGGAACACTGTAGTGGTTCAGCTGCGGGTTCTTGTGTATGGGTTCCTCTTTTTTATGTGTCTATTAAATCCTTTGCCAGTCATTTTATTTGTGTCTGTTACACAACGTTACACAAGCACAATATGCCCTGTGTTTTATACCTTTTTTAAAGCAGTATCTTGCATTCGACATTGTGTGACTGCTGACTGTATAACTGATCTTCGAAATGAATCTTGTCTTACTGTGAATTAAGTCAAATTTCCCTCTTTATAGAAGATAAACACGAAACCCATATAGGTTTTAAAACACCGTTATATTACTTGGTAAGCTTGATAATGTTGTGCAAACAGTTTAGCTTGACAACATTGTGCAAACAGTTTAGCCTGATAACACTGTGCAAACAGTAAATGGTCATTCTCATATAAGTCATATAATGCAAGTTATAACTACCTACATAAACATCTGGACTTGTGTATAACGGAATATCTCCTTATGGCTCTACACGCGTCTGCAAACAACACAGAATGGCAGTGACAGCCAGCATGCCCTCATCCACTTTCATTCATAAATGATTTTTTTTTTCAGGTTCCGGGGCTTTTGTAGATCAGTGGTAAGATGGATCGATCAGACGTCTGCATTTTTTCACTTTTCTTGGTGCAAAGGGCAAAATGGCACGTTTACCTGTTTAAATGAATATCAGATGCTAAAACTACATCGAATTATAGTCCTTACGAGGAATATACTTCAATGTCTGTTGTTGTTTATGCTTGAGGACTTGCTGGCTGTTGTCATTGCATAAATAATGAGGAACATATGTGCAGGTTTTTGGGACAGTTTGGGGGTGTTATTAATAAACATTTAAAAGTTATTGGGGGTTATAGTCATGTTTTAAGTTCCATTTAATGTTAATTATGTTGTATTATGTTATGACATGGGTTTATTTTTTAGTTACCCTAGGTGAGATTAGTGTCCCTTTGAGTTAGGTGTGATTTTGTTTCAGATACTGACAATTACAACTAAACTTTTCAGAGTATTGGATCAAGCAAAGTTTTTGATTTGGTGAACGATTCAGTGTTTCAAAGCATCTGGAATGCCACACATTGGCAACACCTGTTGGTGAAATCATATGACTTGAACAGGGGTGCATTTCCCAAAAGTATCTTCAGCCAACTATTGTCGCAAGTTCCATTGTTATCAACATAGCTCAACAATTTGGTGTTTACCGAAACCATAGTTCCAACGAACATTCGCAAACAGCATCGCAAAGTTTTGTAGTTGGAATTACAGCTCTCCACCAGTGGTTAGAAGCATAGTTCCTTGTTAGTTTGTGGTGTCGACATCATTGATTTCGCTGCAGCTTGGGTGTGTTCTATTCAGAGTTATCACCCCTAGGCCTTATTCCTTTCAAAGACTTCACCATGCACTTTGAGAGATTTGGAAGGCTTAAAGTTGTGGTGCTCAAATATCACGTAATTTACATTTTAAGTTATTTATATTGGAAATTCTTTTTAAAATAATTTTTCAGCGTGAATGTCACAATTGTTCTCCCTTCGAAGTGCCCTCCAAAGGCATTATTTATGCCATTATGAACACAGGATTGGCTTTGTTTCCATGTAGAAAAGGTGAGTTATTTTATTATTTGCAAGCAAATATCTTTGTTACAACATCCCCAAAGTGAAATTTCACATATGGCAATATATGTAAAACATAATATGTATGTTAGTGATTTTCAATTATATAAAAAGTTATCTGTACTGTACACGTATGCAACATATATGCAGTGCTTTGAATGTAGTGTCAGAAAAGCGCTATGTAAGTGTAAATTAATGAATTTACATTTCAAAATATTACACTTTCATAAAAAACATAATTTCCCAAATCAAAGTGTAATTTTATATAGCCAATATGCCCAAATAAATGAACAATAATTGTAGAAATATACATGTATGGCCATATATCTGATTTCTGTATGGGATTACATGTCTGTGTAAGTGGTTTTGTGTTTATTGTGAGGTGTTCACAGAAGTAGAATATAATAGAGTATGGAATATTCTCAACTGGCTTTGTTATAGAAAACAAATGTATGCTTCTTGTTTGCAGTAGTCTTTCAATTAATGTTTGCAGGGGGGGAAAACAGACCAAGGTAGGCAATTACACATAATGTTTATTAACACAAGTTATGTCAGTCAGATGAAATAATAGAAAATACAGTAACCAAACTGTATTTAAAAAGAAAAAAGTAACCAAACATATTCTGAATTAAATGTTATCTGACTTAATGTGGGTTTAGAGGATCATCTTCATCAGCAGCAGCATCTTCGTCATCATTAGCAGATTGAACCTTGGGGCCTGATTGAACCTCTCCTTTGCAATGGTGGCTGGATGCTGCACATGCATCAAGAGGTATAGGCAAAGAGGATATCTAATGTCTCCCAACAGCCAGCTGGCAAACTGCAGAATTGGCCCACACAAAAGGGTCATGTGTGCTTCCAGGCCATTTTGCCACAATGTCAGTGAAGACCCCTGGAAATCACATACTACTTGAACATTAATGGCTGGATAGCCCCTCCTTCAAATGTACAAGGGCTCTTTCACCACGGACTTGCCGCTGGGATCAGGGTGCCATCGACGATGCCAGTCACTCTTGGGAACTGTTGATTGGCCATCTGGATTTCTTGAGGTGTTTTGGGGAAAGTCAGCGATGTGTTCATAAGCTGTAACAGCCTTGCTGACCGAAGACTTGCTGAGCCCCAGGCCATCACCAACCACCTCCATAAAACTTCCCACAGCATAATAATGCAGTGCAGCTAAGAACTGCACTGCTGGACTTAAGGCATAGTTTCTTCTTGTGCCCCTCTGAAGGTGTGGTTTCACAACCTGCAGAAATTCAAGGATCTTGGTCCTTGGAACTCTGAATTTTGTTATGATGTCATCATCAGATAGAGAGTCAAGTGGGGTGAAATTTGTCCTTATGTAGGCATTTATGTACACTGCCTTAATTCTGCGTCGCCTTCTGTGTTCAAGTTGTAGGATTCTTTGTAAAGCCACCATTGTTGAGCGTTTGAAACACACATAGATACTGTTTTTATTAGGAAAGTCATTAATACACCTGCTACTGATGCCCATGAGGAATGGATTGAAACACCTAGGTGGCTAATAATCATCTAAATTAGCAAGCTAAACGTGAGTGATTCATCAATGATTTGTGACAGTAATAGGGCAACAGTTTAATTTTATTATCAAATTATTGTATTCATCTGTTAATGGGGTTTTGTTTTTAAAATATGCTTTTTTCATGCTTTTTTGTTTTCTTTTCATAGTTTCCATGCTGTGGCTTGGGACGAATGATAAGTAAGGCCTCTCTTGAGAATTGTCTGAGGATTTAAATAAAGGATGTGTTTTGTGTCATGTTTGGCTTATATTATCATGGCTATTATCTTTTGTATTTAAAAAAAATATTTACATAGCCAGCTTTAGTTACTTGACTATTGTAGAGTATGTGAAGGTGGGTCACCACTGCAAAACAATAACGGTTTGTATTTCATTTCATACATAGGATTCATAATCACACTTATTTAATTTATTAATGGCATTATTTTGGTAGTTGATAATAAAATAATGACACTGCATGACATAATTCACACAATAATTGCTTACATTTAGATCTAAATGGATTTCTGCCCATGTAAATGAGCTATTATAATTTGATATCCATTACTCCACCCACTGCTTAACGTCAATAACAACACCTCCACATTGTTGAACCAACGTGGTTCGAACAATGGATGTGCGACATGGTATAGGATTTCGGGAAACAGTCGTGACTAGCTAGTTAGTTTCTCAAATGGTACTATGATGGCTCAGCAGTGAGTTACATCGTTGTACGGGAAACGCACCCCAGTATGATACATGCTAAGAAGCATTTTCAAGACAAAGCATTTGTTAAGGTTTCAAAGCTTTACGAAGCATGTTTCTTAAGCGCCCGTGACTTGTTTCATTTTGCTTAAGTCTGATCTATTGATTGCTTGAGCGAGACATCAGTTTGATCATTATTTTCTATCAAGAACAGGAAAACAATGACTCAAAGTGGCTAGTAATCACTCCTTTTCAGTCAATTCCCATGCTATATTAATGCGTGCGCCAGAGACGCGCATATTTTTATGTCTGCCGAAGTTTAGTTTAGTTGCTCGTCCATCCTTTTCTTTAAAAGAAAAGCAAAAATCGATGTTACAGTGAAGCACTTACAATGGAAGTGAATGGGGCCAATTTGTAGAGGGTTTAAAGGCAGAAATGTGAAGATCATAATTTTATAAAAGCACTTACATTAATTCTTCTGTTAAAACTCATGTATTATTTAATCTGTAAAGTTGTTTAAATCGTAATTTTTACAGTCATTTTAGGGTTTTAGCATTTGTTGACATTATATCATTATGGCAAAAAAGTTGTAAAATTGGCTAAAAGTTTACACAGAAAAGGTTAGTAAGCAATTGTATCACACTAAAATCATGTTAACACGCATATTGTTCACATGTTGTGGCTATAATTTTGAAATAGTGAGTATTTTAACATTTATGGATTGGCCCCATTCACTTCTATTGTAAGTGCCTCCTTGGAACCCAGGTTGCTTTTTTTTTTTTTTTTTTTTTTTTTTTTAAGAATAGGAGGAACAAGTCAAAATGTATTATTGTGGTAATCAGCATTATGCCACAGAATGCTGTCGATTGAGCTTAACCAGGAATATTCCTTTAAAAATTCTGTCACAGCATCCTATAAATAAAGTTCAAACTACTGCGCTAGAAAGCTTAGACTTTTTTTTATTCCTGTATTACTGTCAGGAATCAGTGAATAATTGCAATGAATGAAAACATGAGCTCATAATAATATTATTAATATTGATAATAATTGTGATAATAATAAGAATAACATTAAGATAAATATATATATATATATATATATATATTTTAAATATGACGATTGTTAATGATTAACAGTCTCAGCCACAACAGCATTTTTATAAAAGATATAAATGTTTTACTTTCAAACTCAATACATTACATGATGCATTATGTAAGGCAAAGGCATTAACTTGCAAATAAACTGTACAAACAACTGTACAAAAAACAGCTCGATTGTGTACAAGGGAGCAATATGCAATAAATACACCTGCACGTGTAAAAAAAAAAGAAAAAAAAAAAAGGTTTTCATCATTAAGGGATTGTTTCAATGTTTGTCGCCAATAAATCTTATTACACCCATTGCAGCATATTATTTTTTGCTATTGTATATAATATAGGCTAAATGTATATATTATTTAGCTACTGTAAAAACACTGAATGCAGAGAAAGTTTGCTGTAGTGAACAAAAAGAAGTTAGACTTGCATAGCTGTGGCTATAAATTAATTTCACTATTCAGTTTCAGCAAACACTAATATCATGTAGGCTCTATGGGAATAGAATGCTTGCTGGCTTTACGTATACTGTAACGTCTTAAATAGGTAAAACCTCTAGGGAATCAAAGGATTGTGATACACTGATTCACATCAGACATCAACATCTACGTCTTCGTCCTCGGAGTAGTCTTGACTTGTGTGGTCTGAGAGAGACGACATGGGGGACAGACATAATTTGTGCGCATTCTTGTACTCGTGACCTATCCGTGGCGAGGACTCGAGCCCCGAGTGCCCCGTGGTTCCAGTTGCACACCGCTCCAGAACATCCAGTTCTGCAATTTTATCCAGAGGCACTATACTTCTGACTGCCTCCACGTCCGCTTTCATCTCCTCCAAGTCTCGCTTCAACTTTGCCCGTCGATTCTGGAACCAGGTTATGACCTGCGCATTTGTCAGCGCCAGTTGATGGGCTATTTGGTCTCTGTCTGCGGGTGACAAGTATTTCTGGTGGAGAAACCTTTTCTCTAGTTCATATAGCTGGTGGTTACTGAAGGCCGTCCTAGATTTGCGGCGCTTTTTAGGACTGTTCTTTTGACCAAACAGAGTCAACCCATTCCTTCCTGTGGATTAAAGGGAAAATAAGTTATTGCATGATGCTGTATGATCCAACAGTTTATGATTGAGATTTGTGTTGGACAGTTGTAGAATCCACAGTTACTGTAATTGAAGTTACTATTTTGGAAGGACAATTTATAGGCTGGCTATATTAACTTGCTCATACATTGTAAATACTAATAGTTATCTCAAATAGCAAATAGCTATTAGTATTAATAGTTAATTTAAATAATTATCTCAATAAATTCTATTAAAAAAATAAAAATAAATAAATAGCTGACTCAATTTAAGCTTTATTTTTCACTATTCTTGGCAGTTTTAATTAAGTTACCGTTACTCTCAAAACCCCAAAGTTGTCATTAATAAAAAACAATCAAGTCGTCCTAATTAAACAGCCACATTTTTGAATATATAACTCAAATGTAAATTTTGGCTGCGAGTAAAGCTAACTCAAAATTATCAAGTATAAAATTGCGGCTGTGTGGGATACCCATAAGCCCATGCGCTTGAATAAATGATGTATGTTTGGTCAAGACAAGGGAACTTATGGAGAAATTTAATAATTGTTATAAAAAAATGTATATAGTTTTAATTCTTATGACTATAGTTGTTGTTATGTTGCAACTGGTTGATTGTTGTTTGTGTGAAATGTAAGTCATTCTTCACTACTCAACTGTACTTTATAAAAGTGTAGATTTATGTGCACTAAGAAGTAGGCTACTGAGGAGAATGCAACACACCAAATAGCTAACTCGTAAATTATGTACGACATTTCATGCGATCGGGTTGGGTGAATCCAGTCATATTTCCCCATATGCTGTATATGACGTGTTATAACTCAATTTAAATAGTTAAATAAAAATAATGATATTAAGTTTATTTGTAACAACTAAAGTGTAGGCCTACTTAAATTATTAAGTTCACTTTATTTACACCAAATAAGTTTAATTAGAAAACGCATGCAAACCGATTGCCTTAAAATATCTAAGCTTTATAAGATATTAAGTAGAAATTAGATTTTACATGAATAAGCCTAAAATAAACGAATCACTTTAATTAATCAATTTAATTATATATATATATATATATATATATATATATATATATATATATATATATATATATATATATATATATATATATATAATATTATTATTATTATTATTATTTTTACATGACATCTTGATGCTTAAATCTGTTTAGCATTACTGATGTTTGTTCATATTATTTCTAATCTCTAAGCACTGTTTGTTCTTACCCTCTGCTGCTTGAAGTACACCTAATTCGAGACCTTTGAAGGTTTTGCTTGCCAGTTCCTGAAGAGCACACAGAGGCGATGCTGGAGTGAAACGAGCCTGCTTTGATATAGTGATGCTATGCCGGGGTCTCTCGGAGGCTGGAAGCAGGTGAATTCTTCGAGTTCGTTTGACAGACGGTTTGCTGAGGATGTCTGAGATGCTGAAGGGGGTAAACGGCTTGTTGGAACTCGCGGGTGCTGGAAGGTGGTCGAGGGGGTTTAGCCCACGTCTCTCCATATCCTCACAGATTTGGACAACTTTGCTGGTCGTCATCCAAGTCTATCCAAAGTAGCTAGCTTCAGTAACAAAAATTCATATAAACATTGTTGGCACGATTCCAAAAGTTTCTAATTAGAACGCTAGAACACCACTTTCTAACCACTTTTCCAAATGTTTTTTTCGCCTTCAGATGTCTTGCAGCAATCGCCTTACACCTAAAAGCAAATGAACAGTTTTTATAAAGGTGTCTTGGCTCCAGTCCTGTGCTTTGACTGTTCTGCAGTTTGTGAAGAGTTCAGGAGACTGAGGAGACCAGTTAGTGCTCACTCAGTTAATTAACTATGACGAAAAGGCGGAGTCGTGTGAAGTGATGAGAGTTTGTGTTTGGTGGCTTTGTCCCCTGCTCGAGAAACAAACAGTCTTAAATGATGTGCCTATTCTGAGTTGTGTGACAAAGCTGATTAAAAGTGAAAAACTGGTGAGACAATGAAATAGGCCTATTTAAGATACGTTTCATTTTGTATTATTCTTTCTGCATTATTTAATGAACCCTTTTCTGTTTCTTAAACGTTTCTCAGTAACAATCCTACGTTTGAAACGTGTTATCAAGGTGAGATTTTGATTTTTCATATGTTAAGGAAAAGTAATGAAAGTAGGCACTATCAACCTGAAAGCCTTTATTTCAATGTTGAGTGGCCTGTGTTGAAGCATAGGTGAACCACAAGGTCATCAACAATTTACATACCATTCTGAATGTGAAGATAGTCTCATTCTGATGCAGCAATAAAGCAATAACAAGAATGTATCCCCATCCATAACAGGAGAAAACTGGTTGCCCAAGTAATGGCTAACATTCATATAACAGTGGGCTTTAATTGCGGAGCACTGCAAATGGTTCAGGATGCGATTTATTATCGAGCCTATTAAAATCCTTATGACGACTCCAATGTTGATATTGACGCCATGATTATTAATAGTATTAGTTGACTTAGCTATATAGTTGCAACACTAGTACGAATAATAATAACGGAACAAATAGGCCTAATAACAAAAGTCGCATAATACCATTTCTGTTGTGCCATTTATTATTTTAATCAAATGTTTTTTTTTGTTTGTTTGTTTGTTTGTTTGTTTGTTTTGCCTTCATTACTTTTTATGTGACATTTTAATGGTCCTGTGTGTGACAAATGATAGCTGATAAAAGTACAAATATGCCATGTAGTCTTTCAATTAAATGTAGTCACCCAATTAACACAGTCAATATAAAGAAAGACACCCAATTAAAAAATAGGGCTAATAATACAATAATATAAGCTTGAAGTCATAAAGAGTTCCTGTACATCAACTAGCAGTATGTGGATGCACAGCACACACAAGTCACACCTTAGTAACAGCATTATTAAAGAGCCTCTGGCAAGAAAGCTGAAAACTCTCATGATCATAGAACCAAAAACAAACTCGCATGTTTCTGCAATCAGTGTTGAGATTAAAGGAAGCAAAAGGAACAACACTTATGCCCCAAAGAATACTCAATGCGTGCTGAGTGTTAAGCAGGGTTGGGAGGGTTACTTTTTAAATGTATTCTACTACAGATTACAGAATACATGCTGTAAAATGTAATTTGTGACGTATTCCGTTAGATTACTTAAGGTCAGTAACGTATTCTAAATACTTTGGATTACTACTTCAGCACTGGTAGATTTTTTTCACTTGTTTTGACTATAAAAACTCTGCCAGTGCAGTAAGACAAAATACACATGTTAAAAATACATTCTCTGAAAAACCTAAATATCTTATGCAGTGTTGTTTCTAAAACAAGATCAATCAAACTGATCTTGTTTTAAGGATTTTTAGATATTTTTACAGGAAAACAATACAAAAACTATATCAAGAATACGATTTTTGCCCTAATATCAAAGGTCTTGCTAGTAAAAAAGAAATTATGATCCAATGTGAATTTTCTTCATAAAAAATATGATCGTTCCTGGTAATATGCGCATGTAAAATGGCTAGAAATAGCATTTTAGCTTAGCGTAAAGCTGACAATTTACACAAGGTTTATTTCTATTTCTTCTGCTCCAAACTTACTTCAAACTTACTTCTGTCTGCTCGTATGAATGTAATGCATCATAAGAAAGTGTTTCACCGCTGTTCAAATGCACTTTGGATCACATCATTTATATGTATAAATGTTTTCCATCTGAAAGGACTAAATATTAAATGAAACAAATGACAATGAAATGCAAAGTAATCTCTTCAGTAATCAAATTACTTTTTGAATGTAACTGTATTCTAAATGCCAATTATTTAAATTGTAACTGTAGTGGAATACAGTTACTTATATTTAGTATTTTAAATACGTAATCCCGTTACATGTATTCCATTACTCCCCAAACCTGGTGTTAAGTAATTGGCAGTCTTGACCTCTCACCAACATCTTTGTTTGGTGTCTTTCTTCAGACTATGTTGATGTAAAAATGCATGATGATGAAGATTCACTATATCCACAGTTTTAATCTTACACTGATAATCACTGAAAATTTGCAGTAGTCTAAAACCAGGCTTTGTGTCTAGATGAACAATAATTTTGATTTACATTTCTTAAATACACAACCCCTCCAAAATCTTCTTTAATGGTGACCGTATTCTTGACCAAAAACGCAGCTGTCAGAAAGGCATAACATGATCTCTTCATGTAATTTAAGGGGAAATTATAGAATGGCATCAGTAAACGTATAAATCCCATCGTAGGGTGGGGGTCAGTATAAGCACAGATGGAAGATCTTCTGGATATATCAGCAGAGGGAGTGTATATGTTTTATTATAAAGCACATTCAAAAACAGCTGTAGAGCCAAAATAAGCCAAAGTGGTGTAAAAATATGAAGACTTAATTTAACTATAAATTTAAAAGCAAATTAAGAAGCTATGAATAAAGCAATAAAGAAAAAAAAAGACATTAAAATATTAAAGAAACTAGTAAAATAAAAATGTAACTTTGACAAAACCTTTGGTGTAATGTTATGTGTGTACATCTGAGTGTATGTATGTTTGTGTTGGAGTGACACAAACAGTTTCCAATATCTAAGAGAAACATGAGAGTGTGATAATCCTCAAACCGTTAAAAACAGTCCACCTTCAATGATCATTAAGTTACATCGAAGCACACTTTTAATGTGTACGTATTAGCATGAGTGTGTGTTTGTATGTACAAGCGTTTGTTCTGACATCTTAACTTTCCCTGCAGGGAACACTTCAACCGCATAGGCCTCTGATGAAGCCATGTTGACACTATATATTTATAAGTTGACTATTTTGGACAGTTTTATAAATGTAATAAAATGCTATTACTATTAGTCTATTAGACTATTATTATATTTTTTTATAGCTTAAAAAGGTTAACCACAAATTCCCAAAAAATGTCAGTTTAATGTTCAATCATATTGTCAAGCTGTTAATTCCATGGTGAGACAAGCCTCAAATAATTGGTGCTAAAAAAAATTTAAAAGAAAATTAAATAAATAAAAATCCATTAAAATATTTACCTATTTGAATTTGAGCAACCTGGTCTCACTGAATCATGAGATCAGGCTGAAGCTGAAAGATGAAGGCATAGATCATGCTTTTCTAATTTATGTGAATGTAAAAAGATTTCATCTTTCAGTTATGTGGTGAACAGCTGCAAAGTGAGTGTTTGAGAGTTGTGAGCAATAGCACACTTTGAACTGTGCCAAGTTCAAAGTTTAAAGGAATAAAAGCATGAAAATATAGGATTAGTCCCAAAGGAACAAACATTCCTATAACTCAGCCAGACAACACAAAGGAAATAAATACATTAACCCTTAAATGCATAGGAGTATCACCAAACATTCCTACATATTCGGGTCTTATACGCACGTATCACAAATGGATCCACAAAAGCCCAGATAGTGTAAAATTTTCCAAATATTTTCAAGACAGTTAGAAAATAATAGAATAAAATATATTTTTATATTTCATTTTGCATATATAGCAAAGAGATAATGAAACAAATCAGGACAAATCTAGAACATGATTCATTACTTTCACTCTGAAATTTCATGAGACGCAACTGACTGTAACTCATACTGACATACTCTACACATAAGCTGCCAATAGGCACTTATTGAGTCTAAATAGATGCACAGCTTATGTAATTTCAGAAGTAGACCCAAATGACAATAGTCATATCATACTGTTGATGTGTTGTACTTGTTATCGTTGACTTCCATGATGTTTCTTCATCAAATAGCAATGTCAAATATAAATCAATTAAATCACTGACATATCAGTGCACCTTAAGTAACAAATAGCATGTTGGCCTATAATATGTATGTGTACACGCATATGGGATACAGATAATTCATCATTGTTGTATAGAAAATCAACGTGATATAGTATTTATTTGTATGAATATAGTAATCATTTCTCTTGTTAGAAACAAAGAAATAGATATCCTGTGAATATAAACTAATATAGATATGAAAAAATCATAAACATATATTTATGGAAGTACAAAAAAACAAACCAAAATAAACCAGACATTATTACATACCTAGGATCTGTAATGACCCTATACAATTTTGGTACATAAACTATTATTAAAAAAAGTATTTATTTTGTGTGTGTGTGTGTGTGTGTGTGCGTGTGTGTGTTTGTGTGTGTGTGTGTGTGTGTGTGTGTGTGTGTGTGTGTGTGTGTGTGTGTGTGTGTGTGTGTGTGTGTTACACTATTTATAAAAAAAAATTAGGAATAGTAAAGAGGTATGGCACAACTCCTGGTTGGTACAGGGGTTGGTCAAGTCCCGGGTCAAGACCCGAGGTATGTGTTTATGGGTTAAATACTAGATTACTGTCTATTGTATCTCTAGCACACATATTTACAAACAAACAAAAAACAAGCAAGCAAATAAATTAACATATATATATATATATATATATATATATATATATATATATATATATATACAGGTGCATCTCAATAAATTAGAATGTCGTGGAAAAGTTCATTTATTTCAGTAATTCAACTCAAATTGTGAAACTCGTGTATTAAATAAATTCAATGCACACAGACTGAAGTAGTTTAAGTCTTTGGTTCTTTTAATTGTGATGATTTTGGCTCACATTTAACAAAAACCCACCAATTCACTATCTCAAAAAATTAGAATACATCATAAGACCAATAGAAAAAACATTTTTAGTGAATTGTTGGCCTTCTGGAAAGTATGTTCTTTTACTGTATATGTACTCAATACTTGGTAGGGGCTCCTTTTGCTTTAATTACTGCCTCAATTCGGCATGGCATGGAGGTGATCAGTTTGTGGCACTGCTGAGGTGGTATGGAAGCCCAGGTTTCTTTGACAGTGGCCTTCAGCTCATCTGAATTTTTTGGTCTCTTGTTTCTCATTTTCCTCTTGACAATACCCCATAGATTCTCTATGGGGTTCAGGTCTGGTGAGTTTGCTGGCCAGTCAAGCACACCAACACCATGGTCATTTAACCAACTTTTGGTGCTTTTGGCAGTGTGGGCAGGTGCCAAATCCTGCTGGAAAATGAAATCAGCATCTTTAAAAAGCTGGTCAGCAGAAGGAAGCCTGAAGTGCTCCAAAATTTCTTGGTAAACGGGTGCAGTGACTTTGGTTTTCAAAAAACACAATGGACCAACACCAGCAGATGACATTGCACCCCAAATCATCACAGACTGTGGAAACTTAACACTGGACTTCAAGCAACTTGGGCTATGAGCTTCTCCACCCTTCCTCCAGACTCTAGGACCTTGGTTTCCAAATGAAATACAAAACTTGCTCTCATCTGAAAAGAGGACTTTGGACCACTGGGCAACAGTCCAGTTCTTCTTCTCCTTAGCCCAGGTAAGACGCCTCTGATGTTGTCTGTGGTTCAGGAGTGGCTTAACAAGAGGAATACGACAACTGTAGCCAAATTCCTTGACATGTCTGTGTGTGGTTGATGCCTTAACCCCAGCCTCAGTCCATTCCTTGTGAAGTTCACCCAAATTCTTGAATCGATTTTGCTTGACAATCCTCATAAGGCTGCGGTTCTCTCAATTGGTTGTGCATCTTTTTCTTCCACACTTTTTCCTTCCACTCAACTTTCTGTTTACATGCTTGGATACAGCACTCGGTGAACAGCCAGCTTCTTTGGCAATGAATGTTTGTGGCTTACCCTCCTTGTGAAGGGTGTCAATGATTGTCTTCTGGACAACTGTCAGATCAGCAGTCTTCCCCATGATTGTGGGGAAACTGAGAGACCATTTTGAAGGCTCAGGAAATCTTTGCAGGTGTTTTGAGTTGATTAGCTGATTGGCATGTCACCATATTCTAATTTTTTGAGATAGTGAATTGGTGGGTTTTTGTTAAATGTGAGCCAAAATCATCAGAGTTAAAAGAACCAAAGACTTAAACTACTTCAGTCTGTGTGCATTGAATTTATTTAATACACGAGTTTCACAATTTGAGTTGAATTACTGAAATAAATGAACTTTTCCACGACATTCTAATTTATTGAGATGCACCTGTATATATATATATATATATATATATATATATATATATATATATATATATATATATATATATATATAATATTCTCAATAATAGCAAGAAAAGTAACAACAATAACAGTAAAGCTGTCCCATTGTCTAGCTCTGCTTCTTGCCCTATGCTTCATTGATTATTTAATCTATATAGATAATAATAGCTATAACTATTATTATTATTATTATCATTATTATTATTATTCACTATTTTATAACAATGAATGTGTAATAAAAAGGATATCCTGAAAGTCAGAGGTAAATGTCGTTTGATTCATTGAACAAACAGCTCAGGCTTATGTTCAGCTGGGGGTCACTACCTTCAGATTAGTCAGAGTAAAACATAATCCAGAAGAGATGGAGTAAATTAACACACAGCCTTTCATGTACTGAACACACACAGCAATATAGTTGACAATTCATACAGATGGCAATACATTTGTCTTTCCTTTCACTTCCGTGCATTGTCATGATCTTTTTCTGTCATGTTACAGGTTAATTTTAAGTGTACATTCATTTCTAATTAAGTGTGATGTTCTAAAGTTATTGGGGTAATGTGCACAGATATTAACTTATACCACATTATTGCTTTAGCTCACAATAACAGTCTAACAACAATATCTTTCAGAGCATATAGGATTTAAGCTAAAAAACCCAGAAAACTGCCATGTGAAAAACTAAATAAACAGGCTAGAAACAAATAGATAACAGCCAAGAACAATTGAGAAATGTTCTTAAAATTAAATGTGCATGTACTGGTGAAACACTTTAAAATGGCTGCAGGACTACAGAATAATTAGATTCTAAATCAGTGTAATTAAAAGGCTGAATCATAGAAGGAAAAAGCTAATCAACAGCAAAGAATATAGAGAGTTAAATAACATTAATTAATGCACTGAAGCAAGGATCATTAATATAATGGATTATTTCCCCTAAAGCTAATGGTGAATGGGCTGTAAATTTGAGATTTTGTAGCACAATTTCCCTAAAGGTAAAAACAATGAATATACTGGAAACTGATCAATCTTTGATACAAACATGTCAAAATGAACATATATTAATTTATTAATATGCATTCATGTGCCTGTTTATTGTTTACTCTTTCTAATATTCATGATCAGGGCACATATTTATTCACATATTGTTGATTATGTTCAAATGTTTAGTATATGTGTCATGGCAAGTGTTGTTTAGGCTACTATTATTTATTAAAATCAAACCTTTTATGTTCTGGAGTTAAACTAGTTTTTAATTTGGTTCTTTAAATTATTTAAAAAAAATTAGTTTCCTAACGACATGCTTCTCGAACAAACCAATGTGAAAAGGATGTGAATGCACTCTTTAGATCGCTTGGTGTCGCTGTCCTAATGATTCCATAACATAAGTTTGTCACCTACAGGACATTTGAGGAACTTAAAATAACATTCCCCTTTCAAGTTAAGCTAAATCGTCAGCAACAACGAGTCGAAGGCAATTTTAGTAATCAACATTATGGCACACACGCTGTCGATTGAACTTAACTTGTATTGAACCCGGAATATTCCTTTAAAACTTGCTAATAGATGATGACGGCCTACTGACAGAAGTCTGTATAATGAAAACAATAGAAGCCAATAATATTTTAAAATTTTAATTACTTATTTAATTGTACATATAAAAATGTAGAAGAAATGACTCCAGATGATGGTGCGAGAATTCCAGAAAAATAAAAATATTCATAATTTTTTTTATTATTATTATTTATTTATTTATTTATTTTGTCTCAGATTCTTTTTATTTTTTTTAAAAAAGTATTGGGTATTATTAAAATCTTACTGAAATATTTTTAAAAGTGCAACATGTATTTCATTAAATGTGAGACTATAGCTACATAGCAGTTGGCTGCTTTGTCCTCATGGCAGAACATTTGTTACACTGCGCCCATGCCATGTGGCATTGTGCCTGTCTGGTTAGGCCTGACACCACAGTCATTCCCCTTTAAAGTTGTTCACACGGCCTGACATTAAAATGTCACTAATACTGTTTGAGAATGTACAATATAGGGGATGAGAGAGCTTTTTTAATTATATGAAAACTCGCCAATAAAACATGTCAAATTATATTATGCAAATTAAAATTTAGTTGTATTTTTTTTTTAATTACATATTTGCAAAATGTGAATAAAGTCAAGTCATTTTTATTTGTATAGTGCCTTTCACAACACACATAATTTCAAAGCAGCTTTACAGAAAATCATGCATTAAGAGAAAATGAAACTGTAATGTCTATGAAGTCTTGGAGTCATCATTGTGTAGTTTGATTAAATATGATTATGAAGTGTGTATAAAAATAAGTAATTAATTAATAATTGTATTTAGAAACCCAGTGAGCAAGCCGAAGGAGACTGTGGCAAGGAACACAAAACTCCATAAGATGTTTGTTAATGGAGAAAAATAACCTTGGGAGAAAACAGGCTCACTGTGGGGACCAGTTCCCCTCTGGCTAACTGCATGAATATAATGCCAATATTAGTTATTTATGTGCAGTGCAAGTCATGGTTTAAAATTATTATTTGGCCAGTGTTTAAGCAAAGATTTTGTAAGAACTATAAGATTAACGACTAATGACTTTGAAGTTCATCCTGGATTATCTGCAGCAGTTCATATAGATGAATTGTCCTTTGTTAATTGTTAGTAATTTCGGTGAGGTCTATCCTAAGTCCAAGGTTCAGGCAATAGCATATGAAGTATCACATGTCTTATGCTTGGAGTTGGCATCAGTTCATCCTCTGAGGTCACTCTTAATAGACTGAAGTGATGTCTGGCTGGCATCTGCTGCATTTTGTCATCATCACTCAGAGACACGTAGCAGTGGGGTCCGATACCAAGCAGGAATGGAGCTGGATCCGGCCAGTTCTGGTGACCTCGGGATAGGAGTCCCTAGGTCGAGACATGTAAACAAATAGAATAATATTAGCGTAGATGCCATTAAATATTTTGCAGAGTTATAGATCGTGATCAATGTTTCAGGTTCCGGCAGACCTAACTAAAGCAGCCTAATTGTGTGGTGAAGAATAAATAAGGTGTATGCCTGGCTAAATAGATGAGTCTTAAGTCTAGACTTAAACTCAGTGAGTGTGTCTGCATCCTGAACAGTGTTAGGGAGACTATTCCATAGTTTAGGAACCAAATAGGAAAAGGATCTACCTCCTTTTGTGGTTTTTGATATTCTAGGAAGTATTAACAGGCCAAAGTTTTGCGATCGTAATGAACGTGATGGAACATAGCATGGTAGAAGGTCACTTAAGTACTGTAGAGCTAGACTATTCAAAGCTTTGTATATAGTTAACTGAATTTAAAAATTAATACGAAATTTAACAGGTAGCCAATATAACGATGATAAAATGGGCTAATATGATCATATTTCTTGGTTCTAGTCAGCACTCTGGCTGCTGCATTTTGAACCAGTTTAAGTTTATTTTTTGAACTTGCTGGACAGCCTCTCAGTAATGCATTACAATAATCTAGTCATGAGGTCATGAACGCATTAATTAGTTTTTCGGCATCAGCAACGGAGAGCATGTGTCGTAACTTAGCCATATTTCTTAGGTGGAAGAATGCTGTTCTACAAACATTGGAAATTTGAATTTCAAATGACATATTGGTATCAAATATAAGTTTTTCGTTGTTGAAGACGATGTAACAGTACATCCATCCAGAGTCAATTTATGTATTAGCGGCTAATTTTTAAAGGTTTTTGGTCCAATAACTAGTACCTCTGTTTTGTCAGAATTGAGTAGAAGGAAATTACTGGCCATCCAATCGTTGATTTCATTGATACACTCTGCTAATTTGGAGAATTGTGAAATTTTATCAGGTTTCGAAGAAATATAAAGTTGGGTATCGTCGGCATAACAGTGGAAACTTATTCCATGATTCCTGATAATATCTCCCAGGGGAAGCATATATAAGGAGAAAAGCAGAGGCCCTAAAACTGATCCATGTGGCACTCTTTTGAGTGAACTTTTGATTTGAAAATTCCTTGTTTACACAGACAAAGTGGTAGCGGTCTGCTAAATAGGACCTAAACCATGCTAATGCAAGTCCACAAATGCCAAAATAATTATCTAGCCTATTCAAGAGAATATCATGATCTATCGTGTTGAAGGCAGCACTAAGATCTAAAAGCACTAGAAGAGAAATGCAGCCACGATCAGATGATAAGAGCAAGTCATTAGTAACTCTGATAAGTGAAGTCTCTGTACTGTGGTGTGGCCTAAATACTATCGCGTGAATGCTTTAATCGCACCGCGAAAATATTGCAGTGCAGATGAGAAGCTTTCAGCTGAATGCAAGATTATCATTAAGTAATCTCTTCATTAAATATTATATTATCATTAAATAATCTCTATCAATTGGGTGGCCGCCGAAAAATCTTTAATGGGAGAACCATGGCATTGTTCTTGTCCTGCTGTCCACGACCCAGTCAGAATAGAACTGCGACCCACTTTTGGGTCGCGACCCACCAGTTGAGAAACACTGATCTATGTGAATGTTGAAGTCACCATCAATTAAAGCTCTACCTTCAGTAATACTAGATCTGATAGAAAATGTGCAAATTCACCAAGGAAATCAGAATAAGGCCTGGGTGATCTATATACTGTAGCAAGGGCAAAAGACGACAGAGATTTTTTATTTATATCTGACGGTGTTACTTTAAGCATTATTAGTTCAAAAGACTTAAACTTTTATCCTGTCCTCTGAGTAACACCAAAAATGTCACTGAAAATTTTAGCAACACCTCCTCCTCGTCCGTTCAGACGAGGCTCATTTTTATAACAATAACCTGGAGGAGCAGATTCATTTAAACTAATATATTCATCCAGTTTAAGCTAGGTTTCATTCAAACAGGAGCGCATCCAAAATATGATCTGTAATAATTTCATTTACAATTAATGCTTTGGTTGAAAGAGATCTAATGTTTAGGAGCCCTATCTTTATATGATGTTTTTCAAGTTTGACCTTAATAAAAAATGTTGTAAATGATTTAGTGAGGGGTTTATGTTTGGTAGTTCGGGGACAGACACAGTCTCTATATGATACCTAGGTGATACAGTCTCTATGTGTTGTAGTTTATGTGACCTTTGTGGTAGCTAGAAGACGTTCGGATTAGCCAGTTTGCTTCCTGACCTGGGCCCCAGTTAGTCAAATCACAATCACATATCACAATTAAGACTAGGAGCCAAATTACTAAAGAGGAGATCGGCACCTTCCCTGGAGGGATGGAGTCCGTCTCTCTTTAGCAGTTCAGGTCTACCTCAAAAACTATAAATCCTATTCTCCAGACACCACTCAGACATCCAGCCGTTCAGTGACACTAATCTACTAGAAACCTCGTCACCACAATGAGCAGGGAGGGGGCCAGAGCATATTACAGTGTCTGACATCATTTTTGGAAGTTCACAAACCTCTTTAACATTATCTCTAGTGATCTCCGACTGGCGAAGCCGGACATCGTTAGTGCCGACATGAATAACAATTTTAGAAAATCTACATTTAGCATTAGCCAGCGCTTGTAAATTTGATCTGATTTCTGACGCTCTGGCACCGTAAAATGCATGTAATGATGGTGGCTGGAGTCTCTGTTTCCACGTTCCTTACAATAGACTCACCTATGACCAAGGCTCTTTCAACATGATTCTCAGTGGGTGCATCACTGAGAGGGGAGAATCGATTGGAACCCTAATAGGAACGGGAGAGTGGTGTCGCTTTGCTGAGCAAGTATGTCACCAAGACGTCACCCAAACGCCCTGCTGCGGCAGCTCTTCAGCCGGAACCAAAGTGTGTGTGTTGCTCGTTGTACTACCCGCATCCGAAACAGTATCTATCAACTTCTCTTTCTCACTGACCTCCACTAGCATTCGGATGTGGGTCTCTAACGGATTACATGTAAAACCAAAAATTAGTTAACAGGGGGATTGGTAAATTGTAAGAAACTGACATGTTTGTTTGTGTGTGTGTGTGTGTGTGTGTGTGTGTGTGTGTGTGTGTGTGTGGAGTGCTTGGTAGTAACGGATTACATGTAATATAGATTATGTAATCTGATTATCAAAATCAAGTACTTGTAATTATATTTAATCATGTTTTAAAATACTCAGATTCAGATTACTGATACACAACTCTCACTTTTTAATGGATTACATGATTACATATTACCCAAATGGTACAAGCTTATCCAAATCAAATGCATGTGTCATCATATAAACAAGAATTAGGCTTTAAGTAATCCAAAATAATCCAAAATCAATCATATTAGATTACTTCAAAAATGTAATCCAAGAGATCACGCTGCTGAATATAATTTATGTAATTTGTAATCAGTACCAGATTAAAATTCTGAAATAATCTACCCAGCACTGTGTGTGCAAGCATGTTTCTATGTGTGTGTGTGTGTGTGTGTGTGTGTGTGTGTGTGTGTGTGTGTGTGTGTCTGAATGACTGATGACTCAGTGATTTAGCTCAATGACAGGTCAAAATGTCAAACCTGAAGTGTTTAATTAACCCAGCAATGAAGACCATAACAGTGCAGCCCATTCTGCCATGACTAAGACTCTCCAATCATGTATGAAAGTGTGTAGGTGTGTGTGTGTATGTGCATGTAAAACATTTAATAAGCATGTTTTCCAAAAATTATTACCCACTCATCAAATATTTTTTGGTATGTAGTTGATTTGTTCTGTTCAGAAAGTGCACTGAAACTATATTACATAAAAAAATAACAATAAATACATAATGTGTGTCTTTGGGGTAAATAATAATCTCACATGTCAAGAGTCATTTCACTGAATAAATTCTGTAAAGATGCTGACGAAAATTGTGTATTCTTCAAAACTGCAATGATAGTGAATTTTTGCACTCAACATATATCATCTGAATTGCAGATTTGCTTGTTGTGTTTTTAATCAGGATATAATAGTTCAAAATATGTTCCACCAAATGGTTGAGAGGCCTGTTAAAATGTTAATGCAGATCTAACACATTACATAACTCAACATAATACACAAACATACACCATGTCAGTTAGAATAAGTGAAAAGGTGGAATACTGAATCTTTTGAAGAGAACATATTGTGCATTATTGAGTCACTCTGATGTCATATGGTTTTCTTGTCAGATCAGTGATTTTCTGTGACAGCACCCAGCTTTACTTATCACAAAGAGAGATAGAGAGGACTGTGGGCATTTGCTTTGTGCCTTTTAACATCAATTATATTCACTGTGATGAATGAGACAAGGTGTGTGTGTGTGTGTGTGTGTGTGTGTGTGAGTGAGTGTGTATGTGAGAGAGAGAGAAAGAGAGAGAGAGAGAGAGAGAGAGCAAGACAAAAATGTAGAGGGGCTTTGTTAAAAGGCTGCATCAATTACACACAGTTTGATGAATGGGTTGGCATTAGAGAACAGGAAATCTCAGCTGCTTTGTATGTGTGAATGAGTGTGTGCATCAGTGTAAATGTTACAGTGAGTTTGTCTTTGTGCTCGTTTGTGAAGCCATTTAGTGTATTTGTATGTATACTGTACAAGAACAGTATGTTTGTATATCTCTCTGTCAGCCGTTTGGCCACCCCCTCACAGATGAACAACAACTTCAAATGGCCAAAAACACTCCCACATTGAGCCTGTCAGGCACTCATCAATCAGAGGGGTTAGTGAAAGCCTTTTAAGCAGTTTAACGAGCCAGCCAATCACATAAAAGGGGCCTCATTAGCATACTGAATTGCCCTCATTTATGGCACACACTACTTGAAGTTTGGCTTCATTGTTGTAATAGTCTGTGAGGTGTTTTATTTTCCAATCCATTCTTTGACTGTGATCAAATGATTATGCAGAGGTAAAAGAAAAAAAAAAATATTTGTACCATCATTCTAGTTTACACCAGTAAACAAAGTGTAACAAAGTGAAATAAAACACACACAAATGTTTAAAAATGTATTTAGGTACCCTCTGTGAACAAAGTCAGAAAGTTTTAGTCCAATATGACAACATTAACTAGCATTTTCAAGCAAAAGAAAATCCTCTTCATGTCAAAATGACTGGAAGACAACATAAGGGTTAAAGGGATAGTTCACCCAAAAATAAAAATTCTCTCCTTATTTACTCACCCACATGTCATACCAGAATAATTATTAAAATAATTCAAATTACTAATTTTTCATTTTCAAATGCATTATTAATCATTGATATTCAGTTATAACATGCTTAAAAAAGGGTGACTTTCATACAAATTCGGCCAAATAGTGAGCCATTTTACCTCACATGTTATAAATGCTTATTAACACTTATTCAACATTAGTAACCTATGAAAATGTATCTTAATGTAAAGTGGACACATATAAAGCATTTATTAAGGAGTTGCCAACATTAGAAACCTACAGTGTGTACCTAATTCGATATGGTTTAATGTTCATCTGGCTTTATAATATATGAAATATGTTGTGAATGAGCATAAAGACTGGAAAAGTGTTTTTGCAGAGGACTTTTACTAGGTAAGTTGGGACACCACTTGGAGTAGCACCATTTTTTTGACATCAACGTGACAAGTGTCAACGGAAGTGAGTCAAGACATTACAGTAATTGATTAATACACATAGTAGACGTGAAATTACATAATCCCTCCTTTTACCTTTCTACAATAGTCTATTTTTACTGCTTTGTGAAATAAACAATGAATTAGGGCATTTTATGTTTATTATAAGTTTAAATGAGTGTATTCATTAAGCATTTATAACATGCAAGTTAAAATGCTCAGTATTTTGTAAGTATTGCATAAAGTTGCCTTTTTATTTTAACATGTTGTTATAACTGCATTTCCATTATTTATTATCAGTGTTGGGTAAATTACTCAAAATAGTACTCCACTACAAATTACTTATTATATCTCTAAAATTGCAAACAGATTGCTTTACTGATTATTTAATGGAATGTAATAATATTACAAATTACTTTCTAAAACAATTTTCACAGAATAGTTTTTATTTTCCACTCAACGATTTCAAAATAATATCTGTATTTCCTCCTTGTTAATTGTCGCTGTCCCTTCAGCTGTCACATAACAGAGGTACATATGAAGATAATTCATGTTTTAAAGAGAACGTTCACCCAAAAATGAAAATTCTTTCATCATTTACTCACCCTCATGCCATACCATATGTTTATGACTTTCTTTCTTCTGCTGAACACACATACACACACACACACACACACACACGCACACACAAAAGATTTTGAGAAGAATATCGCAGCACTGTAGGTCCATACAATATAAGTGAATGGTGACCAGAACTTTGAAAGGCAACATAAAAGTAATCCATAAGACTCAGGTGGTTTTATCCATATCTTCTGAAGTAATATGATAAGTGTGGGTGAGAAACAGATCAATATTTAAGTCATTTTTAACTATAAATCTCCACCTTTGACCAGCCCCAACCAGTAGGTAGCGATATGCACAAAGAACGTGAATTGCCAAAAACAAAAGAAAAAGAATGTGGAAGTGAAAGTGGAGATTATAGTAAAAAAGGACTTAAATATTGATCTGTTTCTCACCCACACCTATCATATCACTTCGGAAGATGTGGATTTTACCACTAGAGTTTTATGGATTACTTTTATGCTGCCTTTATGTGATGTTTGGAGATAAAAGTTCTGGCCACCATTCACTTGCATTGTATGGACCTACAGAGCTGAGATTTTCTTCTGAGATCTTCCTATGTGTTCTGCAGAAGAAAGAAAGTCATACACATCTGGGATGGCATGAGGGTGAGTAAATGATGAGAGAAGTTTCAGTTTTGATTGAACTATCCCTTTAAAAGATTTCTACATATATACAATTATAAAAAAAAGAATATATTAAAAAAATATGTGTAACCCCATAAACTTTAATTAAAAGTCATTAACTAATCTGATTACGAGAATTTAAAATGTAATGTATTACACCAGTTTTTGACTTAAAATTAATCATATTACAGTGTCATATTACACCCAACACTGTTGATAATGCATTTGCAAATGACTTATTAGCCATTAATAAACCCTTTTATAGGCTTTAGGCAACATATAGGTAAAGTGTTACCAATAAAATGTATTGTCACAGCTCTATATACTGTATCTCTGCTGTATATACAGCTCCTCTCTGAATATGTCTGCAGAACTGCTGACTTCTCCTCTACACTCTGACACACACTTGCTTTTCCACCCAAATGAGACAGTGATGAATCCAAGAGGTTCTTGTTTTCTTGTTTTTATGAACTAGGCCTAAATACCCAGTAACTCTATTCTACCCATACAGCTTTTCTGCCTGCCTGCTCTATTGTCCATAAAGAGACTAAAGCTACAAAGAAAAGCTACACATTAACACAGCCCCTTGTCTTGTCTATTAAGTGTAGGAGAGCACAGCTGTCTCACAGTACGCTCTATGCTTCTGAAGGGTGAGGGGTCACTTACATTGAGCGGCCCCCTCTGGAGCACAGAGTGAAAAGTGTTTGGGAGAAATTGAGGTGGATGGAAAAAATGCTCACTATTTCAAGTGATGGAGAGGGTGCTTCGTCTCACACAGATAGACAGCTGCAGCAGCCCCTTTCTCTGTCACTTTGCTAACAGTGTGGCTTGAGTCAGACTAATGTCTTGGTGAGGAGGATATGTGGAGTGTTTAAAGTGAGTTCAAAGGTCCTTAACATAGCGGACCTGTGCTGCTGTATGGTTGAAGCTGAGTAATCGAGGCCCTTTGGTTTTGATAGCCTTACCACCCATTAAGATGATGTTTACAATGATCACACTGACTTGATGGCAATTTCAGATCTGTTGATGTAAAAATCAACCACTATAAGCATGCTGCCACTTCACACCAGATCTGCTGTTTTGTTTCTTTTCGTTTTCATTTTGTCTCTGTTTAATAATTCACAAATGAATACCTGTTGGTGACTCATGCTGGCTGACTGCTGCATTGCACTGGTCTGCCACGGTAATGTTGTGTCTTGGATGCAGGAATCTCGTGCCATGATGCTTGTGGCCATCATGTGTTCATGCTGATCTGGTCCATGTAGAACAATACAACTTTTTCTAAGCTACTGATATGTCTTGAGTCTTCTCATGTGTACATCAATTTAGGCATTTTTATACAACCTTTAGTTTTGGCCCTCAAATCTGATTGTATGACTGGTGTTCTAAGAGTGCTGATTTACTGCACAGACCAACAGCACTGGGACGCTTTACTGTTTTATTCACTCTGCTTGTATTTGTGGTGTTCCAGACCAGAGTATGGAGCAGTGCAAACAGCTAGAGGTGGGGATTCTGATTCATCCCTGTGATTATTTAAATTATGCCAGTAGGTGGTAGAGGTTGCACAGACTAGTCGACTACATCTAACGCAGTCTAGTCGCTCACCAAGTGATTTATAAAAGGCGTCTGTAGGAAATGCAGTGGGTGTAAAGTCTGGTGGCTCTGCACTGAAAAGGCGCAGTGGCTCAAATATAGGCTGTGATGTTCTATCAGACTCACAATAAAAGACGCATACACTAAAAAAAAAAAACAGCTCTTTGGCTGATCATGGACAGTGGTTCCACATGTTTGAAATGAGTTTTCTTAACTTAAAATTACTATGTAATCTCAACACAAACACTTAGTGTAGAAAGAACCTAGTTGAATTAGGTAAACCTGACAAACTTAGATGTGTCAATGTAACTCAAATAAATCTCTTTTGCTTCTTTATGTTCTAACTAGTGAAAGTGAATGTTAGCATGCTAAGTACATGCTGGTTGGAAGCACTACAGAGTTTAGTTTAGTAACTATGCTTTGGTTAGCACAGCATTTACGATGCGAGAAATCAATTTAATGTGCGACATCTGTCCTCATCAAGCTCCACTCTACACTATAATGCCCCAAAACTCCAACATAACAGAAGCTCTTCTAAATCTCTACATAACAAAACATTAAACAACAATTAACCCCTTTTATGTTCATCTTGCACAAAAACACATTAAATAACACTTCATTTGAACATATACTCTCCCTATCGAGTCCAATGCAAAGCATTCTGTGAAATAGAAATCCCCTGACCAGTTTCATCAATGCTACATTAACAATAAATAAATAAAAAAAAAAATAAATAAATACTCATGTAGTCCTAACTCAAATTGATTAAGTAAGCTTCCATTTTACAAATTTAAATGGATAGAACGCAATGAAATTAAGTTGTGACAAACTGTTCTAGAATTGTGATGCTTTAGTTCATTTTAAATAAGTAAACTGAACAAGCAGCAAAAATATTTTTTAGAGTGTACAGAATGCACTTCAGAACTGGTGTTTGTTTACTGTGTCGCTTTGCTCAAAAACGCAACGCATCAACAACAGTCTTATGCATTCTCTATATTACACATGCGCACAGCATTGTAATAACACTGATAATGTTCAGAGCATTTCATAGGCTACTCTGATAAGGCTGATGCTACCGTTAACTGCAATATATGCGGATGGCTGAAAATTGGCCTTTAACTGGAAGACTAGTGTAAAAGAAGCAAAAGAACAGAGACATTTTGCTTGTCTTTGAGTTTTATATAATTCTCACTTGGGAATTCTGTGGGCTGGGCTATAAGACCTGCATTTGTTTTCTTCCGGCAGTTCTTTGGCCCAGTCTTGAAGAGTCTTATTTTTTGGAGGGAATAAGACTCCTGTAACTCAGTACCCTTCAATATCCTACTCTCTTCCCCTACCTGAGCCTGTACATATAAAATAAAAAGAATATATATATATATATATATATATATATATATATATATATATATATATATATATATATATATATATATTCTTTATATATATATTCTTTTTATTTTAGAATCGCGGCGCCGTTTTGTGGCCCGTTCTGCTTAACGCGGCGGCCCATTTCAGCTTATCGAGGCCCATTCGGCCCCGTTTCCATATATATATTAATATATATCCATTCCATATATGGAAACAGGGCCGAATGGGCCTCGATAAGCTGAAATGGGCCGCCGCGTTATGCAGAACGGGCCACAAAACGGTGCCGCGATTTCCTTGACCCGTAATAAAATTAAGGAGTTGACATTTAAACTTGTGTTTCTGACAATAATTATAACCCAAAATAAAATCTTGCTTCATAAATACAGCCCCTAAAGAATCAAATAAAACATCCAAAAGATGGAACAGAGGAGAAAGTCTTTTTCAAAGCATAAAACAATGAAAAACTGTTTCTCTTTCATTACAGAAAGGACATTTTTGTTAAGGCTGGTTTGTAAAGTATTCTCCATACCAATATTACTTTTATTTCTTTTTTATTCTTTTATTTTTTCTAATTTCTAATTTTTCTTTCCAACCTGTATCTGTTCTATCTTTTAATGTATGCTTATTAATTACCTTCACTAAAACTTTGTACAATACTTTACCTCTTAACGAAAGGAAATCCAAATGTTCATGTTCCCCAAAATTAAAAACAGGTATAAAATTAAAATCTGGGAAAGGATCTTTATCATTGGGAATAATAGAACCTGTTCTGTATTCCTTAAGTAACTCTTTTTCTTCTGGAAGCAAAACCCCATAGAGTTTGTCTAAGAATCTCTTCACAAGACGCACTGACCGTACACCCAAAAAAATAGCAAGTGGTTCTTTATTTTGTAGATTTGAACCAGCTTCACGCAAAATATGTCACAACTGCAGAGCCTTTTTTGAACAAAATTAATTAGTGAGGCCTGTAGTGTCATCTCCAGTCACATCCAAATACAATAGGCTCTTAAAATAACCATTGAAGTGAGGAAGCTGGTTCTAACCACTGATTCCATAATTTAAACAAACTTTGATCAAAAAACAGGTATTCCTGTAAAATCAAGTGTTTTAACATCCATTAAAAACAACGCAACATCCAAACCAAATCCATTCAGCCTATGCAATATGCTTTGGGCCAGAGATTTCCACACCAAGTCTTTTGATCCCAGCAAAAACTTCTGAATAAATTGAAGATGATAGGTAGCACCCTTGCTTGCCAAGTTTACCAGTCCATGACCCCCTCCTCTTTAGGCAAAAAAAGTATACTTTGGGGAGTCCAGTGTAATTTGTCCCAAAAATCAAAATCAAGCACCACTCTTTGAATTTGTGCAAGTAGATTAGGAGGTGGGTCAATACATTTATGCCATATTGAAAATACTACCCAGTTGTTAATCACAAGTGTTCTCCCTCTAAAGGACATCTGTGGAAGCAACCATTTCCATTTCTTCAAATGACCTGTTACTTTTTCCAAAATGCTTTCCCAGTTTTTCTGAATAAAGGCTTCATTACCCAAAAATACTCCTAATTATTTTAAACCACTTCTTTTCCAAATTAACCCCCCTGGGAGTCTAGTGTAATCTCATTTCACCTTCCCATCACTTTTTCTCCAATTCATATTTGCTGATGAAACAACCTAAAAATCTTGAACAATGTGTTCAACATCATCAGCATATGGAGAAAGAAACAAAACATCATTACACTGAGGTACAGTAAAACAATTTAATTCATTGCGTAACCTGTGAAGCATTGGTTCAATGGCCAGTGTGTATAGCATTCCATACATAGCACATCCCTGCCTAAGTCCTCTCTGAACTTTAAAAGGAGCACACAAACCACCATTAACTTTAAGTACACTTTCAATGTCACAATACATAGTCTTAATCATGGCTATGAATCCCGGGCTGAACCCAAACGCTTCCATAGTGCGCCACAAATATAAATGTTCGACTCAGTCAAAAGCCTTTTCTTGATCCAAGGAAATGAGACCAATATTAACACCTCTAAGATATCTCTAATTAGAAATATATTATCATAAATTGACCTATTTGGTATACAGTAAGTCTGGTCATAATGTATCACCTGCCCCATAACTTTACTTTTTGCCAGAGCTTTAGACAATTTTTTTTTTTTTCTGTGCTCAAAAATAGACCAGCCTCCAATTGGCAATGTTTTGCAAATCATCTTTTTTAGGTACAAAAGTGATAACGGCTCTTCTACAGCTCAAAGGCAGAGAGACTTTTTCTAAACTATCATTAAACATCAACAAAAGATCTTCTCTTACTGAGGACCAAAAGCATTTATAAAATTCAACTATCAATCCCAGGGGATTTTCCATTCTCCATATTCATCAATTCTGCATGTAGTTCTTGTAAAGACAAAGGTAACTGTAATTCAGTGTTAGTCTCCTCAGCTACTTTCGGCAAGCCATCATAAAAAATATCCGAATTGATTCTCTCTTCATCCATTAATTCACATGTGTACAAGTCTGAATAGAACTGTACAGCACATGGTCTTATTTCGGAAGATTCAGTGTTTTATTGTACTGTGGTTGAGCGCAGGGAATGAATGATTCTACTCTGGCCATTTTTCTTCTCTAAACTGAAAACTAATTTTGATGGAGCGTCCATTAAGGCAACGGTTTGAAACCATGAATGTACCAAAGCACCTTGTGTCTTAACATCCAACAGGTCTGCTAGCATTGCCTTTTTTAAATTGAGAGCTTCAGAAAATTTCCTTTTTCCTGTAGATGCTGATAATTCCTGTAAATCAATTATTTCAGCCTCAAGAACTTTCATTGTTTTCTTTATTTCTGTTGTGACATTGTGTACTGCTGGCAAAACATTTTTTTGTGTGTGTGTGTTTATCCACAATTCCACCACTGCTGTAAAGAATTGTACTTATTCTTTGTTGCTTAAAATTGTAAAAAAAAAATATATATATATATATATATATATTTTTTTTTTTTTTAAGATTCAATAAAATTATTATCATTTAAAAGAGAAGTATCAGAAAACCAATAGGCACTCTTTGACTTAACATGATTGACAGTTATTTGACAAAGGACTGCACTGTGATCAGAAAAGCCTACTGGAATAATTCTACAGCTTTTAAAAAGATTGAGTTGGTGCTTAAAACAATCAACTCTATCCAGCCGTGCCAAAGGCATCAAACCCTGTTGACTATGAGCCCAGGTGTATTGCCTGGAGTTTGGGTATATAGCCCTCCAAATGTCACAAAGATCAAAAGCTTGAATTAATTGTTTGATCCTTTTTAAAGAAGCCATGTGAGGTTCTATATTATTCCTGTCCATTTTATCATTCTCAGTGCAATTAAAATCACCCCCCAATATCAAAAATTCTTCTGCATTAAACTCCTTTAAAGTGGTACTGATCAAGTTTAAGAATACAATTCTGCCTGCTCCATTAGTTGGTGCGTACACATTGAGGAAGACTATAGTACTATTCTCAAAAATAGCTCTCACTTTTAAAAAACTTCCACTTTCTACTTCAAGTACCTCTACAGAAGTAGGCAAAGCATTTTGTGAGAAAAAATAGCCACACCACTACTAATAGATGATTTATGGCTTAAAAATATTTGTCATCCTAACCCTTTTTCCAATCTATTTCATTCTTTTCATCGCTATGAGTCTCTTGGACAAGCATAACATCTATACATTTTCATTTCATTAATTCAAACAACATCATCCTTTTCTGACAATTCCTAGCACTGTTTAAATTTAGAGTTCCAACTCTAAGCTCATCCATTTTGAAATTCAGACTACTAAAAAAAAACAATAAAGAGCCTAAAAAGGTTACAACCCATGCCAAGTATAAAGGTTTAAACGTTAACATTCTTATCATCTTTAAGGATTTGTTTCTTAAGTTTATTAACAATTTTCCGAAGACGATATACTTCAACATCAGGGAAGGCTCCCTCTTTTACTAGATACTTAACATCCTTATAAACTGTACATGGTCAGGGAAATAACTTTCAGTCTGTACTCCTTTCAAGCCTTTTGTTTCCTGAAGAAAGCAACTAATCTCTTTAACTTTGTAAAGGACATTCAAAGTTTCACTTTGTGAGCAAACAGATGTTCCTGAAAACACCGACATATTAGAATCAGAAGAATCATCACTATCTGAGTCTGTTACCTCCATTTCCCCTTCATTACCCTTTTTGACCTGTTTATTTGCTTTAGTCTGACTGATTTTCTTCCTTTTGCTAGGAACTTTGAAAGATGGTTCCACTTCCATACTCAAATCACAAACATCAATCTGGTTAAATTTCTGTTATTCTACATCCCTCACCTGTTCTACAGATACAGATGATTCAGTGCCTTTTGGTTCGATCTCAGTAGACTCCGCTACTACCAACACAATCAGGTCATTCTCTGTTGCGGAGGGTCCGGCACTTGCCGGCTCCTCTCCATCACGCTCTGTAGCTGCAGCAGGTGCACTCCGAATGGGCGCATTTAAAGCTGCAGATGATTCAGCCTCAACAGGCTCATGCTCAGCTACATTACACCGTTCAGTACTATTATTTGCTTTGCTGTTGTCATTTTTACTTGATTTCTCGGGACAGGTACGGATAAGATGACCTGTTTTCCCACATCCAAAGCATTTAATTGAAGTTGCAAATATAACGTAATCAAACCTGTCTATTTTAAACTTAAACACCAGATCAATTCCCTCTACACCATTTTTAAGTACCATAAACACCTGTCTTCTGAAAGAAATAAGATGTTTAACCAAAAGCGATTTGCAACCAAGGGGTATTTTCTTAATAGGAGACACTAGTTTACCATAACGTGAAAGCTCTTGTGCAAGGACTTCATCTTTCACAAATGGAGGAACATTAGAAAGTACAACTTTCTTAGAGGGACTACTAAGAGGAAAAACTGGCATAAATGAACCTTTTATCACAACACCTGCTTGAACAACCTCATTGGCTTTTTCAACAGTGTTTAGAAACAACATGATAGCATTATTAATTTGTGAAGCTGAGACAATGTTATCATGGCCAACAACATCTCCCACCACCAAACTACAGTCCTCCACACTAAAACCACAATCCACTTTCACCCCATGTCAGCGTGTTAGCGTTTCAAGACTGACTACGTTAGAAGTCACCATGCTTCCCAACAAAAGTGCTGGTAGCAGACTGTTCTAACAAAAAGTTTACAAAAAAAACAAAAAAACAATAACACATATAACAAAGAAAACACACAATAAAGATTAGAAAAAGATAGAAGAAAAGAATAACACTCACCACACTCTCAACCACACACCTCACTCACTCGCAACACTCGCGCATGCGCACAGAGAGAGAGAGAGAGAGAGAGAGAAAGAGAGAGAGAGAGAGATGGAGCGTGTGCGGTCACCTGTTGATGATGCTGTAGTGTGTTAGTCAGCTTTCTGAAGATAATGTCATTTTGGTGAAATGCATCCTATTTTCTCAGTGGAAAAATAGCAGTCCAAGCAGGGGTATTCCTCTCTATTTCGCAGTAGCTGGTGTGCAAGTGTCATTCACTATAGAAACCGCAACCTCCTCTGTCATTTGTCCTCTCCAATATGGAAATTCCGGTAAGAGGTAAGCACCTTGAGTTTCTGTAATTAATCAGTCTGTTGTGTCTCTCAGCTGTGATGAGCCTTAATGCTTAAGTTGTTAGTTTTATTTCCTAGCTTTAGTAGTGTAGTTGTAATACGAGCGATCACGGAGTGCTGTTGAATATAAACACTGAGTGACGCTGACCCACTTCACGTCACCAACTGGCTCATATTGCACACAAAAATGGTCTTTTGCCTCCACTTGCTGGCTAAAATATGTAATGTCACAAAATTAAATGTAAAGAGACAGATGGCTCTTAACACATCAGCACTGCTCTTAACTTTAGTTTAGAACGGCACGAACACTAGTGGAGTGATACACACAGTGAAGCGTCTGAGTGCTGATGGTGTGAGACTCATGGAACGTCTCTTGTCCAATCAGATTTGAGGACTGGAACTAACTGTATATATATATATATATATATATATATATATATATATATATATATATATATATATATATATATATATATAATAGGGGATGTAACAGTTACATCAACAATGTTTGTTAGGTCATTAATTCAAACACTATATTTGCTAATTTTGTGCTTCAGTCTAAAGCGGAATTACATTGCAATAATGTGTTATATTGCAACATTTCTACTTGATCTAACCCATAAAAATTACTTTTGTTGATGTAACATAATTTGTTAGGTTGATTTAGCCAAATGAATTAACATTTTTGAGTTGAATAACACCAGTTAATTTAGATGTTAACACATGAAGCACATTTTTAGGTTACCTAACAATTTATTTTTTTATTGTTATTTTTTTACAGTATAGAAAGATTTGTTGACATCTGTAAAATAGACTGAAAAAAGTTAACCTACTCATGTGGTAACATCTAAATTAACTGGTTTGATTCAAAAATGAACATTACTGAACAAACTGAATACAGTAGTTTATACCAGCAAATCTAATTTTAAGTAGAAATATCTCATAATCATAGATTATTACTTTTTACAGTGTGGAGGGGGTGGAGGTACTAATTTATTTTTAAGATTTAAAATGATCAGCTGATCTCTTACCTTTTTATGGAGAGGCTAAATATTCAAATAAACTAATCATTATTATTTTGACATGTCCAAATATTTAATTTTAGCAGAGACAGCAAATTATCTAAACATATGGATAAATCAGGATCATCTTATATTAAAAGAAATTCCCAAAAATGCTTACATTTCACAACCCAATTACATATAATTTGTTACAGCTTGACCCTTTGGTTAAGTCCATATACTCCAATGAATCATTTTCTCAGCATGACACCCCAAGATAACCACATTCATGCTTATAATGACTGATGCCTCTTCCACACTGCTCTGATAGTGGCCTCATCACACTGATCTCAGATCAGTTTTGAAGCTTCTCTTTGAATTGATTAGATTAGAGCCTATACAGGGAAGGCCAGTCTTCATTTGTGTAAAAACCTCTACAGCATAAACCTAATAAGAACCTAATAAGAGTGAATTAGACAGATTTACACTCATTATGTTGGATTGAAGGGCAGGGGAAGAGAGACAGATTGATTTATCACACAAGGAAAGACAAATGAATAAATAACCACCAGACTCAGCACTGGACAGCAGCCATATCAGCCAACGGGAATTTAAAATGCTTAATGGACTGTGATTAACAACTCATTTAGCATGAGGCCGTGAATATATATATGGTCCCATCGCTGTGCATGTGGAGATGTGAGGGGTACCTGAGGGTGTGTGTGTGTATTTGTAAGTATATGTTTTATGACCTGTTTTGTGAAGCCAGAACAGCAATTACAGTAGCTTGTTTATTGTAGCAGTATATATCAGTGGCATTATGATCAATGGCCATAACTTTCCATAAAAAGTACAAAGATTGTCCAGAAGAGGTCAGTAAGACCTAATGGATTTGAATTTTCTCATACTACACTAGAGCAGTGGTTCTCAACCAGGGAGCCAAGACCCATTAGGGGGCCTCAGCAAATTTATGCGGGGGCCAGCAAGATGACTCAAAATAATTTTAAATAATTTATATTAAAATAATAACTTATAACTTAAACTAATACATATGCTAAATAGAAGCCTACAACTTATAAAACCTTATAACTTATTACAGTTTCTGATGCTTCTGGAATCACTAAATTAATTATTTTATTAAAAATTTTATAGTGATTAATTATATTATTCTTGATACTCCAAGTTTCCGGAAGGAGGAGGCCTTTAAATATTTTCTTAGACAATGGGGGGCCTTGGGGTCAAAAAGGTTGAAAACCACTGCAATAGAGGACATGCTCCAAATTACATAAAACTTCACCAAGTAGGCCATGTGCCAGCAAGAATCTTTGCACCACTAAAGCTTAATTTATACTATGAAAGAAATCGAGGCATTGTTTTAAATGAGTTCATTTGTAGTAAATCATATATATATATAAAAGTGTACTTCTGCACAATTTCTGTGAGACAGGCTTTAAAGCTCTCAATTTTTTTAACGTTTTTAGTAACCTATGTAAGTACTCTCCATCTGGCAAGCGCGATTGTAAATAAAAAAATGTCACGTCAATCCATGCACATGGTTTTTACCAAACATCAATGCTCTTCATCTAGGGGAGTTCTCCTAGGTCAAGAATTTCAGAGATTTGAGCCAACAGGAGAAATGTCACCAAACAACGATCACCTACCAAAAATATCAATGTATAATTTTAGGCAATCTAAAAGAACCCTGTTCGTCCAGTAAGTAACATTACGAAATAAACACTTCACTTTTGCAAGACTGAAAATATATAACATATATATTGCTGCATTATTCTGAATGCATGTCAGTGCATGTCATTTGCATCTGTACGATCATTCGCATAGACAGATTTTCCATCATCATGTCATGTGATTTTTAATTTGTTTAATTTGTCTACAAAAGGAATCAAATGTTCTCAAATACTCTCAAGTGCCCATTCACTCATGTGCCAAATGGAGCGAAAGCCATTCACACATCTGCACATAAGATATGCCTATCATCATTCTTTTGTGTGCATTTTGCCCTTTAACACTCTTTTATACATCCATCTTTGCAGTAGTATCAGTGCCATCATAAATTACAATAACAGAGTGAAACTGGCGCATATTAAGGCCATGTATAGCATGTTAGTGCATTAGCGTCATGAATTCTGAATGTGAACAAGACAAATTAAAAATATTCTACTGCATATATTACTTAAAATTTAAAACAGCTTCTTTTACTGATCTTGTGTGAATTCTACTCATAGAATTAGGCATAAATTCATTAATAAAATATTTTAATGTCATATTTTAAAGGTGTAGAGTCTTCATATATAAAGGTATACAGTGGTGTAGCGGGTGTCTAAATGTTGGCAAACAGTATACCGTTGATCGGCTGTTTAGAACTTTTTTTTATCCCTGAATGAAGAACGAAGAAGAACATCTCCGGAAGTATATCAGAGCCTTTAGCTGTTCAAATAGTTTGAACAATGCTAGAAAGTGAAGAAACTGCTTACCTTTCATCTTAATTCACAATTTGAATAAAAAATGTCACATAAGATCAGTTTTTATTTTCGGGGGTTGAGGGGGTCTTAATTTGTTACAGTAAGGTTATTAAAATGAGTGCTCTGAAGAAGTTTAGTTGTTAAGTAGATATGATAAGATAACTGCAAAAAGCTGCGATTTAATTATATAAATATATAGTCTGCATGTGCTGCGTGCTTCAAAATGAATGCATGCTCTGCTGTCTGTAATCTATTACAACCACAGCGCACGTGATGCTTATAATGAGGTGTTATCAGTAAATGAGTGCACAGCACAATCAGACTGTGTATTTATTTAAATAAATCTCAGCCTTTTTGTTGTGTTCTGTGCTATCATTTCTAGGTTGCAATTCTATACCAAGCCTATAGAGGACACTGTGTTATGCAAATATGAATTCTACCTGCCAAGAAGATATAGCGATGAACTACTCAGTGGAGACGTGATGCGGTTAATAAATGTGGGTTTAACCAGCAGTCCACTACCTTCATTTCTTTTACTGCGTTAAACATTACAATCTGGCTATGATGTCTGCTTCCGCACCCATGCTTGCACCATTTCTTCTGACGGTAGTAGTATGAAGGTAAATCTGTTGCAAAACTCGAGAACTTGCAG
This sequence comes from Myxocyprinus asiaticus, assembly GCF_019703515.2. Taxonomy (NCBI): domain Eukaryota; kingdom Metazoa; phylum Chordata; class Actinopteri; order Cypriniformes; family Catostomidae; genus Myxocyprinus; species Myxocyprinus asiaticus. Next base: position 24,629,878 of record NC_059350.1, on the reverse strand, counting down.
ATGTGAATTTGAGAATTTGTACAATAAATATTTGTACTTGTAAGTTTAAATTTACACTCACAGCCCCAATGTGAAAACTTTAAAAAATAAAAATCTGAAGTTGAATATTGCAATCTGCACTCAGACTATAATCTAAAACGTCTCCGGTTACACATGTAACCTCGGTTCCCTGAGATGAAGGGAAAGAGACAATACGGTAAACGTTTTTAGGGAATTTCTTCTCTGACGACTTAATTGAAGCCCTTGTATAATAACGCCAAGATTGGCAATGGTGTTTGAGCCCCACCCCTTTAGGTGCGCAGTTGGCTTATATAAGCGGGTGCTCAATCACCATTTCTTCAGAATTTTCTAACTGAAGGACAAGAACGCATCGTTCATACCTTGAAACTCTGAAGTAGTAGTGCGGCCAGCTTTTGCAATGTCTCGTTCCCTTCATCTCAGGGAACCGGTTTACATGTGTGACCAGAGGTGTTCCCTTTTGATTACAGCACACTTGACATTGCGGTAAATGCTTTTGGGGAATGGTGTACCATCACACCACACTATATGACTTCATAAACCGAGAGACACACTAGGGTATAAACACTTGTAAAAGAATATGTATATGAGGTCACAGGCCCGCCAGGCGGTGACTTATTACAACATATTCAAGTGTATAGAATAATTAATAACCCCACATGGTGACAATGACGGGAAGTTAATCTTATGCTGGGGATACACTGTATGAGTCATATAATACACATAGTATAAATGTAACCCTTTTTTTAACCAGAGGTTGGGAGGGAGGTTTATTCTTATTTGAAGTGCATGTGACTTTAGAGAGAGTGTTGGATAACAGCCTACACAGGCAATTGTATTAAAATTATAACAGGTAACCCACCCGTAATAAAGAGCTTGGGCTCACCGGCTGGGTGTTAGGATAGTAAGCTCTCTAGACAGAGAGGACTTGCGAAGAGATGGATGCCACGTCTAGATTATAAAACCTCACAAACATGTTTTGCAAAGACCATCCTGCTGCAAGGCATATGTCCTGCAAGGACACACTGTTTGTCCATGCCCATGAAGAGGCCATGCCTCTAGTTGAATGCGCTTTCACACCAATAGGGCATTTCATGCCCTGTGAATTATAGGCGAGGGCAATCGCGTCAACGATCCAGTGAGAGAGCCTTTGCTTAGATACGGACATGCCTTTTTGTGCATCCTCCATAACAAACAAAGAGCTGATCTGACAGTCTAAACTGGCGGGTGCGCTCCACATACGTGTGTAATGTTCGCAAAGGGCATAATAAATGCGCTAACTGCTCCTCATCTGAATTAAATGGTGGGGGAGTGAAAGCCTGTAAGTGAACTATTTGAGCCCTAAATGGCGTGGAAAGCACCTTAGGCACATAGCCTTTTTGGGTTTGATGGTGACCTATGAAAGCCCCGGTGCAAATTCTAGACATGAACTGTCAATTGACAGTGCCTGTATATCACCCACCCATTTAACTGAGCCTAGAGCCAACAGAAGTGCGGTCTTTATAGAAAGCACACGCAACTCAACAGATTGTAATGGTTCGAACGGATGGCTTGTGAGTACACTCAGCACCAGATTTAAATCCCACGTTGAGACTGTAGCAGGGCGAGGGTGGTTCAAGAGCCTCACTCCCCTAAGGAACTATATGATCAGATCATGTCTGCCTATATAGAGGAGCCAGCCTCTGGGTGTGAAATGCCGAGATAGTTGCTAAATAGACCTTAAGTGTTGAGGGAGTAAGACCTGCGTCCAGCTGCTCTTGAAGGAATGTAAGAATTTCCACTGTGGAGCAATTCACTGGGTTCTTGCTGTATGAGGAGCACCAATCTGCAAATGTGGATGGTGCACTAGCCTGAAAAATTATGTTTATTACCGACTGAGCCAATCCGTTCAGAGGCCATGCATGTAGGTTCCACAGCTCCAACTGGGGATGCTAAATCGTGCCCTGCACTTTAGTGAGGAGATCCCTCCTCAGTGGTATTTCCCATGGAGGGACATCTAATGTCCATCAGAAACCAAGACTGGTTGGGCCATTTCGGCTTGACCAACAGAACTGTTTCCTTTTCCTCTCGAACTTTGTAGATGACAGAGTGAAGGAGGTGTATCGGGGGAAACATGTATTTGTGTTTCGCCGGCCACTTGTGAGCCAAGGGTCCACCCCCAGTGGGGCTTGGGACATGGCGTACCACAGAGGGCAGAGGGTGCGACAGCATGTCCGTTCAAGTGGCCCAGAACATATGTTGCTCACAGGAAAAGGAGATGGTGCTTGCTCCAAATGAGGAGGTATTGCACCAGGCTCATCATTGGTAGAGGTCGAGTTCCACTCTGGCGATTTATGTACGCCACTACTGACATGTTGTCCAACCGGATCAGAACGTGATGATTCGCTGTGTCGGAATGAAAATCCTTCACGGCAAAGAAGACAGCCAGCAGCTCCAGGCAGTTTATGTGCCATGCCCGTTTCGCACCTGTCCAGGTGCCGAAGGCCGGGTGTCCGTCGCACAGCGTGCCCTAGCCTGTGTTGGAAGCATCCGTGGTCACCACTTTTTGCCTGAAAACTGGACCCAGCATAACACCCTGCTGATAAAATGTTGGAGCTATCCATGGTGCTAGAGCAGCCAGACAGCAGCGACTCACAGTGATGCGCATGCGCCCTTGGCACCAGGCGTGCCGTGGTACATTATGTTTGAGCCAGCACGGGAGAGGTCTCATGTGAAAAAGACCTAACGGTATGACAGCGGATGCTGCCGTCATAAAACCCAGCATTCTCTGAAATGACTTCAGTTGAAATACTTTCCCCACCTTGAACTGAGATAGACAATGATGAATGGTCCGAACGCACTCGCTCGTAAGGTGCACGTGCATGCTCACGGATTCGAATTCCCAAAAAGCAGATTTGTTGGCTGTGAGAAAATGTGATTTTTTTCCAATCGACACTGAGACCTAGGCTGTTCAAATGGTTAAGTATCAAGTATCTGTGCTCACATAACAGAGCCTCTGATTGGCTATTAATAGCCAATCGTTGAGGTAATTTAGAATGCGCATGGCACTTATCTTCAAAGGGGCAGGCGCTGCATCGACACATTTCTTGAATGTGCGGGGAGCCAAAGACAGGCTGAAGGCGAGAACTTTGAATTGATATGCAGTTCCTTCGAACGCGAATCTCAAAACAGTCTGTGATTCGGTACAATTTGAACATGAAAGTACGCGTCCTTTATATCTATTGACGCGAACCTGTCCTGTGGGTGGATGTGTGATTAGATCTGTTTCTGAGTTAACATTTTGAACGGGTGTGTTGCAAGCATGCGATTCAAGCGTCTTAGATCTAAAATGGGTCGAAGCCTGGAGTATTTTTTTGGAACGAGAAAATAGTGGCTGTAAAACCCTTTGTGGGCATGGCATTCCGGAACAATCTCTATCGCATTTTTTGCGCGGAGATTGTGAATTCCCTATCTGTAACTCACTCAACGTTGTGTTGATGTAGTGACACTAGGGGTCACTCTTGGGAGCCACAAACACCTTTGATTTTGAAAAAAGGCCAATGGGAATTGGCGAGTGGAATTTGCATCCGTCCTCCGCCCCTGTGCACCCAGCTGTGGCACAAACACACCCACACCAGGTTGGTTCCAACAGACTGCGAGGATGATATTCCTCCTCCCCCCTCCCCGGCCTATACTATGGTGGGTATCAGGAGCCAGATAAGTGCTTCGATGTCCCTGGACTCAGCATGGCCACGGGGCTCGAGCCCTCTTGATGTTGCGCCTCAGGCTCCGCCCCGCCGTGAGGCCCCACCCACCAGTACGTCCAACGAGATTGTCCCCTAGGTCCCCCTTGCCCAGAGCTTGGACACGTGGCTTGTGCTTCCCAACCCGTCACAATGGCTGACCCGGACCGTCCGACTTGGCTACATGATTCAGTTCGCAAGGCACCCGCCCAGGTTCAGAAGCGTCCGCTTCACCTCGGTGAAGAGCGAGAACACCGCTACCTTGCATGTGGAGATCACTACCCTTCTACGGAAGGTTGCGATAGAGCCTTTCCCTCCGGCCTAGATGAAGAAGGGGTTTTACAGTCCCTACTTCATCGTACCGAAGAAAGGCGGTGGGTTGCGGCCAATCTTGGACCTGCGAGTACTGAACCGGGCGTTGCACAGACTCCCGTTCAAGATGCTGATGCAAAAACGCATTCTAGTGAGCGTCTGGCATCAAGACTGGTTCACGGCAGTAGACCTGAAGGACACATACTTCCACGTCTCGGTTTTACCTCGACACAGACCCTTCCTGCAGTTTGCTTTCGAGGGCCAGGCATACCAGTACAAGGTCCTCCCCTTCGGCTTGTCCTTGACCCCTCACGTCTTCACGAAGGTCGCAGAGGCAGCCCTTGCCCCGTTAAGGGAAGCGGGCATCCACATCCTCAAATTTCTCAACGACTGGCTAATCCTAGTTCACTCTCGGGATGTGTTGTGTGCGCACAGGGACCTGGTGCTCACACACCTCAGCCGGCTGGGGCCTCGGGGCAACTGGGAAAAGAGCAAGCTCTCCCCGGTTCAGAGCATCTCTTTTCTCGGCTTGGAGTTGGACTCAGTCTCGATGTCGGCGTGCCTCATGAACAAGCGTGCACAGTTGGTGCTGAACTGTCTGAAAGCATTCAGATGGAGGACAGCGGTTCCACTGAAACTTTTCAGAGGCTCCTGGGGCAAATGGCATCCTCAGCGGTGGCCACACCGCTCGGGTTGATGCATATGAGACTGCTTCAGCACTGGCTTTAGACTCGAGTCCCGAGATGGGCATGGTGTCACGGGACACATAACGTGGTCATCACGCCAATCTGTCGCCGCTTCTTCAGCCCTTGGACCGACCTGTCATTTCTACGGGCAGGGGTTCCCCTAAAGCAGGTCTCCAGGTGTGTCATAGTTATGACGGTTGCCTCCAAGATGGGCTGGGGTGCCGTATGCAACGGGCATGCAGCCGCAGGCTCTTGGACTGGCCCGCAGCTGCGTTGGTACATCAACTGCCTCGAGTTGTTGGCAGTACTGCTCGCCCTGCGGAGGCTCCGGTCATTGATCCAGGGCAAGCAGGTGTTGGTCCGGATGGACAACACGGCGACGGAAGTGTATATTAACCGCCAAGGTGGCCTATGCTCCCGTTGCATGTCACAACTCGCCCGCCGTCTCCTCCTCTGGAGTCAGCAGCGCCTCAAGTAGCTGCGAGCCACTCACATCTTGGGCGACCTCAACACCGCAGCGTATGCGATGTCACGACAGGTTACGCTCAGGGGATAGTGGAGACTCCACCCCCAGGTGGTCCAGCTGATTTGGAGTCAATTAGGTCGAGCACAGGTAGACCTGTTTGCTTCCCGGGAATCCTCCCACTGCCCGCTTTGGTACGCCCTGACCGAGACACCCCTCGGGATAGACGCACTGGCACACAGCTGGCCCCCGGGACTATGCAAATATGCGTTTCCCCCAGTGAGCCTACTTGCACAGACCTGTGCAAGGTCAGGGAGGACGAGGAGCAGGTCATCCTAGTAGCACCCTACTGGCCCACCCAGACATGGTTCTCGGACCTCACGCTCCTCGCAACAGCCCTGCGGCGAATTCCCCTGAGGAAGGACCTTCTTTCTCTGGGACGGGGCACAATCTGGCACCTGCGGTGATAGACACGATCACTCAGGCTAGGGCTCCCCCTATGAGGCGCCTGTATGCCTTGAAGTGGCGTATGTTCGCTAAGTGGTGTTCTTCCTGACGCCAAGACCCCCAGAGATGCGCAGTCGGATCGGTGCTTTCCTTCCTGCAGGAGAGGCTGGAGGGGCGGCTGTCCCCCTCCACCTTGAAGGTGTATGTAGCCGCCATTTAGGCACATCACGATGCAGTAGATGGTAAGTATTTGGGGAAGCACAGCTTGATCATCAGGTTCCTGAGAGGCGTTAGGAGGTTGAATCCCACCAGACCGCACCTCATCCCCTCGTGGGACCTCTCTGTAGTCCTTCGGTGTCTACAGGGAGCTGCCTTCAAGCCCCTAGAGTCAGCTGAGCTTAAGGCACTCTCTTTGAAGACTGCCCTCCTGACTGCGCTCACTTCCATCAAGAGGGTAGGGGAACTGCAGGCGTTCTCTGTCAGCGAAACATGCCTGGAGTTCGGTCCAGGCTACTCTCACGTGATCCTGAGACCCTGAACTACGTGCCCAAGGTTCCCACGACCCCATTTAGGGATCAGGTGGCGAACCTGAAAGCGCTGCCCCGGGAGGAGGCAGACCCAGCCTTGGCATTGCTGTGTCCGGTGCATGCTTTACGCATCTATTTGGATCACACGCAGAGCTTTAAATGTTCCAAGCAGCTCTTTGTCTGCTTTGGCGGACAGCGGAAAGTGAGCGCTGTTTCCAAACAGAGGATCGCCCATTGGGTCATTGACGCTATCATGATGGCATATAACGCTCAGGACATGCCGCTCCCTGTGGGGCTACGAGCCCACTCTACTAGGAGTGTGGCAGCCTCCTGGGGCCCTGACCAATGGTGCCTCTTTGGCAGACATCTGCAGAGCAGCGGGCTGGGAAACACCCAACACCTTTGCGAGGTTCTACAATCTCCGGGTTGAGCTGGTCTCGTCCCGTGTATTGTCAGGGACAAGCAGGTAAGTTTCGGGACAGCTGGCCGGGCGTACCACTTGTGCATAGTGCCTTTCCCCTCCCCTGAGGTGAAGACGTGCGCTTTTGACTCCCAGTCATGTTCACAAGTTGTGATCCCTGGATGACTTTCCTCCTTAGCTCTGTGGCAGACGAGTTTGCGGAGAAACTCGCTGCTGGCCCAGTACATGTGCTAACTAAGCCCTGTACTGTGGTAGGTGCTCCACATGCGCTGGTTCCCCATGGGTGACCCCATGTGATATATCTTCCGCTAAATCATTTCCCTGTCGGTAAACTGCGTCTTCCTTGGGCAGAGGTTCCTCTGCCCCGGTCACCATGTTTGTAGAACTCCTCCCCCTTTGGGGGTGTGGTCTCCATGGTGTCTTCCCCTTGGGAGTGACACCCCCCTGATGTAGACACTTATGGTCCCCAGCCAGTAAACAAAATTCCACTCTTTTTGGGGATAAAACTATAAAACAGAGATAAAAAGGCTAGCCTGTCCCTATTTGTTGGGCAGTCGACTTGTTCCCAAAGGACCGTTCGACGCTCATAAGATCATTGGGAGAGGTTACGTGACGGCCTGGTGCGCTGGCTACGAGGCACACAGTGGTCTGCCCGTCTCGCACCTCCAGTCCACGTAACACAGTTCAGCTTATTGTGGCATTTCGTATAGGGACCCCTAGTGTCACTACATTGACACAACGTCAAGTGAGTCACAGATAGGGAACATCCTGGTTTCTTTTGTAAACCTCTGTTCCCTGATGGAGGGAACGAGACGTTGTGTCCCTCTTGCCACAATACTGAACTACCCACTGAAATGGCCGGGACCTTGTCTCGGCTCCTCAGCACAAAACCTGAATGAGTGGTTGCGAGCCAGCTCCTTTTATACCCATATGTCCGGGGGAGTGGCATGCAAATTCCACTCACCAATTCCCATTGGCCTTTTTTCAAAATCAGAGGTGTTTGGTGCTCCCAAGAGTGACCCCTAGTGTCACTACATCGACACAACGTCTCGTTCCCTCCATCAGGGAACGGAGGTTACGAAAGTAACCAGGACGTTTCTGCCCGTAACAGCGGCACGTCTCCTGACAGAACCATGGACGGTAGAATGCCATTGAAGCGAGGAGGGATTTTTCCTTTGGTGTGGGGTTTGCACTGTGGTGGGTGAGGCTTTCGTCTGGGCCACGGTTTACGTTGTCATACTGATGGCTCAGTGGCGGCTCTTGACAGGCAGTTGGGTTATTCACCAGGCGCTCGCTCGAAGCATAGATTAGAAAAAGCATTTATTTTCAGTAAAAAGTGCTTCAACGCTTGTGACTGCTTTTGCACCAGTGTTTTGAGGAGGGTGGCTTTTTCTGCATTACACATCTCTGCGATTGTTAACCAGACATGCCCTTCCAAAACCACCAGATTACTCATCACTTTTCTGATGGCCTGTGTAGTGATTTTTGTGGCACGCAGTGCCAAGTTTGTGGCAGTGCATAGCTCCTTAAACACTTCAGGGTTCGGGCCTTGCTCATCTATATCTTTGAGAGGCTTGGCCTGTAAGACTTGAAGCACCACCATGCTATGAAGTGCAGAGCCGGCCTGGCCTGTCGCTGTATAAGCTCATTCAGCCAGTGCAGACGTCAGTCGACATGGCTTGGAGGGGTGGGTGGGGCGGGACTTCCATCCCATAGTTGTAGTTGGGCAGAGATGGGCTGCAACCGCCTCTTCAGTAGGAGAAGCTAAAGAAAATCCCTTCTTCTCTGCATGGACCACTTTCGTTAGAACTGCAGCTTCTCCAATCCAGCCAGCTGTCATATGCCACAAGTTCCATATTTTCATGAAAACATTTAGCTATATTTCAGTCATTTTCTGACATTTATTTATCTTCTGTATTATTTACATTTTTGGAGGAGTAGGCAGGAAGCGTGTCATTGTTTACAATAAAAACTTGCACAGAGCACAGACCAAGCGCCGTTCACAAACTAAAACAGTCCAAAACAATTTCAAAACAATATAAAATAAAATACAAAATAATTTCCAAATAATAAAAAAACAAAAAAAACAATGTAAACAATGACGTGCTTCCTGACTCCTCCTCCACATGATGCGTGACCTTACCAACGAGCTTACGTCATCCTTCTCATGAGCACACGTCACAGAGATGTACGGAAGCGAACATTGATGCTATATTGGATGGCCTGAGGGTGAGTAAATTATCAGCAAATTTTCATTTTTGGGTGAACTGTTCCTTTAAAATCAAGCACTAAGAAAGTACGCCTTAGGAATAAGACATATAATTTAGAACTTTTTAAGATATATAAATGCCATGACCACGATGACTTGCTTTAATCATGATTATTTGAGATTACCACGGTCATGTGCACTTTAATTTAATCAGATACTGACATCTAAATAAGGGAATTAAACGAATACTAAAAACACCAGAAAATGCACATTTCTATATCTCTAATTCAGGTGCAGCGGGAAAATAGATTCATTATAACTTACACTGCATTCTATATAAAGTAGATAGCCATCAAGTAAGTACTTTGATCAGTTTTGATTGGTCTAGTATCGATTGTTACAGTTCGTGTGATTGGTCATGACTTCATTGAACCTGCCCCCGTCCAGCACCAGTAGTCTGTTCTCTCACATCTTGATTTACAAGTGCACAAGTGAGTTTTGCTACAGGATTTTCACAAATGTTGTTGCAAAAGTCAAAGTGGGAAGATTTGAAGTTGCAATGGCAGATTTGAGAGGTTGTAACTGCCAATTTGTGGTTATGACAGACACTGTTAGACAGTTCCTAGCCTCTGTGTTTGCGAGGGAAAAAACCTGCTTATCTTAGTCACTGATAATGGTCCTCAGATGACGTCTACAGCATTTGACAAATTCCTTGCAGAAAGAGGAATACAACACATCCATTCACGCGTTTATTGGCCCCAAGGAAATGGTGCCGTGGAACGATGGAATCGTGTCTTGAAGGACTGTGTCCAAGTGGCTGAGACACTACTAATTCCTTTGATATATGTTTGTGTAAAGTGTTACTGCATTGAATTCTTGTTATTGAATGTACTACAGGAGTAGTGGCGGCTCTTGACAGGGAGTTGGGTTATTCACCAGGCGGTCGCTCGAAGCATAGATTAGAAAAAGCGTTTCTTTTCAGCAAAAAGTGCTTCAACGCTTGTGACTGCTTTTGCACCTCCCACAGCATTGCAGAAAAGGCTGTCAGGCGACACCAGTGTTTTGAGGAGGGTGGCTTTTTCTGCATTACACATCTCTTTTTGACTGCCAATTTGTGGTTGTACAGCAAAAGTGAATTAAAGTACAAAAGTAAATATGTAAAACAAGTTGGTGTCTGTCGTTGTACTTATATGAATGTAATTTTAATCATTTGTGACTATTTGTCTGCAACTTTGAATACAAAACACAGGTTTTGGATTATTGTCTGTGAGTGCAGATTGCAGCATTCAACTTCTGATTTTTATTTTACCAGTTTTCATATCGGGGCTGTGAGTGTAAATTTCATGTTACATGTACAAATATTTATTGTACAAGTTCTCAACTTTAAATCTACTAGCCCTTGGGTTTTGCAACAGATATACCTATAGGAGAGCCTGCCATAAAATTTTATACATGGAAGAATGTCTTCCAGAACTACTTGCTAGTCATCGGCACACGAGGTGACGCATGGCCCAATAACAGACTACGTGCAGTTCTCTTACACTGCCTTGGAACAGAAGGCCAGATGCTCTTCTATACTTTGCCAGATGGAGGTACATCATACGATGAGGCCATGGCGGCTTTGGAAGCACATTTTATGCCCAAAGTTAATGTTGTCACCACCCGACATAAGTTCAGACAGCGAGCACAGCAGTCCGATGAAACAGTAAATCAGTACTTAGTGGAGCTGCATCAATTAGTTGCTGATTGTCAGTTCAGACGAAATTCTGCGGGACCAACTGACTGAATGCACTTTTCTCACCGCAGTGAGAAACAGAATATTGCTTGAGCCCGAACTCACCCTGGAAAGGGCCTCTATGCTTGAACTCCAAGTTGAATCGGCAGTACAGAATGCGACACATCTTTCCAACGCTAGCCCTTCTTCTCTTCCTGTGCATGCCATTATGAGGACAAAGACAAATTACAAATGAGGTAAACAAAGGCAGGAAAGAATGCCATAAGATACGAGACCACAGACGTTAAACAAAAGATGGTGCTTTCGCTGTGGATCTACAACACACCTAGCCAATGCATAAAATTGCCCTGCTATGGTGGCCACATGTAATCACTGTGGAAAGAAAGGTCATTTTGCAAAGGTATGTAAATCTTCAGCTGTCAAATGAGTAAAAGAAGTTGTTGTGCTTGAATTGACTGTGTTGCTTGTAAATCAATCTTCTGACAAAATTCACTGCAAAGTTGGAATGGAAACACCAAAAGGAAATGTGATACTCGTTGAATTGATTGTTGAGACAGGATCAGGCGTGTCCATACTGCCAGAGACACTGTACATAAAACATTTAGCAAATTGTGAAATGATGGAGCCTTCAGTTAAGTTAGTCACTTATTCACGTGAGCACCTGTACTGGGTTGCTTCACTGCATCGGTGTCGCACAACAGTACGACAACAGATGCAGCATTCTTTGTAGTCAAAACGGGATCTCCGTTATTGGGAATGGACTTAATCAAAGCAATGTGACTGCAATTTCACCTGTGTTAGAAATGCACAGTACAGAAGTCAGCCCTTCAGGATGTGTAAAAGGGTTTGTACATAAAGTACAGATTGTTGAGTTGAAATTATAGATGCTTCACCATGGGTTTCGCTCATTGTGGTAACCAGAAAGAAATCTGGAGAAATTCACTTATGTGTGGACTTACGTGAGCCCAACCGTGCAGTAATCACAGACTGTTACCCATTGCCTCAAATGGATGATCTCTTCACCAAACTAAGAAGTGCTACATTGTTCTCACAAATTGACCTACAAAGTGCGTATCACCAACTCCCCTTGCATGTAGAGAGTTGAAACTTGACAGCATTTATATCTCACGATGGGTTAGAAGAGCAAATTCAGCCAGTCGAATTCTTTACTTAGGACATGACATCTTAACAGATGGTTTGCATCCTAACCCTGATTCAGTTGAAGCCATTGCAAATGCACCTGCACCAAGAGACATACCTGCATTACGGTCATTTTTGGGCCTTACATCTTAGTTTAGAAGGTTATTCTGAACTATGCAACGGTTGACCCCTGTGTGAGTAGAGCATCGCAGAATATGTAATTCACATGGACAAATAGCATTTGCCTCCTGTACATTAACACTGGCTAAAAGAATATACAGTATGGTTAAGAAAGAGACATTAGCTTGTGTCTGGGCAGTAGAACGTTGGAGAGCCTACCTCTGGAGAAGACGGTTTACCTTGAGAACTGACCATAAAGCACTGACCACACTCCTGGCCACTAGAGGAATGAGAATTGCTCATTGGTCAGCTAGACTTCTTTGTTTTAATTACAACCTGGAGTACAGATCAGGTAAATCAAACTTTGTGGCTTAACATGCTTCCCGTTCCCTGCAATGACCATGAAAATGAACCTGAGCTCATTGTAGAGATCTCAACTGACATTACAAGAGCCCTAACTGTTAAGGAACTCATTGAGGCCACTGAATCCTGCCCAGAACTGTCCAAGCTGCATTCAAATACAGAAGGGATGGCCTAAAACCTGGAAAAGCACTATTTCAGACATTGTGGCTTCCTTTCATGTTAGACACTAATAAGCTGTGGATGACACTTACACCATGAGAGGTCAGAGACTGATTGTGCCAGCTGCTTTGCGCCCCAGATTTCACTTGGCACATGAAGGACACCAAGGTTTGGTACGGACCAAACAACAGTTAAGATAATTTTAATGGTGGCTGCTCATGGACTCTGATATACATTCGATCATCTCATTTTGTACTGCCTGCCAGTTTTGTGATAAGACTGCTTGAACTTGCCCAGCCCCTTTACAACCATGGACTTGCCAGATGGTCCATTTCAGAAAGTCGCAATAGACATTGTGGGACCCTTTGAGAAAACCACATACTGTTTTTCCATCATATTAGTGTACTATAGTAAGGGACTCGAGGTTGCATTCAACTCAAATGTTACGACAGACACTGTTAGACAGTTCCTAGCCTCTGTGTTTGCGAGGAAAAACCTGCTTATCTTAGTCACTGATAATGGTCCTCAGATGACGTCTACAGCATTTGACAAATTCCTTGCAGAAAGAGGAATACAATACATCCATTCAAGCGTTTACTGGCCCCAAGGAAATGGTGCCGTGGAACGATGGAATCGTGTCTTGAAGGACTGTGTCCAAGTGGCTGAGACACTACTAATTCCTTCGATATATGCTTGTGTAAAGTGTTACTGTGTTGAATTCTTGTTATTGAATGTACCACAGGAGTAATTGCTATGTTTGTATACAGCTGTAAATGAAAGTACATAATATGAAAGTACATTTATAACTGGTGATGTCATTGGAATTATAATTTATCAGTAAGTTGCTGTCATTTAGTTAAACTGAATTATTCCCTTATTATGGGTAAAACTATTTAAAGTAAGAGGGTAATGTTGTGTTCTGTGCTATCACACAGATCTTCACACAGATCTTCAATAGGTCACTGGAGCAGTGTGAAGTTCCCCTTCTGTCACCCACTCGAAGTTGTGTCGATGTAGTGACACTAGGGGTCGATCTTGAGACCCCGAGACACCTTCAGATCTTTGAGAAAAGGCCAATGAGAATTGGCGAGTAGAATTTGCATGCCACTGCCCCCGACATACGGGTATAAAAGGGAGGCTGGAATGCGGATTCATTCAGATTTTTTCTTTGGAGCCAAGCGGTTGTATTTCAGTGAGCTGAATACTACTACTGATCCATTCACCTCTTCAAAAGCGTGTGCTGTTGGATATACGGCGCATTCCAGCGGCTTTCTCTCCACTCTGCACTCCAGTGCAGACTACGCCCCTGGGCGCTTCGACAGCGCTTTAAAAGAGTTTATTTCCTCTAAAGAGTATATTTCCTCTATTAGAGCAGGCACAGTGACGTTGAATGTCTTTTTAAAGTTGCGTCTTTTTAAAGATGCCCTTCCGTCTCTGTGCAGTTCCTGGATGCGGCCATTACCTCTCCACTTCTTCCCGGAAGTGCATGACGAGCTGACGTGATCATGGAGGGCACCTTTCGCTGCCCGCTCCCTTTCGCTTCAGTTCTTCCGCTCTCACTACCCTCAACAGTGGGGCGTCTCAGGTCAGTGCTTTCCTTCCTGCAAGAGAAGTTGGACGGGCGGCTGTCCCCCTCCACTCTCAAGGTCTATGTTGCTGCTATAGCAGCACACCACGACGCTGTTGAAGGTAAGTCTCTCAGTAAGCACGACCTGATATCAGGTTCCTGAGAGGTGCCAGGAGATTGAACCCTCCTAGGCCGTACCTCTTTCCCTCATGGGACCTCCCCGTGGTCCTTTTAGGCCTACGGAGAGCCCCATTCGAGCCACTAGAGTCAGTCGAGTTAAAGGCCGTCTCATTGAAGACCGCCCTCCTGACCGTGCTCACTTCCATCAAGAGGGTCGGGGACCTGCAAGCATTCTCTGTCAGCGAAGAGTGCCTAGAGTTCATTCTGGAAGACTCTCACGTGATCCTGAGAGGGATCCTTTTAGGGATCAGGTGGTGAGCCTGCAAGCGCTGCCCCCGAAGGAGGCAGACCCAGCCTTATCGTTGCTGTGTCCGGTGCATGCTTTGCGCATCTACTTGGATCGCACACAGAGCTTTAGACAGTCTGAGCAGCTCTTTGTCTGCTTCGGCAGACAGCGGAAAGGGAACGCTGTCTCCAAACAGAGGCTTGCCCACTGGATCTTGGACGCCATCGCTTTGGCCTACCAGACCCATCTGTGCCCACCCCCTTGCGGGTTCGAGCACACTCCACAAGGAGTGTGGCATCCTCGTGGGCACTGGCAAATGGCACATCTCTAGCAGACATCTGTAGAGCAGCGGGCTGGGTAACACCCAATACCTTCGTGAGATTTTACAATCTCCGGGTTGAGCCGGTTTCGTCCCGTGTTCTGGCCGGGTGTACCGCTTGTGTATAGCGCTTTTCCCCTCCACGAGGTGAAGCCGTGCGCTCTTCTCTCCCATGCGTGTTCACCTGTGAACCCTGGATGTCCTTCCTCCTAGCCCTCTGGCTCATGAATTCAGCGGAGGAATTCGTAGTCAGACCCAGTACGTGTGCTAACGTGCCCTGTACTGGGGTAAGTGCTCCACAGTTCTCGCTTACTCCGGTAACCTCCTGTGATGTATCTTCTGCGGTACGGTCTCCCTTTCTCGGTAGACCCGCGTCTCCCTTGGCAGAGTCCTCTCTGCCCCGGTCGCTGCGTTTGTAGAGCTCCTCCCCTACGAAGGGCAGGACCTACCGCCGCACCTCTTCCATGTGCGGCCTTAGGCCCATATGACATATTCGCCACTTTTTTACTCTCCCCTTCAGGGCAGGGTATGGCCTTCACGGGGTCTTTTCCCCCTGAAAGAATAGGAACAGAAAAGAACGCCTTCCCCGGTGCATTTTATGAGCATTTAAAGGCCCCAGCCTAATTTTCTGTGAAGAGAAAAACTTAGAGAGAAAAGGCTGCGGCTGGCGCGGCCTGCTCCCATACTAGATATGTCTCCTTCCCCCCCCTCAGGGTTGTTGGGAATTACATGATGTTTTGGGCCATCTGGGGAGGCTACGTGCAGTCCGAGTGCATCTGTTCCTATGCTCACAGTAGCTTGCCTACACCTGCATCAGCAGTTCACGTAACACAGTTCAGCCATTGTGGCATTTCGTATAGGGACCCCTAGTGTCACTTCATTGACACAACGTTGAGTGAGTGACAGAAGGGAAACATCTCGGTTACTGTTGTAACCTCCGTTCCCTGATGGAGGGAACGAGACCTTGTGTCCCTCTTGCCACATGCTGAACTACACCGCTGTAATGGCCGGGACCTTGTCTCGGCTCCTCAGTGCAAAAACCTGAATGAATCCGCATTCCAGCCTCCCTTTTATACCCGTATGTCGGGGGGAGTGGCATGCAAATTCTACTCGCCAATTCTCATTGGCCTTTTCTCAAAGATCTGAAGGTGTCTCAGGCTCTCAAGATCGACCCCTAGTGTCACTACATTGACACAACGTCTCGTTCCCTCCATCAGGGAACGGAGGTTACGACAGTAACCGAGATTGTTAATTGTTTTTAGTGCAGCTGTCACAAAGATTTATCATTTTGAACAAGTTCAGACTGCAAAGAGGTGACTGTTACAATGTTTAACATTATTCCAGATTATTCTGCACCAAGCAAAGTTTCAGCGCTTGATAAACGGCAGTGTTTTTTTTCCCTTCTGCTCTAGTGTGCTGAGGGGCTGCCCTTGTGCCTTGTATGTTTACTGTTACTGTTACGAATGTTGCCTACGATGCTTACATAAAATACGGCCTTTTGCAACATGAACAATACACTGCAGTGTCAGAATATAAGATCCATGTGAAAGTAAAGTAAATAAGACATATTTTACCACTGTATACCCTCCTGAGGCCCAGCAATTTATTTTTTTTAATTAAATCAATTAAATTTCTCTTACCCTATGCTTGCCACAGTAGTAAATCTTGGTGTATCTTTTTATCCACACTAAATGCACTTACTTAATATTTAACAATATATATATATATATATATATATATATATATATATATATATATATATATATATATATATATATATATATATATATATATAATAATAATAATAAAAAAAGAGATTGTAATACTACAGATATTGTTGACTTTTGTACAACAAACTGCTTGCTCTTTGCTTCCTCATTTGTAAGTTGCTTTGGATAAAAGTGTCTGCTAAATGACAAAATATAAATGTATCTATCTATCTATCTATCTATCTATCTATATATATATATATATATATATATATATATATATATATATATATATATATATATATATATATATATATTTCTTTTTTTTTTTTTTGCTGGGTCTCAGGAGGATACAACAAATCCTCAAAGTAATAATAATAACTGAATTCCAAAATGTTAGTGAGTGAAGTATTAGGTTTGCACACCGTTCATAAATAATAATAATAATAATAATAATAAAATAAAATTAAAAAAAAAAGTGTTTTGTAACAATATATGTAGGGAATATTGCTTTTTTTAATCACTGTATTGTCAAAAAAATGGAAAACATGCATTAATTATCTTTAAATAGAATTGTATTTAATTAAACATTTTGAATGTACTTGGCTGATAGGATGATAAAAACTTATGATTTAAAATACATTTTATGTAATTTTTTTAAGCAAAATTTACTAAATAGGGCCCTGGGTTGGTCGGTTGCTTGCGGCCTCAGAAATGGTAAACCCGCCACTGGCCAAGTGATAAAATGCGCGGATTGACGTTCTCAGACGTGGAAGTAACTGAGATTTGTAATCTGCCACCCGGATTGAGGTGAGCGCTACCATGAGGATTTAGAGCACATTGGGAATTTCTGGTGAGTGTATTTATAGTATAAAAGGCTGTTAACACTTAAATGAACTCCTCGATGCAGTTCGGAGATTTCAGGTCAAGTGTGGTGACGAAAGGATCAGAGTATTGGAAACTTGATATAACCAGCCCATCAAAACAGGAAGAACTCAAAGTTCTGTCAAAATTAAAGTTCCGCTAACATGGAAGGTCTATTCAACTGGATGCATGATACTGAAGACATAAAAATATAACTACTGTATAAAAATGTAATATTCAAAAAGTAGCAATAATACTCATAATAACAATTATGTAGTATTAAATGGTTGTATTATTATTATTATTATTATTATTATTATTATTATTATCTGTAAGCAATATCACAAATGCAAGTAGCCTTGTGCACAGGTAATCAGATTTGTTTTCATTAATGTTTTAATTAATAATGTGAAGCTCTGTTGTGCAGCATTTTATTTTACCAAAAATAAAATTGCAATTTATAATTATTATATTATTTGATTAAATCTGTATGTATCAATTTGATTAAACATCATTTGATCATAACTTTTAATTAAAACATTTAACATGGAATCCAGAAACATTTTAAAAAAAAAAATAATTAATCTGTAAAACTTTATGCAGTTCTTTTAATCAAGTCATTTTGTGTGTAATTTCATCAAAAATCTGAGGCTTCTTATTTGTTGATTATTTGGCTGGTATCGTACCAAAGCCAAAATGTTGGTATCGGAGCAACCCTACCTCAGTTCAATTGCAACCGAACTCAGACCACCTCTTACAGGTTGTCTTGGGTTTGGTAACACGGTCCGCTCCCCTGTCTGAAAAATCAGTTTTTATATTACCAGTTTTTCATGCAAACCCAAACTGCCAGTGTGAAAGGCCAAACATCTTTTGTTATAAAGTTTTTGATTCTTGCCACAGTCACCTTTGGCTTGCTCACTGGGGGCTTAAAGACAAGTTTTCAACGAAGCTGTTCACTGGGGGCTGTAAGACATTAAAGACATTATTACAATATACTTTTCTATAATGCTGCTTTGAAATGATGTCTATTGTGAAAAGCGCTATACAAATAAAAATGACTTGACATCTATGATGAATGTTTCACAGTGCATTACAGTAAATCCCTCAGCAGCACATTAATACCCCTCTGTCACTGTCTATTGGGTTGAGTCCTGAAACTCTGTGAGAAATGTAAACAGATTCTCCAATTCTTCCTACCTGATAAAGTCTAACATTTCCCATTAATTTACTTACAGAACTTAATGCACAAGTGAACAGCACAGCATAAAAGAGGGAATGTGACACCATGAATAACTCCCTTTAGATGAAACAGTAATGATTCTTTACAAAAGCTGCCTGATGCTACGGACATCGTTCCACACTAAGAGTCATATGACCCAAACTATTTGACCTGAGATTATACTCAGAAAAGCACATGTAGACAAGACGGCTGCCGCATCATAAGTTACCCTCTGATCTAGAATCCTTTTCTCCAAACTTCTAACCAGGACCACATAATGCTTTACAAAACTATAACAAAATACACAAATCATACATACAAATAATTTGTGGAGAGTTTAATCAACTACTAATTCAATAATAGGAAAACATTCCTTTGTTATTCAAGACTGTTAAAAAGTCACCATGTTTTATATCATAAGCTTTAGTAATATATCCTCTGATTATTATGTAAAATCTAAGCTTTTTTTTTTTTTTTTTTTTTTTGTAGGAACATCACCACATACTCATGTGAGGAGATTATGAAAAATTGCCTAAAGAAACCCAAACACAGACTCTTTATTTTAATATTGTTAAAGGTTAGTCACAAGGCTGAAAGTAAAATTATTAAAACTGTGGGTAAACAAATGTATCTGATTTATATTTTTATAAATCACATGATAGTGTACTGAATAGTTATATAGCCAATTCTTTACATTAATTCTTCCTTTGAATTGTGAATGTAATACCCTTTTTGAAGCTCTTCAAGGGGATGATGCAAAGCTAAAGTCATGGGACATATCTCCTAAATCTATAACTAATGGTTTATGGTAGTGATTTGGTTTTAGTCATAAACACTTTCACGTGAGTGCTTGAATGGTAGCGCAAATTTGCAGTGAAAGACTTTTACGGCAATTCAGTTACAGTTCATGTGTAGATTTCAGAGTTTGATGACCATGGTGAGATGCTGGAGACATAAGAGTTCAAGAGGATCAATTAATTATATGCGTCTGTATTCTGTGTGATGTACATTCCAACTTAAATTATATAAAGAACAAAGATGCAGATTGCTTCTCTGTTATCTAAACACAATACTAACTGAGTGGTTATACAGAAAAAAAAAATATAAATACTTGTTATTTAAGTTATATAACAAGTTTTACTTGTTAATTCTTTTGCAGACTTTTCTTGAAATCACGGAATTTGTTCTTCTTGGCCAAAACTTTGTAAACATTTAGGCATAATTCATCTATTTCACTGTCCTTGGCTGTGCCACTAGAAAAGAACAGTGAGACATAGTGTACTGGTCAGTTTATTGGTAAGTGAAAAGTACCAAATGTTCCTGACCATGCAAGAAATAGGTTATATTACACATGAAGAAGAACACTTTCAACCCCAGGGGTAACCATTTGTAATACCTGATAAAAAACCTATTGTGTTATCATGACGGCTTTGAAACAATGTGTATTAAGATAAGCACAATACATGTGAAAATAACTTGACTAGCTTCACATAAATAATGAACATTTTATATATATATATATATATATATATATATATATATATATATATATATATATATATATATATATATATATATAAAACTACATATTTAGACTGCGCAAACATTTAATAATTGACAGCTGTTCCCTTATAATGGCTGGTGTGCATATAAGATTGTAAGGTGTGTAAATATGTAATATATTTTGTAATATTGTGGTTTAGTAATTCTGTAGACGATAGCTTGCAAATTGTAAGCTAACTGAAAACCAGGGAACAAGAAATGTTTAATTTCACGATCTATAGCTTTGGTTATACAGTATACTTTTATGTGTAACATATGATTTAAAAGTCATTAAATGTCATAGTAACAAAGTTATATCGACATATTGTACATCACAAAAGGGTTTTGTAGGATTTCTACTCAGGCATGGAATGCAGTATCCATTGCAAGTTGGATTTTTATTTTTATTTTTATTTTTATTTATTTATTTATTTATTTATTTATTTATTTTTTGTCATACCCATTAAAAGTCCTATAAGCCAATGGAATCGCTATGACATCACATGGGGGACTCGATTTCACACCAGAATGTATACATCATACCACTCACCTGCATACCTAAACAACATAGGGTTGACTGAGCACAGTTGGAACAGAGGGCCAGTGAATTCCCTTCTAATGCAAGTTTTAACTTTAATTTTCAGTATGCGTATTCAAATTGGCATCTCTCTGTGTGGAAAATTTGAAGAATAAATGTGAATGCATGCCAATGCTCTTTCTAGAGTTTTGGTAGCTTTTATTCAGTCAGAAAGCTTAATTAATTCATTTGTTTTGCTTATCTAAGACAGACAGACAGGCAGGCAGGCAGGCAGATAGATAGATAGATAGATAGATAGATAGATAGATAGATAGATAGATAGATAGATAGATAGATAGCAGTTTAAATTATTTTGTAAAGTATATTTAGTCCAAAAATATGATTGTTAATAAGTATTTTTGGTTTGTTTGCATGTGTGTGCATGTCACAGGATGCCTCATATCAGGGTGTGGAAAACTAAGATTATTTCCAGTTGGTGTTAGAAATTATGCAAGCATTAGAAATATTTGAAAACAATCACAGAGTATAAAATGTGTCTGTATATTTCACTTAAGTTTGGCATTATGCCTTATTTAGCACATTACAAGTGTGTTCCAACTGTACCTGGTATAAGGACAGTTTTAGAAAAGACTGTATTCATTCCCGTTAAAAAAAATCAAATATGTCTTCTCAGATGTGTGTTTGGTGATAAAAGGTCTAACCAATTCAGTCTTTAAACGGATTATATACCCATAATGTGTTCACTCTTGCAGTAAAATCCAGTTCATTTCAACAGTGTTAAACCCCGCGTTTAATACTTTGTCAACATGTGACAGAGTCGAGTTTCACAATTTGACCTTTTAAAATGGAGAGAAATTGTAGTGGGAGGAGCTTGAGTTGACAGCGAGCGGTGATTGGTTGACCGTCAGACACGCTCCTTCCCCTTTGGTTAATAGACAGAATTCCCTCATAATACATCACGCCTTCTTTCCCGAAATAACCTGCAGACGGTTGCGGGTTGTATAAAGTTTTATAGAATAAACAATGCTCTCATTCCAGTTTTAGTTCTAGGGCCGCTTTTTACTCTTAGATGGCGGAGGAGGTTTTGATAGATCCTAATGGGAAATCTAGAGGGGTAAGTAGACCTAATGTATTATTATTATCATCATCATCATCATTTGTAAATACGTCTATTGTAATGAGGCTGAGGATGCAAAAAAAAAAAAAAAAAAAACAAAAAGAAAAAAAAACATCCAAAGATTTAGAAACATAATGGTTTCTCTAGATGGGCTCACTTATCTTTGGAATTCTTTTGCATTTGCATAGAAAATCTGGCTTTATGACGAAATTATCCTCCTTTTTATTCTGTTTTTAAAGGCCGCGATCGTCTGCCCTGCCGAGCTTTATGCAATATTCAATCTGATAGCACGTTTAAAACTTATTATAGATTTACAAAATCAAGAATTGAATGGATCAAATTGAATTGAGTCATCTTTAATAAAATAAAACACTAAATATTTTACGTTTTATTAATTACATTTTGTTAGACATCACACCATTGAATTTAATGGAATTTTGTTATGAAATTGACATGTGTAAATCTTAAAAATATGCTTTAATAAAGCTTTATAAAAATATGCTTTAATAAAATATGAAGTGAAGTGCATTCATTGTCTTTTTTTAATTTTTTTATTTTTTTATTTTTTATATATATAAATATTTTACAGTCATATAGTTGGACGTGGATCGTTGGATATAACGATATTTTAAATCATATCCGGTTTTGCTAGGTTCGAGATCTCGTAGCATGTGGTCACATAATGAAAAACTTTTAGCTGTTTATTGATATATCACTAAGTGTCATTGTTCCTTTGATCATACTCATGCGTAGCATAATTCTTAATCCCATACACTTGGTTGACTCAATTCAGACGACAGTAATCTCAAAGCTTTTATTCTAATTTATCAAATATCTTATTTTTGATAAGTTATTTTGTCATCACAAAGAATGAAGTTATTAACAGAAAGTCTGATGACTTTAAATAAATAACTTATCATAATGTGTCACTGTAAGAGAGTATGTGCACTAATTCCTATAAGCACTGTTTAGATTCTTATGTAAAGGGTCTGTTGTGCAGTTTCATAAACATGTGTTACATGTAGCACTGTGGACTCAATTACAGTGGTGTTTGAGAGTTAACCTAATAGCATCTCTCATACAGAAGCCTGCAAACCCCACAAGCTAGGCAACTCACTAGGTTTTGAGACATGCAGTGACAGTCACAGCACAGCGAACAACTGAAAGTAGAAACATCAAGTGACTGAGCTGCAAAGACAGCTTTATTATCATCTCAGACCGTCACTGTAGACTAACTGAAGAGAGCCTCCCCCACTACAGACATAATGTGATTAGTGGTTGTAGACAAACTGCAAAGCTCTGATTCTCTATAAGTTCAAATGGACTGCTGTGAAATATTTATATTTCATTATATAAATATGTTTATTTTTATATTAAGGTTCTTTTCTTACACATTATTTACTGAGGCATATGAATGTCATGAGTCTATTATATTTACATACATTCATAGTTGAACTTCTAGCAGATGAGAATGTTCCTCCAAACAACAGGGCTTCCACTTTTGCCATGTTTTGAGAGTTTGGGGATTTATTATTATTATTTGTTTTCATATGCAGGGTTATTATTCCATATTCTATTTACCAGGGCCGTGAACACTCATGCCAGATCTTGTCATGGTCTGCTTTTACGCTAATGCAGTCATGTGCTAGATGGATTAGTGCCAGAGTCTAATACTTCAGAGTCAGACTCAGTTTTTGGTTTATAAACAGTTTATATCACTCTTATAATCTCTTTAACGCTCATCCATAATGTTTTAGGTTTGTAGGCAACCTGCAATAATAATGTCATGAAAATGGACTTTAAAGTGTAACTGCACCACAGATGGAAAATTCCTGAAGTGAATGGATGCATGGTTCAGTGTTTATTGAAACAATTTTTTTCCCTGTAATCTCAAGCTGCAAACTAGTCAGTGACCTATCTTGCCAGCAGTGTTGATATGCATAAAAACTGTATATTACATTCAGGTTAAGGGCCTTATGTTCTGTTGAAACACACAAAGCTGCTTGTAAGGCTGATTTGTTCCTAACCAAAAATTTGTTCATATTGATGTTGTTTTTGAGGTCTAGAAAACAGAGCCCTTAAGATTTATTCACAATAAATCTTAAGACTAAAAGTAGCTCCTAACGTGAAATTTGAGGCATGTCGCTCCTAATTTTAGGACTCGTAAAATTTTCATCTAAGAGTAATTCATGAAACATCCTAAACCCATGACAGCTTAGAAGTCGTCCTGAGGACTTCTAACTCCCTAAGGGCCCAAACATACTTTACGCAAGTACGCAAATGCAGACGCGAGAGCTTCGCCAACACATGGCCAATGCGTGGTCCCGTTGTACATACATTAAGTGTGGCCTTGCTTTGCTCTGGCGGTTACAAACCCTGGACCACAAGGGGGCGAAAGAGTTTTTTAGGCGCCACAAAACCGTATGTGGTAGAGTCAACATGCTGACAGTTGAGGAGTGTGCTTTTGTATTTGTTAAAAAGATGACAGAAAAATATGCTTGTATAATCTAACTTGTTTGGCAAGATTCTCCTCAAATTGCTGCTCCACCATGACAGTTGTTGATTGAAAAAAGAAAATCCGCTATAGCATCCTTTGCGGCAATCTCTCTATCTATATATCCATCCATCCATTTATCCATCTATCTAATAAACTGTATGTATGTATATATCATTGTCTGTCTTAGCTGACAAATAGCAGTTTCCTGTCTACCAATCACTGAAGGCGATTTAAAAAGTGCTAATAAAACGTGACATCATCCATAGCACTCCACCTTACTATTATCTTAAGATATCCTTACTAAAACTTGCTCTTAGCAGTTTTGTGAATAGGTTTTAAGCAAAAACGTCTCGATTATGTACATAACCTTGATTCCCTGAGTGGGAAAGAGATGCTGCGTAAGATCACTATGGGACACCATCCGTGTGGTCTGAAGCTCTTATACCAGGGGTGTCAAACCCAGTTCCTGGAGGGCCACAGCCCTGTAGAGTTTAGCTCCAGCCTTGTACTAACATGTCTCCTTGTAATCTTCAAGCACTCCTGAAAACCTTAATTAGCTGCTTCAGGTGTGTTTAATTAGGGTTAGAGCTACACTCTGCTGGACTTTGGCCCTCCAGGAGTTTGACACCTGTGCCTTATACAATCCCGACAATTTATTGGCTGATGGCGCTTAAGCTATGCTGCCTGGGAGCTATGTCACAGGCTCCATAAAGGCTCTCGCTTTGTGCCATTGAGTCAGATTTTCTGCAAAAGGCACGATGCAGCTGCTAGAGAGTTTGTCCAGCTACGCAGCATCTCGTTCCCACTCAGGGAACCAAGGTTACGTACGTAACCAAGACGTTCCCTTTCGTAGGAACTCGAGCTGCGTATGATTGCTATGGGAGCGATATACATTCAAGCCATGCGAACATTAGCTCACATAACCTATAGGTACATACCCATGTGGACATTGTAATCATTGTCCCAACATATTAAAAACAAAAACCATCCCCGATGTACATAAGGGTATTAAATATGATATGAGACATTTTGCAAATTGCAATACTTCTTATGTAGTGTACAGGTTGCAGTGTGGTAAATGCGAAACTTTCTATGTTAGACATATAAAACGACGCCTAAAAGATCGATTGGCTGAACATAAGCATGCTAATTGATCAACGAATGAAATTTATCCTATGGCAGTACACTTTAAAGAGACAGGACATGTTAGTGTCGAATAAGGAATTATGAATTTACTCCTGTTCCAACAGAGAGAACCTGGGAAGCAGGAGTCAATCCCTCATCCAGATTATAAAATCTAACAAATGTATGCAGAGAGGACCACCCTGTCGCCATTCAAATGTCCTCCAAAGACACACCTCTAGCCAAAGCCCATAAGGATGCCATGCTCCTCATAGAATGGGCTCGAATACCTGAAAGCGAAGGTAAACCAGCACTCGAAATTGCATCAATAAGCCAGTGAGACATTCTTTGCCTCTGCCTCTGTTTCGGCCACCAAAGCACAAAACAACTGTTCTGACTTACGCCATTGGCTAGTATGGCGTAGAAATAACCTTGGGCAAATAGCCCAAATGAGGTCTTAACACAACCCTTGAACACCCTGGTGCAAAATCTATACACAAGTGGTTGATCGACAGGGCATGCAAATCACAGACTCTCTTAAACAATGCCAATGCCACTAGCAGGACCATTTTAAGAGTCAAAATCTTATCAGTAACTGTTGTCAGGGGCTTGAACAGAGCACTTGAGAGTGCCTCTAAAACAACAGATAAATCCCATAAAAAACCCAGATGGGATGAAAAGGTCTAAGCCTGTGTACCCCATGCATAAAGCGAGAAACAAGAGAATGTCTACCGACAGAGACTCCAGTGATAAGCGCATGTTTAGCCGCTATAGCGGCAACATAGATTTTAAGCATTTCCGGATCAATCCCTGGCAACAAAACGATCCTTCAAATGTTCCAGCACTGTACTGAAAGGGCAGTGAACTGGATTTTCACTTTGCGATGTACAACAAGAAGCAAAAATACGCCACTTGAACGTATAAAACGTTGATGGAGCTCTAGCATTTAGATAGCCCATCATTCAAAAGAGCACCCGGTTGAGGGGCCATACCCATAACTTCCACATTTCTGGCCGGGGGTGACAAATGCTGCCCCGTGCAGCAGATTGATTGGTGGAAAAGCATAAAGATGCACTGTTGGCACTGATGCGCCAACGCATCGATGCCCAGCGATGCCGGGGACAAGAGGGAAAACCAGAGGGAACAGTTCGACGTCTCCCTCTCACGAACAGGTCCACTTCCTCTCTGCCGAACCTTCTCCAGATTTGTTCCATAATCTGAGGATGTAATGTCCACTCTCCGGGCATTAAACCCTGTCTGGACAGGAGTTCCGCCCCCAAGTTCAACTGGTCCGGAACATGTACGGCTCAAAGAGACAGTACATTGTCCCTTGCCCACAGAAGAATGCGACGTGCCAGCCTCAGCATGGCATGAGAGTGCACCCCTCCCTGGCGATTGATGTAGGACACCACCATCCTGTTGTCTGACCGGATGAGGACAAGGCTGTCCTGAATCTGTGGGAGGAAAAACCTTAATGCCAGCAGCACCATGAGCCAGTGTTGTAGTACACGAGATCGGTCTTGGTCTCGAGACCACTTTTTGAAGGTCTCGGTCTCGTCTCAGAATCGACAGCATTTTTACTTGGTTTTGTCTCGGTCTCAGACAAAGAGGACTCAGGATTTTATTTCAATACCGGTCAAGACCACAACTGCAGGGATATCACTAAATTGCCTGTGCATTGTCTGATTTATTTGTTAACATCATTACTGTGATTGGATGTAAAACTTCGTGCTTCAAATGCAAGAAATAACTTGACTCATTTCTAATTTGAAATTTTTGTTTCTGTTAACGGCTATCACCCCTCCCCGCACCCCTTACAAACACTCCAAGAAAGTGAATGCGGGAGACAGGAGAAGAAACTGTGGCTGTCTAAGAGATGTCAGATAAATCTTCATAATACAATTTGGCTACCTAAACCAGTGTTTCCCAACCACTGTGCCCACTAGTGTGCTGTGAAAGATTGTCAGGTGTGCCATGGAAAATGATCTAATTCCTCAAAATAAACAAATACAATTTGTTTCCGGTATTTTAGTGAAGGCATAGAGATGGTAGAAGAGTTTTAAAGTTGCCAATTCAGTATATTTTCCATTACAAAGTATTTTATGCAACCAATTTAAATATTTTGTCCATCATAACATTATTGTTCTAACAAACTCTAGTCCGTTGTCAAACGCAACTCCTCACATGCCCACAAAATGATGCTTCATCATCACACTTGTAGTAAAGTCAGTGAACTGAATAAATAAAGAGAATACAACAGGCATATTGTTTTACTCACAAACTAAAAGCTGTTTATTTGTGCACAACAGCATAGAATTACAGTTGTTATTAACAGATGTGGCTTACTGTCACATGTTGCGTTTCTCTCATGAAACATACAAAGATTATGAGAAACTGTTACATACAATTATTAAAAGCAAATTCTCCTGTTTTAAACAAGTCCAAATAGTGACACAGTGATATGATGTGTAGATTCTGAGGTACTGTAATCTAATGTAAGTAATCTAAAAAGTGCATTTGACATCTGAACCAGTGAATGGAGGCTGGGCGGCTGCTCCCAGGTCCTAGTGCCTGCTGGATCCAACCTCTGTCAGTGCGACTTATGTGTTTTTTTTTCTCTCTATCAACAACTCGATTTTGACCCAGTGCGACTTATAGTCAGGTGCAACTTTATTTCTGGAAAATACAGTGAATAAATAAATAATAAAAAAATTTATTTGCTGTGCCGTTGCAAGAATTAATTTGCAAGAACAAATCTACAAATTGGATAAGACAAATTTGTTGGTTTTTCATTATCCAGTTAGCGCTCTTGGCATCTGTGACCTCATTATACAGCATACCTATGTTACTAGCATTTTTTGCATAGCCGAATTTCATACATTATAATTCATGCTACTAAGACAGACAGAAAACATGGACGTTCTTGAAAAGGAAAACTATCGACGATGGTTATGTGGGATAGTGGTGTGCCATGGGATTTTTTTAATCATAAAAATTGTGCAGTGGTTGGGAAACACTGACCTAAACCACAAAGTGTTCATCTGCAAAAAAGCATCCAAAAGATAAAAACAAAGGAGTATGTAAATTCTGCAATGCAATGCTTACCGAGACAGCTGGGACCACGTCAAACTTTTATCGGCACTTAGAAAGGAAGCATAAAGAAAGATAAGCTAAGTGTAAGTGATGCTAGCAAAGCTAGCTAGCTAATGTTAGCAATCTGCCTCTTGCTGCATTCCATTCAACTCGGAAAGTTACTCTATTGTTTAAGAAAAGACAGAGAAAAGTGAAGACTTGAGTATCGAATAATTGTTTGATATATTCTGTACTTAATGATGGTTTCTAGAGGAAGAGTCATCCAGAAAACCTGAAGCGATACTTGCACAAAAATGTTATTGTTTTAGGTGGATGGTAACACTTGGAAAAGGAGTGTTGAATAAAGATGGTTAAGTTATTTTCAGCTCCTTAGTGTTTGTTTATATTCGTTTTCTCATAGAAAGCAAAGGAAAATTCACACACATAAAATTCACCTCTGCAGTAGGCTTTTGATTATTTTATCAAGACATATCTCATGGTACACTGATACATACACACACACGCACACACACACACACACACACACATATGGCAATAAAAGAGGTGAATGAAGAGGAATCTTCATTTGTTTTCTATGGGTGTTTTTATGGTAATGTGGAACTTTCAGATCAATTTGAGTGCCTATGGTTTGCGTGTTCCACATTTTATCATAAGTGTGTCATGCAGTGTGGGACTCGCACCGGTCTGGTCTTGGTCTTGACTCGGTCTCGCCCTGCCTTGGTCATGGTCTCAACTTGGTCTCAACCCCTCAAAGTCTTGGTCTTGTCTCGGTCTCGATACACTCTGGTCTTGGTCTTGACTTGGTCTCGGTTTAGGTGATCTTGACTACAACACTGCCGTGAGCATCTCCCGCTAGTTTATGTGCCAGTATTGCTACTGGCCTGTCCAGACTCCATATGTTGGATGACCTTTGTGTACAGCGCCCCAACCCGTGTAGGAGGCGTCTGTCATTATCACTTTGTGGCATCACACCTGTCCCAACGGAATGCACAACATCAGAAGGTGGGTCCGTTTCCATTGCAACAGAGTTCGGTAGCACCCATTTATCACTCTGAATGGACGAAGTGCATGCTTCAGTGGTTGAAGTCCCTTTGTGGAGTTCATCCAGCACTGAAAAGTTCTTGCATGCAACATGCCCAGGGGAATGCCAACAGATGCCATGATCATGAGCCCCAAAAGCCTGTGAAATGTTCTCGCAGGGAGAACATGTCCCAGTCTGAACATCGCTAGACACTGGCATAATAACAGAACATGAACTGGAGACATGTGCGCCTGCATGAACAACATCTCGATGTTGGGCAGCCAAAGTCTCTGAGTGAGCTAACGCCAACCAATCGTCGAGATAATTCAAAACACGGATGCCTTGAAGCCTCAAGGGCTTCAGAGCTGCATCCATGCATTTTGCGAAAGTGCGTGTTGCCAGTGCAAGTCCACATGGAAGGACGCAAAATTGGTACGCTTTGCCCCCAAAAGTGAATCTGAGACAACGCCTGTTCTGTTTTGGCACTATCTGAATATGGAGATAAGCGTCCTTCAAATCTATTGTCACAAAACAGTCCCCTGGCTGTACTTGTAACATTATTTGTTTCTGCATCAGCATTCTGATTTGACATTTCATTAAGGTGAAATTCAGATGTCTCAAATACAAAATGGGACGCAAGCCGCCGTCTTTTTTCAGGACCAGAAATTAATGGCTGTAAAAGCCGCATTGTCTCTGAGAAGGGGGAATCTCCTCTATTGCCCTTTTTTCTAAGAGAGAGTAAATGTCCCAAATCAAAAATGGGGCTTCACGAACAAAAATGTCTGTCGGAACAACCCCATTGAATTTCTGGCGGAGCCTGCCTGAATTGAATGACATAACCATGCTCTATCATTTGAAGTACCCAGTTCGAAACTCCCTGCAACTGCTGCCAAGCCGATAGGTGGGCAGACAGTCGAATAAATGCCTGGTCCCAGCATATAATGGGGGAACAACGTGTAGTACCCGGATAGAAAATTTAGTTTAGAATGTTCAACATTTTTTTTCATGCAATACATGTGGGGGGTGGGGGGGTGGGGGGTAGCATTTGCTAACCTCAATTAGTAGAAGGAGGCACAAAGTTCATCGCCTTGACGTGGGCAGGAAATTGAGGGAAAGTTCAAATGGAGCCGATGTTAACTCAAAGGCATTCTTTAAAGTGATGCGCTTGGTTGGACTGCAAAACCATCATGTGTAAATCCAACAGCTGTCTGAAAAGAGCGACATCAATGCCGCCATCAAAAAATCAAGCAGAGATAGCAGTCTCTTCTCTCGCCAGAACGCCCGCTTGATCCACGAAACGGGCGAAAGAAAAAATGTGAAAAAACTTGCATCTCCTCATAGAATCCCGAAAGAATAATGCCATCGATGAAGCACATCGCACGTTGGTTCATCATCACTCAGTTGGGGAATATTCTCTTATTCCAGCCCCTCGTTCTGCGGCCAGGCTCACTGGTCCATGCATGATCCCCTCCGCCGTGAGCAGTTTGCTTCGAACGGGGAGGGGAGAGAGAGAGAGGCCAGGACCACTCCTCCATTGCCTTATTCATGAGCATTTTCCCAGAACAACACAGAAAATGACAATAGGGACAAAGAGCCCATTTTGTTTCCTTACCTTCCAACGACGAATTCTCTCATACAGCGTTTTTTAATGGTGACGGCTCACAATGCGCATGGTATTTCTTACGCATGCTTTGTTTGTCAGAAAATGGCTGCCGAGCTAGGCTTCAGAGCATGTCCAACGAGACTCACATTTTTGTTCAGCGAGAGGGCGACAAACACGAGGAGGATTCCGGTATCCGTTTGCTCTCCTATATTTCAGACACAAAGCCGAAATCCCAAACGGCTCCAGTACACGAAGCTCCAAATCTGGAGGCTGTAGAACTGGAACAAGTGGGGATAACGCCTCGTGGTGAGAAATTGTGAGCCTCGAAAAGCGCTGCTATCCTCATCGCCCCTTTGTAATGTTTGGAAAAAAACACATAAAATTGCTCTGAAATTTACGCTGTGTAAACGATGTCCTTAAGTGTTTGCCACTCAAAAGGGAGAAATAATAATCCTCGCTTCAATGTGTGTCGCTGGAAACAAACATGGGCTAAGACCATTCGTGCACTGAAGAATAGAAAATCTGACTCAATGGCCAATAAATTGGTGTGATTGTATAAGGGCTTCAGACCACGTGACACAGTGTCCCATAGCGATCATACACAGCTTGAGTTCCTACAAAAGGGAACTCCTAGCTAGGAACTCTTTGGAGACTCCTAGTGGTAAGATCAAAATCTTTGTGAATACGGGCCCTGGGGCCGTATGCATAAAGCCGCTTAGAGTAAAATTTTAGTCTTAAGTGTGTCAAAATTCTAAGAATGAAGTCATTTTACTCTTATTCCTGGACTCAAGAATAAGTATGATTCATAAAGGTTCATAAGTGTTAAACTTGGTCTCAGCTCCTAAACTGTTTAAGAGTGCTGGAGAGGTATCCTAACATCATGACTGTGTTCCACTGAGACAACACATTCTACAACAAAGAAACAATGTGTTGGACTCATGGTAGTGGAATTTGGGCAAATGTGTTTCATAGTTGAGCAAAATTAATATCATTTATATATAATTATGAAATATTATAGATTTTTTTTTAATTGCAGCACATTTTTTACTTAATGAATACATTGAAACACGTTGTCGTGAATTAAGCATTTGAAAATTTGATGGGCTACATGCCTAAACTTTCAGAGGGCTGCAACAACTAATTAATACAATCTAAATATTACTTAAATGAAAATAATCAACAATTAATTTAATTATGATAAGCTGAATATTTTTGCACTAGCACTGCAACCTCCATCAATGTTAACACTTTACAGTAGTTTAAACATGTTTCTATGAGAAAAAGACATTTTAAAAATGGTTCAAAGCTTCATCTGAAAAGAGCCCAAACCCAAGCACTATATAAAACATTTAATAAGCTCATAGTTTTGTGTGGGGTGTCAGGTGCTTTGACAGATTCCTTCCAGAGTTTAATGTGCTTGAGAGATGTTTAACCCCAGCTCATAACTTACATTTTACTGATTTTTTCTTATTTGTAAATATTATTATTTATCAAAGCCATGCAAGTTTCCATTTCCATTTTGTAAAACAAGTCATTATTACTTCAAATAGGCAAAAAAATAAAAAAAATAAAAAGTATTGGCTTACTTTATGGAGTGCCAATGCCTCTCAACCAAACGGAGTGCTATGATAAAATATTGTTGATATGTTGAATGTCAAATTTACCACTAAACTGAACCATGTTTAACTGAAATTTTACATGTAGCTGTAATGGAATTATAGAAGTTTGTTTTATTATCAGTTCATTTAGTGGTTTAAATTGTCCCTCTACATTAAAATTGTGGAGAATTATTATTATTATTATTATTATTATTTATTATTATTATTATTTTTTGATAACGTGAAAAGCATATGGAATTTATATTGCAAGATTTTGTATTTTGATTTATTTGTAGTCTTCAGTTTGCACATTGTTTGAGGACAACATTCAGTAAAATGTGGAATAATGTTTTAAAATACAGGAAATTAAATCTGGCTTTCTCATTTGAAGAATTAATCAACAGAAAATAACCTATTATTGTTTGTTGTATTAAATCATCAGGCTGGAATGAATGGTGTCATACTAGAGCTGTCATACTGATCTAGAGCTTCCTTATGATAGAACCTCCATACTTAGTATATAATTTACCAGCCAAATATCTTCTAAAAAGTTTCAAATCCAAAAACATGGAGATTTGTTATGAAGGAATTATATTTTAAATGTTTATTGACTCATGACTGTTTATCACTTGTCTCTACAGCACCTGACCTCATCCCTGTTAGCAGTAGCATTTCTTTCCTCCTTTGGGAGCTCCATGCTCTATGGTTATAACCTGGCTGTAGTTAATTCTCCTGCAGAGGTGAGTAACATCAACAAATTCAAGTTAATTCACATAACCTCACATAACACTTTGTTGTGGAGAACTAATTCACTTAAAATCTAAAAACGTTCAATGAACTTAATAAAATTGAGGAAAACATTTCACATTTTTTCAACAAAAAATAATTATTTGAATGGATTTGATCAAGTCTTGCTGTACGAAATAGGAAAAAATGTGTCCTCAAGTCATAATTTTAATTATGCTGAGAAAACTTAATTTGTACTGTTTTTGACTTTTTGCCAAACATTTGTTATTGCAAGTGTAACAAGCTGCGATCTTGTCATCTCAGAAATAGGAAAAGACATCTTGCAGATGTAGGCATGCAGGGTACTTAACATCTAACACACAAAACATAATGACGGCTACAAACAACAGTTAAAATCTTATATACAGTGTACGAAATGAGATGCACTCACATGACACAAAACTTGAAGGGACCACAAACACAAAACCACCAGTGCAAATATTGCAATAACATGCTAATTTTAAGACATTAATTCAAAATATTTACTTGTGACGCTGTCAAAGCTGAGAACTTATCACATGTGCATCTGGTTATAGCCAACGGAAAATATTTAAATTGTCCCAACATAAATGGAAATTAATTTCTATTTTGAAAATGTAAATTGATTGTATACAACAAAAGATTTCAAGATAATTTTTTTTTTAGTGTTGAAACACTGACTAATTTTCATTTAAGAAAAAACTATAAATACTGTATATGCAGTATAATTACTCTAAAATGTGTGTTCACTTCTTTACTTTCATATGGATTCACATTAATTTCAATAATTAATTCACATTAATGCTTTTATTTAGTGGTATGTTAGGTTTGTACCTGTGATGTCCCCTCTGACATTTCATTTTTATGAAGACCATTTAAATTTCAAGAGAAATGTCAACAGTGTCACCCAAAATAAAGATGTCAAGTGGTACACTTTCAGCCACAGAGTCAATGATTCATGATCATACAGAAACTACAGCTTAATAAAAGAATAATGGAGAGAGACTAGACATAGTGTGTGTGTGTGTGTGTGTGTGTGTGTGTGTGTGTGGGCGGGTTTGGGTGGTTTACTAGGAAATGTTTTTAGGTTACAAACTGGTAATTACAAGGGTATTATGCTATAAATGTGGTTTATGAGGACATTTCGAATGTCCCCATAATTCAAATCGCTTAAAAAACATACTACATCAGTGTGGAGTGGCCTGAAACAATTTACTAACTACAAGACTCCTGCCCCCAACACTGTTGTGGACCAACAACTGGCTGACGACCTGTTCTACTGTAGATTTGAAAGGCCCAATCTTACACCCCACACCCGCTCTGACCTTCACTTCACACAAACATCAACACCTCCTGCAACCCCCCTCCTCCCCCCTTCTGCTACTCAAACTGCACTTAAGATCTGTGAAGAGGAGGGTACGGTGTCTTCCGAAAACAAAAGACAAGGAAAGAACAGGCCCCAGATGGTGTTTCACCCACTTGTCTAAAATCCTATGCTAACCAGCTGGCCCCCATCTTCACACTGATCTTCAACAGATCACTGGAGCATTGTGAAGTCCCATGCTTCTTCAAACGCTCAGTCATCATTCCTGTCCCAAAGAAACCCAAAATCACAGGACTTAATGACTATAGACCCATCGCTCTGACGTCTGTGTTTATGAAATCATTTGAGAGACTGGTGTTGGCCCACCTGAAGGACATCACTGGACCCTTTCTAGATCCCCTTCAATTTGCTTATCAAGCAAACAGGTCTGTGGATGATGCAGCCAACT
Organism: Myxocyprinus asiaticus; assembly: GCF_019703515.2. Taxonomy (NCBI): domain Eukaryota; kingdom Metazoa; phylum Chordata; class Actinopteri; order Cypriniformes; family Catostomidae; genus Myxocyprinus; species Myxocyprinus asiaticus. The sequence continues at coordinate 24,594,804 of NC_059350.1, read as the reverse complement.
TGGGATTGCATCATATACTGCAACATCTGGACAGACCAGGGACACATGCAAGGATCCTTTTTGTGGACTTTTAAAGGCCATAGAGTGCCCTACTTCAGCACTCATTTACCCACCCCCTGATTAAACAGTCCCTGGGGGTTATTTGCAACTCATTTGGATCTCTGACCCTCTCCACTCCCTGTTTTGCTGGCGCCGCCTTGGCCTCCTACTCTGCCAGGGAACCCATGGTTTCCTGCTCCGCGGGTGCCCTCTGGGTCTGATTTGCTGGTGACCTAGGTTTCCAACTCTGTCAACCAGCCCCCTCATCTAGTCTTTGACTGTTCCTCGTTGCGTTAATTGGTGTTACCTGTTCCATGTGTGTTTTCCTTCCCATATAATCCTATATAATGTGCTTTTTTTCCTCTTGTGTTTGCCAGATCATTTTGTGTGTTCTGCTTATGCAGTCTCGCCCCTGTCAATCTTGTATCTGGTTCCCGTGTGTTTTCTCAGCCCATTTTCTCACCCTGCCAGTTGTTTTTTCTTGGTTTTACCTGGATTACGTTCAAGCCAGTAAACTACTCCCCACCGCTCTCGGACTTCACCTCTTCTCCGCCCGAGTGCCAAAACTCCTGCTGTGCACTACAGCTCTCTGAACCCACTTCAGTATGTGTCAGATTGCCTCTATTCCCTGACTGGGTTTCATCATTCCAGTGTTCATCTACTGTTTATTTTTTGTTTTTTATAATGACAACTTATCTCTTTTTTTTTTTTAACAGAAGGGAGAGTGAGTTTTTCTACCAAAGCTACCTTTTTAAACAAAAAAGCACAGGTAGATTATTTCTTTTTATATAAATCCACTGTATGATATTAAAGGCCATCTTTACATTGCAATGGTGGATCAGAAGCAACACCTGAAGTGGCATTTATGTGTATTTACACAGCAGTTTAATAATGTTATGAGATTAATGTTTTGAATATAAAATTCTGATTATAGAAATATGAAATGAGTATGAAAATAAATTTGGAAATATATGCTTTATCATGACAATAACAAAGTTTAATGCTGCTCTGATACTGCATTTCATTTACACAGAACCAAAGCAGCATCAGAACTGCCTTTAATACTAGGGACTAAGGTGGCATCATTTAAGGTGTCTTTACATGGGCGAGTTAAGACTGTTCTGTGCCTTCACAAAATTCTGTGTAAAGACACAATGCCGCATAAAAGCCAGACTAAATTATGTCTGCTCTGACCCACCTCTGAGCAGCATTAAATAATCTATGTAAATGCACCTAAATTACACCTAAATTACAGTTCAGGTGCAGCTTTCGAGCAACCTTTGCAGTGCAAAGATGACATTAGTCTGGCTCAGTGGCATCTCTAAATTAGGGGCAGGTGGGGCTGCATCCCACCAGATGTGGCGATTATGCTTGGCATAATCATACATTTATTTATTTTTATATAAATATATTTTCAGCATCTATAACTTGTTTTATGTCCATTATAAAAGACAACAGTATATATTATTTTGAGAAATTCTATAATTATTACGGTCTGCTGCTGGGGGCGTCGCTAGACTTCAGTTTAATCCCAGGGTTTAGCTCACAGGCCATATTATAATATAAAAATAAGACGAATCCTTCCTTCCATGATTTAAAAAATTACCACCCTACCTGTCATATAATAATTATATTAAGCACAACACTGACACTGTTTCAGAACTTTATATAAGCAAACGTCAGGCACACCATAAACGGATCAAACACGTTAATTTAAATTGCGGAGGATCAAAGCGAGAATTACAACTTGTCGACTCGTTCATTGTGCAGAAATTAACACTAACAATAAAATCAAAGTAATTAAAAAATTTAAATTAGCAATTTTTATTTACCATAATATTTTGAGAATAAAGTAAAAATAACAAGAAGAAAGTCAAAGCATTATGAGATTAAAGTCGCAATATTTTGAGAATAAATGAAAAGGAAAGTAACATCAAAGTGATGTGGTGGACAACAGCAAAGTGGAGGGACTGGGTCTTTACATACAACACCACTAACCAGGGAGATAACTTGGCTGTGCAACTGAGCTCAGTTTGTGGGAAGTTTTTACAAGCTCTCTGTTCATGAATGAGGTGTGCATTAGTACAGAAGTTTTCAACATGTGGGCACCTGTCAAATGAGGCATGAGAAATAATTGGAACTGCTGTGAATTATATAAGTCCATATCAAGATATTGTATGTGGTAACATCCTCTCAGTTACAGTATAGTTTAGAGAGGAAAACCCAAGAACAATGCCGAGCGGGACTGCTCGAATCTGTCTGGTTCTTTCTCCTGAATAAATTACATTTACTACATAACCGCTGCAGAGTCTGGATACTAATAACTCTGTGCTGATGAGCCAAAAGACCAAGGATTTCTTTATTGCTAAATCCTATCCTAAAGTATTATTTAACTAAATCCTCCACATCCATCTCTTGCATTAATGAAGCTGCTGGCTCAGGGTCCGTTCTATCGTTGTGATAATGACGCTCTGTTTAGCCTAATATTGAGATTTGTTTCTCTAATATTTCTACTTTATTCACACAATATACTACTTTATTCTCACAATGCTAAGACTTTATTCTAATAATTTTGACTTTATTCTTATACAAAATTTAATATCATAATGCTACGACTTTATTCTCAAAATATAACGATTTCAATCTCATAATGCTACAACTGTAGTCTTGTCGTTTAAAATTTATTCGCAAAATATTACGACTTAACTATCGAAATCTTTTTTTTTATTTAACGTGGCAATAAAACGACATGGTGGGATCACCGAGTAAAGTTAAAAATTAAAAGTAACATTTTTATAAACGCATCTCGAAACACCTGTGTTTGGTTTCATGACTGTTATTAAACATGATTCCAGGTTGTTTTTAACAAAGCAAAGTTCAAAGAGAGTGTTTTTTTCCCCTTTTGCACTGGTGTGCAGACTTAAGTACAATAATCATTTGATTTTAAACCATTTAAAAATCAAGGCACCACAAAGGCTATTTAAATGCAGCAGTGTAACTTTACGCACATGACATGGAAATGTGAACCAGAACTGGCAGAGTGCATATACAGGTAGTGACAGTTTTATAATTTTAAGACCTATGTATTGTGCTATTTAGGCTTATAGCTCACTGTGCTGCTATTTTGAGTTGCGTTTGAGGAAATTCCATTGCAATAAACATTCTTTATTCCCGTGTCCCGACTCCCAACTAAACCCAAATAACTGAACAAGTTGACTGGCGCATGCATTAAAATCTACTTGTGTGGATTGTTAACAACAAATGAAGATTAGAAATGAGGCTTATAGATTATATATTTAGAATTAAAGCTTGCATGGGGGCCTGGGTAGCTCAGTGAATATTGACGCTGACTACCACCCCTGGAGTCGCGAGTTCGAATCCAGGGTGAGCTGAGTGACTCCAGCCAGGTCTCCTAAGCAACCAGTTGCCTCGTGGTCACGATTAGTGGTTCGCACAATGGGGCACGTGGTAAGTTGTGTGTGGATCGTGGAGAGTAGCATGAGCCTCCACATGCTGGGAGTCTCCACGGTGTCATGCACAACGAGCCATGTGATAAGATGCATGGATTGACTGTCTCAGAAGTGGAGGCAACTGACACTTGTCCTCTGCCACCCGGATTGAGGTGAGTAACCGCGCCACCATGAGGTCCTACTAAGCAGTGGGAATTGGGCATTCCAAATTGGGGGGAAAAGTGGATAAATAAAAAAAAAAAAAGAAATAAGGCTTGCATAATAAAGCCTCAGTGCCTCTGATACAGCAAAGCTGCACCCCCGTAAGAGAAAATAGAAAGCTCCCACACAAGGCATTCGTAACGATTTGTCTGATGAACTTGAGCATGAACAGCATGTAAAAGTCAAAGTGCGAACTGTCAATTAATGCAAGTTGGGCTCACTGATTGGAATTAATTTACATTTGAAGCCAGAATTGAAGCCTGCCTTCTTGCTTTTGTAAGAAGCAAAAAAATATTTGGGGCTATTAACAAAAGATCTGGGGCTTCAGGCCTTTCAGCCAGGGTCTAGCTACACCGCTGTCTGTTGCAATAAAGCCATTTAATCATTCTCATTTGCTGTGCTTGGGGCTAGCCCGTCATCCTCTGTGTTAATCAAGGGAGATCTGGGGACTGTGATGCGCATGTGCAACAAGCATTTAATGACAGCCTAAGGGGCACTTTGCCTTTGCCCCTTAGCCAATCAGAAACTTTGATCATATGTATGTCAAACTGACATGGTCCTCTGACATTATCACTCTTGAGTGCAGACCTGCAAAGTGAACTTCATTGGTAGTTTTAAAAGTTAATTTTATTCTAATGTGTTGCTGGTTAGATTATAGTTAAAGTGCACCGCTCATCATTTCAATGAGTTGTAGGCCATTTCTTTGAGGAGTTGTTGATGCATTGGTTTGTATTACATTACAATAACTGCAAAGTATTCAGTCTTTTTTGTTTTAGTTTTGTTATGCTGTTCATGGAAGTTAGTGAGATAACATGTGCAGCCTTTGATTATTTGCCTATATCTGGTTTGCCTGAACAGTCACTTTAGCATTTTTAACATGGATGTGCAAATTTTAGTGGTGATTTGTGCTCAGATTAAATTATTAGGGATGTTTGTGCGATGCATCATATTCAGAGGTTGAACTAGAAAAAATATTTATCCTATCAATCTTGTTGTAAAATTTCCATCATGATCTATTTTTATCGGTCATACTTGTTTTAATTTCATTATAATGGATGGGCAATGGCCTCCATTATAATGGCATATACACTCACTGAGCACTTTATTCTTCTGCTGTTGTAGCCCATTCGCCTCAAGGTCCGATGTGCTGTGCATTCTGAGATGCTATTCTGCGCACTACAAATGTACAGAGTGGTTATCTGAGTTACCATAGCTTTTCTCTCAGCTCGAACCTGTCTGGCCACTCTCCATTGATTTCTCTCATCAACAAGGCATTTCCATCCAGAATCACTGGATGTTTTTTGTTTTTTGGCACCATTCTGAGGAAACTCTAGAGTCTGTTGTGCATTAAAATCCCAGGAGATAAGCAGTTACAGAAATACTCAAACCAGCCTGTCTGGCACCAACAATCATGCCACAACTGAGATCACATTTTTTCCCCATTCTGCATAAGTAGGTGTACAGGTGTTCCTAATAAAGTGGTCAGTGAATGTACAGTCCTGTACAGTGGATAGGACTATATGGTATATTTTGTTTACTCCCCATGCTTGAGCCTGGTGAAACCAAGGAGTTCTAGGGTGAAAGTTTTTTTTAACTTTGCTGGTTAAAGTGCATAAATACATGCACAAGTTCATTTAAACATATTGATTGCACTTATGTTAAATGCAAGTATAATTGGCAGAAACTATGAGGCACTTTTTCGTGCTTTCTTTTTGTAATTATATTTTTTGCGCTTTATTATCATCCATTAACACACTGACATAAAGATTGATGTAATAACCTCCTTTACAGAGATTCCTTCAATTTAATTAAAATTAGCACTCTTTGGAAGAAACAACTCACACTTGCTAATATTTCATTTGAGACCAGATAATTCTGAAAATGTATTTATGGTACAAATTGCCTTACTAACCTCTGCAGCATTTCTAAGAAACAGAGTGGTGTGATCGGCTAAATGACACATTTTTAATTTGTTCCCAAAAATGTCCTGGAAGAAATTCTTATGCACAAAACAAGAAAGAACCTGTGTGACAAGCAGGAGGGGAAAAAAACTGTGAAATTGGAGAGCCTTGTCTGATACCCCTCAAAAGAGAAAATCTACCAGATGACCCATGAACCAGTTTAGCAGAGCTGCTATAATCTGTATACAGAGTTGACATTGTGTTTCTAAAAAACTCTCCAAATTTAAAATACTCCAATGCTTTACATAAACTTGTGTTCTACGGTGTCAACAGCCTTTTTAAAATCAATAAAAAGGATTAGATTATCATCACTGAGAAGGTGGTTGTAATCTGTTAGATCAGGAATAATAGGAAAATTGTTGCATATATGCCTCCCTTTCGTGAATCCTGACTGAGATTGTTTAAAAAGAGAATCCAACCCAAATTTCAACCTGTGGCAAAAATAAGTGAAAATAACTTTGCATCACTGTTTATTAAAGTTATGGGTCTCCACCCATCTAGTGACAGAGTATCCTAATTTGGCTTGAGTATTAAGGTAATCACCAGTTGTCTGAGAAAAGGAGGTAATATTCCTTTAGCAAAGGGCTTCCTGGAAAGTCTTATAAAATTCATTGTTAAGCTCATCATTAACAGGAGATTTGTTGTCCTTAAGTTTATTGATATTATCAGCCATTTCTTTAACATTATAAGCTCCTTGTCATAAATGTTCCTAAATTCGTCATTTATCCCAGAGTTAGAATACAAATATTGATAAAACTCTAAATTAAAGTTTATTAACTTAAATAGAGACTGAACTTCTTCCTTTATTAAAGCTGTTTTATCGCTAAAGACAAAAATGTATTGGATGATGGACTGCTCTTTGGCCATCAATTTACTCATTTTAATAGCCAAACTCCTGACTTTATATTTCATGAGTTCCCAATGCAACCCATATTGGTTAGTAATTGAACCCTGCATAAAGTAATTTTTTTATCATCCCCAAATCTTCACTCTTAAAATCATCATAAAATAATGAAGAATTGTTTAAAATCCAGCATCCACTTCTACTCATTTTAGTCATGCTGTTATTAGTATTAATAGTAAGAACTGTCTGTAAGAACTTAAGGATCAATACCAACACTTTCTACAAAAGATATCATATCCTACTATATCAACCACAAATCTATACAAGACTGCATCAACAAGTCACTATTATGCCATGTACTGTATATATCTGTGTTTTGGGGTTAGATTTTTGCAAGACAAAAACCACCTTGTTACACACACCATCTTTTGCTATCTTAGGTTGCCATCTATCTAAATTGTCATCTGGGGCCATATTAAAATCACCCACAATAATCATTTTGGGATTCATACATTAAAACAAGAGGTATGCAACCCTTTTTTCTAATTCATCAAAAAGGAACACGTTTTTGGATTTGTCAAGTATTTACCACCTTCAATCATTGTTACTCTCACTATAAATAATATTCCCCCTGAAGTTTCAAAGGAGAATAGCAGTCCCTGCTGACCTTTTTGCATCATGACTCAAGGGCCATTATTTAATTTTTAGCCCCTGTGATAAAATTCGAATGTTATCAGATGAATTACAGAAGTCCAATCCATACTTTCTGTAATTCCATTAAGTGTGCGCTTCAAGGTAGAAGAAACAAAAACATTTTAGGTAATTGAATCTCATATTGCTGCCTAAAATATATTATAATTTAACATGACTGGTAATGCAAAGATAATTTGTGCCTGCATCCACACAAGGTAGTAGAAATATACAGTATTTTACTTATGAACTACAAAGGCTAATATTTTCTGTTCTTCTTCTTCCCATAGTACATAAAGGACTTTTATAACCAAACCATTGTGAGGCGTTATGGGTCAGGAGTGGATGAAGAGGCTCTCACGCTTATGTATTCAGTCACTGTATCTATATTTGCCATCGGAGGCCTGTTGGGCTCTCTCACAGTGGGAATACAGGTTACCAAATTTGGGAGGTAGAGTATGCAGCTTAACTTCTCGGAGAATTCTTGTGAATTTTCTGTAATGTTCATTTTAATAATGGGACCCACTTTATATTAGATGGCCTTAACTACTATATACTTAACCATTTGATACAGTGTACTTATTATATACATGCATGTTGTTGCATTGTAATCACATTTAAAGTACTTGCATTTAATTACATTTGTAGTTACACTGTAAACTTTACCCCTAACACAACCCTTACCCCAGAACCTAACTCTAACACTAACCCCTAATCCTAACCCTAACTCTAACTCTACACATACTTCTAAATCTACCCGTACCTTAACCTCAGTAGCAGCAAATGTGGGAATTTTGCAGAACAACATGTTGTGACACAGTAAAAACATAGTCTTGTATGTATTTAATGTTAGTACATAGTAGTTAAGGCCACCTAATATAAAGTGTGACCTAATAATGTTTTTGATTGTACACTCATTAGTTACAACATTAAGTGAAAAGAAACATCCCTGTAATCTTGGAGACAAACACCTGCAGGATATACTCTTTAACACAGATACTGTAATAAGGAATAATTGTTTCTGGTATTATGTCTCATTATATTAGGCTCAAGGTGTGTGTGTGTGTGTGTGTGTGTGTGTGTGTGTGTGTGTGTGTGTGTAATTTGTAGAAAAGGGACACTGGTGCACAGCACAATTCTGGTGTTTATTGCTGGAGGGCTGATGGGCTTCAGCCGGTTATGTGGATCTCCAGAGATGATCATCATCGGTCGCTTTATTACAGGGATACATTCAGGTAATTCATTTCATATTATATAGAAGACCAGTTTGCCCTTAACCCTTGCCCTTAAGACTCATATGGGTCCGCCAAGAAAAAAATAATTATCAACATTTTAACAACTACATTCTTGAACAACACAAAATAAAGCTTAGAAGTTTTACTTTACAATGTATGTAGACAATATGACCAAAACTGAAAAGGTGTTTTGAAATTTGCTAGCAGGTGTTGCTTATATGCCACATTTTCACTTATAGATAAAACATAAAATATCTTATACCATTACTTAGAGGAGGTGATTATCTTTAAAACGAGCCCATACACAAAATAATTGGATATATAGATCAGTAAATAATCCACATAAAGCACATAATTTGGTATCTGGCTAAAAACACGTTAGCTTTGCTGAATCAGATGACTTAATCGGAAATAATGGAGTAAGTTGTCCATTGTCATGGAATGCTAAACAAATCCCATTAGGATTCTGATCGCTGCAACCAGAGGTTATAAGTCATCCAAATATAGGCAGAGAGGATCGTTCACTCTAATTACATTAGAGACACTTGGACACATTTTTGGACACTAGGAAAAATTATTTTGTAATGCTATAACTTTTGTTTGCTTTGTTGTATCAACACAAAAATGTTGTTATTTTCAGGTGTCATGATAGGGAACAAAACAGACGCAGTTTTTCGGAGCTACCTTATTTACACCCTGAGATATATAATGTCAAATCAGAAAAATTATAAGAAAAAAAAGTAATTTTTGGGAAAAACAAATAAATAAAATGTGGTTTTCAGCAGTTTCTTAGGCTGAGAGTATCATAATTTATCATAATCTATATCATAACAAAATAACAAAAAATAATAATAATAATAATAATAATAATAATAATAATATATATATATATATATATATATATATATATATATATATATATATATATATATATATATATATTTATGATACAGAACACTTGACCCTATTTTTTTTTATTAAAGTTATAAGCTTTTAATATTAGGGAATGCCACTGAAACAAGAAATCTTTAAAAACACCCTCAGAGTTTAAAGGGTTAAAGGGATATTTCACCCTTTGATGATGTGAAGCTCATACAAATAGAGTTCTCTCAAATTTTACAAACAAATTATTTTCCAGTACCTTCCAGGCATTTGTGATTTTTTTTTTATTTATTTTTTTTAGCTCAAATTTTTGTGACAGTTTACTTCAATTCACTCAAAAATCGGTCATCACTATGGCTTGCAAGTTTATTTATATAAGAGCAATATCTAGCCAATACAATATTTCTGAGCTGATTATAAGTAGAAAAAATTATATTTACTATAGAAATTTCCATGACTTTTTAAAGGGATAGTTCTGCCAAAAATGACAATTCTGTAATTTATTTATTTAATATAATTTTCTCACCCTCATTATATTCCAAACCCATACACGTATGACTTTCTTATTTCCGTGGAACACAAAAGGAGATGTTAATCTCAGTCAGCATTCACTTCCAAGGCATCTTTTTTCCATACAATAAAAGTGAATGGTAACTGAGGAATTATAAAGAATTATAATGGCCATTTTAGTTTAGTGTCACTTTTTATTGAAATTTAAAAAATCCTTCCTGTCTAACAAATTTCTCTTTGGATTTCTAGCACCATTACTAATGTTGTCTCACAATGCATTTTTCTGCTGTACTGACATGTGCTCCTCTGTTTCGTGCTGCTGTAGGGATATCGCTCAGCGTAGTGCCCATGTACCTGGGAGAAATTGCTCCAAAGAGTCTTCGGGGCTTCCTGGGACTCATGCCAAGCATCTTCATCTGTTTGGGAGTGTTTATTGCACAGATTCTGGGGCTCCATGAGATCTTGGGCAAGGTAGTGCTTGAGTATTACAGATATTGTGTTCCACTATAATTGTTTAGCCATGTTAAACAGAACCTTTATATATTTGCTGTTAGTCTTTTTACAACATAGTTGTCAAGCTTGTCTCTGTAAGGATGCTTTGTCATCTTATCGTCTTGTGCCCTCACACAGGAAGAGTACTGGCCTCTGTTCCTCTCTCTAGTTGTGGTGCCTACATTTATACAGCTCATGTTGTTGCCATGGTTCCCAGAGAGTCCAAGATACCTGTTGATAGAAAAGCGGAACATTCATGCAACTATCACAGGTAAAGACTTTTTTTCCTACTAAAAACAAATGAATGTCGCTTGGAAATATCAATGCTAATTTTCATTGTAACCTTTTCTGTGGCAGTTACAGTACTATCTGATAAGGGAATTCCAAGTCCATGTGTATAAAAGTTCTTTATGCAAATTCAAAATAAAATCTTCCATCAAAAAGGAATACAGTGAATGCCAGAGGATTTTTACCTCTCATTTAATTACATTAAAACTGATTGACTGTGGTGGTGAGATCAGTGGCCAGACTCTCATAGGCTGCTATTGTCCTTACTGTGATCTCAGAGATTCAGAAGCTCTTAGCCGATACTACAAAGGCCTGGCAGTCATACAGCAGCTACTAGGACCACATAAAAGGAAAATTAGCCAACTATGTAAAAGAATGTGTGATTGGATTAGAGGAGAGTAGCAGTGGCAGTAATCAGTAGAGAGCATAGTAGCAGTATTTAGGTGCTTCGATTGCAGTGGTGGAGCGATGCTGTACAGTCCCAGCAAAGTATGCCAGATCATGTTAGTCTTTCACTTCTTTCATAACCTAGTACTCTGGCCAGCTAAATGAGGAATTCTAGCATGCAAATTGTGTTTGTGCTGTTTGCACATATCCTTTAGTGAATCAGGTGCTAAAACAATATAGACAGTATAGTGTGCAAATAAATGACGCTTTGAACCCTTTTCACATTTCTGGGTTTGGAACGTGGAAGTAAACAATAGCAGGTAAACTTCTGTTGAGGTGAATGGGAGACCATGGCAAAAGAAAAATTATCCACTATTATGCTTCAACAACTTTCCAAAAGAGGAACAATCAGAGAGCGGTCGATTAAAGGGATAGTTCACCCAAAAATGAAAATTCTCTCATCGTTTACTCACCCCTCATGCCATCCCAGATGTGTGTGACTTTCTTGCTTCTGTTGAACACAAATGAAGATTTTTAGAAAAATATCTCAGCTCTGTCAGTCCATACAGTGCAAGTGAATGGTGGCCAGAACTTTGACGGTCCAAAAAGCAGATGAAGGCAGCATAAAAGTAATTCATATGACTCCAGTGGTTAAATCCATATCTTCAGAAACAATATGATACTGTAGGTGTGGGTGAGAAACAGATCAATATTTAAGTATTTTTTTACTATAAATTCTCCTTCCTGCCCAGTAGGTGGCGATATGCACAAAGAATGTGAATTGCCAAAAACAAAAGAAGAAGAATGTGATAGTGAAAGTGGATGTTTATAGTAAAAATGACTTAAATATTGATCTGTTTCTCACCCAGACCTATCATTTCGCTTCTGAAGATATGGATTTAACCACTGGAGTTATATGGATTACATTTATGCTACTTTTATTTACTTTCTGGATCTTAAAGTTCTGGCCACCATTCACTTGCATTGTATGGACTGACAGAGCTGAGATATTTTTCTAAAAATCTTTGTTTGTGTTCAGCAGAAGAAAAAAGGTCATGCACATCTGGGATGACATGAGGGTGAGTAAATAATGAGAGAATTTTATTTTTGGGTGAACTATACCTTTAAGGCAGTCAGAAGAGAAAAAGATGCCAAGTTTATTGTCACTGTCTTAGCGGCTGTATTTGAAACCCCATTGCAGCAGTGGTGACTATATATATATATATATATATATATATATATATATATATATATATATATATATATATATATATATATATATATATATATATTATGCTAGAGTAATATAACTATAACAACAAGAATTTAATGCTATACATTTTCACCACATAATTAAAATATTAATTTACATTGCTAAATAGGGTGGAAATGCATCATCACAGGCTGTGAAAATGGTCCACTAGCAGGCACAGTCAGTAAATTCCCCTATAATGTTTTATTATGAGGCTTAACATTAATATTGAGGTGCTAATTTTTTAAACATATCTTGAAGGATGACCGGACGAATGAGATAAATCATTAGAACTACTGATTCTGTGATTCTAGTGTTCCAACATATGATTCTCTGATGATCTGATACTCTGATATTTTAATGCTGTAATTTTGTGCAACTGATTCCCTTTACAGCACTGAAGTGGTACCGTGCTAAGTCTAACATCCAGGCTGAGATGGAGGAGATACAGGAAGAGCAGCGCTCTTTGTCCTCAGTAGAGTCTGTCTCTGTTCTGCAGCTCTTCAGGGATCCATCCGTTCGCTGGCAGCTTGTTACAGTCATTGTGGTTAATGCTGGGATGCAGCTTTCTGGAATTGATGCGGTGTGTGTGTTTTTAACAGTTACAAGAATTGTTCACCCAAAAATTAAAATTCTGTCATCATGTACTCACCCTCATTTTGTTCCAAACCTGTATGACTATCTTTCACAGAAGGAAATAATTTAATAAATGTCCTGTTGGCAGAGTTTAATACAATGACAGTAAATACTAATTACTTTAATGCTTAATAAAGCACCCAAAAGTGTCATAAAAGTAGTACATGCAACTTGTGCGTCACATGCCAAGACTTCTGATGGCATACAATCACTTTGTATGATGAACAGAATGCAATTAAAGTCATTATTCACTCTAATAAAATCATATAATAAAAGTCCATAAACAGGGCTGAAATCAAATATGGCAGGTGGCGAGGATGAGTAAATGAAGACAGAATTTCCATATTTGGGTGAACTATTAATGACATTCATTGATGACAATGACCATTAAAATTGCAATAATGTTTTTTGAAATCCTGTTCTAGATTTGGTTCTACACCAACACTATCTTCGAGAATGCTGGCATTGCTGCTCATCAGATTCAGTACACAACAGTGGGCACTGGAGCCATAGAGGTCATCGCTGGACTCATAGGGGTGAGAACACATTGACTGCTACATAGCCAGAAAGACTTGGAAGTTTCAGATCCATTTCAGATCATTTTTTAAGGTTATCTGATATTTGATTCATAACCTAATATTTTGAAATTTGAAATGGAATGCACCCCAACCCACTTATAATTGCTGTTACTCTTGATGCTGCAGTTTGTAAACTACATCTTTCAAAGTGAGTTGCTACATTATCTCCAAAATGAAAATGAACTGGTCTGAAAGAATGCTCTAAGGCAGTGTTTCCCAACCACTGTGCGAGCAACAAGAAATATTTAAAAACTGTCCAAATTTGTGAAGAGACGTTGAATGTCTCATAATTTCTTTTAATTAAATATTATCTTATCGTTTCTGAATATCAGAGACCCCAGCTGAACTAATTTAAATTCACCAAGAAAATGCTTAGACCTAAACATAAACGAGTCCTTTTATTACTTTCTGCTATCAAAGCAACTGCAAGCTTTTTTTCTCTCTTCCAAATACGTTTTCAATGTTTATTGTGCACACCTCCTGCTTTTTTACGTGGCAAACTCGTAAAATCGCCCCTCTGTGACGCTTTCCGCAACTCTTGTCATGTGGAGGGCAATGCGCCGCTTGACGCTGGCGTTGAACAGAGCGTTGATGCCTCGACTCAACTCATGTGAAATGTGCTTTACAATGATGAAAGAACATTATTGAAACTAAAAATTATTATTATTTGTCTATTACTGTGGTCTTTTCTGATAATAGCCATGCTCAGCAGTTTAAATAGGCTACTGTAGGAAAATGATACCATAGATCTGCTTTGTATTTATAATTCTTATACTGAAGTCAGTAGATTTGTAGCCATGCAAGTTTTAATAAAGGAGAAGGTAAGGACGTTATTGAAACTCACTATTATTAGACTATTATTGTTGTCTTTTTGGATGAAAAATAATGCTCAGACTGAAGGAAGACTATAGATCTGCTTTGTTATTTTAATGTTTAAACACTATAAAGTCTCTTGGTAGATTTTGGTCATGAACAACTCAAAATGATTCACTGACTCACTCGTAGCACATAAGATGCTCATTTGTCGCCACCTAGTGACATTTCCAGAAGGGGTCACTGAACTAATCAGTTAATAAAATTGAACATATTTGTGAAACAGAAGCAAGCCTCACCAAAATACTCTTTATTTTGCAGCTAATTCTGCACAGTTGTAAACTTGAATAAACTTGAATCACTAAAATAGCTGGAACTGGTGCTTTTAGCTTATTCTTTAAAAAATAAATATCCCCAGAAAAAAATTTTTGTGGACCAGTGATTGTCTTACCTTTTTCACCCCTTATGAGTTTGTATCCCTGTAATGTGTTGTGGCATTGCAAGAACAAATCTACAAATTAGAAAAGAAGCAAATTTGTTGTTTTTTCATTACCCATTTAGCGCTCTTGCCACCTGTGACCTCACACAGCGTAGCCTACCTATGTGATTATTTATTTATTTATTTATTTTTTGCATAGCCGAATTTCAAACATTACAAGTAAACATGCTACTAAGACGGACAGAAGACATGGACAAATTCTTGAAAACTTAGAAAAATTATTGACGATGGTTATGTGGGATAGTGGTGTGCCGTAGAATTGTTTTGTCGTAAAAAGTGTGCCGTGGCACAAAAAAGGTTGGGAAACACTGCTCTAAGGTTTCCCTTTAGACAGTAATCTACCATTCTGATGCTAATAGAAATGCATTTTATCCAGTGTTTCACTATTGAGCGTGTGGGAAGGAGGCCTCTAATGATTGGTGGTTTCACCTTCATGGGCATATGCTGTGCTGGGATTACTTTCTCCCTCATATTACAGGTAGGTGTGACCTCTGCAGTTTCTCTCTGATCCAGTATCTTCTTAACCTTGTCTTAATAAAATCAAGTGAACCATTGGCCCTTAAGTAATAATTACTTACTTAACGCATTTTGGTAGCACTGAACTAAATTAAACAAAGGAGCTCGAATCTTAGTTCCTTTAAAAGTCTGCAAACTCTCTATTACCATAGATTTGAGTGAGGCTAAAATTGCTCTTTTAACTGCATGTTGGCTGAGATGTGAGATACAATTTTCTTTCTGTGTTGATGCAGAAAGTTAGGGTGGGACATAAATAACAAATAACTCCAATCTTGATTTGATATGGTCTTGAAGGTGTACACTATAGACTTCAAAGAATAATTCCCCCAAAAAATGAAAATTCTGACATTATATACACATTTCAATCCCATATGACTTTCTTTTTTCTGCAAAACATATAAGGATATACTTTAAAGAATGTTGTGGACACTGTTTTCCATACAATAGCAGTGGATAGTGACTCACTTTAAAATTTAAAAAGCTCCCAAAGTCTCATGAAATTAGTCTATGTTACTCATGCTTCATATTCCAAATCTTCCGAAGGTATGTGATCACTTACATTATAATCAGAATTGATGAACTGATCAGTTTAACTCGTTATTTTGTCTCAAATCAAATTAAATCAAATCAATCAAACTGTATACAGAGCCCAAGTCAAAGAAAGCGACATGTCAATTATATCTAACCTCACTGGCTTTTTCGCATCGCGTGACTAAACTTCATGACACAAGAACCAATGAGGTTTAATGTTATTGACGTGTCGCCATATTTGGTTTGGCTCTGTATACTAGAGTTGATTAATGATTTGATTTGATATTTGATTTAAGAGAGTGAATAACAACTCGGTCTGTTCATCATACAAAGTGTTTTTTTGCTCAAAGAAAACTTGGTATAATATGACACACAAGTCGCATAGACTACTTTTGGGTGATTTTTAAAGCTTTGAAGGAATAGTATACCCTAAAATGAAAATTATCTCGTAATTTACTCACTCTGATGCCATCCAAGATGTGTATGACTTTCTTTCTTCTGCTGAACACAAACAAAGATTTTTAGAAGAATATCTCAGCTCTGTGGGTCCATACAATGCAAGTGAATGGTGGCAAGATCTTTGAAGGCCCAAAAAGGACATAAAGTCAGCATAAAAGTAATCCATATGACTCCAGTGGTTAAATCCATATCTTAAGAAGTGATATGATAGGGGTGGGTGAGAAACAGATCAATATTTAAGTCCTTTTTTACTATAAATCTCCACTTTCAGTTTCAGTTTCACATTCTTCTTCTTTTGCTTTTGGCGATTTACATACTACCACCTACTGGGCAGGGAGGATACAATTATTTTAGGATAAAATGACTTTAATATTGATCTGTTTCTTGTTTGCTTCTGGAGATATGGATTTAACCAATGGAGTCTTATGGATTACATTTATGCTGTCTTTATGTGCTTTTTGGAGCTTCAAAGTTCTGGCCACCATTACTTGGACCTGCAGAGCTGAGATATTCTTCCAAAAATCTTTGTTTGTGTTCAGCAGAAGAAAGAAAGTCATACACATCTGGGATGGCATGAGGGTGTGTAAATGATGAGAGAAATTTTACATTTTGGGTGAACTATCCCTTTAAGTGATTCACTATCAACTGCAGTTGTATGGAAGTCAGCAATTGCAACATTCTTTAAAATATCTCCTCTTGTGTTTCACAGATTTAAAAAAAAAGGCATTTGGGTTTGGAATGACATGAGGGTCAGTAAATATGCAGTAATTCAAGGAAGATTAACAGCTGTATATGTTCTAATGGCAGGTAGAGCATTCATTGATTCGTCAGATAATTTACTGGTCTCTTGGTTTCTGGTTCTTCTGTCTATTTCCAGACTCATGTGGCGTTCATGCGTTATTTCAGTGTGGCCTGTGTGGTTGGAATCATCGCTGGATTCTGCATAGGGCCTGGTGAGGATGTCTTGCTGAACAGGCATTTCTTTTCTTTTTTATTCATGCTTTATGACCCAGCTCTTCATTAGTCAGTGCTTCATGTAAATCTGTCCCTTGCCTCCTAAAACTGGCCCTTTATCTTTGTGTATGTTAATTATATAAAAATAAATTATATTTATTGAATTATATAAGCAGAATTATATTGACTTTGTATTTTAATTTATTTCATCTTGTTTGTAAATGGAGTTTATATATATATATATATATATATATATATATATATATATATATATATATATATATATATATATATATATTTAAATACACTATATAATTTTCAAATGTAGCCAAAGGTTGGTATGGCTATGAAGCATTTAAAATGAGAGACTAGTGCCACCTGGTGGTGAAACAGTACACTTGAATTCTCTTTGGTTAAAAAAAAAAAACACAATTACTATTAATTGAAATGATAAAAATATAATTAGTTAAAAATATAAAATGTAATTAATATTTATAGCAATTGCATTTTGAAATGGTTTTAAATAAATACACTGACGTTGTCATGTTTGTGTTCCTGCACAGCTGGAGTCCCATTCCTCATGACAGGAGAGCTCTTTAAACAATCTCATCGACCTGCTGCCTACATTGTAGGAGGATTTCTCAACTGGATATCAAACTTCACTGTGGGCTTTGTCTTTCCATTCCTACAGGTAAGCCTGTCTGTCAAGGAACACAGTGCATATAGCAGAAAAATGCAGTTTATCAGCTATCTTGGCATTTTTTCTGCACTGTATGCTACTAGTGAGATTAATTAAAGGGGTAGTTCACCCAAAAATGAGAGTCACACATCTGCGATGGCATGAGGATAAGTAAATGATGAGAGAATTTTCATTTTTGGGTGAACTATCCATTTAATTCACTTTACCTGGCATGTCATAGAATATCATGCAACCTCAAAGGGAAACATTTTATAATATATTTTCAGATGTCAGCTGGTGCATTCTGCTACCTGGTGTTCTGTGGTGTTTGTGTGGGGGTGGCAGTTTACGTCTACTTCATTATCCCTGAGACCAAGAACAAAACCTTTGTGGAGATCAGTCAGATGTTTGCTTCAAGAAACGGTTGTGAAATTGAAAACCTGCCGCTAGCCATCACTGACCAACTCAGCCTCAAAAAGATGAACGGGTATGGAACACTTGCTGTAGATGTGGACAAAACTGACAAGCTGGATAACTAGTGGTAATGACGGAGGGATGGTGTGTTATGCTGTGTCATGGTGCTACAAATCAGTATTGTTCTGAGTGCTGTGAGAATGTGGCCTTTTTTGATTATGCCTCAGGAATTTTCATTTTACAGGCTGGTTTACCAAAAAAAAAAAAAAAAAAAAAAAAAATAATATATATATATATATATATATATATATATATATATATATATATATATCAAACCATGCTGAAGCTAATTTTTGAGGGTGGTATAGTTTAGTGGTAAGGGACCTGGGCTGGGTTATAGGATAAGGTTATAGGTTCAGACCACGTAGGGAGAGTCCAACTCATTTTAGTTAGATGGGGGTGTCAAACTCATGATTGTTGGCTGAATTGGACTAAATGTCACCTCATGCGAGCCAGTCTTATTATCTGTTAAACCTGGGTGTTCCCATAAAGAACTTGTGCTCATCTTAAAGCTAAAACATGCAACCCAAGAAAATAATAGTACCCCTTCTGTCACTCACTCGACGTTGTGTCGATGTAGTGACACTAGGGGTCACTCTTGAAAGCCCCGATCGCCTCAGATCTTTGAGAGAAGGCCAGTGAGAATTGGCGAGTGGAATTTGCATGCCACTCCCCCGGACATACGGGTATAAAAGGGAGCTGGAATGCAGGATTCATTCAGATTTTTTCTTCGGAGTTGAGCGGTTGTACTATCAGCGAGCTGAATACTACTGCTGTTCCATTCACCTCTTAAGAAGCGTATGCTGTTGGATATACAGCGCATTTCCAGCGGCTTTCTCTCCTTCTGCATGACGAGTGCTTATTTCGCCCCTGGCCGCTTCAACAGCACTAAAAGTGTGTATATTCCTGCTAAAGAGTATATTTTCTCTATTAGAGCACACGCATTGACGTTGATCATCTTTTTAAAGACGCGTCTTTTTAAAGATGCCTTTCCGTCTTTGTGTGATTCCTGGATGTGGTCGTTATCTCTCCGCCTTCGACGGCCACGGGCGCTGCCTCACGTGTCTGGGCAGCGATCACACTGAGGCAGCGTTTGTGGATGGTTCATGTTCTCATTGCAAAGATATGACAATGGCAACGTTGCGGTCACGGATTTCGTTCTTCCGCGGGAAAGCCACTCTAGATGCCCCCCGCACTGTGCCTTGTACCCACGGGTGTGAGGCCGGCCCGGCTGGCGCTGGAGGTGATTTTGGGAGTTCAATTTGCACGGTCTCACCGGGTAATTCCCTGCGGACCTCCCGTTCCCCAGCACGCTCGTTTGCTCTTGTCCAGTTCCGAAATGAGACCTGCCCACCTCATGGCCAACTTGACATCTCTTTCAGGGCCCGCGAGCAGGATGAGTCTTCGATTGCTGCATTGGAGAGCGCACTGGCGATGTCGAATGCCGAGGACTCGACTGGGCTGCCACTTTCGTCCACTCTCACTACCCTCGATGGCAGGGCGGTCCACAGGTACACGGAGGTCCCTCAGGTGGATCAGGCGGTTGCAATGCACCTGTGCGCGCAAAACACCTCCACCTGGTGCTCCCCTCCAGAGCCTGTAGGACTACGTCGTCTCTGGCGGACAAAGCCTACAGTGCCGCTGGACAGCCCTGCATGCCATGGCCCTCCTGCAGGTACACCAGGCCAAGGCACTAAAAGAACTGCACGTGGGTAGTCCTGATCCGGATGTGCTGCAGGAGCTGCGTTCGACGACCGACCTCACCCTCCGGGCAACGAAGGTCATGGCGCGAGCACTCGGGCAGGCGATGTCCACCTTGGTGGTCCAGGAGCACCACCTGTGGCTGAATCTGGTCGAGATGAGGGACGCAGACAAAGCACGCTTTTTCAACGCGCCCATCTCCCAGGTACGTCAGATGCGATCGTCCCTTTAGTGCCCCTCACCCGGAGCTTGGACACGTGGCTAACGCTTTCCAACCTGTCGCGGTGGCTGGCCAGGACCATCCGACTCGGCTACGCAATTCAGTTTGCCAGGCGCCCGCCCGGTTCACCGGTGTCCACTTCACTTCAGTGCAGGGCGAGAACGCTGCCACCCTGGTTCGCGGTGGTAGACCTGAAGGACGCTTACTTTCTCGGTTCTACTTCGACACAGACCCCTCCTACGGTTTGCTTTTGACAGCCAGGCGTATCAGTACAAGGTCCTCAGAGCCGTGGGCTGGGCAACACCCAATACTTTCGTGAGATTTTGCAATCTCTGGGTTTAGCCGGTTTTGTCCCATGTTCTTTCAGGTACGAACAGGTAGAGTTTGGTAATATATCACTTGCGTATAGCGACTTTCCCCTCCCCTGAGTCGAGTTCACGAAGTCATGGACCCTGGATGTCCTTCCTCCCTAGCCCTATGTTTCATGAACTTGGCAGAGGAGTTCACAGCCAGCCCCACTACGGGGTCTAATATGCCCTGTACTGGGATAGGTGCTCCACAGGTGCCGATTACTCTGGTAGCCCCTGTGATATATATCCACGGTACGGTCTCCCTGTCAGCGGACCCGCGTCTCCCTTGAGCAGAGCTCTCTCTGCCCCGGTCGCTGTGTTTGTAGAGTCCCCCCCCCCCTTTTTCGTGGCAGGACCTACCACCGCGCCTCTTCCATGTGCGGCTGCTGAGCCCATGTGTCGTATTGCCACATGTTGACCTCCCCTTTTGGGCAGGATGTGGTCTCCGCAGGGTCTTTTCCTCCTGAAAGAACAGGAAAGGAAAAGAACACCTTCCCCGATGCGTATGATAGCGTTAGATGGCCCCAGCTGAATCTAATACTCTGTGGAGAGAAAACATAGAGAGAAAAGGCCGCGGCTGGCGTGGCCTGCTCCCATGCTAGTTACATTGCTTCCCCCTCTCAGGGATGTGGGGAACTACATGACGTTACGTGCCGTCTGTTGCACCTGTTATTACGCACGCAGCAGCTTGCTTGCATCTGCATCGGCGGTTCACATAACACGGTTCAGCTGTTGTGGCGTTTTACATAGGGACCCCTAGTTTCACTACATCGACACAACGTCGAGTGAGTGACAGAAGGGGAACGTCTCGGTTACTGTCGTAACCTCCGTTCCCTGATGGAGGGAACAAGACGTTGTGTCCCTCTTGCCACAACGCTGTACTAGCCGCTGTAATGGCCGGGACCATGTCTCGGCTCCTCAGCACAAAACCTGAATGAATCCTGCATTCCAGCTCCCTTTTATACCTATATGTCCGGGGCAGTGGCATGCAAATTCCACTCGCCAATTCTCATTGGCCTTTTCTCAAAGATCTGAGGTGATCGGGGCTCTCAAGAGCGACCCCTAGTGTCACTACATCGAAATAACGTCTCATTCCCTCCATCAGAGACGTTTATCCATCCTTTTTTAGCTAAAGATAGAGTATTATGAATATATCTTATAATAGAATAAATGAATGTCAATGTTTTGGGCATAAATTAAGCATTTTTCCTCAAACCATCTCACCATGTGTCTGACACTCCTGATGTAAGCAATCAAATAGTCACCAATTGTGCCCTAAGAGTTATTTGTTTGTTCTAGATGAAAAAAAAGGACATATACCACTACTGCCTGCTGGGGATCTGTGACTTAGCAAGTGTAAAATGGCTAAAAGTATTATAGTCTATACATTTGGTGAACTGCCCCCTCATGTGGGGGAAGAACATAAATCAAATGTAGCATGTAAAATAAGTCATTATGACATATTCTGACATAGCTTAGCAGATCCAAATTGTTTTTTGTTTTTTGTTTTTTATGTTGAGACCTCCCACTATCCTGTGAGGTACATTTAAGGTGCATTTCTCACAGTGTACCAAAGCCTGTGGTCTCCAATACATGAATCAATATAAAAAGAATTATACAACATATACTGTATGCAAAACCGTACACATGGACCAGAATTCATCAGACTGTGTAATTTTCCCAGATGTGTATGACTTTCTTTCTTCTGCTAAACACAAACGAAGATTTTTAGAAGAATGTTTCAGCTCTGTATGTCCTCACAATGTAAGTGAATGGTGACCAAAATTTTTAAGCTCCAAAAAGCATATAAAGGCTGCATAAAAGTAATCCATAAGACTCCAGTGGCAAAATCTGTCTTCAGAAGCGATATGATAGGTGCGTGTAAGAAACAGGTAAATATTTGTCTTTTTTTTTTTTTTTACTATAAATTCTCCTCCCTGCCCAGTAGGTGGCGATATGCATGAAGAATGCGAATTGCCAAAAACAAAAGAAGAAGAATGTGAAAGTGGAGACTGATCATAAAAATGATCATTTTTAAAGCCTTTATGTGCTTTTGGAGCTTCAAAATTTTGGTCACCATTCACCTACATTGTGAAGACCTACAGAGCTGAGAAATTAATTTAAAAATCTTTGTTTGTGTTCAGCAGAAAAAGATAGTCATACACATCTGGGATGGCATGAGGGTGATTAAATGATGAGAGAATTTTCATTTTTGGTCGAACTATCCCTTTAAGCCATATTGTTTTATACTGTCCTCTCCTCTCTTTTAAATGAGGGAGTATGTTCTTGGCTGCATTAATAGTTTCATTCCAGAGCCTAAGGACTACTAGCCTTTATGAGGTGCACATAAAAATAAATTATTACATTAATATATAATTGATTAACATATTCATTATACACAAAATAGGACAATGCAAATGAATTATCTGAAAAGCAATGTACATATACAAATGAATATAAAACTACATTGTATATACAAACATGTTGTGTACTGTAGTTGTCTGTACTGATACAGCTTAAATGTGTTTAAGCTGTTTTCCAAAACATTTCCAATAAGTTGTGTTGGAGTATTAATACAACAACTGTTAATTTCATATTTCATTTCATGTGACTTTATTTATTTATAGCTGATGTGTATTTATAACAGACCACAGTCTGACATGTGCAGGACAAAATAGCAGAGGGCGTGCAATACATAAATATGACCACAGAAAGAAAGAAAGAAAGAATGGTTTGTTTAAAACACACAATGGGGTCCAAAAGTCTGAGACCACATTGAGTTCCACTGTAAAATGTGCAAGAGATATTTAGGATTCTCCACTTATCCTAGCTCACTTTTCAAATGAAAACAAATTTGTGACAAGTACCGTGTTAACTCCTTTATACAAACGTCAAAAATCCTTGTTTCCATTGTTGCACACAAGATGCTTATTGGAACATTCTCATATCATGGTGGCATAACATTGATCAGGTTTTGCATAAACTTGTAAAGTCAATGGCTGCTTGAATGCAGGGAATTTCTGAAATTGGTGTACATTTCACTCAAATTTTTATGCTGATAATATGGTTTGTACTGGGAAGAAAGAATACAAAATAGAAGCATTTTCACTAGTGGTCTCAGACTTTTGGAACCTACTGTAAATACAGTACACACAATTGACCCAGTTAGCACAAAGTAGGCCAACCTTTAATAAAACGTGGCATCAACTACCAGCACCTCCAATGACAGGAGTGGTACAGCTGTCACCTGATCACCTTGTCCAATTGACATTACTCTCAGATTGGGGCGGAGTGTCCAATCACAACCCCTACTGGGATTTGAGTGACAGAGCGGCAGATATAGAGAGTGTTTGATCGATGAACACTCCCCTCAGTCCTTCCAAAGACATGCAAGCACACACTCATGCACTGACAGATTGTGTTGAGTGTCCACTGAGCCCTTATCACTTACATCAATCTATCTGCCCTTCAGTCCCATAAACACACACAGACATACACACGCCATCTCCACAAATCCCCTCACACACCCCTCCACTGTCAAAAAGAGTACCAGCACATACCAGTCAGGTGCTTTCAACACTCAGAAAAACTTGCCACGGAATTCCAGCTCTCTCTTATCTCTCCTGTATGGCACAGCATGTTTTTCATACCTGTCTAAGCTTCCTGTGACTGCAGACATCTCCAATCCAACATCTCATCCATAGGAAACCTTGGAGGACAGAGCCAAGTCTGATTTTTTTAATAATGTTTTGTTTCCTGTTTCAAAAATTAAAGGGTGCAGAAAGGAGGGGGGAGGGGGGAAATCACAACTTGATAAGTCTACTACAAGCAGAATGCTGGGTTCTGTTTTTTAAAGGAATATTCCAGGTTCAATACAAGTTAAGCTCAATCGACAGCATTTGTGTCATAATGTTGATTACCACAAAAAATAATTTTGACTCGTACCGCCTTTTATTTAAAAAACAAAAATTTGGGTTCCAGTGAGGAACTTATAATGGAAGTGTTAAGGGCCAATTTTTGGAGGGTTTAAAGGCAGAAATGTGAAGCGTATAATTTTATAAAACCACTAACATTCATTCTTCTGTTCAAACTCATGTACAGTATTATTTGAGCTGTAAAGTTGTTTAAATAGTCATTTTTACAGTCGTTTTAGGTTTTGTTGACATTATGTCATCATGGCAACTAAGTTGTAAAATTGGCTATAACTTTACACAGAAAAGGGTAGAAAGCGATTTTATAACACTAAAATCATGTTAACACATATTGATTATGTACTGTGGCAATACATTTAAAATAGTGTGTATTTTAATGTTTACGGATGGCCTCATTCACTTGTAAGTGCCTCACTGTAACCAGAGTCTATTTAGCAGAGACATGACACTTACAGTATGAAGTATGAATGGGAAAAATTGGTACTTCCAAAGGTCAACAGATGTAGAAAGGAGGTCCTGCCTTACAGGTAAAAGAGACAATTACCTTTTAGATACAGCATCATCATCTGTCAATCAACTCAAGAACGCGCATAGTATGCATAGTATGCACATTTTTTTAGCGAAATCTGAGGTAAAGAAGCACAATTTATGATTCCAGTGTTGTCAGATTTTACTGCTGATTTGAAATATGTTCTTTGATCGTAATCTTGACCAACCGTTTTTGAGATTTCGGTGTTCCCCCATAGGAGCTGCACTTTCATGACTGGAAATAGCTTCCTGAGAGCATTCCAAAGATGGCCGTTAGTGGACTGACTTGATAGAAAGACTTTGACTGGAACCCAGATTTGTATTTATTTATTTATTTAAAATTTTAAAGAAAATGAGGGACGAGTCAAAATAAATTTTTGTGATAATCAGTATTATGCCACAAATGCTGCCGATTGATCTTAACTTGTATTGAACCTGGAATATTCCTTTAAGGATGACATTGTTTCTCTGATAAATATTTTTTATTTATTTAAAATAAAATTCTGTAGTAATCTCTTACAGTTTTTTACAATAATTTTCACACGTTTCTCAATACTGAGAATGCATTTTCAAAACTCTTCATACAATCAGCACAACATCAGTCTATGTGGACTAAACTGTGGATCAGCTTTCATTGCTTTAACGCAAAATCCATTCAGTGACCACATCTATCAAAAATCATGAAAACTTTTGTCACACTCTCAACATCCAGCAAAACTTTATGTAAAAGCAGCTGTATTTTGTTTTGGTTTTTTTGTGTTTTTTGCTCTTGTTTGCATACTGTTTTCAAAACTTCGGTTCAAAACCTCACACAAAATTAAATTTGACAGAATTTGCTATATTTCTATAATAACAGTATACTGAAATATATCCACAAGCAAGATAAATAAATAAAAAAAATAAATAAATAAAAAACAGCTGAATTTGATTTTAGCTGAAGACCTACCCAGGTGTTTTGTCTTCTATGCCATTACCATCTCTATAAAAGAACATTTTTGGAACTGTTTCTTTTTTGCAAGCGTGAGTCAACAAGTAGGTAACAGAGAAAGAGGAGTTGGCAGGAGAAGGAGTGCAAATAAGTGGTAGAAGACCAATGAGGGGAAGACCAAGAACTGTAGCCTATAATGAGATAAGGGCTACTATTATTGATCATGTGATAAACTATGGTCTATCTTTGAGAGAGGCTGGCCTGAGAGTGCAGCCAAATCTCACATGCTCAACAGTGGCATACATTATGCAAATATTTCAACAAACAAACAGGTAAGATATGCATTCTGCAAGTGAACCTCACAGACCTATGTACATTAGTATGTATGATGTACTGTAAGTTGAGATTGCAGAACTACTTACATGTATTTTTCTGACTGTGACTTTGTAACTTTTCATTTTGAGCTTTTTTGTTATTTTGGAATTACTGCGCCACATGCACAAATATGTGAAAATACAGTAAAGCACACAGAAGAAAATTGCAGCATTTGAGATTCATTCCATACTGTTAGTGTAGAAGGGAGTACATTCTACACAGTGAAGTGCCTCTATTGCTATGTAACAGAATATTGGTTTACATACTGTATGTAAAAAGTCAAGCATACCCTACAGTAAGCCAAAATGAAACATCTTGTAATGATTCCTGTTGTTTGTGTTTATTAGGTCATGTGTTTTTGAGTGACAAAGTATTTCTATTGGGGGAAACAGTTTGCCAGTGTTTCAGTGAAATGAATTGATTTTGAGAGATGTATGAAGTATTGTGATAGTTGTAGGGTGTTATGGATGAAAGACTGTTGTGCTAGTATAAATGTTGGTAGAGATGACTGTGTGATGAGTTTTGAAAATGCATTCAAAGTACTGAAAAATGATTGTGAAAATTTTCTTATTAGGAGGTTATTGTTATCAAGGGCGTAGATTTGGGGGGTTGCAGCGTGGAGCATTTACTTGTTTCCATTAATCATGGTATAAATATGGTGGGTGGGGGTTGTACTTACTTGTTTTGATTATTAGTGGGTCTGTTGTGTGTGTGTGTGTGTGTGTGTGTGTGTGTGTGTGTGTGCAAACATTCTTAGGTGATTAACACATTGACAGCCTCAAACTGGGGCTGCAGGGCGAACGTGTGTGTGTGTGTGGGTGGATGGGTGGACGGGTTTGGGTGGTTTACGAGGACATTTGTTTAGGTTACAAACTGGTAATTACAAGGGTATCACGCTATAAATGTGGTTTATGAGGACATTTCTAGTGTCCCCATAATTTAAATCGCTTAAAAAAACATACTAAACTATGTTTTTTTGAAAGTGTAATAATGCAGAAAATTTTTTGTGAGGGTTAGGATTAGGGGATAGAATCTATAGTTCGTATAGTATAAAAATCATTATGTCTATGGAGAGTCCTCATAATGATAGCTGCACCAACGTGTGTGTGTGTGTGTGTGTGTGTGTGTGTGTGTGTGTGTGTGTGTGTGTGTGTGTGTGTGTGTGTGTGTGTGCAGATAATGGGGATGATAGATGCCTGAAGAGGGGCAGAAATGCCCCTGGAATTTACCAATCTCATGTACTCATGTGTCCGACAGAACATTCTTAAAAGCATTCCAGACCATTCTGACCCAACCTGGCACAAATAAAAAAGATCTTGCTGTATATTTACACGTGAATGGTTTAATAAACTGCAGAGGCTGTTTTATGTAAAACTCACTTCCAGATATTGCAGGTGACTGCGTTAGTAAGCTTTAGAAGATTCATAATTACTGTATATACTGCACTCACTACAGGTGCGGTCTCTCAGATGGCAAGAGGTGAAGGAGTTTAAAAGATGGGGGTCAGAGGAACATGGTTCTGTAGGTTTTGTGGTCCCCAAACACCCTTGTGGTTATCCCACACCCAGATGGGGGTCACAGCCAAGCTAGGGTCACATTTAACCCCCTTGCTACACAGACTCATGTACAGCCAGGGTTGGGAGGGTTACTTTTGAAATGTATTCCACTACAGATTACAGAATACATGCTGTAAAATGTAATTTGTAAAGTATTCTGTTAGATTACTCAAGGTCAGTAACGTATTCTAAATACTTTGGATTACTTCTTCAGCACTGGTAGATTTTTTCACTTGTTTTGACTATAAAAACTCTGCCAGTACAGTAAGACAAAATACACATGTTAAAAATACATTCTCTGAAAAACCTAAATATCTTATGCAGTGTTGTTTCTAAAACAAGATCAATCAAACTGATCTTGTTTACAGGATTTTTAGATATTTTTACATGAAAACAATAAAAAAAAATATTATCAAGAAAATGATTTTTGACCTAATATCAAAGGTCTTACTTAATAAATTATGATCCAATGTGAATTTTCTTGATAAAAAAATATGATTGTGCCTAGTAACGTGCATGTAAATGGCTAGAAATAGTATTTTAGCTTAGCATAAAGCTGACAATTTACACAAGGTTTATTTCTATTTCTTCTGCTCCAAACTTAATTCTCTGTCTGCTCATATGAATGTAACACATCATAAGAAAGTGTTTCACCGCTGTTCAAATGCACTTTGGATCGCATCATTTTTCCATCTGAAAGGACTAAATATTAAATTAAACAAATGACAATTAAATGCAATGTAATCTCTTTAGTAATCAAAATACGTTTTGAATGTAACTGTATTCTAATTACCAATGATTTAAATTGTAACTGTAGTGGAATACAGTTACTAATATGTTGTATTTTAAATACATATTCCCGTTACATGTATTCCGTTACTCCCCAATCCTGTGTACCACTTTGCCTCAGTGACAGACTGATGATTAATTCTCCAGGCTGGCCATGGAATAGAGGAGTGCTTTTACAGTGACTTTTACAGTTGCAGTGAGGCTGATGCACTATGGGATATCTGGAGAACTGGGGATGCCAGCAAACTATGTCATACCAAATACCAACTAAAGCCACCAGGTAAGATTTATAATGTCAGATCTCAGTGTATCTCACCACAAACATCCTCTTCTCTTCACAAGAGTGCTTGAGCAAAAAAACAAAACAAAAAAAACAAAAACATGAAAATGGTTTGAATCACCATATGCTTTATTGGAAAGAGAATGCCTTCTTTATCGGGCATTAAGGTAAAAAGACTAGGAATACACTATCAAGGAGCATTTTTAAGGAATTTTAACCAGAACTACCAGGTAAGATTTATAATGGCGGACTGTACATTCTGTGGAGTAACTACAAATAGCCATGCCACTACTTATTTAAGGCCTACATTTTATAGTAGCCTTACAGTAATCCACAGTATTCTTTTAAAGTTCATGGAAGCAAACCAGTTCAAGTAAATGATTCACAGAATCACTTGAATCCCTTGTGCAGAAGTTGCTGCTGTTTATCAATATGTTTTCATCTCAGTTATACTGTATAAAGAAGTGTGTTTTCCAGTTTTTGTTTGTGGAATTTAGTGTAAATACAGTATATTTATGTTCAATGTTTAATTTGTATTTAGTTGTACTTAGGTTATATTTAGGCCTATGTTAAATTTATTGTTGTCGGCCTAATTGTTTAATATCACTCTAATTGAGATATTCATTGATTTTGCACCTGATAAATACTGTTCTGATTACAGCATCTACATAAAAGATTAACCTAAACATGTTCATCTTTTAAAGGGATAGTTCTCCCAAAAAAATCTCTCATCATTTACTCACCCTCATGCCATCCCCAATGTGTTTGACTTTCTTTCTTCTGCTGAACACAAACAAAGCTTTTTAGAAAAATATTTCAGCTTTGTAAATCCATACAATGCAGTTGAATGGGTACCTAAATATTGAAGCGCCAATATGCACATAAAGGCAGCATAAGTAATCCATAAGTCTCCAGAGGTTAAATCCATATCTTCAGAAGTGATATGATATTTAAGTGCGTTTTTACCATAAATTCTCCTCCCTGCTCAGTAGGTGGCGATATGCATGAAACATGCAAATCGGCAAAAACAAAAGAAGAAGAATGTGAAAGTGAAAGTGGAGATTGATGGTAAAAAGAAATGACTTGATCTGATCTCTCAGCAACACCTAATGTATCGCTTCTGAATGTATGGATTTAACCACTGGAGTCTTATGTATTACTTTTATGCTGTCTTTATGTCCTTTTGGAGCATCACAATTTTGGTACCCATTCACTTTGGAGGACCTACAGAGCAGAGATATTCTTCTAAAAACCTTTGTGTTCAGCAGAAGACAGAAAGTCATACACACTGGGTATGGCAATAGTGTGAGTACTGGATTTATTGGATGAGAGAATTTTCATTTTTGGGTGAATTATCCCTTTAATAGCTGCAATGTAGCTACTACTGGTTAGTAGCTTGTAATGTAGCTAATACCTAACTACTTTTGTGGAAAGGTAGCTTGACTGAAGTTTAGATATTATTCTGATGTTCCGGGATGCTACAGTTTCAGTAGCCTTTCCAACAATGTTGCTAACATCCTTCTCTCTCTTTAACAAGGGTTTTTGAGTAAAAAAAAAATATTTTTTTTTTTAATTTATTTTATGGTTTGAATCACTATGTGCTTCAATGCATAAAGAATCATAGAAGATAAAAGACTAGGATTGATGCAAGGAATCTCAAGTAGCCTCCTACTAATTGAACTATCAAGGAATATTTCAATGGAATAAATGAAGGGATTTGAGGCTGATAACTCTCTAGGACAGTGAGGGTGAGGTAAAGATTGAGGAGACAAAGGCTGCAGCAGGCTAAACCTGAGCATGGTAAAACAATTAGGCCTGGCTTTGATGGGGACTAAACAAACATTACCGCTCTCAACACTGCCCTTTTTCCCTCTCCTCCTCTCCGCGATGACTTTTCTCTGAATCGCTGGCCAGCCGACTCCCTCTCTGCTTTCTCGCTTTGTTTTGCATGTGAGTACACACATACACATACATGCTCTAACTCTCTCACTCTTTTTCTCAGTAGAATCTCCAGAGATGTGTTGCAACTTTTCTGGAGAAGCAGGTGAGTCAGAAAGCATATTTTGCAGCTACTTTGATCTGTATTTCCAGTTTGGAATTGGCATATGAGATATAGTCCATACTGGATTTCCATCAAAATAAAATGTTAACATATTGAACTGATCAGGAGAGCTACAAACTGTAGTCATTGTTGATGCCTCTGAACTTGAGCAGTTGAGGCCTGATACTCCATTTAATTTTTTTTTTTTTTTTTTTTTTTTGTCAGTTCAACTTAGAAAATGTACTTCATGTGGTAACATCTAAATTAACTGGTTTTGTTTAAATTAAAGACAGTGTTTCAGATACTGAATATAACTGAATTTAACCAACCTGAAATACCAAGGTTTTACTAAGGCATAACTTTCAGTAGATGCAACTTGATTTGCACTGTAAGGTAAAATAAAATTTTAACTTTGATGTATAACCTGATGTGTCTTCTAAGCTTGAATCACATTTTCCCTTTAATGCAAGTTCATTTCATTCTTCAGGTTAAATCACATTTTCACTTTAATGTAAGTGAATTTCTTTATTCAGGTCAAATTATGTTTTTACTTTAATTTAAGTTCATGCACCCATTGAACACTTTTCTTCTGTAGGCTGCAACAGAAGGCTGAAAACAAGCTCTCCCCATTCATTTGTATGGTTTCAGCAAATGGGACTAAGGGCAGCTACACACTAGAGTTAACGCTGCATCAGAGAAAGCTGTGAATGCACTGATTTCAAAGGGGATGGTGCATCGGAAGGATGGACATGTCACGATATGTGCATGAACCCAGATGCAAACAGTCATATAAATCAAAAATCCTTTATTAGGGAGAAAATAAAACACAAAAACTGGGCATCTAACACAAAAGGCCCAGTCTTAGCCAGTCACTGCAGAGAAATGAAGGAGAAATCAAACTAGTACCACAAACCAGACCGACCAGGAAACAAGACAAGAGGAATGAA
Organism: Myxocyprinus asiaticus; assembly: GCF_019703515.2. Taxonomy (NCBI): domain Eukaryota; kingdom Metazoa; phylum Chordata; class Actinopteri; order Cypriniformes; family Catostomidae; genus Myxocyprinus; species Myxocyprinus asiaticus. Next base: position 24,562,767 of record NC_059350.1, on the reverse strand, counting down.
CCAGCACAGGACAGAGCACAACAGGGGAAATAAATAGGCAAATAAGGAGGGTAACAAGTGAAGGCAGGTGTAACTGATAAACTGATAACAAGACAAATGAGGGGGCAGGGTTTCACTCAAGACTGAATTGACATAAGTGCACATGGCAGTGAAAAACCAACAAATCCATGTGTACTTGTACAACAAGGGTGACACATATGAGTGTCACGATCCAGCTACAAAAACTATAAACAAAGTCAACAGAAGTGAGAGGATCCTGACAGGACAGGGAAAACGCAAGGTTTTCCAATAGTGAAGCTCCGTCATGAGACCAAAAGTTGAGAACATTTCACCTTTTGCTGCAACATACTCTGGTATAGGCATCCGTTGACCAATGAGAATCTCAGAGAGGCGGGACTAGCTGCACTGTGAAATCAAAAAACATGGCGGACAAGCTCAAACATACGGTGTATTCATTCCCTGTCCTCTATATTATCTTTCTCAGTCAGGCTAAAAAATATAGTAATTGTGGAGAGAGAGCCTGGAGAAGAGTTTCAATGTTTACTGATACATTGTCAAAAAGATATATTTTAAATGGCAATCTCTATCTGTGACGACATCTACCCTCTGTTGTGCACGCCTTCCAAACTGACCTTTCGAAGTCCTATGGGTCCAACACTACTTTGGAGCTTTCACTAGTGCATAAGCACCCTTATTGTTGTGTAGATTTGGGCGCTTTCGAAACACGAATCATTTGTTTCAAACCAGTGCTTTGGAGCGTGTATCAAACTGGCCAAGTCACGTGATTTCAGCAAACGAGGCTTTGTTACGTCATACTGTTTCGAAACAGTTTCGAAACATTTTTAAATGTTTCGTGGTTACGCTAGAGAGCATTGATCCCACAGTGAAACCCAAAATTAGTGTTAAATGCAGGCTGTAACTGATCTCGAGTCAGTGCACAAATAAATTAGAACCGTAAAATCAGACTAGTTGTTGATTTGAATTTTAGTAATTGTCCCTGTTGATCACCTTGAGTTGTGTTCCCAAAGAAAAAAAATCTAAATGTTGTATTTATAAAAAAATAATTTTGAGATATATTTTGTTTTTACAAAAGGTGAATCTGGAATTTCGACTATTGTACATGATAATGTGCCTTCACTTTCTTATTTTTTATTTAGTACACCCAAAATTGGACATTTTAAAACTGCTGCATAAAGAAGTGGTAAACACGCTCATCAAATAGTTTAAGGCACTCGATGTGTGAGTTCTAGTCCCAAGTTGTCTGAGTGTAACTTATTACCATACTATTTCTTTTTCAAACGTTTATTGCACAGTCTGACAAAGCATAAATGTGTAAAATGTCTTTATACAACAAAGTTTTGTTTTAAAATATAAAATAAAATAAATAGTTTGGTATTTTAAATAATTATAAAATAGTAATCAAATCAACCCCCCCAATAAACAAAACAAGTAAGTACAACGCCCTATTATTTATACCATTATCAATGAAAACACGGGTAAATGCTTCACGCTGCCCCCAAACCCCCCCCCACCACAGTGTTCAAGCCAAATCGACGCCCTTGTATATACTTAATATTATTATCATAATATATGTGATTAAAATAATATAGTTTGCGTTTCTTTCAAAAGGTTGTGCGAAAATAAACAAGTAGAAAATAGAGCTTATTTTTAATTTGTTAACCCTTTACTTTAATCAAGCCTGTGTGATTACACTAGGCAGGGCTCAGATGCGTACGATCAAACTGGTGTGATCTGCATTCATGCTGCAGTTTACCAGCCAAAGGGGGACTGAAGCGAAAACCAGTTTTTAGAACCTTCTATGCTTCTATCACAAACTCAGAATCCCATGCTCCATTGCAATGTAATCAATATGGCGGCGCACATAGCCAGCAAGCGCATTCATGATCGCATCTTATCTATCATTATCAATAATTAGAAATATACAAAACCACATTATATGTTTGATAATATATAATCTGACCTTCAGTGCACCTGCTGTGATATAATCTGTCCTCCAGTGCATCTGCTGTGAAGTGTAAGGTAAGACTGTTTTTAATTGCAGTGTGCATTAGATTTTTTTATTACAGTGCGCATTAAAGAACTCATGCTGGGGGATCCGTCAGTACAGGAGAAACTTACATGCGAAAAGTTTAGGTGCTTTTCCGATTAAATAATCACATCACATTCCAACTGTAATCTGATTAAAATTTTAGAGAAATAATTTGTAACTTGTAGTGGATTACTTTTTTGAGTAAATCAGCCAGCACTGGTTGTTAATATACTGCAGTAATTCCAACACAGAAGTTAAAATCAGTTGATTTTTACATAAGTTATCACATAAGCCTGCAGAGATCATTAGAGCTCTGATTCAAGTTTCCAATCAATCACCAGATGTCTCTCACCTCTGAGACTACTCTGACCAAAAGAAGGGTATTTGAAAGTCCAAATATTAGGGTCAAGAGTGAGCTATTTCATCTTTGGCTCTCTGTCTTTTTTCTCTCTCTCTCTTTTTTTTTTTTTTTTTTTTTTTTGGATGAAAGATGATACAGCAGGTAGTGACAGAGTAGCAGTGACCCTCTCCAGAGCAAATTCTGTTGTGGGAGGTAACACCCCCATGTAGCTCTTAGGAAGATTTCAGCCCTATCTCTCCCCCTCACTTTTGGATGGATGACAATTTAGTGAGCCCAGAGCCTTATACATTTGTATTCAGATCATTGACACATAAATAAGCCTCCCAAGATTTTTAAGCAAATGGGATTTCCACCACTTTCTCTTACCAAAAAAAGCTCTTTCTGGAGGTGTTTTAAAAAAAATTAAAGCTTAGAAACATAATCACACAAGGGGGCCTGATTGAAGATCCACCTGGGACAAAAATGTTTAGGATTTAAAAAATAATTTCAAACTCATCTTTCAGTGGCCTAAAGCTGTTTTAGCTGCAGCGAAAGACAAAATGAGAGAGAGAGAGAGGTTGGAGATTATATCTGTAAAAGCAGAGATAGGAGCAAAATTTAAAGGGAGAGGACAAGTGAAATAAGACAGAAAGGGAGAGAAAAGGGGGGAACTGAACGGAGATGAAGAGAGTGAGAGAGAAATGGAGAGGAGAGAGACCTGTAGAATGGGAGAGAGAAAGAGCGGGAAAGAGGCAGAAATAGAGAGTCCCCGAGGTCCATTGAATTTCCTCTCTTTCTTCTGGTCCCTTTTTCAAGCCTCTTTCCCTACAGGTCTACACAGCTGTTTGGACACCAGGGGCCACTTTTCTGCACCCAGATGAAAAAGAGAAAGACTCAACGCAAACTTGCAGGTAGGCCTGCAAAAGCAATCGCTCTATCCAGCCCAGAACAGAAAAGCAGAAGAAAGGGGAGCACAAGGTATAAAAAAAAAGCAAAGGTGAGTGTGTATTTGCTTTTGTGTTTGTGTGCATGAGAGAGACCACATGCACACCCAGTACCAGGAATGATATCTGCTTTTATTGACTTTGTTAAACCATTCTCAATGCTACTTCCTATGTATTTACAAAACAGTAAATCAGATCTCGTTCAGGCGAGTGGAGCGCCCACCACAAGGGGAAAATCCCTTGACAGAGAGCAATGTAAAACCCAAAGCCAGGAGCATCCTCAACCAAAATTATCCTCAAAATTGGCCTGACTACAAGATGCCTAACCTGCCCTGAGCATGAAAGGAAAAGAAAAAGGCAGAGGCTATTTGTACAAGATGTACAAAAAGTGCAAAATAAGAAAAGGTGCTATTAACTGAGTGTAAATAGCAACAAAAAGTGTCTTCTTTGCACTAAGTGCAAATAGTGTTAGATGTTATTTGTACCCCTAACTAAATACTAACATACAGTATAGGGGCATCACTGTAGCATGTTTATTGTGTTTATGTCATGGAGCGTAAGCAGGAAGAAGGACCCAAGTGCATGAATGAGTGAAAATAAAATACTTTCATTAAACAACAGGAACAAACAGGCAACATAAAACTCACAAAGGCGAGAAAACAAACTAACCAGTGAAAATAAACAAACCAGAATTAAAGACAATAATTAGGACCAACTGGAAACAGGAACTGGACTGGAACTGACAAACATTCTAACAAAATGATCGACAAACACAAGAGGAAAGAGGGCACACTATATAGGGGGAAAATACATGAGGGACAGGTGCAGACAATCAACATGACAAGGACTAAACGAGGAGGCGTGGCAGGAGGAAACAAGCAGGCAGGGAAAGCAGAGCACATGGCAGACAGAAAACACAGAGCCATGCACTCAAACACAAGACAGACACAAACACATTCACAAATAACAGAAAGGACAGGGCTGTCAGACCAAGGTCGTGACAGTAACCCCCACGGATGCCTCCTTGCATCCAAACCAGACCAAGGAACAGATGACAGACCAGGGAGGGTGGGAGGATGGTCTGGGCCAGCCTGTAGGTGGACCGGAAGGCCAGGGTGGAGCCGGAGTAGGACCCAGAGGTCTGGTTGGACCGGGAGGCCAGGGCCGAACCAGAGGGGAACCCAGAGTCCAAGCCGCTGAGCAGCTGGTGAGGTCAGTAGCAGCCACAGAGGACTGGACAGACGGGTCAGTAGTTGTTGGGGACAGGACTGGGTCAGACTGGTCGATGACCACTGGGGACAGGACTGGGACAGACAGGGCAATGACCGCTGGGGATAGGACTGGGTCAGCCCGAGTGAGGACAGCAGAGGGCTGGTCAGACTGGTTGGTGATCATTGGGGACAGGACTGGGTCAGACTGGTCATTGACTGCCGGGAACAGGACTGAGTGGCACCCACTGGGAACTGAACAGACTGGTTACTGGTGTCTGATGGGTGCTGGTTACTGGGCTGAGCAACAGACTGGTGGCTGGTGTCTGATGGGTGCTGGTTACTGGGCTGAGCAACAGACTGGTGGCTGGTGTCTGACAGGTGTTGGTGACTGGGCTGAGTAACAGACTGGTGGCTGGTGTCTGATGGGTGCTGGTTACTGGGCTGTGTAACCAACTGGTAGCTAGTGTCTGATGGGTGTTGGCCACTGGACTAAGCAATAAACTGGTTGCTGGTGTCTGATGGGTGCTGGTTACTGGGATGAGTAACAGACTGGTAGCTGGTGTCTGATGGGTGTTGGCCACTGGACTGAGCAAAGGGCTGGTCAATGGCTGCTATGGACAGGACAGGATAGTCGACAGACACAGGGGTCTGAACAAGCTCGAAGATCACCGGGGGCCGGACATGATCGATGGTCACAGGGGGCTGGACAGACTTGTCAACAGCAACGGTGAACTGGAAAGGCTCATCGACAGCCTCGGGGAACTGGACAGACTCAATGACTACAGGGACCTGGACAGACTCGATGACCATAGAGAACTGGACAGGCTCATCGACGGCCACAAGGAACAGGACATGCTTATCGATGGGCACAGGCAACAGGACAGGCTTGTCGACGGCCTCAGGAACTGGACAGACTCTATGACCATGGGGAACTGGACAGGCTGTGTGGTGACTGCCGTGGTTGGGAGTGCTGGCAGCGACTGGGGAACGGCCTCCGTGGCAGGGAGTGCTGATAGCGACAGGGGATCGGACGTCTAACTCGGCTTCCTTCTCCTCCTCCTTCGGATGGTCAGGAGCACTGCAGTGGGAACGGCCGCCACCTCCTGGCAGTCAGCAGCAGGAACGGGCGCCACCTCCTGGCGGTTGGCAGGGGGAACGGCCACCACCTCCTGGCGGGCAGCCACAGACTCAGGTGTGGAGCTCAGTCTCTTCCTCCTCCTCCGAGTGATGGGAAGAGGAGCTGAAGCCCCCACCATCGATTAAGGGCATCGCTGTCCTTGGGCTGGGATGAAGAGAGAGACTTCCGAGACACAGGCTGAGATAAAATAATAATCCCACTTTAAAGCCAAGTCTTGGTAAGACTCCCCTCTTCACCCCCAACAGGATTACAAGACTTGATGGGCTCAACCAGGCCTGCCACAAAGAGATCAATGAGGCATTTCTGGTTGAAGCCCAAACCTGAGACCAATGCTAGAAATTCCAGCGAATACTCCCTCACCAGCTGGTTCCCCTGACAGAAACCAAAGAGCTTTTCGGTTTTGGCAGCTCTTTGGCGAACCGGAGAATAAAAAAAAAAAAAATTTTTTTAAAAATTTAAAAAAAAAATTAAAATTCAGAATTCCTGCTGGGTCCATTTGTGGTCGATTCGTTGTGTCACAGGACCTAAGCAGGAAGAAGGACACAAGCGCAGGAATGTGTGAAAATAAAATACTTTTATTAATCAACAGAAACAAACAGGCAACACAAAACTCTCAAAAGGGAGAGAAAACAAACTAAACATAAACCAGAATTAAAGACAAAAACTAGGACCAACCAGAAACAGGACTGGAACTGAAACAGACAAATATTCTAACAAAACAAATCAACAAACACATGAGGAAAGAGGGCACAATATATAGAGGAACATACATGAGGGACAGGTGCAGACAATCAACATGACAAGGACTAAACGAGGAGGCATGGCAGGAGGAAACAAGCAGGCAGGGAAAGCAGAGCGCATGGAAGACAGAGAAAACAACAGAGCTATGCGCTCTGCTTTCCCTGCCTGCTTGTTTCCTCCTGCCACACCTCCTCATTTAGTCCTTGTCATGTTAATTATCTGCACCTGTCCCTCATGTATGTTCCTCTATATATCAAACACAAGACATACACAAACACATTCACAGATAACAGAAAGGAGAGGGCTGTCAGACCGAGGTCGTGACAGTTTATTTAGAGTCGCACAGACAAAGATGAACCACGGAATTACTAAAGTAACCATAGTTTGACCGTGGTATTTTGCAGTAAAATCATAATGATCACAAAATTAAATATGGTTACTATATTAACACCATATTACTGTAGTAACACAATTGTTAATTGCATTACAACATGCTTAATACAATATTAATATAGTAAAACCATAATTAATTTTACCTGGAACAAACATGGTATTCCTGGAGCAAACATGGTCGCTACAGTATTACTATAGTAAAACCATGGTTAATTTTACCAAGATCAAACTTTTCTCTTTACACCCCCAATTGAAAATTGTGTTTAATAGCAGAATTCCTGATGAAGATCTACATTATCTGTGATCCAGCAGAGAATCGCAGCGAACAAAGTGCAGCTAAATGAAGGACTGCGAATGACGCAATCGAGTCGGTCTTCCTACACTCTCAAACTACTTGTATATTTGTGTATATCAGAATATATTGCAATATTCTTTAAATAAATCAATTGATCCTATACTTATATCAATAACTTTAAATCAATAGTTTTATATATTTCTTTAGTTTTTAATTCAATTACGTCTTTTGCAATGCTTCATGGGATTGTAGTTCATTAACTCATTACAGATGCAAAGTACATAGTTTCGTACCTTTGTCTTTTTGACTGATTTTTAAATATTTTTTAGCTTCAAATCAATGTTTGTAATGTTGCGAATCACATCGGAGCTGGCTGGTTTGGTTCATGGTTTAATACTTCCATAACCAAGACTGCTGTAAAAGTGGGCAGGCAATGTTTTGCTCTATTAACACTTCCCAACTTCGGTAGCCAGTCTGGCATTGTTTATTCTCAAAAGCATTGTTGTAAGAAAACAAAACACAGGTGGTCAATTATTCTCTCTTTTTCTCTCATTGCACCCCACCTTACTCAGAACAGAAGTTGCCATTTTTTGGAAGGGCTTTTTTAAGACAGTTCCCATAGATTTATTTGCGCTGAAAGCATTAACACATGTCTGCAACAATACCAGGCAGTTCTAATACAATTAAAGCTGAACTTTAATAATAAACTGGAATGTGCTTTAAAATGGTCTCTGACAGCATGTATCAATCAAAAGTTACTGGACGACACCTGTAATCTACTTCCAAATTTGTTTCCACATTCAAGGCACGTTCTGTTTTCTTTCCCCTTTTCCTCCATGGTGTCTACCTTTCCACCACTTTCTCTCTGTCTCTTTCTCTTTCTCACAGTGGTATGTATTTTTATGCTTGGCATCAGCTGGAGTGAATAATAGAGTACTTCACTAAATGGAGTGGGCTCATATTAGCTGCTTCAGACATTTACTCATTCCCCTCTTCCTCTAATAATAACCAGAGATCCTTGTGCCAAGGCTCTTGTTTCACCCTCTCTTTCTCTCTTTCATTTTGCTGCATCCATTTAGAAGGACAAGGACAACGTTTGGAAGAATATCAACTACTACAAAGACCAGACTTCAGATGAAAGACCCAGACCAGACCTGCAAGAGCAGCAATACAACAGTGAAGTAAAGAAAGTAAAAAGGGGGAGAAAATGTTGGTTTGAAACATGGCTGTGATATTGAAATGCACCCACGGGTTCCCACCAGCTTTACAAAAGCATGACTCCTAGTTAACCACTGTAGAATTATTTTGGCTGTTTGACCACAAAGAGTTAGAGGGAGGGAGAACAAGAAATAAGACTAGCTCCTCACAATTTGTCATCCTGAACATATTACATTTTTATAAAGGGTGTTTAAAGACTATGAAAAAAGACAGGGTCAAATAAAGAAGTGTTTTCTGTATGTGGTTCATACAAAGTAATGCTCAATGCGGACCACTCTTACCGAAGTACAAGAATAAAAGTCACATAATAAGGTAAGGCTTTAAAAGCCAAGATAACAGAAAAAGCAACACAATTGTGAATACAGTGTAGGTCTTGTGATGGTACTTGATCAGGTCAAGTCCATGATAATAGTAAATGAAGTATGGATTTGATCGTGCCACTAAATGGTAGGAAATTGGATTTTAGTTATGGAAGTTGTCGATTTGAGGGATTTTTTTTCACAATATATAATTATGCATCAGTATTTCATATACAGAAGGTACACTGTAAACCTTAATGCTGTCTTTACTGGAAAAATCAAGTTGTCTATTTTAAACATTACTTGAAATGTTAGGTTTTGGGCTCATAACTCAAATATATATGTTCCTTGAACTTATTTATCATAAAAAATCCATAGATTTAAGATTTTAAATGATACTAACTCAAACAATTGAGTGCAAAATTGAGGCTATGGGGAACACCCATAATCCCTTGCATTTGAATGATTTAATTATGTTTCCTTATGGAGGCTTTTAAATAATTGTTATTCAAAATTCCTAGAGGTTTTTGCTCTTTTGTAGAATTATTTAAATAGTTGTTTTGTGTGATGTCACCATTCGAGTGATCTGTGTCCCCTTTGGTCAAGCTGGATCCTGTTAACTCTATCTCAGTTTTCCTTCTGCATGTGCAAATGAAGTGCAGGCATATATGCATTTCTGTGTAGAAATACGTTTATTTTATGATTCATCTAGAATCAGTTAAAGTCTTCTGTATTTGAACTGTTATTGCACTGTTAAAAATCCAACTTTGATTTTGTCAAATAAAGTCAATTTGACAAGTTGATTGAACTATCTAATGTAGAAAAAGTTGTGATTACTCAATAAAGTTATCTTTGATGCCATTTGATGCCAACTCTTTTTAAACAGTGAGCACATACAATGTCAAGTTTGGTGGTCAAGGTAGAACTTACAGGCTTGAGTATGCTTAGTTTGATCACTGATGCTCATTCCTATATAAGGAGGCCATTTTCTGGCAGAATAATATAAAAACTAAATAACAGGGAATTTAAAAACTTTGATTTCAACTCATATCTTTAAGGATGTTATCCAGTAGTCATGAAAAGGTCTTGAAAATTCATGGGTCAAAATCTGTGGGAACCTTGTAAGGCTAAGCACTGTTAACTTCATATTGTTGCATCTGCTACTGAGCATGCCCACTGGAGAAGCATTGTGTCTGAAGGTGATACCCAAAATTCCTTGCTCTTTAATTTATTTAATTGTGTTTGGTGAAAGCTTGCCGACTTTTGAGGACATGTAAATAATCTGTTTGAATTAATAGATGTTTTAGCTCTATGTGTGTTTATAATTATGTTTTTCTGTAACAGTTTGAAAAAATATTTGAAGTCACCATCGGGGTGGTTAGTGTTTGCTTCGATTAAGTTTTTTTAGTTATGAAGTTTACTAAATTTTTAAAAGTTTGAAGTATACTGTAATAATAATATATATTTTAAAGTTTGTTGAACTGTATTGAGTTCATGGAACTTACAATCCAACTTGAATTGTTAAATTGGTACAACTAATTTGTTTGAAGTTGAGCAAACCCAAAAATACTTTGCAGCTGGTTGCCTTTTTTAAGTTTACTCAACATTGAATTTTTTATAGTGTGTATGATTTAAATTTATTTGAGTCAATTAAAGTTAATTAGCAGTGTAATTGTTTAAACCAGTAAACAGATAATCTAAGTTTTGTCCAAATTGCTTGCTCTGAAAAGTTACGATAAGAATAATTACATCTATACTGTATAAAGCAGGCTGAGACGTGACTATGTGATATTTTTTGCCTAATAATGTCATATGCATGTTAACTGCTAAAAACAGATTAAATAATTAATTGAGTACTTTTGAAGATGATATTAAATCACACCACAATATTAAATACCTGCTCATTCATTCTCCAACAGTTTCTTTGTTCATAAATGAGCATACTCTAAACATGATCTAAAACGAGTGCTCTCAATGCACTTGACCTTAAAATACTTTATCGCAGAAACATCATATTAAAATCCAAGACATGGCCTGGTCAAAGGTTTCAAACACAAAAATTCTGTGTAGTATCTGAGATAGAACTTTGCTAACTAGCACACTGAATCATTCCAGGTGGCAAAATCACTCATAGCCGTCTCCCTCTGGAACTAATCATTCAGGTACATTCTCACCCTCTAAGCCAGCATGCAGACTGATATGAGTGATTTACGGGATTGAATTAAACCAATGCCGATAATGACATTTTCTATGCCGCTTAGCAGCTGGTTTGTCGCTCCTATATGTGCTCAAAGGTGTGAAAATGATTCTTTTGAGCCATGCATGGGAATTATTACGGAATTACGGTTTCAGTCTGAAATTGGTGGTACCTGCAGTGACCTGTGTTATGGTTATTGCAGCATATGAGTGTATTGAAGGCAAGAGTAAAGCCTTTATTTGCCAGAATGTGAAGCAATATTCTGGAATTCCTTACCCTAGCAAATTGCCAACACTCATTAGAAAGCAGACAAGATGGTGAGAGGTCTGTCATTGTAGTGCAACCAGGGGTGTGGCCACAAGTGTGGCATGGGGTGGCAGCTGCCACCCTAAAAATGAGGTTTGCCATCCCATCTGCGTAAGTATCCAAATGTATTAAATATAAATGTAAGTATATTGTAGTTGATGTTGACATTGTGTAGGGGTTTATTCATGTCAAATTGTCTAAACTCTCAATGAACGCACAAATGACTACAGACACATAGTGTGATTGATTACAGCAGCAACCAATCCCGTGAATGTTTACAGCAGTGGCCAATCACAACATTGACCAATCGCGTACCTATTATTGCAGCGCGTGTACAGTCACGGGTTGATGAGCTTATTTCCTCAAAAACAATGACCATATTGACAAATATGTGAAAAAAAGAGGTAAAAGATTAATTTCTCAGTTGTTTCCAAGTATTCACTAAATGATTATTAGATACATCGCTGTCAGTTATAGGTTATTTTTTTAAATAGCTTTCATCTGGTATGTGTATAATCAAGATGAAACATCTCCAGTTCTTGAGTAGGAGTTTCTGTTTCATCTGTGTGTGTTTTGACTGGTGATCCGGTGCTGGAATGTGTTATTTTAAATGTTATGAAAAGTTTTCATTGCGACTGTTAATGGTGTCATTTAGTGTCTGAAGTTTTTCTGCAGCTTGCGCTCTTTTCTGTGTCCCCCATTGTGATGGCCTTCTCGACTGTATTGTTGTGTGTATGTAGAGTGTGTGTGTGTTGTATTTTTCTCTTTCTCTCTCTCTCTCTCTTAATCGCTCTCAGGTGTGCGGTAATCAGGTGAGCTGATTGTTGATGGCGTGCATCGGTGCGCAGTGTGTTTCCTCCCTATATAAACAAAGTGCAATGGCAGATGGTTGTTTGTGAACAGTTACATTTTGTTAGCGGGCGCTCAGGTGCATATTGACTTTTTTCCAGGTTCCAGCTGCTGGTGTGGAGAGTTTGTGGTTGTCGCTGTCTGAACTTCAGAGTTCGCTGTTTTTCCGGTCCATAAATGTGTCTGTGTTTCCACTTCTCTCCTCTCCCCGCATCATTTATTGCATTATATTTTTAAAGTGTAAGACCCATCCACTGACGTACAGATGTTATCTTGGTTTATTAAAATAAAAAGTTACATTTGGGCGAATTAGAATCCAAAACCTCTAAAAACTAAAGGCAAAAAGTAACCACTAGATCAATCAGTCATGTTCTTGATTAAATTGCTGATCTGTGTGTTCATCTACTGACTAACAAAATCCCAAGACTGATAGTGGCAGATGTAGAAATAAAATGACCATATTCTGTGAAATATTTATTTAAGATCTTGAAACGATCTTCAATAATGATCAAATGTTGATCCAAACATTCTTATATAACAAAAGAATCTTATACTGTGCATAACATAATTAATATTTGTGAGTTTTACAGCACTTCCCCTCACAGTACAATTTTCCTAAAAAAAAATATTTTTATTTAGGCCTGACTTTGTGTTAATCTTCGCTTTCAAATGTCACAAAAGTGATAGGCCTACAGGACTTTATTAGCAGAACAACATGGGATATGCATGCATTTTCCATCCATGGGTACACTTAAAAAAATAAAGAAATTTGGTCTGCATAAGGTGGTAATGTTTAGTCCAGATTGCCGGATCTAAATGTCAAGCTAAGGAACATTTAGAATTTGTTGATGTGTTTAATAGACAATGCCTTGGTGCTCTGGAGATATACATTTTGTTACTTATTTTTTAATTATGCAATTTTCTTTTATTTATTTATTTTTTTATGTTGGCAAATCAATAGCAAAATGGTTACTATGTGGTTCCTGTGGACATGCATTTTTATTGCAAATTCATGGACATTTGTAATTTGATAATGACTCCAATTAATGAACTAGTACTTACTTGTTGCAATGAAGCTTGGTGCCTTAATCCATAAGAACTACGCATGGACGCCAGCTTTGGTGTTGCCACCCCTCATAGTCTGCATGCCACCCCCTTGCCACCTCATAAAAAAAAATTCTAGATCCGCCCCTGATTGCAACACATGGTAGATGAAAGTGTTTTGCCCAAGGGCACTATGGTGGTTGGCCAAATGGAGTTCCAGCAGCAGGCTTGACTGTCAGCAGTGAAGAGTAAATCTACAAGTGTCTGAGTAGTCGAAACACTTCTGTGAAAATTTGGGAACATTGACAGTGATGCATAAGAAAATACAAGATGCACTGATATATTCCAGTCCACTGATCCAGGGTCACCACAGCTTCAAAACAGCATTGAATTTATTTCACACCAGCAATAGGAGCATGTCCCTTGACATAAAACATTATCAGTGTTAAAAACGTTAAGTTGATAAATTATATAGGCTGTTAATTTTTTCCTGTAATATCTAATCTGTTTAGATATATTGTTTTACTGGTGGACTGAATGTACAGTGTAAAACATAACTTAGCTGTTAAGAATATTTGACAGCACATGTCTAGCCATTAGATGTTAAAAACAATTTTAAGTCTGTACCCTCATGCAGCATATATTACTTACACATGTAGTGTGTGGATGAAAAAATGCACCTTCGTGGGGTCACCACGAAGGTGCAGTGAAACAAAGTCTTACAGGCAGCCAGGGAATAGCCTATTGTAGCTGTACTGTATATGTTCATGAGTGAATACCAGAATCTTAGCTATTTTCCCCTTTTCCTTGTGGGAGATATGTCTGAAATTTTCCTATTAGGGGTTTGGTTTTATATTTCTTTAGCTTGGGCTGGCTGTGTACTTAAAACAATAATGATAATGATGAAGGCTAATAATATCTATTTTGATGTATGAAAACTTTTTTGATACACTAAGTCATGATTTCAGCATGTTTTGTGGGTAATTTTAACTATTACAAAAGCGTCCATATTTTCAATGAGGAAGAGGCAATGTAACACTGTAGAAAGTTTGTTATAAATGTGAAATTTGACTGATTCATACTTGTATTATGTCCCATATAAATATTTACTGTGGTATCTAAAATTTATGCCAAAACACCAAAGTTACTAAAATTATTGTTACTAAAACCATAAATAATTAATTTCATTCAAGGAGTGTGTTTTTAAAGTCTTTTTTCATTTGACTTATTTTTTAATGAAAATGGTGCTAAGTTAGCACAGTCACGTTAGTGACAATAACTTTAACAACAACAACAACAATGAAAATTAAAGGAATAGTTCACCCAAAAATGAAAATTATCTCATTATTTACTCACCTTCATGCCATCCCAGATGTGTATGACTTTCTTTCTTCTGCTGAATACAAAGAATTTTGAAGAATATTTCAGCTCTATAGGTCCACACAGTGCAAGTGAATCGTGGCCAGAACTTTGAATCATTAAAAAGCACATAAAGGCAGCATAAAATTATCCATAAGACTCCGGTGGTTAAATCAGTATCTTCTGAAGAGATATCATAGGTGTGGTTGAGAAATAGATAAATTTAATTTAATAGATTTTTTTTTTACTATAATTTCCCCTTCCTGCCCAGTAGGTGGCGATATGCACGGAGAATGTATATCGCCAAAGACAAAAGAAGAAGAATGTGAAAGTGAAAGTGGAGATTGATAGTATAAAAGGACTTAAGTGTTGATCTGTTTCTCACACACACCTATCATATCAATTTTGAAGATATACATTTAACCTCTGGAGTCTTATGGATTACTTTTATGCAGCCTTCATGTGCATTTGGAGCTTCAAATTTTTGGTCACCATTTACTTTTTCTAAATTATTCTAAAAATCTGCATTTGTGTTCAGCAGAAGAAAGAAAGTCATACACATATGGGATGGCATGAGGTAAAGTAAAAGAGAATTTTCATTTTTGCGTGAACTATCCCTTTAATATGGTTGTTAAAATGTTTGGTAACACTTTACATTAAGGCTGTATTTGTTAGTTAACATGAACTAACAACGAACAGTACATTTACAGCACTTATTAACCTTGGCTAATGTTAACTTCAACATATACTAATACGTTCTCATAATTAGAACTTCTATATGTTTACACAATAAATGCATTGTGAAATGCAATAGACGAACAATGCACAATAATATTTTTAACACAGATTAAAAAATGCTGTAATAATGTTATTTATTGTAAGTTCATGATACCTAATGCATTTTCAAATTTTAACAGATAGAACCTTTTTGTAAAATGTTACCAACTTTTTAAAGTTACAGTTTTCTTTTTCCGATGTAGCCTTCATTTTAATCAAAGTTTCCTTTTTTTTTTTTTTTTTTTACGAGAATAGCAAATAAATAAATAATAAAAAGTTGGTTTTTAAATGGTGACTATTTAAAAACTAATCTGGTGAGTGTATCGTGTCCTGTATAAACTCCTGTAGGCTAACGGTACAGGTTGCATGAATGGCTTGTTCCTCTACTGAAGGAATTTAAATGTTGAAGGGGTGGGATAGGCGCTTCTGTGGAGTTAACGGGAGTCAGACTACACGTGAAGAGAGGGGTTGACATTGGGAGGTTGAAAGTGGAGAGAGACAGTGAGGCTTCTGCGTCTCAGACTCTCGTCAGGGAACATCAAACTTGATCAACCCGAATATGTCTTTGACTCTTTCAATGGCATTCATTTAATGAAGCGTAATACATCAGTTCTGGATACCGTGAGGAAACATAATGCAAAAGCTCCGCGCGCCACCAGATCTCGGAGCTGTTTTTCTTTGAAGAATGTTATTTTTCGTGTCTCCGCTGTTATTGAACACGAATTATGCATTTTGTGCGAACAGTCGCTTGTAATGTGCATCAGCTCCCAGGAATAATAGCGACTTGACGAATTGACCTGGTGTCAGAGGGAAACACTGGATGAATAAAGTCACCTTTTCAATCGATCAGTAGCCTGTAGTTTGTCCCGTCACTTTTATTTGCAGTCATAAAGGAATTGAAAACGTTTTGCTGAAAAACAGATGGGCCAAGCATCTTCACACAATAATATGCACGTGCAGTGGAATTAATAAAGAGCTAATTTAGGATAATAAGCACAGAGAGTTTGGAAACTTCACAATGAGGCTGAAATCATCGAAGTTAGGTTACCTGTAAGTAGGCTACAACTAATTTGTCTATAGCTATACTGAGTTATTTTTAAACAACAATTCCTTAACTAACTTGTGTTTTGTATTGCAGGTGCCTTCAATTCATGACTCTATGTTTTTATACGCAGGTAAGTTTTCTGCATCTTTTCTCATGTAATCGTGTGCACTGGGTTGGTTATACAGTATGTCATACGAATATTTTCCAGTCAAGCATCAGCAGGACACACTGAAACCGCTCAAACTTTTACACAGACGAATCCTGTGATGTTATATGCGTGCAGTAAATGTGTTATAACCGTGAAAACAACTCATTATTAATAGAGTCACTGGCAAATTGTCAAACATCTTGAAAAGACGTAAAACCCTAGCATTAAAGGTAATGGCTCTAACATGTGGACACAGCGCATGGCTGACTTACAAAAGAGGATCATTATGGGAAAGGGCCCAGAGAGACAAAGGTGAAAGATCAGCGTTGGTAAAAAAAAAAAAAATGACCTCTCATTGGCATGTCATCTAGAGTGCCAAATGTCTTGTGTCTTCACTTCATTAGAACAACCACATATATGGAATCCTTCAAAAAGTATAATCTGAGATGAGAAACATTGAAGATGTACCACATTTATTGTCCTTTAGTGCAGTCCATAAAAATGTTATATGTATGTCATAGCAGACTATCAGAACATGGTTCTTTTTCTCATTATTTACTGTTTCCCATGTCACATTTTACAGATGACGATGCAGTCCATCTCTGTGCCCAATTTTAAACACCACGTAACGGAGCAGAGTCGTCTGTCAGACAGGACGAGTCGAAGGTTAACAAGGACTTATCAGCTCTACAGCCGGACCAGTGGTAAACATGTTCAAGTCCTGGGCAACAAGAGAGTCAATGCTAATGGCGAAGATGGAGATATACATGGCAAGTCACAAATTTTGCTAAGGGTATTACTTTTGGTTTCTTTAAAGATTATACAGTAAATGTCATTGCCAAACAGTAATCTAAATATTTGGAAATGGATTCTATATTATTGAGAGTGTGGGAATCTCAAGAGAAACCTGCTATGTTTCTGGAAAACGCATCAGTACTCATCTTACCTCTGCCGTCTTAACATTTCCCGAATAGCTTTCCACATAATAAAGAGTTGTAGGATTGAAATATGACATGCAATTTTCTAACCATTTCTAACAGAATTATTTAACGTCTGTCATGTCTTCCAAAACAAATATGTTTAATCCAGCATTTCCTACAGTATGTTATGTGTGGAAGAAGATGATCTAAAGTTTCTATGGGTTTAAGAATCATTTTGTCCAAAAGAGAGTTATTTGCTCCAAAATTGAAAATTACATGTATATTTTTTTTTCTCTGCTAAAGAGAAGATGGACATATGATACATAGTATGCCTTAGTGCTGTAAATAGTCAATGAAAAATGCTGATCTCCTTTTTTATTTGAACTCAATGTCATTTTTAAAGCTATACAGTAAGACACCTGTTTTAAGAGAGACTTAGCAAGTTTACTTCTTCTCCAAACAAAACAGTGGTTAGAATCCCGTCCGCTGGGAGTGAATTCCTGTCACCGAAGTATTTTGGTGTGTCTACATCTTTCCACTCGTGCAGTCCATCCACTTTGCCCACTTTTTTGGAGGGTCATTTTATGAGGAATTTTCATAGTTTTACAACTCAATGTATGAGTCAGTTTTATGAAGAGAGGTGAGGTCAGCGTCATCAGTTTATACCCTTCTTTGTTTCTCTTACTCTTACTTATCTGGCCTAACACACACATGCACACAAATGCACATCATGCAAAAAATTATTTTGTGGTGAATAAATGTAGCAGAAAAGATTAAGTACTTTCTACATTGAATGAGTTTAAGCGTGAACTAGAAAACAAAGTAAATTCAACATTTGTATTCAATTCAAACATGTAAAAAAGAATGCTCTAGCTTATAAGTATTATTTATGATTGTTTGTTATCTTTACAATGCGTAATCATGTACCATTCCTAAAATAGAAATCCATGTCATATTTATTTGTTAATTTGAGTACATTTCACAGGTAAATTAAATGAGTACATTTTACTTAAATCTTCGAAGGTGGTGTTCCCAGCATGCACCAGGCTTGAATGATTAATGAGCTTGCATGGTTTGACTGTTTGCAAGTTTATTTATAAAAATGTTATTGTTGATTTTGTTGTTAAGTTTAGGAACTTCATATTTTTTTTAAGTCTGAAGTTCATTTTCTACTCAAAATTACCTGTTCATAATCAAAAGGATTATCTGTTGATTGTTACCATCATCATGTTTTATGCACCAAGTGATGAGGTCTGCGTGCGCAGCTCTGGATATTGTTTCTATCAACATTAAAGCAAGGTGATGTTGTCTAACAAACTACGTAGCATGCATTAAGCATCCTGTAGAAGGCATTCATGTGTCATGTGCTACATGACTAAGTGCGTTAAAAAAAGCATTGAGAAGTTAGTACACTTTTAAAAACATGGCTTAATTCAGTGTTACATTACTTAAGTATAATGTACAAACAAAGAGTGAGTAAAATTTACTTGAAATAGAGTATTACAAAGTAAACTTCACTTGAGAAATTCCAATTAAAGCCACCAAGAATTTGTATGTGTACCCTTTACTTGAAAATATGGTCTGTAAAATTCACTACCAGTTAATGCATGGAAATTGTTTTCTAAGTTGTTGTTGTTTTTTTTTTTTTTAAGTAAACCCCACTCCAAATTTTTTTCACTGTCAATGTTGTCAATCTGTGTCACACTGCATAGATAAACCCAGATAGTCTTAGATTAAACAATTTTGCTTACCACCTGCATTATAATCCATTGTAAAATCTCAAAACTCCCTAATATACATCAGAAGTATCCTTTCTATGTACATATCACCATAAATTGATGTGGAATAGTAACAGCTATTGTAACAATTTAACTTTATACAGCTAAACTTGTTGTGGAAACTGACACGTTTGGAAGCCGGGTTCGAATCAGGGGAGCAAAAACAGGATACTACATTTGCATGAACAAGAAAGGCAAGCTTATTGGACGGGTGAGAGAACTTATCTTTTTTTCCCCATTAAATGTCTCTCTAACAAAGTTTAGCAATAAAACATCTAGTGTGTTCATGTATATTTTTGCAAGATTATATTTATTACATTGGCCTGAGTGGCACAATCATATCACAGGAAAAATCATCATGCCCTTTAAACAAAACTCATAAACCACTCAAGCTTAAATAGCAGATTTCTGAGTTTGTCATTTCAGTTGTCCGCTGCATGTCTCTTTTTGTTGCCAGAGGAAGGGCCGTGGAAGGGACTGCATATTCACAGAGATCGTTCTGGAAAATAACTATACGGCTTTGCAGAACGCCAAGTACAAAGGCTGGTATATGGCCTTTACACGCAAGGGCCGACCCAGAAAAGCTACGCAGACCCAGCAGCACCAGCGAGAGGCCCACTTCATGAAACGTCTTCCTCGAGGACACCTGTTTACAGAACAGAAGACTTTCGATTTAATCCCGTATCCCCTTAACAAGAGGACTAAGCACCATCAGCGCACGAGCTTGAATTGAGAAAAGGGCAGCGATTCACATGCACTTAGACATGCAGTCAAACACTGCCGGAGCCCCCCTCATATCTTATACTGGAATGCTATCTTAATTTGAGTTTATCTAATCTATGTGCATCCAGAGTTATTGTACATCATGCCAAACTTTTCGAAAGAGTGGACCCATGATAGTTATAAAGATTAAGGAACCTGAGTAGACTCAGACCTGAGATGAATGACTGTACTAGGAACAGTGTGTTCTGGGACAATGCCAGTATAATGACTGAAGAGGCAGAACTGTTGACTGATTAGAGGGCAATGTGGGCCTTGTAATAATGAACAGCATATCTCTGGGAATGAAGCATGACAACAGAAATATACCAAAGTGGCAGCTACCTACTGATGATCACAAACACATGCAAATACACCCAGATTCCATGATGTTGAATGATATTATCAAGAAGCATCTTTATTGTTTGTACATTACTATATATTTTTATTGGAAGATTTGTAAGATTCTTAAAATATTTATTTTAGAGTGTGTATTAAATTCATGTAAAAGTACTGATTTAACAAGGTTTTTGTTCGTGCTCTTTCTTTACTTGTTAGCTATAAATCTAATGTACACTATGGAAACTTAGCATTTGTACTATAATTTATTAGCCTTTTTTACTCCTTTGAGATGGAATCCTACACTGTAGGCTATTTGGTTTGTTCTAAATTGCCTATAGAAAAAGTCAGTGATCATTAGGTGACAGGTTGAATTCAATCTCTCTCATAGATCACACTGTATGTGTGTGGGCACATCAAGAACATGAGGACAACAAGTGTGGGTTAAAGTTGAAGGCCTCCAGGAACACAAGTTGGCCAATTTGGGAGCCCACTTTCTTTCAGAGTCAGGGTTATTCACTTGACAACAGCAGCAGCCTGAGAGAAAACTCAAGGGCATGCTCTAGTCTATTCAAACAGTATACCTCCAGGACCATATAGCTGTTGTTATTTTTTTGGCCCAGCAGTCGAACTCCCAGAAAAAGAGCCCTGAGCCTCAGATAACTGTGAACCAATATCTGTGACAGGCCGCTCTGGATTGAATGTGCTCAGCAAGTGAGACTGGGACTTTGAATAGCTCGGGCCTTTCACTTTAGAAGAGATGAGGTCAACCCACCATTGCAGTCCCAAACAAAGGTTACCACCGTGTAGTTGCATTTCTGCAACCCGCGCACCGTAACCCTCTGATCAAATGCTCCCTTTGTAGGCGCTGTAGAAAAGAAACATGTTATACAATGGTGGACCTGAATAATAACACAAGGAGGGGTCAGCTATCAAAAAAGGAAGCCCAGTCACACAGAGAAGGGGTGAGGGTAGAGTGAGAGAAACCGAGAGAGAAAAAGATGAGGGGAGAGAAAACATTTGGGGGGTGTTATGGTTTGAGATGTGGGCGAGAGGGGCTAAAAGAGGGCAAATGGCTGGGAAGAGGCAAAGAGGGGCAGAGACGAATGAAAAGGGCCAAAAAAGAGTGTCTCTCTGTTGAGGCAGTTGAGCATGACCATTGAGGCCTCAGGATGGGGTGGGAGAAAGGGAAGAAGAGACACCAAACAAAAATCACCGTACTGAGCTCTTCACCCAGTCGCCTTTTCCCAGGACTTTTGATTCGTCAGTTGGCCCTTGGACTGGCTCCACGTGCAGGGCCATGTTTCAGTAATCTATAAAAGCATTTGATTGACCTACTAAAAACAGTTTAAATCAGTGCTTAGTTCTGTTCATCTCAAAAGACCTTAGCCTGGCTAAGACTGCATGCATCTCTCAAAAAAGTAGACCCAATGTCTGTATTTTAAAAAGGAGAAATGTTTTTGTGTCCGCGTATTGACAACAAATTTACATAGGTACAAAGGAATCTATTTAAATAAATGATCACAATGTCAATATGAATGTTTTAATCATCTTCAGTTTTTTCCACCCAATGTGCCGAAGTCCAGACAAGCGCCACCATGCGGCAAATGTTCATTCTACAAAAATAGTATGTGCTTTACCTTTGACGTCACATCTCTCTTGATTTCCAGCTATCCAGATTTGCAAAGGTGTTAGTGAAAGAATGCTACTTTGGTCTAAGCACACTTAAGAGTTATTGTTAGGATTAGGGTTTGGAATAGGGTTAGTAGTATATTATATATATAATTACTACTCAGATGTTTCTAGAAAAAAAATCAGACGAGCTGTGCCCTTCACATCACATCCATTCAAAGAAGTAAGTGAAAGAATGTAGTTGCGAAGGTGGGTACATGCACAACTGTAGTTCCAGACACTGGGGGCAGCTCAGAAATCAGAAAGCATTTAAAAAGTTTTACTTCTAAAGAAATGAATAGTAATTTTGAAACATTTGTATAAAATCATGAACATTCATGTAAGATGAAGAGTTCAGTCATATCAGTAACCTTATAATAGCTCTTTTATTCTACATGGAGCAGGGGCGCCTCAAGGGGGCAGCCATGTTAGCATCACATGACCAGCTGAATTCTACTCACTTAAAGCTACACTATTTAACTTGTGGCCCTCTAGCGTTAAAAAATAAAACTGCATGTTTCTTACGGAAGGACATTGTTTTGGTAATGACGTAAGTCGCGCTTCGGCTCTGCTCCTCTGTGTGGATGAATGTGGTTCGAGGCATCGGTATACACATGGATACAGGAAATCTTATCAGAGCGAATGGAAAAATAAATAACGAAAGAAAGAAAAAGATGGATATCCGAAAACATGTCATCTGAGCAAATAAGTGCCATATCTTATGCTGTTGTTTTGACTTATTGGAAACATTGATGTTTTGAAATAAATGACCTTACAAAAGTTTGGCAATGTTCGTTAGCATTAGACATAATGATTGCTAGTCTGATAAGGTCAAACGTTGTAAAGTTTTTATAACTGCTTGATATTCTGGCCAGACAGACCACGGTAGTAACTAATTTATAGATTGTCATTGTTACCAACCAGTGGTCAACATCATTTCAAGACTCACATATCCTTGGCAAGCCTAGGACTAAAGGATTTATTTATATAAATTATTGCCGTTATAAAGAAAAATACACACGTGTGCTAGCAAGTGAAAAGTTCTGCACCGATTACAGTATAATTATTGTATTTCACTACACACACACAGATGTGTGTTTGTGTGTGTGATTACACAGCTATACATAAACCATATCAATAAAATATCATACCTGTTGAGTAAGAAAAAAGCCATCTTTGGGTCACTTTTAAATCCTTTCAGATCTCTGAGTTGTCGCCACCTCTGAAAAGCAAAGCCGATGTTGATTCAGGTTTTATTACGGACTCTGTCGCTTTCCCTTTTTGCTTGTAGACTCTGCTCTGTTTGGGGTTTCTTTGTTTTTACAAAGTGATTCCCTGGAGGTTTGCCGTTTTGAATGATCCATGGTCAATTTTTCTGGTTCGTTGTGACAACAAACTTTCAGCTTCAGCTACTCCAACACGCACACTACAGTAGCCAGAGCTTATTTTCTCTGTGTACGGATATGATGTGACACGCACGGGCGAATGACATATGTATGCAATTTCCCGCGAAATCCGTCCCGACAGCTCTAAAATATTAATTATTATTATAGGTTTATCAAAGTGTATTTATGGTTTGGAAGATGGATTTTTGTTGCACTCTCTCATTAATAACATTTTGTTGTTTTTTAACAAAAAAAGTGACATAGTGTGGCTTTAATCAAAGTAACTGCCCTGTTATTGGACACTTAGTGTTGCCACAGTGTACTGTGTTACCGGTTTTACTATTTGAATTTAGAAATGTCTTTGGTTTGAGTTTTTCGTTTTTAAAATAAATTAATTACATTTTCTATGCAAAAACACTAAAGCAAGAATATTCACCGATCCCTCATATATATATATATATATATATATATATATATATATATATATATATATATATATAATTTTTTAATAAAAATATTGTGAATAAATTGTGAAAAATATTGTGAAAGATTAGTTTCCAAAGACATGTTGCCCTTCACAACTGTTGAAAAGCCATCTTTCTAAAAGTTGAACAACACAATTTTAATTGCACTTAAATTTTTTCAGTTTCATTTGAATTTTTAGTGAAAATCAACAAAAAATAAATTTTAAAGTTTGAAATCAAGCTGCCTTGCGTTATTGTGTAGGCTATTGCTTGACAAAAATGACCCCATAGTACCACCTAGCGTCCAACCAGCGGTAATACCGGTGTTAGTCGGTTTGAACGTGAACACCGCACCGGTGTGAAAATTATGATACTGTGGCAAGTCTAATGGACACTTTCATTCATGGATTAAATTTATCGTGTTTTACTGTGCTTAGTGAATTTCTACAATGGCACTGGTAACTGAAAACTACTATGTTTGAATAATGCAGCATCCAGGCCACTAGGTCTCAGTGTGAGACACTTTGACATACTTCAAAAAAATACTGAATCCACCTTTAAACGATTTTAGAAGACAAAACATTCAACTTCCTGCCACCGATTTTTCCATGAGATCTGTCTGAAAATACAATACAAAAAAAGTCCTTTTTTAAAGCATCTGAAATCAATAACTCCCTCCAAAACAGGCGACATCTCTTTAAAAGCAGCGACACTAACAACAGAACATGCTTGTAGAGGTCAAGTCCAGTATGGATTAACCATTGTTGTATCCCCTCTGAGATATAGATGACAGTCAGCAACTGCCAGAAGTCCAGACCACTGGTCACCAGTCTGTCAGAAGAGCCAGGAACAGGGACTAGAGGAAATAGCCGTTAACCATAGACAACATATTCTTTCTATATATGAAATTTCGGAATAATTTCTCTCAAACCTTAGGCCAACAATCTCTCCGGGGCATTTAGCACTGGTTGAATCTGGAATCTCATATTGCTGTGAACTGGAGCGTACCATCTTCGGGCAGTGCGAAAAGGGGTGAAGACTAGCCAGGATTTGTTCTGCTCCTAGAAGGTTCCAATGATGTGTGCAGATGTTTGGACCGCAGGACTGCTTGTCAACACATGGGTGTAAAGATGCACTATGGTTTCCGTCTCTCTGTGGTCAATATGAGGCTGTTATGATGAGAGCTTAGCACACTGCAAAAGCTGCTGATTCAGTTGAACAGTCAACATGTTTTCAATCATTTTGACAGTTCATATCAATGGCTTGTTCCAAAGCCAGAAATTAGGTGGTATTCTAAGGTGGTATATCATGCCATATTGCACATGGAAATTGTCCAAACTTTTTCAGTCATGTATTAAAACTGGAAGCTAGCCATACAAGCTTATGTTTAGTCACCGTTGTTAAAAATCCAATCTTCCTTATTTTCCAGCTGCCACTCTAAAATATTTAATTATTGTCTGCAATATCAACCCTGAACTTAGGCTGGTGATATCCAGGTCAGAAAACGTCCTCCTTGGAGGCTATTATACACAATAGTGAGAATGACTTGTGGTTTAATGCCGGTTTTTTGCTTACACTCTCTTACACTCATCATATTGTTGTCTTTCCCTTAAAACCAACAAAGAGTTTATGTTTGTAGTATTCTAATTACAGTACAGAGTACTACTGTGGTCCGGACCAAACATCTTCCATAAACCAATACAGATAAAGCGAAGGAACCCAGATGAATGCAACAATTACAACAATTAGATGCAAAAGTTGTCCATTTGTGAATATGAACCTTTAAACAGGAGGTTGGTGTGCTAATAAGCAGGAAGTAATATGGCAGGGTTGGGAGGGTTACTTCTGAAATGTATTCCACTACAGATTACAGAATACATGCTGTAAAATGTCATTTGTAACGTATTCTGTTAGATTACTCAAGGTCAGTAACGTATTCTAAATACTTTGGATTACTTCTTCAGCACTGGTAGATTTTTTCACTTGTTTTGACTATAAAAACTCTGCCAGTACAGTAAGACAAAATACACATGTTAAAAATACATTCTCTGAAAAACCTAAACATCTTTTGCAGTGTTGTTTCTAAAACAAGATCAATCTAATTGATCTTGTTTTAAGGATTTTTAGATATTTTTACAGGAAAACAATACAAAAATTATTATCAAGAATACGATTTTTGCCCTAATATCAAAGGTCTTACTAGAAAAAAGAAATTATGATCCAATGTGAATTTTCTTGATAAAAAAGTATGATCGTGCCTAGTAACGTGCATGTAAATGGCTAGAAATAGTATTTTAGCTTAGCATAAAGCTGACAATTTACACAAGGTTTATTTCTATTTCTTCTGCTCCAAACTTACTTCTCTGTCTGCTCGTATGAATGTAACACATCATAAGAAAGTGTTTCACCACTGTTCAAACGCTCTTTGGATCGCATCATTTATATGTATAAATGTTTCCCATCTGAAAGCACTAAATATGAAATGAAACAAATGACAATAAAATGCAAAGTAATCTCTTCAGTAATCAAAATACTTTTTGAATGTAACTGTATTCTAAATACCAATGATTTAACTTGTAACTGTAGTGGAATACAGTTACTTATATTTTGTATTTTAAATACGTAATCCCGTTACATGTATTTCTTACTCCCCAACCCTGAATATGTGTTTATGTTGTAATAAGCAAAATAATTTCCTATTTCTCTATCTGTTTTGAAATAAGAAAGAAATAAAACCATGAACCATGATTTCTACTATGATTTGCTAAAGTAGAGGCAGATGGTATTTGGGGGAAGGGTCTAGAGAGCATTTTATTGGACAAATATTTGAAAATGTCCATGAGTGCAAGATAAGCCATCAATATTTTTGCTCCATCTTCCCGGAAGAGAAATAGTTTGCATTTAAATGTGTATATCTGCTAAAAGATAATTTTGTCAACTTCTAGGAATACACTACCATGGCCTCAAAGTTCACAGACAAGGACAAAAATCCACAAAATTCCAATTTCTTTAGTTAAAATGAGAATAAAGAGCAGTATTCTCTTGGCATTAGCATTAAAAATTTGACATTTCTGAATAAAAAACAAACGTACAAACTTTTTATAGTCATTTTTATATTTTATTTCAATGAAATTAATGATCCAACTCTGAGAGCAATATTAGGAACATAATTAGCAGAACAGAAAAAAATATATATACTGTATATTTACACTCAGTCACGCTTCTGAATAACAGCTGCAAAGACACTCAATGGGCTGCCAGAGAATCTCAACTGAAGTCAGGACCAACAATAGAGAGGAGTAATTTAAAGTGGGTTGCTTGGATGCACAGGACTGACAGAAACATGCCAACGTAAGACACTGAACCAAATTGAACGTGAAGAACCGCATGCAGACAAATACAATTAGTGCACATCCACCGCAGTTCACTGAGTTTTACAGTCAATATCTCCTTCATTTGTCCCCTTCAGTTTCTTCAGTTCCCCGACCAGCTCCTGTTCCAGTGTTAAAATCTCTTTGGGCTTCTTGTACTACAACAAAAAACAAGAAATATTCATATAAAATCCATGGCTGGATGAAAAAGCTGAGTACTGGAGCAGATGACAGATGTGAGAGCAGTTCAGTTCAACCCTCTCCACTTAGGTGAACCAATAAAAAGAGACGGCACAGTTGCCCTTTTGATGATCTGAGACCAGATTTGTGAGTTCACAGTGAGGATTACAGTTGTGGCAATCTAGTCCCGGATCTGCGCAAAAGGGAATGTTCCTCTACGTGGTGTGGAAAAATCTGTGAATACATACCTTACTGTACAGAAAGAGCTTCGAGAGAAAGTGATTAAGTGAGACTCGCGGTGAGAATTGTTCACTCACGCTGACGATTAAAGTGTTGTTGGCGTGGGTAAAGCTCAAGGCCGTGCTCTCCAGAGGCAGCTGGCAACGGTCGAGATCTGGAATACTGAACTTCTTATAGTACCTGGGAAATTACATGAACATGAGAATGTGTCTCATGGCCAGTCATCAATCTTCCATCCAGATCAACAGTGCCACCTGTAGGGTTACTGCAGGGCTATGGTAACTAAAAGTTCATCAGCCACTGTATGGCTCAAAACCAAAAACAAAGACTATTGCATTGGATTTTCTCAAATTTTAAGGTTAGGATTTGAATGTTCAGAAAGGAAAGCAAATAAGCAACTTAAAGAGACACCAAATGACCCCTAAAATACTCAGTTGGGAGCCTTGAATCAGCACTAGATGGTTTAGAAACATTTAAAGTCTCCCAGTTTAAATACATTTTAAAGGACTCACTTTTTGTTTGAGGTCTGGATGACACAACATCTTTCCATCGGCTCTACTGACACACTGTATATTTCAGTAGGGTAAGAAATATTACGGATCCTCCACTGGTAACTGGTTTTAGTGTCCTTGCGCATAAACAGTGGCTGCAAGCATAAAAAACATTTAAATAACAAAACATGTGGCCTAACACACCAGTGTAAACAGATTTAGTTTATTACCTCTATAAAGGTCATAAAGTCAGCTTACATTTGAACTGTTTTCTTTTATTAAATCAGTGGTAACAGGGTTTGGGCTTATATCGCCTACTTCCAATGTCCACTGCCCCTGACCTCCAATAGCGGTTTTACATTGCCAATTACGCACTGCAGAAAGACACAATAATTACTAAACATTGAGATCATGAGCTAATCAATTAGGCTAGATAAATCCAGAAGAATTGCACTTACAGACAAGTTCATCTGTTTTCAGATCATACTCCTCAGCCATCTCATTTCCATCCTCAAACAGATAATGTACTTTCATTTTACCTATTGAAAAAAAAAAAAAAAAGCATATGTACTAATTTATACAGGTGTCTGTCTTTTTATACTAACTTTGTCTTGTACTAAACACTATTGAAACAATTATTTTTTCATGACTGATATTTTATGCTGCAAAGTTGCAGCCACTATTACCTAACAGCAAATTCACACTTGGGTCATTCCAACAATGCGGTGCCTTTTCGGCTTTGAAAAGTAAAAATAAAATAAACAAATAACATAATTTTATAAAAATCTTTATGCTTCATACTTAACCTATCATATCGCATTTGAATATATAGATTTAACCACTGGAGTCTTATGGATTACTTTTATGCTGCCTTTATGTGCTTTTTGGAGTTTCAAAGATCTGGTCACCATTCACTTGCATTATTTGGACCTACAGAGCTGAGATATTCTTCTAAAATAGAAAATATATTTTTGTTTGTTTTCAGCAGAAGAAAGTCATACATATCTGGAATGGCATGAGGGTGAGTAAATAAAGATAGAATTGTCATTTTTGTGTGAATTGTCCCTTTAAAGGTACTGTGCCCTTCATGACATAACAGGATGGACAATAATTCAAGGGACACACAAACATCCTCCACAGTCATTGTTAAAATGACACATTTACTACAAATTAATACATTTTAGAGCCAGAATTAAATATTAAACACTTATAAATCTGATGCTTTAACACTAGTTTTAGTCAAAACTTTTTAACGTGCTGCCCTGTGGACACGGGGACATGACACTAGTAGTACAATAAATTAAAAAATAATTTTAAATTTGACTTTCAGGCCCATCGCAATGTGTAACATTGTTCTTTTTAACAAAACTATTAAAACTGAAATCTGTTGAAATTAAACACTAATACACAATTACTTAAACTGGGGACATAAAGGCACCGAGCTCTGTTTTATATAGCCATAATATAGCCACATTAGCAGGATTATCAGCATGAATATACATACAAAATACTAATATATATATATATATATATATATATATATATATATATATATATATATATATATATATATATATATATATATACTCACCATCAGATATTAAGGCAGTTTTTTTGGCTTTCCTCAGAGTATCTGCCCAGCGTTGAACAGCCATGCTTTACTCCGCTCTTTCATTTCCTCAAACAACACCACGCTGTTACCAAGGCAACTGTCACTTCTCAAACAAGAAATTTGGCATTTTATCTATATTAGATAATATATTCACTTATAGTATTGAAAATGGTTACAAATAATCGAAAATTCACAATGTATAGCTTGTTTAAATGCTTGGTTATTAAAAAACCCGACAACGCTATGATACTATGACCCGGAAATTGATCCGTGTAAAACAGTCGTGTGTTGTTTCGAAAGAGAGAGAGAGAGAGTAGGAGAAGTGTGACTGTGGCTTTTAATCTATTAAAGTTGTTTTTCAATATGAAATGTGCATTAAAATATATAAAGCTATATTTAAATGCTTAATGTATATTTAAATACAATTAAATACAATACAATACAAGTGTTGTTCGCTGCGCATTGATTCGTTTATTCGTTGGCTATCAGGAACAGCTCTGGTTGCTCAGTATTTAAGAATACTTATCATGAGAGAGTGTCTGTGCTGTAATGGTCTTGACACTTTGCTGCAGGGTCGATGTCTATCTAAAACCTATTGATCATGATATTTGTGTTTTTAAGGGCGCTCTCTTTTCCCTGGTCGGAATGGAGGGTCATGGTATCCTGAAAGCCTTCCCTAAAGTAAAGAGACCACGGCCTAATGATGGAAATGTGGAGCCTCCTCTCAAGAAGACGATTGCTGAATCAACAACAGGTTTATAATTCTTGCAATTATAGAATACACTTGTGTCAAGCAACAAGGGCTACTTTAGAGAATAAGACATGTGAACATTTAGCAAATATACACCATTCGAAAGTGGAATCACTATGAAAAATGTATTAACTTTTTTTTTTTTCAGCAATGTGTTAATCTGACCAAATACCTAGACATTTCGAGGTTACACACATTACTGTTTTTTAAACAAATTCAGCATTCTTCAAACGCTATTTATCAAATAGTATTCCACTTGCAGCAATGCAGACCTTTTTTTTTTTTTTTCTTGCAAGGGCTGCTTGAGAGAATAAGACATGTGTATATATATATATATATATATATATATATATAGCAAATATACACCATTCAAAAGTGTAATCAAAATGAAAAATGTATGTTTTTTTTTTTTTTTTTTTTTTTTTTTAAAAATGTATACTTTTTTTTTTTTTCAAAAGATATGTGTTAAAGGAATGTTCTGGGTTCAATAAAAGTTATCGTCAGAATTTGTGGCGTGATGTTGATTACCACAAAAAATAATTTCGTTCCTCCTTTTAAAAAAAGAAAAAAACCTGCTTACAATGGAAGTGAATGGGGCCAATATTTTGAGGGTTTGAAGACAAAAATGTGACTTAGAATTTTAAAAAAAGCACTTGCATTCATTCTTCTGTTAAAATTCATGTATTATTTGAGCTGTAAAGTTGTTTAATTTGTCATTATTACAGTTGTTTAGGGTTTTAGGGTCTGTTGACATTACATCATCATGGCAACGAAGTTGTGAAATTGGCTATAACTTTACCAGAAAAGGTTTTATCACACTAAAATCATGTTAACACGCATATCGTTTATGTCTTGTGGCAATACTTTTGAAACAGTGAGTATTTTAACATTTACGGATTGGCCCCATTCACTTCCATTGTAAGTACCTCGATTTTTGCTTTTTATAAAGGAGGGGCAAGTCAAAATACATTTTTGTGGTAATCAGCATTATTCCACAAATGCTGTCAGTTGAGCTTTAACTTGTATTGAACCCGGAATATTTATTTTTGTTTTTGTTTTTTTTCCAATTTGGAATGCCCAATTACCACTACTTAGTAGGTCCTTGTGGTGGCGCGGTTACTCACCTCAATCTGAGTGGTGGAGGACAAGTCTCAGTTGCCTCCGCTTCTGAGATAGTTAATCTGCGCATCTTCTCACGTGGCTCATTGTACATGACACTGCGGAGACTTCGCATGTGGAAGCTCATGCTATTCCCCGCGATCCACATACAACTTACCACATGCCCCATTGAGAGCGAGAACCACTAATCGCGACCACGAGGAGGTTACCCCATATGATTCTACCCTCCCTAGCAACCGGGCTAATTTGGTTGCTTAGGAGACCTGGCTGGAGTCACTCAACACGCCCTGGATTCAAACTCATGACTCCAGGGGTGGTAGTCAGTGTCAATACTCGCTGAGCTACCCAGGCCCCATGAACCCAGAATATTTCTTTAAACTGACCAAAAACTAAGACATTTTCAGTTTGACTATTCTTTAAACAAATACTGCATTCTTCAAACTGTTTTATTATCAAAGAATATTCCACTTGCAGCAATGACAGCTGTGCAGATCTAGTTTCTTTTTTTTTTCTTGCATGGTAGTAGTGCACACAAGCATGGGATAGCCTTCAATATCAAAAAAACAAAAGACAGAAGTTTCTAGTGAAAGCTATTTCTTTTTTTACCATATTTAAAACCAACATTAGATTTAAGAAATATATGTGAACTCAATGATTCAGCAACCTATAGTGCGATAATCTCTCCATTTCGTTAGCACTACTATTTTCTGCTGTGCTAAGATAACAAGAAAGTTAGCTAATTTGCACATTAGAATGACTACTTAAGGATGAGGTAATACAATGTCATCTTAGTAGACTGGAGTAGTGCCTGCTGAAAATGTCACATGTAAAAACTGAATTTAAAATATACTATTATATAACAGTTATAATTAACAGTAATCATTTATAGTGTTCCCACAGCCATGGAAACCCTGGGAGTATCAGGGAATTTTAAAATTGTGATTTCTAGGCCTCCCTATGTCATGTATCAGTAAATCATGAACAAGAATTTGGGCACTGGGAAGGGTGTAAACATTGGGACACTTATTAATCAATTACCTGCAGCACGATTACGAGCTCGCGCATTAAAACAGCTGGTGTTAATCAACAATACTGCTGTGTAAATGACACCATCTTGCATTTTCGTTGTAGATATTCAAAAGTACTGTGTTACTTTGAAAGATAAATGACATGAATAAAGAAATAAAAACATAAAGGAGGGTATTTTTATCCTTCTAACAACTAATATAAAAAAAAAAAAAATCCCTTTCATGGTCATTATGGATGAAAGACATTACAAACAATATTTTTTTTAAATAGAAAATAAGGCTTTGTCTTAATTTTACACTTGCGCTAATCTTTTAACGACCTGAAAGACTTCAGAAGACATAATGTTTCTGGTAAGGGAACATAGTGAGCAACGATGCTATCTGGTTTTTACGGTGCATTCTGGGAATTTTTAGGGAGCGAAAGTTTCAGTGCACTGGAAGGATTTTGTGATTGAGACAGCCCTAAAAAAATCTGACTCTCTGACCAGTGCCCTGACTACTGAACTAGGGAGCTGACTGAAATCCACCCATGGAAATGTATCCATTCTTAAAAATCATAGACATTTCTGTAGTTTTCATATATTTTTCTAGTTTGAAATATGTCATCTTCTTGAAATATCTCATCAGCTATATTTTGGTCTTGTGTAGTGTAAAATTTGCTCACAAGGTATTAGGGCTGGGTATTAATATAGATGTCCCAATTCGATTCTGATTCACAAGCTCTCGATTCGATTCCGATCTCGATTTGATTCGGTATCAGTTCATATGGGTACATTCTGTTACAGTGCCCATTTTGCTTACATAAAAAAAAAAAAACTCTCAGCTAATGCTCCAATTATAAAGGAACCTTCTAGACAACCCTTCTGGGTACAATTTGAAAATATTCATTTTTACAAATTATATTTTATTATTAGTTTTTTATCAGATTGGTCACATTTTAGCTTTTGAAAATTTTTCAAATTCAGTCTGTTCCACCAGTTAATGTCTTGAAATTGCATATATTGTGTTGCATATATATTTTTGTTACATTTTTATTGTTTACTGGCATAATTTGTACTATTGAAAGTATTTACATTGATATGTAGAACACGTGATTAATCAGTACTGTCTCTTTAAGATTACCGGCATCATCCAGTGAGCGCATATAACGAGAGAAGATGTGCGTAATTTCTTTAACGCATCCATGTTTGATTAGAATTAAATGTTTCTTTTTTTTTTTCTTTTTTTTTTTAATCAACAACTGACTGCAAAAAACAAAGTGTATTAAAAGAGACATTATTCAATGGCATATGGATCAGTGGATCTCGTCTTTGGACACCCAGAATGACTTAAACCAAACTTTTACTCTCAACACACAGTGAAAAGATTTCGGTGCTAATGACTTCTCCACTATACTACTCAATCACTGGTGAGTAAAATATAAACATTTACTAGACAGTGGCTAATTATAGATATTTTTGGTCGCATAGCTTGAGATTTGGTTGCAAATGCGAGTGATTTATTTTCATTATAAAGGGTTGCCACATAGAGTGAAATATTGATCTTGGGATTTAAAAATAGTTTTCGAGATCGTTCAAACGAAGATCGCAATGCATTGGAAAATCGATATTTTAACCCAGCCCTACAAGCTATATTGATGTCTGACTTGCAAGCGAATCCTTCTTTTGAGTCAATACATTTGCCAAAGCGGATGAATGATTCTTTAGCGAATTGGTCTGAATCAAAAAGTTTTTTAAAAATGTATATCCAGCAATCCTAAATGACTGGAAAGTTCATAGAAAAGTTAAAGAATTTCATTGGTCAAAAAGGGTGGGAACCCTGAATTGAAAAGCACTATTGCATTTTTTGATTATTTTTGGACAATTGAATGCTACTTTTGTGAATAGAAGCATCAGTTTCTTTCCCAAACAATAAAATGTCTTAGAAACATTGCTGTGTGTAAGGTGTAATCCTAGTGTTGGGTGTAATTTAATTACAAAGTAATTAATTACTGTAATATAATGACTTTTTAGTAAAAAAAAAAAAAACTAGTGAAATGCATTATATTTTAAATTCTTGTAATCAGATTACATTTACTGACTTAAAAAAAAATATTGTACATTATAGGGTTATGCTTATTTCTAGTATATTACTTATGTGGAATACATGAATTATGGCCCCGTCATTGTGAAGGAGAAATGTGAGTTGCAGTGTATGACTTGTGTGTAACAATGAAAAAGAATTATTTTGAGTGTGAAAAGTGTTTTAGAAAGTAACTTTAAAGTAATTAGTAATGTGATTACCTTTTCAATGAAGTAATTAGTGAAGTAATCTTACTACAATTTTTAGAGAAATAATTTGTAATGGATTACTAATTTTAAGTAATTTACCCAACACTGGACATGGGCATTTAAAAAAAATCACTGCCTTACGTCCACGTACTGTCAGTTGCATTGATTATGAATGACAGAAAAAACAAATTTAAACTGTTAAAGTATTGCCACTGCTAATGCTTGAATACAGAAGCAACTAATTCACAACTGTCCCTTTTTGTTGTCTGAAAATCTGCTGATGCCTATACCCAGAAAGCTACACACACCATTATGCAGTAAAGCTTCAGGATGCTTAAATTCTTATGATAGCTTTTATGGATTATTTGTCATTGTGTCCTGAGTTACAAGGTTTTTTGTTACAAGCTTTATAAAAGTCTCTGCTCTTTTACAGTAAAACACTGCTATTAACAACTGTTGTGCAGTCAGTCATCTGTCTATTAGACTTACAGCTGTACACTGCTTTAATATGATTAGTAATTGTTGTTATTGTATTTCAAATGCTTCCTTTCTTAGGCACGGTTTTCCAGGGAGTCACAGTATACATAGTTCCAGCTGGTATAGGGAAAGCCAGGTGTGACATATTCCATCGACAGATCACCCAAAATGGAGGGCAGTTATTGACCGCGTTCTCTCCCAGCTGCACCCATGTCGTGGTGGATGATTCTGTTGATTGTCAGAGAGCTTTGAGACTCTTGAAAGTAGAAAGACTGCCCTCTGCTGTTCAGCTGGTCAAATGCACTTGGTTGAGTGCTTGCATCAGTGAGAAGAGATTGTTAGACTCTGAAGACTACAGCCTTCTTCCTGCAGAGAGGTAGGGCACTATTGTGGTGGAGTCTAGAACTAATTGCAATAGCATTATGATTTCAGCTTATTGTACTACCAGTCTATTTAAGAATACTGTATTCCACTTTGCATAGGAAGTTGAGTGAAATTGTGTGGAAAAATCTGTGTTCTGTCCTCAGTCCCACAATTGCTGCTGCTGAGGACCCAATGCAGACAATAGTTGCCCCAGTCTCAGAGGAAGCAGCAAAGGATGCTTTGGTTCCAACTCAAGAAGATCTCACAGAGACGGTAAATTGGCTGGATTATTGGTGGGAGGCAGTTGTCTCCATCTGTAAGATCCATCAATTGTTTGTTTGTTGGTTTTTACATTTTTGTTTTGGAGTATTTCATATGACTCATTTCAGGTGCCAGAAATTCAGGAAGAGCACCATGATGAAGACGGAGTATCTCAGAACGATCTGGATGCCTTAATCAGTGGCGTTCACCCATCTGAGAGCAACCAAGACCAGACCCAAAGTTTGGCAGACAAACCATTTATGCCTGCGAAGTGGGTCTGTTCCCAGCCATCCACAGCTAAAGTGGAGAATCATAACAAGCACATTACTGACAAACTGGAGCCGCTGGCTAAGGCCTATACACACACCGGTGATAAATGGAGAGCTCTGGGCTACTCTAAAGCAATCAACGCCCTTAAGAGCTACCATAAGCCCATTGCTTCATATGATGTGAGCTTGTTTTAAGTTTGATAAATGAGGTTATAAATTATATAAATGATAAAATGAGAAGATAAATTTAGGTTACTGTTGCATTGTAATTTACATATTGAGACTAGTTTCAAGCATGCAGTAATGATTGATTATAATTAGAGCTGTCAGTATTAACGCGCTAACACTCAATTAATTAAAAAAGTTTAACGTGTTAAATTTACTTAATCGTGATTAACACATTTACCGTTAATACAGCATAAACCAGCATTAACACTGGTTGGAAAGGTATTGTTACAAACTGTATTACATTGTTACTTATGTATTGTTACATATTGTTTTGTTTTCTTTCTTAAGAAGGAAATAAATACATTTTGACAGGAAACGGAAGTATATTTAAAGTCACATTTCAGCACTTTCAAAATCTAATTAACTATGAAAAACTGTGATTAATCACAATTTAATTTTGCATTAAATAATAATACTTTGATAATGGAAATTGCCATTGCCTGTTTTTATTCACTGGATTCGTAGAAAAGTAACAACAAAAATGTACTCACTATTTTCAATCCATTCACAGGAAGCATGTAAAATTCCAGGTATTGGTAAACGCATGGCAGACAAGATCATGGAAATCATGGAAAGTGGACACTTGCGTAAACTGGACCACATTGGGGAGGAAGTGCCTGTTCTCGAAATGTTCACCAACATTTGGGGCGCCGGGACAAAGACTGCACAGATGTGGTATCAGCAGGTAAGGCTCGTTTTACGTGTTCCTGTGCACATGGAGGATTGTAGTGGAACTTTTAATCTGAATGTTCGTTTGTGTTCAGTTTTAATAATTTGCAATTGTATGTGTGCCAGTGTAACCTAAAATTAAAGCTGCTGTAAGCAATTTTTGAATATCCTGCATAAAATGTACCTCAGATATAGCTGAAATTGGTGTCCTAAGAAAACACACTTGTCTCTCTAACAGCAAAAACAAATTTGTCTTCGGCCAGATCATGTTAGCCAATCAGAAAATTTGGAGGCGGCTCTCTGCAGACAGTGGAGTATTTGGGAAACCTGTTTGGAAGCAATAATTATTTTTGCGCTAGTTGTGCAGAAATCACTTACAGCAGATTTCGATTTTGTGGAGAATATTTAGTAATAAACAACAACCAAAATATTTAACAAGTTTAACAGGATAATTGTTTTTTTTTTTTTTACTATTAAAGGGATTTCGCACATTG
Source organism: Myxocyprinus asiaticus (assembly GCF_019703515.2). Classification (NCBI taxonomy): domain Eukaryota; kingdom Metazoa; phylum Chordata; class Actinopteri; order Cypriniformes; family Catostomidae; genus Myxocyprinus; species Myxocyprinus asiaticus. The sequence continues at coordinate 24,525,274 of NC_059350.1, read as the reverse complement.
GAGGACATTCGGACTAAGGCCGTTTTGAATAACACTCTAAGGATCGGACTAAAGCACTATGATGATCTGCTTGAGCGAATGCCGAGAAGTGAAGCAAATGCGATTGAGAAAACGGTTGGTACAGACCTTCACTTAGATTGGCCATATTAGATTGGTTATTGGTTTGTGACCGTAACCATGTGATTTGATGGTTATTTTAAATGACTCATAGTTAAGAAAATAACAGTTAAACTGAGGGATTTTCTTTGTTCAATCAATCCACACATGTGCTGATCAAAACGTCTTCCGGTTTTGAAGAGCAAAAATGTATCCACTTGATTTCACAGCAGTAAATAATAAAACTGAACTTCTAAGGCACAAGCAATCCAAAACATAAAATAAAAAAACAAGCCTGTCTTGGCAGCAGAAAGATTGTCAATCTTTCTCAGTCAACTGATGGACATAACAGAGATTGTTAGTGAGTCTGTCCTCCCATAGGAAGAGTGGGAGCTCTTGAAAGTTGGCGCATCAGAAGCTACCGAGCTCCCATACGGAGTCTTGGGCCCAAGCCAGTTGTTTTCTTACTATTACTTGGAACGTCCCCCTGTTTTCCTCTCAACAGACCTGATAGAAAAAAAGGGCAGATGGAGAAGATGAGTGCAGCATGTGCTCTGCTGGCTTGACAGAATGATATGTAGAGCGACTTGCGTACCTTCAGCAGTTCAGTTCCAAACTGCTGGAATACTAGGCACAAATAGGCAAAGGGTGCAGAGCACTTTTAATATCCTATAAAGTCCTCAGAACACCGCTTAAAGTGTGTAATTTCTGTGCCACACTAGGTCACCAAACACAATTCCCAAAATAATGACTTAACACTCCACCTGTCTGCCATTGATCTGGAAACAGAAAGTCCGACACAAACTTACGCCATTGGTTGAGCCAATGTTACTATTATCTGGCTGGTTGGGATACTCAAGCAAACAGGAATATTTTGATTTTGAAGCTATGATTGGCTTACTAATAGTTGTCTAAGCACATTAGGATGGTGTAGGAGAAAGTATTTTAACATAACAAATTACACATTTCAGAGGTCACGTGACGCCATGCAAGAAGCAGACATGTGAGCGACGAGCTCTGCACACTTTGCTCAGTTACACATTTGCTCTTTGAGGCAAAACATGGTAAAGAAGTCAAAATCCTCGGGCTCTGGAAACATTAAAAGACACTTACGTGTTCAGGATGAAAGCCCCATCAGGCCTACAGACCGGGGACTCGATTTGGATGGCGCGGCGGGAGAGGTGATCCAGTGTCAGTTGTCCAACACGTCGGTGATGTTGACGAAGGTTCTTGCTGACTTGGAGGATCTCGCTGTAATACATCAATTGATTACGGCGATGGAAATAAAATTCTCTGAGTTAGTTACAAGAGTGACTGATGTTGAGAGACAAATCGATTGTCTGGAATCTTCGGAGAGGGAATTAACCGCTAATCCGCCCGTGACCAAAGTTGATTTGGAACATCTCCTTGAAAAGCTTGAAGATCTTGAGAATAGAAGCCGCAGGAATAACGTTAGAATTGTTGGAATTCCTGAGCATGAGGAGGGCAGAGATATGGTTAAATTCCAAGATTTCAAGATTTTTTCCGGAGTCTGCTCGACATAACAGGCCACAAGCTGGAAATCGAGCGAGCTCACAGAGTCCCAGCTCACAGATTTGCTGAGAGAGATAGGCCCCGATCGATTCAGGCCAGATTTCTGAGATCATCCGATAATGATCTTGTGTTGCGCCATAGAACCGTAATATTTTCTTGTTCCTGGACTTTGCAAGTTCGACAAAAGAGAAATGTGATCGGTTCAAAGAATGTAAGAAACTCTTACATCAGTGAAAGATCAAATTTGCTCTGATGTTTCCGGCCAAACTGAGAATAGAAACGAAGGACGGTCGCAAAGTATTTACATGCCCCAATCAGGCAATGTCTTTTATTGAATCAGTGGGTGAGTAAACCACTGGGTGTTTCTCATGTGAGTGGGTCGACTCGCTGTACTTACTCTGGCTTCTGAGGAAGTTGGGCATCATTTTGGTTTGTTTTTTCTTTTTGCGTTGGCTCTGCCGAGCGGCTGGAGTTTGTTTTGTGAATAACCCTTTTCCTTAAAGAAACTTTTGCATTGATGAAAGATTACTTTTGCATTGAAGTTCCCGGCTAGTTTGAGAGTGGACACTACGGATGACCACAAAATATCTACATGCTCACACAAAGGATTTCTTTTATAAAGTTGACGGATTGTGTAAGTCATGGTATATACTTTTATGCGGCCTCCGTGTGAATTGACTTGACCATCTGGGGAACCGGGATGCCGGTTTTGTTTCTTTTTGTATTATTCCACCTAGCGGCTGGAGCTTGTTCTATTGAATAACTCTCCTTTGGAACAGCTGTGGATTAATCTGTTCGTTCTTCGTGCATACTCCTGCTGGCTGGAGTTTGTTTAGTTGAGTATTTTTACGGGACATTGGAATGATTACGTCATCCGCTGAACTCTTAACAGCCGGCTCACTGAAGATTCGTTTGTCTGTCTGAGTAATCTAAACGGTTTTATATCAGCTGGAATTTGTTTTGTGGAAGATCACACCTTTGAGACAGTTCTACACGTTCTTTGTGTTCATTCTTCCTATTGGCTGGGGTTTATTTTACAAAGTATTTTCTGTCATGAAATTTTGCCTCGCAAAATTGAGCAATCTGATGGCAAAGTTGTCGCGGGGGCTCTCGTAGGCGTTCATTGACCTTTTGAGTTTAGAGGGATTGTCGCCGGTTGGCGCTTTCGTGCGTGGGTTAATGCGCACGTTTTTCTTTTTTCTGTTTGTTTTGTTCGGGGGAGAAGTTCGGGGTTTGATTGTTTCACTAATGGGGAATGTGGTCTGTATAATTTTGTTTTTGACACACAATTTATTTTTTCTGCTATACCAAAATGTCAGATGTTAATGAGTGTACTATCTCTCTCCACATGGAATGTAAATGGGTTGGGGCACCCCATAAAAAGAAGGAAGTTTATTATTTTTCTTAAACGTAAGAAATATGATATTGTGTTTCTTCAAGAAACACAATTCTCCCCGCAGGAAGCTGAAAAATTTGGGAAGATATGGGGTGGACATTTTTTTTTTAGTGCTGGCTCAAGTAAGAGCAAGGGAGTTATAATATTGATTAATAAACATCTACAATTCAAATGTCTCAAACAGTTTAATGATAAATTAGTGAGAGTCATTATTGTTTTAGCTGAAATTCAAGGGCAAAGGCTGATTTTGGCTAATATTTATGCACCTAATGCTGATGATAAGGGCTTTTTTATAGATCTTGAAGGGATGCTGCAAACCGCTGGCACCCCTCATGATATAATATTGGGAGGAGACTTTAATCTTTTGATGGACTCAGTTCTTGATCACAGTGAAGCAAAAGTGTGTAAACCACCTAGAGCAACATTGACGCTTCACAGGATGTGTAAAAATCTTGGTCTTACGTATATTTGGAGACTTTTGAACCCATCTGGTAGGGACTATACATTTTTTTCATCAGTCCGTAAGATTTATTCTAGAATAGATTTTTTTTATTTTTTTTTATATCCAAATCCCTCATTTCATCTGTTGTCGGTTGCTCAATTGGAAATATCTTAGTCTCAGAACATGCCCTGGTGAGTTTAGAGGTGTTGCCATATACAGAGAAAAAGAAATCATATAGTTGGCGCCTTAATGTGTCCCTTTTACAAAATCCTGATTTCCAACAAATGTTAAAGACTGAAATCAATGTTTATATGGAGACCAACTGGTCCTCAGTATCCTCTGTGGGCATGGCTTGGGAGGCATTTAAGGCGGTTCTTAGGGGTTGGATCATACAGTATGCCTCATTCATCAAAAAATCCAAAGCACGAGAACTCGTTGAGTTGGAAGAGAATTTTAAAAGTGCAGAGGCAGAGCTGAAGCGCCGTATGTCAGCTGATGGCCTCAGAGAATTTACCCGACTGAAATATAGATATAATACTATTTTGTCGTGGAAAGTGGAGTTTTGGTTATTCAGGGCAAGACAGTCATACTTTGAGTCGGGTGACAAAGCAGGGAAGCTTTTGGCTAGATATATAAAGCAGATAGAGTCTCTTTCTATCATTCCCTCAGTGAAATCTGCTGGTGGTGAAATTTTTACCTCAGCAATTGATATTAATAATGCCTTTAAAGAGCTCTATCTTGATCTTTATAGTTCCACGTCTTCGTCTACTGATGAAGATATTAGAAACTTTGTGGAACCATTAGATCTTCCTAAACTGACGACTGAGCAAAAAGACTATCTTGATTCTGAGATAACCTTGGAGGAGCTTGACAGGGTAATTAAGTCCCTACCTACTGGCAAGGCTCCTGGGCCAGATGGTTTTGCCGCAGATTTTTTAGATCCTATGCTACAGAACTGGCTCCACTTTTGTTAGAAGTTTATACTGAATCATTAAAGAATGGAAAGCTTCCTCCAACCATGACACAAGCCTGGATCAGTCTGATTCTTAAAAAGGACAAAGATCCAAGCGAGTGTAAAAGTTACCGTCCAATCTCCCTGATCCAACTAGATGTAAAAATATTGTCAAAAATTCTGGCTAACCGATTAAGTAAGGTTATGACATCTCTTATACATATAGATCAGGTGGGGTTTATTCAGAGCCGTAGCTCTTCTGATAACATCAGGCGTCTCATCAATATCATGTGGTCAGTAGCGAATGATCAGTCTCCGGTCTCTGCCATCTCACTTGACGCTGAAAAGGCGTTTGATATGGTAGAATGGGATTATCTTTTTAAGATTTTGGAAATGTATGGGTTCGGGAGTACATTTATTGGTTGGATTAAGTTACTTTATAGACACCCTGTAGCAGCGGTACAAACAAATGGATTAATTTCAGATTATTTTACTCTGGATAGGGGCACTCGGCAGGGTTGCCCTCTTTCCCCTTTATTGTTCTGTCTTGCCCTGGAACCATTAGCAGCCGCGATAAGAAAGGAGGATGATTTTCCAGGGGTGGTTGCGGGAGGTGTGGCGCATAAGCTTCTGCTTAACGCAGATGATATTTTATTATTTGTCTCTGAACCTACTAGATCTATGCCTTGCCTCCACAGAATTATTAATTTATTTTCCAAATTCTCAGGATATAAAGTCAGTTGGTCTAAATCCGAAGCTTTGGCCCTGACAGCGTACTGTCCAGTAATGGCCTTCCAGCCGGGCGCCTTCCAGTGGCCCAAACAGGGCATTAAGTATTTGGGGATTTTATTCCCAGCAAATTTGTCTGATTTAGTTAATTTTGACCCTTTAATAAAAAGATTTTCGAGTGATGTGGGCAGGTGGGCTTCATTACATTTATCGATGATTGGGAAGGTTAATGTTATTAAAATGAATTGTATTCCAAAATTTAACTACCTGCTACAGTCTCTCCCTGTAGATGTTCCCCTCTCTTATTTCAAGCAATTTGATAGCTTAGTGAAGTCCTTCATTTGGAATGGTAAACGTCCCAGATTGCTTTTTAATAAGTTACATAGGCCGATAGACAAAGGTGTTCTAGGCCTACCCAAGATTTTGTTTTATTATTATGCGTTTGGCCTCAGGCATTTGGCTCATTGGTCGCTTCCACCTGAAAGAGCCCCTCCCTGGTTTTCTATTGAACAGGAAGTCCTTGCCCCTATTTTGCCACTGCAAAGCCTTTCTATCAAACTAACCGGAGAAGTTAAATCACACCCCGTTATTTCACATTTGCACATGATTTGGACAAGAGTGGCCAGAGTATTTAATTCGGACATTTATTTAAATGTTGCCTCAAGCATATGGCTGAACCCCAAATTATTTATCAACAAGTCCCCTTTCTGCTGGTCAGAGTGGATTGTGAGGGAGGTTAATACACTCGGTGACCTGTATGAAAGTGGAGCGTTGAGATCTTTTGAGAATTTGGTTCATCATTTTGGGATTCCCAGATCTCAGTTCTATAAGTATTTACAGCTGCGCCACATGCTCTGTACTGTTTTTGGGAGTAGCACACCACCCCCCCCCCCCGCCTCCCCCAAAAGCAGCAGGTGCTTTGGGAGAGGTGATTGCTGCTTTTGGAAAAGGTCATGAGGCATCAGTGTATTACTTCCTGCTAATTCAGAGTCTGGGGGATGGAGTCTTGACTTTTCTCGAGAGTATGGGAAAAATATTTGAATTTGGTATTGGAGGATGTAGTGTGGACTAAGATTCTGAAAAATGTCAAGTCTGTATCTAGAGATGCAAGGGTTCGCCTTATGTAATTTAAGATTTTACATAGATTTTATTGGACCCCCTCTAGATTATATAGGCTTGGTCTTAAAGACACACCCACCTGCTGGCGATGCCAATCAGAAGTTGGAGATACTACCCATGTCTTTTGGGGGGGTGTAAAGATCGAGGAGTTTTGGTTGAGGGTTCGGAGTTATTTGTGTGATGTTTTGAACATTCAGGTTTTGCTTTGTCCCAGACTCTGTATTTTGGGTGATGGGGCGGTCATGAATTTAGGGGATAATCACATTAAAAACTGGGTTCTGACCAGTCTCATGATCGGCAGGCAAGTAATTTTAAGGGGTTGGAAGTCAAGTGGAGCACCCTCTTTTTCAGAGTGGTGTGTGGAAATGGGGAGGGTAGCTGCATTTGAGGAAGCGGTTAGTAGAAGGCTGGGGTTTAGGGACTTATTTGTTAAAAAATGGGGCAAATATTTAGTTCTTTTGGGGGACTCTCGGGGAGGGGATGTGGAGAGTGTAGTTTAGTTTAATCAAGAATGCTTATTATTATTTTATTTATTTATATATATATATATATATATATATATATATATATATATATAAATATAATATACATGTGTGTGTGTGTATGTATATATATATAATGTATGTATGTATGTATGTGTATATATATATATATATATGTTGTTGTTTTTTTTTTGTTTTTTGGATTGTGTGTTATGTGGGACCACAGGGGTGTTCGTTAGGGGTCAGGGTGGGATTGTATTAGTGGGGTTTAAATGTAAAATGTTGATTCTTTATACAGGTGCATCTCAATAAATTAGAATGTCGTGGAAAAGTTCATTTATTTCAGTAATTCAACTCAAATTGTGAAACTCGCGTATTAAATAAATTCAATGCACACAGACTGAAGTAGTTTAAGTCTTTGGTTCTTTTAATTGTGATGATCTTGGCTCACATTTAACAAAAACCCACCAATTCACTATCTCAAAAAATTAGAATACATCATAAGACCAATAAAAAAAACATTTTTAGTGAATTGTTGGCCTTCTGGAAAGTATGTTCATTTACTGTATATGTACTCAATACTTGGTAGGGGCTCCTTTTGCTTTAATTACTGCCTCAATTCGGCGTGGCATGGAGGTGATCAGTTTGTGGCACTGCTGAGGTGGTATGGAAGCCCAGGTTTCTTTGACAGTGGCCTTCAGCTCATCTGCATTTTTTGGTCTCTTGTTTCTCATTTTCCTCTTGACAATACCCCATAGATTCTCTATGGGGTTCAGGTCTGGTGAGTTTGCTGGCCAGTCAAGCACACCAACACCATGGTCATTTAACCAACTTTTGGTGCTTTTGGCAATGTGGGCAGGTGCCAAATCCTGCTGGAAAATGAAATCAGCATCTTTAAAAAGCTGGTCAGCAGAAGGAAGCCTGAAGTGCTCCAAAATTTCTTGGTAAACGGGTGCAGTGACTTTGGTTTTCAAAAAACACAATGGACCAACACCAGCAGATGACATTGCACCCCAAATCATCACAGACTGTGGAAACTTAACACTGGACTTCAAGCAACTTGGACTATGAGCTTCTCCACCCTTCCTCCAGACTCTAGGACCTTGGTTTCCAAATGAAATACAAAACTTGCTCTCATCTGAAAAGAGGACTTTGGAACACTGGGCAACAGTCCAGTTGTTCTTCTCCTTAGCCCAGGTAAGACGCCTCTGACGTTGTCCGTGGTTCAGGAGTGGCTTGACAAGAGGAATACAACAACTGTAGCCAAATTCCTTGACATGTCTGTGTGTGGTGGCTCTTAATGCCTTGACCCCAGCCTCAGTCCATTTCTTGTAAAGTTCACCCAAATTCTTGAATCGATTTTGCTTGACAATTCTCATAAGGCTGTGGTTCTCTCGGTTGGTTGTGCATCTTTTTCTTCCACACTTTTTCCTTCCACTCAACTTTCTGTTAACATGCTTGGATACAGCACTCTGTGAACAGCCAGCTTCTTTGGCAATGAATGTTTGTGGCTTACCCTCCTTGTGAAGGGTGTCAATGATTGTCTTCTGGACAACTGTCAGATCAGCAGTCTTCCCCATGATTGTGTAGCCTAGTGAACCAAACTGAGAGACCATTTTGAAGGCTCAGGAAACCTTTGCAGGTGTTTTGAGTTGATTAGCTGATAGGCACGTCACCATATTCTAATTTTTTGAGATAGTGAATTGGTGGGTTTTTGTTAAATGTGAGCCAAAATCATCACAATTAAAAGAACCAAAGACTTAAACTATTTCAGTCTGTGTGCATTGAATTTATTTAATACACAAGTTTCACAATTTGAGTTGAATTACTGAAATAAATGAACTTTTCCATGACATTCTAATTTATTGAGATGCACCTGTATATGTGTTGAGTTTTTCACTGTCATGTGCATATGAATCAATAAAAATTGTAATTACAAAAAAAAAAAAAACATTTCAAATCAGCAATAAAATCTGACAATACTGAAATAATTTTTTTTTACACATTTCACCTTAAAGCCTGGAAAATGTGAGTTTTCTTCTTCAAATCAAAAGGCATGCTACTCCAAAGATTTTCCATTTGATGTGAAGTTATGAATGTTATGTTTGCTTTTGATGAACAGGTAAGGGAGGCAGCACACAGTGTGGATGCACAGCTGGTGGTTGTTTTGTGTGGCTCTTACCGCAGGGGGAAGAGCACATGTGGAGATGTGGACGTTCTTATCACTCACCCCGATGGAAAATCACACAAAGGTGTTTTCAGCAAAGTGCTGCACCTCCTCCATCAGAGTGGTATGTTGTCTTCTAATATCAGAATAGAGATTTATTACTTCATGGGGAATTTTATAAAGCCCAAAAGATACGTCTTAATATAAAATTCTATATCAAAATACACATAATATTTTTTGTTTCAGATTTTTTAATAAAATTGTTTGAGATATAACCATTTTAAAAATAATTTACATCTTTTGCGTTGACCCGGCTTTACACATGATATTATGTAGATTTTTTGGTACATCTGTGAATTCGATTTTTTTCTTATAAACACTTAATTTACATTTAGCCTCTTTCCCCATACTCTCTCACACACTTTATGCATCCTGTTTACAAACATACACACACACATATTCTTGTACAAAACAGATATAACAAATAAACTAAATCAAAGGTGAGACCAAAGGTTCATGCACACAATAGTCTAAATAGGGCTAAAAAGAGGAAATTGTCCACATTATACTCTGCAGCCATCTGATGCCGAACCAGCTTGCAGCATACTCATGCATCAACTTTCGCCAGTTCATGCAAGTAAATAGAATAGATTTAGCTTTAAAACATAGTAAAGAAGTATTAATGTTGTATACTTGAGTTGTACAGTTGTTTTCATAAAGGTTAGTGGAAAAAGAATACATGTATATTATGTTATATTTAGATAACATTTCACAGAAAAGTTGATAAAAAGATGTCTTCACATGTATCACACTGGTTTTGCTGTAGTTAATGTACAGTTGAAGTCAGAAGTTTACATACACCTTAGCCAAATACATTTAAACTCAGTTTTTCACAATTCCTAAAATTTAATCATAGAAAACATTCCCTGTCTTAGGTCAGTTAGAAACACTATTTTAAGAATGTGAAATGTCAGAATAATAGTAGAGAGAGTGATTTATTTCTGCTTTTATTTCTTTCATCACATTCCCAGTGGGTCAGAAGTTTACATACTATTTGTTAGTATTTGGTAGCATTGCCTTAAAATTGTTTAACTTGGGTCAAACATTTTGGGTAGCCTTCCACAAGCTTCTCACAATAGGTTGCTGGAATTTTGGCCCATTCCTTCAGACAGAACTGATGTTACTGAGTCAGGTTTGTAGGCCTCCTTGCTCACACATGATTTTCAGTTCTGCTCACAAATTTTCTATCAGATTGAGGTCAGGTCTTTGTGTTGGCCACTCCAATACCTTGACTTTGTTGTCCTTAAGCCATTTTGCCACAACTTTGGAGTATGATTGGGGTCATTGCCCATTTGGAAGACCCATTTGCGACCGAGCTTTAATTTCATGGCTGATGTCTTTAGATGTTGCTTCAAGATATCCACATAATTTTCCTTCCTCATGATGCCATCTATTTTGTGAAGTGCACCAGTCCCTCCTGCAGCAAAGCACCCCCACAACATGATGCTGCCACCCCCATGCTTCACGGTTGGGATAGTGTTCTTCGGCTTGCAAGCCTCACCCTTTTTCCTCCAAACATAACAATGGTCATTATGGCCAAACAGTTCAATTTTTGTTTCATCAGACCAGAGGAAATTTCTCCAAAAAGTAAGATCTTTGTCCCCATGTGCACTTGCAAACTGTAGTCTGGCTTTTTTATGGTGGTTTTGGAGCAATGGCTTCTTCCTTGCTAAGCAGCCTTTGAGGTCATGTCGATATAGGACTCGTTTTCACTGTGGATATAGCTACTTGTCTACCTGTTTCCTCCAGCATCCTCACAAGGTCCTTTGCTGTTGTTCTGGGATTGATTTGCACTTTTCGCACCAAACTACGTTCATCTCTAGGAGACAGAATGCGTCTCCTCCCTGAGCAGTATGATGGCTGCGTGGTCCCATGGTGTTTATACTTGCGTACTATTGTTTGTACAGATGAACGTGGTACCTTCAGGTGTTTGGAAATTGCTTCCAAGGATGAACCAGACTTGTGGAGGTCCACAATGTTTTTTCTGAGGTCTTGGCTGATTTCTTTTGATTTCCCCATGATGTCAAGCAAAGAGGCACTGAGTTTGAAGGTAGGCTTTAAAATACATCCACAGGTACACCTCCAATTTAGTACACCCTTTATCAGAAGCTAATTGTCTAAAGGCTTGACATAATTTTCTAGAATTTTCCAAGCTGCTTAAAGGCACAGTTAACTGAGCATGTGTAAACTTCTGACCCACTGGAACTGTGATATAGTCAATTAAAAGTGAAACAATCTGTCTGTAAACAATTGTTGGAAAAATTACTCGTGTCATGCACAAAGTAGATCTCCTAAACGACTTGCCAAAACTATAGTTTGCTAATATTAAATCTGTGGAGTGGTTATAAAATGAGTTTTAATGACTTCAGCCTAAGTGTATATAAACTTCTGACTTCAACTGTATATTTTAAAATTGTAAAAAAAAAAAAAAAAAAAAAAAAACGGCATATTAATTAACTTTTATATTTGTCAGTTAACATTTCAAAAATATCAATCTTTTTACATGCTTGAACAGTTAAGAACTAACTAATGACTTACAATATAGTTTTAGATGAAAACCTTTGGGTTATGAATGATTTATAAGTTTGAATTCCACCAGATAAAAATTGACCCACGAATGCAAAAGGTGTATGCAGATTCTGAACGCAATAGGAGGGTTAAACGGACAGTTCACACAAAAATGAAAATTGTCTCATCATTTACTCACCCTCATGCCATCCCAGATGTGTATGACTTTCTTCTGCAGAACACAAACATAGATATTTTAATGGAGATATGTTGTCCGTTTGTCCATACAATGCAAGTGAATGGTGACCAAAAATTTGAAGCTACAAAAAGCACATAAAGGCAGCATAAAAGTAAGCCATAAGACTCCAGTGGTTTAATCTGTCTTCTGAAGCAATCCAATCGGTTTTGGGTGAGTAAAGACCAAAATGTAACAAATTTTTCATTATAAAACTTGACAGCTGCAGTCTCCTTTTACACTTCTTAACGCATGCACAGAGCACTAGATTGCGCTAGTAAGTATAATCGATCTTGAATTCATGATGGTGCCTAGAGTCCGCAATGGTAATGTACAGTAGAAAATGAGTTACATTTTGGTCTGTTCTCACTCAAAACCGATTGGATTGCTTGAGCAGACGTGGATTAAACCACTGGAGTCTTATGGATTACTTTTATGATGCCTTTATGTGCTTTTTGGAGACTTTATGGACCTACAGAGCTGAGATATTCTTCTTAAAATCTTCGTTTGTGTTCTGCAGAAGAATATAGCAAAATATGGTTAATCTAGGTTAGTTCTGTGCTCTGTTACAGTTACAGTAATGCACTGCTTTTCCTTTTACTATGTAGTCATTGTGCTATTTGAAATACAATAGAACACTGCTTTTTTTGCACTGCTATGTGACATTTCAACAATTGTACTGACACTGCTCTAGATACATTTAGAGTAATTTAAATGAGGATTTAATGAACCCACAATTTATATTACTTGTATTTTCCTACCTAGGTTTCTTAACAGACGATCTTGTTAGCAGTGAGGAGAATGGTGAGCAGAAGAAGTACATGGGTATCTGTCGACTTCCAGGCCCTTCACAGCGCCACAGACGCTTAGACATTATTATAGTGCCCTATGCTGAATTTGCTTGTGCTCTTCTGTACTTTACTGGCTCTGCCCACTTTAACCGATCAATGAGGGCATTGGCTAAAACCAAACACATGAGCTTATCAGAGCATTCGCTGAACTGTGATGTCGTCCGGCAGCATGGTGTGAAGCTGGTGGCGGGTACTCCTTTACACACACCTGCGGAGAAGGATATCTTCAAACACCTTGGCATACCTTACAGAGAACCACATGATAGAGACTGGTGACTGCAAATTTTACATGGGAATTAACAATATGAAATCATGCTGTTGTAAGTGCATTTTTAACCCTTTTAGCTTGGATGGGTTAGAGGTCTGCACGGGCCTTAAAATGAAACCCAGCCTGTACCCGAGACCGTGTGACCCAACCCTACCCGGCCCGAACGATACCGCCAAATTTTAAGCCCAAATCCGACCCGAAATCGCTTACTATCATTTCTTCTAGCAAGTACTGTTGCAATAGACTGTATTTTATGTAAGCATACAGGCAACATTCGTAACAGTATTGAAACAGTAAACATACACAGTTTTAACAAGGCATAGCAGCCCCTTAGTACACTAGAGCAGAAAGGGAAAAAAAGCATTGCATCACCGTTTATTTGCTGAAACTTCACTTGGTGCTGTGCAGGACAATCTGGAATAATATGAAACAATGCAACAGTCACCTCTTTGTGCAGAACAATCTGGAATAATATGAAACACTGCAACAGTCCCCTCTATGCAGCCTGAACTTGTTTAGATTGTTGGAATCTTTGTGACAACTGCGCTAAAACAATCTAGACACACTGCAAAGAATGAAACAGAACGCAGGTGTCTAGACATGAGTTTTTGAAAATGTGAAGTTCTTTTTAACTTGATGTAGTGTTCGAGACGCTGAGGAAAAACGAGATGCAGTACAAATGTCAAAGACATCCATCCAGTATGTGTTTACATAGGAAAAAAATGGGAGAACAGATGCGCGCAAAAACACGTTTGGGGTGAACGTCCACTAACTCGTATGTTTGCGCGTGTCTGTGAGTGAGAGCGTGTGCGTGAAACAAGTTCGGTAAGCTTGTTTATTTTTTCATTCATTACAAACCCGAACCCAAAGTCCTACTTGAAAAACTGACCCGAACCCAGCCCGAAACCCGTCGTGTCCTGTCGGTCAGATTGCAGACCTCTTGGATGGGCCTGCCGAGAAGAAATAAAAAGTCAAAATATTAATAACTACAGTCTTAACCAACACAAAATAGGTATCGTTTGAAAGCTTAGAAGCTCTACTTTACAATGCATGTAGGCATTATGACCAAAACTATTTTACTCACAGACAAAAATATAGTGAGTAATAGCAAGTATATGTCTTTGACATTTATGTTTCATGTGAACAGGTTTTGCTCATACGCCGTGTTTTCACTTATAACTACATGAAAAATATACCATTAATTAGAGGAGGTGATTACCTTTCAAACAAGCCCTCACACAAGGTAATTACATGCATAGACCATTAGATAATTGACACGATGCACAATGTACACAGTGCACACAGCATCTTGCAGTCATAGCTTTCCTAAATCAGATGATTTTATCGGAAATGATGTATCGTCATGGAACACTTCAGATCAGTGCAAAAAGTCCTCCATATTTGGGCAGAGAGACTTGTGATTGGTGAATGTTACATATAGCCACCAGTAGATGGCGCAAAGTACATGACAGACTTGATGGCTCATTCTTTGAAATTTCACTACTGAAATCATGTCTGCATGCTATGCAAACCTTTAGTCATTGTTGTGTTTGCATGTGTAATTAGTTCTTATGTACAATTATTATGTTTTATTTGTTTGGAGAGGCTTTTGGACACTAGAATAAATTTTTTTTTAAATTATTATTATAACTTTTGATTGCTTTGTTGAATCAACACAAAATTTTACTCAGTTACAGTTGACATGATTGGGAACCAAACAAAAGTTTTTCGTTTTTTGGAGCCACATTATTTACACCTGAATAATGTAAAATCAGGGGAAAAAAAAGTAAATTTTTGGCTTAAGTTTTTTGTGATTTTTCAGCAGTTTCTTAGGCTGAGAATCCCAGAATTGTTCATAATCTACATCATTAAAAAAAAAATAATAATTTACGTTTTCTTTTCAATGACACTAAACACTTGACCCTCTTTTTTTTTTTTTTTAAGTTAAAATACTTTTATTTTGGGTATGCCACTAAAACAGGAAATCTTAAAAAAAAAAAAAAAAACACCCTCAGAGCTTAAAGGGTTAAATGTGGGAGTAATGGGCAGGCCCATATGGAATCTGCAGGCACAGATTTCTGCAGAAAAGAACATTTCTGCAATGATGCACAAATTTCCACATATCCCCAGCATCTTGCATGTTTGTTTATTAAATATTTTAGCTAACTTGATAATGATTTTTAGTAGCCATTAAGACTGAAGTACTCTCACTCATATTGTGCTTAACATGTTTTAATATGTTTAAATCAATTCAGCAGAATTTCCAATAAATCAGTGCAGAAAATGCCTAAAGTCAGCAGATTCCTTATAGGCCTAGTAAAGGTTTATGCATTGTTGTCATGGATTGTATTTAACTGAGTCTGTCATGATATCAGTAGCATCAATATTCTTTTTCAAAGGACTTTTGATTGGGTGCATTTTAATATGAAATAATAATAATAATAATCATTACCTCTTGAAGTATGCCACTTAAAATATGCAAACTAATTAAAGTATGCCAAAAAGTATTGTTTTCTAATCGTTTTATTATGCCTTGGTTTGAAAAACAAAATAACTATATTTATACCATGTAGCTCATATCAAGTCAATCAAATACCTTTGCTTCCATTCAAATCTTATAACCTTTTATAAAACGTGATGATGGTATTGGATGAGAGCATACTAATAATTTAAAAGAGATCAACCTAACCCCGAAATCTAAGTCAGCTGTGAACTGTGCGCTCTATGGGCGGAGAGAAGCACAATTTGTCCCATCACGGTGCAGGGTATGATTGCTCCACACCCAGCTGTGCCTGAACTCTCGTTCGCGGGGACGGGCTTGTGTAACAGTCGGAGGCAGCCAGTAGCACGGAGCTCATGCTGCAGCTCCACTGCTGTGCCTTCCCTCGTGCTTCAATAACACATCAAGAGGAAGGCGGTGCACGATCGAGCCTTTTACGATCTCGATATGGTTAATGACCAATAAATATACTTATATCTGAACTTTTGTCAACACTGTGACAATCTAATGTTTAAACGTGTTTAAAATGGGCTTATTTTTATATATCGTTGGATCTGCCAACCCAACCGAGGCTAGTGTGTACGAGGTGAGAAAAAACTTTGTGTCAAACTTTTAACTTTATATTGTTGGTTATTATGTGTACGCTGCAGTCTGCCACTTGTTGATTGTTGGTCGCCGATTGAACTTTATGCTTATTTTGTGGAGTTTGTAGCCCATGTTAACATGTTTATGTTTTCCACAGCATTCAGCCAACGTTTTATTGCTTTTGCCATTTGATACATCTGTTTGTTCCTAAGTCTTGCGTGCTAACCAACAGTCTTGAGTCAGGTCTGTCACGGAAGTGTAAGGGCCGTGTTTCATAACATAGTGAACCGCCTAACTAGACAACATTTTTAGGTATCATATGCCGTTCCGAGTCACTAAAGTTTAACTGACATTTTTACATTGATTAATTTAGGAGAGGCTTTGTCCAAAGCGAAAAACTGAAATTATGGAACCTATGAAGTATATAAATGCGCAAAAGTTACGCACCTATGATGCCCAAAATGCTTTCTCGCTATGCATCTCGCAAGGTTTTGAGACAAGGTTTAAGACTCTCCTTGGGCCAAGTTCAGTAAACAAAAGTTAGCAGAGGCTAACAATTCAACTGTGACTCTTACAGATTCTGAGACTTGTGTAGTGGCTGTAAAATGTAAATTGATCCCATGCTATTTCTTTGAAATTGATTGCCCCTGTTGTCATTAAACAAAAGCTAAGAGATCAGTTATGGTTGAACACTTAGAGAAACTGACACAATAGAACTGCTGATTCAGCACTTCAGTAAACACAAGCATAATCTACCAACGACATTTGGCACGTATTTGATTCACCCTTTTCTTTTTCAAAGGACTATGCATTTGTGATCACTGGTAGATAATGACCTCCTTATGTGTAGTTCAAAGGAATAAATTATCACAAAAAATGTGCTGAGAGAAGTGGTCTGGATGTGTCTTCTGATTGGCCTTTTGAAGGCTATTGGTCCAGTTGCAACACAATCCCCTGGTGGTAATACCCTTTCAATTATCATTAAAGTGTTTTCTATACTTCAGCATCAACAACATTTGTGGCATAGTACTGATTACCACAAGAAGAATTTTGACTTGCCCCACCTTTTCTTAAAAAAAGTAAAAATCTGGGTTACAGTGAGGCACTTGCAATGGAAGTGAAAGGGGGCCAATCTGTAAACGTCAAATACTCACTATTTCAAAAGTATAGTCAAGATGTAAACCGTATGCGTGTTAACGTGATTTTAATGTGATAAAATAGCTTTCCTTTTCTGTGTATAGTTATAGTCAGTTTTACGACTTCATTGCTATGATGATGTCATGTCAACAAACCCTAAAATGACGGTCAAAATTACGATTTAAATAACTTTACAGCTCATAATACAAGAGTTTTAACAGAAGAATTCAATTGCTTTTATAAAATAAGCCTAACATTTTTGCCTTTTTAAACCCTCCAAAAACTGACCCCATTCACTTTCATTGTAAGTGCCTCACTGTAACCTTTTTTTTTAAGAAAAGGAGGGAAGAGTTTAAATGAATTTTTGTGGTAATCATATTATGCCACAAATGCTGCTGATTGAGCTTAAATTGTATTGAACCCGGAATATTCCTTAAAGTTTAGAAAACACTTTTCTAAATGCAGCTCTGCTCATGGATATCAGATTTACTTTCTGCTACATGCCTCAAACGAAACTCTGAATATCTTTAAAAGATTTGATGTCAGTAACCTGGCAAATTTGCCAAAAAACAAATTCTGTGATCATTTCGTCCTCAAAAGCAGTCATTCTATCATCAAGTGTGAACACAACTCCGCTTCCAGGCAGACTGATAAAACGTCTTGTGTGCGTGTACTCACGGAAGTTCCATCAAACCAGCCAATCAGGTTTGCGCTGAGTTGATCGAGAAAGCGTTTTCCAGTTTTGTGTGCTATAAGCATCAGACGGACTGGGCTTGCCATCTCAGGCTTAGACTAGTGACCATGGGTGCTACTCATCTCGTTTCCTTGCTCCTCTGTCCTCAAGCCTGTGACCCGGAAACCGATCAAAGTCCACCATCATGAAGGATGTATCAATTCTCTAAATGCACCCCCGAGGATGGAAGAAGCTTCCCAAGGACGCTTGAGCAAAGAAGCACCGGAGCATCCTATGCGGAATACTTTTTGGTCAAGCACCTGATGCACGCTTGAATTCTCTTCCCCTTTAACATCTGGTGCAATATTTTTAATTCAAGTTTCACCTTTACAGTTTAAATAAACAATATTTGTCATATACAACAGTGCATCTTGAATTTTTTGGATTTATTGTGAATATATTAAAGTTTAAATGACAACAGCAAGCACGCTGAGGTACTTCAGCTTGTCAGAAACGTGCTCTGAAGTCAAGCTTGAGTGAGCAAGGACATTCCATTTTACAAATACATCTTGCTTCGATTCCTCCGTCCTCCTTTCCTTCCATCGTTTCCTTGTTTCCTAAAGAGGGTGGAGCTAGGAAACAAGGAAAGGAAATGAGGATGCATGCTTTCAGAAATGAGTAGCACCCCACGTGACTTGTATGGATCACATGTGACCATCATGTGACTTGTATGGCTTAATATGGCTCCTTGGTTTGGAATTGTAATCAAGCACAGAGGAAGGTCACCAAAGACCGAATTTTTCACAGTAATAGTGTGCAGTCTTATTTATACATTCTCTATTTGGATTTTTCGCTTTTATGCACCTATAAACTGTTTTTGGACTTCTCAAAAGGCTTGAGTTCCTTTTTTTTTTTTTTTTTAGCCTCTATTTTATATTGAAATAATGTCTAGTTAGATGTTCTTTATATACACTGATTAGCCACAACATTAAAACCACAGACAGGTGAAGTGAGTAACATTAATTATATCGTTACAATGGCACCTGTCAAGGGGTGGGATATAGTAGGCAGAAAGTGAACATGAAATACAAGAACTGACTATGTTGGAAGCAGGAACAATGGTCAAGTGTAAGGATCTGAGCGACTTTGACAAGGGCCAAATTGTTATGGCTAGACGACTGGGTCAGAGCATCTCCAGAACGGCAGGTCTTTTGGGGTGTTCCCTGTATGCAGTGGTTAGTACCTAACAAAAATGGTCCAAGGAATGACAACCAGTGAACTGGCGACAGGGTCATGGGCGCCAAGGCTCATTGATGCACGTGGGGAGTGAAGGCTAGCTCGTCTGGTCCGATCCCACAGAAGAGCTACTGTAGCAAAAATTGCTGAAAAACTTAATGCTGGCCATGATAGAAAGGTGTCAGAATATACAGTGCATCGCAGCTTGCTGCGAATGGGGCTGCGAGCTGCAGACCTGTCAGAGTGCCGATGCTGACCCCTGTCCACCACCAAAAACGCCTACAATGGGCACGTGAGCATCAGAACTGGACCATGGAGCAATGGAAGAAGGTGGCCTGGTCTGATGAATCATGTTTTCTTTTAGATCATGTGGACGGCTGGGTGCGTCGTTTACCTGGGGAAGAGATGGCACAAGGTTGCACTATGGGAAGACAGGTCGGCGGAGACAGTGTGATACTCTGGGTAATGTTCTGCTGGGAAACCTTGGGTCCTGGCATTCATGTGAATGTTACTTTGACACGTACCACCTACCTAAAGATTGTTGCAGACCACGTACTCCCCTTCATGGCAACGGCGTTACCTGATGGCAGTGGCCTCTTTCAGCAGGATAATGCGCCTTGCCACACTGCAAAAATTGTTCAGGAATGGTTTGAGGAACATGACAGAGTTCAAGGTGTTGAATTGGCCTCAATTCCCCAGATCTCAATCCGATTGAGCATCTAGGGATGTGCTGGACCAACAAGTCCGATCCATGGAGGCCCCACCTTGCACCTCACAGGACTTAAAGGATTTGCTGCTAATGTCTTGGTGCCAGATACCACAGGACACCTTCAGAGGTCTTGTGGAGTCCATGCCTCAACGGGTCAGAGCTGTTTTGCCGGCACGAGGGGGACCTACGTGATATTAGGCAGGTGGTTTTAATGTTGTGTGTGTGTGTGTGTGTGTGTGTGTGTATATATATATATATATATCACACACTACCGGTCAAAAGTTTTGAAACACTTATTCTTTATTATAATTTTTTTTTCACATTTTAGAATAATAGTAAAGTCATCAAAACTATGGAATAACATAAATGGAACTATGGGAATTGTTGTGACTAAACAAAATCCAAAATAAATAAAAACTGTTATATTTTAGCATCTTCAAAGTAGTCATCATTTGCCTAGAATTTGCAGACATGTACTCTTGACATTTTCTCAACCAACTTCTTGAGGTATCACCCTGGGATGCTTTTTAAACAGTATTGAAGGCATTCCCGTCTATGTTGGGCACTTCTTGGCTGCTTTTCTTTTATTATTTGGTCCAAGTCATCAATTTCAAAAACTTTTAATTTTTAGTTTTGCAATGAAATAAATTAATATGGTGGCACAATTATGTTTTTGTCTACAAAACAAATTTCAAACATTTAAGCATTCGCCTTCAAATCAAAAGATTTTTAAGATCATGAGAAACATTTCAGTTGTGTTTTAAAACTTTTGACCATCTATGTATAATATACACATATACATACACGTGTGCATTCAGAAAGTATTCGAATCACTTCATTTTTTTCACATTTTATGTTGCAACCTTATGCTAAAATGCTTTTTTTTTCTTCTTCATCAAACTACACTCCATACCCTATAATGATAAAGGAAAAAACTGATTTTTGATAACTTTGCAAAATTATTAAAAAGAAAAAACTGATATCAAATTGACAAGTATTCAGACCCTTTGCTATGACACTTGAAATTTAGCTCAGGTGCATCCCATTTCTCTGGATCATCTTTGAGATGATTCTACACTTTGATTGGAGTCTACCTGTGGCAAATTCAATTGATTGGACATGATTTGGTAAGCCACACAACTGTCTATACAAGGTCTCGCAGTTGAAAATGCATATCAGAGCAAAAACCAAGCCATGAGGTCAAAGGAACTGCTTGCAGACCTCAGAGACAGGATTGTGTCGAGGCACAGATCTGGAGAAGGCTACAATCAAATTTGGCTGCACTGAAGGTTCTCGAGCACAGTGGCCTCCATAATGCTTAAATGGAAGAAGTTTGGAACAACCAGGACTCTTCCTAGAGCTGGCTGCCCGGCCAAACTGAGCAATTGGGGGAGAAGGGCCTTGGTAAGAGAGGTAACCAAGAACCCGATGGTCACTCTGGTTGAGCTCCAGAGATCATGTGTGGAGATGGGAGAAACTTGCTGAAGGACAACCATCACTGCAACACTCCACCGATCTGGGCTTTATGGCAGAGTGGCCAGATGGAAGCCTTTCCTCAGTGCAAGAATTTGCAAAAAAGCACCTAAAAGACTCGGGTATGATGAAACGAAGATTGAACTGTTTGGCCTCAATTCCACACGTCATGTCTGGAGGAAACCAAGCACCGCTCATCTCCTGCGCAATACCATCCCAGTGGTGAAGCGTGATGGTGGTAGCATCATGCTGTGGGGGTGTTTTTCAGCAGCAGGGACTGGTCAGGGTTGAAGGAAAGCTGAACGCAGTAAAATACAAAGATGAAACCTTTAATGAAAACCTGGTCCAGAGTGCTAGGGACCTCAGACTAGGCCGAAGGTTTACCTTCCAACAGCACAATGACCCCAAGCAAACAGCCAAGACAACGTAAGAGTGGCTTAGGGACAACTCTGTGAATGTCCTTGAGCGGCCCAGCCCAGACTTGCACCCAATCTAGCATTTCTGGAGAGACCTGAAAATGGCTGTCCACCGATGGTCCCCATCTAACCTGACAGAGTTTGAGAGGATCTGCAGAGAAGAATGGCAGAAAATCCCCAAATCCAGGTGTGCAAAGCTTGTCGCATCATACCCCAAAAGACTTGAGGCTGTAATCGCTGCCAAAGGTGCTTCAGCTAAGCACGGAGTTAAGGGTCTGAGTACTTATACCAATGTGATATTTCAATTTTTTTCTTTTAGATTTGCAGAGTTATCAAAAATCTGGTTTTTGCTTTGTCATTATGGGATATGGAGTGTAGATTGATGTGAAAAAAATAAAGCAAGCCTTTTAGCATAAGGCTGCAAAATGTAAAAAAATGAAGGGGTCTGAATACTTTCTGCATGCACTGTGTGTATATATAGTGTATATATACAGTGACAAGAAAGTATATGAACCCTTTGGAATTACCTGCATTTATGTATAAATTTGTCTTAATCTGGTTTGATCATCTAAGTTACAATAATAAACAAACACAATCTGTTTTAACTAATAACATACATTATTGTATTGTTCTTGTACATATTGAATATATTCAAACATTCACAGTGTAGATTTGGAAAAATTATGTGAACCCCTAGGCTAATGATGTTAAAAAATGCTAATTAGAGTCAGGAGTTGGCAAACCTGGCATCCAATTAATGAAACAAAAGTGTGAGTTAGAGCTACTTTGACTTTATATATAAAAATAGAAAAAATAAAAAAAGCTCTCAAAGCATTTTGGGTTTGCTATTCACAAGAAACATCTGCTGATGTGGACCATGCCTTGCAAAAAAGAGGTCTTAAACCTTAATATTTAAACAGGCATGGTGTCCATGGCAGGACATCATGAAGGAAGCTGCTGCTTTCCAACAAAAACATTTCTGTATGCCTTCAGTTTGCCAAAGACCACCATGACACTCCACACCGCTACTGAGAAAATGTTTTGTGGACCGATGAAACTAAGGTTGAATTGTTTGGAGAGAACACGCAGCACTACGTATGGCATAAAAAGGGCACCATATACCAACATTAAAACATCCCAACGGTGGAGGGAGCATTGTGATGTGGGGCTGCTTCATGGCCTGGACCACTTGTCATCATTGAGGGAAAAATTTATTCCCAAGTTTATCAAGATATACTACAGGATAATGTCAGAGTGGTTGTGTGCCAGCTGAAGCTCAGTAGAAGTTGAATGAAATGAAATAATGAAAACAATTCTTTGGAGTGGCCCAGTCAGAGCCCAGACCTTAACCCAACAGAGATACAGGGAATGACCTCTAGAGAGCTGTTCATATCAGACATCCTAAGAATATGGCTGAGCTGAAGCAGTTCTGTAAGGAAAAATGGTCCAGAATCAGGCCTGGCCCACCCAATCATGAACTTGGCCCACCTTGAGAACTACACCTACACCCACCCCTCCAACTGTTCAGCCCACCAGGCGGGTCCTATGGCTCACCTTACATCTTAGAGCTGGAGCCAGGCCTGTCCAGAACTCCATCTGAACATTGTGCAGGTCTAATCCACAGCTACCAGCGACACTTGGTTGAGGTTATTGCTGCCAAAGGTGGATCGACTACTTATTAAATCCTAGGGTTCACTTTTTCCACAGAACTGTGAATGTTTAAAGGGATGTGTTCAATAAAGACGTTAAAGATTATAATTGTTTGTATGATGTTAGCTTAAGCACATTTTGTTTGTTTATACTTGTGACTTTGATGAAGATGCGATCACGTTTTATGACCAATTAATGCAGAAAACCAGCTAATTCCAAAGGGTTCACATACGTTTTCTTGCCACTGTATATATGAGTACCCCCAGTCAGTTCCACACAGTGAGGTATAGATATTCTAAACCGATTAAGAAAACAATAACACTGGTATCGGGAGAGGAAAAATGTTTAGTGTACAGTGTGTGGGGATGCCCCGCTCAGGGTGTGCAAGGGGGAGACTGTGGGCAGAAGGGGTTCACTGCTGTTTTTAAGTGTGGTTCTCCAAGCATTACAGAGTGTACGGTGCAACTGTGACAGACAACAGCCTTAAATAAACACACTGTTTATAAGATCGGCCTCGTGTCTTCATAGCGACACTACAATACATTTGAAATCCCATTTCTTTAAACGGCTCATATAAAATGCCATTTTCAGTGGTCTCTGGAACAGTGCCTGGAGAAACCGGAAGTGTCTTTTCCCATACCAACTAATCGGGAAATCAAACATGGCTGTCATGCTACTATCCAAATGTGCCTAACCTTTTGGCCAGGGAATGAATGATCATTCCTGAAGGGGAGGGATGGCTGCAGCCAATGATCATCTTATCTCTACTAAACAGAGTGTAGTGTAGCATGTGTACCAATCTTAGGGTGGATTTAGATTTAGAGTCTTGTAGAACTGGGGCAGATTTTATTTTATTTTGGCTGTTATGTAGACAGGAAAGTAGAGGTTAGACAAGGGGAATGGGAGTGGGACATGACCCAGGTCAGACTCTAATCTGGGTCCCCATTAGCCAACAGCTCTTATAAGTCCTGAGCATGTACACTCCGCCACAGCTCTGACAGATGTTTATTTTTAATTAATTGTCCAGGGCTCCAGACTGCGACTAAAATGGTTGCAAATGCGACTAAAAATAATTGATTGCAACAATATTTTGTCGCCACTGGCTACATTCTGGTTGTGTGCGTTCACATGCGGTTTCGTCAGATATCATCTTGTGAGTTATTGAGGATATTTTTTAGAATGCGCACAACCAGTGTGTCTCGCAATGCTTTTCACCCATTCTGTTTCTGACGTACTCGCTGCACTACACGCAACAACAAACCCAGTGCGAGAGAGTCATGAACAAATTACTTTTTTGAATCACCTGAGATTCTTGAATTCATGAATCACCTGAAAAGAACTGAGGGTTTGAACTCAGGAGCTTAGGTTAGCAGTTTTAAACAGATTCACTTTCTCAGTGGATCAGCCGTCAGTGAGGTCACAACTGGGAGTGCAGACATTTCAAAATAAGAGTCCCATGTGTATTTCGGGCTTCTTTATAATTAAAAGTCCCGTATTGTGTACCACTTTTTTTTTCTTGTAATTATTGATTGGGATTGGAGTAGCACAGTAAACTGCATCTGGGATTTCATTCAGTTTGCACTTTTGTAGTCTCTGTGTCTGGGGCCATCCGGTAACAGTAAAAAAAAAACTAAGGTAATATTTCACATATATAAAATCAAGCTTTTGACACTTAGGACAACTGAGGGACTTGTACACAACTATTACACAAGGTGCAAACATTCATTGATGGTCTAGACGACAGCACACTACTATATGCATACTATATGTAAATATCTGTAATGTAGATTCTGAAGAGCAGTACTAAATAAAAACAAATATTTTCTCTTATATACATTGTGAACATTTATAAGACAAAAGGGAATGCAAACTTATCTTCTCAACTATATATACTGTTTATTAAACCTTCGACGAATGGGTTATCATCTGACTTTTCTTTGGTTTTATACCTTGTATCTGAACAGCAATCTAAATCGAGAAAATCTGTGATTTGGCTACTAAAAACAGCAATTTGGCTCCTTAATGTTTCAGTTTAGGAGCCAATGGCTCCTAAGTAATTTTTTTTAGTTTGGAGCCCTGTTGTTTCAGAAAGCACTTTCTTTTACAATAGTGTCAGCTGGCCTGTTCTTCCATCCTCAATCATCTCTACCATCTAGGGTTGCTCCGATACCAAAATTTTGGCTTCGGTACAATAGCAGCCCTGGTACCTCAGTATCGATACTAACTCGATACTTATCTCAGATTTTTGATGAAATTACACAGAAAATTACTTGTCTAAAATAACTGCATAAAGTCATATAGACACAAATTATGCCTTTTCTGAGATTAAAATTATGCATTCTGAGATGCTATTCTTTTCACCATAATTGTACAGAGCGGTTATCTGAGTTACCGTAGACTGTAATGGAGAAAGAGATCATTATAGAGTTCACAGCCATTTATACACTCAACACACTGATCTGTGGCTCTGCAGATGGATACTATTGGACACACTTCATGAAAATCAAGCATTAGTAGTGTGTGTTGCATTTGTGTGTGTGTGTGCGAGCCTGTGTGTGTTCGAGATGACCGGGCAGAGAGGCACCTCTTATTCATATTGTGGCGCACAGTGCATGTGACTGTATATTATTTCATTAAAAGACATCCTTCTGCTGTTTAATGATCACACTTGGCCATATAGAGGCTTTTTATTATTATTTTCAAATGGTCTTTGATTTCATCTCAACTCACATTACATTACAATTTATTACAAGCATACTTTAATGTGGTACCAAAATTAACAACAAGATGATATCGTACCATTTAAAAATGTTTGGTATCACGATATGTTGTTAGTACCGGTATACCGTGCAACCCTACTACCATCTTCAAAGTGTTCAGCTCCAGAATATGTTTGCAGCGGGATTAGCTGTTCAACTTTCTGTCTGTAGGCAGATTCATTTTTATGCTTTATGAGGCCAATGATACCTGTGTGTTAGAGCTGCACGATTAATCGTTAAAAGATCGTGATCTCGATTCAGACAGCCAAGCAATCTCATTTCTAAATGACAACGATTCAGCAATGAATATTAACGTTCCAGTGGCATGCATCTGTAGGGCGGTCACATTTAAATTAGAAATTCACTTAAAGACTCGTTTTTAAATGTTGATAAACTTTTATATGGCATCTACAAAACACAGTGCTCCTGCATGAGAATGCTGAATAAACTAAAACGCAATGGCCAAAGACGTTTGTCCAGCACAGTGCTTTACAAACTGCAGGGTGCAGCCATGATTAGCTAGGAGTGTGACATAATTTCTGTTCAGTTCAATATTTTAATAGCCACCGATGCTACAAAAATACCGGCATTACCAAGATCTGACTAAATTCGCTACCCGTGTGCTGTTTGATCACAGCTGGCTGCTTTCAAACGCTCACATGCATGTGTCTGCCCATACACGTGTCTTGTGATGAATGCAGCACTCCTGTACGAGACTGTGCGCTGTTTTTAATCAAAATGCCCCTCTTTGGGTGTTATTAAAGCAAACACAGCCGTTAATGTATAAGCAGACGGGACAAATTCTTCAAAATGTTAGATCTGTGCAATGTCTAAATATAAGCTGCTGCATGCTGTCTGTTATAGGCATTCAGGCATTCTTACTGCATCAAATCAGTATTAATGTAGATCTGTCACATAGTAAAGAGTGCCAAGTATTTTAGTTTCATTTTGCATTAAATTACCTTTTTTAATGTTATATATTATAATTTTTAAATGTTTAATTGCTAGTGTTGCTAAAAACTTAAAGCACTGTTTACTCTTGTCTATTACTGGCTCTTGAATAATTCCTTTACAAGCTTGAAACAAATTTTACAAGAGAAATACTGAAGGCCTTGTAGTTTTAGTTTAAATGGTTAATATTTAAAAACAAAACTTTTATAAAATAAGTGTTTTATTGTATATTTGCTTACAAGTGCAATACCAAGTTAACAGAACTGTTAATGAAGCTTTTTTTCTGCTCATTTTGCTTTTTACTTGGCATGTGAGAAACAAGTTAAATCGTTTTTTATTTTTTTTTTTTTTATGCAGTTTTTAATAGGATTTTTTTTTTTTTTTTTTTTTTTTTTTGCAATAATCACAAGGTGCTGTTTGGTTTATAAAATATTTGTTGTGCCCTCTTGTGGACTTAGGACATTTTCAATTTATATATTTGATTTACAACTTTATTGCATTTTTGCATAGATTGAAGCAGAGAACATTTAGTCAGAACCTCTAGTAAATTGTTACTTTGTTTAATACCCTTATATTAAGGGTTTTGTAAATCAATGAAATAAGCATTTTTCTTCAGAAGCATGAGATAATTGTGATCTTTATTCTAAGTAAAATTTGGTGCCACAAATCCTGTAAATCACAGGTTTTGTGACTGTTAACATATACAGTATGTGAACTACAGCCTGTCTGTAGTTTGAGCAGGAGATCCGATGACCACAGAACCTAAAGATAAAGGACACTCACCAATTACAAGTTAAACAGTATTCTGCTGAGGGCCGTATTGTGTAATACAGAGCAAGTTTGTGGTCTGTTCCTCCCTCCAAATAAGAATTATAACCTTTACACCAAGCAAGGTCTCTTTTGAGGTTTAACCTACTCTTTATTAGTGGGCATTATCTCTTGTTTTAAGATATTTGAAATTATTGAAGAGAATGAAAGCTAGGATTAATGGTGCACACAGGTGGCCCAATCAATCAACTGCTTCAAGTGGCTATAGCCAGTTCTCAGACACGATTATCTGTCGCTGATATACCACTTCTCACTAAGACTGTGGAAAACAATGTTTGCTAGTCAAGTAACAATTTTAGATTGGCTGGCCTTATCTACTGCTTTCAGCAACTTCTCATTATTATAAACTATTAGGCTACGCTTTATTTTCAGATAATGTTACCGGAGTATCAGCAGCAGCATAGAATTAGTTAGGTCAAGGTATCTCGCTCCAGTACACTTTTTTCCTTATATCTAGCCTAATTACTTGTTAGTAGGGTTGTCACTATACCATAAATATATCTTGCAATACTATAGCAGCTAAAGAATCATGATACCACTCATTCTGTTATTGTGTTCATTCTTAACAGTGTCTTTGAATAAAATGTTAGAATTTCAAATCAAACAAACAAAAGTCATGAAGAAAAATAGTAAAGCATAGGGCTGTCGTGATTATGCAATTTGGCTGATGATTATTTGGCCATCGTCCTGACGTCTTTGGTCATGAAGTCATTTGAGAGACTGGTGTTGGCCCACCTGAAGGACATCACTGGACCTTTTCTAGATCCTCTTCAATTTGCTTATCAAGCAAACAGGTCTGTGGAGGATGCAGTCAACATGGGATTGCATCATATCCTGCAACACTGGACAGACCAGGGACATATGCAAGGATCCTTTTTGTGGACTTCAGCTTTCAACTCCATCATCCCAGCTATTCTCCAGACTAAATTACACCAACTCTCTGTTCCCACATCTAACTGTCAGTGGATTACCAGCTTTCTGACGGACAGGCAGCAGCTAGTGAGACGAGGGAAATTCACTTCCAGCACATGTACAATCAGCACTGGTGCCCCCCAGGAATGTGTGCTCTCTCCACTACTCTTCTCCCTGTATACAAA
This sequence comes from Myxocyprinus asiaticus, assembly GCF_019703515.2. Classification (NCBI taxonomy): domain Eukaryota; kingdom Metazoa; phylum Chordata; class Actinopteri; order Cypriniformes; family Catostomidae; genus Myxocyprinus; species Myxocyprinus asiaticus. Next base: position 24,496,422 of record NC_059350.1, on the reverse strand, counting down.
TGTCTGCACCACCAAGGACCCCTCTGTCAAGCTCCTGATGTTTGCAGATGACACCACTGGCATCAGCCTCATCCAAGATGACGATGAGTCTTTATACAGAAGGGAGGTGTAAGAAGGTTAAGGTTGGGAAAGGAGGTGGCGGGAACCGTCTGAACCGTCAAAATGATGTTTAATGAAAACAAAAAGACACAACATAAACGAACACACTGCAGCTGCGTGTGGCTCACTCTCCCCTGAATTGCCGCGTTCAGCTGCACTTATCCCTCTCCTTGGCTGATTAGCCCAATTGGGGGCCTGGCCCCGCCCTCTTCCTCATCACAGGAGGTTAAACAGCTGGCTGTCTGGTGCAGTCAAAACAACCTGGAGCTGAACACGCTCAAAACGGTGGAGATGATTGTGGACTTTAAGAGGAACACCCCAACACTGACCCCCCTCACCATTCTAAACAGCACTGTGGCAGCAGTGGAGTCATTCAGGTTCCTGGGCACTGCCATCTCGCAGAACCTGAAGTGGGAGACCCACATTGACTCCAGCAGAGGTTGTACTTCCTTCACCAGTTGAGGAAGTTCAACGTGCCACAGGTGCTCCTGATACAGTTCTACTCAGCAGTCACTGAGTCTGTCCTCTGCACTTCAATATCTGTCTGGTTTAGTGCAGCTATGAAATTGGACATCAGAAGACTGAAGAAAGAAGTTCAGACTGCTGAAAGGATTATTGGTTTTCCCCTGCACCCCTTCAAGAACTGTACACTTCCAGAGTGAGGAAACAGGATGGAAAAATCACTCTGGACCCCACTTACCCTGCCCACTAACTTTTTGAACTGTTGCCTTCTGGCCAATGCTACACAGCTCTGAGCACCAGAACCGTCAGGCACAGGAAAAAAATTTTCCCTATCCATCTCATGAACAGTTAAAACTGCCCCATTGAGCAATAATTGTGCAATTCACAGTTTAGTCTTTTTATATTATCCAACACATCCAACCTCTTCTGCCATTACATTCCCTTGCACTGTATATACCAGATTTGTATTTGCACTACGTATATGTGTGTGTGTGTGTGTGTGTGTGTGTGTGTGTGTGTGTGTGTGATATATATTTTAGTCTTATTGTGTATTCTATATATACTTTATTTTCTATCCAATTTTTATTCTTATTCTGTTTATTTATTTTTTTATTTTTTTATTAATATTATCTCTGTCTTGTTGCTGTATTGTATTGTTGTGCACTGGAAGTTCCTGTCACCAAGACAAATTCCTTATATGTGTAGGCATACCTGGTAGTAAAGCTGATTCTGTTTAACTGTCAAACAGAATTGCGATTATGACTATTAATTGTCCATTTTAGGGTTTTCACGATTATGATGATTAGGCTAATTGTCATAGAAATTGTTATGCTTTTGTCATAGGTTCATGAAGCACACATACACCATAAGTCATTTATTCATATTTAACCTTTAAGAATCTAAAAAATGTATGAAGGACATTGAAAATAATATTTAAATATCAAAATATTTAATTAGTCTTGGTCCATTTTGCATTTACACTGTTGTTGTTGGAACCCAGCTAACCTGAATAGCTATTATAAGAATGCAAGAGTAAAATATTTCTATCGAAAATGTGTCACTTCTAATGTTTTTAAATAGGCCTATACAAGTAAAGAAATTAATGTTTCCATTGTAAATATCAGTTAAATTAAGAAATAGTCGGTTACATTTACAGCTTCACCAACCTGACCTGATAAAATAAATACATTTTTAATTCAGAAAGAAGCACACCAAATGTCGGAACTTAAACTTTATTTCCCCCTCATATATGGTGCTATAATACTTTGGGTATTTAAAAATAATAATTATGGTTACCCAATTTGTAAAGTGTGAAGAAAAAAAAAATGCTATCTCATGCAGGGAACACTCTATAGGGGAGAGCTGTGGCTTTGTTGTGTATTCATTGTCAAGTGTCACATTTACTGCTATATTATACATGACAAAGTTAATAAATGAATTTTATTGACATAATACTTTAGTTTATCTTCTATTTTAATGATATCAGATACAGTTGTTAGAGGATTTTACACTGTAATATGGTCATGTTACAATGTGCCCTGCACCTGTTACAACATACCCCATAGGTTCATTCTTCATTTCATTTTCATTTTTACCAGGTAGACGGCAAAAAAAGTACACTCTGTATTGATGAAACAAGACCACATATTTTTACCAGATGTGTAAAATTAATGTGAAAAAAGAAAATTTATACAAACTTAAGAAAACCAACAAGTGTTAGTTTGTGCCCTGCTCTCCCCTACAACCTCCGTGAACATCATTCCAAAGAATTTGCGAAGATGAATGTAGGCCAAGTGAAAATATGGTAGGTAGGCTAAAGACCCCATTACATAAGATACATTTTTACCAGTTTTGAAATGACTCGTAGCAACCTTACGACAAGCCAACTGTTTGTTCATACATTTATTTTCTTAACCCTATGAAGGGCAAGAACATAACGATACAGAAAATGTATTCGTTGCTATTTTCCAACACATTGGTTCCAAATGTTACATTTCAAAAATAGCTTTTATTTTCAATTTTACAGCTGGTAGAAATCATGATTGAGATGACATTTGCCTAGGTGCTTAATTGCAGTGCAACAGTTAGCATACAATGTATATATTACTAATATGTTTTATTTGTAAAGTTTAAAAAGTGCTTAAGGCATAGGCCTACAGAAAAAAAATGGCAGCGATTTTAGGAGAGTTCTAAAGATGTAAAGAGGAAAGAAAATAGATTGTACAGGTGTACTTTTAGTCTAATACTTTATTTTAATTATATATTAATATAATAATAATACATAATATATACTCTGCACCCATTTACTGAGGCACTTCAACTTGGGAATTTACATTACTTGCGCTTGAATATCATATTTACGGGCAAATTGGCGTTTTTTTTTTTTTTTTTTTTTTTTTAGACATTTCCGTTAGAGCAAAGAATTGTAGGTTGTGAGTGCTCAATAAGGATACACCTTTTGCATCCTCCGAATTCCCGTGAAAGAAGGTCGCATTCGAAGGCTGTATTCGAAGTGTCCTACTCGCTTTTCTGAAACGAGACAGCCTCAATGACGTATGCGGCCGAGAAATGCGGAACGAGACAGCCACAGAATGTTTCTTCATTCTGTCGTATCGGGCGTGACACAGGGCTACTCTTGTGTCGCTGCATGTCACTAACACTGCATGTATGAACCCACAAAGACAAATAGCACTTGTCATTACATGATAGTTAAGGTGAAACCGGAGCGCTTTGCTTTCACTAAAATCCTTGTTTATATTTTCGTGGGAGTTTGGCGCATACATCAGCACTTCAAATCCAGTTCAATCTTCACACGATTAATCCTCACATGCTCTTCAGAAGCTGCACTTCGTGCAGTCCGGGGTGCGGTTTAGTGAGACGGTCAGAGTTCAGTTGAATGAGACATTCAAACGCACCATTCATGCCCTTATTTGGATAGTAAAATGTGATTGGAATTTAAAGTTCACATTAATCGCAGTTATTTAATAATTGCAACAAGGCCTACTGAAGCTTAAATGTATTGTAAAGTGACCAGCAAGTTATTTCCATAAAAAAAAAAATAATAATAATAATAATATATGGACCTGATCTTGTTGATGCATAGAAACACAGTGGAGCTAAAGCCACAAGTCTGAAAATGTTCTATTTCAAATTTGCGCATGACAACTTTAAAACTCTGGGTTTTATGAAACATTTTCCAAGACTATGTCATGTGATTATGGCCACATTTAGCATTAGCCATTAATGCCATTAATCCAGTATGGTAAACAAGACAAATTACACATTATCTACTGCATATATCTTCCAATCTTAATCGAGTTATTATAACAGCTTCTTTTACTGATTTCATGTGGATTCTGTTTAAGGAGGCAAAAGCATATTATTTATAGAATATCCAGTGTGCTGCAGATGAACGCTGAGTGAATGAAACAAGCACCATAGTGAGAGCGCTTAAGCCCTTCATATCGCATAATTTAGTGGAAAATGGACATGAATTAAGATTCTTTATTTTTTATGAAGTACACATATGAGAATCCATCAATATTTCGGTAAATGTGCACACTTTTGGACAAAATTGTATATTTGATGTTGTTCAATCTGTGATCACCGGCGATCTTTGCGTGAGTTGGGTTCATGTTTTTTTTCAGATGTAAGTCTTTGACTCTTTGAATCAAATGAAGTTTTAAATGGAGAAAAATATATTAACTACCGCATATACATTACTTAAGTTGCACCGGTATGCCATGCTTTTTGTAAACTTTTTACAGTAGCCCAAAGTTTTTTAATGCCTAAGCCAGACAATGCATAAATGTCCTTCTGTAATCATTATATAATACAATATCAAAAATGTTTCCAGCCAAACATTTCACAAAAAGTGAAATAAAAAACTTGGATAAACTGTTCAAAATGAAGACAATGTATTGGAAACTTTTTGTTGCCAAACTTGGTGGAACATGTCCATAGTAAATGTGATGAACTAGACCTGCTGGGACAGTGTTTTGCTTCAGGGCCATTGGAGGACAAGTGGTGACTTAGTACAAAAATTGTTGATTCTAAACAGTTGTTGATTCTGCCCAAACCATATTTGTCCTCTTTACTAGTGAACTTTTTAATGCATTATTTTCCAGATTGTATTTAATGCAGTCTGGGTTATTTTATCTTGTGTAGTTTTGTTCATGGTTTTCGAGGATGAGGACATATCATGCAAACTGTCTGTGTTGGTGTGTGCCTAATTTGACTAGCTTTTTCCAAGTGACAGATTAATTTGCACCAAAATACCATATAATTTGATTGGACAAACAGCTAAATATATGGAAATCGCTTTCTCCTCACCTTTGAAGGTTGATAAGCATATTTATTTTGCTCTCTTAATTAAGCAATTATTCAATTATATGGTTCGTTGCATTTTATTATTTGCATTTAGCAGTCCACCAGTTGAGAGGTCTGTATTATGGCACCTGTGTGAACTTGAGGATAACTAACTTTATGCATTTACTAAAAAGTGATCTTGGGACCAGTTGGTCAAAAGTAATCGCAAAAATGGCTAAGTGTGAAGTTCCTTTCAATGAAGGTTCTTGCACTGAAAGAATCTCAAGGCAAAGGCATATTGTCATTTTGGAGCTACAAGGAAGAACTTTACTTGCTCACCTTAATGGAATAATTTCTGGAATTCTAGTTGCATGCTTGCCCTGAATCTACTTTTGTCTTGAATCTGGCCTTGACTGCTTTTACGGCAACACTTGGTAATGGCTGTATGTGTTGTGTAAACAGTGGGTTGGAGACTGTTGTACAGGTGGATTCAACAGCAAAAAGATGAAGATACTGTTTTTGGATAAATTTGAATGAACTGACCTTTTAAGTTGTTAGTCTGGTGGAACTTAACGAACAAAGTTTTTGCCATTTCTATGCACTTTTATCAGGAACCATGATAAAGGACTGTGTGTGGAAACGGTTTGGTTATAACAAGTCTCCCATTAACTGGATTTACCTTCTGTTCTGCTCAAACGTTGGTTTGGTTATGAATAAAAGTCTCCCATTAATTTGATTTACCTTCTTTTCTATGCACACATACACACACACACACACACACACACACAGTAACTCATAATATTGAGGAAGTATCTCATCTTTTTTGAGCCTTACACTCCTCTGCTGCTTGGACTTTTCCATAGAGTGTATCTTGACCATTGCGCTGAAAGGACTTGTACAAGGCTGAAGGACTGCGCCAGAAAACACGAATGGTAGAGGACGGGATCACCTAACTTTCTCATTTAGTCAGTAACAGATTCATAGAAGGAAACAAACATGCCTATTGTGCCTACCTGTTAATGGTTTCTGTTTGTGTTTTGTTCTGCTCTACCTGTCGTCTTTGTTTTCCTGAGGGTACCAGGGTGTCTATTGTTTAATGGATAACTGGATTTACTGAAGAAAGTGGGAGCTGACTGAAAGTTCCGTAAACTTTAGATTTGGTGTTGCACAACACTGTCTTGTGTTAATGCACACTACAGTTGTTGGCTAATCTTTATCAAATCTTATTGGTATCCTTTTTTCTTAGTATGATGATGTGACACTGTCAAGTAAATGAAATGCTTTTCGGGTAGTTGTTCTTTTGTGTGGCGGTCTGGTGTTGTCTCTTGTTGACCATGAAACATGAGTTTTGTCAAATATTTGTTTGATTCAGCCTTTTACATGACATCTTATTTGTTGTATTATTTTACTTAGACCGTTAACTTACTATAAAACATCAATTAAAACCAGTTGTATGTTTTATAGTAAGTATTGATTGCTGAGTGAATGAAACATTGAATGTCTGATTCTGATTGATTGACAAACATTCTAAGGTGTTGATTGTTTTTCAGTAAACACATGGCTATGAAGTTGTTCCAGATCTTGACCGTATTACGGTTCTATATAACTTGGCAAAAATATTTAAGTTACCATTCAGCTTAGCATAGCAAAATAAAACAATCAGATAAACATGTCAGTCACGCTACAGTAGTTGTAAAGTAATGGTTTCGAATTACAGTAGTAACTGATATGGTTGGGACAATATATCGAATTTCAAACTAAAGTAAACGACTAAGCATATCGATGACAAATCTTTATATTTCGAAATTTGCAAAAATAATTCTGGTCAGTGTGCTCATAAAAAAATTACCTGTAAAACATCAAAAACTCTGTTGCTTTTTTCTACACTATTTATAGGGTTCGCACAGGGTGCTTAAAGTGCTTGAATTTATCTTTTAGAAATGTTAAGTATTTAAGTACTAACTGTTAAATACCTGGAAAATCGCCTTTTGTTGAGAAGCGCTTAACGGAACATTTCTTCCGTGTAATGTGTGTCCATCAAAGATGAGATCCACGCTCTCCACTTTCATTCAATAATGTGTCTTTTAATACTCTTTCTTTACAGTCAGATGTTGATTTAAAAAGTAAAAAAACATTTATTCTAATCACACAACACAGATGCAGTAAAGATACCTTGCAGCGACTCTCTTGTTAATGTGCACTGAACCGAAACACTTCTGTGAAAGATGCTTGTTGAATTGCCGCCATCCTAGTGATTCTCCTTGGATTTTTTAAGCAGCGGTGCTGTTGTGTGCGCTTCCACAAGTCCGCAACTCTGGACCCGTATTTACACGCGTCGGTGGAGGAATATCTTGAAACGACCTTAGAATCATTATTAATGGGTTATTCATGTGCGTCTTGTCATGTGTATGTTTATTTACAGGGAGCTTTTGACACTTGAAGGGCTCCGGAAGCCCAGATAGCTGTTGTAATAACTGTCAAATAATGAAATTCATCCACTCAGAAAATTACTTGCACTTTTATTAAACATGAATACAAACGAATCAAACAGAGAAACAAATAAAAATGTAAGTCTTTTTTTTTTTACTATAAATCTCCACTTTCACTTTCACTATTACATTTTCACATTTTGAAAGTGTTATTTAATATATACAGTAGTTAGGATCAATTAGTGGATTGCATGCCTTTTGCAAGAATTGCATAACATTTATTTCTGATTTGTTATATCTGCTTTGTATAACTCTGAAATTCTCATATGGCAACAGGCTACCGAAGGCAGTAAATGCAATTGGAATTGTATTTATTTCAAATTGTTCTTCGAAAGTACTAAAAAAAAGGGTTAAGAGCATTTGGAACCGAAATTGTTACGAGGAACTTGAATCGTTCAATTCCTTATGATTCCCATCACTAATTATAATAATGACAAACAGTTATATTGTTTGTCCTGCACCTGATCAGCCTGTATGTAGTCAAGTATTTTTGAAGGTTCATTTTTTTGTGATCTTTTCTTATAAAGAAAGGCATATGAGAAATTCTTATTAAAACTTTGAGCATTAATATTGTGTATAAGATCAATTTATTCTAATTTGAAATTATAATTAGCATTTTACTGAAACATTTTTCTAAATAAACAATTTTCTTGTCATACTTTGTCATTTAAGTGTTTCGAGATTATGATAAAACTTGTTGAGGTGTGATAACCGTGGGGTAAGCAGAATAATTGACTCCAGACCATTGAATTACTAAACTTAGCTAAACTGATTCATTATTTTTTGTATGATTTGCTAACAGTTGCACTTGCAACATAAGTACTGTGGTGCTACCATAGTACAGTGATGATATCAGATGCCAGTATGGTACCAAATGACTATATACAATACTGTTACATATTTACCATGGTACTGAATTAATACAATATTCATATACCATGGTATTAACACATTCCACAGTAATTTTAGCATATACCATGGTAAAAATACCATGGTATATGCTAAAAAAAACATGGTTTTGCAATGGTACCATATCTAAAACGTTTCTATTTTATTTTAGGTTTCTGAAAGAAAAGAAATCCCTTCCTTTACACTTAGCCCAACAATATTTTTGGTCAGGAATGTTTTGTTTTTCTATATATACAGCATTTGCTGAATCCATAAAACAGAGAGAACTGATTAATCTTGTATCTTGTTTCTTCAGCAGGTACTTCACTGTGAGGGTGTGAACAACAAAAGCTATGTGTGTGAGACGGGGCACTGCTGTGGAGAGTCCCAGTGCTGTAGCTACTACTATGAACTCTGGTGTAAGTATATTAAGGCTGGGTCGATACAATCAATATCGTTATGTTGCGATACTTTTACTCACTATATTGTATCGATACTTAGATCCATGTGATGTATCGTGATATTTTCAGTGCAGTCTGAGATGCATCTATGAGGCACGAAAGAGACAAAATGATCCTGCAGGATTCACAGTTTCTCTCATGGACATGCTGGACCTCTCTCACGTGTTTGGATCTAGGGCTGGGCAAAAATATAGATTTTCTAATTTATCTTCATTTGTATGATCCCAATGTCGATTCTTAAAATGCCAAGATCACTCTTTCTTTCTATCTGCGATCCTTAACAGTCAGATGTGAGTAAATACTTCCCATTTGCTACAAAAAATGACTGTGATTAGCCACTGACTGGTAATTTTTTAGATTTCACTCACCAGTGTTTGAGTGGTGTTCAGCACCGAGATCTTTTCACTGCATGCTAAGAGTAAGACTAGATGCAAGCAAACAATTTGTTGATTAATGATGTCTCTTTTAATATCCTTTCTGTTCTCTGCTGTCAGTTATTTATTAAAAACTACAAAAAGAAACATTTAATTCTAATCACACATAGCATGGATGCTGTAAAGAAGCCATTGGACCAAACAAACACTACTGTCAAAGTCCCTGCCATAGGTCTTAAAGAGACAGTATTATTATAGAACTTGTTCTACATATCTAAGTAAATACTTGTAAATAGTACAAATTAGGCATGCAAACAACAAACATTTAACAATTTACTGTATATATGCAGTATAATAAATGCAATTTCAGTACACCATATTTATTGATGTAATACATGGACTACATTTAAAAAAAAAAAAGAAAAAAAAAACCTAAAATGATGAAAAACTAATGATAAAATAAAATTTGTAAAATTTATATGTCTGCAATTTAACAAGTTAGAAGGCCCCTGTACAGTGAATAACAGCATTAGCTGAAAGAGACTTTCTTTCATACTGTATGCAAGCAAAATGGCCATTATAACTGAAATATACCCAAATTAATTTAAAAGCGAAATTGAACCATGATATCATGATGTATTATGACATATCGAATCGTGACGTGTATCGCAGTACGTATTGTATATTGAGGTGGCTGGCGATACCCAGACCTAAAATATATCTTCTGTCATACATCTTCATGTCACATTGTTTGATATCAGGCTTCTCCATGTTTCATAGGAATGCATTTGAAGCTCAAAAGACCTAAACAAAGTAGATGCTGAAATAAGGGGGAAAAGTTGTTGCACAGGAAGCAGATTAAGCTTGATATGTTCAGACTCCTATGAACTGGGAGTAAGAGTGACCTGAGACTTACAAATCCTTATGCGAAAAGTGTGACCATTTATGCCTTTTGAGCTGTGGCTTTAGAGGAATAACTCAGGTTTTAGTTAGAACTATAGAGAACAAAGACATGTACCATACGTTATTTTGTAACAAAAGATTTATGATCAGGGAAATAAGAGAACTATGTCTTTGTTTAAATACTTTCCATGTGTATTTTCTTCAGGGTTCTGGCTGGTGTGGGCCATCATCTTCATCCTGAGCTGCTGCTGTGTGTGTCATCACCGTCGCACCAAACACAGACTTCAGCAGCAACAGCGACAACATGAAATCAACCTCATTGCCTACAGAGAGGTTCACAACAACTACTCTCTCCCCTTCTACTTCAGTAAGATCATCTCTCATTTTAAAGGCACTGTTTGTAGTTGTAGTAATGCATTCAGAGAACAAACAGCAGCAATTTTCCAACCAGGGTTCCCACAAAATTTCGAAATGTCTCCTGAATTTAAACAGTTCTTGGCACAAATCAGTTTTATTTTTGCTGCAAATAAAGAAAATCTATAGAAAATCATTGTACCCCTTTGGAATATATTTTTATAACAGCCTTTAAAAAAAAAAAATTACAGCTTTATTTAGAAATTGTGCCTTACAACATTCAAATAAGGAAAAAGGCAACAGTTCTACAAAAGTATAAAAGATGAAAAACTAAAATAACAGGGTTTGAAAAGCGATCATACCTCTGGATTTAATACTTAGTAGAGCTACCTTTTGCTTTAATGACATCAGTGTGTTTGGATGTGTCTCTACTGGCTTCACGCACCTTGATTGGGGAATACTTGCCCATTCTTCCTTGCAGAATTGTTGAAGTTCAGTCAATTGTGGGGTGAGCGGTGATGAACTGCTCTCCAAGTCCATCCACAGGTTTTCTATTAGATTTAGATCAGGGCTCTGACTTCACCACTCAAGATCTTTGACCTTACTATCCATAAGCCACTGCATTTTGTTGGCGGTGTTTAGGGTCATTGTCATGCTGAAATGTGAATCACCTGCCCATCTTCAGTTGTTGAGCAGATGGCCACAGATTTTCCTCAAGAATTTGGTTGTACATGGCAGCATCCATTTTCCCTTCAATCCTGACCAATTCTGAGCAGTCCCTTGACCACTTGCCCATTCTTTTTTTTTAAAATTGTTTTATTTTTTTATCCCCTTTTCTCCCAATTTGGAATGCCCAATTCCCACTACTTAATAGGTCCTCATGGTGGCACAGTTACACACCGTGCCACCACGGTGAACTGAGTCTCAGTTGCCTCCGCTTCTAAGACAGTCAATCCGCGCATCTTATCACGTGGCTCGCTGTGCATGACACCGCAGAGACTCACAGCACGGGAGGCTTATGCTACTCTCCGTGATCCGTGACCACGAGGAGGTTACCCCATGTGACTCTACCCTCCCTAGCAACTGGGCCAATTTGGTTGCTTAGGAGACCTGGCTGGAGTCACTCAGCACGCCCTGGATTCGAACTCGCAACTCCAGGGGTGGTAGTCAGCGTCAGTACTTGCTGAGCTACCCAGGCCCCCCATTTGCCCGTTCTTAAAGTCGCAATATTCTCCTTATTAATTTTTCTATGAGTGGTCCAAATACTCCTTATACTGCCTTTGGTGAGATTCAGCCAGAGTATCTTCAAAATAGGGCTAGATACAAATGAGGCATACAGTATGTCATAAAGCACATGTTTGTGATGGATGTCTCTTTGTTGTTTTTTTGTTTCTTTGTCTTGGCCATTAGTGTTTTAAGGAGTGCCTGTATACTGCCATACAATACATACATTTCAATGACTCAGAGCACACAGTGAGCTATAGTTAATCTAATCTGCATGAGTAGGTTCAAATTAAAGACTCCTAGGTCACAAAGCTAGCACGTCACATGACAATAACTAGGCTACATCAGTTGCTAATGTTCCCTGTTATGTGCCTTATAATTTTTATATTTTATCTTTTTTGTTTATTCTTGAGATGGTCATAGAAATGACAAGTCTACCCCAGTTTTTAGACATCGGCACTGGCTTGGTTTTGAGCCAGCATTGTGACATTGAATCAAGAGTGAGACAGTGTATCCAGAGAAGACACATCATACTCGAGAGGTTTTGTTTTGAGTGGGTTTGAGAGAATTTCTGATCTGAGATCAGTGATTTTTTTGTACAATTGGTTTGATCACATCATTAGAAACAAGTGTAAATTTTGAGTCATAAAAGATGACAACTTTTGCCGTCCATGTTTACAGTTTTGCAACAGAAGTGCATCACAGTGCGAAATGTGTTTTAGTGAATGAGAATGTGTTTAGAGTTTTGCCAAAAGAGGGATTGATTCGACAAATGGGTTTAGGTCACCGAGAATTTGGTTCAGATAATGGGGTTTAGTGTTTTAGTAATTCAGAAAAACGGTAATACTTTGGAAGGTCCTAATTCTTTCAGCTGCCTGAAAAACTATGCGCTTAAAGTGTTTATGTTGTACCTAGTAGAGGTAGGCCGATATATCGGTTTTACTGATTAATCGGTGCAGATAGTTGCATTTTGGAACTATCTGTTATGGACAAATTAGTTTATTATTATAATTTGTTTTGTATCCCTCTGTGATCCTATTTATCTGGCCTTGGAGAATTCTACAGTCAGAGTGGTTTGGTTCTGCTGCCTAACAGCGGCCTCTAGAGGTGAAATAAAAACAATCATCATTGACAATATCCAAATTTTTATCCTCACTTTAATGCATATTTTGTTATTTTGATTGGATAAATCAAGTGAACTTAAGTGAAGTAAGGGCATGAAAAGAAAAATGTGACTATATGGAAACGTGGCCCATCAATACATACATTGTGTCTCCCTTGTGAATAATGATAAACATTATTCCTTTTTAAACTTCATTTGGTGAAATAGATATACACAAAACTCTTATTCAGGTGAATATATATAGGCAAAAAAAGAAGCTTAATTTGGTAAATACTTAAATATAGAGCATTGTAATCGAGCCAAGTCTCTGTCATTTCAAATCAGAATCCCCAGTGTATTTCGGGCTTGTTTACAGTATACAAGTCCCACATTATGCACCATATCTTAATTTACTAGTTATTATTGGGATTGTGGTAGAACAGTGCACTGCATCTGTGATTTTATTTATTTTGGACACTTGTAAGGAAAGAATACAAATTATTTTTTACATTTTATAAATACATTTTTAAAAACTATTGGCTGATTAATCTGTTATCAGCCTCTTGTAGCTGCTATGTCTGTGCCTGTCATAATAAGGAAAGAATATGATTTTTTTTTTTACATTCTATATATCAATTTTTTAAAACTATTGGTCGATTTATCAGTTATCTGCCTTTTCCACCACCTTAGTTATCAGTATCGGCAAAATCCACTGTCGGTCCTCTAGTACCTAGATTTATTTGATTATATTTTTATTTTTATATATTGAAGTCTTTCAAATATCAGTCTGACTGGTTTGTAAACATATTGATCAGCTCATGAGTAGAATGGTCTTCAACTGGAAATTTAAACAAAATAATGTTCATTACATATTTAAAAGGTACTAGAGTCCATTTTTTGTAACTTTTGGTAAAGTTTCTTACAGCCCTGATGAAAATCTTGGATGGTAGCTAGAAGCTACAGTGCTTGCATCTGTCATTGCAAAAATTATTGCATGTAAAATTTTACCAAACAACCTAGAGATAAAAAAGAAATAACAATTGCCCCAGTGACCCCTCATGCTTTTTTCCCTCTAAATTATTGCCATAAGTTTAACATTCATTGATTAGGTGAGGTCTGTTTTCAATGGTCATGGATCAAGGAAAACTCACAAAACCTGAAAAATATAAGTAAACTTGGTAACATGAGTCATAACATTTGTGTCTATTTGATTGCGTAATCACTGTTGTGATGAGCTGGTTAACTTGCAATGCTAGTATTTTGTTGTGGATGCTCAAAAACAATATGCACTAGGATTGCCTGTAGAAAAGTGTGACTTCCCAGGTCTATTCCTTATCTGTGAAATGCTCTGAATGATCTTATCACAGTTTTCTCTCAATTCTTTCTCTTTCAGGATTCCTACCTAACTATCTCCTCCCAGAATATGAAGAGGTAGTGCATCGGCCTGCAACTCCCCCTCCCCCTTACAGTGCCTTAAATGCCAACCCTTCAGCCTGCACCAGCCCCTTAACCACTGACCAGCAGGATGTGCACTGTCCACCCAGACAAACCACTCCAGTGCCCCCTGTATCAGACGCACTCTGTTCCAGACCCAGCCTAGAGGAGATCCAAACCTCGAGGGGTTACCACCTGAAAGACGACAGCAAAGAACAGATAGAGCCTGCACAGAGTGCTTTGCCCCTGGAACAGATCCCCAGTGTGGACAAACAGGGCGAGAGCAGGAAGGAGCAGCTCAGGAATGTGGCGATGCCTGACGAGAAGGACAGGATTCTGGGGAGGCACCGCAGATTTACAGGGGACTCAGGAATTGAGGTGTGCATGTGTGGGCGGGGCTTCGATAGTCGTGAACCTAAAGAATTTGAGGGGCTTTTGAGTGAGGAGGACCAGGAAGCCTCTGAGGAATTCTGTGAGGAGTGTGACCTCCGTTCTTATGGAGTGGAAGAGCAAGGACTTCAATCTACAGATAACAGGGTGGAGCAAGGAGCATCGCCACCACCCCAACCTCACCCTGTTTGTCTCTATTTGCATACTATTAACGAGCAGGAAGGTCCACACCATAGCAACATAGAATCTCAAAGATGAATATATAACATGACCGGTACAAAAAAAAGAGTGAGACAGTGAAGTAAAAAGAGGGAGGACGACAGAGAAAGCAATACAAAGAGAGAGAGGGAAGTTTTACCCGCCACAATATTCGATGGAAAAGCTAGCATGGACTGAGTAATCACAAATACGTCATATTCATGTAAAAAGTATGTGATGGTCTTGGAGAAACAGATCAGATGCTGTCCGAAGCTTTGTCTAATGTACATAGCATCTTTAATGCAGTCAAAATCTCCTCTATGAGACTATATACCTACCACATGTGGTGCTAGAAGACAAGTCCACAATCTGCGTCTGCTAAGTCACATATGTGGACCATGTTTTAGGATTGATATTCTTAATACAAACAGACTATAATGTCTCAGGACAGTCGAAATTCAATGTAAATATATGTGCCTTTTTAAAACTGACTGTGCTTTTAAGGGCACCTATCCCTCATGACTTCGTTTCCCTGATGTGATGGGACAAATCTTTGTTTTGCACGTTCACATTCTTCTGAATGAATCAACATTATTCTTTTCAGACAAAGACCATTGACATACCTACAGTCTTAATTCACATTTAAATAAGCTGTTTTGTATTTTCTTTTGTTTTTCTGCTGAAAGCTCTGATGGATGATTCATAGTGTGTATTCAGAACAAGACTGATTTCTCATGACTTTTCTTGCTTAGAGTATACTATAAAGATTATGACATGGGAGAACATAAAAAAACAGCTAGACTGATCAACGGCAACATTTCTAGTAATGCTATTTTTGGCATTATGCTTGGAGCTTGAAAGTACATTTATAACTAACCATCAGTGCCTGATTGCACACAAACACTATATTCTCTGTATTTCTTTGAACAAGTAGGGATAAAAACTTGCCAAAGGGAGGTGTCCTTATTACCCACACATTCACTTGTTCTGCAGACATTGATGTAAAATGTTTTAAAGTAAATGATATAATACATAATTCTATCTGTAAATAGAGTGAATTATTAAGCTTGATGCTAGATGACGGCTGTATAGTGTATAAAAAACATGATTTTTAAGTGCCTCTTTCAAATCCTATTTGCACTTTTAGTATTCAACCACTTTAAAGGGGTCATGACATGAGGAATTAAATTTTCCTTGGTCTTTTGACATTTAAGAGGTCATTGTAGAACTCGAAACATCCTCCTCACTGTAAAAAGAGCATTTGTTGAAACCAAGCTGCAAAAATGGTTCGCTCTCTGCTTACTCCACATTGTGATATCAAACTGGTAGACATTTGTGTCTGACCGCCTCCACATCAGTGCCAACTTTATCTTTAATCACTTCCGTAGCCCTGCCCAGTAGTGGTGAGCAGTGAGATGGCAAGGAGAGAGCAGGTCAGTCAAGAGAAGAGAACCAGTCATTACAGTGGGTGTTTACTGTCAAGTCTTAAAGGAGAAACGGCACCAAAACCAAGTGTTTTTGACAGAGGGTCAGAATGAGGTTGGAAAATTATCATGTTTTACAAATATATGACTTTTTTCTTTTGTGCAAAATACTTTACTAATAGTATGTCAGCCTTAAGGAACATGTAAAAATGACCCCTTTAAATGTGGAAATCTGTCTCACGAAGTACATAGTTTTATGCAAAACAAATTCTACACAAAAACTCAGAAGTTTACTAATTTACTTTGGTAACAAGTCAAGGTGCCTTGATTTTTTTTTTTTTTTTTTTTTAAATGCAAACCAATGATGAGCCATACGTTTAGTTAGAAAATGTTTTATTTTTCGAATTTTCTGTACCAAAGCAGCTTCAGTTTTAAGTTTCTCTCAAAATTATCCATGTAACTAATTTATTTCACTGCCCTAATGAATGTTATTGATAAAGAGATGTGCTGCTCTTATTTGCAATATGATATGAATCTCTTTCTGATATATTAACAAGCTGCTGAATATCAGAAAATTGCACATCTCACATCTGACTTGAATCACGTCTTATTCAAACCAATACAAAGGACAAATTGTACAATTGTAGTAAGTCTATATAAGGATATAAGCTCAGTCGTGATATATATATATATATATATATATATATATATATATATATATATATATATATATATACATACTATTATCTGTGTATCCTTTGAGATGCAAAAAACTACCAAAAACCTAATCTTAACACTATTCAATAAAGTGCAAATCAACACAACATGTCTAAGTGTGTTCCTTTGTTTCCAGTTCATATGCTTCATGTCATGCTGTCATCTTGCTAAGGCCCTGGAACATTATTTAATAACTCACTCTTGATTAAAAATGTGCTGTTACAGACTTTAGTACCATGTTGAATTAATCTTGAATCAGCAGGGTAGTTAAATCCAAAACTACTGTAGAGGTGCACTCAGTAAATTTTGTTTATGTTGTGCTGGTCAATATGGCAGTCATCTTGCTGATCTGTGCTCACATCATGTTGGAATTACTGTAATTATGAGATGACAACTGGGAGATTTTATCGTAGCTGTTTACTCAAAACGGCTTTGTTGCTGATAACAGTAAAATATTTTTCAATTCACCTCTATATGTGCAATATACAGCTTAGTCTTTTTATATTATCCAACCTCTTCTGCCATTACATTCCCTTGCACTGTATATAACCGATTTGTATTTAGATTTGCACTATGTATGTGTATGTGTGTATGTATGTATTTTTGTGTCTGTGTATGTATGTGTGTATGTATGTGTGTGTGTGTGTGTGATATATATATATATATATATATATATATATATATATATATATATATATATATATATATTGTCTATTGTGCATTCTTTATTTTCTTTTCAATATTTATTTATTTTTTATTCAATTTTTAAATATTTTTTAAAAGTCTTGTTGCTGTTTTGTATTGTTGTGTACTGGAAGCTCCTGTCACCAAGACAAATTTCTTGTATGTGTAAGCATACTTGGCAATAAAGCTCATTCTGGTTCTGATTCTATATGTTTTTGCAAAATGTTTAAGAACAAAGAAACATTTTACAGTAACGTGGAATCAAACAGGCCGCAGCCATATTGGTTCTTTTAATAACATGACTGTCAAGTCTGAGCTATCATTGAATGCTGAGTTTACAACTTATTATTACAAGTTCTAAGAAGACGTGAATGCTTTTTACAAATCAAAATCTCTTAATTACTGTAATTCCAACATGACCTGAACGCAACAATACAGTGACACCATGGGCCGGATACAGCATCTTTCAAAAGCAATCGTTTTACCGATGCCATAGTAGAAATTTACTGTTCACAGTAAGCCATGATTCATTTAATCCATGAGTAAAAGCATCCAATAACAGGTAAACGAGATGAAATGAATATTCCGGGTTCAATACAAGCACAATTACAGCTGTTCAATACAGCTCAACTGACAGCATTTGTGGCATAATATTAATTACCACAAAAATTAATTTTGACTTGCCAGTCCTTTGCTTTAAAAAAAGCAAAAATCTGGGTTGCAGTAAAGCACTTACAATGAAAGTGAACGGGGCCAGTCCTTAAACATTAAAATACTTACTGTTTCAAAATTAGCCAGTAGACAAACAATAGTTTTAGTGTGATAAATCTCTTTTGTAGATTTACGTAATGTAAGCACACCTTAAAATGACTTTAAAAATTATGATTTTAACACCTTTACAACTCAAATAATACACAAGTTTTAACAGAAGAATTTTTGCAAGTGCTTTTATAAAATTATAAGCTTCACATTTCTGCCTTAGTTTAAACCCTCCAAAAATTGGCCCCATTCACTTCCATTGTAATTGCCTCACAGTAACTGCCGATGTTTTGCTTTTTTTTAAAAAAAATAAAAAAATAAAAAATAAAAGAAAGACGGACAGGTTGAAATTATTTTTTGTGGTAATCAACATTATGCCACTGTTGATTGAACTTAACTTGCATTGAACCTGGAATAGTCCTTTAAGTGAGTAGTTTTCAGCTGGTCTTGTGAGACAAACATGGTGGCCCTCATGAAGGGGACCCTCTCCATGTAGAATAAAAAAGCTTTTATAGAGTTACTGAAATGACTGGATTCTTCATCTAATGTGAATGCTCATTATTTTATACACAAAATGGCTATTTATTTCTTCTGGAATATTTTAATGTTATTTTTTTTTTTTTTTTTTTTTTAATGAGGAAACAATGACTGAGTGCTAAAACTGATTTAAGTTGTAATTTTGGTGACGAACTGTCCCATTTTGTTGACTTATTCATGTAAAGATCAGCATTAGACTCTGGACTTGGTTTCATAAACAAATAACATTATATAAATCATATTCTTGTATTCATATCATTGCTACTCAATGATTGGCTGAGCCTCTCAAACTACAGGAGCCGAGAAAGCTCAAAAATGTCAAAGAGTGAAACCAGACAACGTTAACAACGATGACGGACGCACGCAGAACAGCCAGGTAGGACTTCATTTATGCTGTTCAGACAGTGTTTAAATATTTTACAGTTTTGACCTACAGTATCATTCGAGCTTCACGCTGGCAAAATAGTTGAGCTATCGCTGCGTAATAACGTAGTAGTTTACCATAAATATTTGCTAAAGACAATGAGAGCAGTCCTGGAAAATTGTCCAGTTGTGTTTTCTATAGACACACAACACAATAAACTAATTAGAGTACAATTTCATTTTATTTTTTAGCAGTAACAAGGCAGGCACAAGTGTCTACAATGACGTGAAGGTATGTAACTGTAGACTTTGAAGCGCACTCACTGACGTCATATCATGAGTATGTACCTTGTCATGAAAGCAAAATTAAAGTACTCGATTTTATCGCTTCCTAAGTTTTCTACATGTCCCACAGTGCAACTTAATGTTACCTAGCCACCAGTATAGCATTTTGATGGATTTTAAACACGGCTATTTTAAACATACATAAATGTATCTTTAACAGGAGTATTATGGAAAGACACTGAAGCAGACGTCCGATCTGAAAAGCAATGCCTGTGTTCCGTCTGCCAAACCTGTTCCTGCCTATGTGAGAAAAGTGCTAGCTGAGGTCCATCCAGATGTCACAGCAAAGTGAGGTTTACACTGATAAGTGTTCTGCTGCTGATGCAGTTCGATATTTTGATTTTGGAAATAAGGTGCAAACAGAACCATAATAAACAACAACAATAATAATAATAAAAAAAGTTTTTGTAATTATTATTGTAACAACAACAATTAAATCATTTTAAATAAAAAATGACATATTTTGCCATTTTATGTTTAAAAATAAATAAATATGAAAAACAAAACCAAAGTGTAAAAGTAATAAGAAAGTGGAAAAAATGAGAGAGCTGATAATGATAAAAGAGTCAATGTATTTAAATCAAAAGCTAACTTTGCTATGATACTTTTCAAAACTATAAATGCTCATATCTTAGATGATACTTTATTCAGATGATACTTCTGAAATATTCGGACATTCATTTAACATTGCTGAAGGAATAATTTTTGTTTCCCTCCTCTCAGGTACTATGGCTGTGGTCTGGTGGTCCCTGAGTGTCTGGAGGGCTGCAGGGTGTTGGATCTTGGCTGTGGGAGTGGTCGGGACTGCTACATGCTCAGTAAACTAGTAGGAGAGAGGGGACACGTTACAGGGATTGACATGACTGAAGATCAGGTAACTGCCCTTGAGTTTGTCTATTTATTTGGGGTTCTGTAAACAGGTCATTATCTGTTCAATATGGCAGATTAGAACACTGTTAAAAATGATCAGGTTAGTTTATAAGCATTTATAATGGTGTTTGCATTTGTACCGTAACACCATAATGACACTGTTCTATTGTGTCCTTAATTAGTAGATACCATTTTGAATTTAGTGATGGCACATGACTAGGGATGGACCAATGTATCGGCTGCCGATATTTATTGGCCAATTATTGACCAAATTAAAACCATCGGCATATGGTTTCATATAAGCATGAAAACGCTGATATGAAAAACCAATGGTTTATTTAGAATTAATTAGTTACACATATTGTAAAAACTGTGTGAATTCAAATGCACTATCCAAAAATAATAATAGCCACAATAGGTAGAAGAGTTTGACTTCTGAGACATCGGTATGAAACCCATTAATGCTGCATGATTGATTTAATTAAAATTGAAATCACAGTATGGCCTTGTGTAAAATATAGTCTTCATTTAGTGTTTCAGTCAGTGCTGTGTGAGCAAGCAGCACCCTCTAGCTGTCGAGATGGCATTATCCATTATGAGTGTTGGGTGTAATGTGTTACAAAATACAAAGGATTACTCTTCATTATTGGTCGACCGATATATCGCCGAGGCCAATAAATCAGACGATATTCTGACTTTTTTAATTATCGCGTCAGACGATACATTTTTCTGTTTGGCCGATTTTTTGGTTGAGGGAACTGAAAATTGCTTGCATGTGAAGCAACTGAGACATGTAAATGACCAGTCACAGTTCGCTTTGTTGTTATGTGCCATCCTGTTACTACAATAATAGACCGGTGTGCAACACAGTCTCATTTAAAGTCCTCGTGAAGTGCCTTGAAAGCACAGCTTACTTTACACTGTTGACATATTTCCTAATGAAACATGAAGTTTGGGTGGGACTTGTTGAACGGCTCGTGCCATTTTGAAAAATAGCCAATAAGCGCAGTCATACAGACACACACATTCCTCTGTCCACTGTCCTGCTGTTAGAGAGTGAAACTGTACAGAAACTGAGTGATCTCAACCTAGTTCGGCTGCTTTTCCACTGACTTGAGATCTGAACAGTGATCAAACTGACCCTGTTACAAACAAAAACAGTGCATCACGGACTTATGACTAATAACGAGGCAGGAGCTGTTGTGCAAGTCATGAAGATGAATCAGAAACAAGCAAATAAAACATTACAACATATCAATGTTTTGAATCACACTACACTAAATAGTAAGAGGAAAGAGAACTTACTCGTGATGTACATCCCAAGAAACCTCTGAAAAACGGCTGTATTAAATATAAACTTCAGACACTTTGATCACGTCTAACTCCCATGAGCGCAATCAGAAGTGATAGTCCCTATGCCCTATTCCCTTCAAAGACAATTATTCTCCACTCTGAGGGCTTCAGGTGGCTGAAAGGTGATAACGGTCAGTCACATCTCACTTCTACAGTGATTATTATTGGAAATTCTGTTTGGAAAGACCCCACAACATGGATTGTGCTCTCTTTGAAGCGCCCTGCGAAGGAACCATGAGCGCAGGTGAAAACACAGCCATGTGCGGTGAGCAGATTAATGGGGCGGGTGCCTTCTCATTCTAGAACGCATTTGATTGGACAAAGTTTCTCTAGTACAGTTTGCCGTCATGATTTGACTTTGTCTTTGTAGCCGGAAGAGCGAGCCTGCAGAATTTAAATACTTATATCTTCTGAAAATGAATTTTGTCAACCTTTAGAAGTACACTGGTATATTGATGACCCTAAAGCTAATAGATATGGACTAAAAGCAGCAAAACATTCATTTTGATTTCACAGAGTCTTTAAACGGTCCGCATATCAGAGCCACGGCAGACGCGTTTGAGCTCATAATGTTAAAGTGCTCGCCTGTTTCATTCTCCCTCTCTCTCCTCAGCAGTTGAACTTGTAACTTTTAACTGTCTTGTCTAAAATATCAATAAAACTAATATCATATACCGTCTGCAAATATGCACAAATCTCGTTTAAACAGATGTAATAAACCAACCTCACACAACTTCAGCAGATCCAAGCTAAACCCATACTGTGTTGAAGTGGTGGATTTGTATACAATAATCTTTGCGTTTTGTTACTTTGGGCTGATTGAGCGACCATCCAGCCAATCACAGGTGAGTTTCATGAGAAAAAACAACCCTTTCGTAATAGGCCGTCAGTCAGACTGTCTAATCAACACGGCTCCGTTCATTTCTACAATGTTGCTTTCAACAATACTCATTTATCCATGTTTTTTATCGGCATTGATGTTGATCTAAATTAATAATTTAGAAATGAGGAACACACAAACGAGAGTTATTTATCGGCATATCATTCTTGATTGGCAGCATTACTTGAAATGCACTGCAGAAATAATAATAAAAAAAGGACAATCCTTCTTTAAAGCACACATTGTAAATTAAGTTTATTAGTTATCAACCAATATGGGTTTTTTAATGGCCGATGCTGATATTCAGAGAGCAGGATGGCCGATAGGCCGATACTAGGGATGTGCCCAAAGTCGAATACCTTATTTGGAAAGGCACAAATAATGACTTCAAAATGAATAATGGATTAATCTGAATAAAAAAAACAAACATTTGTTGCAGATTTTATATATATATATTATATATATATATATATAATACTTATATCATACTTATCAATATATACTGTAATATAATAATACTGCACTGTAAGTGTTGGGTCTGTGCAAGCCACCTACTGACAGCTGTGTCCCCCCCACTTTTAAAATGACTGCTACGCCCCTGGTCTCTGGTGCAACTTCAAGGTAAAAGCACTTCATGTGCGCTGAGTAAATATCTTATTCACTATGCACTGTATGTACAATTAGTTTGTTTCTGTATTTTTGGAGAAAATGCTAACATGGACATGCCATCCATAGTTGCTGGACTACTGTGTGTACTGTTTTTTCCTTCTTCCTAATATATTAAACAAAATTTCATGTGCAAATAAATTACTAAAATCTGATGACTAAACAGAAATCAGAAGAAACTGCTATATACAGTTTAAAATACAATATAATTTTTTAAGATTCTTTTTTACAAAGTTAAAGTTTTGTGTGAAATTGAGTAAATATACTGCTAAATAAGAGATTATTACATTTATTAGCAATTTTTTGTTTATGTTTTTTACTATATTAAATTGTATTACATATCGGCATTGTATCGGCCTATCGGCCACCCTGCTCTCTGGATATCGACATCGGCCATTAAAAACCCCATATCGGTCGACCACTACTCTTCATTTTTTTAATTAAAAATCGAAATTTAATGTCTAATGATAACATTTTCTTTTCTAATTTAATGCGGCCCCTTTAAATGCATTGGCAATATGCCTGCGTTTGTGAGCTCCCACCACTGTGTGATATGAGTGGCTGTTTTACTAAAGGTAAACATCCCCATTATTACGAGTTTATGACAAATGCAGATTAGATGACAAATGCACGTCTGAAGCACAAGTACCTACTAAAGCACTTGACACGGCAACATAGATGTACACTTCTGAGAGATCGCTGGGGCTGTTCACACTGAAAGTGTTTTTGCGCAATCCTGCAAATTACTCTTTTGGAGTAACTTACCCAACACTGTCCATTATCTTATCTATTATACCACTATAATACAGAATTTAAAAGGAGATTTTGTTCCTTTGGTTAAAACTTTTTATTGTTTCATGATGTGGTTGACATTTCTATGGAGATGCCCATTATATGCATAGTATGAATTTGTAATGTTCTTTTTCTGTGATGATGTTCTGTTGTATTAAACTCCAAAAACAGAAGTGCACAAATGTTTTAGAAGTACAAAATAACCTTTTATATATATATAAATCATCATCAACAAAATAAGGTAAGTGGCAAAGCAGCAATCGGTATCGGCCTATTGTTTGTTTTGTTAAGATCGGTATCATATCGGCTAAGAACCTTCATATCGGTGCATTCCTACATATGACCTCTATTCCTATACAAAAAGTCACTGTCATATCAGTTAAATTCACTGCTGTTGTACTTCTGGTTTTCTGCCAGTTCAGTTTATTTGAAAGCACACCTGCTCGGGTATCTCCATTTCAATTTGTTAGATGCACCAAATATGAAAGTTTGATACTGACTGAACTTTTTATTGCAGCTTGAGGTGGCCCGGAAGTACATCGACTACCACATGCAAAGATTTGGTTATAAAAAGCCAAATGTGAATTTTGTTCATGGGTACATTGAGGCCTTGGTAAAAGCAGGTCTGGAGGAGAAATCATATGATATCATAATGTAAGTTAAAATGGTACATCCTAAGAGACATTACTCTTAGAAATGATTCTTTGTGGACATCAGTATGATTAGATCCGTTTCATTTCTGTCAACATTTCAGTTTATATGGTATTTGCTTGCATAAACAGTGACTGTTTTAGACTTTGATCCCTTTCTTTGATTGGCAGATCAAATTGTGTATTGAACCTTTCACCAGATAAAACCAGTGTGCTGAGGGAGGCTTACTGTGTACTGAAGGTACTTCGATTATCATACAAGTAGACTTCCAAATACTCAAATGCTACAGTTGTAGCCAAAAATATTGGCACCCTTGGTAAGCCAAGAAGGCTGTGAAAAATATGTAAAAATATTGTTTATCCTTTTGATTTTTATTCAAAATATTCATAAAAATCGAACCTTTAATTGAAGCAAATTAATTTAAAGTTTCTCCAAAACACGTTTGCCACAATTATTGGCATCCCTAGAAATTCTTATGATTAAAATATATATGAAGTATATTCCCATTCATATTTAAATTTTTTAGTACACCTGGGTGACTAGGAACATGAACATGTTCAGCCATGACATTCTGTTTCACAGGAGTATAAATATTAGGTAACACACAAGCCATATTCTCTTCGTCATCCATCACAATGGGAAAGACTAAAATAATAAAGAAAAAGAAAGAATAAAGTTATGATGTGCGGCAAAAGGTTGTTGAGCTTCACAAAATGGGAAGTGTTTAAAAGAAAATATCTAAAGCATTGAAAATACCCATTTCCACCATCAGAGCAATAATTAAGAAGTTCCATTTAACTGGAGATGTTAAGAATCGGCCTGGAAGAGGATGTGTGTCTATACTGTCTCCACGCACGGTGAGGAGGATGCTTCGAGTGGACAAAAGTTCTCCAATCACAGCTGGAAAATTGCAGAAATTAGTTGGGTCTTGGGGTCAGAAAGTCTCCAAAACTACATTCAGACATCACCTACATCTCAACAAGTTGTTTGGGAGGGTTTCAAGAGAAAAGCCTCTGCTCTCATCCAACAACAAACTTAATTGTTTTCAGTTTGCCAGACACTTGAAAAAAAAAATCAAGGTTCTGCCATGGCTATCCCAGTCCCCTGACCCGAACCCCATAGAAAAGAGGAGAGTCCACCAGCGTTGACCTCGGAATTTGAAGGATCTGGAGAGATTCTGTATGGAGGAATGATCTCAGATCCCTTGCCATGTGTTTTCCAACCTCATTAGGCATTATAAGAGAAGACTCAGAGCTGTTATCTTGGCAAAGGGAGGTTGCATAACGTATTGAATATAAAGGTGCCAATAATTGTGCCACACATTCATTTGAGAAATATATATATATATAAAAACTTTTGTGTTCGCAGTTGTTTGATATCCATTTGAGGATAGATTTTTGTGGATATTTTGAATGAAATCTCAAAAGGATAAACAATAAAGACACATTTTTCACAGCCGTCTTTGCTCATATTTACCAAGGGTGCCAATATTTATATATACTAATAGTAATAGTCATGCTAAAACATTAATATGCATCACTTTGAATATTTGAATGGACACTGGATACCTTAAACATTCTACTCTTTAGCAAACAAATTGGAACTAAAATGTTCTTGGTATTTAGGATGGAGGAGAATTGTACTTCAGTGATGTTTATAGTGATGCTAGAATCTCAGAAGACCTCAAGGCCAACAAAGTGTTATGGGGTATGAAAGGACATTATATTTTTACAAATTAACCTATTTTATGCAAATAACTTAAGTTGTGTCATTGTCTTCTAAGTTGCATATAACTGATAACAATGACAATGATGTAGGCTTATTTGCACGTAATATTCAGGTGAGTGCCTCAGTGGAGCATTGTGGTGGGAAGACCTGATACGACTAGCTGAAGAAGTTGGGTTCAGCAAACCCCGCCTGGTAACTGCCAGTATCATCACTGTGGACAACAAGGAGCTAGAGAAACTTCTTGGTGAGAATGTTCGAATGTTTACATTTATGTTCGAATGTGCAACCTTGTGATAACAAGTAAGGAATAATTGACTCCAGACTGTTCTGCACTGGAATGTTTCACTGTTTGTTTTACTCCACTTGTCTGTGTTTGCGACAAAGAACTCCAAGCTTGATCCTGCTTTGGCTTATTTTGAAACTACTTTCATTGGCGGAGGTAAAAAAAACAAATTAGCTTGCCATATTTATGTTAGCAGTCATTACTAGTTTGAAAATTTCAGTTTGGAAAGAATGTGGTGAAGTGATATGCAACTGCAGTGCAGTCAACAAACCTGGAACTACAGAGTCATCAATGGCATGGCATAAATTACAATAAGGCAACTAGGATAAACACTGTACAGTTCTCCTGAAATACATGTTATACAGAAAAGTGATCTGTTGTTACAGTACAATTACAGTTACATTTATGTTTTTATCAGATTTTATCTTTTATTTTTATTTTTTACCAAAGCAGTTTGATAAATACATTTAAATAAATTATTTGGCTGAATTGTATTATTATTACCTACAGAGTCCCAGAGAGGACGGGAATTTTTTTTCTAAAATAGTTTTGCGTGCCCTCGCAATACGTTTTGCATTCCCTCGCAATAGTTTGCATTACCATGCACACCATGGTAAATTTATCGCGAGGGAACGCAAAACATTTTGTGAGGGAACGCAAACTATTGCGAGGGAATGCAAAACTATTTCAGGCCTCGAAGTGCTCTGTAATTATCCACTGAATTGTCTTATTTCGATTGTTTAGCAGTATTATATATTATTTAGTTTAAGTCATTAAATTCAATAGTTAACTTCTTCAAACTGAACATTGTTTAGGTGACTACAAATTTGTGTCTGCCACATACCGACTCTTCAAGTTACCAAAAAGTGCAGAGAAGAGGCCCTGTCTGGTCATGTACAATGGAAACATCACAGGAGTGGAGGAAAGCTTTGAGTTTGATGCCCAGTATACCTTTAAGGTATGCTAACTCTACAGAACTCAACTTAGAAATTCAACTCAAGGCATATCAAATCCTGCAAATTTTTCTCTTCTTTGGCTCACTTGTAATGATTAATGTTTTTGAAAAAATTAACTGTAATGTCAGAATAACCTCTACATGGCTAAGCCATATTTGAAACTTTCCCTTTTGTTACTGTTATATTTTTGTGAGTAAAATAATAACTAGGGATGTCCCAATACTATTTTTTAATACTTTTAATAGTACTTATATATTTTTTTATACATTTTTTTGGTACTCGCTGATACCTGTTTTTTTTTTTTTTTTTTTTTTTTTACTGAATTCCATATCAACAGTTTGTTTCAATTTTATCACAAAATGGTGCTATAACATATTTTCAACATAATATTGTATTATTTTCTATCAAATATAGTGCTTTTATACAGAACATCACAGCACAATCCAAAATACAACATATGAGTTATTTTTGTCAAATGAAGTGAGATATTGCTTAAATATAATAAAATTACAATTGATTTATTCATATTATTATTAGTAGTAATAGTACAGTGAATATTACATAACTATTCAGTAGTGATCTATTTCTGTTGTATGTTTTACGCTTGAACTCTTTAACCTCGGAGCAGCCGGTACCTGCCCGAGAGGGGGCGCTGAGCACAAAAAATATATGTTATCACTCAACAAGCACTTGCTTGATCTGCACAAAATAGGTGTCGTTTTAAAGCGTAGACTCTTATCTTTAAATGAATATAGCTGATTTGACCAATTCTCAAATACTGCTTTTAAATTAGCTGAAAAATTAGAATGGTTCCATTTTCATAATTCGCAAATTTGCGATAACAACACTCATATTTATAACCAGTAAAAAGATCACAAGATCACACAGCCATGTGTTATATATCTTTGGAAAGGTCTTAATTAGTAGAATATAACAAGCAAATTTATTTCACTCAAAGACCATACAACTGTGAGTATTAATGTGTGAAATGCACATGATAAACAGAGAAAACAGAATCATCATCACATTTTGGTTAATAACTTCATGAAAAATAAACATGACATAAAAAATGGCATATCACAACTTAGAGCAGATGGCTCCGAATAAAACAAGATTCGAAGTAATACGAAGAGTAGATCCTGAAATATTAGTCAAAGAGTGTCATAAGATATGGTGGCTATTGCTAATGGCATCTCTACGGTGACGGTTTCTCTGGGATCGATTCACTGGAACACGATCCTTCATATCATAGATGTATCAGATCGTCCTCATGGGCTGTTTAGGGAGTGTTAGAATCACTGATATATATATATATATATATATATATATATATATATATATATATATATGTATATATATATATATATATATATATGTGTGTGTGTGTGTAAACTGGTGGCCAAAAGTTTGGAATAATGTACAGATTTTGCTACTTTAATTCACCAAAGTGGCATTTAACTGATCACAAAGTATAGTCAGGACATTACTGATGTAAAATAACAGCACCATCATTTGATTTGATCAAATCTAGACAGGCCCCATTTACAGCAGCCATCACTCCAACACCTTATCCTTGAGAAATCATGCTAAATTGTTAATTTGGTACTAGAAAATCAAACACAGTTGAAAGCTATTTGGTTCATTAAATAAAGCTTAACATTATCTTTGTGTTTGTTTTCGAGTTGCCACAGTATGCAATAGACTGGCAGGTCAATTTTAGGTCAAAAATGGCAAAAAAAAGAAACGTCTTTCTCTAGAAACTCGTCAGTCAATCATTGTTTTGAGGAATGAATGCTATACAATGCTTGAAATTGCCAAAAAACCTAAGATTTCATACAAAGGTGTACACTACAGTCTTCAAAGACAAAGGACAACTGGCTCTAACAAGGATAGAAAGAGATATGGAAGGCCCAGATACAACTAAACAAGAGGTTAAGTACATCAGAGTCTCTAGTTTGAGAAATATACACCTCACATGTCCTCAGCTGACAGCTTCATTGAATTCTACCTACTCAACACCAGTTTCATGTGCAACAGTAAAGAGAAGACTCAGGGGTGCAGGCCTTTTGGGAAGAATTGCAAAGAAAAAGCCACTTTTGAAACAGAAAAACAAAAAGAAAATGTTAGCGTGGACAAAGAAACACAGACATTGGAGAACAGATAATTGGAAAAGAGTGTTATGGACCTTAAGCCCATTGAGATTTTGTGGGATCAGCTAGACTGTAAGGTGCATGAGAAGTGCCCGACAAGACAGCCACATCTATGGCAAGTGCTACAAGTAGCGTGGGGTGAAATGTCACCTGAGTATCTGGACAAACTGACAGCTAGAATGCCAAGGATCTGAAAAGCTGTCATTGCTGCACATGGAGGATTTTTTGATGAGAACTCTGTGTAGTTTAAGAAGTTCTGAATTTTCTTTTTCAAATTGTAATAGTAATTTTTCACGTTATTAATGTCCTGACTATACATTGTGATCAGTTGAATACCACTTTGGTGGATAAAAGTACCAATTTCTTTCCATAAGAGAAAAATCTGTACATTATTCCAAACTTTTGGCCGCCAGTGTATATATACACTACTGGTCAAAAGTTTTGAAACACTTGACTGAAATGTTTCTCATGATCTTAAAAATCTTTTGATCTGAAGGCTCTGATATGATATGCTTAAATGTTTGAAATTAGTTTTGTAGACAAAAATATAATTGTGCCACCATATTAATTTCATTATAAAACTAAAATTTAATAAAAAAAATAAATAAATAAATAAAAACGTTTTTTGAAATTGATGACTTGGACCAAATAATAAAGAAAAGCAGCCAATAAGTGCCCAACATAGATGGGAACTCCTTCATTACTGTTTAAAAAGCATCCCAGGGTGATACCTCAAGAAGTTGGTTGAGAAAATGTCAAGAGTACAAATTCTAGGCAAAGGGTGACTACTTTGAAGATGCTAAAATATAACAGTTTTGATTTATTTTGGATTTAGTTTAGTCAAACATAATTCCCATAGTTCCATTTATGTTATTCCATAGTTTTGATGACTTTACTATTATTCTAGAATGTGAAGAAAAAAATTATAATAGAGAATGAGAAAGTGTTTCAAAACTTTTGACCAGTAGTGAGTGTGTGTGTGTGTGTGTGTGTGTGTGTGTGTGTGTGTGTGTGTGTGTGTGTGTGTATGTATGTATATATATATATATATATATATATAAAACTGGATTGCTGATTCAAGGTTAAACTGCCAGCAGGAGTTGAAGCCACCAGAAGTGTTTGAGCGGCCATTTTAGTATGCCCAAACTGTCATAGAGCATCAATAACCTAGTTTCCATCCACTTTTTGTGCTGTTTTGTTATCGACAAAGTGAAAATGCGTAAAAAAATATTTGCGAAATTTGCCGTCTTCTGCCTGTTTACATTCAAATGGCCTTTTATCAATAAAATGGTGTGCATGATGACGTCATGCTTAATAAAAAAACACTTTGTCGCATAAGTTTTTGCTTTATCGCAAAATAAATCTGCCGTTTTCATACAGAAATGTGTGTTTATCGCTAATTGTGTACCTTTCGCCTCCCAGATGTCCCTAATTCATAAAATGGGGAGAGCATTGAGACAATTCATTGAAATTAGCCAGATTACTGTCATTTTAATTTCACAAATAAATGTAATCAGAAGGGGATGAATTGCAATCAAAAGGGAGCAGTTGCCCTTCGGACTGTAATATTGGTCCTGATGTTGCACCTATCGCAGGTTGCCACTGGTTCTGACCCGAAAGCGAATCATCATGGCCCTGTTAAAGTTGGCAACCTGCACCAAGCAGTGGGGGAAAATTTCGGTCTTAGTATAAGGAACATCCATTGATGTGCATATGCAGTGTGCACAGCTATTAAAGAAAAATTGATGCGATGTAATATCAGGGTTTACACATATGATATATTATAAATAATAAATTGATTGATTGATTGATTGATTGTCATCTAAAATTAATTTTAGCATCATAATGCAATTTAAATTTTCTGAAGAAGCTCAGCAAATGCAAAACTTTTTAAAAGTTTTAAAATATTCAAAAGCTAGTTTTCTGAAAGTGAACTCTGCATTGGACAAATAGTTCTGATAGTTTATAGTCTTGAAAAAAGTGTAGAACATTCTGAGAATGTCATTCAGCTGACTTTTTTCATCTGCAGAACAGGGTACGCCTAATTTAAGTTTGTATAAAGAAAAGGCAATTATGTAGGCCTAACAATATAAATTTTTCATTTGGTAATTTATTTTTTTAATTTAATGCTTTATTCATATGGTAATTTATTTTATTTAATACAGGGAATTTTTCCAGCATTTTTTTCAAAAGCTAAACAATAATTTTATTGAATTGGGCTATGTTATTTTTCCCCTAGTTGTGTATTTATTTTTAATTTAAAACATCTTTGTGCTCAGAAATATGTTTTTTGTATAGTGGGCTAATTCCATGACTGCCATCTATTATTTTGAATGGTGTGGAAAAGCATCTTTCATAAGTAAACAGACGACTACCGCGATTAAATTATTCGCAAAGAGTTGCCATTCATTTGTTCTCCGTGCACTTGACAGGTGCATGATACCAGATAATTGTGTTGGTACTCCTGGAAGTGTCATGACGCAGATGTGTTTGCAGCATCAGATATGTGCAGGTATGCCGTTAAGACCAATCCATAACAGTGTGAGTAATGATTCACATACAATAAATTGGCTTTCATACCTTGTCGTCATGATTAACATAGGCTAACGATTGGGGTAAATTCTGTCATGTGATACTATATTTTTGCGTTAATGCCATTTTTCTCGACAAAGTGTTTCCAAACCAGTTTTTCACGACATTTTAAGTAACAGCATAGAGCTTATGCACTAGAGTTAAACGGAAAAATATTATGTCGACATTTTTGCGGTAATTTGCATTTCCATCAGCTATATTGGTAAACTTTTTGATGCGCTACACATTTTGTCGCAAAAAAACTCTTGGATGGAAACTTAGTTAATGACTGATAGGAGAGAGCACCCCCATTTCACCATTTCGACCTGCAGATATGACATTTCGCCCTCTAGTGACAATCATGTTTAATCTTTAATTTGCTTGTTATGGATAATATTCATTTACGAGGGAGAAGATATACTCGGATCGCAATATACGCGGATCATGATGTCAGAGTATTCACCTGTATTCACCTTCTCATGGCGAAATCATCAGGATTCGTACAACTTTTCTAAATTTGCCTAATTTGTATGATATTGTGCGACTGCTCTCGTTTGAATTCACATGAATTTCACTACAGCCAGTGACATTGCTGTACATCGTTTTCATCTAATACACGACGATTACTTGCTTCTGTCACACACAACAGCTTCCTATCATGTTTACACACTCTACTGATTGGTTAGGTTTAGATAAGGTGTTTGGGTAAGGGCATAATATTAATAAGTATGTCCTTAATGCCTCGTGCGCGGAACTCATGCTTACTTCCGCATTAGACATCCGGGAATTTGCATGTGATGAAGTCATACGAGTTTATGCGAACAACATCGTGGAGACCATACAAAATAGCCAACTCGTAAATTATGTACAACTTTTCATGAGATCGGGTTGGCCTACCAGTGCAGCTCAATGATCACCAAAGGAGGCGGCAAAACTGTCCACAAGTTGTAATGTAAAAAGGAAAATCTGTAATATCTACTTGTTTAGGGTGACAACATGTTCTTACCCCCAAAAGAGACTTTAAAATAGTCAGACCGGGATTTCTAAATCGCCTTTAAATGCCCGGTTTGCTTATTTTCAAATTGAAGTGCTCTCTGTAGTCATATAAGTATAAATGTCATAAATACATGTTTGTTTGCCATTTAAACCTAGCTTATCAGTTTAATTTGAACCAACTTTGCTTTTGCGTGTCTCCCTTTCTGCGTGTGTGACAGAGGGAGAGAGAGCGCGTGCTCTTATTCAAGTGACCGTGAGATAAAGGCACTTTTTGATGAAAATATAAAACAAGTAACTCTGAACAAACACTTCGATGATCACAATAAATAAGTCTGAAAATGTTTGTTTGTATCTTACCTCAGTTTCAGTGAACTTGTTTACATTCAGCTTGATCTGTTCGCTGATGAAGTTTGTTGGAGGTGGATACTGTTTGATAAAGATATACATAACTCACTCGGGCTTTCAAGAAACAGAAAAAAATCATGAATTTAAGTAAATAGATAATTACATGTGTTGGACGTTTGCGTTGTAGGGATGTGCATGCAGATTTCAGATATAAAATCTGTGATTGAATGACTAATGTTTACTTGCTGAAATTAGATGATATCCTGTTAAATCAATAGAAACATTGGAATGTTTGGGCATAACAATATGGCTGCGCAGTGGCTTCACTGATATGATGTCATGAGCAATCCAGTTCAATATATATATATATATATATATATATATATATATATATATATATATATATCAGTGGTTAGAATCCATATTTGGAATGTCCCACTTGGGGTAAACAGACCCAGATCTCACATACATAGACTGCGCACGAGAGTGCACAACGCACATTTTATGAAGTGATGGAATAAGGTGCCAAAGTAATTAGAATATATATTTTTTTTATATTTTTGCATTCATAGTTTTCAGTTATTCTGTTTTATTGTTCAATAAAACCTGCTTGGAGATGTTTTTGGACACTTTTATAAATAAAAGTCCACCTTTGGAACCATGGTTCCAAATGCTATATCTTTAGATTGCATTGTACTGTCAACAAAAAAACAATTCTGGTATAGTTGACATGTTGGAGAACATTTTCAATTTAATGACCTTCCATACTTACTGTCTAAAAGGTATAATGTCAGACATGAATAATAACTGAAAAGTATATTTTCAGCGCTCATGTTTTGTGTGTTTGTCTCATGAGAGAGTTATAAGCTCTTACTTTTGGGTATGCCATTTAAGCATTAAATCCTTAAAAATGCATTCAGGGTGTTTAAATTGAGCTTTTATTTTGGCTGAGCTTTTATTTTGAAGTGTTTCTGTGTTGTTATGACGGTAACTTTTCAATCCGAAAAAAGCTGTTTGCTTCATGACTCAGATTGATTATTATACCGCAGAAAAGGCTGCAGTGTAATTAAAGAAATATTTAGTCTGTATGTGCATCGCACTAAAAAATGAATTAGCGCTCTGCTCACTGTCATCCGCTACTTTATGTAATCACAACACCGGCTCCACACATTCACAAACACTCCCATTTGAAGCATGCAGCACATGAAGACACTTTGAGGACACTTTTGGATCTTTTTCTAGGTAAATGAAGTGATGGAAGTGGATGGTGATGTGGCCAGCATCTTGAACAACTCCAGATTTTCAGAGGAATTTGCATGTCAGCCTCAGG
Source organism: Myxocyprinus asiaticus (assembly GCF_019703515.2). NCBI lineage: Eukaryota > Metazoa > Chordata > Actinopteri > Cypriniformes > Catostomidae > Myxocyprinus > Myxocyprinus asiaticus. The sequence goes on along the minus strand of NC_059350.1, from coordinate 24,461,336 downwards.
GGGTGAAAATCTCTGCATCTGGAAGCTGCAGTGCCAAACCCAAGGTAAGAGACGGTGATGTGCAAGAGGTGGGGTATGTTGATTTAAGTAGAATTCTGTGACACTTTTAAAAAGATTAACCATTTTGTCAGTGGTTAACTTTAATCAGCATCTTTTGGGACACTGAGCATGTAAGGATGGCTCAGCTTTAACTGGTTTTCCCCTAACCATGAGGTGTTACCTCATAACGGTCTTATTGCATTAGACGATGTATATTTTTATTGTTTCCTAACAATGTTTCTAATTGTTTTAGTCCTTGTTTAAAGGCAATATACTGTAGTTAAAGTGTATAATGCATAAGTATGTTTTAAATTAGTTTCAATTCTAAAATTAGAATTTTGAATTTTGTTACAATATTTAGACTCGTCAGCAAAATAACAATGGTCTTTATCATCAAACTGTCCTCTAAGCATTCAACGTTTACTTAGTTTCTAGCCCCAGCAGCCACAGACTCACAAGGTCACACAGCTGTACAACAAAGCCTTGTCCACAGAGGAATGTCTGCCCCTCCAACCAAAGAATGCCATCTTATCAGTGCTGGTGGTGATTCAGTCCATGCAAACACAAGAAAGGACTATTTAGAATTTCTTTACAACCATGCTAAACATGGTCATTCTTCAGTCAATTCAATGACCTCAGTCATGGCTGGATCAGATTTAGCCTGGTTTTAGAAACACTGATCAAATATTTAGTTAAATGAACTAAGTTTTGACCATTCTCTGTTTTATTTTTAAAGTTTAAGATTGAAAAGTTCTAGTCTTGCCTTTGCTAAGACTAAGACTCTAACCTCACACAAACAAAACCTGCAAATATTATTTCATAGCAGTTTATTAGAGGCATATGTCTTTTGTGCCTTTAGAGACAGACTTCGCTTCTGAGTCTTGATATTTAGTGATCTTATAAATAAGTACATTTAGGAACCTGTGCATCAAAAAATGGCCATTTTAAATCTTTTAGATATGGTAAACCAAAATAATACAAAATTGACAATTTTTGGTTTCTTTTATTTGGTAACACTTTACAATAAGGTTCCATTTGTTAACATTAGTTAACATGAACTAACAATGAGCAATACTTTTACAGCATTTATCAATCTTGGTTAATGTTGATCTCAACATTTAATAATACACTTTTCAAATCAAAAGTTGTATTAATTAACATTAGTTAATGCACTATGAACTAACAATGAACAATTGTATTTTTATTAACTAGCATTAACAAATATTAATATATGGTGTAAAAAATATATTTTTCATAATTAGTTCATGATACCTAATGCATTAACTAATGCTAACAAATTGAACCTTATTGTAAAGTGTTACCTTTTTTTTCATTAGCTCCAGCCTACAGGATGTTTGTGTTATCTGATTTGAAAGATGTAATTGGAATGTGTTGCATCCAGATTCATAACATTAGTTCTCCAAGTGGTAGGACTCTAGTTGTGTTGATGCAAGAGAACTGCCCCTAATTTTGATTCAGAACTCACCAAAATCTCATTCGGTCCCTGGATGGAATAAACTTCAACATACTGTACCAATGATACAATGAGTCGCGGTTGCATAATAAATCAGTATAAAGGCACTGTGTCAATGAATGCTCAATCTATGTAGATGTAAAGTGTGAATACTGTGCTTCCCTTCACTGAAATATTCCTCTCTTTCCAGGCTGTGTCAATTAATAATCCCTTTGAACTGGTCAAGCAGTTGGGGAGTGCAAGTATAACTCCATCCACTGGAGGGTACTGTCTAGGCCAGGAATCATGCTGCAAGTGACTATCTGAAAATGTAAAGAGAGCAAATTAATTGTTGTTATTGTTAATTGTAATTTTGTAAAAAACAAAACAAAAACAAATGTACATAAAAAATAATACTGCATTACATGTGCAAGGGCAGCACTAAAAAAAATATTTTAAGAGGAAATTTAAAAACAATTCTCAATTTAGTGAGACATTTTACATAAATCTCTTTGCACAAATCATATTGATTTCACACATTTAGCGATAGCCAGGTCATCACAAGTCTATAGATTTGCATAAGTTTAAAGCATACACTTAATCTTTATTGTATCTTTATTGTACTAAAGAAGTTCAATAAACTATAGTTTATGTCTGGCAATCCAATCATTTTTACAGTGCAATGATAAAAATGTGTTTGAGCAGGTTACCTGGGTATTACTATCAAAGCTGAGCTGTAGGATATTCCTGATCTCTGTGATATAATTGTGAATACAATATTTAATGATACTTTCAGAAAGTGTAATGCCTCATCCCTCAAAATTCCATGTGAGAAGAGGAACAATCTTCTGCTGTTCTAGGACAAGTTTGTGTTCTTTGAAAATGTTGAAGGCCAGATTGTGACATATGCGTACTTGGGAACACACAGAAACAGAAATTTCACAGAATTACTTCAAAGCGATTACTTTTGTTTTCCCCCACTAGAGAGAACACGTCAAGTTATGCTTTAATGGTCTGAACATGTGAAGTTTCTGAGTGAAGGCTGTGAGATTGTGAAATAGTAAGTCCATAATCAACCAGCTTTTTATCTGGCTTGATCTATGATCCCTGACATAGGTAGGGATGGTATGGACATGTTCCTACCAACTTTTAGAAAATCAGAAATGTCCCCACCAACATATGGGCAATTTTACCACATAGAAAACACTTTAACTTTATACCACTTTTATTTTCATTTTATTGATTATTAAAGTTTCTCAGTATCATAATTAATGTTTCAATTATTGGAGCAGCACAGAAACTGCATTGTCACATGCACCTGTTACTTTTCTCAACGCTGTTCAGAATGCACCAATCACAGTCATATTTTTTATTATTATTATTATTTATTTTATTCTGGAGATTACACGGGCGAATTTCCATTTGTATTTTAGGTCCAATCCTTGAAATTAATAGATTTAAACAAGCATACTTTTTGTGTACAAATGTTTTCTGCCTAAAACAAAAAACATCCTGAGTTTTGCATGCGGCCCAATGGAGGATTCTGTTTTTACGGCTGGTAAGCACCTTCTAAAGGAAGACGTCTTTGAATTTGAATGACTGTGGCAGGTAAGGGGGTGAAATATGTGGAAGTGAGGGGACTTGGAAAGTAGAAAGTGGGGGAAAATGTAAATTCTCCCCATAATTTATCTATCTTGAGATGTCATTTTGCACATGTAGCCTAACTTAATTTAGCCCAGCTTTTGTTTAGATTTCCATTTGTTTAATGCTGTATAATACAGTTTAGAGAATATGGAATCAAAATCCTGTCAAAAGTATTGCGGTCACGGATCCAAAAATAATAAGCGCAGCTCAAAATAATTAGTGCCGATCAAAAAATAACAAGCATGGATCAAAAATATATAAACACATTTAAAATATAATGCAAAACAAAAAACAACAACAAAAAAAAAAACAATTAAAGCAAAGTCATAAGAATTGCAAACAAAGTCATGTTTTCCTTGGTTATATTACTGTCTTTTGTGCTCTCTGACAATTTTGCTCATATTTAAAAAAATGTTTTAGCTTACGCTGTATTTTTCTTTGCTTTTGTTTCCAAGTTGTGAGCTTGGTTTTCCAAAACTTGTGAGTAGAGTTTCATGTAAATCAGGTTTTGTTTTGCGTCCCTATTGGTCCACTAGTTCTTGTTCGATAGCTCCTCCTCTAGCCTATCATTCGAATAGGGGAGGTGACCTCACTCCAGTGCAACTCCGACGGCTGCTGCTCAGTATTATATATTATTTGTGGTTGAAGGATAAGCTGCTTGCGTTTGTTTTGAGTATTTTCTGCCAGCTCGAGGAAACAATGTGTTGTCCGAGTAGGCCATTACTATAGTCCGTTAACACATGTACTGAGTCAGCTGAATTTATTTAGCAGAGTCTTTAGTTTAGGCATTATTTAAGACTTCCTTTTTTATAGGTTATTGGCTGCATATCTAAAAAAAAACTAAAAAACAAAACAAGGCTGGGTTGGTGTGGATGTTTGATGCATGTTTTTACTAGCTGTACCAATGTAGTCGTATGTTCAGATCCCAACTTGATCCGCTTTTCCATGAAATAAAATCCAGATCCCAACACCAAGGCCTATCACAATACTGATGAATATAGAAATGCTTACATATAATTGGACTTTTTTATAATTTAATATATAAAAAATCTAAAAGGTGTGCATTATTGCTGACACCTACATGCACACTTTGAAGTTGGTTGTATGACTGTAAGTCTTTTGCTTCAAGTTTTACTGAAGTTGTATACTCTATGTTATAGAAATGTTTGTAAATGTTTTGGATATGTATGCTCCAATGTTGCCTGTATCTCTAGAGACGGTCCCTAAATTTGCAACTATTTGTGAATAAAGAATATCCAACATCAAGCCAACTTTATTGCATTATTTGTTGACGTGGGGAAGCTTGGTCATTTGTTTCTGATTTTGCTGCAGTATCGTGGAAAAAGAAACTACATGTAGCTGTGCCAACAATGCCAACATAGGATCAGTACATAACGGCACATTCAGCAACATGGAAAAGTGTAAGTTAGGTTCTGAACTCGTGAATACATTGGTACAGCTAGTAAAAACATGCATCACACATCCACACCAACCCAGCCTTGTTTTTTTTTGTTTTTTTATAGATATGCAGCCAATAACCTAAAAACAAGGAAGTCTTAAATAATGCCTAAACTAAAGACTCTGCTAACTAAATTCAGCTGACTTGATACATGTGTTAATGGACTATGATAATGGCCTACTTGGACAACACATTGTTTCCTAGAGCTGGCAGAAAATACTCAAAACAGACACAAGCGGCGTATCTATCAACCACAAATAATATAATATTGAGCAGCAGCTGTTGGAGTTGCACTGGAGTGAGGTCATCTCCCCTCTTTGAATGATTGGCTAGAGGAGGAGCTGTCGATAAAGAACTAGTGGACCAATAGGGATGCAAAACGACCCCAGATTTACATGAAACTCTACTCACAAGTTTTGGAAAACCAAGCACAGAACATGGAAACAAAAGCAAAGAAAAATACAGCGCAAGCGTACAAAAAAATGAAAATATGAGCAAAATTGTCAGAGAGCACAAAAAACAGTAATATAACCAAGGAAAACATGCAATTCTGATGATTTTGCTTAAATTTTTTTTTCAGCATATTTTAAATGTGTATATATTTTTGATTCATGCTTGTTATTTTTTTATCTGCGCTAATTATTTTGATCTGTGCTTTTTATTTATTTTTGCGCTTATTATTTTTTTATCTGCACTTATTATTTTTTGATTCACGCTTATTATTTTGATTCACACTTATTATTTTTGGATCCGTGACTGCAATACTTTTGACGGGATTTTGATCCCATAAGAGAATGTCACTACATATCCCTTGGATATTATTGTTTTCTCAATGCAGATCTACTAAAAACCAATAGAATTTGATTTTGGCACATTAATCTTAGGTTTATGGCATCGCATATCGGCATCATATAATACAACAAGTTTTTCACATAGCCTATGGCATTTTTCCTCCATATCGTCCAGCCCTAGTGGGTATTTATAAACCTGTTTATTCTTCAAAAGACTAACAAACAAACAAAAATCAGGCTAATATTTATTGTGGTGGGCCAGAGAAATCGAAAATATGACTTGTTACGTATTTGTGGAAATAATGTTATTTTGCCATTAGGCTACCAGACTGACATTCTCGCATTTTCTTAAAGGGATATTTCACCCCAAAATGAAAATTCTCTCATCTTTTACTTACCCTCATACCATCCCAGGTGTGTATGACTTTCTTTCTTCAGCAGAACACAAACTAAGGTTTTTAGAAGAATATCTCAGCTCTGTTGGTCCTCTCAATGCAAGTGAATGGTGGCCAGAAAAAAGAAACGGATCAATATTTCCTTTAAGTCCTTTCCAATAAGTCTTTTTTTACACTTTCACATCTGAAAGTCACATGTGGTGACTGTTTAGTTTCACTTTCACATCTGAAAGTGACAGTGGAGATTTATGGTAAAAAAAAATATATATAAAAATAAAAAAAGGACTTAAATAGTGATCTGTTTCTCATCCACACTTATATCACTTTTGAAGATAGGGATTTAACCACTGGAGTCTTATGGATTACTTTTATGCTACTTTTATGTGCTTTTTGGACCTTCAGATTTCTGACCACCATTCATTTGCACTGAAAGGACCTGAAATATTCTTCTAAAAATATTTTTTCGTGTTCTTCAGAAGAAAGATAGGCATACACATCTTGGATAACATGAGGGTGAGTAAATGAGAGAATTTTCATTTTGGGGTAAACTATCCCTTTAAAACAGTGGTTCTCAACCCTGTTCCTGGAGAACGATTTTGTTCGCCATGTTGAAGGGTCGTTCCAAACCGAAGGGCTCACAAATAGCTGCTTCAAAGGGCCCTTCGAAATGGGCATTTCAGTAGGGTTTAACAGATGGACACTTCGTTGCCAAGCGGTCCAGAACAAAAACATGTAACATCCCTTCATCTCCATAGTCCATAAAAGCTTTTAATTATTATAATGAACTTTTAAAATTATTTTAAACCCCTGGCTTTTTGTTTGAAACTGGTTAATGCTTGTGTTATTTTACTGTAAATTCACTTGACCAGTTATTCTAAAGGAGTTTAAATAAAATAATAATACACAGTGGTATTTTATGTATTTAATAAATGCACTGTACATTTGTTTATTGTTTTATTATTTTATTAAAATAAATAAAACACATTTTTAAACATGAAGCTTACATTTTTCATAAAGATTTTAAACATGTATTTTCAGTTTGTATTCTGAAAGCAGTTAGTGATGCAAAGTCACGTGTAAACAGCGCGCTCCAGGAACAACAGTGTTGAGAAACACTGCTTTAAAAGCAACATTTTTGAATATTATCTTTCTTGATGTCTCTACCAACTTTCAAACCAAACCTACGCCCTTGATCCCTGATAATGATAAAATGTGCTCATCATTATATACACTCAGTGGAGATGTTGATTATTTTTTAAGGGTTTTATATCCCGTACTTCTCTTAGTAGAATTGTTTTTATGTATAATCATGTTCATTTTGTGGCTTTGTCTAAGAAGACTGAAAACAAGTCACTCATGTCGTCTGTATAATAGTTCCCTTGTAATCCTGTTAATTATTGCAATCATTGACTGTATCTCGGCACCTTTTAAAGATGCTGTCACCCTAGTTGCTTCCCAAAAACGCCATAAACAGTCACGAGGAAACTTCTGAATGCGCATATTTGCATGAAGCGTTACTATTTACAGTGCTCATTGGCTGGTCCAGCAGCGAATCCCCGCCCCCCGTCCAGCTGCGTCACTGGATTGGGTGTCAGGGTCGCCCGTCACCGAGACATCAGTAGAGGCACGAGTGCGCACTGCTCTCGCTGAAGTGTGATCAGTTTCAGCCGCGTAGTGGGACCCAGAGAGACCTGATGCACGAGTCAAGGCGACGCGCAGCGGAGATGAAGCCGGGCTCCGATTGGTTCTGATTCTTAAAAGCCCTTTTCATTCAAGAGGCTGTCCATTATCAGCATGGCAGAACCGTCGGTTTCAGTACCACCTAGAAAAATGGCGTCACTTAGCCGGGTCCGAGCCTTAACTTTGATTTTCTTAACTGCAAGCAGTTATTTAATTACCCCGACAAGTGGCAAGGAAGGAGGAGGAGGAGAGGAGACGGTCATCATCGGGCTGAGACTGGAGGATACGGACGACATTTCTTTTATGGACAGGGGCTTTTTGCGGGTCAGCGAGAGGTCTCGGGTGAGATTAAGAGTGTACGGGCAAAATATCAACAATGAGACGTGGTCCAAAATCGCCTTCACGGAACACGAGAGGAGTCGAGTTATTGGAAACCTCGACAGCTCCTCAGGCGACAACAACAGTCAGGAGGAGACGTCGGGCTTGCACCCCTGTGGCATTAGGACTTCAGATATTTTAATCTTGCCCAACATCATTATAAATCGCAAGACGTCTGGCATCGTGGAAATTGAGGTCAAACCTCTGCGAAAGACAGAGAAAAGCAAAGCCTACTACCTGTGCATCGCCACTTCCACACCTGCCGTGGCTGGCATGCACGACCCCTGGACAGAAAACACGTGGATCTATCACGACGGAGAGGACACCATGGTGATCGTGGTGGAGGAGAGAAAGTTTCTGCTCCCTTTCTGGCTTCAGGTGATCTTTATTTCAATGTTGCTCTGCCTCTCGGGCATGTTCAGCGGGTTAAACTTGGGTCTGATGGCGCTTGATCCCATGGAGCTGCAGATCGTCCAAAACTGCGGGACGGAGAAGGAGAAAAACTATGCCAGGAAGATCGAACCCGTCAGGAGCCAAGGGAATTACCTGCTGTGCTCGCTTCTCTTGGGGAATGTTCTGGTGAACACCACCTTGACCATCTTGTTGGATGATATAGCCGGTTCTGGATTGATAGCTGTAGTGATGTCCACCATTGGCATTGTCATATTCGGAGAGATTGTTCCTCAAGCTATATGTTCACGACACGGTCTTGCTGTCGGTGCGAATACAATCTTCCTGACCAAATTCTTCATGCTGCTCACGTTCCCTGCGTCCTATCCGGTAAGTAAACTCTTAGATTACCTCCTCGGACAGGAGATCGGCACCGTATACAACCGAGAGAAACTCTTGGAGATGTTGAGGGTCACGGATCCATACAACGACTTAGTGAAGGAGGAGTTGAACATCATTCAGGGTGCACTGGAGCTCAGGACTAAGACCGTGGAAGATGTGATGACACCGTTGCGCGATTGCTTCATGATCACCGGCGACGCCACGCTGGATTTCAACACCATGAGTGATATCATGGAGAGCGGCTACACGCGCATTCCGGTGTTCGAGGGCGACAGATCCAATATCGTGGACCTGCTGTTCGTGAAGGATCTGGCGTTTGTGGATCCCGACGATTGCACCCCGCTCAAGACGATCACCAAGTTCTATAGCCATCCTTTACATTTCGTCTTCAACGACACAAAGCTCGACGCTATGCTGGAGGAGTTCAAGAAAGGTGAGAGTCGTCTTCTCTACCTTCGGATGCTGAAGATGAAATAATACATTGTTCATTGTTGTTGTTGCACGTGAGCTTTTACGTGCTAACAGTGTGGCAGTTTGGTCGTAATATTTGGCCGTTATAATACATAAAAAGTTGCATGGTTATATTTTGTTAGTTATATAGCATGTCCTTTTACGCACCGGCGGAATAACAGTTTTACGCACGGTCATAACATAATTCTGTTTCATTGAAATTAACAGATTCAACACTTTTTTGTTTCTTTTAACATTTTCTTATCCAATAAATAGTTTATTAATATTATTATTCAACTCTTTTTAGGTTTATTTAGGTAGCCTATTTAACTTGGTTAACTCAGTTGTTAGAATGGATAGTTACTCAGATACTGGGTTCATCTGCAGCTGGAACTAGTTCCTCCATTTATTTAGGTTTTATAGTCCATATTTAAAATAATAATTGGTAACACTTTACTCTAAGATTCCATATCATGCACAAACAATTAACAATATATTCTTTACAGCATTTATTAATCTTTGTAAATGTTAGTTAATAAAAATACAACTGATCATTGTTAGTTCATGTTAGGTCATTGCATTAACTAATGTTAACAAACAACTTTTGATTTTAAAAATGTATTAGCAGCCTATATGTTGAAATTAACAATTTAGAAGTATTGTTCATTATTAGTTCATGTTAACTAATGTTGTTAACTAATGTTAACAAATGGAAACTTATTGTAAAGTGTTACCAAATCATTTAATAACATACATGGGTGTATGGGGAGGACATTATTTATACCATGATCAATGGAAACATGGGTAAATGCTTCATGCTGCCATCCCCCCAATGCTCAATCCAAATCTGCACCCTTGATAACATATAATGTCCCCCACCATTATTTTCATCCCAAGTTAATTTTTGAAAACCTTCCTCTACCTACTCTGTAATATAAGCAAGGTCCAGGTTATCAGGTGGGGTCGTCCCATTTCAGAGAGTGCATAATACTTTCTCACCATACCTGTTGAATGTGGCTTCTTCAGTGTTCCTACACCATTTAAAACTATTTTGAGTTGTCAGGTTTTATTTGTCCTTAGGACCCTACAACGTCATTACAATGTGCCTGTGTGTGAGTGCTTTAACTAATTGCAGTTTCTCAATGTGCCCTCACAGAGCAAAGGGTTAAAGGGTTAATGCTTGCAGCAGAGGTGAGAATGTAGTGATGCAATGGAAACACACTGCAGGTGTACTTACAGTTGCTAAAGGATGACTCAGGGGTTATTAGGTGTAATGCTTTATAATGCATGAACTAACATGATGAAGAAAGGATAATATAAGGAAAAATCTTATTTTAGCATAGCCCCAAAAACAGATTTTGAAAAGAGTTGGATTTTCGTTTTCTTTCTTTCTTTCAGTTTGTTAAATACAAATGTCCACATGCCCATCTCTGAACACTTTTTTTTTTTTTTTTTTTAGTTACACCATTTGTTACACTGTCACCATCAACCATATTAATATCTTTATTAAAATTATGGAAATATTTAATTTTCACTTTCCGTGACCATGTTCTCGGAAGAAGCATAACAAACTCAAAGCTTAACCTAATAAGTGAGAGTTGCTCAGAAGTTAGCGACTACAAGAGTAGTCTTCTACAAGAGGTCATTATAAGAATTTTAGCAACCTGGGCTATGAAGTTTGTGACTCTTTTGTGCTTGGCTGCTTGCCAGAGGAAACTCACCATTGGCTGTTGGTATTCGAATGACTGATTAGGGGAGTGGCACAAAGATTCATGTCATTCTGGCAGTGATTCGAGCACTCAGTTCAAAGTGCTTTGTATTGTAAGTCAGTGTTAATTAATCAAATGCGTCTTGTGGAGCTGCACAGCCATCCAAAGTAGGAACAAAATACAGCACTCCTGTCAAGCACACCTTTGGAGTGTAATTTGTTTCTCTTTGATGTTGCTTTTTTGAGTGGCAAAAGTGGCTTTCACATTTTTGCTTTTTAATTATTTCAATTGGTGAGCTTTGGAAATAAGGTAGATGACGCTCAATTATTTCAGAGGAAAATGGATCCAAATATATTTTAATGGTCAACTAATTAAGGGACCCATATGAAAAGGGCTTTTGACTGCAATCATGACCTAGGAGGTCAGCCCTAAAATTCTTGGAACAAAAGACTAGTTCCATTATGATTGAAATAATTACTGTGTCATAAAGGGACCCCTGCCAAACAGCAGTTTTGTGTTTAATGAGTATGCCATTGTTCATCGTCTGGGCTTAACCCAATGCTGTGAAATAAAGAAAGAACTGCTTCTGGAAAGATTTTGTACATATTGAGACTTTTTTCTCTCTCTCTTTGCTTGTGATCGTTTGTGAGAATTTCCCATGATGCCAAATATGGGCTGTGGCCAATTGTGAATGATGAAACATCCAAATAACTTAAAACACCATTAGATGCATTTGTCATGCTTCTTTAAATATCAACAAATGTCCTGCCAAACCCTTCAATGTGTAATCTACAGTTCAGAAACAGGGTAATTATATCTTCTTTTTTAGAACTTGACGAAAATTCATTTGGCTGCTGCAGATGCGATTCATTGTAACCAGACAGAACAAAGTACGTAGAAACAAAGGTTTTGAGAGTTGCACCTCATTCTCTCAGCAGATCCATGTCTTATCCTCTGAACTCACTAACCATCCAATATGTCTGTTATCACATGAGGTGATCAGTCTGTTAATTTTGAGAGACAGGAAGATTTGTTATCATCTTGAAACATATCGATGAACTTGTTTTCTGTTCCTTTTTATAGAGAGACTCAGATGAGAGTAGCTCCATGCTCATCTGTCTCTCCATTTGTTTTAAAGGCGTAGTTCACCCAAAAATGAAAATTCTGTCATAATTTGCCTACCCTCACATTGTTCCAAACACTAAAAAAAATAGTTTGGTGTGAAGCAAATAAAGCAGGAAAGATTAAGTACTTTCTGCATTGAATAAACGTGAAAATATGTAGTAAATTAGACATTTATACTTAATTCAAATATTAAAAATTAATGCTCTTTATTTATGATTGTTTGTTATCTTTACATGCGTCATCAAGTATCAATCCTAAAGAAGAAAGCCGGTAAATGAAATAAGTAAATTTTACGTAACTTTTCGAACCTGGTGTTCCCAGCATGCACCGTGCTTGAATAATTAATGAGCTTGCATTATTTCACTGTTTACAATTTTAATTGTTTATTTTTTATTTTTGTTACATTTGGTAACTTCTTGTTTTGTGAAGTCTGAAGTTAATTTTCTTCTCAAAATTACCTGTTCATGATCAAAAAAATGAGCCGTTGATTGTTACCGTCATCGTGTTTTGTGGACCAAGTGTTCTGGTCTGTGTGGGCAGCTTTGGATCTTGTTCCTATTGACATTAAAGCAAGGTGATGTTGTCTAATACATATAGTATCATGCATTAAGCTTCCCTGTGGTAGGATTCTGTCTGTCATGTGGTTCATGACTAAATATGTGAAAAAAGCATTGAAACGCTAGTGAGTACACTTTCAAAAGCATGGCTCAATTCAGAGCTACATTGCATGTGTAAAATGTACAAAGAGTGAGTAAAATTTATTTGAAACGAGTACATTCTTAATTAACCCTTAAATGCATGGTAATTTTCCCAAACACTCAATGCCCAGATAGTGTAACATCTGAAATATTTTCAAGACTATAAGAATATAAAATAAAATATTTTAATGTTTTACTATTCTTTAATCAAAGAGATAATGCAACAAATCAGAACAAATCTAGAACAGGTTTAATTATTTTCAATCTGAAATTTCATGAGATGCAACTGGCTGTCAAAACCATATTGAGCTACACATAATCTACACAGAAGATACACCTAAGTTACACATACGTTACACATATGTATTTTCTCAGGCACTTATTGAGTCTAAATACATCTCTGGAAAAAATTAAGAGACAACTGCAAAATTATCAGTTTCTCTGGATTTACTATTTATATGTATGTGTTTGAGTAAAATGAACATTTTAGTTTTATTCTATAAAGTACTGACAACATTTCTCCCAAATTCCAAATAAAAATATTTGTCTATCATTTAGAGCATTTATTTGCAGAAAATGACAACTGGTCAAAATAACAAAACAGATGCAGTGTTTTCAGACCTTGAATAATGCAAAGAAAACAAGTTCATATTCATTTTTAAACAACATAATACTAATGTTTTAACTTAGGAAGAGTTCAGAAATCAGTATTTGGTGGAATAACCCTGATTTTCAATCACAGCTTTCATGCGTCTTGGCATACTCTCTACCAGTCTTTCACATTGCTGTTGGTTGACTTTATGCCACTCCTTGTGCAAAAATTCAAAAATTCTGTTTCAGTAGTACACCCTAATGACAATAGTCATATCATACTGTTCATGTGTTACACTTGCTATAGTTTACTTAAGTGTTGTTTCTACATCAGCTAGCAATGCCAAATGTAAATCAATTCAATCACTGAAACATCACCTTGAGTAAGAAATAACAAGTATAAACATGTGTACATGCATATGGGATACTTATAATTCACCATTCTTGATATTCATTTTTGCACAGAAAATCAACATGATGTAGTGTTTATTTGTATGAATATAGTACTAATTTCTCTTGTAATGAAGAAATGTACATCCTGTCATAGTAAACTTAAATAGATATGAAATAATCATAAAAAAATGTAATTTATGGAAGTGCGAAAAAAATAAATAAACCCTGACACTCTTACATACCTCGGGTCTCTTAAGACCCCATACACTTTTGGTGCTTAAACCATTATAAAAAAATAAATTTGTTGCAATTTTTTTTTTGTTTCTTTTTTTGCAACACTAATTATAAGAGATAGATTGAGGAATACTAAAGAGATTTGGGTACAACTCCAAAAAATGGATGAGGTATAGGGTGTGGAATGAGGTCCAGGGTCTCTAAAGACCCGAGGTATAAGGGTTAAAGCCACCAAGAATTGTGTGTAGCCTTTACTTGAAAATAGTGTCTGTTAGATTTACTAGCAATTTCTGTGTGGAAATTGTTTCCAAGGTTTCTTTAAATAAACCTCACTCCAGTTTTTTTCAGTGAACATGCATGACTTTCTTTTTTAATTTGAGTGAATATCCAACTTGATCACACTGGAAATCGACATGTTGCTTCTAAATATCCATGTATCCTGAAATCGACCCAATTCTTTTGAATTACTGACAAGCGGCATCTCCCATCAGACATTTTTGCATCATTTCCAATGCGTTCACCTTTTCCTATGGCGTGTTGAGCAAGCAGACTCAGAATCATGGGTTCTGCTCCTATGGAAACAAGTAATTACTGTGATTCTGATGTTGCATTTTTGCTCTAATTTTTTACTCCACTGAGAGTCAGGTTTAGGGTTGGGGTTTGGGTTAGGGTTAATGCAATATGCATTCCTATTGACTGTATTAAATCATTAATAATGATTAACTAATTATATCATTTTCTTTGGGCACCATTCTGTGGAAATTTCACATGGAAACTGGAGCTCACAAGGGCCATATGTTCAGCAACACTTCTAGCTATGGCCACTGGATTGGATTTGGAATTAATTTCAGTGAGCAATTAATTTCGATTTGACCGACAGAATTTTAGACCTACTGTCGCTGAATTCATATTGCAATCAGTCTGGAAAATCCAAAGGTCCATCCTTTTAAAACAAACACAATTTCAGTGAAAATCCTGATGTCCGTTTGAGGAGGGTGCTTGAGGAGAAACTTGTTCACAGTAGCTTGCGTGTTCATGCGAGAACTTGCATTTTTAGCATGAAACAAAGCAAGTTTTTGCATGAAAACTTGTGCCACTGTGAACTAGCTTCTCTCATGAACTCATTAAATTCTGTTTTGTTTCTCACCAAAATTTATCGTAAGCCTTCAGAAGAATTGGAATGTGACTACATTTATGTTACTTTTGGGTCCTTTTTTATGCTTTGAAGTGAGGCACTATCCACTCCCATTGTATTGAAAAGATAGAAGGGAATCTTCAATAAAGCATCTCCTTTTACTGTATGTTCTGTATAAGAAGTCATATGGGTTTGAAATGACACAAGGGTTAGTAAATGATGACAAAATTGTCATATTTGCAATGCTCTGTTAAAAGTTAAAAATAAGCATGCATATCAGTATGTACCAAGTACCTTATCAGTAATGACATCTATAGATGCCATGATCTACAGTAATTCATTTACAGTAAAAAAAAATGCGCTGGCTGTATTATTATTTTACCACTGGGCCACTGGAGGTGGCTGGTCTCCACATGAGTTTTTGCACGTAATGAACCAATCCACCCGCCCGCTAATGTAGGCCAATCTATGCTTAGTTCAGATTCAGCAACCTCCTTTCCCTCTTGTTTTAACGTGGGAATTCTTTTTTCATATTACTTGGCCTAGTTATGGCTGCATTATTTCCTATAATAGATAACATCCCTGCTTCTTTTACTGTGATACTAAATCCAAACAGCCTCTCGTATTTCCTTTGTTGATGTGGAAAGATTAATTTGTGTCAATTGGCATCTTAATTTTGATATTTTATTTCAATAATTGTTCAATAACAATTTGCTGATTTCTACTGAGATGTAAGAGTGAGTTTTGTTTGAGCTTCTTCTTGGAAACACTTGCTTACACTGTTGGGGATTATGTGATGTCATACTGGCAGGAACAATGCTGGTTGCAGTGTGTGGGATCCCCCTTTCAACACACCATGGTTTCAGACTGTCTAAACATTTATACATGTGGTTCTTTTAGATTGATTTAAACCTGCTTACAAATTTAATCCAAAATGAATACATTGATACAGCTAATGTGAAGAGTTTTGGCTATTGCGCAATATTTATCATTTTAAAGTGAATTAAAGTGCTGTTGTGAAGCATTATTTTGATATTTGTTAAGCTATCGGCAGCAGTAGTCAGTTCCGTTAGGGTTAAATGCAAGTCAATAGTGTGCATGCACTCCATTGCCATTCCATGTGTGCTACTCAAAGCTCATGTTAAGACTTTGCTTTTCAAATGGCCTACATTCCTCAAATTGTGGTACATGAACATGAAATGGCCTTTAAACCGATTAGTCAAACAATTGAGAAGCGGCAATGCAGCCAGAGTACCTTCACAAAGTCTGTTTTCTCATTACAAGCCTCTAATGTGTCTTATTTTCTAATATTTAGCAAAGAAAACAAGCTTATAATTTTCAGTGCTGAGTAATGGCCATTTATGTTCCTGACTATTATGCAATCGGATAATTCTGTGAATCAGACCTCTGCTCGTATCCACACTCATTAATCTGTCTCTGCTTCGGAGACTGGAAGTGCTCCAGAATCAAAAACATAAATACAACAGAAGCATATACTTTCCAAAAATACTTTTTGGGATATTATTACATACAAACTGATAAACTTCCAGTTTGTGATCATTTTTGGAAGTTTTAGGGAGACTTTTCTGCAATTTCGAGGACAAATTGTTCATATTTGCCATATCAGAATAAACTCAGCGGGGCTCGACATTAAAGGAATAGTTCACCTAAAAATGCAAGTCCATACAATGCAAGTGAATGGTGGCCAGATCTTTGAAGGTCCAAAAAGCACATAAAGGAAGCATAAAAGTAATCTACACAACTCCTGTGGTTATATCTTCAGAAGTGATATGATATGTATGGGTGAGAAACAGATCAATATATAAGTCCTTTTTTACTATATATGCTCCTACCTGATCAGTAGGTGGGAATATGCACGAAGAATGCAAATCGCCTAAAACAAAAGAAGAATGTGGAAGTGAAAATGAAAGTGGAGATTTATAGTAAAAAAAGGACTTAAATATTGATCTCTTTCTTACCCACACCTATCTTTTTGCTTCTGAAGATATGGATTTAACCTTTGGAGTCATATCGATTACTGTTATGTTGCCTTTATGTGCTTTTTGGACCTTCACAATTCTGGCCACCATTCACTTGCATTGTATGGCCCTACAGAGCTGAGATATCTTTCAAAATATTTCAGTTTGTGTTCTTCAAAAAAAGAAAGTCATACACATCTCGGATGGCATGAGGGTGAGTAAATGATGAGAGAATTTTCATTTGTGGGTGAACTATCCCTTTAAGCATTGTCATGTGCTTGTCTTTTGGACAAGTAAATTGGTCATTCGCTTAAATAAAAAAGTTACTTGTCCTAAGGAAAAAAAATACATTTAAGCAATAGTTACATGCTCAAGTAAAATGTCAAAGTTTCTGTGGTATGTTTTCTGAAATTACAACAGATGCCCAACCTAATAGTAGTAATGCAATCAACTCAATTCTCTGCAATAGAAATGTAAACTGCGCTGGGTAGGGGAGGATGCTATTGTCATATGGTAGTTATATTATGTTACATACGGTAGTCAAATAAAGAAAATCCTCCATCGCCATCATTTACAGCAGGGGTGCTCACAGATTTATGGAATGAGATCTACTTCTCCATCATGTTATTGCAGCAAGATCTACCATGCATAATGTATGCATTGTCACAATACCACAATTTCAGTAGTCGGTATTGAAATTTGACGATTCTCAATACCAGCAATAGCACAAGAAATATTAACACTAACTAATTTACTTATGTAATAATTGTCTCAAGTAATTATTCAAGAATTTTGAAATGTATCTCATGCACGTATCCGCATTACCATGAGTGTTCTCGGAGCACACGTGCATGTTCTGCGCCCACACATAAGATGCACTCTGAATTATTTTCAACAGCAGAATAAGAATATGATCTCTGTAAAAAGTGACACAGGCCAAGGCTATATTACAAGTATAGCCGTTTATTTTTTTTGTTAGTGATGTATTAATTAGGCTACTTCCGGTTGGGCAAGTTAAATTCTCATTCACTTGCCACTTCAAAAATCCACTTGTCCTGGACAAGGTCAAAAACAATATTATGTTGATTTTCAGCATATTTATGATACCAACCACCCTCAACCAGTGTTTTATGAACAAAGACATTGGTTAATGGTTACATATCAGCAAAATCGCTGATTTTGATGTATGCAGCCTTCAAGTGGAGTTGGAAATATCATAATTACGAGTTCCGAACACATGAATGATCAAGCGAAGTCATTTTTGCCAGTGGAAAACTTGCAATTTTAGATTGTGAAAGTTGTGACGTTGGAAGGGACGTGTTGTCATGTATGATGATGTAAAACAATGATTTTTCAGTGCTATTTCAGTTTCAGTGGTTTGTTTGAAAAATATTATTGTGTTATATATGACAGATATTAAAGTCAATTAGTTAAATATAGCCGCAAGCGGCAATCATCGGTGTCCAAGCACATGTGAAGAAATAACCAAAATAATCAGAATTGACAGAAATGATCCAGTGGAGGCCAAATTATACAAATTGACTATATAAAAGCTGCTGAAAGCTGATTGGTTGATGGCGGCCATGTTTTTCAAAATATGTGACTGTCCTTATAGACCTTGATGGCACCTTGGACAAAGACAGTGCATGCAAAATTTCAAGTCGATCGGACCAACAGTTCCATAGTTAGAGCCATTTTTTGTTTTTTAATTATTATAGCGCCACCAAGAGGCAAATGTGTGCAATATTTTTTGTGTGTCCTCACAATGAGCCCATACATACATGTACCAAATTCGGTGATAATATCTCAATCCGTTCCAAATTTATAACCATTTTAGTAAAATGGACACGCCCACTATGAACATTTTGGCATACCGTTTGACGATAAATCAGAATTTCAAAATTTCTTTGATAACTTTTCATAATGGGACTCTGCTGAGTCTTTCTGCACTGGTTTGGTTCCGATTGGGCAAACGGCCTAGGACGAGTTCCTTTTGAATTTTTTTCAAACAATCCTAACTAGCGGGAAAATGAAGGGGCGGAGACAAAAATGTCTGATCTTACAAGATTCGCCATGATGCAAGGAATCACAAGAAAAAAGAATTTTGACAGAATAGATCCTGCCTTATCTAAATTAGTTGAAAATTGGGTAGCAAAATTTTGAAGCTGTAAAAAGCACTAAGGCAGCATAAAATTAATCCATACGACTCCAGTGGTTGAATCCATATCTTTTGAAGCAAAATGATAGATGTCAAACAAAGTTTTAGTAAAAGTGGGCTTGGCCATTACGTACGTTTTGGTGTACCATTTGATGATAAATCTAAATTTCAGATTTGGAACCATCCTGCCAAGTTTGGAATCTCTACAATTTACGGTCTCTGACGCCCAGACACATTTAGGGCAGAAAAAAAATAATAGGAAGAAAAATAATAAGAAAATCAGAACAAATACAATAGGATTCCTGAACCTTCAGTGCTTGGACCCCTAAAAACCAAAAGGCACACCCTCCGTGGTTTGTTTTATGCAAATTGATTAATAATTTGCTAAATACCATGCATTAATAAATCATATAGGTTGTGTAAACGTCATGCAGGTGTATTCCCTTAATACTTATTCACGGTACAACAGGTAAAAGCTTTTGCCGTTTATTGTGTATTTTCTTATTTGGCTTTTGTATTTTGTTTCCGACTTGAATGCGTGACATGTCGTTTTAATGAATGCCCAACTCAGATGTAGGTGTACTTGAAGGCAGCATAGTTCATGTATATATGTGTATTTTGTCTTTAAAGAAATATTCTGGGTATTACAAATTAAGCTCAATCCACAGCATTTATGGCATAATGTTGATTACCACAAAACTAATTTAGGTTTACAGCGACACGTCGTCATGTCAACGAAGTTGTAAAATTGGCTATAACTTTACACAGAAAGGTTAGTTAGCGATTTTATCACAGTAAAATCATGCTAACACTCATATTGTTTACGTCTTGTGGCTATACTTTTGAAACAGTGAGTATTTTAACGTTAACAGATTGGCCTCAAACTTTGAGTTCTACATTTGTCAGTGTGATTCCTCAGTATGTAACAATTTTCTCTAATATTTGTGTTGTTACATTTGTGGCACTATATAGTTCATATGTGTGTCCCATTACTTGATAGCTATATACAGTACAGTAAGTGTAAAATATTGCCTCACCATTAAGTGGACATACCCACTACGATTGCCATAGAGTTGGAAATTGAGCAGTATTCAGAATGCAAAACCATGAATGCGGTTGATGTTTTAGTAGTTTAGACAACAACATGCGTTGATTAGCTCTCTTGTATAATTTAGGGATCAACTCTCATTCAAAAATAGAAATGAATCCTATATTTTTCTGCATTAGCAGGAATGTGACCTGGAACAGCATGAAGCAAGCACCCCACTTCCCATTATACTGAGCAAGTTTCATTTCATTTTCACATTGTTAATCTTTGTGAATATCAGAGGAATGTTATTATTTAAGCTGCTGCCTAAATTCAGTCACTGCAGACTGATAAACTCAGGTCTGCCACTGTACTTCAACCAAAAAAAAAAACAAAAAAAAGTTTAGACCCAGCTCTTTTGCTCTTTTCCTTCCTCTCCCCTTTTCCTTTGACTCTCTTTGCCACCTTCACAACACATTCAGAGCAGAAAAACCCACTTGGGTTTTTTTAAACTGTCCCCTGGCATTCCCAAGCCTTCCGTGCCATTGCCCCCACCCCCAACCCCCCTCCCATATTGTCCTTTTGCCCGTTTCCCTCAATGTCATAAATTACAAGCGACACAAACCCTTGCCTAATGCTCTGGCGTGGAAGTGTTCCAACCAGAAGAGCTCTGGGTTGGCATCATTGAATGTGGTAAGCAGTTCTCTCTTCTCTTAGTGAGAGGAAAAACAGCCGTGCCAAACAAGTGCTTCCATGGAGGTTAATAAAATACAGCGCTAGTGTCAGCTAAAGACATGCTTAAACTTGAATAACTCATTTTAAGCAGTCCCCAAAATGCATTGTGGCAGTAGACTCCTGGGTCTACAAATACAAATGACTTTTATTTGCAATTATTCTATTTATTACTAATTATTTTATGTCTACCAAATATAAATTGTCTATCTAGGGCCATTTGGCTATTTGGGTTATAGGCTACTCTTTACTTTGAAATAGTAATCAAAATCATATGTTAAGGCTTTAAAAAACTAATGTACAATTTAACTTTTGCTTGTAGAGAGCAAGATTTGGAGAAGTGTTTTTAGCTACATTTAGCTTAGGATTCCAGCTACAGCTATTTGTAATTTTTTTTTGTGCTGTCAATTATTTTTTTTTAATTACAATTAATTGCATAATTTTACGTAATCACAATTAATCGCATATTTTGAAAGTGCTCAAATTTGACTCTAAATATACTTCATTTCCTGTCAAAATGCATTTATTTCCTTCTTAGGAAATAAAACAAAGCAATATGTAACAATATAATAAATAGAAATGGACTAAGATAGCACCAATTCAAGTAATATTAAACATTTCCCAAAGTTTAAGTGGGAGTTTAACTAATTGAAAGAACTAATCCCCACATAAGTTGCATATTCATTGCAATGGGCATTAAATCTCTTAAACTCTCATCTTCCACAATATTAATTAGCTGGCAGACTGTGGCTATCCACTTTGTTATAGCAATCGTGAACTCCACATGAAAAGCGCTTGCAGACAAAAACATCTCATTCTGCGTTTTGGTGATAGTTAAGACTTGGCGTGCTGCAAATATGACACTTACAGGAGTGCCAAAACAAATATCTCGTATCATGCACATCGACAAGTGCATGGAAAACAAATTAATGGCCACTGTTTGTGATTCATTTTATCCATCTGTTTATTTATTAAAGTTGCTTTTCCATACCATCCAAAATAATAGATGGCAGTCATGGAATTAGCCCACAGTACAAAAAAACATATAATTTCTGTGCACAAAGATGTTTTAAATTAAAAATAAATATACAATACTAGGAGAAAAGCTTCAGTATGCTTTTTTTGGAACACTAACATAGCCCATTTCTATAAAATTATTGTTTAGCTTACTTTTGAAAAAATTCCCTGTATTAAATTAAATAAATTAGCCTACCAAATGAATAAAGCATTAAATAAAATAATTAATTACCAAACGAAAAAAATTATATCTTTAGACCTATATATGCCTTTTCTTTACACAAACTTAAATTAGCCTTACTCTGTTCTGTAGACGAAAAAGTCGGCTGAATGACATTCTCAGAAAGTTCTAAATTTTTTTCAAGACTATAAACTATCAGAACTATTTGTCCAATGCAGAGTTCACTTTCAGAAAACGAGCTTTTGAACATTTCAAAACTTTAGAATATTTTAAATCTAACCCTCTTTACCTCGACTCGCATTTGCTGAGCTTCTTCAGAAAATGTAAATTGCATTATGACGCTAAAATTAATTTTAGATGACAATCAAGTTCAGTTGGTCGTTAAAAGCTGCTGGACAAATATGCGGGACATGATGCAGTTGTGAATAGCAATGCTTTAGATGATTGTTAAAAATAGCCTATTGAATATCAGGAATGTATCATATGTAAACCCTGATATTACACCACATCAATTTTTCTTTAATAGCTGCGCACACTGCATATGCTCATCGATGGATGGTCCTTATACTAAGACTGAAAGTTTCCCCCACTTCTTGGTGCAGGTTGCCAGCTTGAACAGGGCCATGCCGATTTGCTTTCAGGTCGGAACCGGTGGCAACCAGCGATCAACATCAAGACCAATATTACAGTCCTATCAGAAGGGCAACTGTTCCCTTTTGATTGCAAAACCTCATCTTCTGATTGCATTTATTTGTGAAATCACAATGACAGTGAGCTGTCTAATTTCAATGAATTGTCTCAATACTCTCCCCATTTTACCAAAACTTCGGAGAAAAAAAAAATTAGGGACATCTGTGAGGCGAAAGGTACACAATTAGTGATAAACACACATTTCTGTATGGAAACGTCTTAAGGGCAGATTTCTTTTGCGATGAACCAAAACTTTATGTGAAAAAGTGTTTAAGCATGACGTCATCATGCACACCATTATCGATAAAAGGCCATTTGAATGGAAACAGGCAGAAGACAGCAAATTTCCCAAACATTTTTTACACATTTTCACTTTGTCGATGGAAAGTGGATGGAAACTTGGCTATTGATTATGTGAACGCCAATACTTCCTGGTTTTCATGGGAACAAACTTCCTGTCTCAGAAGTAGCTCAGTAGTGCCACGGGAAAAGATAAACACACTTGAATTTATGCAAAAATGTTTGATGGGAGATGGCGCTTGTCAGTTACTCAGCAGAATGGGGTCGATTTCAGGATATCAGCAGTAGCAACACTCGGTTTTCCCATGTGATCATGTTGACTTCATGACACTCAAAACATATATATATATTTTAAAGCAGTTATTTCTCAGAATGTCCAGGCTGCTCTTTTCCATACAAAGACATTTAATGTGACATAAGAATGTTTGGAATTGAGAACAGGTTCTTATTCAGAAGTTATTCCATAAAAATAAAAAACGAATTGAAACTGAATGAATGTCTGCTTTCTTCCACCAATACGGATGGAACACCTGACTAAAATACTCTGAAAGTTACCATGTTTACATGCACTTAAGAAAACTGTTTATTACAGGGTTTTTGCAAAAAGCGGCATTCTGAAATATCATGTAAACTAGAACATCCTGGTTACTTTCGTAACCTCCGTTCCCTGATGGAGGGAACGAGACGTTGTGTTGATGTAGTGACACTAGGGGTCACTCTTGGGAGCCCTAAACACCTCTTCTTTTTTGAAAAAAGGCCACTCATTCAGGTTTTGTGCTGAGGAGCCGAGACCAGGTCACGGACATTTCAGCGGGTAGTTCAGCGTTGTGGCAAGAGGGACACAATGTCTCGTTCCCTCCATCAGGGAACGGAGGTTACGAAAGTAACCAGGATGTTCCCTATCTGTCTCTCACTCGACGTTGTGTCAATGTAGTGACACTAGGGGTCCCTATACAAAACGCCACAACTATCTGAACTGTGTTATGTGAACTGGTGGTGTGTGACGGGCAGACCGCTGTGTACCTCGTAGCCAGCACACCAGGCCATCACGTAACCTCCCCCATTGCTCTTATGAGCATCGAACATCGGGAACAAGTCGACTGCCCAACTATAGGGACAGGCTAGTCCAGCCGAGGCCTCTTTCCCTCTCTTTTCTCCCCAAAAAGAGTGGAATTTGTTAACTGACAGAGAGCCATAAGTGTCTGCGTCGGGGAAGACACTGCAGAGGCCATACCCCACCCAAAAAGGGGGGGGGGTATTTTGAGTGGAATAAGCCACATGGTCTTACCAAGTCTTGTCGGAAGTATGTCATGTGGAGAGGTCCCATGGTAGGTCCCACCCGAAGGGGGAGGAGTTTCTACAGAGCATGGCGACCGGGGGCAGAGGGGCCTCTGCCCAAGGAAGACACAGTTTGCCGACAGGGAAACGATTTTGCGGAAAATATCACATGGGGTCGCCTTCGGGGAACCAGCACATGTGGAGCACCTACCTCAGTACAGGGGCTCATTAGCGCACGTACTGGGCCAGTCAGTGAGTTCCTCCGCAAACTCAACTGCCAGAGGGCTAAGGAGGAAAGTCATCCAGGGATCACAGTCTGTGAATACGACTGGGAGTCAAGAGTGCACGTCTTCACCTCAAGGGAGGGGAAAGGCGCTATGCACAAGCGGTACACCCGGCCAGCTGTCCTGGAACTTACCTACTCGTGCCTGCCAATACACGGGACGAGACCGGCTCAACTCGGAGATTGTAGAACCTCGCAAAGGTGTGTGCCAGCGCATCTATACCGAGGGGTGCCTCGGTCAGGGCATACCAAAGCGGGCAGTGGGAGGATTCCCAGGAAGCAAACAGGTCTACCTGACCATGGCGGAGCTCGAGGTGCCATGTCGAGGGGACTCAAGCCCCGTGGCCGTGCTGAGTCCAGGGACATTGAAGCACTTACCTGGCTCCTGCCGCCCACCATAAGATTGGCTGAGGAGGGGGGAGGAGGAACCTCGTCCCCGTAGTCCACTGGAACCAATCCCGTGTGGGCGTGTTTATGCCACAGCTGGGCGCACAGGGGTGGGGGGGTCCGCCGCTGGAGCGCCATACCTGCCAAAATGGGACAGTGGACAGGCATTGTGACGACGGATATGTGACCCAGGAGACGAGGGAACCATTCTTTTGTCAGGCTTTTGGGTGCCGCAGCCTCCTGGGAATGCGGTGACAAAAGATTCTCCTCCTGGCCCTCCACCGGGGGATGAAGTGGTCTGTCTTCTCGCCCCTGGGTGGCCTGTCTCGGGGGCGCTTCGAAGCCTTCCTCGGGTTCTTAGCGGCCGGCCGTGGGACGGGTGGCGTCTGCTTCCTGCGGGCCCAGTAACCAATCGTCGAGCCACGAGGGTTCAGGGGAGAGTGGAGGGTTCCACTCTAACCCGACGCTCGAGGCCGCCCGGGAAAGCATGTCCGTCATTTCTGCTTTGGCGTGAGACCGTTCCCGAAGGAGGAAGTCCAGCCGAAGCCTCTGCGTCAGACTTTCCAATGCTGCGCTCGATAACTCATCGTCTTCCCGAGCTCCGAACGAGAAGTCGAACTCGCGCTGAGACAAGCCGGCGGTCTCGTGCGAGAGCCCGATTGGGGCAAGCAAGCGTGCTGGGGAATGGGAGGTCCGTGGGGGGATAACCGGCAGAGGTGGTCCCATTGATGTCCCCAAATCGCCCCCAGTGCTAACCGACACGGCCTCAAACCCGTAGGTAGAAGGACCGGTTGCGGCTTACGAAAGCAAGCCATGACTGCAACATTGCCATGGTCATGTTCTCGCAATGAGGACATGACTCATCCACGAAAGATGTCTCTGCATGGGCAGTGCCCAGACACATAAGACAGCGATCGTGGCCATCAGAAGCGGAGAGATAATGACCGCAACCAGGAATAACACACAACATCTTTAAAAAGATGTTCCGTGTGTGTGCCGCTCTTTTTGTGAATGAAAATATACTCTTTTAGAATATACTCTGTTATTTTTGCTCTGCCGAAGTGCCCAGGGGCGTTCTCTGCACTCCATGGGTGCAGAGGGGGAGAAGCTGCTGAAATGCACCGTAAATCCAACAGTTATAAGGTGCGTCTTTGGAGGAAATTGAATTCAGTGCACTGAATACAACCGCTTGGCTCCGAAGAGAAAATCTGAATGAGTGGTTGCATACCAGCTCCTTTTATACCCGTATGTCCGGGGGAGTGGCATCAAATTCCACTCACCAATTCTCATTGGCCTTTTTTGTTTAGAGGTGTTTAGGGCTCCCAAGAGTGACCCCTAGTGTCACAACATCGACACAATGTCGAGTGAGTGACAGATAGGGAACGCCAATTTACTTACACCGCATAAGAGTTTAAGAGAAAGTGATTTATCACAACTAATTTTCTCCTCGAGAACATGGTTTATGTGTCATGTAAAAACATAAGCAACATTGTTACAGGTATTTGAAGAATGCACATGTGCATGAACAGACCGGATAACAAACGTCATAGGATGGAGCCCAACAACAAGTCAACACAGTGGAAAGAATTCAACATTTCTGGAAGTACATTGGGAAAAGAACATACACTATAAACTATAGCTATTTCTACATGTCAATATAAAATATTGACTTTCCCTCACGTTTGCATATATGAGCTCGTACACTGGGGGAATCCCTGAGTTTTATGTAAGAGGGAAATCCCACTATTGCAGCACAATTCTGCTGCATATTGCAATGGTCTTCCCGAGCTCCGAACGAGAAGTCGAACTCGCGCTGAGACGAGCCGGCGGTCTCGTGCGAGAGCCCGATTGGGGCAAGCAAGCGTGCTGGGGAATGGGAGGTCCGTGGGGGGATACCCGGCGGAGGTGGTCCCATTGATGTCCCCAAATCACCCCCAGTGCTAACCGACACGGCCTCAAACCCATAGGTAGAAGGACCGGTCGCAGCTTACGAAAGCAAGCCGTGACCGCAACATTGCCATGGTCATGTTCTCGCAATGAGGACATGACTCATCCACGAAAGATGTCTCCGCATGGGCAGTGCCCAGACACATAAGACAGCGATCGTGGCCATCAGAAGCGGAGAGATAATGACCGCAACCAGAAATAACACACAAACGGAAAGGCATCTTTAAAAAGATGCTCCGTGTGTGTGCCGCTCTTTTTGTGAATGAAAATATACTCTTTTAGAATATACTCTGTTATTTTTGCTCTGCCGAAGTGCCCAGGGGCGTTCTCTGCACTCCATGGGTGCAGAGGGGGAGAAGCCGCTGAAATGCACCGTAAATCCAACAGTTATAAGGTGCGTCTTTGGAGGGAATTGAATTCAGTGCACTGAATACAACCGCTTGGCTCCGAAGAGAAAATCTGAATGAGTGGTTGCATACCAGCTCCTTTTATACCCGTATGTCCGGGGGAGTGGCATCAAATTCCACTCACCAATTCTCATTGGCCTTTTTTGTTTAGAGGTGTTTAGGGCTCCCAAGAGTGACCCCTAGTGTCACTACATCGACACAATGTGATTTGGGGGCAGTGGTGGCTCAGCGGTTAAGGCTCTGGGTTACTGATCAGAAGGTCGGGGGTTCAAGCCCCAGCACCGCCAAGATGCCACTGTTGGGCCCTTGAGCAAGGCCCTTGACCCTATCTGCTCCAGGGGCGCCGCATCATGGCTGACCCTGCACTCTGACCCCAGCCTAGCTGGGATATGTGAAAAAGAAGAATTTCACTGTATATGTGTGATAAATAAAGAAAATTATTATTAATTATTAGGGAACGCCAATTTACTTACACCGCATAAGGGTTTAAGAGAAAGTGATTTATCACAACTAATTTTCTCCTCGAGAACACGGTTTATGTGTCATGTAAAAACATAAGCAACATTGTTATAGGTATTTGAAGAATGCACATGTGCATGAACAGACCGGATAACAAACATCATAGGATGGAGCCCAACAACAAGTCAACACAGCGGAAAGAATTCAACATTTCTGGAAGTACATTGGGAAAAGAACATACACTATAAACTATAGCTATTTCTACACGTCAATATAAAATGTTGACTTTCCCTCACGTTTGCATATATGAGCTCGTACACTGGGGGAATCCCTGAGTTTTATGTAAGAGGGAAATCCCACTATTGCAGCGCAATTCTCCTGCATATCGCAATGGAAAATTAAGGAAACAAAAACAGCAACAACTATGGAATATCTGGAAATAAAGTGTTACGTCACGGCGAAATTGCGTTGCTGTGGAGAAAGCTGCTTACTGACCAAGCCACATGTAAACGGGAGTAAAGAGTACACTGCTTATACAGTGCATGTAAACAGGAACGCAGCTTTCTCACAATAACCCGCTTTCTCACAATAACTCGCTTTCTCGTAATAAGACGCTTTATGGTGTCCATGTAAATGAAGTCAGTGTTTCAGTTGTGGTAGCTGAGTCTACATTTTAACGGAGTGGGTAGCTTGCAGTCTATTTTGAAAGTAATTAGAAAGAAATACTTTGAGCTGCAGACAAATAAAAAAAATACAACAAAAGTTTTTTTTTCTATTGTGTTATTCTCGATGGTTGCACGCAACAACAAACATACAGTGCGACCACGTCGAATTTTCAAATGAATGATTCCTTTTCATTTGCCTTTTTGATTATTTAATTAATCTCAAACATATGAGTTATAGTTCACCCAAAAATGACAATTCTGCTGTTATTTACTCAGCCTCATTCCAAACCCATGACATTGTAAGTGGAAATACATTTGTAGTATTTCTTAGAGCGAACGTGAACTGTAAGCTATGCTCGAACTGAGCAGGTACACAAGGTAGACCATACCAGCAACCGCATTGTACTGGCACAGTGAAGAGGAAATACCAGCAAGGGTGTGTACATTTGGAATAAGTGTGATATTGTTCTGATTAACAAATAGATTAACAAAAAGAACTGTAAATGTTAGCAAGATTTCTGTGGTTAACTTGTTTTTTAATCTTTGTATTTTTAAAAAAAAATTTTTTATATGTAGTCACAGAAAAAGAACGTCTTTTGTAGCAATGTTGTTTCTACTTTATTCAGGTTGCCAGTTTTAACTCCCTATAGTTTAGCATTCTAACATAGATTGGATGTCACAATGAAACCTCTGCTAGATAAGTGTTCCAAGGACACCTATGAGGTAATTGCTTCCTGAACTAGCCCAATCAGAATCCCGCAAATCCTGGGAATGGCATGGGGGAGTCAAACCCATGGTGATAAAAAGTTTAGGGAGTAGCATCAGGTTTTTATTATCCTATATCAAATGGACCTGATGAACTCATGCAGTATAATTTACAAATTCCTTTTCTGACTTCACAGACTAGAAAGGGGCACAAACCGCATCCCTGAGCATCTTAGGGTCACCCACAGGTCGCCCACAGTCTGTTCATTTACACACAAAACTGGAAAACACTTTTTTCAATCCAAGAAATGCTTCTAGAACTTGCCTTGTTTTCTTAGTTATGTCTGTGAAGTAGTCTGTACTTAGATTCTGTCACACCTGAATTTGCACCTGAAAATTTTAAATAACTTTTTCCACAATATATTATTATGGTATAATATATCCCAGATAACAGCACATAATAATCAAATGAACTGTGATTAATTGTTTTACATGTCTGTCTCTTTCTGACTTAGTTGGCGGTTATTGACCAGTTTTAGTGGCAATAAGCACCAGACCTTTTGCTGTAATCTAAGGTCTGACTACGCAAAATTAGGGTCACCTATACCTCTACTTTAAAGCTGCAGTTACAGTGCAGATTGTGGGATTTGAAGTAACTAAACAGTAACTGGTTGCATTTCCTATTACAACTTGTGGATAACAATAACATGTCAATGCTCTTTTTGATCCGCACAAACCTGTCTTGTCTTTTTTTAAATTATTATTTATTTTACTCAACACTCTGAAATGAACTGTATCAAGCTTTGTCTGCTATTTTCTGGAAGAAAACCACTTGCCTTGTTGCATAGCTCACTGCTTGCTGGTTTACAATACCATTTTAGTGAGTTTGCTCTGAGTGTAACTCTTAAAGGAGAGGTCTTGTGACTGTGGCCGTCTGTGCATAAATGGCCCCTTAATGATGCTGAATCTGTAAGCAGCATTAACCCAGAGCTCAGACTCAAATAAACACAATACTCACAGACATAGCACTGTTATTCATTGTGAACCTTCTCCGAGGATACAACAAATTTGATTGGTTTAGTTACTGAGTAAAAAATGAGTCTTTTTGACCAAGGGTACTTGGAGGTCAGTGTAGTGAGTAGTTTGGTTTATACAAACAAAGTGACTGCAGATAAAATTGTTTAGAAAGTTTGATTAAAAAAATAAATCTTATTTGAAGTTTTCTGATTAGTCCAGATTTTAGGCAAGTTTTTTTTAAATATTATTTATTACTCTGCCTCTTTGTATTTCTAAGGAAGAAAGAAAGAAGTTTGCTGAAGTGCTCAGGATTTAATATTTAGAAAACTGTGGCTGATTTGCACCAGTGTTATCTAGAGGTTGTTTTGGCTGGAGTTCAAAGTCACTGTGGGGGTTTGTGCTGGGAATTTACAATGACTTTAAAATGAAAAAAAGAAAAAAAAGAGAAAAAAAAAATCTACAATAGACTTGACAACAGCACACTAATAATAATACAACAGCACACTAGTTTCAGTATTCTCTATTCATTTCTCACCAGTCAGCAGATGTTTTTCATCCAGAACAGCAGTATACCAGTTGCGGGATGATCCCCATTGGAAAAGCTTGGGGTTAGGAGTCTTGCTCCCGGCACATTAATAACAGAGTAACTCTAGTTCCTGGCTCACTCTTATGTGGTCAGGCTGAACGTGCAGATGCTTAACCATTACTCAACTCCCATGTTGAAAATTTCTAATTAATTAGCATTTGTTGTGCTATGTGATCCCTCATTTTAAACAAGTTTAAGTGCTACAGCTTAAGGCCACGTCCACCATCTTTTTCCTCTATGTTTTGGCCTTCCATCCACACTGAGGCTACTTCCACATTAATCCAAATACATTTCAAAACGGCGTTTTCGTTTTCTAAATGCTCTCCCTCCACACTGCCGTTTTCAAGCGTTTTCCAAAAGTTGCATGTCCACTCTAAAATAAACAAAAGCTGTTACAAATACAGTCTTAAACACAATTGTCCTCGTGTTCCGTCACCAGACAGCAATTCTGAGTAAACTTCCCGTCGCCTTTGAAGGAATGCAGTGTGAAGGTTATACAAAGCAGCATTTATCTTTAACGACACTTATCAAAGTAAATAGCAAGCACAACAACACCGCTACAACATGGGCTGCCATTTTGATTGTTTTGAGTTGAATGGATCACATGACTACATCACATGACAGCAAATACGTCATTGTTTTCAGATATCTGTTTTTCCTTGTCCACAACGCGAAGACGGTGTTTTCAGATTGATCTACTTGGGAGAGTGTTTTTCGAAAAGCTCAGTTTTCGCTGTCAAAAACACTGTCTTCAAATGTGTCTGGATTAATGTGGACATAGCCTAATTCACCCAAATATTTCAAGTTTATTGAGCATGAATTGTGTGTAGAATTTGGCCAAAGCATGAAACCTGAAGAGCTGGGCTTTAATGCAAAAGTTGTGATCAGTTTTTGTTATTCTTGGATAAGCTATTATTACAAGCACACTTTGACTAAAGGATGTTTAGATCAATAGGCAAATTACTGTCTCTTTTACATACTCAGTTTTTACATTTAATGTGATCAAGTGGCTCAGGTATTTTGGTCACTTATTTGAACATAGTCTATAGATTAAGAACTATTTATGGGCTGGCATTTGGTGATCATGGTTACAAGTTGAGGCTTCATGTCAAATTCAGGATCAAACATTTGGATAAAATATAGCCTTATTTCCATCTTTGAAAGTTATCTTCTTATGAAACACATCACTTATTCTGCTGTATCCCACTGCCCATTTCCAATGTCCCAGCAGTTGTCACAACTGAAATATTTTGTGAGAAGTCTGATTGCTGTCTGTCTGAGACAGTGGCCCTGTTGCCTTTCGTGACTATTTATGGTGGGAATTACGCTATGGAAAAATATGACAAACTGCATTCCACGACTTAAACTGGAAATGGTGGAAAAGAGCACACAGAGAGTCTCAGAAGAGCTGAGGGGGAGCAGGAGACATTTTCATGCAGGGCAGTGGGGCCATCTCACATCCACAAATTTCTGCTGAGCGATTATCTTTTCTATTTTGCACTATACTTATACAGTTAGTGGTCAAAGAATATGTGACGTTGATGTGATGGTGATGATGTGATGAATGTGAACATATGTTACAATAGTCGCTTTCACACATACAGCCTTTTCTGGAAAATTACCTAAAACGTTTTGATGCTAAACTGTAAAAAAAAAATTGTTGAGCAAACTTAAATCAAGGCAACATGATTCAGTAAGATTTATGAGTTCTCTCAACAACTGTTTAATAATTGTTCTCAGTAATATTGCTTTTTGTCAATGTGAATTTGTTTATTAAATGCAAAAATTATTGTTGAGATAACTGCTAATTTCTTGTTCTGCCAACAATCAATACACAATACGAGAACTTCCATTTTGTCTAGTTAACTGCAGTCTTTGCCTCTGAAGAGAGGTATGTCTTGGAAGACAAGGCAGTACGTACATTTGTTTGACATAGACACAAAATAGACCTCAACCCTCAACACACAAAACTCAATAACGGTGACAATCAACAAACCTCATTAAGTTAAAAGATGAGCTCATAACATCACCACACAACAATTGACTAAAAGTGGCAACAAAAACAACAATAACAGCATAAATAAACTCAATAAACAGCAAAAAAAAAAAAAAAAAAAAAATTAAAAATAACCCTAACACTAACCACATAATTTATTAATGTTGCAATGCATGCTGGGAACTCACAAATCAGCTAAATTGTTTAACATGAAATTGTTCATTCAGACAACTCTGTTAGGCTAGTTGGGACAAAATTTGTGGGAATATTGTTGGTCCAACATTAGATTTGAGATAATAAAATAATTCACATTTCGTAGTATCTGTGACTAAAAAAAAAAAAAACCCATAAACTGGATAAAATGCAATTACATTTTTTTTACAGTGTATGTGTAAACAAAGCTGTAAGATGAATGGTTTGAGAACATATGAGGTCAGGAGGTGCTAACGTAAAAAGTCTGCTTTAGGCCAATTAAAAAATTCTGAGGAAGATGACACTTACTCTGCAGTCAAATTTTTATTTTTTAAATTGGACAGATATGGAAATTATTCCTGGTCGCAGGATATCAAACATGTTTGATATTTTAGAGCCGATTAAAGAAGAAATGTTGTAGTGTTTGATGCTCCTTGGCTCAAATCTGAGGTGAACAGCCAGCGGAAATCGGACGCACTGGGCCTAGAAACTGGACCACAAAGAAATGGAGATGGCAAACAAGCACTCCAAGTGGACCTGAACTTTTAACGGCACTCACCTCCAACTGGCATCGCAGTCTCTGTCATTCCACCAAAGACTACACCAAGATGCATTTGGCCCATTTCTTTCATGACTTGGAAATGAGTAGCAGCAACAACAACGGCAGCCAGCACCAATGCATGTATGTTTATTTACATCTGTCATGCGTCTCCTTGAATGGAAGTTTCCTCATGAGTTTGTGATCGGATTAGATCAACTTGGCAGCCGGATAGGGTGTGTGATCCTCAGTCGTTTGGTGTGTGTGCCATTTACATAATCGGTAAATGTATGATACCTAGTATTTTTAGAATCCGTTCAGATTTTAGAAGTTGTGTAGTGCCGATTCTCTTCATCCGAGCGGATGAAGAAATTTGTCATCAGTTTATAGGAACAGTAATTGATTCTATTACTTATGATAAAATAACTAGCCTCCTTCAAGAACTAAATACACAGGACCAAAAGCCTTTCTGTCAAATGACATCCCAGAATTTATCGGCATTTTGGTACTGATGTGTGAAAAGTATGCAAAATGGATAAAAGACAGAAATCCATTGCATGTGTGAATTGCATGTGTGAATATGGTGTATTTACCAGTAAAGGCAATTTAAAAGGTTTCATGTGTAAGTGACTGTCACAAATTAGACAACTGAAATGTAAATATAATATTACATTGGATGTCTCTTTTTTACCTCTCTTGATTTATATTGACACAGACGATAGGATTATTCTCTAAGAATTGGATTATGTATAATAATGGAACTGTAATAATGGATCTGTTGGTCACACAATAAACAGTTGCATGCCGGTTAGAAATCTTTTTGAATTGCTATGATGTCATGACAACGTATGTCAAAAAATGTCCCGCGAGAGCATGGCGGCCACAGTTGTAGCAGGCAGGCGGCGCAGTTGCGCAGCATGATGGGAAATGACTTGCTGACTACACAGCTTAATGCTCATTGAATTAAACAACCCTGATGTTTTGTTCTTTTCTAAAATGTTTGATTTTTATCTCTAATATCATGTTTTTATGTGTAAAATTATATGTGAATATTCCCAACACTCTGACTGAACTCTGTATGGGATATGTTATTGGTATCATATTTATTTATATTTCTTTATTAAACTAAAAATGGATGGAAAGACATGCCTTATTTGGGGAATTAAATAACAGGTACATTGAGCGTTCCTCATATTTATTTTCATTTAAAAGCAACAGAATTTAAATTGCATCCACTTTATTAACAACAAAGCACATAAGGGACCTGGGTAGCTCAGCAAGTAAAGACGCTGACTACCACAGCTGGAGTCGCAAGTTCGAATCCAGGGCGTGCTGAGTGACTCCAGTCAGGCTTCCTAAGCAACCAATTGGCCCAGTTGCTAGGGTGGGTAGAGTCACGTTGGGTTAACCTCCTAGTGGTCGCTATAATGTGGTTCTCGCTCTCGGTGGGGCACGTGGTGAGTTGTGCGTGGATGCCGCGGAGAATAGCGTGAAGCCTCCACATGCGCTAGGTCTCCGCGGTAACGTGCTCAACAAGCCATGTGGTAAGATGCACAGATTGACTGTCTCAGACGCGGAGATTTTCCTCTGCCACCCGGATTGAGGCAAATCACTATGCCACCACGAGGACTTAGAGTGCATTGGGAATTGGGCATACCAAATTGGGGAGAAAAGGGGAGAAAATCCCCCCCCCCAATTTTTTTTTATAAAAATAAAATAATAATAAATAAAACAACAAAGCACATGACTACCTTTGATCTCATGGCGGCTGATCCACTACGAGAAGTGAGAACTGTCTGACGTGACAGCAGTTATTTCACTCCTCCCCTGACTGCATTAGCCTGTTCTTGTCTACTTTCAAGGCGAGGCATTTGGCATCTCAAAGGAGCCTATTGATCAATTTTATCTGACAGTATTTCCTCAAATTAGTGTTCGATTAGGTGTATTACTGACACACTTTTGACTTCAGGCCTGATTAACACAAATTTGAACCCTGTCCCTTGTACGGTGAACTGTCCAGGTACTATGACATTAATTTCACCAGACAGTTATATGTACAGGTGCATCTCAATAAATTAGAATGTTGTGGAAAAGTTCATTTATTTCAGTAATTCAACTCAAATTGTGAAACTCGTGTATTAAATAAATTCAATGCACACAGACTGAAGTAGTTTAAGTCTTTGGTTCTTTTAATTGTGATGATTTTGGCTCACATTTAACAAAAACCCACCAATTCACTATCTCAAAAAATTAGAATACATCATAAGACCAATAAAAAAAACATTTTTAGTGAATTGTTGGCCTTCTGGAAAGTATGTTCATTTACTGTATATATACTCAATACTTGGTAGGGGCTGCTTTTGCTTTAATTACTGCCTCAATTCGGCGTGGCATGGAGGTGATCAGTTTGTGGCACTGCTGAGGTGGTATGGAAGCCCAGGTTTCTTTGACAGTGGCCTTCAGCTCATCTGCATTTTTTGGTCTCTTGTTTCTCATTTTCCTCTTGACAATACCCCATAGATTCTCTATGGGGTTCAGGTCTGGTGAGTTTGCTGGCCAGTCAAGCACACCAACACCATGGTCATTTAACCAACTTTTGGTGCTTTTGGCAGTGTGGGCAGGTGCCAAATCCTGCTGGAAAATGAAATCAGCATCTTTAAAAAGCTGGTCAGCAGAAGGAAGCCTGAAGTGCTCCAAAATGTCTTGGTAAACGGGTGCAGTGACTTTGGTTTTCAAAAAACACAATGGACCAACACCAGCAGATGACATTGCACCCCAAATCATCACAGACTGTGGAAACTTCAAGCAACTTGGGCTATGAGCTTCTCCACCCTTCCTCCAGACTCTAGGACCTTGGTTTCCAAATGAAATACAAAACTTGCTCTCATCTGAAAAGAGGGCTTTGGAACACTGGGCAACAGTCCAGTTCTTCTTCTCCTTAGCCCAGGTAAGACGCCTCTGACGTTGTCTGTGGTTCAGGAGTGGCTTAACAAGAGGAATACGACAACTGTAGCCAAATTCCTTGACATGTCTGTGTGTGGTGGCTCTTGATGCCTTGACCCCAGCCTCAGTCCATTCCTTGTGAAGTTCACCCAAATTCTTGAATCGATTTTGCTTGACAATCATAAGGCTGCGGTTCTCTCGGTTGGTTGTGCATTTTTTTCTTCCATACTTTTTCCTTCCACTCAACTTTCTGTTAACATGCTTGGATACAGCACTCTGTGAACAGCCAGCTTCTTTGGCAATGAATGTTTGTGGCTTACCCTCCTTGTGAAGGGTGTCAATGATTGTCTTCTGGACAACTGTCAGATCAGCAGTCTTCCCCATGATTGTGTAGCCTAGTGAACCAAACTGAGAGACCATTTTGAAGGCTCAGGAAACCTTTGCAGGTGTTTTGAGTTGATTAGCTGATTGGCATGTCACCATATTCTAATTTTTTGAGATAGTGAATTGGTGGGTTTTTGTTAAATGTGAGCCAAAATCATCACAATTAAAAGAACCAAAGACTTAAACTACTTCAGTCTGTGTACATTGAATTTATTTAATACACGAGTTTCACAATTTGAGTTGAATTACTGAAATTAATGAACTTTTCCACGACATTCTAATTTATTGAGATGCACCTGTAGATGTACTTCACAGACACATATTCAAACATGCAGCAACTTGAAAGTCTGTGCAAACATACACATTTAACACATACACACAGACATGCATAACATTTCATATGGGGTTTGCTAAGGCAATCATTCCATTGCTCATACTTGGGTTAGAACAACATAGCAACCATCTAGCAACGCCCTTGTAACCACACAAAACACCCTAGCACAGCATAGCAATACACTAAAATACACTCAGAACACCTTTGCACAAGTTTTGCACAGGCAAACACTTCATTTTCCTTAGAAAATGTAAAAATACTGCTAAAAAAAAAAGGTAATTCGTGCAACATGTCGATATTGACAGACTCATTTTTCAGTTATTCTGGGTGTAGGATTGTATGTTTATGCTGCCTCTATCCACGTGTCTGTAAAATTTACATGTAAATGTGTGTCAAACTGGCATATGTAAGGGGCAATCCATGGCTAGGTGTGAACCACTTGACGCGAAGCACATCTAATAGTCTCTTGCCAGCATTAAAAAGTGAAAGCTGTCATTAATTTTTGCAGTGCAAATTTCAATGGCAAGAATAAAAATAACAGCTAATTTTATCTACGGGCCATTAGTTCTAGTATTCTGCCTGTTCTGAATCAGACACAGAGATAAAGTAGTGTGATAAGATTACATTTATTTGATGGAATTAAAATAAATAAAACATTTCAAACACCTAGCTCTGGATTGCCCCTTACTTACCCAACGAGGTTGGAGCCTTATAATTTTTGTTTCTGGATTATGCACCAGGGTCACATACTCCACCCCCATCCTCTTCTTGCTGGACAATAAGAGACACCTTTGACAGGTCTTAGTTTCCTTCTCTCCCCTCCGTGCAAAACATAGTTGAATGTTAAACCATACTTTCCTTACAAGCCATATGGGTGTGTAAGGGGAAAGAGGAGGCACATTTCTAATTTTGTCCAGGTTGGACTCAGTAACACGGGGGTGATGAACACCGATGTCTTTTCCGTTTTCCTGAACCACTTTACAACTGATTTATAGACAGCATTACATTGCATGAAATCTGCATCACTTATGATGGTGTGTTTTGTGATGTGATGGTTAATCCAGGCTCTGAGACTCATCAGACTATATTTGCATCCAGAGGTAGTTTGAACAGAGACATACAACTCTTTCAATGTCTCATTAAGGAAGATAACAGAATAATTAGAGTATGCACATTATTATAGAACAGTGATTTAACCTGACTGGAACTACCTGTACATTAGGAAAAGGGATAATGTACAGTCAGCCTGTTGTCACAACATAAACCCTAACAGGGTGATCAGGAACCCAACATGAAGCTTATTACATGGCTACTAACCAAATAAATAAATTAATGAAATGAATTCATTTGAATTATGTAATTATGTGAGAAAGCAATCGCTTATAAGCTGAATTCCACTGCTGGTTAGCGTCAGAGTTCTGTTGGTGTTTATTTTGTTTTACTGCTCATTATCCAGCTTATTTTTTTATTTTCTATTTATTTTTTTATTTTTTTAACTCAGCACACCATGGATTTGAACTTATGACTCCAGGTGTGGTAGTCAGTGTCTTTACTAGCTGAGCTACCCAGGCCCCCCATTATGAAGAATGGACTTGAAACATTGAATTAAAGTAACATTGAGTTGAAATAATTTTATTAGCTTCACACAGTAATCCGAAAAGTAGGAAAGATGACTCGCAATACTCGGATAACCGGTCTTATATGTCTTAATCCCTGGATGTGCAGCTGTTTCTCAGAAATTTCAGACCGCTAGATAGCGCCATTAACCCGAAACTAGTATTCCAGAAACTGTGTAATAAGCGGGATAATGTACAATCAGCCAGTTATCACAAAATAAACCCCTTCAGGGTGAATACTCGATACAGATTGGTCAATGGCGCCATCTAGTGGTCTGATATTTCTCAGTAACAACCGCACATTCACATATCAGACCATTCATCCGGGTATTGTGAGCCATCTTTCCTTCTCGGATCATTGTGCGATCTCTAAAAGTAAGCTATTAAAATTATTTCAACTCAAATCAATGTTACATGTCCATTTATTTATTTGGCAAGTAGTCTTGTAATAAGATGGATAATGAGCAGTCAGACATTCATTAATAACAAAATAAATACCAACTATTCAGCGATTTATTTCTTCTCATAATTTCAACAGAAACCAATGTGTTATGTCCATTTATTTGTTTATTTGTCAAGTAGTCTTGTATAGGCTGGATAATGAGGAGTGAGACAGTCATTTTCACAAAATAAACCAACAGAACACAGATGCAAACCGGATGTGGAATTCAGCTGTTCAGCAATTTCTTTCTTCTCACATAATTAGAAAATTTCAACACAAATCAATATTTTATGTCCATGTATTTATTTACTTGGTTAGTAGCCTTGTAATAAGCGGTATAATGTAAAGTCACCTGGTTGTTATTGCAAAATAAACCCCAACAGGGTGATCGGGTCTTGTGACTTTACAGCCAGTCAGAACAGAATATTCGAATAGACCATCTTTCTGAAACTTATGTTTCATGAAAGAGCTCCCTCTCTAAATTAAAGCTAATTAAGTTAAAGATAATGTACAGTCAGCCAGTTGTTATCGCAAATAAACCCAACACAATGATCAGGTATCACCATGAAGGGGTTTATTTTGTCATAACAATCATCAACCGGCTGACTGTACATTATCCCGCTTATTACACAGCTACTAAATAAATTAATGCACATTAAATATTTATTTGCGTTGAAATTGTTGTTATGTGAGAAGAAAGAAATCGCTGAACAGCTGATTTCCATCTCCGGTTTGCTTCTGAATTCTGTTTGTGTTTAATTTGTGAAAATGACTGTCCGACTGCTCATTTTCCAGACAAGACTACTTGCCAAATAAATAAATCAAAACTCAAAACATTGAAATGAGTTTTAATTATTTTATTAGCTTACTTGTAAAGACTCGCAATACCCGGATTACCGGTCTGATATGACTTAATACCCGGATGTGCGGTTGTTACTCAGACATATCAGACCACTAGAAGGTGCCATTGACCAATCAGAATTCATAGAGCTGTGTAATAACAACAAATAACAACTGGGTAAAAGCCATATACAATGTAGTCATGTTTTGCTGCTTCAAGGAAACAAGGTATTAGTTTCTTTAGTGTGCATATTGTTTTCAGTTCCCTATCTGTCACTCACTCAAAGTTGTGTCAATGTAGTGACACTAGGGGTCACTCTTGGGAGCCCGAGACACCTCTGGTCTTTGATAAAAGGCCAATGAAAATTGGCAAGTGGTATTTGCATGCCACTCCCCCGGACATACGGGTATAAAAGGAGCTGGTATGCAACCACTCCAAATGGTCATGCTCATTGAGCTGACTACTACTGTTCATTCATCTCTGCTGGATCTGACGGCGCATTTCAGCGGCTTCTCCCTCCTCTGCACTGGCGCACTGCAGAGAACGCCCTTGGGCGCTTCGGCAGAAAAACTAGAGAGTATATTTTCCGATAGAGCTTTTTCCCCTCTAAAAGAGTATATATT
The DNA here is from genome assembly GCF_019703515.2 of Myxocyprinus asiaticus. Taxonomy (NCBI): domain Eukaryota; kingdom Metazoa; phylum Chordata; class Actinopteri; order Cypriniformes; family Catostomidae; genus Myxocyprinus; species Myxocyprinus asiaticus. Next base: position 24,420,643 of record NC_059350.1, on the reverse strand, counting down.
TCTCTAAATGAGCGGCACACACGGAACGTCTTTTTAAAGATGCCTTTCCAATTGTGTGTTATTTCTGGTTGCGGTCGTTATCTCTCAACTTTAGATGGTCATGATTGCTGTCTTTCGTGTCTGGGCGCGACCCACACGGAGGCAGCATTTGTGGATGGCACATGTACTTTCGTAAGAAAGCAAACCACCCCAGCGGCTCCCCGCCTCGGTCCTTCAACCTACGGGTATGATGCCAGCGCGGCTAGCACTGGGGGCGATTTGGGGACCCCCAAATCTCCGCCGGGTATCCCCCCGTGGACCTCCCATTCTCCAGCATGCTCGTCTGCCCCAGTCGGGCTTCCGGATGAGTTCGCCGGCTCGTCTCATGGCGAGTCTGGCTTCTTGTTCGGAGCCCACGAAGATGATGAGCTCTCGAGCGCAGCATTTGAGAGCGTGCTTGTCCAGTTGGACGCAGAAGCCTCAGCTGGGCTTCCCCCTTTGGGGACGGTTGCCCAGTCACAGGCCGATGCCGAAATGATGGACATGCTTTCCCGGGCGGCTGCGAGCGTCGGGTTAGAGTGGAACCCTCCGCTTTCCCCTGAACCCTTGCGGCTTGATGATTGGTTTCTGGGCTTGCGGCGCCGCTCAAAGAAGCCACGCCCCGCTCCAGTACCATTCTTCCCGGAAGTGCACGAGGAGCTGACGAAGTCGTAAGATGCACCTTTTACTGCCCGGCCCCGATTCCGCAGTTCCCCCGCTCTCACTACCCTCGATGGCGGGGCGGCCAGGGGTTATACGGTGATTCCCCCAGTGGATAAGGTGCTCGCGGTGCACCTATGCCCGCAGAGCGCCGCCACCTGGTGCGGATGCCCTAAGCTCCTGTCCAAGCCCTGTAGGCTCACGTCGTCCCTGAGGGCTAAGGCCTACAGCGCTGCTGGACAAGCCCCCTCTGCCCTGCACGCCATGGCTCTCCATCAGGTCCACCAAGCCAAGGTGCTGAAAGAACTGCATGAGGGTAGTTCCGCCCCAGATTTGATGCAGGAACTGCGCTCGGCAACTGACCTCGCTCTCCGAGCGCCGAAGGTCACGGCGCGGTCTCTCAGGCGGACGATGGCCACACTAGTGGTCCAGGAGCGCCACCTTTGGCTCAACCTGGTCGAGATGGGCGAGGCCGACAAGACACGGTTCCTTGCTGCCCCCATTTCCCAGGCGGGCCTATTCGGCGACACCGTCGAGGACTTTGCCCAGCAGTTCTCGGTGCTGAAGCAGCAGGCTCAAGATCCCGCACCCCGTCTGCTCGTCGCCAAGGGCGTCCCCCTGCGGTGGGATCCACGCCGGGGTGTTCCCCGCCCCTTCGGCCCAGCCCCGGCGTGGATCCCACCGCAGGAAGCCGACGCCACCCGTCTCACAGCCAGCGCTGAAGAACCCACGGAGTTCCTCAAAGCACCCCTGAGACGAGGGAACCCACACGTGGAGCTGGTAAGAAGACCACTCCATCCCCCAGTGGAGGGCCGGGTGGAAAATCTTTTGTTGCCTTTTTGTTTGATTTCGCTGCATGCCCAAGTGGCTGCGGTACCCAACAGTTCAGCAAAAGAGTGGCTTTCTTCCTCCCTGGGTCACATACCCAGTGTGTACAGTCATCACCACGACTACCATCCACAGGCTTTTTATTGCAGGATTGGCGCTCCAGCAGTGGCCTTTCCGCCCCTGAGCGCCCAGCTGTGGCACACAGCCGCTCCCGATGTGGCAGTCTCCACAGGTTACGAGGACAGGCCTCTTCCTCCCCCATCCCAGGCTGTTCCGGGGTGGTCACAAGGAGCCAGGTAAGTGCTTCGATGTCCCTAGACTCAGCACGGCCACGACGTGGTGTGGCACCTCGCGCTCCGCTCCACCCCACCGCGAGGCCCCACTTGCTGGTATGTCTGACGACATTGTCCCCTTGGTCCCCCTGGCGTGGAACTTGGACGCGTGGCTCGCGCTTTCCAATCCGTCGTGATGGCTGATCCGGACCGTCCGACTCGGCTACGCGATTCAGTTCACCAGGCGCCCGCCCAGGTTCAGCGGTATTCATTTCACCTTGGTCAAGGGCGAAAACGCTCCCACCTTGCGCGTGGAGATCGCTACCCTCCTACGGAAGGACGCAATAGAACCTGTCCCTCCAGCCGAGATGAAGAAAGGGTTTTACAGCCCCTACTTCATCGTACTGAAAAAAGGCGGTGGGTTGCGACTAATCTTGGACCTGCGAGTACTGAACTGGGCTTTACACAGACTCCCGTTCAAGATGCTGATGCAAAAACGCATTCTGGTGAGCGTCCGGCATCAGGATTGGTTCGTGGCGGTAGACGTGAAGGATGCATACTTCCACGTCTCGATCCTTCCTCGACACAGACCCTTCCTGCGGTTTGCGTTCGAGGGTCAGGCGTATCAATACAAAGTCCTCCCTTTCGGCCTGTCCCTGTCTCCTCGCGTCTTTACGAAGATCGCAGAGGCTGCCCTTGCCCCGTTAAGGGAGGTGGGCATTCGCATTCTCAACTATCTTGATGACTGGCTAATCCTAGCTCACTCTCGAGACATGTTGTGCGCACACAGGGACCTGGTGCTCTCACACCTCAGCCGACTAGGGCTTCGGGTCAACTGGGAAAAGAGCAAGCTCCTCCTGGTTCAGAGCATCTCTTTTCTCGGATTGGAGTTGGACTCAGTCTCCTTAATGGCGCACCTTACGAATGAGCGCACCCAGTCGGTGCTGGCCTGTTTGAAGGTATTCAAACAGAAAACAGCGGTTCCACTGAAACTTTTTCAGAGGCTCCTGGGGCATATGGCGTCCTTGGCGGTGGCCACCCCGCTCGGGTTGATGCACATGAGGCCGCCACATCGCGTGGCCATCACGCCGGTCTGTCACTGTCTTTTCAGCCCTTGGACCGACCTCTCGTTTCTACGAGCAGGTGTTCCTTTAGAACTGGTCTCCAGGCACGTCGTGGTCACAACAGATGCCTCCAAAACGGGCTGGGGCGCTGTTTGCAATGGGCACGCAGCCGCCGGCCTCTGGACGGGCCCATGACTGCATTGGCACATCAACTGCCTCGAGCTGTTGACAATTCTGCTTGCCCTGCGGAGGTTCCGGCCATTGATCCAGGGCAAGCACGTGTTAGTTCGGACAGACAGCACCGCAATGGTAGCATATGTCAACCACCAAGGCGGTCTGCGCTCTCATTGTATGTCACAACTCTCCCGCTGTCTCCTCCTCTGGAGTCAGCAGCACTTCAAGTCGCTGCGAGCCACTCACATCCTGGGCAACCTCAACACTACAGCGGATGTGCTGTCACGGCAGGTTACCCTCAGGGGAGAGTGGAGACTCCACCCTCAGGTGGTTCATCTGATTTGGAGTCGATTCGGACGGGCACGGGTGGACCTGTTCGCCTCTCAAGAATCCTCCCACTGCCCGTCTGGTACGCCCTCACCGAGGCTCCCCTCGGCATAGACGCGCTGGCACACAGCTGGCCTCCTGGCCTACGCAAATATGCGTTTTCCCCAGTGAGCCTGCTTGCACAGACCCTGTGCAAGGTCAGGGAAGATGAGGAGCAGGTCGTCCTGGTAGCACCCTACTGGCCCACCCAGACGTGGTTCTCGGACTTCACGCTCCTCGCGACAGCTCCCCCCTGGCGAATTCCCCTGAGGAAGGACCTTCTCTCTCAGGGACGGGGCACCCTCTGGCACCCGCGCCCAGACATCTGGAATCTCCATGTCTGGCCCCTGGATGGGACGTGGAAGACCTAAGCGGTCTACCACCCGCGGTGGTAGACACGATCACTCAGGCTAGGGCCTCCTCTACGAAGCGCCTGTATGCCTTTAAGTGGCGTCTGTTCGCTAAGTGGTGTTCTTCCCGACGCAAAGCCCCCCAGAGATGCGCAGTCGGATCAGTGCTTTCCTTCCTGCAGGAGAGGCTGGAAGGGAGGCTGTCCCCTTTCACCTTGAAGGTGTACGTTGCCGCCATAGCAGCACACCACTACGCAGTTGACTGTAAGTCCTTAGGGAAGTATGACCTGATCATCAGGTTCCTAAGAGGTGCCAGGAGGCTGAATCCCTCCAGACCGCACCCCGTTCCCTCATGGGAACTCTCTGTAGTTCTTCAGAGAGCCCCCTTTGAGCCTTTGCAGTCAGCCAAGCTTAAGGCACTCTCCTTGAAGACTGCCCTCCTGACTGTGCTCACTTCCATCAAGAGGATAGGTGACCTGCAAGCGTTCTCTGTCAGCGAAACGTGCCTGGAGTTCGGTCTGGGATACTCTCACGTGATCCTGAGACCCCGACCGGGCTATGTGCCCAAGGTTCCCACCACCCCTTTTAGGGACTAGGTGGTGAACCTGCAAGCGCTGCCCTAGGAGGAGGCAGACCCAGCCCTGTCATTGCTGTGTCCGGTGCGCGCTTTACGCATCTATTTGGATCGCACACAGAGCTTTAGAATCTCTGAGCAGCTCTTTGTCTGCTTTGGTGCACAGCAGAAAGGAAGCGCTTTCTCCAAGCAGAGGATCGCCCACTGATTGATGCCATAACTATGGCATATCTCACCCAGGATATGCTGCCCCCGGTAGGGCTACGAGTCCATTCTACCAGAGGTGTAGCGGCTTCCTGGGCCCTGGCCAGAGGTGCCTCTCTAACAGACATTTGCAGAGCAGCGGGCTGGGCAACACCCAACACCTTTGCAAGGTTCTACAACCTCCAGGTGGAACCAGTTTTGTCCCAGGTAGTGGCACGCAACACAAGCGGATAAGCCCAGGATAGCTGGCCGGGTGTATCGCTTGCACATAGCGCCTTCCTTGGTGTGCGGCATTAATTCCCAGTAGTTTTCACAAACTTTGTTCCCTGGTTGATTTCTTCCGAGCCCTGTGGCAGTCGAGTTTTCGGAGAGACTCACTGTCGGCCCAGTACACGTGCTAACTAAGAGTCCTGTTCTGAAGTAGGTGCTCCGCAGTTCCCTGTAAGGCTAACCCCATGCGATATATATCTTCCGCTAGTTCGTTTCCCTGTTGGCAAACTGCGTCTTCCTAGGGCAGAGCACCTCTGCCCCAGTCTCCATGTTTGTAGTAACTCCTCCCCCGTTGGGTAGGATCTACCTCGAAGACTCTCCACATGGTCGGAAAGACCATGTGACGTATTCTTCCACTTAAATATCCCCCCTCTCTTTGGGCGAGGTGTGGTCTCCGCGGTGTCTTCCCCTTGGGAGGGACACCCCCCCGACTAGACCTGGCGGCCCAGTCGGATAATCCCCCTTCTTTTTTAGGGAGTGGAAAAAGAGAAGGGGAAAAGAGGCCATGACTGGGTTAAGCCTGTCTCTATCTTGTGGGTAGTCGACTTGTCCCCAAAGGACCATTCGACACTCATGACTATGTTGGGGGAGGTTACGTGTCAACCTGATGTGCTGGCTATGAGGCACACAGTAGTCTGCCCACCACACACCGCCAGTTCACGTAACACAGTTCAGCCAATTGTGGCATTTCGTATAGGGACCCCTAGTGTCACTACATCGACACAACATCGAGTGAGTGACAGATAGGGAACGTCATGGTTACTTGTGTAACCTCCGTTCCCTGATGGAGGGAACGAGACGTTGTGTCCCTCCTGCCACAACGCTGAACAACCCGCTGAAACGGCTGGACCTTATATCGGCTCCTCAGCATAAAACCTGAATGAGTGGTTGCATACCAGCTCCATTTATACCCCTATGTCCGGGGGAGTGGCATGCAAATACCACTCGCCAATTTTCATTGGCCTTTTATCAAAGACCAGAGGTGTCTCGGGCTCCCAAGAGTGACCCCTAGTGTCACTACATCAACACAACATCTCGTTCCCTCCATCAGGGAACGGAGTTTACACAAGTAACCATGACGTTTTCTGAAGACATGAGTACAGAATTAGAATGTACAGTATAAAAGGCTTCAAAGCAACATTAAAACTACTTTGTGTGATTTGTGTGCCAGAAGCAGCACTTAATGCAAATATAAAAATTTCAAATGATTGATGCAAATGATTTCCAAACTGGTTTCACATGTTTGGTTCGGACAAACAGATTATCCTGCCCCAAGTTCATGCGATTGGTTGAGCCAATGTTGCTGTTAGGCTGCTCAAATAATGTCTTGAAAGCACCACAGAGCCACATTAGCAGTGTTTCCACTATCGGGCCAAATGAGGATGTGCTAGTGCATGCCTGGGCCAGTTGCGTTCCCACTGTCACTTCCGGGGCTTCATCGTGCCGCCTTGGGCTTTCTCTGGGAGTGAGGCAGGGTCAATGTCAAAGGCGGAGTTTCACCAAACTTGGCAGGTTCTATATCCAGCACACAACGGTACAGGTTCGGGAAAAATACAAATATTGTGGGTACAGTACAAATACATTAAACCCCACAGTGGACAAAGTGGCACCCAAAGAAAGAACTTTCCATGGTTAGAGATCAGGAACGGTGGTCTGGGACATCGTGCTGCTGTTATTGGAGAGAACCCTTTGGGACACCATGGCAGTTACAGTTGGTGAGTTGTCAATGTTAACTTATCTTGCTAGCTAGCTAATGTTTACATATGATATAAACTTGATATTCTAGATAACTAGATAGCATGATACCTCAGCTTGAGTTTCCCTCTTGCTTGTGAAAGGAGTGTGACATTGGCACCAGGGCGGTGTGTTAAGGGTGGGTTTTAGGGCAACACTACTGGCCCAATGGTGGGAACGCAGATCGATTTTGGTGTCACGGCTCATAGTCCAAAGATATTGGCTCCAACTGGCCAGTTGATAGCCCTGGCTCGCACTGACCCAATAGTGGACAAGCGGCTATTGTTTACATGTTTCATGGAACTTAACATTTTGAATAGTTGTCTCTGCGCATTAAACTGGAATAGGAGAAAGGAATTTCACATTGAAAAATTGCACACGTCAGCTTTAACTCCTGGTAAATTCAGGTGTTCTCTTTAAAGTTCATTAAATTGACAGGAAACCAATGTAATTATTTGCTGATCAATTCACTGAAATGCATATCTGTCCTAAGAATTTTTTTAATAATCCTGTTTTAGAAACACAACTGCAGTAGCTTGGCTCCAGTAATACATTTATTTTAAGCTGTGACAGCACAAATATTAAAACTGTATTATAATCTTTTCCTATTTTTATCCACCTTGGGATGGTTATAAACCCATTAGAGAACAGATAAGAAGCAAATATCCTTGTTTCCTTGAAGGGTTGAGAAATGGTGTACTCAAGGGAACCTATGAAGGAAACTACATGAAGTAAACATGTTTTTCCACTATGGCCTGAATAAACCCTTCTTTTTGTGCTGAGACTTAATGCTTGAGCACTTATTTATTTGGTTTCGTGAATTATTCTACCCCTTGACTCTTGACCTTGTGTCCTCTTTTCAGGGGAGATTCATAGCCACTTGCATACAAAGGGTTGATTGATATTATTAAAATATTATCTTGTGAAGTTGTTTGCAGTGCTAACACTATTAACCTTTGCTACCAAATAACTTTATTGTCACATGTTAAAAATAACCATTTAAAACTAGTGTAACACTGTTTTCTAGTAAGGGTTGCTTACTTTTGGGGGGTTAAGTCTTTAACTGTCTAGGTTTTCTTAGTTTTAAATGTGATTTTTAGATTTAGGTTTGAACAAAAATTCTAAATCACACTAGAGGTCAATGGTCTGAAGTAACCTTTGAGTAGTAACAAAGATGAGGTTGACATATTTCATTGTCACATTAAAATGAAATGTTTTTACTTTATCTGTGAAATTTGTGTCAATAGGTACTTTCTTAAAATGGCTTCTGCAACCTTTGGTGGTATTAAAAAATAGGACCTAAGACCACAAATATAAAGTACACATGTTGTTTTAACATATCACTGGATGTTCAAGCTACATGCCTTACATTCATTTAAGTCATTGCAGAGTCAGAATAAGGAAATGAAGGTACACACACTCGAGTTAATTCCACTCTCCTTAAGCAGAGATTTATACCCAATCATTGTTTGTGTGTTGTCATGGGGTTTGCCACAAGTGCGTCCTAGGCTTCCTAGTATTTCAGCGAATGGCCATCTGCATGTAAACGACCAACTCTAGGACGGATCAGATCACCCAGCAGTCACTTTGGTGAGAATATTGCCTAAGTGGAATGGAAACTTCATTTCAGGGCTAATATTAGCCTGGCCCACTGGAAAATTCCTTCTAAAAGTTCACAAGCTGAGAAAAGGCAGAGAATTTGTTTGGTGTTTTGCTTGACAGTATTTGAGAGAGGTTTTTGCTTTTGTCTTTGGACTATCTATTAAAAACTTGAAAGTGCACTCTTGTCCAGAGATCTTCTGTCATTATTTAGTTGGAATAAACAAAACTAAATGGCTAAATGCTAATTTTCAATTCATTTAATTCTTCTTTGAGTGTCTTTTTTAGAAAACACAATGCTTATGTAATCTTTGTCCCCTCCAATGGCGATATCTCACCAAGACTGGACTACTTTCATTTAAAGACACAATACACAATGTTTTGAGACTGAACCCAGTTACTCGAGACCTCTAAACCTTCAATATAAAAGACAAAACACTTCAGTGTTTTGGGAAACAGGGTCAGACTTTTTAACTTAGTTGAGTGCGCATGGCTTCACGCCAGGAACGCTCTGAGACATTAACACTCTAGGGTGTTGATTGTGAAGGTTGAGTGTATATAGTGCAACGTAAACCTCAGAAAGTAGTAATTTATTTGAAAGCAAATGGGGGGAAGATTTGTAAAGATGTGGTGAAGAAGCCACTTTAGTATTGTGGCTATAATGTGTAAAGTTTTGTTGCTGCAATACTATAAACAGCCTGCCAATTGTAGTCACATTTTTTTTTTTTTTTTTTAAACCCACGCAGGTTGTGGAAGTAAATAATATTTTGATACACTGAGGAAATATGTTACTTAAGTGTAAACAGTTTAAATGTTTTAAACTTGGTTTGTGTAAGTCTTCTTAATCATAATCTAAACAATTGTATTTCTTAGGTAAATCCCATCTGGCAATAGTACAGCGGGTTAACAATGAAGGAGAAGGCGACCCATTCTACGAAGTGCTTGGCATTATCACCCTTGAGGACGTAATTGAAGAAATCATCAAGTCTGAAATCCTGGATGAGACAGACTTATATAGTATGTGCCATGACACAAACTTATGTACTTTTACAAAGAGCAGCAGAAATACTTCATTATACTGTAAAATTCTGTAAATGACAGCATGGAGCACCGTGGAGATTTGTCCTGAATGTAATTGCTCATGATAGAATTATACGATACTAGGTTTGCACTTTCCCCATTTAATATTCTTGGAATGGTATAATTTCGTGTATATATATAGTTGTGCTCAAAAGTTTGCATACCCTGGCAAAAATTGTGAAATTTTGGCATTGATTTTGAAAATATGACTGATCATCTTTAATTTAAGGATAGTGATCATATGAAGCCATTTATTATCACATAGTTGTTTGGCTCCTTTTTAAATCATAATGATAACAGAAATCACCCAAATGGCCCTGATAAAAAGTTTACATACCCTTGAATGTTTGGCCTTGTTACAGACACACAAGGTGACACACACAGGTTTAAATGGCAATTAAAGGTTAATTTCCCACACCTGTGGCTTTTTAAATTGCAATTAGTGTGTGTGTATAAATAGTCAATGAGTTTGTTAGCGCTCATGTGGATGCACTGAGCAGGCTAGATACTGAGCCATGGGGAGCAGAAAAGAACTGTCAAAAGACCTGCGTAACAAGGTAATGGAACTTTATAAAGATGGAAAAGGATATAAAAAGATATCCAAAGCCTTGAAAATGCCAGTCAGTTCTGTTCAGTCACTTATTAAGAAGTGGAAAATTCGGGGATCTCTTGATACCAAGCCAAGGTCAGGTAGACCAAGAAAGATTTCAGCCACAACTGCCAGAAGAATTGTTCGGGATACAAAGAAAAACCCACAGGTAACCTCAGGAGAAATACAGGCTGCTCTGGAAAAAGACAGTGTGGTTGTTTCAAGGAGCACGATACTTGTTGACCCCTCTCCAAACATGGCACTTATGGTTGTGACCATAAAGCTCTATTTTGGTCTTGTCACTCCAAATTACAGTGTGCCAGAAGCTGTGAGGCGTGTCAAGGTGTTGTCGGGCATATTGTAACTGGGCTTTTTTTGTGGCATTGGCTTCTTTCTGGCAACTCGACCATGCAGCTCATTTTTGTTCAAGTATTGTCGTATTGTGCTCCTTGAAACAACCACACCGTCTTTTTCCAGAGCAGCCTGTATTTCTCCTGAGGTTACCTGTGGGTTTTTCTTTGTATCCTGAACAATTCTTCTGCCAGTTGTGGCTGAAATCTTTCTTGGTCTACCTGACCTTGGCTTGGTATCAAGAGATCCCCGAATTTCCACTTCTTAATAAGTGATTGAACAGTACTGACTGGCATTTTCAAGTCTTTGGATATATTTTTATATCCTTTTCCATCTTTATAAAGTTCCATTACCTTGTTACACAGGTCTTTTGACAGTTCTTTTCTGCTCCCCATGGCTCAGTATCTAGCCTGCTCAGTGCATCCACGTGAGAGCTTACAAACTCATTGACTATTTAGACACTAATTGCAATTTTAAAAAGACACAGGGGTGGGAAATTAACCTTTAATTGCCATTTAAACCTGCGTATGTCACCTTGCGTGTCTGTAACAAGGATATATTCAAGGGTATGTAAACTTTTGATCAGGGCCATTTGGGTGATTTCTGTTATCATTATTATATTTAAAAAGGAGCCAAACAACTATGTGATAATAAATGGCTTCATATGATCACTATCCTTACATATTTTTTATTTTTTTTTTGCCTGATCAGTCATATTTTCAAAATCAATGCCAAAATTTCACAATTTCTGCCAGGGTATGCAAACTTTTGAGCACAACTGTATATTATATATATATATATAGTTGTACATTTTAACGAATGCTTTAAGCTTCACTCTCAACTAGTCTGCCTTTTAAAGCAACTTTTCTTAAAGTGTTGTTGTAAATATGAATTACTTTCCACTAGCCCAGCTTTAAAGCAACCTTTTTTAAGTCTAGTAGAAATTAATTCCTGAGCTGAGATGTTTTACATATAGTACTCATCATTCAATAAGTTTGTTTAAAAACATTTTTCCCCTGTCATCTCACTTTCCCGACAGCTGACAACAAAACAAAAAAGAAAATCGCCCATCGAGAGAGGAAGCAGGATTTCTCGGCTTTCAAGCACATGGACAGTGAAATGAAAGTTAAAATATCACCTCAGCTTCTACTGGCTACTCTGCGTTTCCTAGCAACAGGCAAGTGTATTGCATTACTGCTTCATTTACCCCAGTGTGTCCTGTGACTGTAGTATACTTAGGGTGCTCACACAGAGGAGCTTCTCTTCTGGTATTTGGTGAAATTCGTGTAATGATGGTTTTGTTTTTTGGGTTTATATACTGACATCTTTGGGTTCTACGTTCAAGCCTAGGAGAAAGCCTGAAAAAAAAAAAAAAGTGCATTATTTTTTCATTATTATGTATTTTTTTTTTTACCACAAATAGTATGTTTGACGTTGGCTGAAAAGTTTTCACCACTTTTTTTGTTTCATAGTGTTTTTATCCTAGAAAGCATTCTACATTTAAAGTACATTACACTTGTTTATTGCAGTGGAAAGGAAAACAAAAGTATGGACAATTCCAAACATTACCTCCACTACAACAGAACAGTTGCTTTCCAAAGCAGTTTTTTTTTTCTTTAGCCATTTTACAATAGCAATTTATAGGATGTTTTTGTGCTGTTGCTTATTCTTGCAGAACTATTCAAACATTTGTCACAACCTCCTACAAGTACTTTTCTTAGCTTTACTGTCAATCAAAACACTGTTAAAGGATCCAAAGGCTGGCAGTGTATGATAGGGACAAAAAAGGCCAAAAAATGTTGGTGTAGTGTTTCACATTAAGAAATTACTGTGACTGTAACATTTATGCCGTAAAACAGTGGTCAAATATCAAAGCCGAAGTCTTTTACCTTTCTAATTCTCTCTCTCTCTCTCTCTCTCTCTCTCTCTCTCTCTCTCTCTCTCTATATATATATATATATATATATATATATATTAGTGTGTTGAAATTAAATAATTTTATGGTAGTAACGTGCAGTGAATGTAAACATAAATCACAGAGCCTTCACCATGTGGCTTGGACAAATCATTGCTTAACACATGAAATACTATAGGCCTTCTCTGGTAAAGGACGGAGCCAGCTGCCAGGTGACACAGATATAGTAAACAGAGCTAAAAAGGTGATGCAGACCTCGAAAACAGTAGACATAAGATGCTGTTTACAGGTGTACATCATAATATGGATTGATTAGTGAAGTCTAATAAATGGTCTATCTAAATTATAACGTGCTCACAACTGTTTTAGATTGGTTTTGAATATGTGTGTATACTGTGTAGAAACGTCAAATATCACAATTTGATCCATAGATTGAAGAACACTGAGCACAAAGTCTCCAGGCATTATTTTTGAGTACCATGTTGAAATGTAGGAGAGTAGGAATTATTAAAAAATTTAGGTTGTGGACCGAGAGCCACTTCTTCAGAGCTCGTTTAATTAAAAAATATATAATAAAGACTGGAACTGAAGGATTTTCATGATATTCTGTTTCGTTATTGCTCCTTGAATGTCTGTATTCTTTGTCAATGGGGACAGAACACAAGAGTACTTAAATACTCTGATATTCAGTTATGCTATTTAGCAGTCATTTCTATTGCAATGTCTTTGGTGGCTGTGAGCAAAAACATACATGTAGCAACCACTGTGGTCTGATTCGCAAACTCGTGACTCTTATCTGTCGGTCTTTTGATTTGATCATAAAGAACTCTAACTGTGTTGAGTATCAAAAGAAACATTAATGGAAATGTTGTGTAACTGGAATCATTATAGGAATATTCTGTGTTCAATACGAGTTAATCTCAATCAGCAGCGTTTGTGGCATAATGTTGATTACTACAAAAATGTATTTCGACTCGCACCTCCTTTCCTAAAGAACAAAAATTAAGGTTACAGTGAGACACTTATAATGGAAGTGAATGGGGCCAATTTTTAGAGGTTTTAAAGGCAGAAATGCAATGCTTATAATTAGTGGTGCACTGATCAGGAAATTTGAGGCTGATACCGAACTCCGATTTGTTTTTAACACTAAGATCGGCTGATACCGGTAGCGATTTCTTTTCTTAAACTACCCTTTGCCACGCTTTTGCAAGTTATATGCTGCAGTTATATGTTTATGCCCCACACAGTAAAATGATGGTAACAGTTTACAAAAAGGTTCCATTTGTTAACATTGTTTAACAACATTACTGCACTTAACATGAACTAATGAACTTAATTTTAGTTACAACATATACTAATAAATTTTTAAAATCAAAAGTTGTATTAGTTAATGCACATTAATGCAATATGAACTAACATGAACTAACAATGAACAATTGTATTTTTATTAACTAACATTATGATTAATAAATGCTGAAAAAATATATTGTTTATTGTTTGTTCATGATACCTAATGCATTAACTAATGGGTTTTTGTTAGTTTTTTTATTTTTCTCCCAATTTGGAATGCCCAATTCCCACTACTTAGTAGGTCCTCGTTGTGGCGCGGTTACTCACCTCAATCCGGGTGGCGGAGGACAAGTCCCAGTTGCCTCCGTTTCTGAGACAGTCAATCCACGCATCTTATCACGTGGTTCATTGTGCATGACACCGCGGAGACTCACATCACAGGAGGCTCATGCTACTCTCCGCGATCCACGCACAAATTACCACGCGCCCCACTGAGAGCGAGAACCCCTAATCACGACCACGAGGAGGTTACCCCATGTGAATCTACCCTCCCTAGAAAACCGGGCCTATTTGGTTGCTTAGGAGACCTGACTGGAGTCACTCAGCACGCCCTGGATTCGAACTCGTGACTCCAGGAGTGGTAGTCAGCGTCAATACTCGCTGAGCTACCCAGGCCCCCACTAATGTTAAAGAAATTAAACCGTTTTATTAAGTGTTACCAAAATTACGTTAAAATTACATTAATTTGAATTGCTAACATTTATTTGTATTGAAAACAGTTATTAATAGTTCTGTTGCCAATATCAAAAAAGTCATTGTGACATACTGGCAACCAAAAACCATGAGAGCATCACACACAGCAGAGATACTTTCAAAAATAAGAAAAATATATCCATTACAAACTTTAAAACTGCTCCAGTGAGAAATAATTAATATCTATGATTTGTTTACTGTCTTTGGCATCTTGTTGTAACACAGATCACTAATTATTAAGCAAATGCGTGAAGACATGGTGCCGTTATTGAAGGTTAAACAGTTACATCTGTTATTAGTGGTATTGTGACCAACATTAATCCGATTTAAATTGGGATCCTCACAGAATAGTGCTGATGATGAGATATGAGAGCACCTGAAGAGCCGCATGTTTGATTGACACAGAGCGCGCTCATGTTGAAGAGTGTAAAGCTAAAAGCGCTCATGATCGTTCAAACAGTCTCTATTGCTCCACACAATGTCTGATTATCATGATTCGTGTTACATCACGTGTACTCAGATTTGTATTTGCATGTTTCTTCTTCTTTTTGAATTTTAACGGTGATTGGCTAACATCAGTTGGAGCGTTATCGCCACCTACCGAAACTACATCTTCTTTTCTTCTTTTAACAGTGATTCACAAACTAAAGTAATGCCCTCTACTCTTAACATTGACAAGACTCTCCCTTCCCTTAACCCCCCACGTCCCCCCAGATCTTTCAGGACCCCGTCTGCACTGGCGCTGCGTGTTCAGCTCCTCCGGTGTACACACCAGGCCCCTCCCAGCCCAAAAGGAAGGGGGAGAAAATAAAATAAATAATAATAAATAAATAAATAAATACAATTCCTTTTCCCCTTCTATTTATTCTTTAGATTCATTTATATCCTTTCTGCTAAACCAGTTTCATTTAAAAACTGTGACGGCTCTGACCAATTCCTTTTATCAAGGATCGTTTTTAGATTAAAATCTCTAACTTTCCCTTTTTAATCTTTCTTTAAGTGATTCCCTTTCTCTTCTGTATTGTCTGCATCACATGTTTATTTGTTGTTTAATTTGTTTTTATACCCATTAGCAGTCTCTTTATCCTCTTCCTGCTCACTGCGCAATGAGTCAGAATAACTACCATAATGACTCTAGAAAATGGGCAACTTAATATTTATTCACATGTAATTCTTACACATTTTTAAAAACAAAACGGCATATTCATGTGAATTACATCATGTCTGAAAGTTAAAAAAAGAGTAGCAATGTACATGTGATTCCCTGCGTGCTGCAAAAAAGATCGGGCCGAAATCTAGACACGATCGCCGATCACGGATTTAAGATGTATATCGACTGATTTCGATCGGTGGCCGATCGATCAGTGCACCCCTACATAATTTTATAAAAGCACTTAAATTGATTCTTCTGTTAAAACTTGTGTATAATTTGAGCTGTTGTTTAAATCTTTTTTTTTTTTGGGTTTTTTTTGGGGGGGGGATTTGAATCAGAATTCCTTACTATTACCATCTCTGTTGAAGATAAATATGATGATGATTCTGATGATGGTCATGTCTCTTTTTGCTTTACAGAAGTTGAGTCTTTCAGCCCAATCCAGATGTCTGAGAAGATCCTTCTGCGTCTCCTCAAGCACCCAAATGTCATCCAGGAGCTCAAATATAATGAGAAGAATAAGAAGGCTCCTGAGCATTACCTCTTTCACCGCAACAAGCCCGTGGACTATTTCATCCTCATTCTGCAGGTCAGCTTGGTTGTTTGGTCGAGGGCCATGGAGGGCACAGAGGGGATTGAGGTTATTAGCCTAGAACAAGCTGGGATTTTTGCAAGTATTTACACACCTAGTGTACAGTATAAGATTTAAACTAAGTTACCTATATGAAAGAAGAATGTATTAGTGGGTGGCACATTTTGCCATTATAAACTGTAGGATTATTTAACTCTCTCCTCGCGAAAGACAAACCATTTGTACTGTTGCTGTACTGTTGTGCCTGAAGGGGAGGTCATACTACACTTCGCGCTCCATTCACTTCCATTCAAATGCATCCAAACGAAGGAGACTGGAAACGCACGCTCATGCAAAGAAATTTCGTACTGCCCTGCGTACAACTGCCTATAGAAAATCATCATACCCCTTTAGAATAGTTAGTTTTGCAACATAAACCCATAAAATATTTTTTCCAGCTTTATTTGCAAATTTTTACTTACAACATTCAAGTAAGAAAAAAAAAGGCAACAGTTCTAAAAATGTATAAAAGATGAAAAAGTAAGATAACAGGGTTTGAAAAGTGATCATACCTCTGGATTTAATACTTTGTAGATCTACCTTTTGCTTTAATGACAGCCTTTAGTCTGTTTGGATATGTCTCTACTAGCTTTGCACACCTAGATTGAAGAATACTTGCCCATTCTTCCTTGCAGAATTGTTAGAGTCCAGTCAAATTGCAGGGTGAGTGGTGGTGAACTGTTCTCTTCAAGTCCATTTACAGGTTTTCTATTGGATTTAGTTCAGGGCTCTGACTTGGCCACTCAAGGGGTGTTTAGGGTCATTGTTGTGCTGAAAGGCGCACCACCTTCCCATCTTCAGTTGTCGAGCAAAGGGCCACAGATTTTCCTCAAGAATTTGGGTGTAAATGGCAGCATCCATTTTCCCTTCAATCCTGACCAATTGCCCAATACTAGCTGAAGAGAAACACACCCACAACATAATGTTGCCACCACCATGCTTCACAGTAGGTATGGTATGTTCTGGGTGGTGTGCTGGGTTTGGTTTTCTCTAAATATTGCGCTTGAAGTGCAGTCCAAAAAGTTACATTTTTGTCTCATCTGACCATAAAACTTTTTGCCAATGACATTAGAATCCTCCAAGTGTTTTTTTCGCAAAGTGTAAATGAGGCACTTTTTCAGAAGAGGCTTCTTTCTTGCCACCCTGCCATACAGGCCAGCTTTGTGTAAAGCTTGGGAGATTGTTGTCACATGCACAGACCGATCAGTCTCAGACATGAGGGCTTATAAATCCTTCAAAGTTGTCTTTGGCCTCTTAATAGTTTCCCTGATCAATATCCTCCTGGCACGGTCATCCAGTTTGGAGGGACGGCACGATCTAGGCAAGGTTTTGTGGTGCCATGCCCTTTCCACTTCTTAATAATGCTCTGAATGGATATATAAAACCTTTGAAATCTTTTTGTACCCTTCTCCTAATCTGTGCCTTACCACAGTTTTATCCCAGAGACCTGTTCAAACCTTTTCCAACCATGGTGAATTCTTGAATTCATTACCATGAACTACTAGTGATGGAATCCTCATGGAACAGCCAGTTTTATTCTGAAGTAATCAAAACCACTACAATTGATGTCAGGTGGGGGCCAATCAGCCAGGTATGTGATCTGAAATGTGATTGGTTGCACCTGAACAAGTTTGTAATAGTTACTCTTAGGGGCTGATTACTTATCTAACCCAGGTATTTTAATTTTTAATAATTATTCAGAATTTGTTTTACATGTTTTTTTCACTTTGATGTTGAAGGTTATGTGTTAATACTGCAGGAAAATGTTAGATTGAATTTCTGCTGCGTTGTCTGAAAACATTTTGCGTGCTCAAAGCCTAGTGTGACCGCCCCTTAAGGACCTTGTTGCATGAAAGTTAAGAAAAACCCTTAGTGACAACAACCTTACAATGTAAGATGTGATGATGTAATATGATGTGACATATGTGATCTGTTCTCTAGGGGAAGGTGGAGGTGGAGGCAGGGAAGGAGGGAATGAAGTTTGAAGCTGGAGCGTTCTCCTCATATGGGATGATGGCTCTCACTGCTTCTCCAGGTATACACAACAGAATCACAATCTCTTTCATTCAACATGTGGAATCATTGGTGGAATCCCAATTTGCATACTTCTGCTAAGTAGGAAAAGCTCCAGCGCTGGAACCAGTTTTAAAGTGGGGGGGCCGCAAACTGGCTAGTTGTGACATCATCACAACAACATTCCGTATTCAATATGCAGATTGTGTTGTATTTTATACCAGACCAGCTTTCAAGATTGTCAAAATCATGGTAACTGACTAGTTATTTATCTACCTTAATATTAGTCAAAAACTGTCTTCTTACACAAACATTAACTATCGTGTTATCTTACCATACTTATACTACAGTAAGAGAGAAATTGTTTATGAGGATATGTTTATCACCCGAGGACTGTTTTGTAATGGCTGCATTGGCATCTTGGAAACTAATCTGAAACAAGTTTCCTTGCTGCCATACCTTTACACGAAAATGTGGTCTGTTAAGCCATTGATGAGGCAGCTGTCTTCGGTTTTGGATACTTCTGGAACACTGTATTTGTTCAACTTTGTGTTCTAGTGTATGGGTTCCTCTTTTTTATGTATCTATGACTCCACCTGGTTTCCACCTGGCATTAAGGTGCGTCTCGGGTGATCCGATCACATGGTCAGGTGAGACACATTGCTTTTTATACCTGGTCGCATAAATGCATCTCCCGTGACCACTTGTGTTTGGATTTGAAAGGGAGGGTCTGTTTTATGATGATGTAGATCAATCACTATGTCAGTATGTTACTGCATGTTATTAAAGCACAACAGAAAAGACATAGAAAACGTGAAAGAAACGGTGCACTGTTTCTTCCAGATGCGGTTGAAATTTAATCTAAGTACAAACACAACATGTCAAGCAGAATTATCTGTTATTTTAGTGGATTACCTGTATTAAAGGAGCTTCTCTTCTGTGTTTGATACCAGACACACTGAAGAAGATCTGTGAAGCTTTCGTGATTGTGAAATTTTCAGATCAGACTGTTATTTCCTTTAAAAACTGTTCATAATCTGCAAAATTTAAACTCTTGTTTTAGCACAGCGGTTGATTGACAGGTGAGGGGTGGCGCTTCACTGCTGCCGGGATGCATACAGGACGGATTAGCATTTACACCTCAAATGTGATTACAAAATGTTTTAGACCACATTTAGACCTGTATTTAGCACTGACCACATGTGATCGGATCATCCAAAATACATCTTATTATCAGATGGAAACGGGGTCTATTAAATCATTTGACAGTCTTTTATTGTTTGTGTCTGCATTCAACAACATGACACAAGCACAATATGCCCTGTGTTTTAAATAGTTTTAAAGCAGCTTATTGCATTCAACATTGTGTGACTTAAAGAGGTAAGGGATAGTAATTTCCTCATCCCCAACAATAGGGTGCAAAGCAATATTTGTTCATGATCCTACTTTGTCTAATACTGATGACTTTATGACCGACTTCGATATAAATCTTGTCTTACTATGAATTTCATCCGTATTCCCTCTTGAAAGAACAATAAACATGAAACCCAACATGAAACAGAATGGAAAACACCATTATTTTACTTAAGGCCAAAGTATACTTTGTGGTCCTCCTCTGTGCACGTCGTCTGCGCATGCACTGCCCATTGACTGGACCAAAAAAGTGTCACAAAGCAGTTGTAGTGTGCATGCATCGAACGCGTTCCTATTCGTTCATGGTCAGAAAAGTATACTCAGAAAGGCAATGCGGTCGGCTGGGTGCGATCCAACCTTGGCCTTTAGCTTGTTAACATTGTGTATTCCTTTAATGCAAGCCACCAGAAGCACATTTTAATGTCAGCCGAAGTTTAGTTGAGGTATTGCTTCCCCCCCACCCCATTTATACTGCACATTTAAATTTTAGTACTTAAATAATTTGATCATCGAAAAACTCACATTGCCACATGGTTTTTAATACTGTATGCAAACCAATTTTTGTAGAATTTTAAGAAAAAAAAGAAAAGAAAAATATTGTGATATAAACCATTACTGTGATATAAAATGACTCATACCATAAATATTTCGGTCATAATGCTTACTCCTGATAGTTCTATGTCTGGTAACTTTTTTCTGTTTCTAGTTATTCCAGTAGTTGTTGTTTTTTTCTTCGACATTGTAGATTTGTCTGTTATTTTCTGTATTTAATTTGTCCAACTGGCCATTTACATGGAAGTCTTTGGGGGAAGCATCCCTAGGCTCTATCTATTTTAAAAATCAATTTAGAACTATACATCAGAAATGTATAGTTAAATTTAAATCATATGTCAGCTGACAAGATAACAAAAGTTTGTGGAAAACCACAGAACATAGCTGGCCTCTGCTGTTAGAACATGGGCTTGCAGTATTACTACAGTAAGTGTGCTTCATTATGGGGAGTAAGGAGCATCTTTTCAAATGTGGATCTGAACAGTGTGGGGTTTCTCAAGTTCTTTAGTGAGCTCTTCTGTGAACTCTGTGGCTTTATTCTGGGTATTTCAGATTTCCTCTTGCTATCACCCTGTTGTTTTGTTTCCCTCCCTCTGTTGATACTTTTCTCTTCCTTCATTTCCTTTCTGTATTCCTTTCTACAGTTGCTCTATCCCTGTCTTGTACCTTTGTAGTCAGTAGGGCTGAGTCTTTTGCTGGAATTCCAGGTATAGTTAAACCCACATGCATTATTTTGCATTTTTCAAGGCCATCTGCAATATTCTGTCAAAATCTTTTTGACAAGGTCATTCTTTCATTTAGTTGTTTACTCCCTTTACATTGTACTGCATGCTACAGTAAACCCAGAGTATTCCTCCCACACATTTCCACTTCATAGAGGCCTCGCAGCATAGAGAGCAACAGTGAGGCCAGATGCACGCACGCACAGACACACACACACACACACACACACCTCTGTACATAGTCACCCACACACACCTGCATACACATACGGACACTGTTCCCTGTTCTCACACACCACATGCTGGCTACCAGCATGTAACATTCAGAGTTGGGCCCCTTCAGCCCAGCATTGGAGCCTGTTAGTCTTGAACCGAAGACGTGGGGGCTCCCCACTCCACTCACACATCCAAACACGGATTACATACATTCCAACCAAATTGTGGCATTAATACACCCCCACTGTGTAAACCTGTATGTGTTTAGATTTAGGAGCAAGAAAGAATAAATGTATGCGCTGGAGTGAAAGAATGTGTGTATTTGAGTGTCATTTGTGTTTTAGCTTGTGTTTGTGTGTGAAAATGTTTGTATGTGCACTTGTAAATTTCCCCTTCTCTTTATGAAGTGGAAAACATAAGCTGTGTTTAATTAAAAACAAGCCAGACTTCTCTTTGAAAGCTCTAAGGCTTTTTATCATTCTCTTGCCTGTGGCTGCCAACACTTGTACATACACTCAAATACCCCCTCCATAACTAGCAATGCAATTACTAAGTACTGTTATAAACTGTTACATAAAAGAATAATAATATACCATGTGCTACTTATTGTCTCTGTAAAGTTTTATTTAAAATGAATACTGCTTTCTAAAGTCATTTTTGCCATTGGTCAGATAAAACATACAGTCCAACCCCAAACTGGTCAGGATGCCCAAGCCAAAAGAGCAATGCTTTGATAGCACCTCATTGTTTCAATCAACCTAAGAATAGCTTACTTACAGTTGTAGTCTCTCCATATTAAGATGTGATAAACTGGTGGGTTTGTCGTGTAATTATTATTCATGAGCATGGTTAATAAATTTTATGTTGTGTCCCTCACTTATCAGATTGTTGCTACACCCTTGATTGAAGTTGTTTTTTTTTTCCAGGTTACTAAAGTCATGCTGCTCTGCTTTTTTCCCTTTTTTGGTGTGCAGAAAACAAATCCCCGCCTCGGTCATTTGGACTGAACCATTCTGACTCATTAAACCGTAGTGAGCGGATTGAAGCCATCACACCATCACTGGGCAGCAGTAACAACCAGCTCAATGCCTTCTTGCAGATCTACATGCCAGACTATTCAGTCAGAGCTGTGTCAGACCTACAGTATATTAAGGTAAACAATAGAATTGCAGAACTTTTCTTTAAATCCCTGATATTGTCATTGCATAACCAATACAAACAAAAAAAATAAAATCCATGGAATTCTACAGAAGCCATTCATTGCACATTTTCCGGCACCTTTGCGTTTAGTTTCTGTAACATGTCAGATGCAGAAGAGGAAGGCTGATACATTAGGAGAGATTTATTACATCAAAAGGTTGCAGAGAAAACCAGAGAGCATGATCCAAAAAGCAGAGGAAAGATCCAAAACCAAACAGAAAATTCAGGTGTACAATCTATATCTCAAGATGCGAGATAATAACCAGAAGTGCTACCAGGGTAAACAGCCATGAGTATACAACTAGATACAGTATACTTCTTTCCAATCATTTATATTCTAATTTCACCAAAAGCCAGGACTGCCATAAAGGTCCTGTTTTGATGATTGCTCAGAGAATGTAGTAATGTTGTTTGCACCAGTTTAAAGAGAAAAGAGACAAAGGGAGCGCAAGTTGGTTTGCCATAGTGGCCAAGTCGCTTGGGTTAAAAGCATCTGCTTCAACATGCTACACAGTCTCACCCACCTGTCATGTCTCTTTCTTGAAAGTAGTAAGTGGTCATTGAAAATGTGAACTGTAAATAGTATGAAACTGGATTAGCTTCTAAAAAAAAACTGGTAATCCTCAGGCCTAGATCCCAGGTGGGAAAATAGGCAATGCCCTGGATAGTAAGTGGGTGCTTGATGTTATCTACTGTTGGTATTTAACCTCTGATGATGGTTGGCTTGTTAAATTTGGACATCCTGAGAAGCATCCCTGGTTTCTCATTGTAATACAAATTTTCACATGACCAGGGAAACAAATAGGGTCTGTAAAAAAACAAAACAAAAACTCAAGGTGTCAAGCCAGTGAGTGAATAGGCGAGACAATTCTCATAAAATCTTCCAATCTCCTGGTTCAGTTATTCAGTCTAGCTGTTGGATTGGGGCTGGTAACTTTAGGTTACTGACATAACCCCAGTTCTCTGATAACAGGTGTAAGGTATCTCACTATGGGATTCGTGTCTGTCGTATCAGATACTGGAAGCAACAATGACACCATGTCTGTCAGTTGACAGACCAATCACAGTAGTGATAAGGGGGCCCCACCTCCCTATATAAGACACTGCCACAGGTCCCTTCTTAATTCTCTGCATATCTATTCTCTGTGCAACTGCAATGAGGTAAGTGTGGTGAGATACCTAATTCCTATTATCAGAGAACTGGGGTTACGTGAGTAACCTAAAGTTATCTTTCTGACATACGTTCGGTATCTCACTATGGGATATAGCCAACTCCTGTACTGCAGATATGCTGTCCAAAGCAGAACAATCAACCGACTTGTAGTGTCCAATGTACACAAACCCAATCAAATTTGCATAGGATGGATAGGGGGAAAACAAAGAACACACTTGTGCTTTCACTGGGTTATTATTGTTTTGTTTTGTGCTTTTTTTATTTATTTTTTTATTTTTTTAACACATCGGCAGATTGACTACCCACACCAAGGACTGAATGAGCCAGTGACGGGGCTGTAACATCCAGTCTATAAAATCTGTTAAAAGTGTGAAGCGGGGGGGTTCACGTGACGCCATGTGAGAAGCAGACGTGTGAGACACAAGCTCTGCGAACTTTGCTAGTTTTTTAATTATTTTCATGTTATAATCCAGTGAGATTCGACACACCCAGTTACATACTTGCTCTTTGAGGTAAACATGGCAAAGAAGTCAAAAATCCTCAGACTCTGGAGACATTAAAAGACACTTATGTGTTCAAGCTGAGGCCTCTGACGGGACTGCGAGCTGGGGACTCAATTTGGAAGGCACGTCGAGAGAAGAAATTCAGCGTCAACTGTCCAACATCTCGGTAATGCTGACGAAAGTTGTTGCTGACTTGGAGGATCTAGCTGTAATACGTCGATCGATTACGGCGATGGAAACAAAATTCTCTGAATTGTTTACAAGAGTGACAGAAGTTGAAAAACGGATCGATTATCTTGAGTCACTGGAAAGGGAATTATCCACTAATCCGCCCGTGTCCAAAACAGATTTGGAATTAATTTTGGAAAAACTGGAATATTTCGAAAATATGAGCCGAAGGAATAACATACGAATTGTTGGAATTCCTGAGCATGAAGAGGGCAGAGATATGGTGAAATTCCTGGACGAGCTCTTCCCGAGTCTGCTCGACATAACAGGCCATGAACTGGAAATCGATTGAGCTCACAGAGTCCCGGCTCGAAGATCTGCTGAGGGAGACAGGCCCCAATCGATTCTAGCCAAATTTCTGAAATCATCCGATAAAGATCTCGTGTTGCGCCAGGCGAGGAGCAAAGGGAAGCTTTCTTGGAAGAACCATAATATTTTCTTGTTCCTGGACTTTGCGAATTTGACGAGAGAAACGCGATCGGTTCAGGGAATGCAAGAAACTCTTACACCAACAGAAGATCGCTTTTGCATTGTTGTTCCCGGCCAAACTGAGAATAGAAACGAAGAATGGTCGCAAAGTATTTACATGTCCAAAACAGGCACTCTCCTTCATAAATACATTGGAGTAAGCCATTTGATGTTTCTTATATTAGTGGACTGCCTCGCGGTTGAGGAACTCTATTATCTGAGAAAGCTGGGTGCCATTTTTGTTTCTTTTTGTGTTGGCTCCGCCTAGCGGCTGGAGTTTGTTTTGTGGCATGACTCCAAGAAACTTTTGCATTGACGGAAGATTTTTTTTACACTGAAGTTCCCAGCCAGATCGAGAATGGACATTATGGATGACCGCAGAATAGCTACAAGCTCACATAAAGGATGTCTTTTATAAAGTTGACGGGCTGAGTAAGTTATGGTGTTTTTTTGTTTTGTTTTGTTTTTTTTGCTTGGCGTCCGAGTTAGTTTGGCTCTTGATCATCCGAGGAACCGGGATGCCGGTATTGTTTTTTGTGCTGGCTCTGCCTAGCTGCTGGAGCTTGTTTTGTTGAATTACACTACTTCAGGACAGTTGTGGATAAATCTGTTCGTTCTTTGTGCTTATGCCTCCTGTTGGCTGGAGTTTGTTTTTGTGGAGTATTTTTAAGGGACAGTAGAATGACTACCTCATCTGCTGCACTCATAACAGCCGGCTCACTAAACAATTGTTTGTCTGTCCGAGGAAACTGAATGGCTTTATATCAGCTGGAGTTTATTTTGTGGAGAAACACACTTTCGAGACAGTTCTGTGAATGAATCTACATGTTTTTTCTGTTATTCTGCCTGTTGACTGGGGTCTGTTTTTTCTGTTATGTAATTTTGCCTCACATAATTTGTGCAGAAACACCGGACTTGAATAATCCGATGGCAAAGTTTTCGTGGGGGTTCTCGTAGGCGTATATGGACTCTTTGAGTTTTGAGGGATTGACACTGGGTGGCGCTGTCATGCACGGGGTTAATGCACACATTTTTCTTTTTTCTGTTTGTTTTGTTCGGGGGGAAGTTTGGGGTTTGATTGTTGCATTAATGGGGAATGTGGTCTGTGTAATCTTGTTTTTGACAAAACATTTTTTATTTTTTATTATATCAATATGTAAAATGTTAATATGAATAAGTTGTCTCTCTCCACATGGAATGTGAATGGGTTGGTGCACCCTATAAAAAGAAGGAAGGTTATTTCTTTTCTTAAATGTAAGAAATATGATATTGTGTTTCTTCAAGAAACACATCTTTCCCCGCAGGAAGCTGAAAAATTTGGTAAGATATGGGGTGGACATGTTTTCTTTAGTGCTGGTTCAAGTAAGAGCAGGGGAGTCATTACAATGATAAATAAGCATCTACAATTCAAATGTATCAAACATATTAAAGATAAATTAGGAAGAGTCATTGTTGTTTTAGGAGAAATTCAGGGGCAAATGTTGATTTTTGGCTAATATTTACGCACCTAACGCTGATGATCAGGGCTTTTTTATAGATCTTGATGGGATGTTGCATGCGGCTGGCACCCCTCATGACATAATATTGCGAGGAGACTTTAATCTTTTGATGGACTTAGTCTTTGATCATAGTGAAGCAAAAGTGTGCAAGCCCCCTAGAGCAACACTGACACTTCACAGAATGTGCAAAAATCTTGGTCTTGCAGATATCTGGCGACTTTTGAACCCACCTGGTAGGGATTATACATTTTTATCATCAGTTCATAAGATTTTTTTTTTTTTTTTTTATATCTGAGTCCCTCATTTCATCTGTTGTTGATTGCTCAATTGGAAACACCTTAGTCTCAGATCACGCCCTGGTGAACTTAGAGATGTTGCCACATACAGAGAAAAAGAAATCATATAGGTGGTGCTTTAATGTATCCCTTTTGCAAAATCCTGATTTCCAACAAATGTTAAAGACTGAAATCAATGTCTGTATAGAGACCAACTGGTCCTCAGTATCTTCTGTGAATGTGGCTTGGGAGGCACTTAAGGCTGTTCTTAGGGGTCGGATCATACAGTATGCCTCATTCACCAAAAAATCCAAAGCACGAGAACTCGTGGAGTTGGAAGGAAATATTAAAAGTGCCGAAGCAGAGCTGAAGCGCTGAATGTCGTCTGATGGTCTCAGAGAATTGACCCGATTGAAATACAGATATAATAGTATTTTGTTGCGGAAAGTGGAGTTTTGGTTGTTCAGGGCAAGACAGTCATACTTTGAGTCAGGGGACAAAGCAGGGAAGCTTTTGGATAGATATATAAAGCAGAGAAAGTCTTTTTCTACCATTCCCTCAGTGCAATCTGCTGGTGGTGAAATTTTTACCTCAGCCATTGATATTAATAATGCTTTTAAAGAATTCTATCTTGATCTCTATAGTTCCACGTCTTCGTCAACTGATGAAGATGTTAGAAACTTTGTGGAACCATTAGAACTCCCTAAACTGACGAATGAGCAAAAAAACTCTCTTGATTCTGAGATAACCCTGGAGGAACTTGATGAGGTAATTAAGTCCTTACCTACAGGCAAGGCTCAGAGGCCAGATGGTTTTGCCGCTGAATTGTTTAGATCTTATGCTACAGAACTGGCTCCACTTTTGTTAGAAGTCTATTCTGAATCATTAAAGAATGGGAAGCTTCCGCCAACCATAACACAAGCCCGGATCAGTCTGATTCTTAAAAAAGACAAAGATCCAAATGAGTGTAAAAGTTACCATCCAGTTTCCCTGATCCAGCTAGAGGTAAAAATTTTGGCTAACCGATTAAGTTATGACATCTCTTATACATATAGATCAGGTGGGGTTTATTCGGGGTCGTTGCTCTTCTGATAATATTAGGCGTTTCATCAATATCATAAGGTCAGTGGCGAATGATCAGACTCCGGTCGCTGCCATCTCACTTGATGCCGAAAAGGTGTTTGATATGGTAGAATGGGATTATCTTTTTAAGATTTTGGAAATGTATGGGTTCAGGGGTACGTTTATTGGTTGGATCAAGCTACTTTATAGACACCCTGTAGCAGCGGTACAAACAAATGGATTAATTTCAGATTATTTTACTCTGGATAGGGGCACCCGTCAGGGTTGCCCACTTTCCCCATTATTGTTCTGTCTTGCCCTGGAACCATTAGCAGCCGCGATAAGAAAGGAGGATGATTTTCCAGGGGTGACGGCGGGAGGCGTGGCGCATAAGCTTCTGCTTTATGCAGATGATATTTTATTATTCGTCTCTGACCCTACTAAATCTATGCCTTGCCTCCACAGAATTATTCATTCCTTTTCCAAATTCTCAGGATACAAAGTCAGCTGGTCTAAATCCAAAGCTTTGGCTTTGACAGCGTACTGTCCAATAACGGCCTTCCAGCCAGGCGCCTTCCAGTGGCCCAAACAGGGCATTAAGTATTTGGGCATTTTATTCCCAACAAATTTGTCTGATTTAGTCAGAGTTAATTCTGACCCTTTAATAAAAAGGTTTTTGAGCGATGTAGACAGGTGAGCTTCATTACATTTATCGATGATTGGGAAGGTTAATGTTATTAAAATTAAGTGTATTCCAAAATTTAACTACTTGCTACAGTCTCTCCCAGTAGATATCCCCCTCTCTTATTTCAAGCAATTTGAGAGCATAGCGAAGTCTTTCATTTGGAGTGGTAAGAGCCCCAGACTACATTTCAATAAGTTACATAGGCCGATTGACAAAGGTGGGCTAGGCCTACCCAAGATTTTGTTTTATTATTATGCATTTGGTCTCAGACATTTGGCTCATTGGACGCTTCCACCTGAAAGAGCCCCTCCCTGGTTCTGCATTGAACAAGAACTTCTTGCCCCTATTTTGCCATTGCAAAGCCTTTCCATCAAACTAAATAGAGAAGTTAAATCACACCCCGTTATTTCACATTTGCACTCAGTATGGACAAAAGCGTCCAGAGTGTTTAATTCAGATATTTATCTAAATGTTGCCTTGAGCCTATGGCTAAACCCCAAACTATGCATTAATAAGTCCCCTTTTTGTTGGTCAGAGTGGATTGCGAGGGGGGGTTAATTCACTCTGTGATCTTTATGAGAGTGGTGTGATGAGATCCTTTGAAAATTTGGTTCAATATTTTGGGATCTCCAGATCTCAGTTTTTTTTAGGTATCTTCAGTTACGCCATTTGCTCTGTACTATTTTTGGGAATAGCATACACACCCCTAAAGCAGCAGATACTCTAGGAGAGGTGATTTCTGCTTTTGGAAAGGTCATGAGGCATCAGTGTATTACTCCTTATTAATTCAGAGTCTGGGGGACGGAGTCTCAACCACTCTCAAGAGATTATGGGAGAAAGATTTAAACCTGGAATTGGAAGAGGGAGAATGGGCTAGGATTTTAAAAAAACATAAAAACTACATCGAGAGATGCAAGGGTGCGCCTTATACAATTCAAGATTTTACATTGGTTCTGTTGGACCCCCTCTAAATTGTATAGGCTTGGTCTTAAAGACACACCCACCTGCTGGCGATGCCAATCAGAGGATGGAGACATGGCCCATATTTTTTGGTGGTACGCTGAGATTCAGGAATTTTGGTTGAAGGTACAGAGTGTTGTGTGTGACGTGTTGGGCATTCGGATTTCATTTTGCCCCAGACTCTGTGTTTTGGGTGATGGGGCGGTCATTGAAACAATTGGGTCCTCACCAGTGCGATGATAGGCAGGCAGATTGTTTTAAGGGGTTGGAAGTCAGTGGGAGCACCCTCAATTCGGGAGTGGTGCGAGGAGATGGGAAGGGTGGCAGCCTTCGAAGAGGTAACGTGCAGAAGGGGATATGGGATTCTTTTATTGGGAAATGAGGTAGATGTTTTTGGGGGGCTCTCGGTGTGGGTCTGAGGAGAGAGAGGTATAGTTTAGAGTTGTATGGTTATTATATGTGTATATGTATGTATGTGTGTATATATATATATATATATATATATATATATATGTATGTGTGTGTGTATGTATATATATATATATATATATATATATATATATATATATATATATATATATATATATATATAATTTATTTATTTATTTATTTTTTATTATTTTATTCTCTGTATATGTGTGTACTTATGTAAGACCACTGGGATGTTCCTTTGGGGTCGGGTGGGGGTCTTGATTGGGGAGGGGAAGTAGTGGGAGTTAATGTTGAGTCATTGTATATATGTTTTCTTTTTCTTTGTTTTGAAAAATCAATAAAAATGTTAAACACAAAAAGTGTGAAGCGATGCCCAACTTGCAGCTGCACAAATGTCCTGGACTGAAATGCCCCTAAACAACGCTCATGAGGTAGCCATGCTTCTGCTAGAATGAGCTCTCAAGCCCTACAGAGGTCGCAACCCCAGACTATTATAATGAGACAGATGCTGTTGGGATATGGGTCTGCCCTTACGCTATTTGTAAAGCGACCTCGAGCTTGGGAAAGGAGCTATATAAAATACTACTACATCTTTTTCTTCTTATGAGAATCAGCCCACGAAATAAAAAGCTGATTACTTCTCCTTAATTCTTACGTTCTTTCCACGTACAAAAGTAGAGTACGAACTGGACACAGACAATTAAGCAGCTCGTCCTCCGATAAGGAAAAAGCCGGTGGGTGAAAAGCCAGCAAGTCCACCGCCTTACATCAAAGCGTAGAGTTGCTCACCTTAGGCACAAAGGCTGGATTTGTCTTAAGAGTCACTTTGACAAATCCACAGCAAAGCGCATACAAGAGTGATGAACCGACAAAGCATGGTGTTCACTAACTTCAGTTCTACACTTTCAGCCAGGTCAAAGGGAGGCTGAGAAAGTGCGTACAGGACAACGAAAAGATCCTATGATGGAACTAACGGTTTTGATACCCTGTTCAAATGCAGAGTGCCCCTCATAAACCTGCAAACAAGCATGTGTTGACCCATTGTATTGGAGTCAATTCCCACATGACAGGCAGATATTACAACGATATAAACCTTGATAGTAGAAAAGGCTCTGTGTTTAGAAGAAAACAGTCTGCCACTGAACAAAAACATGGAACAATGTGTCTTGTGTGCACACCATTGCTCAAACATACTCCATTTCTGGTCATACGCAGAGCGTGTTGAGGCAGTCCTTGCACTCATTGTTTCAACTGATTGTTTCAATCGCCCTTGGGGGTAAACCCATAACACTCAAATTTAGCCTCTTATGGGCCAAGCCCAAAGAGCTAGTCCCTTTGTAGCAGGAGGGGCCAAGGTTGGCCGCACAAGAGTGGTATTATCTCTGCCAACCACAGTTTCCCTGGCCAGTTCGGGGCAATCAGTGTGACTGAGTGACCATATTCTCTTAATCTTCTTAGAGTTGGAATGATTAAACTCAGTGGGGGAAACACGTAAAGTAGCGCGTTTGGCCAAGGATGTGTTAGAGCATCCACACCCGTAAGAGCACTGTCTCTCACCAAAGACAATAACAGAAGGGAATGTGCAATGCGTTTAATTCGAAGAGATCTATGGTGTTTTTTAGTGATGCGGGCCAAACCCCATTCACTATTCTACCTTCGCATAGCACGCCCCAACTTGTTAGTGACACGTCTGTTGTCACCACTTTCCTCAGAGAATTTGTGAGCATTTTGAATTTGTACCTTCTAAGATGTTTATTGAAATTCCACAAGTCAAAATGGGACGGAGACCTCCCCCTCTCTTGGGGATGACGAAATACCTGGAAAAAAAGCCCTGATGACTGACCTCCTGTGGTACTGCCCTTATTGTTATTTTGCTCAGCAAATTGGCTATTTCTTCCTCAAATCCAAGCTGACTCCCCCTCCACTGTTGACATTAGCACACTGTTGAACAGAGGTGGTTTTACAGCGAATTGCCTGCGATAACCCGGTTCTAACATAGAACAGGGTTATCTCCAGGTTATCCCAGGGGTGAACTGCACATGTGCGCCAACTTTGTGCGTGAACAGAGAGGGATCCGCTGCAGCCCTCACTCACTGATGGTGCTTACGGCTAAGGCTGAAAATCGGTAGATTTTCTGATAAATGGAGGCCGACAATCTCTCCGTCCGTCCCGGCAATGAAGGGGGAGCGGACGAAAAGGCCGCCTGATGATCAGGGTGGAGGTGAATCGCCACTGATGCCTCGACCGGAGGGGGGCTGGACATCCCCAGATCTTCCATCTCATGCACATCCAGCCTAGAGAAACCTTTAACAGGCACTCTATGAGAAAACAGCTTGTTCCAAAAAATGTTGCATCTCCACGACGCACACTGGGACGGTATGAATAATTTGTTTGACCATGGAAGCACAAGATGGCAGCCATTTACCATCATATAAATCTCTCTCTGTACCATGACCTGCCTGCTGTGATGGGCAGTCAGTGAAGAGTTTGGCCGTCGCCCATCTGCGCACATCAACACGGTCCAGCTCTCCCTGGACAGGAAAGGGGGACGTGTCCATCACGCTGCCCAGCCAGGAATGAGCAGGAAGAGTAGCGCCATCCTCATCCTCCTCGCCATCGTCCTCCAAAAGGCAATCATCATCGTAATCCTCCTCCTCCTCTTCCCTGTCCCCTGCCAAAGGGGCAAAGTCATACAGGGAAGGCAGATCGGGGGAAAATTTGTCCAACTTTTTTGATCGCCCCAGCTGCGTACCTGCGAATTAAGCACAGTGTTTCCCATGTTACTAGTAATAAAAAGAACATAAGCAACCCTATCAATTTAAATGGATATTAGTTTTAACATGGTAATTTGATCATAAATAAAATGTCTTTACCATTTCCATCTCTTGGGGGCTCAGATCATGAACTGATGAACATAACGGACATGTTCAAGTTCTGAGGATGAGCAGATGAGGATGCCATTAAAGGGGTCATGGCATGCCTATTTATTAATTTAATATGTTCCTTGAGGTTCACTTATAATATTATTTTTGTTTTTTGTCATATATAAACCCTTTAAGCTTGGGTGGGCCTGCAAGAAAAAAATAATAATCGTTAAAATATTAATAACTACAGTCTTGACCAACACAAAATAGGTATTATTTGAAAGCTTAGAAGCTCTACTTTCCAATGCATGTTGGTATTATGACCAAAACTGAACAAGTGCTTTGAAATTTGCAGAGAAATCAGTTTTTTTTTTGTTATTAAAAGTTTTTATTGATTCCATATAACATATAATATATATATATATATATATATATATATATATATATATATATATATATATATAAATAACAGAATATTTGGAATCACATTATATTATTTACAGCCCTTCCTCCTGAACATTAACCACCCCACCCCACCCCCCAACACAAACAGATACCCCAGTGGTCAAATACAACTGACAAAGACACACAAACAAACAATAAAACAGAAGAAAATATTTCGAAATACATTTTAAGAAAGTTTATGTTCAAAAAAAAAAAAAAAAAGGCTTCAACATACACATTTAAAACAACATGTCTCCCTCTACTGCCCCTTCCCGAGAGCCCTCCAAAAAGGCCAAATAGCTGCCCCACCTCCTGATGAACATATCCATGTTGCTTAGCCTTCTATATGACAACTGTTCCCAAGCTGCCACCCTGCCCATCTCCTCACACCACTCACGAAACGAGGGTGCTCCAGCTGACTTCCATCCTCTAAGGATAACCTGTCTGCCCACCATAACACCGGCCAGGATCTAATTCTTCATGTACTTATCTCCTACATCAATGACCACCCCGTCACCCAAAATACAGAGCCTGTGGCAAAAGGAGATCCGAGTACCCAATACGTCGGCCATAAAATTCTGGAACCTCAACCAAAACTCCTGTATCTTACGACACCCCAAAAAAAACTAGGGTGGTGTCTCCATCTTCTAAATGGCATCGCCAACAGGTGGGTGTGTCCTTAAGACCAAGCCTATACAATTTAGAAGGGGTCCAATAAAATCTATGTAGAATCTTAAATTGCATAAGACGCACCCTTGCATCTCTAGATGCAGACTTGATGTTTTTAAGAATCTTAGTCCACACTCCCTTCTCCAAAAACAAATTTAAATCTTCCTCCCATAATTGTTTTGAGGGAATTTAAAGCCCCGTCCCCCAGACTCTGAATTGGCAGGGAGTAATACACTGATGCCTCATGACCTTTTCCAAAAGCAGTAATCACCACTCCCAGAGTATCTGCCACACTAGGGGGGGTGCATGCCACTCCCAAAAACAGTGCAGAGTAGGTGGTGCAACTGTGAATACTTATAAAATTTTGATCTGGGAATCCCAAAATTTTGAACCAAATTTTCAAAAGGTCTCAATACTCCACTCTCATATAGGTCACCGAGTGTATTAACCCCCCTCACAATCCAATCTGACCAACAGAAAGGGGACTTATTAATGCATAGTTTAGGGTTCTACCATATGCTCGAGGCTACATTTAAATAAATATCTGAATTAAACACTCTGGACACTTTTGTCCATATCGAGTGTAAATGCAAAATAACGGGGTGTGACTTAACTTCTCTGATTAATTTGATCGAAAGGCTATGCAGAGGCGAGATAGGGGCAAGAGCTTCCTTTTCAATACAAAACCAGGGAGGGGCTCTCTCAGGTGGAAGCGACCAATGTGACAAATGTCTGAGACCGAATGCATAATAATAAAACAAAATCTTGGGTAGGCCTAACCCACCTTTGTCAATCGGCCTATGTAACTTATTGAAATTTAACCTGGCACGCTTACCATTCCAAATGAAGGACTTCGCTATGCTATCAAATTGCTTGAAATAAGAGAGGGGGACATCTATAGGGAGAGATTGTATCAGGTAGTTGAATTTTGGAATACAATTCATTTTAATAACATTAACCTTCCCAATCATCGACAAATGTAATGAAGCCCACCAGTCCACATCATTCGAAAACCTTTTTATTAAGGAATCAAAATGAACTCTGACTAAATCAGAATAAAATGGGAATAAAATTCCCAAATACTTAATGCCCTGTTTGGGCCACTGGAAGGCCGTTACTGGACAGTACACTGTCATAGCCAAAGCTTCGGATTTAGACCAATTGACTTTGTATCCTGAGAACTTGGAAAAGGAATGAATAATTCTGTGGAGGCAAGGCATAGATCTAGTGGGGTCGGAGACGAATAATAAAATATCATCTGCGTAAAGCAGAAGCTTATGCACCACACCTCCCGCAATCACCCCTGGAAAATCATCCTCCTTTCTTATAGCGGCTGCTAATGGTTCCAGGGTAAGATAGAACAATAATGGGGAAAGAGGGCAACCCTGCTGAGTGCCCCTATTCAGAGTAAAATAATCTGAAATTAATCCATTTGATTGTACAGCTGCTACAGGGTGTTTATAAAGTAACTTAATTCAACCAATAAATTTACTCCCGAACCCATACATTTCCAAAATCTTAAAAAGATAATCCCATTCTACCATATCAAACGCCTTTTCGGCATCAAGTGAGATGGCAGTGACCGGAGACTGATCATTCGCTACTGACCACATGATATTGATGAGATGCCTGATGTTATCAGAAGAGCTGCGGCCCCAAATAAACCCCACCTGATCTATATGTATAAGAGATGTCATAACCTTACTTAATCGGTTAGCCAAAATTTTTGACAAAATATTTACATCTAGTTGGATCAGGGAGATTGGACGGTAACTTTTACACTCGCTTGGATCTTTGTCCTTTTTCAGAATCAGACTGATCCGGGCTTGTGTCGTGGTTGGAGGAAGCTTTCAAATCTTTAATGATTCAGTATAAACTTCTAAAAAAACATTTCTGTAGCATAGGATCTAAAAAATTCTGCGGCAAAACCATCTGGCCCCGGAGCCTTGCCAGTAGGTAGGGACTTAATTACCTCATCAAGCTCCTCCAAGGTTATCTCAGAATCAAGAGGGTTTTTTTTGCTCAGTCTTCAGTTTAGGAAGATCTAATGGTTCCACAAAGTTTATAATATCTATATATTATAATAACGTGGAACTATAAAGATCAAGATAGAATTCTTTAAAGGCATTATTTAATATCAATGGCTGAGGTAAAAATTTCACCATCAACAGATTTCACTGAGGGAATGGTAGAAAAAGACACTCTCTGCTTTATATATCTAGCCAAACACTTCCCTGCTTTGTCCTCCGACTCAAAGTATGACTGTCTTGCCCTGAATAACCAAAACTCCACTTTTTAAGACAAAATAGTATTATATCTATATTTCAATCCGGTCAATTCTCTGAGGCCATCAGATGACATACGGTGCTTCAGCTCTGCCTCTGCACTTATAATATTTCCTTCCAACTCCATGAGTTCTCGTGCTTTGTATTTTTTGATGAAAGAGGCATACTCTATGATCCGACACCTAAGAACCGCCTTAAGTGCCTCCCAAGCCACGTCCACAGAGGATACAGAGGACCAGTTGGTCTCCATATAAACACTGATTTCAGTCTTTAACATTTGTTGGAAATCAGGATTTTGCAAAAGGGACACATTAAGGCAGCAACTATATGATTTATTTTTCTCAATATGTGGCAACACCGCTAAACTCACCAGGGCGTGATCCGAGACTAAGATACTTCTAATTGAGCAATCAACAACAGATGAAATGAGGGATTTGGATATAAAAAAAAAAAAAATCTATTCTAGAATAAATCTTATGGACTGATGAAAAAAATGTATAGTCTCTACCAAATGGGTTCAAAAGTCTCCAATTATCTGTAAGACCAAGATTTTTACACATCCTGTGAAGCATCAATGTTGCTCTAGGGGGCTTACACACTTTTGCTTTACTATGATCAAGGACTGAGTCCATCAAAAGATTAAAGTCTCCTCCCAAAATTATATCATCAGGGGTGCCAGCGGCTTGCAACATCCCTTCAAGATCTATAAAAAAAGCCCTGATCATCAGCATTAGGTGCGTAAATATTAGCCAAAATCATTTTCACAAATTTCTGCTAAAACAATAATCACTCTTCCTGATTTATCATTAAACTGTTTGAGAAATTTGAATTGTAAATGTTTATTTACCAATATAATGACTCCCTTGCTCTTACTTGAGCCAACACTAAAGAAAACATGTCCACCCCATATCTTCCCAATTTTTTCAGCTTCCTGCGGGGAAAGATGTGTTTCTTGAAGAAACACTATATCATATTTTTTATGTTTAAGAAAATAAATAACCTTCCTTCTTTTTATGGGGTGCCCCAACCCATTCACATTCCACGTGGAGAGAGATAGTACACTCATACAAACATTCGACATTTTGATATAATAGAAAAAATAAATTTGTGCCAAAAACAAAATTATGAAGACCACATTTCAACATCAATGCAACAATAAAACCTCGAACTTACCCCCGAACAAAACAAACAGAAAAAAGAAAAACGTGCGCATTAACCCCACGCACGAAAGCGCCAACCGGTGGCAATCCCTTTAAACTCAAAGAGTCCATGTACGCCTACGAGAGCCCCCGCGACAACTTTGCCATCGGATTGCTCAATTTTGCCTCACAAATTTGTAAGGCAAAATTACATATCAAATATTTTGTAAAACAAACCCCAGCCAAAAGGCAGAATAAACACAAAGAACATGAAGGTGTGTTCCTTCACAAAACAAATTCCAGCCGATATAAAGCCATTCAGTTTCCTCGGTCAGACAAACGAATCTTCAGTGAGCCAGCTGATGAGTGCAGCAGATGACATAATTATTTCAATGTCCCATGAAAATACTCCACAAATCATGCTCCAGCCAACAGGAGGCATAAGCACAAGGAACTGACAGATTCATCCATAACTGTCCTGAAGTAATGTTATTTAACAAAACAAGCTCCAACCGCTAGGTGGAACCGGCACAAAAGGAAACCATCCGGACCATCCGGTTCCTCGGATGGTCAAGAGTCAATTCACTCGGAGGCCGCATAAAAGTATATCCCATGATTTACACAGTCCACCAACTTTATAAAAGACAACCTTTGTGTGGGCATGTAGATATTTTGTGGTCATCCATTCATTGTAAAAGTTATCTTCCGTCAATGCAAATGTTTCTTTAAGGAAAAGTGATAATCCACAAAACAAAACAAACTCCAGCCGCTCGGCGGAGCCAATGCAAAAGGAAACAAAAATGGCGCCCAGCTTCCTCCGAAAGCCAGAGTATGTATAGTGAGTCAATCCACTCACAAGAAAAGCACCCAATGGTTACTCACCCATTGTTTCAATAAAAGACATTGCCTGATTGGGACATGTAAATACTTTGCTGCCATCCTTGGTGTTTATTCTCAGTCTGGCTGGAAACATCAGAGCAAAAGTGATCTTCCGCTGATGTAAGAGTTTCTTGCATTCCTTAAACCGATCGCGTTTCTCTCTTGTCGAATTCGCAAAGTCCGGGAACAAGAAAATATTGTAATTCTGCCAAGAAAGCTTTCCTTTGTTCCTCGCCTGGTGCAACACGAGATCTTTATCGGATGATCTCAAAAATTTGGCCAGATTCGATCGGGGCCTTCCTCCCTCAGCAGATCTGTGAGCTCGCTCGATTTCCAGCTTGTGGCCTGTTATGCCGAGCACACTCGGTAAAACTCGTCTAGGAATTTCACCATATCTCTGCCTTCCTTATGCTCAGGAATTCCAACAATTCGAATGTTATTCCTGCGGCTTCTATTATCAAGATCTTCAAGCATTTCAAGAACACGTTCCAAATCAACTTTAGTCGCGGGCGGATTAGTGGCTAATTCCCTCTCTGATGACTCCAAATAATTGATTCAATTTTCAACATCTGTCACTCTTGTGACTAGCTCAGAGAATTGTTTTTCCATCGCCGTAATCGATTGACGTATTACAGCGAGATCCTCCAAGTCCACAAGTACCTTCGTCAACATCACCGACATGTTGGACAGTTGACGCTGGATTCGCTTCTCCCACCGCGCCATCCAAATCGAGTCCCCGGTCCACAGGCCTGTCTGGGCTTTCATCTTGAACCCGTAAGTGTCTTTTAATGTCTCCAGAGCCCGAGGATTTTTACTCTTTTGCCATGTTTACCTCAAACAGTAATTGTGTAACAGGGTGTATCGAATTTCACCAGATTATATCATGAAAATAATTTAAAAAAATTAGCAAAGTGTGCAGAGCTGTCTCTCACATGTCTGCCCTTCGCATGCCGTCACCGTACTCCAGAAGTGTTCCATTTTGATAGTTTATAAAAAATAAAAAAATAAAAAATTGCATTGTTATTGCAATCAGTGAAAACATCAAACTACTCAGATAGCCATGTGTCATATGTTGTTGGAAAGTTCTCAAAGAGTAGAATATAACCAGCCTATTTGTTTTACTCACAGGCAAAAATAAAGCGAGTAATAGCTAAGTATATATCTTTGACAATTATGTTGGTGTTGCTTTTGCTTTTATGCCACATATTCACTTATAACTTAACGAAACAAACGGAAAATAAAATATCACATACCATTACTTAGGGTGATAATCTTTCAATGAACCCACACACAAGGTAATTGGATGCATACATAGATCATTAGAAAATCCACACGAAGCACAGTGTTACATATGGCCACCAGGAGATGGCGCCAAGTAAATGACACAGACTCGATGCAGCCTCATTGAGCCAGAAACACTCATTCTGTGAAATCTCATTAATAAAATCAAGTCTCCATGCTATGCATACCTTTAGTCATTGTTGTGTTTGCATGTGTAATTAGTTTTATTTGTTTGGAGTGGCTTTTGGACACATGAAGGCATTTTTGGACACTATGATAAATTATTTTTGTAATGCTCCAACTTTTGTTTGCTTTGTCATATCAACAAATTTTTTTTCTCAGATACAGTTGACATGATTGGGAACAAAACAAAAGCAGTTTTTCAGAGCCACTTTATTTACACCCAGAGATATATAATGTCAAAAAAGAAAAGTAAGAAATATATATATATTTTTTCAGCAATGTCTTGGAGTCTCAATGTATCATAAATTTTTTTTTAAAGAGTTATAAGCCTTTAATCCAGGCATGAGTTCAATGGTAGAATCCCATGGCTTATGTGGAGAAAGTTGAGTTGAAAGAATGCCTCTGCTAGGTGTTAATAGCAGTTTTCTGGGATTTTTGTGAAAGAAGATTAAGACAATTATATTTTTTGTAATCTCCTTTTCTTTGTTATTGACAGGTGACACGCCAGCAGTATCAGAATGCCCTCATGGCTTCACGCATAGACAAGACGCCACAGTCCTCAGAGAGCGAATACACCAAAATTGAAATGACTCTGACAGAGCTCCATGATGGAGTGACCGATGAAACAACCGCTCTGTTCAACAAGACACAAAACTGCATCGCCCACAACAAGTCGAACCATACAGGCCACAGCGAGGGAGCCGTCTAGCCCTCACAGGGGTGGTGGAGCAAATTAGAGAGCAGAAAGCACCCTGCTCGCCTGGAGCTGCCTCACCACCCCAATCTACTCTAATCTAGTAGTGCTGTACTACTGGGGCCTGGGCTTGGGTTGACCCAAGGCAACATGGCTCAGTCCCATTCATTCAGATGAACCACACTATTTATGTCCCCCAGACCAAAGAGTTTGCAGGATGGACATTCATGTGCTCTGACAAGCCCCTCCAGCAACACTCACACTGCCCCTGTGATGTTCACAAAAACAAAAACTCCATTCAGATGCTCTAACATGGTAAATCAAAGACTGTTCCAAATAC
Organism: Myxocyprinus asiaticus; assembly: GCF_019703515.2. NCBI lineage: Eukaryota > Metazoa > Chordata > Actinopteri > Cypriniformes > Catostomidae > Myxocyprinus > Myxocyprinus asiaticus. The sequence goes on along the minus strand of NC_059350.1, from coordinate 24,380,588 downwards.
TGCTTTGAAGGAAAGTGAACCAAGAGCATTCCACTTGCATATTTATTTATTTTGTATGTGTTTGTATATATGTGCATGTCTTAGAAAATAATTGTTGGCACACCTGTCTATAATATTGTGTGTGTGTGTGCCTCTATGAGTGTCACTGATATCACGCACATTCCATATAAACATAGTTACAAATATCATTGTATATGTACTGGTGAGGGCCTTTTACATGTATTTTTCAGAAATTGGTATTTTTACTGTTCTTAATTGGATATATTCCACAGTACCTTTTACATCATTTAAAAATGAATCATCATATTGCCTTTAAAAAAAAAAAAGAAAAAAAAAAGAAAAATCATTAATTTTTTTAACAAGTGCAATGAAACACATTTTATTTAAAAGATGATTTATCAAGATTACTGTATTGTAAAGTATAGTTATATTTGTATGTTTTTATTGTATCATGTTTGTATATTTGTTTGGAGATATTTTGGATTCACTTCCAAGGATGAACAGGTTTTATATGTCTGCTTAAAAAAAATCTATCTGCAGTCTATCAATGGCACAATAACTTTATATACAGAACTGAATGCATTCTTATTTAAATTGAATTACAGACCTGTCAGGACTTTATGCAAGGGAAAATCTATATGTATCCATGCGATTCCTAACTGAATCCATGCCATAACAGTGAGTCTTTACAATGCCAGTTCCTGAAAGTCTTTAAAACAACTACTGCATTAAATCATTCTGCCATTCACACATATGTAAGTGAGGTGCCATAGTGTTTAAATGGCTGTGCTTGTGTTTATAACCTGTGTGTGTCTATTGCTGCCTTCAATGGTTATTTGTCTGAACACTGGACATTCCTGCTACACATACAGTGATTTTAAGAAATGAACACAAATGTGTTGGTTTGTAAATTTTTAGACAGGTAAACAGGTTATAATGAACCTTTTATATTTTCTTTTTTGAACATCACAACAGTGACCTTGCCATACTCCAGAAGACCATTAGTAGCAGTAAGGTTCTGCCAAAATGTTAGTTTAAGAAAATAATGTTTTTATGCTTAAATTTTTTTTTTTTTTTTTTTTGTGAAATTCCATTTCCTCAAAGACCCAAACTGCTTAACAGGAGTTAAACAATAGACAGCCCTCTTCTACTCTGTGTTCTGCCTTTTAGATGGCAGTTGTGTGCCCCTGTTCCTACAATGTCAGGATCTGTGGTTGATCTGATTTAGGCAGCTTTTAAGATTAACTTAACTTATGAACTTAAACCACAGCAGTAATATATTGCTTGTATTCTAGTATTTAAACATGGGTCAGTACCACAGACAACCACTGCTTGGCACTACGGTCTAATACTTTAAAACTAAACCTACACATGGTTGTAATCTTAAAACTTATGCTCTTTATACCAAAGATTTTACTTAAGAGGTGATATCAGAGATTGTTGGGATTTACTTAGTAGATTAAGGCCAATATTGATGATTTTCCTAGACAGATGCTCATCTAGGGAAAAATACAGGCTCTGGCTTTTTACATTTTTTTTCTAATTTGCTTTGTTAATAAATTATAGCTACTTTGTAACAAAAATGTAAACACTAGGGAGGACAAAAAGTTCTAGAGAAAGTGCTATTAAATATTCATAAGTTTCACTATGGAATTGTGTTGTTACTGTGCTGTATTTCATGACCTCCCATACCAAAACCAAAATGCAATAAATAACTGGCATAATTTCTAACTTCTATCCCCACTGGTGAGAATGTTCAGTCAAAAACAGAATGTTTTTTTTTTGGCCTTTCTTTTAGATGTATAAACAAGACATTATGTAGTACAACTCTGTCTTAAAGGTTCACTCATTAATTGTTTTTCCCCTCATTTAAAAAGTTTTACTTCTAAATAAATGAATAGTAATTTTGAAACATATGTATAAAATCATGACCACTGATGTGAGATGAAGAGTTCAGTTATATCAGTAACCTTATAAAAGCTTTTTATTCTACAATGAGCAGGGGCATTTCATGGGGGCAGCCATGTTAGCGTCACATGACCAGCTGAATACTACTCGCTTAATCTCAGTAACTGCTCTGTTATTGGACACTTTCATTCATGGATTAAATGAATCCTGGCTACTGTGCATAGTGAATATGTACAATGGCATTGGTAAATGAAAACTACTGTGTTTGAATGATGCAGCATCCAGGCCACTAGATGTCAGTGTATGCAGAGATTATTTTGCAGAGATTAAAATGGATGGGAGAAACTGGAACGCCCAACGGCAGCCAATGGTCAACGGATGTAGGAAGGAAATCCCATTTTACAGGTAAAAGAGCCAATCACCTTTTAGATACAGACATTGCCTGTCAATCAACTCGACAATGTGCATGCGCATTAGCTATACAAGCCGAGAAGTTTTTAGCATAATCTGAAGGAGCACAATTTACGATACCAGTGCTGTCAGATTTTACTGCTGATTTTAAATGTGTCCTTTCATTGTAATCGTGACTAACTGTTTAGGAGATTTCTGTCTTTTCCCATTCAAGAAGATAGGAGCTGCACTGGCATGACTGGAAATAGCCTCCCGAGAGAGTTCCAAAGATGGCCGACAGTGGATTGACTTGCTAGAAAGACTTAGGTGTAAGCCAATGTAAGCCACTTACACATACTTGAAAAAATTACTGAGTGCACCTTTAACTAGGCACAAGAAAATAAATTGAAAGAAATTTCTTCCAAATCAGACTTTTTGTCCTAATTGACAATGACAAGCAAAGAAACAGGTCGACTGCCAGGTTTCTCTTTTATGTTCTGCAGTGGGAAGTTCTGCCCAAGCAACATGATCACATGGGAGATCGAAAGGGTAAATGTATCTTCTGAAAGTTCATGTGCCCTGAAATCAACCCCATACTGCCGAATTATAAGTGCCATCCCTCATCAGACATTTTTCCATAATTTCAACCAAGATTAACTTTTCCTAGTGCTTTCGATAGCGCATTGCGCGAGCATCTTCCGAGCCATGGGTTCTGGTCCTCTGGGAATCAGGAAGATATCCCATTCACATAAACAATGGTGAGCGTGATTTAAAGGTTGCATTGTCACTCTAAAATTACAGCCTGTAGAGGGCACTGATTCAAATTACAGTTAGCACAGACCGTTTTCAGCAGCAGAACTTTCGGCGAATTCACAGTGTGATCCCACAGGGAAATCCCATTGGTCCAAAATCCTGTGCCACTAAGATGTATATAGAGCTGTTCAGTTTTAAGTGTTGAAGGCTGAAAGAGAATTTGAATGATGGATTCCCTCAGGAATTTCCAATAGGTTTTTAGAGTAGCTGTTTTCAATTTAGTTTGAGGAAATTAAGGTCTGACTTCTTAGAGACTTTCACATTTTGTTCTGTAACAAACATTACACACAGTAATACCTCAAACATGAATTTTGAAGCAGCTGTTTTTTAAAAACAATTAAGCTGCTAACACATTTCTATCTAAGGACTACTATTATTGTCCAATTCGTCATGCATGTAAAGCACGTGTGTAATTTCTGTTGTAGAACAAAATACATAAAACATATTTGATATACAGCTACGTAGAATGTTTTTTAGACCAATGAGACTTCACTGTGGGTGGAGCTACCCAGAACAACACAACAGAAATAGAATCCAAGTGACCAACAAAAGCTCAGCACTGTTATGGTTGGTTAGGACATAGCGCCTGGTTAGGGAACCATGTTAGTGTGAAATTCTTCACTGTTCTAAAACAGAAAACGTGTTATGGTTTTTCCTTATGTATCTTTACAGACTGGAATCGGTGTAGTCAGATGCTGTCAGAAGTAAAGGGACAAAAGTAAGTACAGGAGACCATTGGTGAATTTATTATGTAAAATTATCTTTATTTAATGTAATTTCCAATACGTACAGTATAAGTTTAGAACTCTGTAAATCAGAAAATCATATTTCAGGAAGCAAACATGAATTTTGGAGACATGAAATCACATGCCCTAAACAAACAAGCAAACAACAACAACAAAACAACAAAAAATGGGGGATTAATAAACGGCGTGGCTATTTTGCTCTTAATTATCTTTATAGACAGCACAGATTAGCACTTTTTTCCTTTGCTAATCTGAAAGCTAATGAAACAGTTTTCAACATAAACAAATTTTTTCTTTCTTCCCAGAAATTAGAAAAAATGTAAAAAATAGAAAACAAATATTTATTATTATATGTTATTGGCAGGTTTAACACATATAACTGAACTATGGCAAAATATAGGAATACAAAAGCACTGGTTCAAATAGAGACGTATGCACGTGCAATGCTACTGTACCTGTGACTGAAGGGATTATATCTTCACCCATTAAGGAGGTATCTAGGATGATGACTAGCTCACTCTTTGCTGAATAAAAACAATCACTTCAGCAGTTTATTCTGCCCTTGCAAAACAATGCCTTCTGGACGAATACTGTTCAAACTCAATGCTTTTCTATGGTACAAATCCTTTGTGTGATCACTGGCCAGTTTCCCTTGCATAGACAATCAGACTAAAAAGAACAATTGCCAACACCAGTGTAAACTAGTCCAGGACTAGTTTTAATCCACATCCATATACACACACACACACACACACACACTGGCAGCCAAAAGTTTGGAACAATGTACAGATTTTGCTGTTTCGGAAGGAATTTGGTACTTTCACCAAAGTGGCATTCAACTGATCACAAAGTATAGTCAGGACATTACTGATGTAAAAAAAAACAGCACCATCACTATTTGGAAAAATACATTTTTGATCAAATCTAGACAGGCCCCATTTCCAGCAGCCATCACTCAAACACCTTATCCTTGAGTAATCATGCTAAATTGCTAATCACTAGAAAATTACTTGCCATTATATCAAACACAGCTGAAAGCTATTTGGTTCGTTAAATGAAGCTTAACATTGTCTTTGTGTTTGTTTTTGAGTTGCCACAGTATGCAATAGACTGGCATGTCATAAGGTCAATATTAGGTCAAAAATGGCAAAAAAGAAACAGCTCTCTCTAGAAACTCATCAGTCAGGCAATGTTTTGAGGAATAAAGGCTATACAATGCTTGAAATTGACAAAAACTGAAGATTTCATACAAAGGTATACACTACAGTATTCAAAGACAAAGGACAACTGGCTCTAAAAAGGACAGAAAGAGATATGGAAGGCCCAGATGTACAACTAAACAATAGGTTAAGTACATCAGAGTCTCTAGTTTGAGAAATAGACCCCTCACATGTCCTCAGCTGACAGCTTCATTGAACTCTACCCGCTCAACACCAGTTTCCTGTACAACAGTAAAGAGAAGACTCAGGGGTGCAGGCCTTATGGGAAGAATTGCAAAGAAAAAGCCACTTTTGAAACAGAAAACAAAAAGAAAAGGTTAGAGTGGGCAAAGAAACACAGACATTGGACAACAGATAATTGGAAAAGAGTGTTATGGATCTTAACCCCATTGAACTTTTGTGGGATCAGCTAGACTGTAGTAAGGTTCATAAGAAGTGCCTGACAAGATAGCCACATCTATGGCAAGTGCTACAGGAAGTGTGGAGTTAAATGTCACCTGAGTATCTAGACAAACTGACAGCTAGAATGCCAAAGATCTGCAAAGCTGTCATTGCTGCACGTGGAGGATTTTTTGATGAGAACTCTTTGAAGTAGTTTAAGTTCTGATTTTTGTTATATTTTTTTATTGTAATAGTAATTTTTCATGTTATTATAATGTCCTGAATATACATTGTGCTCAGTTGAATGCCAACTGAATAAAAGTACCAATTTCTTTATTCCAAACTTTTGGCTGCCAGTGTGTGTGTGTGTGTGTGTGTGTGTGTGTGTGTGTGTGTGTGTGTGTGTATGTATGTATATATATATATATATATACCATAAAGAATACTATGTAAAAAGCTAATAAACACAAATATAAGGGAGATGTTGGATCTTTTTGACCAGGTCATGTACAACCTTGACAGTTCACTTCATACTGTGGTCTCTATAAGACTGGGACCAAGAACAAGCATATTTTGTAAGAGCTGCCCCATTTTAGGACGTCCAGTTTCTATCAAACTATAAACTAAAAGTTACACATACAAAATATCCTTTTTAAAAAAATCTCTATCTAAACCTTTTTTACTGGTTTCTTGGAAACTCTTGGAGACCTTTAAAACCTAGAAAACAAATGTTTGCCTCACCACAAACCTTTATACCAGATCAAGGTTTCACATCATTCATACTTGGTCTTCCCTTTTTAAAAATGGACTTTCATATCTATAAAAAATTAAGTTCTCTAGAATTTAAACAATATACACTTACAATATGCATATGAGTGATACATGTTGCAATATGGATTGTGTATCTTAATTCAATCAAATCCTACATAATATTATTTTTGAGTAATGCATATGTAATCCACATGGATATTCCTAATCTTCTACCTGTTTCATTCACTCTGAACACTACCCACCTCTTCCATCCTAATGATATATTTTACAAACTCACTGGCTTCCACATTCTTGCTGTTCGGTTACACATCTAAAAGGGTCTAAACCCTTTCAGCTAAAAATAGCACAATTTCTCTACACCGTATTGGTCCACATGGGAGTAAACCATCAACAGATTTCAAACATTAGCCAGGACTGCATTCATTTCCATAGAAACAATCACCAGAGCAACAGAATTCTCTGTTACCAAACCTATCACATCAGTTTCACAATGCCCAGCTGTTAACGTTATCCTCACAATGACCTATACATTTCCGTGTTTGATCTCAATTTCTTATTATTGACAGGGTTGGGAGGGTTACTTCTGAAATGTATTCCACTACAGATTACAAAATACATGCTGTAAAATGTCATTTGTAACGTATTTCGTTAGATTACTCAAGGTCAGTAACGTATTCTAAATACTTTGGATTACTTCTTTGATTTTTTTCACTTGTTTTGACTATAAAAACTCAGTACAGTAAGACAAAATACACGTTAAAAAATACATTCTCTGAAAAACCTAAAAATTTTATGCAGTGTTGTTTTTAAAACAAGATGAATCAAACTGATCTTGTTTTAAGGATTTTTAGATATTTTTACAGGAAAACAATACAAAAATTATTATCAAGAATATGATTTTTGCCCTAATATCAAAGGTCTTACTAGAAAAAAAGAAATTATGATCCAACGTGAATTTTCTTGATAAAAAAATATGATCGTGCCTGGTAACATGTGCATGTAAAATGGCTAGAAATAGCATTTTAGCTTAGCGTAAAGCTGACAATTTACACAAGGTTTATTTCTATTTCTTCTGCTCCAAACTTACTTCTGTCTGCTCGTATGAATGTAATGCATCATAAGAAAGTGTTTCACCACTGTTCAAATGCACTTTGGATCACACAATTTATATGTATAAATGTTTTCCATCTGAAAGGACTAAATATTAAATGAAACAAATGACAATAAAATGCAAAGTAAACTTCAGTAATCAAAATACTTTTTGAATGTAACTGTATTCTAAATACCAATGATTTAAATTGTAACTGTAGTGGAATACAGTTACTTATATTTTGTATTTTAAATACGTATTCCCGTTACTCGTATTTCGTTACTCCCCAACCCTGATTATTGATGTGTAATGATAAGCTCCTTTAAAGATCTACTACTCAGGCCATAAAACTATTTATTTTTTGCATATCAAGGTCACTTACTGTATATTTAATTTTTGAATAGTTTGTGACATAAATACTGTTTAACAGTATCACTTTAATGACAGGTGACATGGACTTTTGTGTCCAACTTACAGTATATTAACAGTATAAAAAAATGCAGTATGTCATATACTGGCTTTGCCAAAATTAGGGAAGGTCCTGAAAATATGTGTGTCTGTGTGTGTTCAGGAATACTAATTTTGGGAATTCTTTGTAATACAAGAAGCATCTGTTGATAGCTACTGTATAGCATTACATTTTGCCAATATATCTGCATTAAAATAATAGATGGAAAAACATCAGGGTAACAATAAACTCCTAAAAAAACAGAAACTTCCTGCATGCTGTTGCCAAGTAACTGGATTCTTGTGTTGGCCGCTCTTCCTTACTCACGTCACGCTGAACCCTGTGCTTCAGTTTCTCTGTGCTTCATTCACATTCATAACACATGCAGACTTCAACACAGACACTCTGCTAACATACACAGTTTTCTAAGAGACAGTTATTGATACCGTTTTTGCAGGAGGTAGCTACAACTAAACTAATCTGACTGGATGGACTGGCAAATCAAAGTTATAATAAAAGGTCAGTGTCTAAACAGAATAATATAAAATACTGGACCATTATATTCTGAATATAATAAGCTGTGTGCAGTATGTGTAAGGACCAAACAACTGCAATCGGCTCTTCTCTCATACTAATAGGCTTCGATTATTTTCTGTGTGTTTGTGTCACAGTATGATGCATACAAGACAATCTAATGTAAATTTATGCATTTTACCACCAGCTCACAGTAAAGTAAAGCACTATATCCCTTCACTGTTTTCACTGGATGTCTATCACATTTGAGCTGATTTAATGATGATTCTACCCATATTGAAAACAATTCCAGATCCCACCCCCATCGTTACAAAAATCACTTCTTGAAAATGATTTCTTGAAAACAAAGGAACATTCATTCTTTCTTTTCTTTTTTTCATTTAAAAGAAAGAAACAGTCAGTTCAGGGTGAACCAAACTCTAGTACTATCCACATAGCTGTTTGAGCTTGAGCTTGTTTATCCAAGATCTACTTTATATATCCACTCTTCCTCATCTATACCACACAATATCATCATCTTTATCACTCTATCATTATCTCCCTATGGATCTTTACCCTAGAAGGGGCCTAACGACATCTACTCTTCCTCCTCTTCCTCCTCCTCTTCGTCATCATCTTCATCGTGGCAGTGTGTGATTTCCTGTGGTGGTTGAGCAAACAGGTGGGGCGGTTTGATTTCACTGATAGAGCGTGTGAGCTGGTTTCTTTTGCAGTCCGTGTCCTTGCATTCCACGCAGTGGCGGTTACGTGTGGCCAGAGGAGACTCTGTGTCTGTCTCCACGTGGCTGTGCTCCACTGTAGACTCATGGGGCATCTGAGATGGATGGAGAGAGAAAGGGCAGAAATTTTTTTTTTAACAGGTATGTTAAAGGAATAGTTTCCCCCAAAATTATAATTCATTATTTATTTACCCTCAAGTCAATTCTGACTCCTTGTATGACTATCTTTAGAACATGTTCCCAGAACTTTCAAGCTAGCAGTTATCAAACCCCTTATCAAGAAACCACAGCTTGATCCTGGAGAACTGGTTAAAAACAGACCGACCTTAAACCTCCCATTTATGTCTAAAATACTAGAAAAACTCCCAACTATGCTCATTTTTACAGAGAAGTAGTTATATATGAAGAATTTCAGTCAGGATTTATGCCCCATCATAGAACACTTATCAGAGTTACAAATGACTTGCTCTTATCATCTGACCGCATCTGCATCTCTCTTCTTGTGCTATTAGATCTTAGTGCTGCCTTTGACAGCATAGATCACGCCATTCTCTTGAATAGGCTTGAGAATTACAGTATGTAGGTACTTGTGGACATGCATTCGCATGGTTTTGGTCCTATTTATCTGACCGCTACCACTTTTGTGTGTGTAAATAAAGAAATGTCAAACACAAGTTTGGTATGAAGTGCCACTGGGCTCAGTAGTAGGTCCTCTACCATTCTACTTGTACATCAGCAACCATGGAATTATTTTTTTACTGTTATGCTGATGATCCTCAGCTTTAGATTTCCTAAAGACCTGATAAAACATTCCATTTATCCAAGTGAGCATAGTGAATTAACGATATCAAAGACTGGATGGCTAGAAATTTCCTTCTACTCAATACTAACAAGTAATACTTTACTTAATTATTAGACTAAAAACCTCTAAACATAAGATGCTAGAATATAATCTTTTTTTTACAGTTAAGAACCAGGGTGTTATGTTTGATAGAAATCTGTCCTTTTAAAAATCACAGTTCCAATGTTTGTAGAACAGCTTTTTTCAAACTTATGCCGAAAATCTAATTAATGCTTCATGACCTCAAGACTAAATTACTGTATTGCACTACTGGATGGATGTCCTGCAGGCTAAATAAATAAGCTTCAGTTGGTTAAACATTCAGCAGCTAGAATGTTTAGACTTTGAGAAATATGATCATATCAGCCCAATTTTATCATAATAACATTGGCTGCCTGTTAGGTTTCATGTGAATTTTCAAATTCAGCTTATTACTTATCAAGCTTTGATTGAATCCATCATGTTCACTATAATAGTAGAATATCAAAATCCACAAAAGGAGGTATATCCTTTTATTGTTTGGCTCCTAAACTCTGGAATAGCCTTCTTAGCATTGTTTGCGGCTTAGACACACTATCTCAGTTAAAGTCAAGACTAAAAACTCACCTCTTCAGCCAAGCATACACCAAATTCCTCCCTCAACCCATAGTTATGCTGCATAAGTTAGGTTTGCCAGAAACCGAAAACACTTCTCATATTCTATAACTCTACTTTAGAATTAAGTGAATGGCATTTATGCTAATATATTTCTTTTTCTTTCCCTGTTTCATTCCAGAACCTGTCAGAATCAGCTTAGGTCCAGCCCCAAGTTCCACTCCCACCACTATGTTTTGCTAAATGATGACTACTAACTGTAAGGGGGCGTTTCGATAATCACTGTTTGTATCACTTCAGTCTACTACTACGATGGACATGAACTGCTGCCAACTTCCAGCCGGACTGCAAGGAATGCTTCAATGGTCACTGCCTGCACCTTGGTCTTAGGATGGACTTCACAGATAATGAACCACTGGTAACTAACACATAGACTGCAAGGCACACCTCACTGACCACTGCCTGCATCATCTCAGTCTTTGGATGGACTCCACAGAGAATAAACTGCTATCAACCAGAGTAATTGCCAGTTCGAACAGCGAGTAACACTCTCACTGACCACTGCTCGCATCACTTCATTCTCTTAAAATAGAATACAAAGAAAATAAATTACTGCCAACTAAAGCCTTTACCAGCCAAACAGCAAAGAAAACTGCATCTACATGCACCTAGCAGTAAAATAAGTATGGACATCTTAAACTTCTTAATTAATCTTACAGTTCAATCAATATACTTTAGTTTTAAACATTACCTACTAAAAACATTGCCTAAGAAAAAATCTACTGTTTAATCAATTATATGACCTTTATTACACATAACTAAGTGATACTGATTTTCTGGCATTATGTTCATGCCTTGTTCAAGTTGTTTTTTTTTGTTTTTTGTTTTTTTTCTCCACTAACTAACATCTTATGGGGTTTTTTGTTCCTTGCCACAGTAACCTTTGGCTTGCTCACAGGGGGCCTAAAGACAAAAACATTAAGGCATGATTTTCAATGAAGTTTCTATTAAACTGCTCAATGGGGACTTTAATACATTTAAGACATCAAGAACACTATAGCATGATTTTCTGTAAAGCTGCTTTGAAACAATGTGTATTTAGAAAAGCGCTATAAAAATGACTTGAACAGGCAGCTGTAGTGGGGTCAGTGATGGGTAGAGTAGCCAAAAACTGTTCTCAAGTAAAAGTACAATTACTTAAAAAAAAAAAAAAACATTACTCAAGTAGAAGTAAAAGTACTAAGATAAATTATTACTTGAGTATGAGTAAGAAAGTATCCAATTAAAAGAGTATTCAAGTAGTAACTCGTTACTTTCACAAGTGACATAATGGACTCCCCTATATTCCATTACATAATACATATTTAACATGTATTACAGAATTATTATTATTATTATTAAATGGAATCTCTGTCATCATTCACCATCATGTTGTTCCAAACCCGTATGTCTTTCTTTCTTCCATGCAACACAATAAGGAGATTTTAGACAGAATGTTAGCCTTGGTCACTATTTACTTTCAGTGAATGTGTTTTTTTTTTTTTGTTTTTTTTTCTCCATATTATGAAAGTGAATGGTGACCGAGACTGTCAGTCCCTAACATTCTGTCTAACATATTTTGTGTTCCACATAATACAAAGCGTCACACTGGTTTGGAACAACATCAGGGTAGGGAAATTATGACAGAATATTAAATTATGGCTGAGCTATCACTTTAAAGAGATAGTTTACCCAAAAATGAAAATTCTCTCATCATTTACTCACCCTCATGCCATCCCAGATATGGATGACTTCCTTTCTTCTGCAAACACAAATTAAGATTTTTAAAATAATATTTTAGCTCTGTAGGCCAAAATTTTGATGCTCCAAAAAGCACATAAAGGCAGCATAAAAGTAATCCATAAGACTCCAGTGGTTAAAACCATATCTTCAGAAGTGATATGATAGGTGTGAGTGAGAAACAGATCAATATTTGTAATTTTTTGCTAGACAGCAGGGGGCGATATGCAGAGAAGTATGTGATTCACCAAAAACACAAGAAGAATGTGAAAGTGATCTGTTTCTCTGTTTCTCATCCACACTTATCACATCGCTTCTGAAGATACTGATTTAACCACTGGAGTCTTATGGATTACTTTTATGCTGACTTATGTGATTTTGTTTAGCTTTTAAATGTTACCACCCATTCACTTGCATTATATGGACCTACAGGGCTAAGAAATACTTCTAAAAATCTTCATTTGAGTTCAGCAGATGAAAGAAAGTCATACACATCTGGGGTGGCATGAGGGTGAGTAAATAATGAGAATTGTAATTTTTGGGTGAACTATCCCTTTAAGGGCTCTTGTCAGATCTGGATGAATTTGTCAATGAGAGAGATCTGGAAACATTTCTAGTAATTATTACATTGAAAATGTGAAAATGTCCCACAAGGACATGATATATAATGCTGAAATATAAACCAAAGCAAGATCATGCTTTCTTAATGCCTTCTTTTGCTATTTCTTAGCTTTTAAAGTCCTGTATGGATTCTTAATTCAGTGAAGTTACAGTTTTCAGTATCGTAAGTATTTTAACTGCCATTCACTATATGGGAAATAGTGAATGAGTGAACGATTGCAGACACAGCCACTCTCTTCGCCATACGATTGCCTCGTTCCCGCACATCTCACACGCACGCGCCCTGCGCACCTCGCTGTGCACGCACAGAAATACTGTCTGTTCACGCTCCAGTTGTCGATCATGCGAATGGCAGTGATTTACACTTAACTTGGACGTTTACATGGATTTATAAAGTTAATCCACCTGAAGTAGCTGCGATAGTTTCCAGTACCCCCACGAGGATGTGGGGTAAATGCGTAAATACTGCTCATGACATGTGGGACATGGGAGAAAGCGCACTGATATATTGCTGCACTGATTTAAAAATGTACACTTAAAAACTGGTGTCATAAGAGCCCAGTTATATTATCACCCCAAAAATGACCATCTCATTACACAGAAAAGCCCGCGTTAGGATTAGAGCCAAAACTTACCTAAGCGTGCTGCCTTAAGTTGGAGCTGTGATTTTAATCTTGAAATATCAGCTTGTCTTAGTGTTAAATGAAGGCATTGCATGACGAAACTATTTTTTTTTCACTGTGCGGAGCGAAGAAAGTGTTTCACTTTGAAGAGCTTGATGCTGCAGCAGTGATTGAGTGACAGTCTGTGACAGCGGCTCAGCACGCACAGCTGTGTGAACTTCCGCTGTTGTAAAAGTCCCATTCAATAATCTCTCAATAAATGACACAATTAAAATTAAACCCAGTAATGTAACGACAGGAATGCCACCCATTGTAAAGAAATAAAAGTAACAAACTTTTATTAGAAATTTACTTGAGTGAGAGTAAAAAGTACCCACTTTTAAACCTACTCTAAAAGTAAATTTTTTTTTTTTCAAAAAGTTACTCAAGTAAATGTAACGGAGTAAATGTAGTGTTACTACCCACATCTGAGTGGGGTGTACATTTTAGTATTGTCTGGATGAAGCCTTACTTACTGAAATTCCCAATACCAGTCTATGTTAAAAGTGTCAGCTCTCAGTCTTTATTTTTGTGAGTCTAGGCATTTTGAACAAACTTGTAGTGAGAGGGTTACCAATAATATTGACAAAACTGTCACACTGTACAGCCCTGCTCTAGGTAGATGTATAGTGAAAGAGAAGAGAAGAGGGGAAAGGGACAGACATCAATAAAATATCAATCATATTGGTATGTGTTTGTTGGTGTATGTGATCTCACCAGCACATGTGCTGCTCTGAACAGGTAGCTGAAGGGGTAATATAGCAGGTTGATAAATGAAGCAGCGTACAGGTCAGCATAACGCATCACCTGAGATGCAAACAGAGTCTGCCGAGAGCCACTGCGGAAGAGACTCCCCATCATACCGTAACACATGTCCATGTCATGAGTTACTTTCTGGTGAGCCAAGACACACAGAAATAATTACTAAATAAACATGCAATACATCATTTGTATAATCACAAGAACAGGATTCTTAAGATTCCATATTCTGGGTTATTTTAATCCTAATGTCTATGGTCAGCATCCGTGGCATGCTGTTAATGACCACGGACAAAGATTTAACTTATAAGTATAAGCTGCCATTATAAGTGCATTTACTGTCAACACATTTCCTATTCATTTATACAAACTTAGGAACAAGTATAATTTGTTAGCATGCCACAGATGCTTTTCATAGACGGAGTTTTAAAAACAACCCAGGATATTCTTTTAAAATAAACTCCTCAAAATAAAGCACTTAGTAGATGTGTCCTATTAACTAAGTTTAAATTCCAGCCGTTTCACATTTAGAAGAGACAGACCAGGTGAAGTATGTAATTTTTGTAAAGTTAAAACATTTCTTCTATAAAAGCTTAACATAAGACAGCTATAAATAAGCCATTTGTAAGTTGATTCCCCAAAAAGTTTAAACACTGTGGCTCTGTGGTGCAATAAAAACATTGCCATGTTTAAGCATCACAACCAGACCGACATAGCAACACTGGCTCAACCAATGGGATGAGTTTTGAGATTGGACTGTCTGCCCAGCGTGTGTTTGACCACTGAGAGACAGGAGGAGTGTTTAGGGAACCTGCATGAAAACAATCAATGTTTTTGCAATTCCGTTCAGTAACGCTAGTGGTGCAGAAATTACACCTTTAATGGAAATATTAGGAATGCGATTGTGTGTGTGACTATTTGTGTGTACCTTCATTCTTCTCTGGATGGCACTGATATCTGGCCTCTCATTGCTGCTGCTGTCCAAATGCCTACAGAAAGAAAGAATGTGAGTGAGAGAAATGTAAGAGTAATAACATTTTGTGTTTTATTGATCACAATAAATGGCTCTCTTGCCATTGCACAGCATAGAAGGAACATTCCCGTGACCCTGACAAAGCATCCCGGCAACCCACTGAAGTTCCAGCGTTTGAGATTTGTCAATAGCAAAGCAGACATTAAACTCACTGTACATGCTCTTGGTTGCAATGCTCCATGTAGGCAGACATGACACTAATCGCAAATGTGTGAATGGGTTAAAATTTGTCATCGCATATTATAATTTTTAATCACAAATGTGAGCAAAACTGTCACACTGTACAGCCCTGTTCTAGGTAGATGTGTATTAAAAGAGAAGAGAAGAGGCGGGAGGGGAAGACATCAATAAAAGAGATGGAGAGGTCACTGAGTTCATACATAAACGTGCAATATCACTTATCAACAGGTGAACTCTCTCACACTGTACCCTTGAGGTTGCGAGACCAGCCACAAACATACTCGCATGCAAGTACACACACGCAAGTACACACACGCAAGCACACAGGTGGCGAGGGACAGAAACAGCTTTACTTACTTGTATAGTTCTGCCAAGAAAATGTCCAAGCCCTGCAGTTCCTCAAACAGAGCTGTGAATAATAGAGCAGAACCCCGTCATGATTGTGTTTTACATCTTTTTCTTACCTCTTACCCTTTCAGGTGTGAACATCTCTCTATCCCACTTTCTCTCTCTTTGTCAGCTTGAATGTTCCTTCATTTATTGAGTTTGGCACAAGAAGGCTTTTATTGCGGAAGTGCTCATATCACCAAGGCAACACTCACAGCTCTTGTCTGTCCACACATGCAGCTCCTGAGCCAATTCAGGAATCACAAGGAATGTCCGCCAGCCCTGTCGCTTCTTGGACTTGAGGATATCCCCAAAAATATGATCCCCAATGTACACAATATCCTTCCCTTTCGCTCCGAGCAGGTCACATAAAATGTCAGAGGAACCTGGGCAGAGATGACAACATAAATCTTTAAATAAAGAGTCACATTTTAACATTATTTCAGTGACATGATCGATTCCCAGATTAGGGCTGCAAATGTGTTCATATTAATAGCGAAACTGGGATATCGCAATATGTCAAAATAATTGCTGTATGATTTTTTCACCACATCGTGCAACCCTAGTTCAGAGCATGATGAATATCTCTGCCAATTTATACTGTAAAAACTATAAACATTTTTGCGCTGGGGAAACAGTTTTGCATGTGAGTTATACTTCCGTGAATAAGGACTAAGGGACTATATGCACGTGCAGCTGAAAAACATGTGATAAAATGTTGATCTCAATGGAACGGTTGCCCTGGTGATCTGAATGTTAGTCACCAACAGAATATATTTCAAGGAGAAAGTAAAGGAGGAGATAGAGGAAATGTGTGAATCTCTGTGTGTGTGTGTGTACATGTGTGTGTTGTGTGTATCTTTGCCCAAGAATTTCCAGTACCTCCGGAGTAGACAATGCCATGTTGTAGAGGTCCAGTGTATGTACCTATTTTCAGTCTTCCCGTGGTCTAAAACAGAAAATAGACTTATTAATATTTAGATGTCCAGACTGTTCAAATATTCATTCATCATACTTCATTACCGTTACTTCAATCATTAACTAACTTTCCATCCACTTTTTGCGCTGTTCTGTGAAAATGCGTAAAAAAATATTAGCGAAAATTGCTGTCTCCTGCACGTTTCCATTCAAATGGCCTTTTACCGATGAAATGGTGTGCGTCATGACGTCATTCTAAAAAAAAAAATTTGTTGCATACGTTTTGGTTTAGCGCAAAAGAAGTTCACCCTTGGGGCAATTTGTTACACAGAATTTTGTGTATTTCGCAAATTGTGTACCTTTCGCATCCCAGATGTCCCCACATTTGTGTAAAATGGAGAGAGTCTTGAGATAATTGGCCTTACTGTAAATTTCACATAATTGCAATAGTAGGAAATATCAGAAGATGATGTCTTGGTACTTTTGTTTAATATCCTTGGCGCTGAATGTTATTTCCATTTTTGCTTTTCTAATCTGAAAACTGTTGTCTATTATTGCAATACAGAATAAAAAGAAGTGCAATTTTTTCTGGTGTCTTCTCGTTGGCCAACATCCACTCGGTGAACTTAAACAACCACAAATAACAGGCTCACAGGCTGGACAGTGCAGATTCACAATTTTTTTATATTTAACCTGCCGTTTTGGTAAAAGACGCCGTGATCTATACCTGCACCAAACACGCAGTCCATACAAAGTCTGTAAACACTTCCATCAAGAATAAAGGTAATGTCATTGTCTTTAATGAAATTGAGGAAAACCTGAGTCTCCTCATCAGTCCACGTGTACCTCTCTGCTATGCTGTATGTTGTAAGGACAAATGTGATGTAAATTCTTTCATGTGACACTACATTTGCCATTTTTCTCGACAAAAAGTGTTTCCAAACTAGTTTTTCACAACATTTGACATATCGAGATAGGATTTATGCACTGAAGTTAAATGAAAATATATTATGTAGACACTTGTGAAATTTGTATCTATAATTTGCATTTCCATCAGTTATATCGGTAAACATTTTGATGTACTAAAACTTTTTTCACAAAAAAATCCTTGGATGGAAACATAGTTATTTTCTCATCATGCCAAAATAACTGTGAAGCTGCTGAAGAGAAGACAGGCAAGGGGATTTTCCTGTCTCATTAGTTCTAATGTGCTCAGCAGATTTCAGTGTGAACATTCAATACTCACTGCTGACTTACACTCTTTGTGGTCGTGTTCAGCAGGATAAAATGTTCCAGAATGTGCAATACTACACCTGATGACTTTGAGAGTCTGCTTCTGTTTTTGTAATAGTCTAGGTTTTTGGTTGTGATGGACTCACCGTATCCACCTGTCTTAGGACCGTTCCCTCTCCAAAGAATAAAGGTTTCCGAGCATCCACTAAAATCAGGTCAAAGTAGGACTGCCATGGACGATGTGGAGTGCCGTGCTATGCCATAAAACAGTCAGATTATTTTTTTTAGCAAATATATATATATATATCAGGAAACTCTTTGCAAAGGTTCAAAGAGATGCTAATACTAATACCTTTGGACCATGGGGGAAGTCAAACAAGTATGTCATAATTTTCTGTAAAGCAAATCAAAACAAAAGCTGAGTTGGTTAATTATGATTTAAAGAGATGACTTCATGAGGCAAATTGTATGTTTGTCCAAATAAGAATCAAACCATCTGTATGTGTGCGAGACTGCGAGTGAAAACAGACAGTGTGTAAATAAGTATCTGTATCACTTGCATGTGTGGTGGCTATGTGTGTGTTTGCATCAGTAAACTCACATCTGTGTATTTGTAGTCGCTGTTGGTGGCCAAGAAAACTTTGGCGACTTCATTCATGCGGCTCAACAGCAATGACAACTTTGCCTTAAGAAAAAAAAATAGATTACTCTTTAAACACTTTCCTTCCATTCACTAACACAAAAAGGAAAATACAGTAAAATCAGAAATTAAAACTCGAAAAAACGTACATCTTTCACAACATACTTCTCCAGGTTTTCCACTGTTTTCTCCTTCAGCGTTCCCTAAAAATTAAATCAAAGCTTTAAAATATACCTCAAAGACAGAGCAAGTTTATAACATGCATCTAAAACACTTAAATTACTGCAGGACTGCAGGAACCCTATTGCCAGTCAGGGGCAGAAATTAACCAGGACAAAAATGCAATGGATATTTTACATTTTTTAGTTTGATCCATTTCTAAATATTCTATTAGGTCAATAATTTCCTTGTCTTCAGTATCTTCAATAAGGCTTAAAAAGGTCCTTGAAAATCTTCCCTTAATAAAAGTACATTTCTGACACTGCCAGTGTGTACCAATAAACACATGCTGTTTATATCCATTTCGCTGCTAATCATAGCTGCTTGCTACGTTTGTACACAAAGATACTTTGGCAGGGTACTTTACCTTAAAGTGTACCCAGTCTACAGCATCTCGAATATCCTGAAACATGCTCTTGAATGACATGAAGAGGTCTCCATCCTTAAAGCCTGTTTCACAGCTAAAGGTTTAAAGAAGAAAGGGACAGCAGAGTAAGAGGTTGAGCACCAGCTCTGACACACTTTATCGACAGTCAGACATGTTTAAATGGGACAGTCTTCCCTTGTTTGAGGTTGTCCGAGCCAAACAGGAAAGCTCTCTCCCCCTAAAAGGACCAACAGGTGTTTCAGAGGACATGCATCCATACCAAAACAATCACAGACTATTAAGTTTTAATAGATTTTATCTCGACTAAACACTGGCTGGCTGGTGTTTTTTTCTAGTGCATGAGTAGAATTACTTCCATGCTTTCTAAGTGCAAGTTATAATTATAAAATGTTTACTTTACATACTCTTTACATGCACGATTAGTCATTAGCAAGTTACAGTAAATGGATGATAAATCATGTCATGCATGATCATGAAACGTAGTTGGAACAGAACTGAACAGACTACAATTCACTTGTGTCATCCTTTTTTATAGCATGTTGTAAATTGTTTATTATGTATTAAGATTTTCTTATCAAGAAGTAACATGCTTGCTGGTGAACTGATATAGAGAGCGTCAAATAGTCCTCACCCACAGTATGTGATACTGGGTATGAATCACTGGTATGGCTGTGTCCAAGGCAACAGAGTTATAGAATCATTGTCACTGGAACACCTACCTTGAATATCGGTCACAGTTTGAGAAGAAGTCAACCAGGCAGGCTAAGAGGTATGTTTCTGTGTGGAGAAAGAGAGAGAGAGAGAGCGCAAAAAGTTCACAAATGTCAGCCAGCAAAACTTACTAAAGCAGTTTTTTGTCATATTGCACCATTAACTCTGGTATTAACATCCATACTTTACCGGGTGATCCGTCACAACTCAGCGC
The DNA here is from genome assembly GCF_019703515.2 of Myxocyprinus asiaticus. Classification (NCBI taxonomy): domain Eukaryota; kingdom Metazoa; phylum Chordata; class Actinopteri; order Cypriniformes; family Catostomidae; genus Myxocyprinus; species Myxocyprinus asiaticus. The sequence continues at coordinate 24,360,389 of NC_059350.1, read as the reverse complement.
AAAATACAGGTCTAAATGGGGTCCAAAACGTTTTGTTATCCGATCACAAAAAATTGGAAAAGTGCACACATATAAATGCAGAAACCTTTTTTTTTTTATGTCAGGTTTGCCTGACTTCAACATGCAGTGACATACATCACAAACACGTACTCTACTTGAACAATGAGCATTCTGCTGAAAAATGTCACGTTTACGGTAAGATAAATAGTTGAAAGTGTATTTGGTGGCAACAGTATGCCAACTTTTTGAGCTTTATAAACATGCACATAGACATAGTGAGAGATGTACTCATTAAATCAGAGATCCTCGCCTCAAAATCTGATCACAAGTCACAGGAGACGCATTTGAGATATACTGTACAGTATGTTAATATAAGCTGTAAATAGTGATCTGTCTTGCCTGACCACTTGTGATTGGATCACCCGAAACAGGAACTGTATGTATGCAATTAACAGCAATTATCATATTTAAAAGACTGCTACAATTATGGCTTTAAAATTCAAACCAAGCCTGTATTTTGATTAGAATCAATCAAGTCAACTAAATTTCAAAGAGACTTAATAAACACAACAGAACCAGTTTTTGATGATTATATACAATATGCCAGAGGTTTGCTCTGCCGAGAGTTAGATCAAAGAGCTAAATTGTTCAAATACACTTTTCAGTTCAAGAATTTCAAACATACTTCAAGTATTGTGAGTTAATATAGTAACTGTGAATGTGTGTCTGAGTGGCAGCCAGTCACAGGGATATGGGAGAGTGATGAACTCCCTACCTGGAAGGTTAAAGAGTGTGTTGAGGATGTAAAAGCGCTCTGTGTCATCACGCTGGATAAACTTGTTTGGGTACAGCTCTCGGATGTCAGGGCTGGCAGGGAGCACAGGAACATTATAAGCACATACTCCATGGGTTTCATCAGAGATCAGTAACCAAAACCATCCAGGCAGGGCTAGACAGCGGGGCAGGAATACTCACCCACGCAGGAAGTTAAAGCCGTGGGCACAGACCAGGATGTTTCCGTAAGCATCCACCTTCAGGAGGTTGCCATACATTGTGTCAAACACCAGACCTCTGTAGAAGGAGAATAAAGGTGTTAAATGTGTTAGTTATGCTATAAATATAACATCAAAAGATAGTAATTTTTTGGTACTGATAACTGTCTCAGTAAGTAATGTTTGCCAATGAGAGTTCATCACCTTGTAGGGAAAGTAGAGTCATAAACAAAGCTGAGCAGTTCTTGTGGGTAGCCTATGGAGACCATCCGCTCCACAGTCAGATCAAATCCCAAAGACTCGTATTCAGGTGATTTGTATACTATAGAAAGAAGATCTTTAGTTAGAATTAAGCACATGTTGAGAAGCAAAAAGACAACACAGAACTACACAATTTCTTATGTTATATTTTAATGAGCACTGTAGTAAGAATTAATGTTCCTTAAGTATGGTGCATTGCATTTTAATTTAAAGGGGTCATGACACGAGGACCAAAAAAGTCCTTGATATTTTGACATTAGCGATGTCATAACATATCAATATATCGAGGTACTGAGTCATCGATATATTAAAATTAGCCAACATTTAAATTATAAGCCTAATTTGCGTGCTTTCCATTTCACTCAGTTGGCCTTTATTTAACAGCCTGGCGTAATAGCGTTGGGAGACCACGGGGGGGGGGGAGGGCATTGCGACCTGCTTTATACTGAAGCAAGTTGCAATGCACAGAGGATGAACTGATGCGGCACAGCAGGTGGCAGTCCAAAGTAACGAAGGTTTTTGTACTTCTCATCAACATCCCTTAGTTTGCAGGTTAGTGTATGAAACTGGTGTAACTGCACAAACTGAACAATTCAAAATGATGACATTTACTGTGCAATTTCTCTTTATGTAGCCTTGAACAGGTCTTTCATTCAAGCTGTCACACCACAAAATAACATACTTGTAACTGAAAATACATTGTGTAGGCTATATGAAAGATACTTATACACAACATCCAGTGATGGCTAGAGTAAATAATATTTGTCCTTTGATAATTATTTGGTTTGAATTTAATGGAAAACTATGGGAGTTGTGCTCCATGGCACTGCAGAATTTTGACAGAGCGTTGGCGGTGTGTGCGTACCTTCGTAGAATATAATTGTTTCAAATTTTAGAACACACCATGTCATCCACAGACACATCCAGTGTGCGACCCCCTTTAATCTACACTGCTGCTCAGAATTTACCAAAGCTGTGTTTTGAAATACAGTATGTTAGAAAAGATAAAGACTATTGTGCAACGAGCAGCCCTATTTATAGCTGAAAAAATCCTGATATATATAGATAATCATTGGGAAAATTTTCAGATTATCGATGCGTGAAAAATGCATAGATTCCAAGCCTTTTTGACATATAAGAGTTGTTGTACTATAAAAACAAACTGTAAGTTTCAGTACTCGAAACTTCCTCCCCAATGCAATTTTTTTTTTTTTAAATAAACAAATATTGAAACCAAGCTGCAAAAATGACTCGTTTGGATTTTCCCTGCTTTGTGAATACATCGGCGCATGACCAGCTCCACAGTAAGATATCAATGCCTACTTTTACAGTACATCATCGCACCCTTGGCCAGCCCAGTGGCGCTCAGTTGGCTAACATAAGAGGAGTAAGCAGGACAGATACAAGCCTATTCCTGCACACCAAAAGAGACTTATACAGGACACATTCTTGTGTCTATCTGGACAATTTGTAATTGTTGGTGTATGCAAACATGCACTAGATTAACTTGACTGACCATATTGATGCTTTTCTGGCGATGTGCCCCAAGTTTTAAAAACAGAACAAGTTCAACTTTTAAAAATGCGTCTCATTCTGCTCCATTCCACTGCTGCCACTGACTGGGAGAGAACCGCTTCATGTCCAGCATAAACAGATGATGAAAGATATGCAATGTCATGCTGTGAAGACCAGCGTCTCTGCTTTGGCCTCTGTTGAATCATCCCAACTTTAAGAAACAGCGTCTGGAGTTTAACAAAGTTCCTGATCATGTCAATGCAGGATTATATGTTTGTTTGGCTCATTTCAGCATGGATTATATGTGCATGCAGCTCATTACAGCAGGGATTATGTGTGTGTGGCTCATTACAGTGTGGATTGTAAACCAGTAAAAATATGATGCAGGCTTCGCAAACAAACTATTATTTAAATATTACGGGCAGAACCGCAAAACATCTGTTGACAATCACAAATATAATGACTGTTTGCAAATAAGTTTCTTTACCACCACTTATGCCCTGGCCTGTCTTCCATTGTTTGGACAAACAGTAGTCCTGCCCCAAACTCATGCTATTGTCTGAGTCATAAGTTGACGTCGCACTGCTAAAAAGTGCCATAAAGCCACAGTGTTTACAGTTTTTGGAAGGTCAAGCTACAAATGGTTTACTAAGGCATATTTACACTTGGTCACTTCATGTGTTTTTACTAATCGGATTACTAGCCGATTAAATAAGCACATTACATTTACACTTGGCCACATCAATGTGTCTCTGCCAAACAGATATAAATCAGATCTTAAATTACCATGCTATATGCAAATAAAATGGATTTCACTTCCGTGATTATGCTAATGCTGCGCAGCGAATTTAAAAGATGTGATTTATAATTCCAAGTAACTTTGCCTCGTGTGCGCACTGAATTTTTCTCCTTTGGGCTTGCTGTAGGTAAGTTGTGTCATGCAGCTGCACTCCCTGTCAGTGTTTAGTTTCAGTTTCGTCAGCGATCTGCATCAAATAAATGAAGAAAAAAGTTCTGTCTCTCATAAAATGTGCATCCGTTTCTTATTTTGTTATTATTTATTGTGCGACGCGAGCGCTATGCAAATACTCTGTAACAGCTTTTATGTTTCACATTTTCCATATGCTGACATTGCACTGTTTGGGCGGAGTAAAGTTTACGTATGTGGCTTGAACAGCCAGATGCATTTACACTTGACAAGAGTTTCGAATGGAATGCATCTCAAACTACATCCAGAGGTGGTTTAAGTAATCGGATTTTTATCCATCTCGAATCCATCTTGGAGGCCATGTACACTTGGTTGTTTCACGACCGGATAGCTATCCAATTCGTAAAAAACATGAAGTGACAAAGTGTAAATACCCCCTTAAAGTTGTCTGCACATTCAAATCTGAATATGAGAACGTATTTTAACCTTTAACATCTTTAATGGCTCTACTTTAGCCATGTGCTGTGTGTATAACACAATAATAACATCCCCAAAGAAACGAGTTTACAAATATGCCAGCAAATTGTGAAGTGGTAAAATAATCAAACAAAATTTTGATTGGGATTACTGTAAAATCCCTCCAAGCTAAGTATGTTCTAGATGGGATCTGGATGTTTGATTTTCCATTCTCAATAACCATAGACCAAAAATAAAACAAAGACGTGTGCATGGTGCCATAAGTATATTTAAAGACACTCTCTGGGAACACTGTTTAGAACAGCACCTCTGATACGTGTCCACCCCAACACGGGCAAGCTAAGGGTACCAGAACATTCACATTACAAAGGCTTAGCAGGGCCCTGTTTGCCCCGTGATCTAATCTACGGTGAAACAGGACCCACTTGCCCTCACAGATTTAAACCCAATTAGACCCCAAGCCTGTGCAGAGGGATTCGAGTGGTATTTCAGCAACAAAAGGCTCTCTGCGAGACTCTGAGTCCCTATGTTTGTTGTTCCATCCTGACACCCAACTGAAAGAGAAATTAAAATAAGACACGTACAGAACAACAGCCTTGACGAAACAGGGGGTTACTGAAATGTATAAAGACACATTTCAGCTCATGTTACATGTTGTTATGGTAGAGGTGGGAATGTGTTATGCTTGTTGTTGATGCAGCAGCAGCAAGTCAAAGGGTAGAAACCCAGAAGGACAGAGAATAGACAATGGAAAGCAGAGTGCCTCAGGGTTCACTCCTGGGTCCCTTGCTAATGGAGGTTTGTTATTTGCCAGACTGCTGTTTGTCTACAACGGGCTTGTGTTTTCTGAATTGTATTTGTTAAGAAAAGTCCTCTATAGGAGAAGCTTTAATCCAGGGGTGCTCAATCCTGTTTCTGGATATCTAACTTCTTGAATTTTAGATCAAACCCAAAATAAACACACCTGAACCAGCTAATCAAGTTTTAGCTGGTTCATTAAAAAATTACAGGTAGGTGTGCTCATTACAAAATTCCAGGTATGTTTGTTCATTTTAGATGTGTTAGACCAGGGTTGGAACTAAACTCTGGAACACACCCTGCTTTAATTTGTTACACAGTTTGAGAACATCTCTGTAGCTGTTCTATCATGTGCATTTTTTGTCTTTCAAAGCTGTTTTTCCCAAAACCTTTTTTTCTTCATAAACCAGAGTGACTGTCATAACATAGTTGTTCCATTTCCAGCTATCAAACTCAAAACACAACTTATCAATATGTGAGTCCTGTGAGACTGTTTATTAAAAAGTGGGGCTGCATATTCCAGGAGGAGCCCTTTGTGTGAACGCATGCCAGAGCTGCAATGCCAGAAACTTTGTTCCTGGGATCTGACCTAGATCAATTGCGGAACGAGTCTGTGTGAACAACTGATACTGTGAAGGGTGAGTGTCATAGTGGTGACGTATATATTATGTAAAGGAAAAAGTTTGTATGCAGACTAAAAATTATACGGTTTTACAGTATACTGTGGTTTTTAAAACAGACGGATATCATACCTTACACATTTTCTCATTAACAGCATTGTGTGAATATAAAGTCAGGATTTTTCTGATTTCTTTTTTAAAATCCAAGTAATCCAAGCGTTTACATTGTAAATATCAGTTCAATTAAGAGACATTCGGCTACATTTACAGCATCATAAACTTGATATGATAAAATAAATAAAATCTCTATTTCATTCAGAGTGTGTAGCACAAAGAATGTCAGAGACTGAACCTCTCCTGCTTGATTTCTGCCACTTGAGTGGTTGTAGTCCGCAGTGTGGAAATACTTTGAGTATTTTAAATGTTGATGATAGTTACCCAGTTTGTAAAGTGTGTCAAAAAAAGTGTCGTGCAGGGAACACTCCAAACCTGAAGAACCATCTTCGTGCGCATCCTACGGAATTTGCAAAGATGAATGTAAGTGAAAATACAGTAGATTTACAGGCTAATACTGTACGTAAAGTATAGATAACCTTACATAAGAAGCACAACCAGATTTCAGTACATTAAGATTTGTAATGACTCAGTAGGTTTACAGGTAGACTAACGTTATGTTTGAGCTGTCACACTTGCCGCAAATGGATTTAAGCACCTATATGGAAGGTAACTACATTTGTTCATACATTATTTTCTTAACATTAAAAAGGGCAAAAACATTACGATAGCTCAAAAAAATCATTTATTGCTACTTCCCAACACATTAGATTGCAAATAATACTTTCAATTTTACAGCTTGTAGAAATCAGTAAGTGAGTTTTAAAAAGTACTTTTCAGAAAAATTGACAGTGATAGCAGAAAATATAAATACTAGAAAAAAAACAACAAAAAATAGCTGCAAGCAGCGATGACGGGCCCAACCACCATAGGTCCATTTCCATCAGATGGCTTTCGGAAAACAATCCAAGGTGGACACATGCATTTGGCATTTGACATTATTCTAAACAATTTTGAAGCAATTTTATTGCTAAAACTATTTTAAAGTCTGCTGTAAAAGCCACACTTCCTGCCAAACATACAGCTGAATTTTCATCAAAATCACACAATGCACACAGAAGATATAAGGCACTTCCTGTTTCCCATTTTTTGCCATAAATTTATTGCTTCATGGCAACAACGTTCAAAATATCAAAAATTCATGTCTTGGCAGATGTTGCACAAATTTGGTGGCAGTCACATGAATCCCCTAGGAGAAGTATTTAAAAGTTCAGAGCCTGCGATTTTCAGAAAACCCAAAATGGCCAACTTCCTGTTGGGTGGAGCTAATGACTGTGAGTATGAAGGTTGTTCAGCTTGATGAGAACTATATATGTACCAATTTTGGTGATTGTAGGTGAAAAAAAACAATGCAAGGTGTACACATGCATTTGGCATTTGATATTATTCTAAACAATTTTGAAGCAATTTGGGTAAATATAAGAGGACTATTTTAAAGTCTGTTGTAAGAGCCACACTTCCTGCTGCCAGGTGGCGGCTCTATGACCATAACCCAAAATAGTCACACCCATGTGATTAGCCCCCAAGGCTAAACATACATCTCAATTTTGATCTAAATAACATATTGCACACAGAAGATGAGACACTTCCTGTTTCCAGTTTTTCGGCATTAATTTAATGCCTCGCCATGGCAACACCATTCCATATATAAAAAAATCTGTTTACAATTTAGCATCTTCAATGTCTTGGCATAATGTTGTCTAAATGTGGTGACAGTCACAAGAATCCCCTAGGAGGAGTATTTAAAAGTTTAGAGCCTATGATTTTCAGAAAATCAAAAATGTCTTCCTGTTGGGCGGAGCTAATGACTGTGAGTATGAAAGTTGTTCAACTTGAAAATAACTATATATGTAACAATTTTAGTGACTGTAGGTGAAAATAGGGGTGCTACAGAGCCCCCCTTGCATGCCCATTTTCAAGGGGGCGCTACAGAGCCCCCCCTGCAAAGCTCTAATGGCCAACGAATCTGATGTGTATGCAAACTTTCATGCATGTTAAGTACCCCAAGAGTACCGAAAACCTTGAAAATAATAATAATAATAATAATCCTTAGAAGAACAATAGGGCCTCCGCACTTTCAGTACTTGGGCCCTAATAATCCTTAGAAAAACAATAGTGCCTCTGCACTTTCAGTGCTTGGGCACTAATAAACAGCAAATGAATAATTATTTTTTATTGTTATAAATGCTTATGTATGAAAAAAGCACAGTTTTACCTTGTCCGTGTAGTTAGTTATCTTTATTATTCAGTATTATCAATTTCACTGTCAATCTTTGTCTTTGAGAGGCCAATAACACAACATCAAACAATACAAAAATGATCTTATGAGCTATTTTTAAAAGAAATAACTGGCTGAATAAAATCATTGCCTACCATGCAAATTTCTTACAGTTACACCCCTAATTCAGAAAATAATGCAAAATAGAAGATAACAATGACTGCAGATTGGAGTGATACCAAGACCAGGGAGCTACTCGCCATCCGTGCAGATGCCAAAATTAACAGTTTAATCAGTTTAGTGGTACTGTATGAGATGCATTTGTTTACAAGAGGAAGAAAAAGCTGGGCTTCTCAAGACACTGTACATTAGACGTCATATCATGATGTCACTTATTTTTACAGGATTTTTGCAGCATTTGTGTGAATGCGAGCACAAATTTTGGGAAATCTCTGGCAGTGTGAATGAAATAAACAGTTGCCGGAACATATTCTCCAGAATTTTTCTGGTATCTCTGTGTAAAAAAGCTATACAAATGCATTCATTGAGCCCCAGGGTCTGTGTCAGGCTCTGTATCTCTACAGATGTGTTATAGACAGGCCATGTTTAAATTTTTTTGCAGAAAGTGGTGTTCTGATACATCATGTAAACAAGAACACTGATTTCCTTACGCCGTTTAAGGGATTAAGAGAAAGCGGTTTAATACACCTAGGTTTCTCCTGGAGAAAGCTGCTTATGTGTCTAAGTAAAAAAAGGTTTTTGGGGAGTGCGCATGTGTGTGGAACAGACAGAATAACAAATATCATAGGATGGAGCCCAACAACAAGTCAACAAAACATTTCTGGGAGTACAGTTTGAAAAGCACATACACTATAAACTATACCCATTTATAAACACCACTGTAAAATATCGATGGTCTCTCATGTTCACCTATATGCACTCGTTTATTGAGGGAATCCCGGAGTTTTACGTAATATATCTGGAAATAAAGCGAAGCAACAGAGAATAAAATAGTGAAGTCTTCCTCGGATTCCATGTTGTTATTTACACAAGCGTCATTGGGAAATAATGTTGCTGTGGAGAAAACTGCTTAATGACCTAGCCACATGTATACAGTAGTAAAGAGTACGCCACTTACACGGTGCATGTAAACCGGAATGCTGCTTTCTCGCAATAACCCGCTTTCTGGTGTCCATGTAAATGTAGTCAGTGCCACGGCATGAAGTACAGGCAAACAAACTCCAACAGTCACTAAAGTCTTTTTTCCATATACAGTCGGTACTTTCCCCTTAAGAACTTTCTAGATGAGAACTCTTGCACACCCAAGAAGACTTTTCCCTCTTGCATTCGCACACATCAAAAGGAACGTCCGTAGTAGGGATGTGCCTGAAGCCAAATACCTTATTTGAAAACCTTGAAAATAATATACCATCCAAAAAGCACAAAGATAAAGCGACATTTTAAATGAACATATTCAAAATTACAATGAATTTATGAATCTGTGCAGCCAATATTTCTAAAGTGTAAACCTTATGATTGAAAATGTGCACGTTGTGATTTCAGACTGGATGGGCATGGTCTTAACGCGGTTTGCGGTCTTTGTTAATTGTGTGCATCTGAAACTTGTCAAGTGTAACACTAACTAAGATACAACATCATATACACTTTCCACTTTTTGAAATGTCTATGTTAATGTATCACACGATTCACATGTGATTTTCATGTATTAATTTATAGCCTAAACCTGAGGCTTATGTTAAATTCCTGACCTGAAGTGATTTAATGTCGGAGCTCATCTTTCCGTCTCTAAAAGTTGACTACATTTATATCCAAAACAGCTATTAATGTAATCAACTGGTTAAGACTTTATTCCAAAAAAAAGTTTAAATGCTCCATAAAGGTTTAAATGCTCCATAGAGTATTCATCTATTAGGAATATTCCTCCTTATGTAAAACGAAAAACTGAAACATGCTCCGTCTTTTTTTTTCTTCTTCTTCTTTAAATTGTGCTAAATGTAAAAATGTTAAGTGTTCTTGAACTTTGGTAAGGCGCTATATAAATTTCATTATTGTTAATAATAATAATAATAATATTTAACTAAATAATGGTGTCCTATCGTAAAAATTCCTGATAGACTTACGGGACTTTCACCGGTTTGTAGGCTCTATTGATTTTAATTTCTTTTAATGTTTGAATTTGCATTTATTATTCACTGCAAAATGTGTGCTTGACATTTCACATTTTGCTTGACACCTCTTGCCTACAGAATAATGTTGTTATACATGCACAGACAAATGGAAATTCTGTTTCATGCAGATATTAATATCTGAAATACCAGGAGAAACCACAACATTTTCCATAGTTAATGTAGGCTACAAATTCAGCTTCAACTGTTAAGAAAAATAATAATAAAATAATACATTTTTAAATAATAATTGTATAATAATAATAACAATAATAATAATTATTATTATTATTAGGCTATTATTATGAAAAGGCATATACAAGGCATATTTCATTAATAGAAACTATAAAGGCATGCAGCCTCAAGTTTGTTTACTCATGGTGGCTGCTGAGTCTTTGTATTTTTCATTGCTTTGCGCATAATACGTGTTTGACAAATCACAGTTTGCAGCACCTCCCACAGTCTCTCTTCTCCCAAAAAAGTACCTACCTCAGAGTAGGAGCTAAAAATGTCCCTCTAAATGGCTAAGAGGAACTACCGTTCCTCATGTGTGAAAACAACAAAAAGTACTAGTTCAGAGTAAAAGTACCTAAAACAGGCTTTAGTTCCTACAGTGGGAAACGGCCTTAACTCAGGCCTGATTCCTCCACCTAAATAGCAGCTGTGCATAAACAACGGCCCCTTCCCAATCTCTCTCTCTCTCTCTCTCTCTCCCTCTCTCTCTCTCCATTTCAATCTCCTTTTCACTTTGTTCCACAAGGCTACAGCGAAACCTATTTTGAGCTGACTTTTCCCCTCCCAGTCACTATTCCCATCATCACTCTTTGGTTAACTGCATCCATCAGAGCCAGTGTTGACCTTGGACAATGTAAGCTCTGAGCTAGCTATTGCTAGACTGACAAAACGCATGTTTTTGGCAGTTTGACTGAAGCCTGCAGACAGAGAATCCATACATCACTAAATGTGACCTAGATAAAGGTGGGGTAAAGTCACTAAGTTTAAGAGATACACAGACCCACTTTATATTAGGTGCCTTTAATTACTATGTACTTAAGTATTTGATACAATGTACTTATAATGTACATACGTGTTGTTGCATTGTACTTACATTTAAAGTACCTGCATTTAATTACATATGTAGTTACACTGTTAACCTTACCTCTAACCCTAAACCTAACCCTACCCCAAACCTTACCCTAAACACTAACCCTAATCTAAACCCTAACCCTACCAGTACCTCAACCTCAGAAACAGAAAATGTGAATCTTGTGAGAATTTTGCAGAACAAGTAGTTACACAATAAGTATTGTATATATTTGAATCTTAGTGCATAGTAGTTAAAGACACCTACTATAAAGCGGGACCAGATATACATATGAAAAACAGGTCAAACCTCAGTAAACATGAACCATAAATTTATTTACAATTTAAGAAAGTAAAGGAACAAAATTCATGACAGTTATAATGTGGTCCCTTCATTTTGTCATTGCAATAGAAAAACAAAGTATAGGGGCCACACCAAGATTATATTACACCAATTTATTAGCCAACTTGATCAACATTTACAAAATTTGTTTTCAAAGTAATCTACAAAGTTGTTGATTATTATTGCAAATTGCCTTTTTATCCCTTCTAAAAAAGTTAAAACCAGCCAAAGGTGGTTTGCTGGTCTTAGCAATCTCCCTTCCTGGCCAAAATGGTGTTCAGCTAGGTTAGATGGTCAGCCAGCTGGTCTCCCAGTCTTACAAGCTGAAAAGTGCAGAAAAAACACAGATCAGCCTGACCAATGGGGTTAGACCTGGTTTAGCTTGGTGGCCAGCTAAGATCAGTAAGCCACCTGGTTTAAGCTGCTTTTATGTATTCCGACAGGGATTTGAGTTTTAATCTCCATCATCTCCAAAATTACGGACAGGGGGTAGAATGAAACAGCATGCAAAATTATGCCTTTATTTTGTGTATATTACACGCACAATAAGTGATATACACCTGTGTGAAATTTTCATAGTTATTCAAAATAAGATAGCAGCTGTGTGACATTAACTCTGCACTGTCTTGCTTGAGGATTAAGGACCCCATGCTCCTATACACAACATCTTATATTTCTCATTCTCACTTTGACAAAGGCCTGTTAGTCAACCTGTGGCCACTCGGGCCATAGATATCTGTTTCCTCCTCCACAAGCCAAACACACTCCTGGATAGATAATTAGACTGCACAAGCAAACATACATGTGTGATCAGCAGGGGGATGATGCCTGGCTGGAGTTCATAGCTCAGATTACCTTTAGCTAGAAAATAAAATTTGTGGTTGCTGTGAAAGATAAACAAGCTCCACCACCCCAAAACGCACCACCCACCCATCAAGCTCACCCTCTGCATTTAGCCTCTGGTTGACTTTGGACTGTGTTACCAGGTTGTTAAACAACAGTATTTAGACCCTACCATTTGGGTCTTCAATTTGCCATATTAACAAAATCTGCATTTATCTGGAGTAAAAATTGTGCTGCTTTTCAATCAGGGTTTCAAGGTGAAAGGTTTCCTTTGTGATTCAATGGACTGTCAATGTGAAGGACTGTAAACAACAACAAGCTTAGATGGAGAGTTTGTGCCACAGTTCTGACAACGTGCAGGGTATAATCTTGCATTCTGTTCCCAAACACAAAAGGGATTTTGATAGGGAATGGACTCAAAAAGCAAGAGAAAATATAAATCAGGGCTTGGATTTAGCATAGTGTTGGAGTGTGGTCTAAAACCATGTAAGGTTTAATTTAACACTTCTTTGTAGTCTTTGATCTCGAACTGAGATCAATAAAGAATACATTTATTAACAGTCTATTGTAGACTGTAGTGCATTAAAAAACATTGTGTCCACCATATTTAAAGAGTAAAAAACTACTGAGAGGCTTAAATAAATGTATAAGGAGTAACAGAATAAACAGTCATAAGAGTTTACTTAAATACCATATAGACCAGGTATGAAAGAAGTTTATAACAGCTATGTATTTCAAGATATTTGGCAAAAAGGCACATGTTAAGATTTAAAGACTATGTTATGTTATATAAAACAAAAATCAGTGGCTTCCTGTTATTGGCTTGTTTTTGATTTTTGAGGACCAATATAGGGTACGTACTTGTACGTTACTTGTACAGTAAACATTTGCGCTTGAATACAGCCAGCCATAAAGCAGAGGATGTTAACAGCTGAGCGGCCACAGAATTTTGCTTAAGCCACAATAGCTGCTGGCTATGGCACATGCTATCCACTTCTACAGAGCCATCAATTCTGAACTGTCATAGAACTGACCTGCTTTCTCAAGCCCCACAGCTCAGATTTAGTGAGGCTCTTATCCACCACTAGTCCCTGGGACCCATAAAAGAAATGCATCTGGTCTATGCTAAACTGTTCCATCATAAGAACCAAACCCTCTCTTATTTCAAGTTCTTGGCTGACCCAAATTACATAAATAAATGAAGTGGGTCTGTTGATGCTGATGGTCTTTCCAACAAATGTTTAAAGCACTGGCAAACAAGACATCATGCTTACTCCAGGCTTCAGAGCACATAAAATGGAGCACTTTGTGTACCGAGAGACAACACCTTGGTTTTCCAGATTCCAGAAGAAGACGAGGAGAGGCTAAATATATCCAGGAATCCTACTGTATGTTTACCCTGAGATTCTGAGAAAGAGTGTTGCTGCCTCTTTTTAAAAGACAACCAGAGACACCCAAACATAGCGTCATATCTTTGGGCTTTGAGGAACCAATGTGTTCCTAGTATTGCAGGCAAAGAAGTGAGCTATTGAGAAAAAACCTTTGTAAATAAATAAACAGGGGGTGTCTTACCTGCTAAAGTGTAATCCATGTCAAAGCCAAAGCATTTGATCTTCTCCATGGCCAAACTTCTGTTCACAAACACTCTGGGGAAGAAGGTGAAACAGTAAGAGGTCTGTTTGCTTATGACGCTCAGCTAGGAACTTATGAACAAACACTCTTAAAACAAAGCTGTGATTTTTAGAATTTCACACGAATTCAAAACCAGGCCTTTCAAAATAAATGATTTAGGGCCTAAAGACCCTATTCAAACATTCTTGGAGTAAAATAATTACAATCAATCTGTCAAGCTCTACAGGCCTACTGTATATCAAGTCTTTAATCTTTCTATTTCATAAAAAATAAACATTATTGTTACGTCAATCTGAAAAAAAGATATTTAACTTTCCGATCTACCTTACAGCATTCAACAGATACCTATCAAAAACCACTATGGCATTTCAGAGAATAAATAAAGTCCCATCTTCCGCGACAGGGTCTGCATCATGTAATGTGCACAATGACAGCTCTGTGCTTTACACCATAAACCATGCTCTCAAATGCCAAGATAGAAACACAAAAGTAATTCTGAATAACTCTCTAAGCATGCACTCCCTATAATCTGATACTGACACACATAAATCAGAAGCATTCGCATCGATATCCATTCATATTTGTGTATGTAGTGCCATTGTATCAATATTCTTAGAAGAGCTTCAAAGTCCATATTGCATCCAGAAAACAATTTCAACAACATCAAACAACAGATTCTAAACTTTCACACATCAGCTGAATATATTGTAAGTAATAGGTTATTACTACATAATAACTGAGACAAGAGAAAAAGAGCCATTATTATCAGAGAAGTTAGATTTGTTTTGAGTACTTTGCTTTTTTAAACCTATAAAAATATAAAAAATGTATCAAATCTAGGTACAATTTAAAAAAAGAGACATCACTACCAAAAATCTGGAAATACTTCTTTGATCAATCCTACCTTGTGGCGGCATAACATTGGACTACGTCCCATGATTCACTTTTCCAGGTAGGACACGTGCACTGCATTCTGAGAGTTTATGTCACTGCTATAGCTGGACTGTCAAGCCCATTTCCCCGTTCACCCTGTTACCCCCACAGCTCAAACAATAGCCCCCTCTCTCTGCTTTCTTGCTATTGAATTTCTGACTTGTTGCAAAAATGATTGTGCCAGTTCTATAGCATTCTCTGTTGTTGTGCCCGTTGTTGAGTTGGGGGTTGTTTGCTTCTCTTCAAAGACATCTAGAACCATCAAAAACAGCTGGAAGAACCAGGCTGGCGTGGCGACTCAGACAAACAGAATGTGCATCACTAGTTAGAGACAGCTGATAAACAGATAACTCCTGTACCTCAATTGGAGCCTCATTGCTGCCCTATTCTGTAATGGGCTACTTATTCTGTACTCTACTCAACAATGGGGGGCGCAGGTTTTTTGCCAATAATATACTTCACGGTCATAATCTTCTTTCCATTTTGTATATTTTGCAGCTTAAGGAGATTAATAGGCTGGATTAATTCCACAAAACTTTCCACTGAGTTGACAAAGGGTGGGACATCACGCCCTCGAGAAAACACCACTGCCTTTGGATCTCAAATAGACTGTGCGGACAGTGGAATCCATGCAATGACACTCACATTTACCTTTCCTTATCTCTCCTCACTTATCTAGATAATTGGAACAGGCAGTGAGCTTTTGGCTTAATCACGGAATGGAAAGTCAAAGTGCATGTTAAGTGGGAAGAGTAAACTATACCCTATTACACAAATGACCTTTGATTGAATTAACGAAAGTCACATATGATAGAATGACAGCCACAGGTGACAGCATGTGCTAAAGAAGAACCGAACGGCACTCCTCTTATCTAATGAGGATAATACTGATTGTACTGCACAAACTACATTTTTGTGTGGTTAAACATTGCACAAGCTCCTCTATGTTCCTGATACTCAAGTGTTCTGCCGTGCTCATTTCCAACATGTAGTTTGAACCATAGCTGCAGGGTTTGGCCTATAATTAGGTAACGTCATTCTCTTTTTTTTTTTTTTGTGCCTAAAATCAAAATTTACACAAGGAGTCACCATCTAAACAGGGTTTTGTTTTGTTTTTTGACAGTGTAGCTTACATTCTTAAGGTGGCATATAAAATGCAAAATAATGGAATATGTGCTTATGTAAGGGAAAACTGAGTGGATGGCAAACAAATGAAAATCTAACTAAATAAAGAATTTAAGTACATTTAGTACCAATTTAGTACCTAAAGTTCCTTTAGACTTAGAGTAAGGGACATCTGGTCTACCACATTGGAAAAACAGTGATGTTGTCTCTGTACTATAAAGGAACACTGAAAAACCTTCAGGCCTAGCATCCCAATGTTAAACACAACCAGTCTATCCATCTGGTATACCTATGGTAGGCCTCTCTCCTGTACTTCTTCATGGCCAGTCCATCCATGTTTGCTGGGAGGTCTGCATGGTCCTGAAGTCGATCACTCCATGATGTCGTCATCATTATATTCGTCAGTTTTACAACTGAGTCTGTAAAAAAAAAAAATAAATAAAAAAATTTAAAAAAACATTATATATATATATATATATATATATATATAGTTTATCTATTAAATTATTTAAGAAACAGAAGAAACAAATGGCACCAAATCAGATCATATTAAGAAGGAATGTGCTTTGAATTCTTTAGATTCGATTATTTTATCTTTAGATTCTATCAGCTACCAAACTAGCCAATACACAACATCTTCCCTGTCGTGTGCAAACTTCTAATTTAACTGCATCAGGCCAAATCAAGAAAGACATGAATAATGACTGACTGATGTCATTATCTGAGTAATTTCAGTAGAAACATGAGACCTTGAATTGCTAAGTGAGTGTCTTGTTTGTCTCATAAGAAAAACTCTCCACAGTCACTGTGGAGTAAATCAGCATCTTAGAAATGACAAATAATACGTAATGAAGTATTATATTTTCTCAACTTCTGGTAAAGATAATATACTCCTAAATTAGTTTGCCAACAGAAACAACCTTTGTGGTTGAAAAACACTGTTTTGGTGGGGAAACAGTTCTATTATGTGAGAAAATGTTTTCTTCTGAAATGTTCTTGTCTCTCTCTCTTTCTTGAAAGAAGTTAAACTACACCTCACAAAAAAATCTGTATGTAATTTAAGCACCTTCCAAATTACTGAAGCAAGATGCAATACACTCAGTACATTAGCTTGAGCCAGCATACCAGGGACTATGGCCTTCACAAAGTTTGACTTGCACAAACAAGCTGGAGACCTTAGGGGCAAAAGGAAGGACTCTTTCCCACCAGCCATCTATTTTCTGATTGGAATGCTGAGGAAAGAATGGTTATGAGGCTGTATGGTTTGAAACAAACTTCAGGCGGCGATGTCATTATTTTGCACTTCTGTGACAGAATAAACAACCAGTAATATCTCGCTTAGAGAAGCATGGTCTTAATATCTCTCTGTTTTGTTTTGTTTTTTTCACATTTTTAGCCATGCACCTTAAAACAAAAATGAGCAAAAACAGGCCTCCTTCCAAAACAAAAAAGAAAGAGGGAGCATAACAAACCGAATATTTAGCACAAGTAGGCAGTTACAATGGCTCATTGGGGTCTATTTCGCCGGTTTGCATCCATATGTTTAGAGTGTTTATCATTTTGTGGGTTTTGGTGTTAAAACACAGGATGTTCAGCTGTCCTTTACGTGGGTAAGTTAAACGTTGGTGGGTTATTTAAACCTTCACATCGGGCAGCACTATTTTGCTCACAAATAATGTAAAATAGAAATGTATTTTAAAATATTTGAAGTATGTGTATGTCTCAAACTTCCGTACAAAATTTGCTACAAAACAATTGTGTCTAGTCATTACCTCCGTACAACATCTTACTGACGTCACAATCAAAACTCTAGATCAAATCAGTTTATGGGCTTGCACTCCTTAGACGTTTGCTGTCCACGTCATATTCATAAAAAGTTCAATTCAGCAGCTAAAAAAACAAGGACAATTCCCCCGAGAACGGCATAAGCGCTGGCCTGGTAAACAACCACAGACTTCCCCATGAAACATGGCTGAGAGCTTGACAATCTAGCAAATTCATACGTTTTTTGATGCATATAAGATGTATTAATGTAAAGCATTAAGTGTTCGGTATCTCGCCGGGCATTGCTTGCTTATGTACGCTCCGGACAAAATCGTCATTGGAGTCAGACTCTGGCTGTACAGATAAACATCATGAGCGCTTCATGCAGAACATCAAACAACAGCGACCTTTTCAAGTAAGCAAGCATACACGCAAAGCGTCTACAAAAAGACATTCACACGAACCCTCTAAACAAACCATTGACACCAACAACAGCTATAAGTTCACCCCGATTATTCGCTAACTCACCTTTCGGCAATGAAGAAAAGCTCAGCTGCTGCGCTTTAACCCGCTTGGAATTGCTTTAAAATATCACTAATATAAAATACGCTCCAGCAATGAAGTGAAGCCGCAAGTCTCACTGTTAATGAGAATTGTGAATCAAAAAGCCCGTCTTTTCTTAACCGTGTTATACGCAGTTGTTGAGGGGGCAGGACAAAGCGGTGCTTGAGCTGGCTACATCCGAGAGAGGTGGAGCAAATCCTGTCAACACATCAGACCGAGTTAAATATGAAGGCGGGGCAGCGCCAGACTCTTAAAGATGGTTGGTCGTTATGGTTTACATGGTTATTTGGCCTGATTGATTAGGATTTTACATTACAGTTAGTATGTGGAATCTTATTAGTCATGTGCTTGGTAAGATATAGTTACAAATCTCAACCTGAAGAAAAAGGAAGTGAGAAAGAAAGAAAGAAAGAAAAAGAGAAAGAAATGTTTACTATTCTCACACATCACATTATTATTTAAAAATGTCCTTCAGATTTTTTTTCCACATGGTCTTCTGTTTATTGTAGACTAATAATAATAATAATAATAATAATAATAATAATAATAATAAAAATATAGCTGCAATCAGCAATTAATGGGGTTCAAGCATTTAAGGTCCTTTAAGTACATATGCAACAGATATTAAGTATTAATTAGACAGCCTGTTAGCAACTAAAACAAAGTGCTTTAAATTTGAGAAACATCAGGTGAGGTAGCACACAGATTTGGTATTTTTTACATTCCTGACTGTTATAGCTTGACCAAGAGGCATTGGTACATGTATCCTCAGAATGACCCCATACAAAGTGTCTAAAATTGTGTGAAAATATCTCATTCAGTTTAAGAGTTATAACTGTTTAAGTAAAAAAAATGTTTTAACTTTCATCATCACAAAGCTACACCAAAACTTACGCATCTGGCATGCCCACCAGATGCGTAAGTTTTGGTGTAGCTTTGTGATGATGAAAGTTAAAAAAATTTTTATAATGATTAATAAAGGGACTCCAGAGAATCTTTCTGCACTGGTTTGGTTCTGATCGGGCGAACGGCCTAGGACTAGTTAAAAAAGAGGTTTAAAAAAAATTATAATAATAATCTCAAGTATTTATTGAAGGTTTTGTTTCACACCAATGGTACTTGAGGCAAAATTGTTCGGGCGAACGGCCTAGGATTAGTTCAAAAAGCTGCTAAAAGTTGATTTTGTTGATGGCGGCCATGTTTTTCAAGGTATGCGACTGTCCTCATATATTGATGGCACCTTGGACACAGACACGGCATGCAAAATTTTAAGTGGATCGGACCAACGGTTCCATAGTAACAGCCATTTTGTCGTTTTTTACTATTATAGCGCTACCAAGAGTTAGAGATGCACAATTTTTGTGTGTTCTTAGAATGACCTCATACATATATGTACCAAATTTGGACAAAGACCTCTTGGGCCAAGAGATACGGAAGCCCTGAACCGCAAGGTGAAAAAAAATTTTTTCTCTTCAAAAAAAACCTTGCAAACCTTAATCAAGACAAAATCAGGTTACATATGTTTGATATGGCATTCGTTGTCGTGTAACAACTGGAGTTATTTTTTTTGTTTGAAATTGTTGGTTTTTCTAAACCATCTATGCCGTTTGCTCAGTGTTACATGGTGGAAGCGAAGGAATGTATTGAGGAAAATGGGAAACATGGGGAAATTATTATTATGTCTTTCCTTTTGAAGTATCTGGTAATGTTTAGGCCGCGGGTGTTGTGACCATTTATATGTCTATGGTCGTGACATCATGTACAAAAGAAGTCCGATTTCATTGGCCAGGCACCATCCTATAAAACGACTCCTTTGCGCCCTCCCCCTGCCCCACCTTTCTCTCTCGCCAACACTGAGTTTGCAAGTGCACAAGTTAGTTATGCATCAGATGTATCACGAAAATAGTTTCAAAAGTCAAGGCGCGAAGATTTGAAATTGCAGTGACAGATTAGGAAGTTGCAAGTGCCTAATTGAGGTTGTACCGCGAATGTAAGAATAAGTGCAATTTGTAAAATATCCATGAGGTAATTAAAGATGAGTGGAATCTTTTGTAATGAAAAATACTGTAAGGTAAAAGCTGGATGGCTACCATAAGTAAAATATTTTTTCAGTTGTGTAAATTATAACAGAACGCTAATGTGAAATAAGTTTAAAATGCGATAACGCTCACTTCTGGCCAGAGATGCTGTGATGTATGGTTCTGCGGCTCGGTAGATGGATCCCCCCGAGCGCAGGGGCTCACCAACAGGTCCTCCACTGGACAATAATACTTATTTGGGCATCAAATAACCAAGGAAAACACTCAAGTACACAACTCAATATACTTATAAGTTTTATTTTTATTCAATAATTTAAGTTTAAGTTTATTTGGTTTATAGAGCACATTTAAAAACAGCGAGCAGGCTAACCAAACTGCTGTACAGAAATAAAAATACAAAGTATTTTAAGTATTAAAGAATTTAAGTATTAAAACCCCAACAGAATTTCATTTAGAAATTAGATTAACACTTCAAAAGGACAGACATAATAATAATTTCCCATTTTCCTCAATACATTCCTTCGCTTCCACCATGTAACACTGAGCAAACGGCATAGATGGTTTAGAAAGACCAACAATTTCAAACAAAAAAATAACTCCAGTTGTTACATGACAACGAATGCCATATCAAACATATGTAACCTGATTTTGTCTTGATTAAGGTTTGCAAACCCTTAAATAAATAATAAATGTATTATTCAGCTATATAGCAACAGAGAAAGCATTAAAAGCATAAGATTACATGTTTAATGATAGTGGCACCTGGTGGCCAAGGTTGGTACCGCATGCATTTTTTTTGAAGAGAAAAAAAAAAACTTTTTGAAGAGAGAAAAAAAAAAAAATTTGAAGAGAGAAAAAAACATTATTTTGAAGAGAGAAAAACCTTTTTATTTTGAAGAGAGAGAGAAAAAAAATGTAAGACTTAGGCTCAGGAAGGAACAGAGACACTATTTTTTTTTTCACCTTGCGGTTCAGGGCTTCCGTAAAGAGACAATAGGCCTACCAGGTTTAGTTCCGATCATCCTTATATGAAACCCTATATAAAAGCTGCTGAAATCTGATTGGTCAATAGCGGCCATGTTTTTCAAGATATGCAGATGTCCACATAGACCTTGATGACACAGACACTGCATGTAAAAGTTGATCGGACCAATGGTTCCATAGTTAGTGCCATTTTTTGTTTTTTAATTATTATAATGTCCCCAAGAGGCAGATGCATCCATTTTTTGTCCTCAGAATGACCCCATACATAAGTGTACCAAATTTGGTGATAATATCTCAATGCATTCAAAAGTTATAACCGTTTTAGTAAAAGAGGCTACACCCACTAAGTACCTTCTGGCATACTGTTTGAAGATAAATAAAAATGTAAAAATTCCTTTGATAACTTTTCATATTGGGACTTTGCTGAATCTTTTTGCACTGGCTTGGTTCTGACTGGGCAAATGGCCTAGGACAATTTCGTTTTGAATTTTTTTCAAACAATCCAAAATAGTGTGAAAACGGGAGCCAAAAACGGCCGGAGCTTAAAAGATTGATAGGTGTGGGTGAGAAACAGATCAATATTTTAGTCCTTTTTTTTTTTTTTTTTGCTGTAAATCTACACTTTCACATTCAGCCATGTACTGGTTGGGGCTGGTTAAAGGTGAAGATTTATATTAAATAAGGACTTAAATACTTATCTGTTTCTCACCCACACCTATAATTTCACTTCTGAAGACATGGATTTAACAACTGGAGTCTTATGGATTACTTTTATGCTGCCTTTATGTCCTTTTCGGACCTTCTGCGTTCTGGTCACCATTCACTTACATTGTATGGACCTACAGAGCTGAGATATTCTTTAAAAAAATCTTAGTTTGTGTTCTGCAGAAGAAAGAAAGTTATACACATCTGGGATGGAATGATGATGAGTAAATAATGAGAGAATTTTAATTTTTGGGTAAACTATCCCTTTAAATATCCCTTTACATTTTATAGTGCAACCATATGCCCCACCCTACACTGAAAAAACCCTAAAATTGTGCTTCATTTGGAAACATCCAAATTAATTGGTTTTATTCAAACAAAAAAATATTATTTAACATCATATTTTTTCACATGACCTCGAAACAGAAAGCATGCCAAAAGAGTTCACAGTGTTGCGACCTCGATTAGGCCAAGAGATGGCAGCAGTGTATAGCCTTTTACTGCATTGTCGACGTAGTAAGACATGGCTATATTTAGTCAACTCTACGTCATAGAAAATTGCTTATATGATTATAGAGCTATATACTACATGAGATTCACCAATTCTAACGGAAGAAATGCATAACATATGTGGCTTATACTGGTTGATATGTGAGAGTATTCATAAAAATCACTATAGGTTAAATAGGCTATCATTAAGTTTGTCCAGACGACAGAATAATGTTCTGCTATGATCTATTTGTGTTCTTCATTGTAGAAAATGGCAACATTAAATTGTTGCCTTAAGAATCTAGTTCTACCTGATCTAACCCTTAAAATTAATTTTGTTTGTGTAACCAATAGTCAGCTTGATTCAGTCATATTAAAATAAAATAAAAATGACGCAAATAAAACCAGTTTTATTCGATGTTACCACAAAAAGTACATATTTTTTTAGGTTACAAAATACTCTTTTCTTATTCTGTTACAGTATGCTATTTTATCGCATGTGTGAGGTGTTGGCGGGTGTGCTTTTCAGATGTGAGGTGGTAGTGGCTATTCTTCACAGATGAGAGATTGTGGTGTGTGTTCTCAGATGTGAGTAGTAAATAAACTATAAAGTCGTTTTGCTGACATCAGCACTGCGCCAAAATGGACAGTTCCATCCGTGCGCTGCTGTCGATCTGAGTTTTCCATAAAGGACTTTGACAGAATTTCGATTAACAGGCAGAAAGAACTCTGGCAAAAGGAACATTTAGATAAGCTTATTTTACATATTTCTTTGGAGTCGGTTAAATATCTGCAGTGAGGAAGGTTGAATGCGAGGAGCAGCACGGGTAAATTATTGATTGGGATGGTCCTGCTATAAAAAGGCGACACTCCCCGTGTTCTGCTCTTTGTCTCTAAACGCCAAGATGAGCTACGGATCCGACATCTACCCTGCCTCTTCCTACCGGAAGATTTTCGGGGACTCTACCCGCTTCTCAGCCTCTCCATCCCGGCTGAGCAGCTCTCGGAGTGGGTTTAAGTCGCACCCCGTAACCCGCACCAACATCCCGAGCTCCTACAGGCGCTCCACCCGATCTTCCTTCCCTTCCTCTTCCATGACTCTGGAAAGCTTCGACTTCTCCCAGAGCACAGCGCTTAATAATGAGTTCAAGATCATCCGCACGAATGAGAAGGAGCAGATGCAAGGTCTCAATGACCGTTTCGCGACGTTCATTGAGAAAGTTCGCAACCTGGAACAGCAAAACAAAGTGCTGGAAGCCGAACTCGTGACCCTGCGCCAGCGCCAAACGGAGCCGTCCCGTTTGGCCGAACTATACCAGCAAGAGATCAGGGAACTGCGCTCCCAACTTGAGGAACTCAACGCTGAGAAGAACCAGATGATGTTTGAGCGCGACAACGTTGAGGAGGATCTTCAGAAACTCCAGGAGAAGTACGAGGAGGAGATCAGAATGCGCGAGGAAGCTGAGCAAACACTGAGAGCCTACAAGAAGGACGTGGAGGACGCCACGATGGTGCGCCTAGACCTGGAGAAGAAGGTCGAGTCCCTTCTGGACGAGATAAACTTCACGAGGAAGGTGCATGAAGAGGAGGTCGCTGAGCTCATGAACATGATCCAAGCCGCCCAGGTGTCCGTGGAGATGGAAGTGGCTAAACCCGACCTTTCCTCCGCCCTCAAGGAGATTCGCGGCCAGTACGAGGTCATAGCGACTAAGAACTTGCAGTCCGCCGAAGACTGGTACAAGTCCAAGTTCGCCGATCTTAATGATCAGGCCAGCAAGAGCAACGAGGTTATTCGCGCGAGCAGGGAAGAGCTGAACGAGTACAGGAGGCAGATGCAATCCAAGACTATTGAGATTGAAAGTCTGAAGGGGACCAACGAATCCCTGGAAAGGCAGATGCACGAGATGGAGGACAGGCACAACGCTGAGGTTATGGGCTACCAGGTTGGTTCAGCAGATATATTTTACACGTGCTTAACTGAGTTCGAATGTTGGTGGGGTTTTGACTTTTGTGCAGCCATTTGATATAAAATTGAAAAAATGTTCATTTTTATTTGAGATTTTTCGAAATAGATTAATCAGTGTTTCAGACTTGTGCTTTTGTTGATAAGAGAGTAAACAAAAGATCCTAATGAAATGGGTGTGACCACAGCAGTCGAATGGAATAGTTACCGCTTCTCTGTCCGTGGTGCTGAAATTCCTTGTATTTACAAGAATAGATATTAGCAGTAAAGATTGTCAGACAAACATATACCAACACTATATGCGTTATTTAATATAACAGGTATCATAAAATAATTATAACAATGTGTCCATAAATAATGGATGCAAGTCTGGGCT
Organism: Myxocyprinus asiaticus; assembly: GCF_019703515.2. Taxonomy (NCBI): domain Eukaryota; kingdom Metazoa; phylum Chordata; class Actinopteri; order Cypriniformes; family Catostomidae; genus Myxocyprinus; species Myxocyprinus asiaticus. The sequence goes on along the minus strand of NC_059350.1, from coordinate 24,335,437 downwards.
TTAGCCCATAAAAGGTTTTCTAAAGCATCACATTTGCAGTGAGGTAAAATTACTGAAAAAATCTTTCTTTCTTTCTTTCTTTCTTTCTTTCTTTCTTTCTTTCTTTCTTTCTTTCTTTCTTATTTTTTCTTTCTTTTACTTTCTTTGTTTCTTTGTATCTTTGTTTGTTTGTTTGTTTCTTTCTTAATTCTTTTTCTTTTTCTTTTTCTTTCTTAATTGTTTTTCTTTTTTCTTTTTCTTTCCTTCTTTCTTTCTTTCTTTTAAAAAATGTTTTCTTTATTTTTTGATATTTTTTTCTTTCTTAATTTTCTATCTTTTTAAAAATGTTTTCTTTATTCTTTCTTTCTTAATTTTCTTTCTTTCTTTCTTTCTTTCTTTCTTTCAACTGTAACATCATACAGGATTCAATTGGGCAGTTGGAAAATGAGCTGAGGACCACTAAGAGTGAGATGGCCCGTCATCTTAGGGAGTACCAAGACTTGCTGAATGTCAAGATGGCGCTTGACATTGAAATCGCTGCTTACAGGTAAAAATATGGTGTCTTATTGCTAAGTGAAGGGAAATGTAAGTAATGAAAATGATATCATATTCTCATTGGATTCACTGATATTTTTCATATAGACATTTCTTGCACTGTGCTCATTGTTTCACCTTCTCCTGTGTTGTCTGTCTCAGGAAACTGTTGGAAGGGGAGGAGACACATTTTAGCACTGGCATCACCTACCCCACCCCTGGCTCAATGTCCAGCTACAGCTACCAGTCCCGCATGTACGGCGGCACTAGCGTGAGTGTAAAGAAGGAAGTCAAGGATGATGATGAAGACAAACATCAGAGCAACAAATCTGGCAAAGGCTCCTTCCAGTCTGACGATACTAAGAAGAATGATAAAATCGACTCTGGAGACATGAATCCCATCAGCCAGAAAAACTAAACATCTACCTTCCTTCTCCTTCTCCTCCCTCTGCATTACTTTCCATAATTTTCCAAACCTTTCCCAAGCAATTACCCTCCACAAAGGGGGTCTCTGAGAGGAATCTAGTGTATCTCTGTCTCAACTTACCCTCTATTATCTAACCTCACTCTCAGTCACTGGGAACTATTCCCTTTGTAGCAAACCACCAGCTGCTCAACACACCCCAGGTGTCGCACTCTGTGATAGCTTCAGTGCATATATTATCTCTGCGTGCATCTCTCTCTCTCTCTCTCTCTCTCTCTCTCTCTCTCTCTCTCTCTCACTGCAAACACAGAAACATGCAATTTCCAACAATTAATATCAGGTAAGAACCCTTACCGCTTACTCTCTTTCCAGATGAACGTTCGACCATGCCCTCGCCTCCACAAAGATATAAGATAAAATCAAAAATATTGTTCTTGTTAACTGTTTACTTGTTACTTCAATTTAGCAACAAACACATGCAGAAAAGATTAACAGCACTTTGAAGTGAGAGGTAGCCTAAGAAATAATCTGTAAGCAATAGCAAATCAATTATTGCTCACTTTACATCTTGTTGGTGCTTTTAACAATGGCAGATATGAGTATTCTGTGGCTAAGTTGCACTAGTGTCTTTACCTTTAATTGCATTGTTACTTTAACTCTTAGGAACAAGTGCTAGACATTTTTATAGCCAAATTCCTCTCTAAGACTGCTCTTGATTCCAATTTAAATGCCCTGTCCCAAATCAACCCCACTTGCCCTTTAAAATGAGGATTTGGGCTTAATAAGTCCTCACTGCATGAGGTGTATCTACTGTTGCATGGTGACTGTATGTGGGCCATAACGTGATTTTCAGATGATTGGACTAGACAGGAGTACAGTCTTCACCATCAACAAATGCTTTCTTAGTGTTGTGTCTGCTATCCTTCTCAGGCTAGACATAAGACTAATAGGAAGGAAGTGACAATGTTACACAATACAGCAGAAGCCTTTCACATGCTGCTAAATGCTTGTGTTGTTAATTATACATTCTGATAATCAAAGTAAATAAATTCAGGGCACACACACACACACACATAAACACCATCTCTTTTGTATAGATTATCATACACTAAGGGATAGGGTGGAATGACCGTGCTTGCAAAATATCTTATAATGGAGACAAGGAGAAATAGGTTTTGTGAAAAATGGTAAACATTAAGAGAGAAAAGGTGTGGGTTTGAGTGAGATGCATAAAATAGACAGAAATGGCTCCCTTGAGCCAGCTTTAAATTCAGCTTCTCCCGCCATTTCCGAGTTTGTCCAGTCTTAACTGAATTCGCGGAATATTCCGGGTTCAATTCAAATTAAGCTCAATCAGCTGCATTTGTGGCACAATGTTGATTATCACAAAAAATAATTTCAACTTGCCCCTTCTTTTCTTTCAAAAAAAAAAAAAAAAGCAAAAATCTGTGTTACAGTGAGCCACTTGTACACACAATGGAAGTGAATGGGGCCAATCCGTAAACATTAAAATTCTCACTGTTTCAAAGTATAGCCACAAAATGTAAAGAATATGCATGTTAACTGATTTTAGTGTGCTAAAATCGCTTGCTAACCTTTTCTGTGTAAATTTATATCCAATTTTACAACTTTGTTGCCATGACAACGTAATGCTGTAAACACTAAAACCCTAAAACAGCCTTAAAAACGAGGATTTAAAAAGCTTTACAGCTCAAATAACACATGAGTTTTAACAGAAGAATTAATGCGTGCTTTTATAGAATTATAAGCTTCACATTTCTGTGTTTAAACACTCAAAATGCTTTTAAAGAAAAGGAGAACCAAGTTGAAATTAATCAACAAATGCTGTCGACTGAACTTAACTTGTCTTGAACCTGGAATATTCCTTTAAGAAAAGTAACAGTATAAATTTAGAAGTTAGAAAATGCCATGTACCATAAACATCTCATTATACATCTAAACATTATCCATATATTCTCAAGGATGCCTGAAGCACATTTTCTGTCACCATCACACATCAATCTACACCACAATGCTACCACCATGGGCCATAATGAAAATCTAGTTCTCCACACCCAGTTTACTCTCAGACAAAGAAGCCACTGACATGGTGAACCTCTATTAATTATGTGTCAGCAATGAATCCCTTGATAAATTTCTAACTTAAAAAAGGTAAATGCATTTTAACACTTCAGCTACACTGCCAGGTTTTGATACCACTTGCCTTTTGTCTTTGTCTGACTTGCTGCACTATTTCTCTGAACAGATGGAACAGATATATATGGTTGTGCTCAATTCTCTTTAAGAATGGTGTGATTGGAATAAAGTTAAATGGAATAATTTTTCTGTCAGAATTAACTTTTCTGATAAAAACTGTGACATTGGCATGGTAAGCTGCAAGAGAATGTCAGGCAAATCTGGAACTTTGTCTTTCCATTCTTTAACTTTTAGACCTGATAACTAGACCCTTTCACAAATAATAATAAAAAATAAAAATAAAATAAAAAAAGTTGATAAAAAGGTTTTGGGATTTGCCCATGAGGAGGGCAAAAGGTGATTGTGGAAAACATAGAAACACACAAGAAAAACATATGTTCAAATCTGCACTGCCAGACTTTTGTAATGCATATGCTATCAAAATTCCTCTTCATAAAAAGACAACCCACTTTTTACACCAATACAAAAAAAAAAAATCCATCCCAAAATGCAAATATTTATGTAGGTTATGAAAATGCCTTAATCCACCAGCAGCTTTCTGAATCTGGCAGGGTGTGCATTAACCTGTTATTTCTGCTAAGAATGTGATCTTGTTTGCTCTCTAGTATGTAGTGGCCACCTTGTACTGTATGGCTGGGGGTTTAGGAGCTGAATGTAGTTGATGTAATATCTATGTAGTAATTATCTTATTGCTGTGTGGCACACAACCAATAAAATCAACATTATGAAGCCCACCTCGATGTCTCTGTCCTTGTTAAATTTCAAATGATTTCTAAAAGCTCACAGGAAATGTTTGATGATCCTACAAAATGTTACATCATACTGTATGTACAGAGGTGATTTGCTTTATTCTATAAAAAGCCTTGTATCTGAAGGGTTTGTTGCAGTAGAACTCAAGGCATTATGACTGAATATCTATAATGATCTTGTGGTTTAAATGCAAAATAGGATGCCCTATCTCTATTACAGTATCAGAATGGTGGACAAATGGGAGCATGTCTGGCTAATAATGTACGACACATATCACAATATACTGTTTTAAAGCCCTTTATTTAACAATAAATCTTTTTGATCTGACCTGCAATACCATTAAGTAATTTATGAAACTTTAATGTCTAAATAATTATGGCTTAACCTATTTAACTAACGATTAGGGCGGAGGAGGCATGCAAACAACCTTAATTGTCATAATTAATGACTTTGTTGAAACATTCATTCGCCTGGTGTTTAGTGAGCCTACATTTCAATATTTGGTAAAATGTTTCTGTCTAGGGCAGAGTGTTTTAAGTGTGACCATTGGCTATAAAAGCAACAGAAAATTAGCATTTATATATTATCATCAAACATTCATTTTTTAAATTGCATATACAGTACTCAATTTATACATTTACATCAACATTTCCAACTGTAGATCTACACTATATTGCCAAAAGTATTCGCTCACCCATCCAAATAATTGAATTCAGGTGTTCCAATCACTTCCATGGCCACAGGTGTATAAAATGAAGCACCTAGGCATGCAGACTGCTTCTACAAACATTTGTGAAAGAATGGGCCGCTCTCAGGAGCTCAGTGAATTCCAGCGTGGTACTGTGATAGGATGCCACCTGTGCAACAAGTCCAGTCGTGAAATTTCCTCACTACTAAATATTCCACAGTCAACTGTCAGTGGTATTATAACAAAGTGGAAGCGATTAGGAATGACAGAAACTCAGCCACGAAGTGGTAGGCCACGTAAAATGACAGAGCGGGGTCAGCGGATGCTGAGGCGCATAGTGCGCAGAGGTCGCCAACTTTCTGCAGAGTCAATCGCTACAGACCTCCAAAGTTCATGTGGCCTTCAGATTAGCTCAAGAAGAGTGCATAGAGAGCTTCATGGAATGGGTTTCCATGGCCGAGCAGCTGCATCCAAGCCATACATCACCAAGTACAATGCAAAGCGTCGGATGCAGTGGTGTAAAGCACGCCGCCACTGGACTCTAGAGCAGTGGAGACGTGTTCTCTGGAGTGACGAATCACGCTTCTCCATCTGGCAATCTGATGGACGAGTCTGGGTTTGGCGGTTGCCAGGAGAACGGTACTTGTCTGACTGCATTGTGACAACTGTGAAGTTTGGTGGAGGAGGGATTATGGTGTGGGGTTGTTTTTCAGAAGCTGGGCTTGGCCCCTTAGTTCCAGTGAAAGGAACTCTGAATGCTTCAGCATACCAAGAGATTTTGGACAATTCCATGCTCCCAACTTTGTGGGAACAGTTTGGGGATGGCCCCTTCCTGTTCCAACATGACTGCACACCAGTGCACAAAGCAAGGTCCATAAAGACATGGATAAGCGAGTTTGGTGTGGAAGAACTTGACTGGCCTGCACAGAGTCCTGACATCAACCCGATAGAGCACCTTTGGGATGAATTTGAGCGAAGACTGTGAGCCAGGCCTTCTCGTCCATCATCAGTGTCTGACCTCACAAATGTGCTTCTGGAAGAATGGTCATAAATTCCCATAAACACACTCCTAAACCTTGTGGAAAGCCTTCCCAGAATAGTTGAAGCTGTTATAGCTGCAAAGGGTGGGCCGACGTCATATTAAACCCTATGGATTAAGAATGGGATGTCACTTAAGTTCATATGCGTCTAAAGGCAGGTGAGCGAATACTTTTGGCAATATAGTGTATGTATAATTACTAAGCAAAGGAAATTAAAGGAATAGTTCACCCAAAAATGATAAATATCTCATCATTTACTGACCTTTACACCGTCTATGCAGTCTCCTTGGCAAAATTATCATTGAAGTGCACATCAAGCACAAGAAAGTGTAATCTAGTTCAAATAATGATCGCACCAAGGAGACTGCAGATGTCAAGAGTTATAGTGAAAACAGAGTTACATTTTGGTCTGTTTCTTACCTAAAACTGATCATATCACTTCAGAAGACATGGATTAAACCACTCAAGTTGTCATGGTCATTGGTCAGGAAATTAGCAAGAATTGAAGAAATAGATAAAGAAACTTAGTATAGGATGGTTTTTCCCTTTGATTCCTTTAAATGTTTAAGCCTTGTGGGTAAACTTGCAGACAGCTTTTTGCAGAAAGAAGAGTCAGTGTTGTTCCACTCAGTGACCCCGTTTACATGCACTTAAGAAAGCGGTTTATTCCAGGGTTTTTGCAGAAAGCGGCGTTCAGAAACATCATGTAAACAAGAATGCAGATTTCCTTATGCCATTTGAGGGGTTAAGAGAAAGCGGTTTAACACACCTAAGTTTCTCCTGGAGAAAGCTGCTTATGTGGCCATGTAAACACATACATTCTAACAGATTTTTGAAGAGTGCGCATGTGTGTGGAACAGACTGAATAACAAACGTCATAGGATGGAGCCCAACAACAAGTTAACAAAACATTTCTGAGAGGACAGAGGGAAAAGAACATACACTGCAAACTATACCATTTATAAACACCACTGTAAAATATCGACAGTCCCTCATGTTTGCGTATATGATACATTGAGGGAATCCTAGAGTTTTACGTAAAGGGAAACCCCACTATTGAAGCGCAATTCCACTGTAGGTAGCGATAGAAAGGTAAGGAAACAAACACAACAACAACTCTGGAATATCTGGAAATAAAGCGAAGCAACAGAATAAAATAGTGATGCCATGTTTGTTATTTACACAAGCATCGCAGGGTAATTACATTGCTCTGGAGAAAGCTGCTTACTGACCGAGCTGCATGTATATGAGAGTAAAGAGTATGCCGCTTATACAGTGCATGTAAACAAGAATGTTGCTTTCTCGCAATAACCCGCTTTCTGGTGTCCATGTACATGTATTCAGTGAGCGTGTTTACCTGCACACCAATATGCTGATTACTCTCTAAAATCAGCTTATTTAAAAATCTGATAAGGCAAGAAATCTGCATTTACATGACATTTGAAATAATCGCATTATTCTCTACTTTTGACGTCAAACTTTGAAGAAGCATGCGCTCAACACGTACGCACAATGGATGAGCCAGTAAGAACACCAGCTAAGGTGATTACATGGCACTTGAAATCGGTGTAAACTGGGCAAAAATCTACCTGTGTCAGTCAGGTTATTCATAAGCCGTTTATGGCCTTTACGCCGGTAAAGGAATGTGGTTTATTGCATTTACGTGACCACATACATTGTCAGCTTATTAAGCATAATCGTGTAAGAACGTGCATGTATACGCACTCAATGTTGATGGCTTCAAACAGCTGATGAGTAGTTGAAAAATGTTTCCCATTCAAATCTGGACTCTGACCAGGCCAAAACATGAGCCTGATGAACTTGTTCTCAAGCCACTTCTTGGTGGTCTTTGCCGTGTGGGCAGGAGCATTGTCTTGTTGAAAAATAACATCTGATCATTCCTCTTTATAAAACAACTTTTTAATTGAGCGTGGTTACATGCATGTTATGTCATGTAAACACAGATTTCTTGCATTGTCAGATTTTTTAAATTAGCTGATTTTAGAGAGTAATCAGCATTTTGGTGTGGATGTAAAAGGGCTCATTGTGGGAAGCAAGACTTTCCTCAGTATTCTCCAAAGCATTAATTGACTTTTCACAGTCTTGTTTTCTGAGGTCTTGAATACTGCTGACAATTTTTGTAGGCTTTTTTGTTTTGTTTTTTTCTGTGTTTGAGAACTGTAAATTTCAGCAGGTGGTCATCCCTGCGTGAAGAGGCTTTGGGCCTTCCAGATTCTTACTTTCTGGCAACATCGCCTGTTGTTTGAAAGTGTTGACCTATTCTCTTTATAGCTGATAGAGGTATAGGGATCTTCTCTGCCTTTAGGGTCTTGTAAACTTCAGAAAGCTACAGTTGACCTGACACAGACCAGCTATGTGGTTTCTGACAACAACCCCTGCTTTTTTTGCTTGCTTTTTTTGGAGCAGATTTTCTCATTGCTTAACCTTGGGACTCACAACACAGCATATTGTAGATCTCTTGTTATCAGGCCATTGGTGGGCTGCATCAGGTGTGGCAGATCACCAACCAATGACTAATCTTTTAAGAAAATAACATCTCAGAAGATATTTTTTTGGAAAATGTTGTACACCCAGATATGTGTTAGTTTGAATTTTATTTCAAACATTTTAATCATTATCATGATTTTACCTTTGCATACAAGAATACTATACAAGTGAATTTCCCTGTTTCCATCTTTTTCCCAAACAGTTCACTGCAGCAAAAGTTAATGAGCAAATGGTGGCACAGAAGTGCACCAGGAGTGCATTTGTTTAATTCTTGCTAATTTCCTGACCAGTGATTTGTTGTGGAGACCATTAAAAGCTTAATGTTTTGCCATTTTGGGCTTGGCCTATTTATTTATTTATTTAATTTATTTTTGCCCAGGAGTGTATGTTTTACCTTTATGCTGCCTTTACGTCCTTTTTGGAGCTTGAATGTGTTCAATCCCATTGACTTGCATTGTGTGGACAGAAACACCTCATAAAGCCATCAAAATATATTTTTGTGTGCGTGTGTGTGTGTGTGTTCAACAGAAGATAGAAAGTCATATGAGTTTGAGATGTCATAAGGGTGAGTAAATTATGAGAGAGTTATCATTTTGGGATAAAATATTCCTTTAAATATCAAGAGTGAAATAAAACCTGCATTTTCTTTATAATATGCCTTTTCCCCCAGTACATTGTTAGGATGGAGAATAAGAACATTTCACTTTCAACTTTACCTGCTGTGATCCAGCAACCCCATAATCTATCATGTTCTAGTTTATGTGAGTCTTTAGGGATCAGGAGTGAATGGTACAAGACAATTTAACGTGTTCTTGTTGTATTTTTTCTGCTCTCAGTGTAAACATTGAAAGTTGCAGCTTCTCAAAAATAACTACAAACATCTGATTGTATAAAGCACACACAGAAACAAGCAACAACTTTGTCCTCTGCCCAGATGTGAGCACACAACCTACGTGTTTACCAAGCCCACCTACGCCATCATAACACACTAATGTCTGCCCCTCTGCACTGTTCCTGTGATGTATTGTAGAGAGCTGGGTAGGCTCTGATTTAAGCTGCAGTTCTTTAAAGATTTATATCTCTGCAAAGCTGCCAACAAGCAATGAATATCCCATTGTGACACACACAACAAGACCCAACTCACATAGTCCCAAGTCTAAACAGAGTCCTCACTTCTCGTCTTCCGTTGACATTCTCTGTATCTTCTTGCAGACTCCACACTTCACTTACATATATGTAATTGTGATGCTATCACATTTATTGATAACTTAATTTCTATAATGTCAGCTTTGATCTGTAGTATGGACAGACACGTAGGCATAATTTATGGGTGGGACGGTGGAATATGTCCCTACCAATTTTTGCTTTTTACAGTTTTGTCCCCAGCAATTTTTGAAATAGCTTTCATCAGATAAGTGTCTGATGCAGAGGAAACATCTCCATTTCTTGAGCAGGAGTTTCCTTTTCATTCGTGTGTGCTATAATAAGTGGCATCCAGTGCTGGAGTTTGTTTATTTTTAACGTTATAATGAGTGCTCGTTGCAGCTGTTTTCAGTGGTGGCGATGTTCTTTCCAGTCACTCTGCTGTTGCGCAACTCACGCTCCTTTCCAGTTAAACTGCAAAACAAAATGCAAACAGATGTGTTTTTTTGAAACTGCTCATAATGTACATCCACTGATGTACAGATGCAATCTTTGTTCATTAAAATAAAAAGTTATATCAGGGCAAATTAGAACCCGGAACTCCTTTTAATGGAGGCAAAAACTTTACCATGAGACCAATCAGTCATTCTGACAAAAATCCTACTGATCCATGTATTTATCCACTGACTGACAAAATACCAGTACTGACAGAGTTGGTTGTATGGATCAATTTATCAAATTAATTATGTGAAATATTTATCGGAGCTCTTTAACTGGTAATCAAAAATTAACATTTTTAAACAGTAAAATATTATTTGACATTATCGGAACATAACCTAATTAATATTCATGAGTTTCGATTCTTCGTGATGTCACACTTTTACTTTTTCTAAATTTTCTCTCAGGGGAAATTTTTTCCCCTGAACCCCCATATATTATCATTCCTCAGTCACAGGGGCTTCTATGACCCAATACTTGGGTATCTGAATGTAATGAAATATAAAAATAATTTGAATGTAAAAATTATATGCTGTCAGTATATGATGATCTTTTAACATTCATATCCATTTGCACTCAATTGATAAACTCTATAAAATATTTTAATATTTTGGTAGAAGATCCTTCAGACACCACTGCTTTGGCTGTCTCTGGGCCACCAATTCAGTTTTGTATAGACTATTATGACTGTTTGGATTTTTTGTCTTTTTCTTCTGCCAAGTTGGAAATAAAAAATAAATAAATTAAATGTGCAAATGTGAATGTCGTGATAAATATCGATATCGAATGATATGAAAAAGAATATCGTGATAATATTTTTGGCCATATCACCCAGCCCAAGTGTGAAATGTTGGACACTTCATGCACTCAACGGTCGTGGCTTGCCCTATGTAGTGGAAGCGGCAGAGTTACGGAGCCACAATGCTGGGGTGACAAAATTTTATTTAATGGCAAATGTGGCAACTTCTGCGAAGATAGCACCTGAAAATGTGAGTTGAATGCTTTACCATCACCCCACGCAGTGTGAACAGTACATTATTCGTGATATAAGTGTTGAACTGAGTTTGGCTAACATGCTAAAGCTAGCGGCAGTGCATCACATGCGTTTGAAACGTCATTTCCATCAGCTGAAAAAGAGCAAATGCTTCTGTGTAATAAAAAAACTTTCCATTTGGGACGATACTACACTTTGAAAATTCATACACTACATGGTTGATTGCATAGAGAATATATTTACTGCATAGTGTATAGTGTGTAATTTGGGACACAGCTAATATATACTGCATATACACTACCGTTCAAAAGTTTAGGGTCACTTACTCATTCTTTATATATTTTTTTCACATTTTAGAATAATAGTAAAGTCATCACAACTATGGAATAACATAAATGGAACTATGGGAATTATGTTGTAAAAAAATCCAAAATAAATCAAAACTATGTTATATTTTAGCATCTTCAAAGTGGCCAAACTTTGCCTAGATTTTGCAGAAATATACTCTTGGCATTTTCTCAACCAACTTCTTGAGGTATCACCCTGGGATGCTTTTTAAACAGTATTGAAGGAGTTCCCATCTACGTATATGCTGGGCACTTTGTGGCTGCTTTTCTTAATTATTCGGTCCAAGTCATCCATTTAAAAAACTTTTTTTTTTTTTTTAAATAAAATTTTAGTTTTGTAATTCAATAAATTAATATGGTGGCACAATTATATTTTTGTCTACAAAACTAATTTCAAACATTTAAGCATACGCCTTCAGATCAAAAGTTTTTTAAGATCATGAGAAACATTTCAGGCAAGTGACCCCAAACATTTGAACGGTAGTATATATCATTTTAAATAATCACCGAGTGGTTTAAACACTTAATCTTTTCACTGAAGGACAAGTGGGCGGGAGTGGGGTGGGTGTGGCACAAGTAAAATCTAGTTCCCATTAGACAAGGCCATGTGTAAAACCAAATTTTTCCCCAAAACATCACTGTTTTCTGGCAAAGAAAAACAAACAAACAAAAAAATATTGTGAAAGGAACATTATACCAATACTTCGAAGGATGGGAATGGACCCTTTACACAGACCTTTTATTTCCAATTTTTATATTTTACATTTATAACTTTGCACTTTGTATTATATTACCTGGAATACATTTTTAAAAATCAGTTACCATAGCGATGAGGCTTCTTCTAACAACTGCTGAGGGAGTGACAAAAAAATTTGGCCTGTTTCTCTCTCCTTACTGCTATTATCCAGTGCTGTATATTTTTATCTTCATTTGCAAAGCTGTGAAAGTGTAATCGTTGATTTTTTTTATTTTGCTGTTGGAGCAAACGGGCAAGCAAAAAAAAATTTGCTATGGTACCCCATTCACCACCATTCAAGTTTAGCCAACTTCGATGACTTCTGCTTCCCGCACGGTGCACGGACGTGTGAAAAGTGTCCATAGATTACTTCTGAAAGTTTAGCTATTGACGTCACATGGCCATTGGATGTCTGCAAGGCCGATGGCCACAAAAGGTTGCAACAAAACTGATTAGATTTTTTCACAATGTGTTTAATTAAAAGCAATACAAACGTAAATCTGTTAAGAGACCATTTTTAATTAAATAAGCAACTAACAAAGCTAATAGGTCAGTTTCACCACTAAATATACATTTGTTGCAGCAAGTAATCACTATGGAAAAGTCTTTATTAAAATCAACAACATTTATATTTCTTTTTTTTTTACTTTTTGATCACAAAAAAATATGGGATAAAAGATGTTCCATCTTTATATCTGATGTCTGATTTAAAAAGCTAGGTTTTTCACTTTTAACAACAATCAATGGTGTGTTTGAGCTGGTGGAAGGAGGGTGCTGGATCCTGCAATGGAGGAGAAATCTCACCTCAAAGTATCCTCACTCTGACCTTATCTGTGCCAGGGGTCATCTTGCACATTGTCAGGGGAGTTGGTGGGAGACAGAATAAGGTGTGGAGAATGAGGACGGAGTGATTTGTTTATACAAACGGAATTTAGTATGGCATCTTGCACATAATGGCAATCAGATCTTGAGGTGTAACAGATAACAATCCAGTCGATGTGACTTAATCTCATCACCTTTTGTCCTTCTTAAAAATAACTATCAACATGATAGGACTTAATCTAAAACGTCAGTCATTAACTGGCCCTGACTTTATCAGTTCCTCAGCCTCAGTAATCAATGAGCCAATTGACTAGACCATCACAAATGTCCCTCAAAAAGACTGAGAGAGAAAACCGGCCTGCTGCAGCAGCTGTTGCCATGGATACTGTTGTCAAGAACCCCCTCCCCCAGTGGTGCCCTTGAAGCACTGAGAGATGCTTGTGGGAAGCAGCACACACACTTCACAAGCCCACCCTCCAGACCATGAGTAATCAAGATAAAATGGATTTATAAAAAGACTGATGAAAGGACAGCCAAAAGTATTACACAACACAAGACTTTTAGTTCAAGCCTGGTTTCTCCCAAGGTTATTTTTCTCCATTAACCAACATCTTATGGAGTTCTGTGTTCCTTGCCACAGTCGCCTTGGGCTTGCTCACTGGGGTTCTAAATACAATTATTGTTTAATGAATTATTTTTATACACAATTTACAATCATATTTAATCAAACTACACAATGATGACTCTAAGACTTTATAGATATTACATTTTCATTTTCTGTTAATCTGCTTTGAAAAGATGTGTGTTGTGAAAAGCGCTATACAAATAAAAATGACTTGACTGACTTGACTAAAATAAGAAATGCCTATTAGTACTTAAAGGTGCTTTAAATTTTGTGTGTTTCACAATGTCACCCCTCTAAAAAACTTTAACTGTGGCTTTTATCCAAATTTTATAAATAGGACGAAAGCAGTGGATATATTTGCAAGCTATTTTAATTATAATGTCATATTACAAGCTATTTCCAGCAGACTACATGGTGCACACTATTGCTATTACATAAACCAATCTTTCCAAGTGAATTCAAGTGAAAACATTCAAATGGACTGTGTCAAAAAAGGACTACCAAAGCAATCAACTCAGCAATGTTCATTAAATACAGCTGTCCTTACAGGCATTAGGTGGTATTTCCAGGTGATTTAGGACAAATACCACCCCGGATGCAGCTAAACACCAAGAATTCTCATCAACATTAGAAACCTGCTGGGCTGTCCTGAGGGAAATCACTACACTGTAATGAGACTGCACAGTCATGAGTCATGAGTCATCAGCTTAGGGCTGTTCTGGGGAGAGAGCAAGAGAGAGACTCAAAATGAAACAGTGCATGAACAGAAATATCTGGCTTGGTGGGAAGAAGGTGGGAAGATACAAGAGTATAGTTCAGTTTTTATTTTTAAATAAAAAAATTTTTTCCAGTACCGTTGTGAAGTGTCAAAGTGGTCTTTTCAGGCACGCATCAATATATTTGTTGTAAAGCAGCGGCTTCCTTCGTGTTGTCCTGCCATGGACACCATGCCTGTTTAATGTTTTCTGTATAGTAGGCTCATGAACAGAGATATTAACCAGTTCCAATGATTCCTTCAAATCTATGCTGTCACTCTAAGGTTCTTTTTTTCCTCACTAAGCATTCTGCAGTGTGCCCTTTGAGTCATCTTGGCTTGACAGCCACTTCCAGGGAGAGTAGCCACAGTACTAATTCATCTCCATTTATAGACAGTTTGTCTAACTGTGGATGGATGAATATTTAAGCTCTTCGAGATAACTTTGTAACCTTTTCAAGCTTAATGTAAAGCAACAATTCTTTGTCGTAGTTCTTCTGAGATCTCTTTTTTGCTAGTCATGGTCCACATCAGCAGATGCTTCTTGTGAAAAACAAACTCAAAATATTTGCGTGTCAAAGTCAAAGTAGCTCTAACCCACACCTCCAGTCTCGTTTCATTAATTGGATGCCAGGGTTGCCAACTCCTGACTCTAATTAGCTTTTGTTGACATCATTAGTCAAGGAGTTCACATACATTTTCCAACCTACACTGTGAATGTTTGAATGATGTATTCAGTATGGACAAGAACAATACAATACATTGTGTGATATTAGTTAAAACATATTGTGTTTGTTCATTATTGTAACTTAGATGAAAGTCAAAACAGATTTTAAGACAAATTTATACATAAATGCAGGTAATTCCAAAGGGTTCACATACTTTTTCTTGCCACTGTACAAACACAAAAGAATGCTTACAATGGTCTAAGACAGGGGTTCTCAAACTTTTTGAGGCCAAAGTCCCTCAAATATTATACCAAAAATATTTATTTTGTGTTAGGTTTACAGTGTATCTCTTTTCTTATCTTATTTTTGAAATTAATCTTTGTATATAAACCTGAAAGGAAACAGTAAAATTCAGATACATTTGTATAGTGCTTTCACAATAAATATTGTCCCAAAGCAGCTTTACTGAGAATATAGCCTTACAGCCCCCAGTGAGCAAGCTAAAGATGACAGCTAAAAGTTCAAGAAATTTGTTTCATCACAAATCTATATGCAGATTTTTCTTTTCTTACGGTTATAAACGGCTGTTAATGAAAAAAGGTAATCATGATTAATCTCATTATTTCCAAACAGTCTTTAGAAAGCACCACTAAATTCTTAATGTAAAACTTTGTTTTCTGCATGTTTACACTTTTAGTCCTATTTTTAAGTTGTAATATAGCTGAAAGCTCTGTTACACAGTGTTTGATATATAAAAGCATGTGGGGCAGAGAGTCTGCTGCCCACCTGAACTACACAGCAGCCCTCAGTTTTTCCAGTGGAAATCTGTGGTCAAATATGGTATGTCAACGACCCCTCATTAGCTGGGTTTCCATCCAAGTATTTTTATGTGCATTTTGGGATATCACATAAAAACTGCTGGATAGAAACACCAAGATGCAAATAAAATCTCCAAAATGTGCATCAAAAACGTATATGCTTGCTTGAGGTGGATACATTTTTATTCGATAAGAAGAAATGCTCATAAACTGTGATGGAAACACCTTTACAGAATAAACTCCTATTGAATTTATTAGGAATACAAGATGCACATCAAAAAAGTAATGTGACTGAATATTTTGTTCATAAGTGACTAACCAGTATACCAATCCTCACATCTGAAATGTTGCTCTGGTCATTCCGAAATATCGGTGTCCTGAAAATCCAAGGCCTGTATAGAGTTTGCAGACAAAAATAAGTAGAATACAAACTTGAACTGAGCCACAGAACAGGTTTATTGACACTTTTGAAAAATATCAAATAAATCTGCACGGTAAAGTCATAAGGATGGAGAAACACACACACATTGTCACTCCAAGACATGAGACAAAGTTCTTTACAGTGTTTTTTTAAAGTATTTTCTTGCGACATTATGATATTTCGTATAAAGTAAATTTGCAACTTAGCTATTGAGACCCATTGGGGCAGAAATTAATCTGCCCATAAACATAGTGCCAAATCAAAGGTAAGTTTAGTATTAGTGCGCGGCAACAATATGACAGATTGCGCACATGGTGAGCACTATCGATTAACGCATGCTGTTTCTATTGCAAATTCAAGACAAATTGGCCATCAAACAACTTAGTCCTGACAAGCCAGACATAAAAAATTGTTTGGCAATCAAAAGATAAGGGTAGGTGATAAGACATTGTATGTTTTGTATGATGACAAATTGGCCACGTACACACTGCAACTAAATTCGGTTCACCTTTTAGCGTTTAATCCTGTTCTGTACACACACAGTAAGGTAAAATACGGAAGTGACAACTGCATTCTACAACCGAATTAACTCCCGAAAAATTCAGGTAGTGACAACTGCATTCTCAAAAATTTCACGTAGTGTGTACAGAACCGAACTGAACAACTTGTTGTTAATGATGCGATTAATGGCGCGTGTAAGAAGTGTCCTTCTTCTCCTGGTGCAAATCACACAAACAGAGGCATGTTTCTTCATTATTTCAAATATTCCAGTCTGTCTCTCTCCTCTGTAGTTTCTCTCATCATCCCTGCGCAATCCATACAATAGAACGCTAATAGAACGCAACAGTGCCCACCCTCTTTTTCAGCCACCTGGGTTCCAGCAGTATGTTCCCCATTCATTTCTTCAATAGACTTTAAAAAAAAATCCTTCATATAAGAGTTCCATGAACCAAACCAACCAGCTTCGAGGTGACTCACATCTCGAACTTTGTTTTGAGGCAAAAAATTATTTGAAAAATCATAAAGACAACGGAACAAGCTTGTGTACTTACTGTCTTTCATGAGAGCATAAACAACAATCCCATAAAGCATTGTGAATTAAGTTATTGAAAATATGACTATGGAAATATATAAAACTATTGATTTTACGTTGTTGTTTATAAGTATAGAAACAATATATTTTACATGTATTGTGAAATATCCCGATATGTACAAATATTTAAGTAGTTTAAGGGTGAAGGGAGACAGACTCAATTACGTCATTCACAGTGCTTCATGGGAGCGCGCGGTCACTCCAAGGCATGTTTTGTGGTTTTCGTTGGCCGCGGTTCTCTGATTGGTAGATCTTTCTCTGCTGTACCATGGGTAATGTGGTCGTTTACTATGAATTCTGCTATCAAACATGATTTTTAAACAATGAGATAACGCAGACGGATGGCTTCAACAGAAGCATATACCATTGATGAACAACCTCGTAGCTCATGGCAGGTCTGTCTTTGATGTTTTATAAGTTATTGTTGAAAATCAATCCGTCTATGGGATAAATTAATGAGATTATTACTTCCAGAACCAGACTGTTGTGCTCTATACAGTCCAGAGCGCGTGCTGTTTAACAACAGCTGTTTAGACACGGATAAACAAAACACGGCATTTCTGTCGACAGCAGCTAACGAAACATTGTCAGATGATTATACTTTATATCTATGGTGGATAATCTCTTTGCTCAAAAACAGCAAACACACAACAGGTTAAACTGGTGGCATTTATGTTTCACAGGCGCGAGATGCTGCAGAATTGCTATGGTTATCACTTGTCAATCATCTCGAATGCAGGAGTCAGTTCTGTACCGTACACACATGGAAGGAAAATTGAGGGGATTCACTACCGCATTTAAATGCGATTATCTACCCAAAATATTTCATTTACAGCTTTGTGTTTATGTTGAAACAAGCTGTTTACAGTGAAGCCTTTTTAAATAAGCTAATAGCTTCATGAGTCTATTCAGAAGAGGCTCATTATTTTGGCTGCAGTGGCACAAGACAACAAACATTTCCTTTGAGACCTTTCCTCAAATGCACTATAGCTGATGTGTATCTTTTAGTATGAACATTCTACTACAAACTTGCCCATAACAGATGGTTTCCTTATCCTCAGGTTATATTTATTTTAAGCTGAAATGAGAGCGCTCACACCTTCTCTTGTGCTTTAGTGCTAGAAATCAATATAGGTAGGTGATACAAAATGTACACATTTAAATCAGAAAAGTTCAAATAAACCCTCAAAAAAAAAAAAAAAAAGTTTCAGGCATTTCTCTCC
Organism: Myxocyprinus asiaticus; assembly: GCF_019703515.2. Classification (NCBI taxonomy): domain Eukaryota; kingdom Metazoa; phylum Chordata; class Actinopteri; order Cypriniformes; family Catostomidae; genus Myxocyprinus; species Myxocyprinus asiaticus. The sequence goes on along the minus strand of NC_059350.1, from coordinate 24,317,155 downwards.
TGACACTAACTCAAACTGACATGTCACACACTCTTTTTCTCATTGTTTCTTTTTATATCTTTCTCTCCTGCTCTCTCAACTAGTGTTGCAATACAGTCAGAGATATAAAATAGATTCCCTAAGACCCCAACAGTGCCAGTCAGATCAATGCACAATAGTTCAATCTGAGTAAGTAACACTAAATCAACAGCAGTTAGCATGCCTTTAGGGAAAGTCTAGATTTCGCATGCAATACAATTGTTCACAAAATGACAAGCACGCATATGCATAAGTTTTGGGTAAATTACTTAAAAATAGTAACCCACTACAAATTACTAATTATTTCTCTAAAATTGTAATCAGATTACTTTACTAATTACATCATTGAAAAGTAATCATATTAATAATTACTTTCCTTTTAAGGTACTTTCTAAAACACTTTTCTGCTCAACAAATTAAACATAATGTCTATATTTCTTTCTTGTTCATTGTTACACACAAGTCATACACTCAGCACCTCAAATTTCTCTTTCACAATGACACATTGCAGGGCCATAATTCATGTATTCTTCATAAATAATTTATTAGAATTTAGCATAAACCAATAATGTACTTACAGTAAAAGTAATTAACTGAAAGTCAGTAACTGTCTGATTACAAGAATTAAAAATGTAATGCATTACACTAATTTTTTAACTAAAAAGTAATAAGATTGCAGTAACTGCAATACACTGAAATACACTAACTCATAGTGGGTAGCTTTGAGTCATCAGTTCACCCAACAGCTAATTAATAGATAAAGCTAATTTACACTCGCCCGCAATTTTTCACACTCAAATTTAAAATCTCACCATTGACATATACTGTGGACTAATTGCAAAAGGTTGGTCTCATTTTTCAAAATAATAATAAAAAAGACTCCATTTATTCATAAATTATATTGTATCTATTTATAATCTTATGATAAACAAAGTTTTCTGAAGAAAAAAAAAACAACACATTTTTTGCTGTCCTAAATTTGTAAACATGTAATTCTGGTTCTGTTCACTCTACCTCACTTAGAAAAGCCTAATTTTATTCCGCTAGATTGCAGCAAGCACTAGAAAAGTGCTTTTTTTCTCTATCACATTCCATCACAATATACAGATCTGAAAAGTAGGTGGCACTCTAACACATTTTAGCCCTCACAGATGTGCTTATCCATAGACATTCAGTCTAATTTTCAGTTCAAGCACCACCCTCGTTGTTTCACTGAATATCTTAGCCTCTGAGTGAGAAGCTCAATCTAGGTGTCATTAGAAAGCTTAGATCCTCTCCTTTGCGGGATGTATAACATTTGATCATTAATAGTCGATAACATATATTTCTGTTGACTTGTTTTGCATGCTTTTCCTTCTGGATGGCATATTTTGTTCTGGACATCTAAGATATAACATTGGATTATTCAGCCAAGCAAGCTCACAGACAAGTAAAAATGGCCATTTTTTTTATTTATTTATTTATTTTTTTTTTAAGTTTTTGGCAACTTGGGGCTTACAGTAGCAGTTATCAGAGCATAAATAGACATTTGTATTTGATGACTTACATAAATCATATTTCACTTTGTGATTCTTTTAAAAAATCTTTCGAACTGTGGTATTAAAGGAACAAAACTACAGTCACATTCCTGAGGATGAGAGCTTTCATTTGATATCTGATTTGTCCATTTAGGTGCTATGTGAAGAACTTTTAGTTTCATATAAATATTTGTGCCCCATTACCACTAAGGGGGCGCTAATTTTCAACTCAAATGTTTTGAGGCCTTATTTTGTTATTTTAAGTAACATAAATACAGACGTTTAGATTCTAAGCTTTCAAATGATACCCCATATGCCCGACTTATGTATCCGGAGACTTTAGCGTTTTAAGCATAAACCTTTTTCGTGATATAGTTCCCCCCTTTTCCATACAGTTTAAGGGGTAATAAACAGTGACATCTCCATGTGAAAAGTGGTATCATTTGTAATTGTAAAAGTTCTATTTATATTTGCCCTAACCCACAAAAATTACTTATGCTGGTGTAGCCTTATGCTGTCAGATAGATTCAGTCATAATAAATCATACTTTTGACTTAAATAAAAACATCCTGGTTACTTTCGTAACCTCCGTTCCCTGATGGAGGGAACGAGACGTTGTGTCGATGTAATGACACTAGGGGTCACACTTGGGAGCCCCAAACACCTCTGCTTTTTTGAAAAAAAAGCCGAGATCAGGTCCCGGCCATTTCAGCAGGTAGTTCAGTGTTGTGGCAAGAGGAACACAACGTCTCGTTCCCTCCATCATTGAACGGAGGTTACGAAAATAACCAAGACGTTCCCTATCTGTCACTCACTCGACATTGTGTCGATGTAGTGACACTAGAGGTCCCTATACAAAATGCCACAACTATCTGAACTGTGTTACGTGAACTGGCGGTGCGTGACAGGCAGACTACTGTGTGCCTCGTAGCCAGCGCACTAGGTCGTCACGTAACCTCCCCCAACGCTCTTATGGGCATCGAACAGTCCATCAGGAACAAGTCGACTGCCCAACTACAGGGACAGGCTAGCCCAGCTGAGGCCTCTTTTCCCTCTCTTTTCTCCCCAAAAAGAGTGGAATTTGATAACTAACTGGGAGCCATAAGTGTCTGTGTCGGGGGGTATCCCTCCCAAGGGGAAGACACCGCGGAGGCCACACACCGCCCAAAAGGTGGGGGGGGGTTTGAGTGGAATATGTTACATGGTCTTACCGAGTTTTGTTGGAAGTATGTCATGTGGAGAGTTCCCATGGTAGCTCCTACCCAAAGGGGGAGGAGTTTCTACAGAGCATGGCGACCGGGTGCCCAAGGAAGACGCAGTTTGCCATCAGGGAAACAATTTTTGCGGAAGAAATCACATGGGGTCACCTTTGGGGAACCAACACATGTGGAGCACCTACCTCAGTACAGGGGCACGTTAGCGCACGTACTGGGCCGGTCAGCAAGTTTCTCCACAAACTCAGCTGCCAGAGGACTATGGAGGAACACGACTGGGAGTAAAGAGTGAGGGAGGGGAAAGGGAGGGGAAAGGCGCTATGCGCAAGCGGTACACCCAGCCAGTTGTCCCGGAACTTACCTGCTCGTGCCTGCCAATACACGGGACGAGACCGGCTCAACCCAGAGATTGTAGAACCTCGTGAAGGTGTTGGGTGCCCAGCCCGCTGCTCTGCAGATGTCTGCCAAAGTGGCGCCACTGGCCAGGGTCCAGGAGGCCACCACACTCCTGGTGGAGTGGGCTCGTAACCCCGCAGGGGGTGGCACGTCCTGAGCCTGACATGCCATTGTGATGGTGTCGATGACCCAGTGGGCGATCCTCTGTTTGGAGACAGCGCTTCCTTTCTGCTGTCCACCAAAGCAAACAAAGAGCTGCTCGGATCTACTAAGGCTCTGCGTGCGATCCAAATAGATGCATAAAGCCTTGTACTGGTACGCCTGGCCTTCGAAGGCAAACCGCAGGAAGAGTCTGTGTCGAGGTAAGACCAAGATGTGAAAGTACGCGTCCTTCAGGTCTACCGCCGCGAACCAATCTTGATGCCGGACGCTCGCTAGAATGCGTTTTTGCATCAGCATCTTGAACGGGAGTCTGTGCAAAGCCCGGATCAGTACTCGCAGGTCCAGGATTGGTCGCAATCCACCACCTTTCTTTGGTATGATGAAGTAAGGGCTGTAGAACTCTTTCTTCATCTCGGCTGGAGGGACAGGCTCTATCGCGCCCTGGGTAGCGATCTCCGCATGCAAGGTAGCGGCATTCTTGTCCTTCACCGAGGTGAAGCGGACGCCGCTGAACCTGAGCAGACGCCTGTCAAACTGAATCGTGTAACTGAGTCGGACGGTCCGGGTCAGCCATCGGGACGGGTTGGAAAGCGCGAGCCATGCGGCCAAACTCCGGGCAAGGGGGACCAAGGGAATGATCACATCGGACGTACCGGCGGGCGGGGCCTCGCGGCAGGGCGGAGCTCGAGGTGCCACGTCAAGGGGACTCAAGCCCTGTGGCTGTGCTGAGTCCAGGGATATCAAAGCACTTACCTGGCTCCTGCCACCTACCATAAGATTGGCCGAGGAGGGGGGAGGAGGAATCCCGGGTCAGAACTACCCTCGTGCAGTTCTTTTAGTGTCTTGGCTTGGTGTACTTGCAGGAGAGCCATGGCGTGCAGGGCATAGGCGGCTTGTCCAGCGGCACCACAGGCCACAGTCGTCAGGGATTACGCAAACCTTCAGGCCCTGGACGGGAGCTTTGGGCGCCCGCGCAAGGTGGCGGTGCTTTGCGGACACAGGTGCACCGCAAGCACCTTATCCACCTGGGGGATCACAGAATACCCCCTGGCCGTTCCACCATCGAGGGTAGTGAGAGCAGGGGAGCTGAAAGACCGGGACCGGGCAGTAAAAGGTGCCTCCCACGATCTTGTCAGCTCCTCATGCACTTCCGGGAGGAAAGGAACGGGGGCGGGGCATGGCCGTGGGCGGCGCCCCGTGCCCAGGAACCGATCGTCGAGCCGCGAGGGCTCAGGGGAGTGTGGGGTTCCACTCTAGCCCAATGTTTGTGGCTGCCCGGGAAAGCATGTCCGCCATTTCAGCATCGGCGTGAGACTGGGCGACCGTTCCCAAAGGAGGAAGCCGAGCTGAAGCCTCTGTGTCAGACTGGATGAGCCCGCTCTCTCATGCTGCGCTCGATAACTCATCGTCTTCCGGAGCTCCGAATGAGAAGTCCAACTCGCGCTGAGATGAGCCGCCGGTCTCGTGCGAGAGCCCGATCAGGGCAAGCGAGCGTGCTGGGGAATGGGAGGTCCGTGGGGGGATACCCGGCAGAGGTGGTCCCACTGATGTCTCCAAATTGCCCCCAGTGCAACCAACGTGGCCTCAAACCCGTAGGTAGGAGGACCGGTGCGTGGAGCCGCTGGGGCGACTTGCTTTCTTACAAAAGCAAGCCGCGACCGCAACGTTGCCATGGTCATGTTCTCGCAATGAGGATGAACGAACTCATCTACAAATGATGTCTCCACGTGGACAGTGCCCAGACACGTCAGACAGCGATCGTGGCCGTCAGAAGTGGAGAGATATCGACCGCAACCACAAACAGAAAGGCATCTTTAAAAAGACGTTCCGTGTGTCACTCTTTTAGAAAGAAAATATGCATTCTCTGCACTCCACAGGTGCAGAGGGGGAGAAGCCGCTGAAATGTGCCGTAGAATCCAGCAGATGAGGTAAATGAACTTCGTGGACTTCAGCTTAAATGAATAGAACCGCTCGGCTCCGAAGAGAAAATCTGATTGAGTGGTTGCATACCAGCTCCTTTTATACCCATATGTCCGGGGGAGGGGCATGCAAATTCCACTCACCAATTCTCATTGGCCTTTTTTAAAAAAAGCAGAGGTGTTTGGGGCTCCCAAGAGTGACCCCTAGTGTCACTACATCGACACAACGTCGAGTGAGTGACAGATAGGGAACAGTAAATTTATGTTACCACACAAAGCACATATTTAGCACATGTTTCATGGCAAACCCTTTTTGTGTCAGTGCATAATGGACACAAATAAAATATACACTAAACAAGCTAAACTGTTACTACAGTATTTACCAAATTGTCCAATGTTTAGTTACTCATTTAATACTCCAAAGACAACCATTTTTTTTCAGTCACGTGACTTGAAGAAAGTCAGTGTTATGGAGAGGTGAAGGACCTTTTCTCTAGCTGCACTTTTCTTGATGTGAGGAACATTTCTGGGTGTTAAGAGGATGACAAAATAAAGACATACATAAGAAGACTTTGGAAGACAGTGTACATGTCTAGATGGTTAGTAAAAGCAATACAGGATAGACAGGAACAGATATTAAGATGACCATAAGGAGGTATGAGACTGTAAGTGTTAGAACGCCACTCCCTATGAAATGTCTGTGAGTGTGTGTGTGTGTGTGTGTGTGTGTGTGTGTGTGTGTGTGTGAGAGAGAGAGAGAGAGAGAGTGAGCACACAAGCACATCCCACCCATGATGCATACATGTTTTACTGCAGAGGAAGGGGAGGGGAGAGGGGCACTGCCGCACTACCCTTCATCTTTTCTAACTCACTTCCTCTTCCTCACATACACAGAGATGCAGGTGTACATACAGACACACATCCTTCACACATAATTTTACAAACAGGGAAAAATCTGCTGAATGTTCATATTATCATGTGCAACACTGTCATTAGAATTTAATAATTTATTCAGTCGTGTTTTAATATTTGTTTTGAAGTTTGTATAAAAAACATTTGAAGTGGGGGTGGTTCTTGTCTCTGGCTAAAAGCTAGAGACTTAAGGTCATAAAAGCTTGAGGATAAATGAATGTCTCTGAAAGGCTATGGAGACACAGACTCATCCTATAATGTTTAATCACATGACAAATGAGTTTGTTTTACTAATGAACCTACCTAGCCATTACAACTGGTAAATCAACAACACAATGGTAATTATTGCTCATAATGGCAATGATGTACAGTGAGATACTCAGAGATTTAGTTATATCCGCTTTGTTGCTTCCCATAGCTTTATGGTTTACAAAAAGTTGCAATGTTGCACTGTTTCATGTGATATGTGCTATCAGTGATATTTAATGATGGCATTAATGATTGAAAAAAAAAAAATCAAAGTAAGAATCCAAGATTGCAGAACACCTCAACACAGTCAACTTGTTTGCTGACTTTATTTTTTTGCTGATTTTTTTGCCTTTTTAAATACTTAATTGGATTAAGGTGTTTCACATACAGTAGTTTCCCTCTGTGCATATAAATGCATGCATAATAAACCCACTCTACCCCTCCTAAACACACACACACACACACACACACACACACACACACACACACATGCACTCTCTCTTTCAGGCCTTCATTGCCACCCACACGGTTCTGCTGACAGCAATAAAAGGGATGTTGGGTGAATTGTGTGTGAACATAAACAGCTATTGATTAGCCCAGCCACTGCTCACTTCATAAATCTGATCCAGCCATAATTAAGTAAGCAGCTCTGCCATAAGACTTCTCCCCAGAGTAGAGAGAGAGTGTGTGTGTGTGTGTGTGTGTGTGTGTGTGTGTGTGTGTGTGTGTGTGTGTGTGTGTGTGTGAAAGAAGAAAATAACCTCTTAGGCCCCGTTTCAACCTGGTATTAAAATGCGTTTCGGGTGATCCGATCACATGTGTTCAGCCCTAAATACGGATCTAAACAGGGACTAAACCGTTTTGTGATTGGATCACAAAAACCACATACGAATGTGGTCAAAAACACGTGACCACATCGCATTTGAGGTGTAAACAGTAACACAAATCCCACTGGTGAATTCTCAGGGCCAGCAAAGCCTTCTCTGCTGGCCTAACATGCCAAATAAATAAATATTTTTCATCCTTTCATTCTCAATCACCTTTTTGCCTATGTATATTTAATCGCTTTCCACTCTTAATTAATCTACAAACAGAGCAAAACAAAAAAATATATCCAGTCAGAATTTATTCCTTGATGCTTACAAGCAAAGTGTGACAACTATTTCACAAATCACATGCCCGAAGCAACGCGTGAGTCTGAGCTCCACCCCCTCAGGCCTTCAGAATTTCCACAGAATCCCTCAACAGTGCAAATGAATGGGCAACTAAAGTCAGATTGTCAGATTCATCAGCCAATCAGATTGATTTATTTGTTCTTGGTGGGTGTGATCTTTAGGATATGTCCCGGTCGAAGCCTTCTAGCTGGACTTGAGTGACGCAATCACGCTTTAAGTGATGTACGTAATTCAAGAGGGAAAAGCGCGAGATCATGCTGACGAGTCGGCTGTCATCACTGCTGGTATTGCCATGGAGAAAGAGATCCTTATGGATTTAAAAACACGAGATGTTCTGCATGACCATGCAATTGCTTAATTTATTAAACAGGAAAGGAGGACTGATTTTCACTTCAAGCAAATTGGTAAGTGATTTTTTCATTGTTATAGCAACATCAGGAATTTTCTAAGTGTAAATTAGGCTGCTTGAGAATTCAGTGTCGGATCAGCTTTTGAAAAGTAGTGCTGTGTTGCATTCAACACGGAAAGTCATGTTGCATCAACGCATCTTGAAGTCAGAATTACAACTTGTAGGCTCGTGCAGAAATTCTCAACTCCAATTTCACCGAGATGCAGGGGCATGACGTCACACAAACATGTCTACACTCAGGGAGATATACAAAGTAAGTGATAAACATTCACTTTATTAAGTAATATCGATAAATGAGTTAGTTTCCACATTACATGATATTAAAGTTTGTTTAACAAACGCCTGCAGAAACAGGTGTATAAAACATTATAATCTCTTTAGATAACTGTACACCTGAAGCACAAATGCTAGCGCTGCAGCATTGCTTATCAGCTGGGTTGCTAGGAGACATCTCTAATGGGAGTCAAACCCCTGCTAAGCTAACAGGAGCATTGCAGTTTTGTTTCCTTAAATGTCATCTTCCGAATATCGGGGAATGGAATGCATTTATGGTCGGCGATATCAAGTAGGAATATCCCACATCCAACTTGAATGGAACGCAGCATAACCGTGTACCCTGGCGAAACTAAATTTATTGCAAGCAACATTTAAATCGCAAATATTATTAGATCGATTTTTCTAGTTATTATAGACCTCCTTGGTAGATTCATATGAAAAATTATGATTTTTGAATGTCTGTTCGGGAGACATTCATTTAAAAAACCAGTCATGCTGCAGTTAAAATTAGGCTTGCTTGAGCATTAAGTGTCATTATAAGTTCTGGCTTTCGTGCGTGGACGTGTTTTTAAAATGTCAGTTGGTATTACTGGTTAGCTGTGACATAATGTATGATGCCCAAAGATATAAGGTGTCTTATTCATTGTGAAACTGTGTTTTCTTAATGGCATGAATCACACTGAAGGCCTAGACTTAAAATGCATGGCCCGCCACTGGGTCCTGTATGTGTCCCAGCAGCAGTGAAGCACCGCCCCTCACCTGTCAATCAACCACTAAGAGTTTAAACTTTGCTGGTTAAGAGTGGCTTTAAAAGGAAATAACCAAGCTTAACAGATCTTCTTTAGTGTGTTTGATATCAACACAGATGATAAGAATGAAGACATGAAGCTCCTTTAATACAGGTAAATCACTAAAATAACGGATAATTCTGCTTGACATGTTGCGTATGTGCTTATTACATTTTTACTTTATTTTGCTTTATTATCATGCAGTAACACACTGACATAGTGATTATGTATGTCGTCATGAAACACAAGTGGTCAAAGGAGATGCATTTAAGTGACTAGGTGTAAACAGTGATGTGTCTCACCTGACCACATGTGATCGGATCACCCAAGATGCATCCTAATACCAGGTTGAAACGGGGGCTTAAAGGAATAGTTCACCCAAAAATGAAAATTTGCTAATAATTTACTCACCCTCAGGCCATCCAAGATGTATCTGAGTTTTTTTCTTCATCAAAACAGAATTTAAGATTTTTAGGATTTAATTTCAGGCCTCCTCCTTTAAACAATGCAAGTGAATGTACTCCATTTTTTGACGGTCCAAAATGCATATTTAGGGTGCATCAAAATAATCCACACGACTCCAGTCGACAAATAAAGTTCTTCTGAACCCAAACTATTGATTATTTTTAGAAACAAAACAATACTTATATACTTTTTAACTACAAATGTTCGCTTCCGTACATCTCATGAGAGGGTTGATGTAAACTCGTTGGTAAGGTCACACATCACATGGAGGAGGAGGCAGGAAGCGCATCATTGTTTACAAGAGAATTGTTTCCTCATCACCCGATCACTGCCTGCATAAATAACTCACCTTCACGCCACTTCACTGTCAAGTCTCACACAAAGGACTCTAGTTTGACCGCGCTGCTCTCACGCAGTGTTTATTTACCTGTCTGTATTTGCTCTTGATCTTCGTCGATATATGTTTAGTGCTTACCCTTGCTGTTTCGCCTGTTACCTCTACTTCAGTTTTGAAGCTTCTCTTCTGTGTGATATCACCTGTACCATTGATCTCACTGTGTAAACCCTGTAAATCCTGTGAATCTCAGTAAATGCTCTCGCACTTGGTTTCACTAACTACAACTTGTGTGGCTTGAATTCATGACAGTCATATAGCCTATATATTTCTGCTAAAGAAAAAGCACAATTAGATAACACAATGGTATTGCTCCGAAATAAAGGAGGGTTATTTACTGCAGTAATGTTTTTTTTTATTATTGGAATTTTTTATTTTTTTTTTATTTTATATTGTTTTGAAATGGTTTTGGAAGGTTTTGGTTTGTGAACGGCGCTTGGTCTGTGGTCTGTGCAAGTTTCTCTTTTAAATAATGATGCGCTTCCTGCCTCCTCCTCCACGTGATGCGTGACCTTACCAACGAGCTTACGTCATCCCTCTCATGAGCGCGTGTCACAGAGATGTACAGAAGTGAAAATTTGTAGTTAAAAAGTATATAAGTATTGTTTTGTTTCTAAAAAATAATCAATAATTTGGGTTCAGAAGAACTTTATTTGTCGACTGGAGTCGTGTGGATTATTTTGATGCACCCTAAAAATGCATTTTGGACCATCAAAAAATGGAGTACATTCACTTGCATTGTTTAAAGGAGGAGGCCTGAAATGAAATCCTGTTTTGATGAAGAAAGAAGCTCTTGGATGGCCTGAGGGTGAGTAAATTATAAACAAATTTTCATTTTTGGGTGAACTATTCCTTTAATGGTATTGTTGATTACATGCCAATGCTGTTGTTACCAGCTGATACTGATTTGTCTGATAAAATGCATGAAAACATTTCTCTAATATATGAGGAAGAACTTTCACCAAAGACCCCATGAAATGCCTCGACAAGCGCAGTTTTCTGTCCTGTGTTGATATATTTCCTATTGAAACAGGAAGCCTAACTGGGACATATCCCTTTTTCAAAGTGTGTAACATTTTCTGTGTAAAAATACTCTCTTATTCCAGCTTAATATGCAGAGACAATTAAAAGCAAGCCATTCACTGTTTATTTCCTCAAACTGTAAACACTGTGTCTCTGTGGCCCTATAAAAATATGTTTCGAGTGACCTGTCTAGCTTTACCCAACAATATTAGCCACTTTTCCACTATTGGGCTAGTGCGAGCCAGGGCTATCAACTTGCCAGCCAGGGCCAATAGCCTCGGATCAAAAACGATTTGTATTCCCACCATCGGGCCAATAGCCCCACAGCGTTGCACTAAAACCAACCTTTAATACGCCACCCTGGTGCCATCGTCATACACCACCCTGCCCATTTCACAAGCAAGAGGGAAGCTCAAGCTGAGGTATCATGTTATCTAGAACAGTGGTTCCCAAACCCTGTTCCTGGAGGCCCCCTAACACTACACATTTTGGATATCTCCCTAGTCAGACACACCTGATTCAACTCATTAGCTTGTTAGTAGAGACCTGAATTTGGTGTGTCAGATAAGGGAGATATACAAAATGTGCAGTGTTGGAGGGCCTCCAGGAACAGGGTTGGGAACCACTGATCTAGAATATTGAGTTTATATCGTATGTTAACATTAGCTAGCAAGATAAGTTAGCGTTGACAACTCACCGAATGTAACTGCCATGGTGTCCTGAGTAGTCTCTCCACTCACAGCGGGACGATGTCCCAGCACACCGTCCATGATCTCGAACCATGATCTTTGGGCACCGATTTTTCCATTGTGCCTTTTAACCTGTTAACATTTTTTCATTGTTAGCGTTCATTGTTTACATTTGTTCAAAGTTACTCTGTAGTTTTAATGTAAAGAACGCAATTAATCTTGACAAACTGTATATCATTAAAAAGTTCTAAGCCTCAGGCATCGATGTAAGACCACAGTTTTACAGTAGAAAGATTACTGCCAGAGTAATTTCTTAATTATATCATTATGTTAAAATATCAAAGCGAGTGTTATGAAAATGAAACCATTATAAAGATTCATGTACCAACTGAAGGATGTAAAACTCCTTTTGTTTTGTCCCAAGTAGGTTTCAGTGAACATATCCAATAGAACATTTAGTCCAAAAGTGTGCACATTTACAGAAATATTGATGGATTCTCATATTTACTTCATAAAGAATTATTATTTATGTCCATTTTCCACTAAATTATGCAATGTGATGCGCTGACATGCTGTAATACTCTCATAAGGTGATAGCCAATTCTCCAGAAAGCTAGAGGTGCACAAGTTCATTTCTTATTCCAAATATCTTCAAATGAAGAAGACTTGCTATGACATACCTCAGTGCCCACATGACAAGGAACTTCCCCATACCATACCATAGTAGGATAAATTACATATCAAGCATAAAACTAATGAGTTAACTGTTTAGACTTGTTGTAAATATATAGAAGAATACAAAAATATATTGTTTGTCTGTTATTTCCATGCAGTCTCTGATATATGGTATATGATTATTGACAGTTCAGTAGCTGTCAGTTAGAAGAGCTAAACATCTGCTATCAGCTGCAGGCTAGATATTCAATAAATAATCAGATTTCTGCCTCATTTTATGAATGGAATCCACATGACATCAGTAAAATACACTGCTATAACAACTCGATTATGATTGGAAGTAAGAAATATGCACTAGATAATGTGTATTTTGTCCTGTTTATCATTCTGCATTTAGACGCTAATGCTAACGGCTAATGCTATATGCGCCAGAATTACATGACATCGTCTTGGAAAATGTTTCATATAACTCAGAGTTTTAAAGTTATCATCCTCAAATTTTAAATAGAACATTATCAGAATTGTGGTTTTAGCTTCATTGTATTTCTTTGCCCAAAGAAGGTGGATATATTATTTTATATAAATATGTTATGGAAATAACTTGTCGATAACTTTACAATAAATTTGAGCTATTCTAACTATTTTCATTACTTTTATTAATTCTGACTGTTAGACAACAAGCTTTCATGTGTCTTCTTTCAAAAGAGACCACAATTATGTTTGTAATGCAAAGGAGTGATCAACTACAGCACTTGAATTCTGAGTTAGAATTTTTGGCTTGTGGTCCAAACAAGGGGGCACAGGTTAACAGGATCTGATTTGTACTGTGCCTGCAATTTTTAAATTTTTCCCGAACCTGTACCCTTGTGTGCTGGATATGCAAGTTCGGTGATATTGGTGCTGAAACCTCTGACCTGGCTCAGCGAAACTCTGCCTTTGACATTGACCCTGCCTCAATCACCGCCTTGTTTAGCCCAAGGACAATCGCCGGGCCAAAGGCCATTGGCCTTTGTAAATCTGTTTGGAAAACATTGTTTATTTTTGCAATTCCGTTTAGTGCAGCAGAAATTACGCACTTGAGCTTGAAATAGCCAATAGTCTTTATTTCATGTCACAGCCATGAACTATGATTTGTACCATTGCTTGTGGCAGCTGGTATTAAGAGGAGGGACATTCTCATTCTAGAGAGCAATGGACAAAACTTAAATACATCTGTGAGCTCAAGAGTCATCAATAGATTTGATCCATTTCCCGAAAGAAAAAAATCGATCTGTCTACCTGATAAAAGATTATTTTTTCAACCTTTAGGAGTACAATAGTATATAGATGGCATTCATAGCTAAAAAACATAAAGGACTAAAAGCCACAAAACTCAAACTGTCATTTCATGCAGTCTTTTAATCTTTTACTTTAAAATTAATATGCTGTCATAATTTTGTCATGTACCCATATATATTTCTTTCTTAGGCAGAACAAAAAAGGAGATGTTTTAATGAATATAGTCAGAAACAACCTGAGAGTTAAGTCAAATTTCAGTTTAAATCTTTTGTAAATTATGAAAGAATTTTCAATTTTGGATGAACTATTCCTTTAATACTTATCACACATACAGTATATCTAAAGTGTGTATTTCATTTGTACAGATGAGGTTATATATCTGCCCCTTTCTTTTTCTGAGAACTTGTGAAAATTTCACGGGTAGGCTACCCCATAAGATAACACTCAGTTCTTCATAGAAACATACACTGCTTTGGTGAGCTGAGTGGTGAGCTGAATTCTTTAATTATTCTGCTTGATTGTCTCTATAGAAACATTAGGAATCCAATCAGGACAGGCCATGGCATTGCCATATCTGATCTGATTGGTAAATGCAAATTACATGTTAATGACTCTGACAAGGCACTTTGAGAGCAACACCCTGATATCAACACAAATCATGACTCACCACAAACAGTATGTCTCCCTCTCAGTCTCCCAGCCACAGTAATCATTACATACTCATTGCAAGACCACACTGATTTTTTTAACAAAAGGAAGAAAATGTTAAATCTTCTTATAATATTTAACAAACATCATGGTGAAATATTTCTCATATTCAGCTAGTATCTTACTGACACAATATTTTGGACACTGCATTATGTTCTGAATTGTATTTTCTTGGTAAGATAAATAGGGTGTATTCATCATTTGTATCTTTTTCTCTCCTTCCTGCAAATAATATTCTTCACATAACCAATTGCAGCATTTTCAGTGCAGAATTTAAATTGAAAAGGCATGTGTAAAATTCAAATGATGTCTATTTGAAATATTTAAGGGAGTGGAAAAATGAAAAGATTACATGGCATTTAACAAATCAAACTAAATGACTAAATTATACTGTGTACTTGACAATGCTTATCAAATAAGTGAGCTTCTTTAATGAAGCTACCAAATAATTCTATTAGCTGACATTTACACTTCATTTCATTGATGTATAACTCTAATTCATACATGCTATTTGGTAAAAACATGTATACAATGAGAAAACCATTGTTCTAATTATTAAATACTCAATCCCCGAAAATGTATGACATATATGACATGTAATGATGAATTTAAATTTAAAGGAATATTTCTCCCCAAAATGTACTCGTATGACTTTCTTCTATGGAACACAAATGGGCAAAAAAGGACATACAGGCAGCACAAAGGTAATACATATATGACTCGAGTGGTTTAATCCATGTCTTCTGAAGTTATACGATCTTCCTCACGCTTGACGCATGTGCAGAGCGCTGTACATGCCTTTGCCCATGTACATTGACACTTTATGTTTGTGTACCACAGAAATAATTTAAGTAATACAAGTTTGAGATGACATAAGGGTTAGTAAATGATGGGAGAATTATCATTTTGTGTTGAACTGTTCCTTTAATGCATTGCATTTTTTCATGTTCAATCAATGTTCCTGTGAACATTAATTCCTAGACATAAAAAGGAATTTGAATGTTAAAACCATAGATTAAATTTCAGCACCTGGATTAATCTATTCTGCCTTGAGTATATTGATGTTTTCTGCAATGTTGATCCTGTCATTGTATCTGGTGACCCCTGTTTTCATAAGCATACAGCGGTCAGATGGCCTGGCTTTAAGCCAGCTCTCTGGAGGTTAATGGTGGGGGGTGATTTGTTAAGCCATCCTGAAACACACACACACTCTTAGTCTCACACACATACTCACACAGCCTTTTAGAAGCCTGTTTCTTGTCTGGACCACCTGTCCTGGTTCCTTAATGACATGTCAAGGTCTGCAAGCATGATTAAATTGCCAGTGCAGCCCAAGTGTGCACACATAGACACACACACTGAGTGTAAATGTGCTGTGGGCTGAGTCTAGTCATTGGTGGTGAGTCAACACTAGTGTCTCAGACAGCAGTGAGAAAATCAATAGGCTGACTATAATAAACTGTGTATTGCGATATTAGAAGTGTGTGTGCGTGTCTGTGTATCCTTACCTCTGACACACTTCTATGGAGTATGTATGCCTCTAACTCAGTGACTCTCTCTTCATTACGAACCCAGGTAAAAGTGCTCATCTGTGCATTTGGGAAAACAACACAAACAGCTCATCCTCTATCTCTGCAGGATTTACAGATTAAAAGATTTAGTGCTCACATTTCAGAGGGACTGTCAGGACAAAAAGGGCCTAAGCTAAAGGAAAAATGAATTGTCATGATTTTTTTGTCCTTTTCATTCATAGTATAGTAGAGGTAGGGCAGGAAATTATTAGGAGAACAGTTGGGAAGGAGATTGAAAAATATCACAAGCCAAATTCAAAGACTTTGCAATACCTGCAGTATTCCGTGGCTCTCACATACTCGTGATTTAAGTTTTTTAGTCTTTCCAGAATAATCTCAACCATTATTCAAAATAACAAGCAATTTTACACTTGTCCTGCATTCACTGTCTGTCTAAAATGAGGCCATTTATGTTATTGTGTCCCAGGGGTCATTAGTAATCTAGAAAGCTGTCTGAGACAACAGTCTCAGAGGACGGCTTCCCTGTCATATCCCTTGAAGGCTCAGTCAAATGCACACCTGAGTCCACAGCTGAGATTTTGCCTCTCAGTCACAACAAATCATATAAAATGCTTAAATGAATTAAATGATCTGCATAATTAAGTACAAAATCTGGGTACTACTGAAGCCTTTATTTTGTAATAGATGCATAGAGTATGATGCATTTGTCATGTACCTCTCAGGATACCCTTGTTGGTGCTGTAACAAATGAACCGCAGTAGATCAGTGCCAGGCCATACAGTTGAGGTCTGGCAGGCATACCTTACAAATAATCCCTGCAGTAGGTCTTTGCTGACATACAAGTAAAGTGATACCCAGTAGAGTTCAGCTGCCACCTCTCACTACATAAATCACCACGGCTACAGTCTGTCATTGAGCTGTTACACAACAAATGAAAATTAATTTGTATTTGTGATGGGGTTTTGCAGTTTTGTTTTGCTTTTGCCCCTTTTTGCTTTGTTTCTATTGCAGAGTGAGGTGCATAAAGTGAATAAAACAAGAATAGACACTCACTGAGCACTTTCTTAACACCAGTACACCTACTTATTCATGTGATTATCTAATCAGCCAACTGTGTGGCAGCAGTGCAATGCATAAAATCATTCAGATACGGGTCAGGAGCTTCAGTTAATGTTCACATTAACCATCAGAATGGGGAAAAATGTGATCTCAGTGATTTCGACCATGGCATGATTGTTGGTGCCAGATGGGTTTGAGTATTTCTGTAAATGCTAATCTCCTGGGATTTTCACGCACATCAGTCTCTAGAGTTTACCAAGAATGGTGCAAAAAAACATGTGAGTGGCCGGAAATGCCTTGTTGTTGAAAGAGTTCAACGGAGAATGGCCAAACTGGTTTAAGCTGACAGAAAGGCTACAGTAACTCAAATAACCACTCTGTACAATTGTGGTGAACAGAATAGTATCTCAGAATGCACAACATGTCAACTCTAGAGGCAGATGGGCTACAACAACAAAAGACCACATCGAGTTCCACTTCTGTCAGCCAAGAAAGAAAGCTGAGGCTGCAGTGGGTACAGGCTCACAAAAACTGGACAGTTGAAGATTGGAAAAACGTAGCCTGGTCTGATTAATCTCGATTTCTGCGGAGACACATGGTAGGGTCAGAATTTGGCGCCAACAGCATGAATCCATAGACCCAACCTGCCTTGTGTCAACAGTCCAGGCTTGTGGTGGTGGTGTAATGGTGTGAGGAATGTTTTCTTGGCACACTTTGGGCCCATTAATACTAATCAATCATCACTTGAATGCCACAGCCTATTTGAGTATTGTTGCTGACCATGTGCATCCCTTCATGGCCGCAATTTACCCATCTTTTAATGGCTACTTCCAGCATGATAATGCACCATCACAATCAAAAGTCATCTCAAACTTGTTTCATGAAGATGACAATGAGTTCACTGTTCTTTAATGGCCTTACCAGTCACCGAATCTGAATCTAATAGAACACCTTTGGGATGTGGTAGAACGGGAGATTCGCAGCATGCAGCTGACAAATCTGCAGAAATTTCATGATGCAATCATGTCAACACGGATCAGAATCTCAAAGGAATTTGTGGAATCCATGCCACGAAGAAATGAGGCTGTTTTAGAGCAAAGGGAGGCCCTACCCAGTATTAGTATATTGTTCCTAATAAAGTATATTTTGGCTATAAACATCTAAATATCCTTAGTTATGGAAAGACTCCTAAAAGCCTACAGGGTCACTGGTGTTAATGCAGTCTGTGTTTAGATTTAACCCCTCCATTATACCCTTATTGCTCTCTGTCAGACCTCTCCCACCCATCAGTTACACAGTGTGTGTGTGTGATTCACATTACTCAAGCAGCTGACAGATTCTGACTAATGAGACTTTTTGATCATAACCATAAGCAATCTAAACAACACTGCACACAAATACACATAAAGTACAGTGGGGTCCAAATATAAAAATGCTTTTACTGTGCTTTTTTATAATAAATACAAAATATTTCATAACATACTATCAATTTGAGTTGTTTCACTGAAAAATGTATGTCAATTTCACAGTTTCTTAGTATTTGATTTTTCCCATTTTGCTTTATTGAAACCATACAATCGAGCTAGCATAAGTTTGTGCAAAACCTGATGATCAATGTTATGCCTGCATGATTTAAGAATGTTTTTAAAGAGCATCTTGTGTGCTCCAACAGAAGCAAGGATATCTGACCTTTTGCACAAAGGAGTTAACATGGTCATTGTTACAAATTTGATAAAAAACAAAACAACAAAAAAAAAAAAAAAACAGTTTTTTTGATCAGATTTTCAATGTGGTCCCAGACTTTTGGACCACAGTGTACCTTTACCGCATTTTACTTATGAATATTCTTCATTTTATAAATCATATTTGGCCAAAGACCATGTAGTCTAGGGCATATGCATGCATGCGCCGTATGCACACCTATCTTTCTTAGGATTTTGTGTATGCCCACCTAAAATAAGGGATGATAGGTATGCCCACCAGAACAACGAGTAGGCTTTTGACCCGGAACTTTTTCAATGTACTAACGCAATGCCGCAGCACCGTTGAGTGAATAATTTTTTTTTTAAAGTGTACAGTGATTCTCTCTAAATGCGCATGGAGAAGCGGTGGGCGGGAGTGCAACTGATGGCACAGGCAAGACAGATAGTCCGACTAAGCTGATCGTCCAGTTCATCTCAGATGCGACTAGATATTTGTTAACCAATCATATTTTCAGTTTTAGTAAGGGACAAGACATTACAGTGTCTAATGCTGATGCACAAGCATCCCTGGAGTAACCATAAATTGGACTGTAAATTTATTTCCCTGCTAAACAGATCAGCAGTTACAGAAATACTCAAAACAGCTCGTCTGGCACCAACAATCAACCACGCATTTATCTAATCAGCCAATCGTATGGCAGCAGTGCAGTGCATAAAATCAAGCAGATCAGGGTCAGGAGCTTCAGTTTTTTTCACATAAACTATCAGAATGATAAAAAAAATGTGATCTCAGTGATTTGGACAGTGGCATGATTGTTGGTGCCAGATGGGCTGGTTTGAGTATTTCTGTAACTGCTGATATCCTGGTATTTTCACACACAACAATCTCTAGAATTTACTCAGAATGGTGCCCAAAAAAATCAAAAAAACATCCAGTGAGCAGCAGTTCTGCGGATGGAAATGCCTTGTTTATGAGAGAGGTCAACAGCGAATGGCTGGACTGATTCGAACTGACAAAGTCTATGAAACTATGTCTATTGTGAAAAGTGCTATACAAAAGTGCTATAATAGTTCATATAAATGTTTCTCAACAATGAAACAAAATAAAAGCAGTGCTGTTGTTTAAGTTACTTAGAGCTCTGCTTTTTGTTGCCAATGTCAGACACTTTTGTGGCATTTATTATTTAAAAGACATTTATGTCAAATCCTTGAATGAGTTTGAGCGAAACATTTGTGGTCTGTACACGCTCATTCGTGAGGTGTGCGCATGCTCACGGAGTCGAGATGAGCTCCTAAAAAGGAGATTTGCTGGCTGGGGAAAAGTGTGCTTTTTGCCTAGTTGACATTCAGACCCAGATTTTTCAGATGGCAAAGCAGCAAGTCTCTGTGTTTGCTTAGTAGTGCCTCTGATTGGGCAAGTAATAACCAATCGCCAAGGCAATTCAAAACACGCACACCACTAATTTTCAACGGGGCGAGCGCCACATCGATACATTTCATGAACGTGCGGGGAGCCAAAGACAGACTGAAAGGAAGGACTTTCGCATTCCCTTGAATCTCAAAAATTGCCTGAGACACAGTGCAATTGGTACATGAAAGTATGCATCCTTCAGATCTATTGACGCAAACCAGTCCTGAGGATGGATGTGCGATAAGATCTGTTTCTGAGTTAACATTTTGAATGGGTGCTTCATGAGTTTGCGATTCAAGCATCTCAGATCTAGAATGGGCCGAAGCCTGCCGTCTTTCTTCAGAAAGAGAAAATAATGGCTGTAAACCCTGCTGTGTGTGTCGCAGTCTGGGACAGTCTCTATCGCGTTTATTGCGAGGAGACTGTGATTCTCTGAGCGCAACACCGGTTGGACCACCGACTGCAAAATGCCAGTGAAGCGAGGTGGCCGGTGTACAAACTGAATCGCATAACCGTGCTCGATCATTTTTAACATCCAGTCTGTGGTCCACTTCAGTGAGGACGGCAGCACCTCCGACCTGAGTGCGCAAAGTGTAGGGCGCACGGCAGGCCTTTGTGAGCTCCAATAGAAGGCCGGAGCTCATCATGCGCATACTGCACAGGCGAGGAAGTTAGATCGGAAGTTCGGGGGTCTCGCAGGGCTTGCGCTGGCATGAGGTCCTCCTCTAATTATTCCAGCTTAACCTCACTGCTCCGCCGTGCCTCCTCATGTGGTCCTTCGTGACTAAACACAGTAGAAGCAGGTGGGAGGGTGTGAGAGGCTGGAACTTCCTTCAGAACGAGGTCAATCCTAGATCGCAATATCTGGAGATTCATGCCCTCGCAGTGAGGGCAGTCTGTCTCCATGAGAGCTGCTTGTGTGTGGGCGTGGCCCAGGCAGTGAACACAGCTCTCATGCTCATCAGGCAGTGGGATGTGCCGTTCGCATAGGGAACACTTTTGGAACAACATCTTTAAAAAGATACGTAACACGCAAGTGGCTCTTTTGTTAATATTGGATAAAGGATACAGGAACTCCAGCTGGAGCGCTGTGGGAAGCAGGTAGGAGTTTCGCTGAAGCGCCGCGTTGATCAATGACGAGCATCTGAAGTGAAGAACCTGTTCACCGAGAGTGTTCTTGATGGCGATGTGGAGAACTCTTCTCCAGAACACACAGGGGAGTGGTAAGTCTCTCGGTGCAGGTGCTGAGCACAGGTGACAAGTTGTTCTGTCGCGTCTTGCCGAGAATTTCCATCCGCTGTAATGTATCTCGATGGCGAAGTGGAGAGGGTTCCAAGACGAAGAAGTTTGTAGTCTTGAAGGACCAAAATTCTGAAGAAATGGTGACTGAGCGCCCACTTATATAGGCCAACTGCACGCCTGAAGGGGCAGGGCCCAGACACCATTGCCAATCAGAGGATTGGCGTGATTATATAAAGGTTTCAGCAAGGTCATGTAGAAGGACACTTCCCGTAGTGCTTAGAGCAATGTCGAGTGAACTGAATCAAAAGGTAACAATTTCACTATACACAGAAAAGCACATTATAGTACACACACACACACTGTATAAAACAAATAACCATTAATTCTTATGTAGGCTATATATGGTAATGGTAATACAAGATAACGTGTTAACGTGAACATTACTACGCTCATATGAGCTATACAATGCTTAACAGTTTATTGCATATTATGTATGTATTAGTTTATTAATTAGAGTAATTATGAAGTTTTAATAATTTTCTCAGCAAGAAACTTACCCTGATATACGTTCTTGCCCACCTCTTACACCACTGCTAAAGACACACTTACCTTGTAAATAAAAACAATATTGTAAATATATATATATATATATATTTGAAAATTAGTTAGGACTAAAGTAACAATCTTTAAAAATCAGAAATGTTATCTGTATAAATAAGCACTTTGGACAATTATTAGGTCTACTGGAACTATGCACTACACTATAGGCCTACAAAAGTAGCAAGCTTTGTTGTTTGAAAGATTACATGAGTCACATATCAAGCAAACAACAATGCAATGTTCTGCACTGCACTGTACTTGGGAATCATGCTATGCTGTCATGCTGTGCTGCTGTGTGTCTGTGGATGTCCTGGAAGTGCCTATCAAATAAAGATGGTGTTTGTGACAAGGAGAAGGTCGGGGCCGGGCCGGGCCGTGAGGACACATGCCCGGCACTGAATCTGGCTAATCAGCCGGGAGGGGGATAAAGACGAGCCGGAGGCGCCAGTTTGGGAGAGAGAGAGCCACATGCGGCCGCTGTGCGTGTGTGTCTGTTTAAGCTGATTTGAGTTAATTTATGTTATTAAAACTTACATTGACTGCTCAGCCGTTTCCCGCCTCCTCATTGCCCACCTTTACCCTGTTACAGTGTTGCATTATTTAATACAGCAAAATTAATAAACTCCCTAAAAGAAGTGAATGTGTGGATGTGTGTTTGTATAGTATGTCATATCTGGGAGTAAAGCACATGATTTATCCTTCTTAATCAGTAGTACTTAAACAGGGCTACAGAACATGTCCACATTAAATAGGGTTTGTAGGAATATTCCTATAAGATTCATGTGAAAATCTACTCAATAAAGTGAGAACTAAAGACAACTTGCAGTTATTAAAGGTATAGTTCATTCAAACCCGTTCCAAACACATATTGCTTTCTCTCCTCTGAGGAACACAGAAGGTGAATTCTTGAAGAATATCCTCACTGCTCTTTTCTTATATGAAGAGAGTGAATGCGGACTAGGGCTGTTAAGCTAAAAAATGATAAAAAGGCATGATAAAGTATCGTAAAATGGATCCATATAAAATGTCTGCTTTATTACGATTCTTCTGAAGAAAATGCTGTTATGAAAAGACTGAAATTTATGTCATATGGACATTTTGCTTTTTTCTCATTTTGTAACTTTAAAGCCCCAGTACCTTTTCACTTCCATTATATGAAATATATACAGGTGCATCTCAATAAATTAGAATGTCATGGAAAGTTCATTTATTTCAGTAATTCAACTCAAATTGTGAAACTCGTGTATTAAATAAATTCAATGCACACAGACTGAAGTAGTTTAAGTCTTTGGTTCTTTTAATTGTGATGATTTTGGCTCACATTTAACAAAAACCCACCAATTCACTATCTCAAAAAATTAGAATACATCATAAGACCAATAAAAAAAACATTTTTAGTGAATTGTTGGCCTTCTGGAAAGTATGTTCATTTACTGTATATATACTCAATACTTGGTAGGGGCTGCTTTTGCTTTAATTACTGCCTCAATTCGGCGTGGCATGGAGGTGATCAGTTTGTGGCACTGCTGAGGTGGTATGGAAGCCCAGGTTTCTTTGACAGTGGCCTTCAGCTCATCTGCATTTTTTGGTCTCTTGTTTCTCATTTTCCTCTTGACAATACCCCATAGATTCTCTATGGGGTTCAGGTCTGGTGAGTTTGCTGGCCAGTCAAGCACACCAACACCATGGTCATTTAACCAACTTTTGGTGCTTTTGGCAGTGTGGGCAGGTGCCAAATCCTGCTGGAAAATGAAATCAGCATCTTTAAAAAGCTGGTCAGCAGAAGGAAGCATGAAGTGCTCCAAAATTTCTTGGTAAACGGGTGCAGTGACTTTGGTTTTCAAAAAACACAATGGACCAACACCAGCAGATGACATTGCACCCCAAATCATCACAGACTGTGGAAACTTCAAGCAACTTGGGCTATGAGCTTCTCCACCCTTCCTCCAGACTCTAGGACATTGGTTTCCAAATGAAATACAAAACTTGCTCTCATCTGAAAAGAGGGCTTTGGAACACTGGGCAACAGTCCAGTTCTTCTTCTCCTTAGCCCAGGTAAGACGCCTCTGACGTGGTTCAGGAGTGGCTTAACAAGAGGAATACGACAACTGTAGCCAAATTCCTTGACATGTCTGTGTGTGGTGGCTCTTGATGCCTTGACCCCAGCCTCAGTCCATTCCTTGTGAAGTTCACCCAAATTCTTGAATCGATTTTGCTTGACAATCATAAGGCTACGGTTCTCTCGGTTGGTTGTGCATCTTTTTCTTCCATACTTTTTCCTTCCACTCAACTTTCTGTTAACATGCTTGGATACAGCACTCTGTGAACAGCCAGCTTCTTTGGCAATGAATGTTTGTGGCTTACCCTCCTTGTGAAGGGTGTCAATGATTGTCTTCTGGACAACTGTCAGATCAGCAGTCTTCCCCATGATTGTGTAGCCTAGTGAACCAAACTGAGAGACCATTTTGAAGGCTCAGGAAACCTTTGCAGGTGTTTTGAGTTGATTAGCTGATTGGCATGTACCATATTCTAATTTTTTGAGATAGTGAATTGGTGGGTTTTTGTTAAATGTGAGCCAAAATCATCACAATTAAAAGAACCAAAGACTTAAACTACTTCAGTCTGTGTGCACTGAATTTATTTAATACACGAGTTTCACAATTTGAGTTGAATTACTGAAATTAATGAACTTTTCCACGACATTCTAATTTATTGAGATGCACCTGTATCTATATATATATATATATATATATATATATATATATATATATACTCTTATCATATGGGTTTGTAATGATATGAGGGTGAGTTTTTGGGTAAACAATTACTTTAAAAACCTTAAAGTCCAACAAGTGCAAAAAAAAATAAATAAATAAATAAAAATAAAATAAAATAAAACATCCCTATCAACAGGGTCTTTCTAAATAAATCTAACTAATTGAATCAATTGATGTAAATGAACTCTATTGACCAGCTGATCAGTTGTGACCTTGGCCGGTGTCACACTCAGCGGGTTATATAGGTACTTTGATTCTTTTTACACAGTCATGCTGTCTACCCTTCTATTACAGGAAAGAAAGCTGCTGTAGTACTTAGCTTGCGTGATGCTCTGCTCCATATTTTTGGTAAGGCCTTGTTCAATAATTCAAACTAACATTTTCTCAGAGCATAGCGAACCAAGATCCCAGTGTTCCAGCAGGCATTAGCCTGCCATTATTACGCCTAACTGGACTAAATGTAACAGACATCCAACCCCCAACTCACTGAAGAGAAAGTTTCTGAGAGAGAGAGAGAGAGAGAGAGAGCTCACATCACTGCTGAAAGTCTACCCCCTCAACTGAAAAATTAAAGTGAGTGTGGGAGTGTGGCAAAACAGAAAGTGGTCCATTTGAGTGTTGTGTACCAAGGAATGTCAGAATTTTTTATTTATTTCTAATTTCTAACTAATATTTATTTTTAATTAAGGTTCAATATTTGCCCCTTTGAATCAATTTTCTAGGGCATTTTTAGACTTATAGGATCCCCCCCACCCCCCAACCATACAATTTACCCCCCCAGATTTTCAGTATCTTTATCACTTTCAGTGGCATTTTCGCCCAGAGACCTGCTTATTTTCTGACCCTGGTACATAGATGGGCCCATAACATGATTTTGCATGCTTTTCATGCTAGCATGTACAGTAAATCATGAGGCTGCCCATAGCTATTAGGCAGGTAAAAGTGGATCAATAGCACAATGTTACAGGTGTATGAGTTTGAATGTTTGTCTATTGGGGTAACAGGTATTGTATCTTTGCCTCATTAGTGAATGGTAACTGGTAAAATAAAGAAATTCATTTTGCCTGATGCTTAACAGCAGATGAAATAGGATTATGTGGCTTAATTTTCACTTTATTTTTCTCATTTCTTGTGCTTTTGTTTTCCCCATGCAATCCACCCTCCCTTGAAAATTCAGTTTTAGACTAGTTATTACCACTCAGAATATTGTGCTACATCAGTCACTCTCTCTCTTTCTCACTAGTGGAGCTATATTTGGTTTTAATGTAGTTTTACTCTCTGCAGTTAAGCAAATCTCAATAATTAATGCACTAGGGCAAACAGATGAAGCTAAACACACCTCCAGTGAGATATTTTCATTATTTTTCAAGATTCCAAACATCCCAAAATCATTAATTTAAACAAAAAAATCTCATGAAACACAATGTCACCAAAAGCTGTTTTTGAAAGTTGGTCTGGATAAGAGAGCATCTGCTTAAGAAATCTAAATGATCTGATTGATTCACATTTTGATAATAATAATATGTAGCTTTACTTGTGGTGTGTGTGCTACACTGCTAGTCAGGTCAGCATAAGTCATTGAATTATGCATACATAGTTGAAAGTACAGTAGGATCTATTTTTCATCTTAGTATGTCAGAGAAATTGAATACACACAATCACAACACAGCACACTGTCTAGATGTTAATCTGTGCTGTATTTGTTTTCAATCAGAATGAGCTTTATTGCCAAGTGTTCTCACGTACACAAGGAATTATTTTTATTTTTTGATGATACTAGAAACAATTGCACACAGAACATTACAGTGAGACACAGAATATAAAACAAGGTAAGAGTATAAATTGTCATACAAATAATAGGACATATAACAGAATGGTGTATGTAGATGTGCAAGTGGTAATGTATGTGCAAGGTAGGGGTATGTACAGTTATTGAATTAAATATGTGAATTTACATATGTACATGAGATATGTATTTACATTATTGCACTATGGGGGAGTCCTGAGGCAGTTTAATTGTTCATGAGGAAAATGGCCTGAGGGTAAAAACTGTTCTTGTGCCTGGATGTCCTGACGCTCAGTGCTCTGTAGCGCCAGCCAAAGGGCAACAGCTCAAAGAGGGGGTGGGCAGGGTGTGTAGGGTCCAGAGTGATTCTACCAGCACGTTTCCTCACTCTGGAGACGTACATGTCTTGGAGGGTGGGCAGGGGGGCACCAATAATCCTCTCAGCAGTCCGAACTGTCCTTTGTAGTCTTCTGATGTCTGATTTCGTAGCTGAACCAAAACAGACAGTTAATGAAGTGCAGAGGACAGACTCAATGACTGCTAAGTAAGCAGCGCCTGTGGCAGGTTGAATTTCCTCAGCTGGCGAAAGAAGTACAACCTCTGCTGGGCCTTTTTCACAATGGAGTCAATGTGGGTCTCCCACTTCAGGTCCTGTGAGATGTACAACTGCGTTGTAGTTTCCTTCAGTCTGATTTGGTGGCTGAACCAAACCAGACATTTATAGATGTACACAGGACAGACTCCTATGGGGCGTTTGAAGCAGCAGGGAACTTCACACTGCTCCAGTGATCTATTGAAGGTCTGTGTGAAGATGGGGGCCAGTTGGTCAGCACAGACTTTCAGACAGGCAGGTGAAACACCATCTGGGCCTGAAGCTTCCCTAGTCTTTTGTTTCTGAAAGACCCGGCACACATCCTCCTCACAGATCATAAGTGCAGATTGAGTAGCAGGAGGGGGGAGGAGGGGGGTTCCAGGAGGTGTTGGTGTGTGTGAAGATCAGAACGGGGGAGGGGTGTGATACTGGGCTTTTCAAACCTGCAGTAAAACACATTCAGTTCATCAGCCATTAGTTGACTCTCTACAGAGCGAGGGGGAGGTGTCTTATACTTGCTTTTCAGGCCTTTCCACACAGATGCAGGATCAGAGTATCTTCTTTTAGCCACTCTGATTACCTTAGTCAGTGTGTTCCTGGCCTGGTTGTATAATATTTTATCCGAACTTCTGTAAGCATCCTCTTTGGCATGACAAAGCTGTCTGAGTTTTCCTGTAAACCATGGTTTATTGTTATTAAATGATAAAAATGTCCTAGTAGGTATGCACATATCCTCACAGAAACTGATATATGATGTCACAGTATCTGTGAGCTCGTTCAGGTCTGTGGCTGCATCCTCAAAAACACTCCAAGAAGTGCTAAGCAGGCTTGTAGTTCCAGCTCTGCTTCATTGATCCATCTCTTTACAGTCCTTACTACAGGCTTAACTGATTTTAGTTTCTGCTTGTAGGTCGGGAGAAGATGAACCAGACAGTGATCAGAGAGTCCTAAAGCTGTACATGGGACAGAGAGATATGCATCTTTTATAGTGGTGTAGCAGTGGTCCAGTATATTTCTGTCTCTGGTGGGGCATGTGATGTGTTGTTTGTATTTTGGCAGATCACGGGTGAGGTTAGTTTTACAAAAATTTCCCAGAATAATAATAAGTGAGTCCGGGTGTTGTTGCTCCACGTCTGTGATGTGATCACCCAGCTGTTGCAATGCTGTGTTCATACACGCTTTTGGTAGGATATAAACACTCACCAGAATGAAGGTCAAAAACTCCCCTGGCAAGTAGAAAGGCTTAAAGTTGATCAGGAAAGTGTGACAAAAAACATGACAAACAAACAAAAGTAACAAAAATGCTAGAGAGCTCCACACTGAAGCAGCCATCTGCGGTGCCATCTTATCCATGTCTTCTATATATTAAGGTTGAGGCACTTACAAATTTGAGTGTTAATGCCCTTCACTACCTCATTATTAAATTCAAAATTACAATTTCTCTCTCTTCCACCCACCTCTCTATTTCTCCCTCCCCCTCCCTCTCACTTCTTTCTTTGTCTCTCCTGCCCTGAGAAGACATGCAATAGGACACACCCATTTATGGGAATCTCATTGTACACAAAACACACATACATGTACACGTATTTCTATTGTTTTTGTATATAAAAATATAAACACTACTGACTAACCCTAACCCTAAAAAAAAGCTTTTTGCAATTGACAAATTCCCATGAGATGACAAAAGCACAAATGACTGTTTTGATTCTCTTAATGCATCTCTTTTAGGTTGTTTACTTATCTATTATAAAAATCTGTACCTTAGCATAGTGTATTGTGGTAGAGAACAGTTTGATTGATTGATAGAGGAAAACTATTGATCTGTCAACAGATTAATGAATGGTCAGTCTGACAGCAATTACACTCTGTCAGCCTTATTCTTGCCCATTAGCAGGTCTTGATTACACATAGTACACGCATACACACATGCACAACCACACACACACTGGGTAACCAATATGTGTATTCATGCAACCAAACCCACTCCCTCATCTCTGCTTCTGCCAAAAGTCCAATCTAGTTTCCTGAATAAAAATAGCCATCATAACAGTTTTAGCACATACAGAGTCATTAAATGTGCAAGCACATCACATAACATCACTGAACCGAAAATTGCTAGATGGAATGAAGCAATAAAACTTCCTTATAATCAAACCAGAGAGGGCAAGATTAAGAGCAAGCTTAAAGCTGACAGTTTTAAAATGCTTTTCATCAAACTTGTATTGCAGGAAGATTTGACTGTGACTGCTGGGGACATTTGTTACAGGAAGTCTTTCAGAGCAGCTGGCGGCCACACCCTGACAGCCTAGAAGGAGGTCTCAGCTCACAGGAAGAGTGAGTGAGTGAGTGAGTGAGAGAGAGAGAGAGAGAGAGAGAGAGAGAGAGAGAGAGAGAGAGAGAGAGAGAGAGAGAGAGAGAGAGGTGTTTGCCCTGACACCTAGCGAGAAATACTCATTATTACATCAGAGGGCATGTAACATACACAGAGGACACAAAAATTATATATATATATATATATACACACACATACACACCCACACACCCCATATGGCAAAACATATATTTTCAAATATATATATATATATTTTTATATATTTCAAAATATACCAAACATTACCAAAAATATTGTTAATTTATATTTTAAAATATATTTACATAAACAGTTTTAGTTCCTCATATATTTTTTGGACATTTTTGGACATTTTCAATCTAAATATATTTATATTTTCAAAAATAAATAAATAAATACATTTTGCCCTCCATAAATTTCAAGCCTAAAAAACATAACACACGATACATTTTAAGGAATATTTATGTCTACATAACATTTAATAGTTTTGAGTAGTTCTTTAAACACAGCCAAGACATAGTTTAAACATAGTTTAATTTTCTTCTTTCAAAGCAGTCTCAATTCCCTTAGTTTTGAATTGATTGCAAGGCCTAGAGCTCCTTTAGACATGTATGTGACACACACACACACACACACACACACACACACACACACACACACACACACACAAACACAATCTTGTTTTTATATCATTGTGGGGACTCTCCATAGACTTCCATGCATTTTATGGATTTTATACAGATCTAACGATAATTTCTATCCCTAGCTCTAACCCTACCCCTAAACCTAACCCTCACAGAAGCCATTTTGCATTTTTGCATTTAAAAAAATAAAACATTGTTTAGTATGTTTAATAAGCCATTTCCCTCGTGGGGACTGCTGGCTGGGCCCCACAGTGTAGGTGATCTCAGGTTTTACTGTCCTTGTGGGGACATTTGGTCCCTACAATGTTGTATAAACATGTACACACACACACAAACACACACACATGTTGGTGCGGCTATCCTTATGAGGACTCTCCACAGACATCATGATTTTTATACTGTACGAACTATAGATTCTATCCCCTAACCCTACCCCTAAATCTAATCCTCACAAAAAACTTTCTGCATTTATACATTTAAAAAAAAAAAAAGATTGTTTAGTATGTTTTTTAAGCGATTTGAATTATGGGGACACGAGAAATGTCCTCATAACCCACATTTATAGCATAATACCCTTGTAATTACCAGTTTGTAACCTAAAATAATTCCTCGTAATCCACCCAAACCCACCCTACACACACACACACACACACACACACACACACACATTGGTACTCCTATCATTATAAGGACTCTCCACAGATATAATGATCTTTATACTGTACAAACTATATATTCTATCCCCTAACCCTACACCTACCCCTAAACCTTTTTTTTTGTTTTTGTTTTTTTTGGCATAATTTATTTTTAATTAATGGCACTAAATTTACATTTAAAAAGATTTAAAAAAATGTGTTCAATATATATATATATATATTTAAAATCATTTTTAGTTGATCTTAGTTGTACCTTGAACCAGACCAATCCGCCGCTTAGGCTTATGCAGCAGGCAGGAGCAGAAATTGGCAACATTCTGTAAAGAAAGATGGGAGAGATGACTACTACCCTTGACTTAAGACTTGCTCTCTTTGAGCATGGCATTCTACGATGTAAGGTATGTTATCAGGTCAGAAAATCTGGAAAAATCCATCTATTATCCATCTGGCCATCTATTATAAGGCCACTTGGCTCCATTTCCTGTCTTTTTTCTGTTTTGTATGATTTTGAATTACAATTGGCCTTCTTTGTTTTGATGAAAATCTCACCTTCTGATAAGCTAGTTTTGGACCAGAGGTTTCTTGTTTATTAGGTGCAGGTCGTTGCTGCCAGGATAGTCCCTGCACCAATGCAAACAAAAGAACCCACAATGACCTTACAGTCCCTGGCTTGCTCAAACACTGGAGGGCAGTACTGATCTGTGCCTAGCAGAAATACATTTTGTCAGATGTGTTAGTTTGCATTACCACAGCATTTCGTTTAGGTATCATTTAGCATGCAGGAAATTATTTGGTGCTATCTGATTCGGAACAGTGCTTCCCATTCCATGGTGCCAACAAAAAGTGAGCTTGGACCTGTCTGACAGTTGTTATCAAGGGCTCAATGTTAGGAACTGCCCTGTATTTTTATTTTTTATTTATTTTTTAATGGATGTGTCATATTTTTTTACAGTTGCTTTGCATCTAGCTGTTTTTCAGGGTCTCACACCATTAGCACTGTGCTTTTAAGATGATGTTTCTAGCTAAAAGTAGTAACGGTAGTTAAGGTAAAATATAATAAAAAATAAAATAATAAAATGCATCTCGAGACCCCTGCTTTCTGTTCCATTCCATTGCACTTCATCTAGCTGTTTTGGAATACAAGAATGTGTCCTGTGTGAATGACCCCTAACCCGAGAGTTTGAGCACCGCACTACAACTCTGAGGGATAATGCATACCTATGAATGTCTTATAGGCTGATTTCTTTAGGAGGTCCCCACACCTTAAGTCAATCAATTTGAACTCCAGGGTGCATACAGTAGCTCTATAATCTGGGAAATGCTGGGTCCCTTATTGGCTGAGGGATGACCAGGAAAAAAGTTTTATGATGGTTAGAGGGAGATGGTTGTCCAGTCTTGGACAAATTGTTGTCAGTGGCAGTTTGTGTATTAAAACATAATTTGTAGCCTGTGATTAATGTTGAATTGAGATAAAGTATCATAAACAGGGAGGAGAAAACATAAAGAGCTCAGCCTACTTACAATGCGGATATATTCCACAACCTCTGTTTGGTGACATATTTTGGTGGCACCTGAACACAAAAAACAGGAATTTGTGTCAGAACCATTTACAATTAACGTGTCCAGAGGTCATATTATTCTAGTCATTTGTCGTGAACAGACATGTTAACTTTCATGAATTTACATTCCAAGCATGAATTTACAACTATGATGAGCATGTTTGGCCAGTCTGTCAGTTTTAATGGGTCAAGTGCTATAAATAGTGGACATACAATACACTAAGAGGGAAGGAAAGGATTGAGTAAGATATAAGACAAATAAAATTATAAGCGAAAATAAAACCTTAAGGCAATCTGTTAAAGGGGTCATGAAATGGAGAATTAAAATTAGACATATAAGAGGTAACTGTACTATAAAAACATACTGTAAATTTCAGAACTCAAAACTTCCTCCCCAGTCTAAAAAGAGCATTTATAGTTGCCATCCTGCTCAGACATCTCGTTTTGAAATCTGTCTGTTCGTGACATGACACATTGCTCATTTGTATTTACACACCCCACAACGTGAGTCATTGCACCCTTGGCCCTGCCCACAGGCGCACAGTTCAAGCAGGCCTTCCCTGGCTAACTATTCTTAACATAACACCAAAGGGGACCCATCTGGAGTATTTTGAATTATTTTGTATATGAACATGAACTACACAGACTCTTTGACCGCTGCCATGTATCTCGCAGCTTTTAAAAGACGTGGTGTCAAGTTACAACTCTTGAGGCTGCTGCCTCTTGTTGCTTTGAGCAGTATGTAAACATATTTTACATATTTGACGATGGACGTCTTTGACCGTTTCGATGTGTTTCCAGCAATGTGTACCTCAGTGTGCCTTCAGTATGTGTGTGTGTCATTTCACCATGCTTTGGACAATGATGTGTTCATTTT
This sequence comes from Myxocyprinus asiaticus, assembly GCF_019703515.2. Classification (NCBI taxonomy): domain Eukaryota; kingdom Metazoa; phylum Chordata; class Actinopteri; order Cypriniformes; family Catostomidae; genus Myxocyprinus; species Myxocyprinus asiaticus. The sequence goes on along the minus strand of NC_059350.1, from coordinate 24,284,100 downwards.
TTCGGCTCATGTCAATGTCAATTTTTTGTGAACCGTCATAATACGATTCCAGCTTTGCAAAGGAAGTGTTATTGAAGGATGGGACAGTTAAAAACACTTCAAAAACATAAGTAAACCATTTAATTCATGAATATTTCAAATTTCATGACTGTTTGATAGTATGGTGCTGAGAGTTAACAGATGTGTTTGAGATGAACATTTTAATATATTCAGATGCAATGTGTTGGATGTGCATTGTGTAAACCCTGCAATTTTGCTTTATAATGTTAAGGGGCTTGTACATTCTCTTCCGATTGAGTTTGCTGAATTTGAGGGGCTGCATGATGTTAACCAGTTATAACAGTGGGCGTTTATGTTGAAGTTTTAAGGAGACGCTTAGGCCAAAACCGAGCGTTTCAGACAGAGGGCCAAAAACAGGGTGGAAAATAATAATATATTACTAAATTGTGACTGTTTTGGTGCAAAAAAACTTTTATAACATTATCATTGAACTTCAGGGAAGATAATAAATTACAAAAAATAGCACTTCATGACCTCTTTCAATGAGTCCCTTTGTAGATGCCACTAGCACAGCTCTGATTTCATAGAGGAAACTGATATCTATTGGAAGATAAAATATGTTAGTTGACATTAAATGTCAAGTTGTGACAGCAGTGTTCTGTGATTAAAAAAGTAAGAAACTTCAAAGGAAAAATGACCAGTTACAGCCCCTAAAATAAAATGTTCCTTATACATACTGAATTTAACCTGAAATATTGATGTTCGTGTCCATGTTTTTTATTATCTACCCAAAAATACAGAAGTCAGACAGTATAAACCATTAAAATGCTCTCTCAAGGTTTTCATCAAGATTGGTCAAACAATGTCCAGAAGACACGAAAACTGTGATACTCTTTTATTTATATTGTATGTGTGATGTGTTATGTTGGGCTTATGGCAGTACACTGACCCTCAGTTCTCATCTCCACTTTGTCCTCTGTTGGACTGACTGGGTACTCGATGCTCCAGTCAGATACCATACTGGCTGGAGTCTTTTGGGAACTCTAGTCTGACAGTCTGGAGTCTGGTGGGCGCTCCAGTCAGACACCTGATCCAAAGAGGGGAATGATATAAACCAAAAACGTATTTTTTAATCAGATGATGACAATTTAATATTGCATATTTATATAAATGGACACTTATATTTACATGAACAAAGACAGAACACCAAAACTCATGACAAGAAACTAGTGCAATAAACATTAACTAAACAACATACTGTACTGTAAATATAACAAACACCATAATGTAGGCTACCACATAACTGATATAAAAAAATAAATTATAATTGTAATAATGTTTACTGTGAAAGTACATGTATTGTCTTTCTGAATATAATTCAGATTTTGAAATAATTACATTTTTACTTCCAAAAAAAAAAAAAAAAAAAAAAACACAATTTATGCAGTATTCAGTGCAAATTACAATATTATTGTTCAAATTATGTCAGCGTTCCTACTCTTTTAGACCAATACATTTCCATGACATTTCCATGACCTTTCAATTCATTTGTGTTTACTGGAACAGAAAAAAATAAACCAATAATTTATATGAATAATTTAGACTGAAATACAATCAGTTTTGACAAATTTATTGAAAAGAACTGACTAAAAAAACCCATTCGCTCACAAATCGGACATCACTATGGTTGCAATCAAGTTTTACTAGTCTACACACACTATACCAGTGGTTACAAAAAAACAAAAAACAAAAAAAACTATGGCACCCTTTTACAGTGTTTGTTCCCCCACAGCACCCCAATCACTGAAAAATAAACAAATAAACAAATATACTATTTTAAAAAACACTCTTTAATTTAAAAAAAAATAATATTCATTTTAACAAATTAAATAAAATTATGTAGCCTTCAAGTGTTTCTTAAGTAACCATAGCTTCAAGCTTTTAAAGTAATTATTCAAGAGCCAGTAATAAAATAGAGAACAGAGTAAATAGTGCTTTCGGTTTTTCAGTAACAGCAGTAATTAAACATTAAAAAAAATCATAATATAAAACATAAAAAAAAAATAATCGAATGCTAAATAAAAGTACTTAAATTATTGACATAATCTTTATTGTGATTATTAGACAAACATTAATACTGATTCAGTGTAGTCAGAGATTGACTGATAATTAGACCTGTCATAAAAAAAATTTGGGGAATAAAGCTACTAAAGATTTCCAGCCAAGGACAGTGAGTGCTTCTCTTTTTCTTGTCAATATTGCTGTTTAATTAAAATTATGGTCTATTAGGCTGCATTTACAAATCGCACATATCGGATATTTTGAGATATAAGTGTAGTACCTTATGAAACTAAATATATGGGTTAAGTACTTTACTTGAGCTATATCAGTATCAAGCATGACATCAATGTATTACATCTTTCTCTTGCTGCCATTGGAACTCATACTGCCTCTACAATAGAGCACAACAGCCGCCTGGAAGTATTTTTCCATACGCTTTTCATAAAATCCTTCATAAAAGGGTTCCAATTCATGAACCAAACCAACCAGCTCCGAGGTGAATCACAACATTACAAACTTTGATTTAAAGCAAAAAAGTATTTGAAAATTGGACAAAAAGACAAAGGTACAGGACTGTGTACTTAACGTCTTTCACAAGGGCACGAACTACAAACCCATGAAGCACTGAGAATGATGTAATCCAGGGGTTCTCAACGGGGGTGGTACTGCTGCCGCTACATAGGGGAGTGAGGGAATAAAATTATTTTTGGTTAAAACTTAAAAATATTTATATTTTGTATTTATTGTGTTTAGAGTAGGTCTACTGTTTATAATTACAGAAATGCCATAGTTTGTTTTATAGAAATCATGTTCCATCTAACCATGGTAGTGAAGAAGATCCATGCTTCCATGTGTTACTATGGTCTTGTTACAAATACCACTGTTTAAACTATAAAAATAATTCATGAATAATTTAAAATTTTCAACGATAAACGATAAAAATATATTAACAATATCACTGTTATTATTAGTTTTATGTATTCTCATTTTATAGGCCCCAGATATAGCCCTCCATCTGCTTGAATTCAAGAAACGCAAGGTTTGGTTTCACATTCATGAGAATGAGCTTTATTGCCAAGTATGCTTACACATACAAGGAATTTGTCTTGGTGACAGGAGCTTCCAGTGTACAACCATACAAAAACAATACAAAAACAGCAGCAAGACATAGATAATAATAAAAAATAAAAAATAATTATACACGTACGTACAGACACACACATACATACATATACACATACATGTGTGTATACATGACACGTAAGCCTGCTGAATTTGTTAACTAAACTTTAAAATCATGCAATGCGTCGGAGTTGCATTGAGCGTTCATCAAAAAAAGGTTGAGAACCACAAGTAATCGAATAACAAAATGATGTAAATATATAAATCTATTGATTTTAGGTTGATGATTATAGCTATAGAAACAATATATTTTACGTTTACTGCTAAATATTCTGATATAAACAAATATATGTAGTTTGAGGGTGTAGGGAAACAGACTCAATTGTGTCATTCACAGAGCATCATGGAAGTGGGCAGTTTTCTGTTTCTGGTTTGGAGATTCAATGTAAAACTAACATAAATGAGTGATTCAGAAGGAGAACAACAATCAAATGTGTTATTTGGAGTAAAAAATAATTTCATGCTGAACTTGTGCAGTTGTTGGCTGTCATAACAACTCAAAGTAGTTAATGATATCAGTGTAACTACGTTCCATAACTTTCATGTCATCTACATTCTCAGGTGAGGCACTGTTATAAAAAATTAAAAAAAAAAGTAATCTCGACTCTGTGAAGTATTGGCAATATAGAGCCAAATGGTTTTTGACAATTTCAACAAATGTAATACTTAACCCGCTAAGAATACACGCAGATGCGGGTGAAAACACTGGAGAATGAAAATTGAAAACAGGCGAATCGTGGAACACTTCTGCGTTCAGGAAAAAGGTGGATAGGGACAGGTAAGAACACTCACACAGTGTACGTACAGCGACACTTACTGGTCACTCCAGGAAGTATTTTTCATTAAACATCAGGATACCACACCCCCTCCCTCTTAAGATAAGTATATGGTTTATTTTTCTTTTCATAACAGCAAAACACAATTACATAGTCTTAATTAACATAACTTTTGCTATTGTTGACTATTGTTGCACATTATTACTTTTTTATTTTATTTTTTATTTTTTTATGAACACCAAAACCAAACATCACTTGTACTACAGTTTCACTGATGTACTCAAATCAAACCACTTTATTGTCACACAGCCATATACACAAATGCAATGGTGTGTGAAATTCTTGGGTGCAGTTCCGATCAACATAGCAGTCGTGACAGTGATGAGACATATACCAATTTACAATAACATCAAATTAACACAACACAATTTAAACATCTGTTATACACATAATTACACTCAACAGTATTCAAATAATAACATACACTGTACAGTATACAATACGCACTATATAGATACACATTATTCAATAAAAATAAAAAATAAAAATATATAAAAAAGTATATATATATATAGAATGTACAGTATTGTACTGTATTGACATTCAGGCTGTCGGTTGATAGTCAGTTGTTAACAGAGAACATAATATAATAATAATATAATTTATGACAGTCCGGTGTGAGATATAAGAGTAAGGGTAATAAAGTGCAGTGCTGATGTATTTTGATCGTGGGAGATCAAAAGTAATGTTTTCAAAAGTCTGATTGGGGGAAGAAGCTATCATGGAGTCGGCTGGTGCGGGTCCTGATGCTGCGATACCGCCTACCTGATGGTAGCAGTGAGAACAGCCCATGGCTCGGGTGGCTGGAGTCTCTGATGATCCTCCGAACTTTTTTCACACACCGCCTTGTATATATTTCCTGGAGGGAGGGAAGCTCACCTCCGATGATGTGTCTGGCAGTTCGCACCACCCTTTGCAATGCTTTGCAGTTGTGGGCTGTGCTATTGCCGTACCAGGCGGAGATACAACCAGTCAGGATGCTCTCCACAGTGCAGGTGTAGAACCATGTGAGGATGTGGCGGTTCATTCCAAACTTCCTCAGCCGTCTCAGGAAGAAGAGGCGCTGATGAGCCTTCTTCACAACGACTTCAGTGTGGATGGACCATGTGAGTTCCTCAGTGATGTGGTCACCCAGGAACTTGAAGCTGCTGACTCTCTCTCCACTGGTGCTCCATTGATGGTGATGGGACTGTGTTCTCTGTCTTTTCTTCTGAAGTCCACCACAAGCTCCTTTGTCTTACTGATGTTGAGGGAGAGGTTGTGCTCCTGACACCAGTGTGTCAGAGTGTGTACCTCCTCTCTGTAGGCTGTTTCATCATTGTCAGTGATCAGACCTACCACCGTCGTATCATCAGCAAACTTAATGATGGCATTGGAGCTATGTGTTGCCACACAGTCATGTGTGTACAAGGAATACAGTAGTGGGCTGAGAACACAGCCCTGCGGGGCTCCAGTGTTGAGGGTTAGTGATGAGGAGATGTTGCTGCCTATTCTAACCACCTGGCGTCTGCTTGACAGGAAATCCAGGATCCAGCTGCACAGCGAGCTGTTTAAGCCCAGAGCCCGGAGTTTCTCATCTAGCTTGGAGGGCACTATGGTGTTGAATGCTGAGCTGTAGTCTACAAACAGCATTCTCACATAAGTGTTCCTTTTTTCCAGGTGGGAGAGAGCAGTGTGTATTGTAGATGCAATGGCATCAACAGTGGAGCGGTTGTTGCGGTAAGCAAACTGCAGCGGGTCAAGAGAGAGTGGCAATACAGAGCAGATGTAATCTCTGATTAGTCTCTCAAAACATTTGCTGATGATGGAGGTCAGAGCAACAGGATGCCAGTCATTTAAACAAGTTATTTTTGATTGTTTTGGAACAGGCACAATGGTGGATGTTTTAAAGCATGTGGGCACTACAGACAAAGAGAGGGAAAGGTTGAAAATGTCTGCAAAAACACCAGCCAGCTGGTTCGCACACGCTCTGATGACACGGCCCGGAATGCCGTCTGGGCCAGCGGCTTTACGGATATTCACCCGTCGGAAGGATCGGGTTACATCCGCTACAGAGACGGAGAGTGAACTAACCTCTGTAGCTTCAGCCGCGAGAGCTCTCTCCACGAGAGCGGTGTTATTTCCCTCGAAACGAGCATAAAAAGTATTTAGCTCATCCGGTAGAGAGGCAGCGGTGTTCATGGCAGAATTTTTATTCCCTTTAAAGTCCGTGATGATGTTAATTCCCTGCCACATGCTTCTAGAGTTGGTGGTGTTAAACTGTCCTTCAATCTTACTCCTGTACTGGTGTTTTGCGGTTCTGATAACTGGCTTGTTTATGCTCCTCCACGTTCCCTGAATTAAAAGCGGAGGTCTGCAAATTAAGTGCCGCGCGAACATCGCTATTGATCCATGGTTTCTGATTCGGATAGATTCGTACAGTTCTGGTCGGAACGACGTCCTCTACGCACTTTCTGATGAAACACATTACGCTATCAGCGTAAAGCTCGATGTCGCCATCAGAGGCGGACCGGAACATCTCCCAGTCCGTGTGATCAAAACAGTCTTGTAGCGTAGAATCTGATTGGTCCGACCAGCACTGGATCGTTCTGAGGGTGGGTGCTTCCTGTTTCAATTTCTGCCTGTAAGCGGGCAGAAGCAGAATGGAAGAGTGGTCCGATTTGCCAAATGGTGGGTGGGGGAGGGATTTGTAGCCATCCCGGAACGGAGAGTAGCAATGGTCCAAAACCCGGTCCCCTCGTGTGTTGAAAATAATGTGCTGGTGATATTTTGGTGCGACTGATTTTAAACTGGCTTTATTAAAGTCCCCGGTCACAATGAACGCGGCCTCAGGGTACGCGGTTTCCTGCTTTCTTATAATCCCGTACAGTTCCTTGAGTGCCTGGTCTGTGTCGGCTTGTGGGGGGATGTACATAGCTGTGATAATGACCACTGTGAATTCCCTTGGTAGCCAGAATGGTCGACACAGAAGCATGAGAAATTCCAGATCAGGAGAGCAGAAAGACTTGATAGAATGAACGTTCCTCTGATCACACCAGGATTTGTTGATCATAAAACATACACCACCACCTCTGCTTTTACCTGAGAGGTCTTTCACTCTGTCCGCTTGGTGCACGGAGAACCCCGTGGGTTCAATGGCTGAGTCTGGAATCTCCGCAGACATCCAAGTTTCTGTTGGAATGCAGCAGTCCCTCGTCTCTCGTTGGAAAGAGATCCGCGCTTTCAGCTCGCAGAGCTTGTTATCCAGAGACTGAACATTTGCCAGTAGAATAGTGGGTAGCGGGGGTCGATTTGCGCGGCGTCTTACTCTGATGAGAACGCCGGCACTGTTTCCCCTTTTCCTCTTGCGTTTCCGCGGCCGTGCTGCCCAGACAAAGGGCTCCGCTTGCGTGTTTGTAAACAGCGGGTCGGCATTGAGGAATGTGAAGTCCGGTTTACGGTGTGAGATTGCTGAACCAATGTCCAAAAGTGTTTGTCTGTCGTAGACAATAAGGCAGACAACATCCGAGACAAAAAAACATAAGGATTGTGAACAAAACAAACAAAACATTACTATGTTGTGTCGGAGCTCGCAACGCAGCAGCCATACTCGCGCCATCTTGAATCCAAACTACTTGAGAAACTATAGTTTCACTGATGTACTACTTATGAATCAAAGTCTTTTAAATGAGCAGGGGAATCTCTCTCTCTTTCAGAACGTCTCAGTGTTTTGGTATGACTTTCTCAGCAACAGACAGTTCTAGCTCTTGTCCTTTAACAAGTGCAAAGTTTTCTTTACCTGCAGGTGCTTTGGTACTAATCTGTGAGGATATATCTGCAGAAGAACCATTATATGGCTCAGTCTCAGTGGGTAGCAGAGTTTCTGTTATCTCTTCTGCACTGCGAACATGCATGTTGTCCACATGCCTTCTCAGTCTGTCCATTTTGAAGAGCAGTTGTGTGAAAGAGGTCCTGTGCAAATTTCCACTACTGTAGAAATCCATTTAGGTCCACAACTGTAGTTTCTTACGTACACATCATCTCCTGGGTTGAAGCTTTTCAATTTACAGTTTTTGTTGTGGCTTTCTTTTTGTTTGAGTTGTTTTGTCTTAACATCAGGAAGGAGCAAGTCAAATGTGGATCTCAACTTTCTTGACATTAATATCTGAGTGGGTGATAACCTGGTTGTTGCATGAGGGGTAATTCTGTAGTTAAACAGGAATCTTCTTGTCTCAATAGTGTCAGCTTTCATCTTTTTCATTCCCTCATTGAAGGTTTGAACCAGCACGTTCGGCTAAACTATTTGAGGAAGGATGGTAAGGAGCTGATGTCACATTTTGGATGCCATTTTCCCTCAAGATGTTTTCAAACTCCTCACTCGCGAAGCATGTGCCATTGTCTGACACCAACATTTTAGGCAAGCCATGCATGATAAAGCACATTCTCAGCTTCTCGATGGTTACCTGGGAAGCTGCATTTGGGACAGGATAAGCATCCATCCATTTGCAATGGGAATCAACAATGATAAGAATTGTATTTTCCCCGGAAGGGCCCTGCATTGTCTACATCAGGGGTTTTTAAAGTCAAAGACAGTTGGCCTCCCTTGCGACACAACATACACGATGGCGTGTGTGTGTGTACAGGTTTGGCTATACTTGTGAGTGCCACATTTTTGAAAATGTCTTTACTAATATAGTGAAACATAGAAAATCCACAAGTGAGGACATTTTAGGTGGTCCTCACTAGTAAAAGAGCCATAAATCAGCCAAATCATGTTTAGTTTTAAATCTACTGATGTGCACAGGTTTCTGTGATGGTTAGGTTTAGAGGTAGGGTTAGGGGATAGGATATATCTTTAGCCTGCTATGAAATCAATGGAAGTCTATGAGATGTCCTCACTAATATAGTGAAACAAGCCTGTGTGCGTGTGTGTGTGTGTGTGGACCTGCAATGGACTACTGAATAGAAACTCTTCTTGAATGTCCATGTTTTTCACATACCTCACATACAGTATGTTAACAGCTTTGCGCAGCTGGCCACATCAGTGGATTCGTCGATCTGGAGTGCAAACAATGGGCTGTGCCTGATGCTGTCTAACACTTGCTCCTTCACATCCTGTGTCATGTCAGAGATGCGCCGACAGACTGTGTTGTCAGAGAGTGGAATAGAATCAAGCTTAGAAGCCGCTGCCTCTCCTACCATCAAGGAACACATCTTTGGCTGCCGGCAGAATCAATGTCTCCGATATTATGTGCTTTGTCCGCCTTGGCAATACACAGCGCAACATCATATGAAGCACACATCCATCATTGACACTCAGAGCAACCCTCCTGTGGTAATCAAGCAAGAACTGTGGCTCTTCTTTCTCAGGCCAGCCCTTTAATATGTATTTGTGCACTTGGGAGAGTGTTATGTCTTTGACTGTCCATTTTCGAATTTGGGCTGTACTGACAGAGGATTCATCCATTAGCTCCATCATGAGCACTTGATCATTGTAATCAGGCTCTACACTGCCTGGAATTGGCAGTCAACTCAGTGCATCAGCATTTTTGTTGTACCTTCCTGGTTTATGCACAATTCTGTATTTATAGGCCTGTAAAATAACTGCCCACCTCTGGACTCTGGGTGATCCCATTTGGGGAACTGCCTTCTTTTCACTGAATGGAGAAATCAGTAGCTTATGGTCTGTATACATAGTGAACATCTGACCATACAGGTATTTATGAAATCTTTGGATGCCAAATATCACAGCGGAACCTTCCTTGCCTAACTGTAAGTATCATTTTTCTGCAGGTGTTGATGTTTGTAACATGAACCCCAGGGGGTTCTCCACACCATCTTCCCTGCTGCGTTGCGAGAGCAATGCACCAACCCCGTTAGGTGAGGCGTCACAAGACAAAATCAGATCTTCCCTGCTGAAAAAACCAGCTTAACCAGCATGCAATTTCCATGCTGGTCTAGGCTAGATATGTGCGAGACTAGTCGACTAAACGGTTCTGATGCTCCTAGTCGACACTTGAATTACTAGTCGGTTAATATTTCCCCCCATCACACTGATCGTAATTTTTACGCATTTACGTTTGGCTTTATATTTTTACAGAGGCTGCACTTAAATTACTGTCATATTAATGTTACATATTTTAAATAGAATTAATAATACAAATATTATTTAAAAAAGAGGATATCTGGAGCAGATACAGAGTTTAATTTCACCTCAGGCTGCGCGTGCTTCTTCCCTCTCTCACTCGCGGCGCGCGCAGGAAAACGTCCTCTCGCTAGACAAGGAAACTCAGAAAAGTAGTTATACAATCACTTCGATGGTGCGGGAATCGGCTTTCCAAATGTTTGAAAGTTCCTAAGGATGTTTTCACATTTGAGTCTTCTTTACATCTGTGCATGCTTGTACGTTATTTTCCCGCTGAGCAGGCTTTTTCAAGCGCAGGATAATCGCCTCAGGTGAGTCAAGTCCCGTCTTTCACCGGACCATGTCGACGTGTTAATTTTACTCATCAAAAAATTATGCTTTTGAGTAAGTAACCTAAAAAAATAACTGTTTTAGACTAGGTATGCCATTTTTTTAATCTGCTGATTAAGAAGGCTATTTTCAACGAGGTGCCCACTGCTTAATGCGTTAAACTAACTTTTATTCTGTGTGCACGTCATGTTTAGAATACATTAGGTTTATTGCATCACAGGCCTATTTTTTACTATCCTATAGCAACCTTTTTTTTTTTTTTTTTTTTTTTTACATCGTAACTGTTATTGTTTGACGTTCTTTACCGAACAGCTGTCATAATAGATCAATGGTTAATGCACGACTGCACGTTGTGAAATACGAGCAACTTTTCAGAGCATTTTTTTCTCTCTCGTAGATTTGGCTTACCTGTTAATTATTTTCAACAATGTTCTGACTGTTTTAATATGTTAAGTAACTTTTACTTGGTGATTTCCGTTTAGAACAGGCTTTTAATGGTTGTTCCATTGACAATTGACAGTTGCACTATTCATTCAATTGTTTATTAAATATGTCTATTAAATATTCGCTAATGTTGATTCAGTGAATGAAAATAGTCATGTTCTATATTTAATGTACAATGATCATAATTCAAGGCGAGCACGTCGCAGATAAATGCCCCTTTTCAGTAGAATTTAGCATCGGATTTGGAATAGATTAAGTATTTTAAATGGGTCGAATAAACACACTTTTTTTTTTATTTTTTTATTTTTTTACTATTTTCTGAAGGTTGGTTTCTCTTTAGACTAGTCCACTAGTCAGTTACAAAACTTCCGTTTAAACGAGTCAAATTAGTCGTATCCCTAGTCTAGGCTGGTTAATGTTGGTTAGTGCTGGTTTGTTGCATAGCCATGCTTTTCACCAGCTAAACCTTGCTATCAAAGCTGCTTGACCAGCATGTTCTTTCTGATAAAGCTGGTTAAGCTAGTTAAAAAGCCTTGTGTGGAAACAGCACCCAAAACACAACATAAGCTGGTGACCAGCAATGATGGTGTTTTCAGCAGGGTTGGTCTGATGAATAATGTGCTAGCACATCTGCTGACTGCAATAGGGCCTTGGATTCCCTAAAAGCATCTCTTTGTGGCTTTTTCCACTGCCACTTAACATAATTTCTCAGCAAATGGTGAGGAGGGGCCAACAAAGTTACCAGATTGTGTAACGTTTGTTGCTGGCACTGGCAATGACGAAGACATTGACAATGAAGTGAAGAACCTAAGTGCAATTTTATTAACAAAAGTGAAATCCAAAACCCCTAACTACAAACGTGAAACATAAACATAAACATAAACATGAACTTGACTAGACGTGAACTAGACTAGACTTAAACTAGACTAGACTTAAACTAGACTAGACTTAAACCTGACTTGACATAAACCTGACTTGACATAAACCTGACTTGACATAACAACGTTACCAAACACAACACCTGACCAACAACAATGGAAAACATGAGGGCTTAAATACTTGGACATGGGAGAACATAAACCAATGAACAGAACTCTAAACAAGATAATCAACAATGAACCAA